>NC_081320.1:83069414-84286914 GCF_026419965.1 Kogia breviceps
TCCTTTCCAGTCAGGACCTGGGGAGCCGATCCTGTCATCCCTCGGTAATTTCCTAACCCTCCTCGCACCTACTTCCAGATGACACTCCAGTCTGCACTTGTCACTGCTCTGCTCTGGACCTTCCACGACTCCCCATTGCCTACAGGGAAAGAAGCTCACACTTTCCACCTGCCTTTCAGCGTCCTCCACCATATGTCCCTGACGTTCTTCTCCAGCCTCAGCTGCTGCACGGCACCCGAGGAGAGAGCTAACTTTTGGCAGCGCTTTTCCATAGCTAAGCTCTCTGGAAGGCTGCTGGGGGGGGGGGGAGGGGCTGGGGGGGAGGGGTGGTTCTGCCCTTGTCGCACTTCCCACCATCCCCTGCCCCAGGCCAAGCCTTTTAATGGCCACCAGCAGCCTGACAGCTGCCCTTCACCCCGGGCGGCCCGGATTAGAGTCCAGCCAGACTGAAAATGTGGAGGCAGGTCTTAGGGGGTGGTCAAGGGATGAAAGGAAGAGGAGCCTCTCCCAGACTGTGAGTCACTCACCCTGGGAGACAGGCATGGCTTGGAAGCGGTTAGTGGGACAGCGGGGGCGGCATGTTTGCAGGGGGCGTTAAGCCCAATACTCCCTAAGATTTGTGCAACATTTCAGTTTATCGCCCACTTTCTGAGTGAGACGCAAGAATCACTATCACTCGCCCCACTGAGAAGTGAGGAAGCTGAGGCTCGTGCCCGTGAGGTGACTCGGTCAAGGTCACAAAATGTGAAATGTGTGCATCAGAGGCAGGAGGGGGTTTCGGGGTGGCGGTGGGTGTCTGTCATGCCGGCCCACCTGCTCACCCCAGGCTGGAGCCAGGCTTTCTGCACAGCAGGAACCTCCCTTGCCATCCAGGGAGGGGTTGGTTAACTCCGGCTCTTGGTGGGGAGCCCTGGCGGAGGGGCTCATCTTGCCCTGCTCCATTCCTGGCCCGAATTGGCACCAGCACCTGGGAAGGGCAGCCGGCCAGCCACGTGCCAGTGTTACTTTAAAAATAAACCAGGGAAGAACGTGGCTTAAAAATAACCCCGGGGATGTGTGAGGAGCTAATTACTACTGCAGCCCCCGGTCGGGGCTTCGAGGAGCACGCCTGGGCCCGTGGTTCCATGTGTTGGGTCCCCTCTGTTCACTTCTCCCAGTTGGGGGCTGCGTACCAGGCCCTCCTAGAGCAGCCGGGGGCAGACAGGGCCCCAGAATCCTGAGGGTGGAAGCTGGAGGCGGCTCTGGGCAAACTGGGCAGCCTCCCTCACCTCGGCCAGGACGCGGGGAGGCGGGGGAGGGAGGGGAGCACCCCGGCCGGGAGAGAGCTCCCACGAGAGTCTCTGGGCCTCACCCATGTCTTCCCACTGGAACCAGCCAGGCTCCAAAAGGTTCTCTGAAGTCCTGAGTGCCCCCTTCTTCTCTGCATGCGGTGTTGGCAGCCAGGTGGCTGGTTTTGCCGATTACATCTCCCTATTTAGGACTCCTGAACCCCACCAATCATTGTAACTGTCTCCTGAGAGGAACTCGGAGGTCCGTCTTGGCCCATCGGGGTAAGAATGCACGGCCCTCCTGGCTGCCCCCTCCTAGCTGCTTCCACGGACATCCCTGGCCTGTGAGCCCACGTCTCTGGACCCTCAGTGCCGAGAGGGCTTGGTCCAGTCAGGCCCGAGGAGCCCCCAGGCTCTTTCCCCAGTGGCGGTCAGGGAAGCGGGAACCACGCTCTCATCCCACAGGCCAGGTTCCTGCAAGGCTCTCAGAAACTCTTGCAGATCCCCTACCTTCAGCGCATCCTGAAGCGACAGGGAGGAGGGGACACAGGGCCCAGCAGAGGACGCAGCCGAGGACAGACGTGCAGGATCAAAGAGAAAAAGCAGAGCTTTCCCGGAGGAGGGAGGCAGAGGCCAAGACTGCTGGAAGCTGACAGAAATGATCAAAGGACAAGGATGGATGGGCGGGGCGGGGGAAAGGAGCAGCCGGGAGGAGACGCAGGCAGAGCGGCAGTTGGGGGCGGGGGCTTTGGGGTCAGACAGGCCTGGACTCAGGGCCCGGTCTGGGTGCCCTGAGCCAATAATCTTGCTCGGCCTTGGGCCTCATTTGCATAATAGACCTAATGATGACTACCTCATGGGCCTCTGCAGGAGGAGGTTTGTAAAGCATTTATGAAAAGGCCTGAAAATGGGGAGCTGGGATATTGTTTGTTCCCTCTCCTGCCTCTACTGGGATCTGGCCTCTCTGTTCCATGTCAGGCTGGTCAAATGCAAAGGATGCCCTGCCACTCTCTCCTTCCCCTGCTCCTGGAACAAGCTGTTCAATGTTAGTTACACCATGTTTTCATGGTCAATGTCTCCAGTGGTCACCACATTGTCAAACACACTGGTTGCTTCCCTGTGGTCATCTGACTTGATCTCCCAGCAGCAGCTGGCCTGGTTGACAGTTCCCTCTCTCTCTTAAAACAACGCCTCCTGGCCTTGGGACACTGCACTCCCCACGTTTCCCTCCAGTGTCCTGGCAGGTCCCCTTCCTGGCTTGACCTCCCAGTGCTGGAGGAAAGGCCTGCTCTGGGCTCTTCTCTCCCCCCTCCCCTCTCCCTGACTGATCTCATCAAGCTGCATGACTCTAAATATTATTGCCATCTGATAACTCTTAAATTTATATCTCAGTTTTGACCTCTCCCTTGAGCTACAGACTTGTCTGTCTAGCTGCCTTCGTGGATTTGTAATAAGCATCTCAAAATTAACCTGTATGTCTAAAACAAGAAGTCTGGAATCTCATCTCTTTAACAAACCATTTACTCTCTGAATTTTATTTCCCATCTCAGTAAATGCTTACCTTCCACCCAGTTGCTCAGGTCAAAGATTACCACTGATTATTCCCTTCCCCCTACTCCCATAGCCCTCTGGCTCCCTCCTTTCCCCCAGCACATACATCCTATCCATCAACAGGTCGGGCCAACTCTGTCTTGAAAACACACCCTCAATCCACCTCTCTCTACAGTCTCCACAGTGTCCACCCGAGTTTCATCCACCACCATTCTGTCTTTCAAGTTACTCAACTGAAGCCTGACGGGTCTCCCAGCTTCCCTCTTCTACTACAACCAGCTGACCTCTAGCAGCCAGAGGGAACTGGTAAAAATTTAAGTTATATCACACCACAACCCTGCTTAAAACTTTCCAGTGGCTTCCATCACATGTCGAGTAAAATCCAAATTCTTGACCATGGCCTCCATGGCCCTGCAGGATCCAGTCCTCCCATGCTTCCACCCCTTCGCTCAGCGTGCTGCAGGCACACGGCCCTTTCTGCTCCTGTTCCTCAAACATGTCAGCTCTGGCCTACCTGGGACTTCACATTTGCTGTCCCCACGCCCCGCCCCCGCCAAGGAAGGCTCCTCCTTGATCTTTGCATTCCACAGGCCCCCTCCCTGGAAGGCTTTCCCAGATCGCCCATCCCTCCTCTCCATCACTCTCTACCCCATTCTCTTCGTTTTACTGACTCCTGGCACTTGTCACGATTGGGATGATTTTGTGTGTGTGTGATCACATAATGTAGTTTATCAGCTATCTGCTTCCTCTGGCATCAGGAGGACCAGGGCTGAGTCCCTAGGGCCCGGAACGGTGCCCGACACATGGAAGATGCTCAGAAAAAGAAAGAACACGGAGGAATGACTGCGTGGGTGCTGGGGGAGTGGAAAGAGTCAGGAGGCCTGAGTTTGAGGACTGGCTCTGATATCGCATTGCTGGTGGCTGGGGCAGGCCACGCCCCATCTCTCCCTGCACCCTGCCCTGGTCTCAGTCTCCTCATCTGGAAGAAGGAAGGGTTGGGCTGAATTGGTGATTCTCAAAGAATCTGAAGGACACCAGGAATTGCAGTAATGCCATCCACTGCCAAGGTGAGCCCTTATACTGCATGAGCATGCTGGCGTCAGCACCCTGAACTGACCCCATTCCAGCCAAAGGCTGAGTAAGGTGATCGTCTGCTCTGCAACACACACATATTGTGTAATGGCCCAAGAACATTTTGAGATATCAAACCATTGCGAGGACCCATGTGGCTAACTCCAGCCACTCAGAGGTCTAGCAGGTCACTGGTCTAGGTGGGATGTTGAAGGTTGGTCCACGAGCAGGATCTTAGCTCCCAGGACCCTGGAAGCCTCTGAGCTAGCCAAGGGCCTGGACTGTAGGAACAGCCACCAGTGCACTCATCCCGGGCCAGCTCAGGTCCAGGGACAACCTGGGAAGAAAGACTGTCTGCAGCCTCTCTCCTGGCTACCCTCCTGCCTGAAAGTGCTGGCTGGGGTCAGCAGGCTCTCAGCACCACTTCTCCTCCCACACGCCATCCACAGACTACTGTGGGAGCTGCCAGCTGTTAGGGGGCCCCCTTTCTGGGTGGGAGGGAGGCTCCCACATTCCAGCTGTCCCAGGGGTTGGGGCAGTGGACTCGCTCTGCTGATAAGCAAGGCTGCGGCCACAGTCAGAAATGCTCTTTCCAGAAAGGGGTGACTTGAAGGTCCTGGACAAGGCTCTATTCTTGGGACTGGACACAGAGGGAGTCCCTCCAGGGCTCAGCCATCATGGGTTGAAGTGGGGACAAGATTGTAATCCTGGGTAGCGTGCATCTCAGGAGGGGCTGGAAGCAGAGGCCAGGATTAGGTCCTGGCCGAGCTGGAGTAGAGATGGTCCGAGCTGTAAGGGGCTCAGACATCACCAGCCCAGTCCCTTGCAGACAAGGCCAGGGTGGGATGTGACTTGCTGTGGGTCTCACAGCCAGGTAGGAGCAGAAAAACAGCAGGAGGGTCTGTGCCCCCCACTTTCCTCAGCTCAGCTGTGCTACAACATCAGTCACAGCTCTGAGAAACGACACATAGCCCACTGACGATCCCAAGGGGCAGATAGGGGACGTCAGGGCCTCTTTGGTGCCCAGGGAAAACAAGTGCTTAGGAGTCTGGGGTGCTGAGCTGGGCACCCAAGGGAAGGAGGGCTGCCACTGAATTTAGGTCCAGGTTTCTCTTCCTCTGGTTCCGCTTGGAGGTAGACCAAGGACCAAGAGTAGCCCCGGAGGGTCTTCCTCTGTCTAGCCCTCACGGTGGAAAATCCATGATGCAAGGTCATGCTGAAGAGGGGTCACGCTGGCTCAGCCAGGCCAGAGCCCCCTACTTTGTTCCCAGATGAGTGATGCTCACACAGCTAAGGGGGCTGACCCTCTTCCCTGGGGTCATTTGAGAGCAAAGCCATGGAGGAGCCACCTCCTGTCCCGTGATCCTCACGGAGACCCTCTCAGTCCTCTTCTCCTCTGGGAGGAGTGGGACCTGCCTTTCTCCTGGGGGCACCCGCTGACTCCTGGGGCCTCTGCCACCTGGCTCACCCCAGGAGCTTTGGCTTGTGAACTCCAAAGAGTCTTCCTCAGCTGTCCCTTGACTGTTTCTCAAGTCCCAAGGAAACCCAGAAAGAAAATGCTAGCTGCTGGCTGGCATGTGGCCCAGCCTCCCAAGTACAGAACGCTGATTCGAATAAGCTCTCTTCTTTTCTGTGCTTCCCAAACCTGGCTGCAGATTCCCCTCACCAGGGGAGGTGGGTTTTTGTGTGTGTGTGTGTGTGTGTGGTACGCGGGCCTCTCACCGCTGTGGCCTCTCCCGTTGCGGAGCGCAGGCTCCAGACGCGCAGGCTCAGTAGCCATGGCTCACGGGCCCAGCCGCTCCGCGGCACGTGGGATCTTCCCGCACCGGGGCACGAACCCGTGTCCCCTGCATCGGCAGGGGGATTCTCAACCACTGCACCACCAGGGGAGTTTTTAAAACTCACAGCCTCCTGGGCTTAGCTCAGGCCCGGACACCCATTGCTCTGGCTCCAAATAACTACTGCTACGGGGACCAGTGTCCGACTCAGCATGCAGGGGCCATCTTCCCTGCCCTCCCCCCTGCACGCCGGCGAGCAGGTGAGTTGGGCAGTCACCCTCAACCAGGCGCTTCTCTCATTCGCTGGCTGTTCTTAAGAACCATCACTCATTTCTAGTCTCAGGTTTCCCTCCTGTTCAAATGCATGGAACTAAGGCCACTCCATGACGACTGCCCCCCCCCCCCCCGCCCCTCAGCACCATCCTGTTCACCCTCCATAGGCCAACACCCACTTCTATGATGCCCCAACATCCGGACCATCCAACCCACTTTCCGCTACAGGGGGCCCGAGCACTCCTCGGGGGAGAGCTTGGTTTTGGGGTTGGAAGGTCTGGACTTGACTCCTGCTTCCACATCCACTGGCTCTGGATCACGGGAAACGATCTTATGTTCTCAAGTCCAGTTTCTTCGTTGACACCTACACCTCTGGGTTGTTATGAGGTTCAGGAGAGACACCGTGTGACCAAGCGCTTTATAAGGCGAGTACTGGGCCTGCTTTACACACGCCTGCTCTGCTGATTGCCAGCAGCGTACCTGTGCGGGCCTGCCCTGGCCCCTCGGAGCCTCAGGGCCCCACTCTGTAAAATGGGAATTGTAATAGTGCGACCTTCATAGGGTGGCTCTGAAGACTAAATGAGGTAATACATGTAACAGGCTCAGGCCAGAGAAACCTCCCAGTGAATGGCAGCCTTGGTTCATGACTGTGGGAACTGAGGCAGGCTCTGTGGGGTGTGGCGGCTTCATGTCAGGTCTAAGATGTGGACAGAATAGGTCCAGGTGAGAACAGATCTGTTGCCTCGATCTGAGACTTGCTCCTGTCTGGAACCACCTAGCCCTGCCTCCCCCCAGGGCCCTGGGGAACTCCCCTGCCCTGGTGGGAGGACAGCCTCGTCCTGGGGGAGAGTGCTGCCTCCTCTCTGAAGCCTGGCATCACCCTCTTGGGGCTGTTCAACCGGGGCCCTGACAGTTTGGGTCTCTGGAGAGAGCCCCCCAGATGGTCCTGTGGCCAGTGGGCTGGAATGTGCCTCTCCGGATGTTTCTGCGATGGTTATTTCTGCATCGGAGCTGTGGTCAGGAGAGGCCCTGCACATTCCTGAAGAGGGATACTGAGTCCACGCCAAGCCATGCAGCAGGGGCCTGGTGTTGTCTATGCAGAAATTGTCCACACAGCAGTGGGGGACAGTATCATCTCCTTCAGCTCAGTGCTGTCCCAGGGCCTCCTGAACACCATCCATGAGCCTGGGTTTGGTCTAGGCTCTAGAGCGGACCTTTGGTCCAGAAAAGGAATCGTGGAGAAGGGAAGAAGTGAAAGTACTTCCTGGGGGCTGGCTGAGGTCTGCTGGGTGACCAGGGTGGGGCTGAAGCGAGATAATCAGGATTCAGGTTGCCATTACCCTCTGGTTCAACTGGGCTCATGAGGCACCCACTAGTTCAACTGGGGTGACCCACTGGTTCAACTGGCATGAAGGAGGCAGCTGGTGGTTCAGTGGGGCCATAGGGGCATTCCATCCTGACCCCTGGTCAGGATCCAGGCAGGAGAACACAGGTTGGAGTCTATCACTTCCCTCCTCCAGTTCGTGTCAAATCAAATCCACCTGCCAGAGTCTAGCACTCAGCCCCCTCTAAGGTTGGCTCCCCCCACCTTTGCTTGGGCAGACTTATGGCCCCAGCCCAACTCATGCTGTTCCCTTACCCTGGAAAGCTCTCACTGCCAATCTTCACTTACTAGGGTTCTCCTTCTTCATTTAAGCCTTCCTCAGGTACTACCTGCTCCAGGACGCCTTCTCCGATCCTTAGTTTGAGTTACTCCACTAGGATTTAGCATATATACCATTCAACTTGTGGTTTCAGGATTCCACCAGACCAGGGGCTCCTTGGGGAAGGATCTGGATCTTGGTTTTCTTTTCTCTTGGTGCCTGGTATAGTGTCTGGCACTCAGAAGATCTCAATGATTTTTAGTAAACTAAAAATGAAGCTTGGTAAACCTAAAATGAAGGCTAAAGTCAGTACTATTTGGAAGGTGACCCAGAGGGTCTGGGGGTCCCAAGGAGACGATGAGTCCCACTTTGGGTACTCTAAGTCTCCAGGCTGCCTCTGTGAAGATCAAGAATCTAAGTATCTCAGGGTTGGTAAGAACCTTAAAAGTCACTTATTGCCGTCCCCAGTGTGATATATGGGTAGCGTGATGATCTTTTTGATGTGTGAACTTGGCTAGGCTAAAGCTCTGAGTTAGTCAATTGAGCACTGATCCAGGGGTTGCTATGAAGGCATTTTGTAGATGTGATTAAAGTCCATAATCGGTTGACTTTAAGTAGGGGGGATTATCCTAGATCACTGGGTGGACCTGAATCGATCAGTTGAAAGACCTTAAGAGGCGAGCCAAGGCTTCCCTGAAGAAGAAGAAACTCTGCCTGTGAATAGCAGCTTCAGCCCAAGCTGGAGAGAGTCCCAGCCTGTCCTTCCAGATGTCCTGCCGTATAGATTTCACTCGCCTAGCCAGCAACTACCATCACATAAGTCAAGACACATAAGTGTGTGTGTGTATATATATATATATATTTCCAGCTGGTTGTGTTTCTCTGATTGAACCCTGACTGGTACAGGTGACCTCTGCATCTACTTCCTCTGGGGCAAACCAAAGCCCTGCCCCAGCCTCAGAGGAGGGTCCACCAGCTCTGAGGCCATTGGCTCTGACACTCCATGACCAGATTCCTAAGGACCTTTCCAGCTCTACACAATCTTGTTCTTAAAACCACAGTTCCCCACCTCATGTCTATTCTCAGAAGTCAGGTCTCCAGGCTGTTTAGATCTTTGCTACTCAAAGTGTAAACCGCAGATCAACAGCATCAGTGTCCCCTGGGGGCCTTGTGAGAATTATAGACTCTCAGGCCCCAGCCCAGACCTACTGGTTCAGAATCTGCATTTAAACAAGATCAACCAAATCGCCAGAGATGACCATTGGAGAAGTACTAATGTAGAGAATTCCAAATTGCTGAGCTAGCCTTCTCTAGTTCCCCCTGGGGAACACCTCCTCTGTACAAATGGGGAGACGGAAGCCCACCAGGGTAGGGCCTGTGCCTCTCATGAGTAGGGGGAAAGCAGAGAGAGAGAGAGAGAGAGAGAGAGAGAGAGAGAGAGAGAGAATGATTTGTCTAAGGGGAGAGAAAGAACCCAGTTTCTAGCTCCCAGGCCAGGCTCCTGCCATATATTCCCTGCATCCATACACGCTCTTCACAAAGGCTTCCCTGTGTGTCACTGGAAGAGGCAGGAGTGGGAAGCAGGGTGTTAAGGAGCTGGCTCTGGTGAAGGGGGAGCGTGGGAAGTGGGCCCCAGTGTGGTGGGGATCCCAGGGGGCCACAGAACCAGGAGGACCAAAGCTGTCGGCTCCAGGTAGTAGCTGAAGCCAGCTCTGGAAATGGGAAAGTGAAGGCGTGATTGCAGCAGTAGGGGCTCGGGGTGGCTCCAGGTGAGGGGCAGGTCCCCGGGAGCCACGTGGGAGCTGCCTGAGCATGGGAAGTTTCTGGACAACGGGGACGCGTGGACAGACTGGGAGGTGGCCGCATCAGGTGGGCCGGTGACTGCTTCACGACAGGCATTTGTCACGCGCTGAGGACCAGAGCCTAACAGAGGGGTCAGGAGGGGGCCCCAGGCAAGCAGGACAGGCCGGCTGGCAGTCTGCTTTCTACTCTATGAGCCTGGGGCTGGGGTGGTGAACAACACGGAAGGAGGCATCAGTAAACAGGCTTCCCTTCTTCTCCAATCAGAATTTTAGTTTCCACGCTGTCAAATGAGAGAGGTGGAGCTTAACTGATTTCTCTTCGGGCTGAATGCTCCACCCATAGTCCTGAGGACGTGACCTCCTGAAGCTGAGGTCACAGCTGAGTGCCCTGCATGACCCTGATACCTATCCTCCATTGTTTGTGACATTCATATGACAGGGACAGCAGAGCCTCCATGGGGAGCAGGGGGCTGCACGACTCCATGAAAAGATACTTCCTACAGCCCTGGGTGTAAGCCCTGTTACTGTCATTTTATATTTGTAGGATCCTGAGCCAATTTTTTTTTTGCTTTTATTTTTTTGGGGTGATACGCGGGCCTCTCACCGCTGTGGCCTCTCCCTTTGCGGAGCGCAGGCTCCGGACGCGCAGGCTCAGCGGCCGTGGCTCACGGGCCCAGCCGCTCCGCGGCACGTGGGATCCTCCCGGACCGGGGCACGAACCCGTGTCCCCTGCATCGGCAGGCGGACGCTCAACCACTGCGCCACCAGGGAAGCCCCTGAGCCAATTTTTGAACCTCTCTGAGCTTTCCTTTCCTTGACCATAACAGGATGATAATGCCTGCCCTCCCAGGGTAGTTGTGGGAACGCAGGCGGTGAGAAGTGCCTCGGACAGAGCCTGACGTGTGATAGACACGTCAGTTCCCTGCATCCAAGGCAGGGGTGGGGTGGGAGGGAGGGAGTGCCCATCCTGGGTCTCTGCTGAGGTTTGTCTAAACTCATCATGATCTCAGTCAGAGCTGGGTCTCTTCCCTTGCTGCTGGCTGACAGCAGGGAAATCGTTTTTACATTTTTTTTATTACAAACTCAACTCACAGATTTACCGTTCGTGCTGCCAGCTGAAAGCTGTTTATAGTGGTGATTTGCACTACATTCATCTGTGCTTGTTTATGTTTTCTTTGAAAATACTTATTGTGTTTGCCCTGTCCTCACTGTGGCCAGGCATGTGTCTTCTATTTCTGTCCTATTCTGGCCCCCACTCCCTCCATGTCTCTAGCCCCCAATCATGATGTGTGGGAACCAGACGTGCAGGCAGGAGGCATGGCAGCCAGAAGGACCTCTGATCAAATACGTCCACTTTGTGGATGAAGAAACTGGTGGTCATAGAGGACCAGCAGCTAAGCTACGTGGAACTGGAACTTTCGTCTTCTTGCTCCAATCCAGGATGGGTTCTCCTACCACCGTGCACCTCACTCTCCCCGATTGGTTTGCTGCAGGGTCTGCCTCCTCAGAGGAGGGAGCATTGCCCCTGAGCTTGGATGTCGGGCAGACTCTAGGCATGAGGGAGGATCTGGGGAGCCTGGGGTGGGGGAGTGAGATTAGGCGGATAAAGGGAAGGGTGTGGCAACCTCTGGTGCCCAATCTCACTGTCCCCCAACTGTTAGGAAGGAGTAGAGGTGCTGTGGTCACAGTAATCCTTGGGAGACAGAGCAGTTCCCTTCTGTAGGGAAAGTGATAATACGTGAGAAATAATAACACTTAAAATTGTAGATACTGTTTATTAAGTACATACTCTGTACCAGGCACTTCTTTTACATTATCCCATTTAATCCTAGGAGGCAGATATTATTCTCCCGTATAGTAAATGACAAAGCAAGTTCAGAGAGACTAAGTAACTTGTCCAAAGTGACACAACTAGTAGCAGGCGATGGAGGTGGCGAGCGGAGAGGGGGGTTGAGGGATGAAGCCAGGCACTCGGGCTTCTAAGCCAGCACCCGTGTTCATACGCCACCCTCAGGAAAGGCTGTACGGTTGAAGCAGAGGGGTGGTCTGTGGGCAGCGAGGAAGGAAATGCTGACTGAGAGTGGGCAGTGGGGCCGTTTCAGGCTGGACTGCCCCTGCGTCCCCCGGGAAGTCAAGAGAGTACTGGGAAGCGCCGAGGGACAAGCGGACGGAGGCCCTGGCGCTAAGAGCAAAGTGGGGGTCGTGAGGAAAACAGGCTGGGGTGACGGAGAGATCTTTGGTCTAGGCACCCAAAGGGTTGTACCTGTGACTTGCTGTGTGAATTTGGGCAAGTCACTCACCTCTCTGGATGTTTGGATGACTGCTACTGTCTCCTTTCACTCTTTTATTTGAGGACTCTGGGATTTTGGCGGGTGGCAGGTCACTTCTAGAAAGGCAGTCCTTCTTAGAAAGATGTAAGAAGTACAGGTTCCCTCATGAACTACCCGCTTGAGTTCACAGTCTAAGGACTCCCGGGCCATGTGGTGGGTGACAGGAGCCTGGGCTCTGCTGGAGGCTGGGGAGAAAGCAGAACAGAAGGTTTTCTGTCCCAGCTCCATCAGCTTAATCAATCACCTGGCCTCTTGTTGCCTTAGAGCCACAAGGAATCCAGGGACCTGCGGTGGGAGAACGGGCACCTGTGAGCCCATGGCAGCCTCCGGGAGGGCCTGGTGCTGGGCGCAGCTGTGGCACGTGGTCTGGGCTGGTCAGCGGCCAGGGTGCAGGGGCGGAGAGGCTGGCTGTAGCGTGCTGGAGCCAGAGGCCCTCTTTCTGGGGAGGGTTTTGCCAGAGGAAGAGACAAGCCTTGGCTACTTGGCGTCCCCAAAGTACAAGGGTCTGGGCTGGGTTCTTGAAGTAGAGAGAGAATTGGTAAAAAAAAATACAGGGCATGGGACTCAGAGAGGCTCCACTGAATCTATACTTGCAAGTCACAAGGCCGTGGTGAGTCATTTACACTCAGAGCCTTAGGTTCCACCTCGGAAAAATGGGGATAATAATGCCAATCTTGAAGGGTTGGGGAGAGAACTGAATGGGAATATAAATGAAGTGTCTTGTATACAACCTGCCAAAGAGTAGTTAATAAATGGTGGCTGCTATCAGTGTGGTTGCCGTTGCTGCTGCTACGGCAGCAATAATAATAATAATAATAATAATAATAATAATAATAAATAAAGAAGCAGTCTGCACAGTGGAAGGAGAGGGGGCCTGCGAGTCAGGTTTGACTACCTTATTCCCATCACCTCTTTGGTTCCTTCTCGGTAAGAGGAGGGGGGGGCACCAGCTGACCGCAAGGCCCCTTCCTGCTCTGACAGCCTCCAGGCTATGAATAGATGTGCCGGGGGCCCCGGAGGAGCCTAATGACTCAACGGCTAGAGAGGTTAAGCTTTCCCAAAAAAAGAGTTTCCCTCTGCTTTTGATGAACTAGGGCCCTACAAAGGAAGGGTTTCCTGTCTGGGACACTAGGGACGAGGGAGCTGGAGGAATCCTCGCAGTTAGTGGAGACTGTGACTAACCAGGTGAATGACTAACTCAGACCCTGCTGACCCTCAACCAATCAGGGCTGCCCATGGGCGCCCTGCAAGCTGGCATGATTGAGCACGTCTTGGCCATGCCAATCCTGGCTGGCTTTGGGCTTCACAGCATATGGAGGCAGAGGAAGCAGCCAAGAAACCAGCAGGGGAAGGAACACTGGGCTTAGAGTCAGAAGTCCCTGCTTCTTGCTCGAACGAACTCCACTGCTCATCAGCTGCGTGACTTTGAGGGAGTCCCTTCCCCTTCCTGAGCCTCCATGCCTTCATCTGTGCAAGGGAGCTAACAGTACCTGCCCTGGCAACTTCCCTGAGCTGTGAAGGCTGAGACTCAAGAAATGAGATGAAAGTGCATTGTGATCACTAAGGCACTGAATGAACGGGAAATGTTGTCATTATTCTATCCCAAAGGGACTCCCAGTGTCTCAGGAGACCCATTTGGGTCCCCAAAAGGGTCAGGTGGACACAGACTGCTGCCTTTGGGTTTTGGGTCAAGATCCGTCTAATATAGGGCCCCTTCCAACCATCTGATCACAGCCCAGAGAGGTGTTTCTTAGATCTGAGCCCATATGGACAGCTCCCAGCCAGGTGTCATAGCCAGAGTGAGAGGTGACAAAAAGCCAGTGATGGTTGGGTCGGGCAGAGTGGGCAGTGCCAGTCTAGGGCCCCCAAAGAGCCAGGGTGGTTCTTTGATGCTCTCTTTCCTCTTGCCAAGCTCCTTATAAATTAAAAAAAAATCATCAGAACCACACTCTGCCTGCCTCTACCCCCAGCTTTTAGCAGCTCTCTTGGTGAGGACTGCTAGTGCTTTGGGAAACGGCAGGGATGGAGGGGAAGGGCTATGCCGTCTCATTTCTGCACACCTTAAACCCCTCAGTAGCATCCTCTGAGTGCTCCTGTGTATTGCTGGGTACTGTGCCAGCACTGGGAGCCCAGAGATGGGAAGCACAGGGCCCTGCCCCCTTGGGGGTTAGTTACACCCCCTGTGGTTAAAGAGACAAAATACACCCCCTGAAATGTAAAGAGCTGTGCAAAACAGCCTACACTGTGTCACTCAGGTGGTCTTGACAGTAAGTCCTGCAGTCATCCAGAGCCAGTGGCCTGGGATGGTCGGGAAGACTTGGAGGAGGTGGAGATGGGATTTGAACCAGACTTGGAAGGTTAGCTTGGACAAGAGAAACAGAAGACAGAGAAAAAGGCATGCCAGAGAGGCACACTTCAGGTGTTCTCAAGGGACAGTTGGGCTGAAGTGGAGAGATCATGTCAGTAAGCAGAGAGAAATTAAGTTGGACATAGAGATTGCAGTCAGGTATGAGGTCCTGAAAATTTGGGATGAGGAACATGGATTTATGGATGACACGGGCAGCAGGGGGGCCTTGAGAGCTTCTGAGAAGGGTATTGGTATGGTCAGAGCTGTGCTTTGGGGAGATTCTTTCTGGCAGCATTATCCGTGGGAGCTTGCCCTGAGGGGGAATGAGGCTGGAGGCAACGAGGCCAGTTGGGTGGTTACTGTGGAGCTGGGGACCAGGGTACTGAGAAAGATGGGGGCACACACCAAGGGTGAGATGTGTGGAGAGAGAGAGAGAGGGAAGGTCTAAGGATTTGCAGTGCTCCTGAAACACTGGCAGGTGGCAGGGAGGTGGGAGAGGGGAGGAGACGCCAGAAAAAACCCAGTCTGGTCCTTCCCAGGAAAGCAGGCTCCTCTTTGGGCAGACCTGAGTCTGACCATCCTGCACTAAACTCACAGCATCAGCAGGAGCCAGAGGTGCCCCCACTTGGGCCACATCCACTCCTGGGGTCCTTTTCATCATCTTCCAGAAACCACATAGCATAGCTCCCTGTGGTCTCCAGAGAGCAGCGGAATCTCGGGCCAATCCTGCAGTGGACAAACTGCAGGGACGGCGTCCAGTACTGCCTTTTACCCCTCTCGGCTCCTGTTGACTCCCAGGAAAACACTGCCATCTTGTCATGGGCTATGCCAAATGGCAATGAGCCCGTGGGAGCTCAGCCAAGGCTAGGAGGAGGACCAGGGAGAGGAGAAGGAATGGGAAAGATGGAGGAAACAGCTCCTGGAGACATCCTAGTGAGCTTTGGGGGAAGGTGGGCTGGGAGCACATCAGGACCCGGAGGAGCCCTCGAGATCATTTCAGCCAACCCCTCATTGTCTGGAGGTGAACTTGAGACTCGGGCAGGGGAAGGGACTTGCCCAAGGTCATACAGTGGGACAAGTAACGGAGCTGGGCTGGAATTATAGTCTTGGGAGTGGGTGAGGTGTTTATTCCTGTTTGAACACCTGAATAGCACACCAAGGGCCTCACTGGAGATTCTTTCTTGGATATCCACTTGTGCGCTTTGTGTGTGTGCCTGTGTATGTCCTGTGTGAGCTTGCGTGTGTGCACCTGTGCCTATACTGTGAGAGAATCTGGGTGTGTGTGGCCTCCTACACTGAGGTCTGCCCTGGCTGGAAGAAGAGAACTGGGGCCATTCCTGTGAGGTGACTGTTTTCCTGGGACAGCAGTAAAGAAGGCAGACAGGGCTGGATCTGGCTTCCAGCACCAGCTCTGCTGCCCTAAGAAAATTAAAGGCACTGGCTGGCAGAGCCTAAACTCCTGGAGCTGGGCACACACGTGCACGCAGACATGCGCGCGCGCGCGCACACACACACACACACACACACACACACACACACACACACCCGCCAAGAAGTACCCATAGCCACAGTTATGGAGTGTTCCAGGCACCCAGAGTGGCCCCGTGTGCCTCAGAGTGCCAAGTACCTTCATCCACACGTCTCCCTGAAGCCCCAGTCGGTGTAGACACGCTGGGGTCCGGGAGCCGATCTGCAAGGACACGGAGGAGTCGAGCGTTCCCCACCACTTACACTCGGCGCCCTGCTCCAGGGCCTGGCGCGGCCACACCCCTCCTCCCCAGCCGCCGCCCGTCGTTCCTGCCCCTCTCACACACTTCAGAGTCCCCTGGGGCCCTCTCGCAGCCTGGCAGGGACAAGTTAGGGCTGGCCCTGCTGGAGAGTCAAGTCCGGAGCCAGGATTCGACGCCTCCCCCGAGCCCTGTCCCTACGGAGCAGACACGTCAGGCTGAACTCGGGTTTCTGGGAGCGCGGGGTTCGGCGCCTAGACCCTCTCCGGGAGAACCCCCTAGCCCCAGCCGGCTCCGGACTACCGCAGAACCCGGCGCCCAGCCCCCGGGTCCCCGCCCCCCGCCCGGCGAGTAGTTACCGATGGTGGTGATGACGGTGATGGCGAAGTAGAAGGAGCCGGCGAAGCGCCACTGCACGCCGGCCTTGTGCGGCTTGAGGCGCAGCACGACGCGCTCGAGCTCCTCGTAGCCGCCCTGGCTGAGGTTGTAGCGCGCCCGCAGCTCCTGCTGCCGCAGCTCCAGCCGCTGCCGCTCGATCATCTCTGGCTCCGACTCGAGCGCGTCGAAGACCGCGGCGCCCACCAGCAGGTAGGTGAATGTGCACACGATGAGCGCCAGCGTGCGCACGTTCTGCCGCTTCATCGTCCCGCCCGGGCCGCCGCCGGCCCCACGGCGCCCCCGGCCCGCGCCCCGGCCCCGGCCGCCGCTGCTGCTGCCCCGGAGGCGGCCTGGGGCATGGCTGCGCTCGCCGCTCCCCGCGCCGGGCACCCACTCAGCGCCCCGGGGCCGCAGCCGCCAACGCCGCCGCCGCCGCCGCCGCCGCCGCCGCCGCCGCCGCGGAGCTGTCCCTTCAGCACCACCCACCGCCCTCCTCCGCCCGGCCCCGCTCCCGCCCCCCGCCCCCCGCCCGCAGGCCGCCTCCTCCCGCCAGCCCTCCCGCCCAGCCAAATAAGGACTGGGGAGACGCGCCGAGGGAGGGAGGAGGGGGGGCTGCCGGAGGGGGAGGGGAGGGGGAGCGACGGGAGAGCGGCGGAGAGACCGGGCAGGACAGAGAGCGAGAGAGAGGGAGAGATCCAGAGAAAGATAAGTAGTCAGAGAAACGCATATAACTACAGAGGAAGAGAGAGAGAAAAAGAGTCAGAAGGGGGTGTGACAGACAAGGAGATAAAACCAGAGGTAGACTCATAGACACAGAGAAAAGAAGAGGCAGGAAGAAAAATACAGAGCGAGAGAGCCACAGAGGGAAAGATGGAAACAGAAAGAGCCGCAGGCGTGAGACAGAGAGACCTGGATAGCTGGAGATAAACCGACGACACAGAAAAAGAAAAGCAAGGAAGGGGAAAGGAACTGGGCCAATCAAGCCTCTAGGCCGCCCCACCTTCATCCCTCCACCAAAATCACAACAGGCTATGGCTGGACGGGCCCTCGGGCCTTGCTGTCCTGCCCTTTACCATGTGGACGAGGAACCTGCGGCACAGAGAGGTCCGGTGCTGTGCAAGGGCACGTAGTGAGTTAGTGTCAGCACTTGGACTCAGCCAAGCTTTCCCTCCTCCCAGGCCATAGGCCCTCCCCTGTTCCAGGCTGCTGGCTGTCTCAGAAATAGGAGGGCACAGCTGTGCACCGGGCACACGTGGGCCAACGCCCAAGGGAAAGCCCTGCTCTCGTGAAATGTGTCCCTTCCTAGGTGAGCACAGCTCCTGGAACTGGCTGAGGAAGCACAGGCTGGTAGCCTAGGCCACTAGCACCCAGTCCTAGGGTCTCCTGCTCTGCTCCCCACGGGCCTTCGAGGACAGGCCTGACATCTATGGCCCCTGTCCCGCACCAGCTGGCCGGAGTGGGCTTGCGCTGGGCTGCCAGGGATAGTACTGGACACCACCACGGGACATCCCAACAGACCTGGGATCGAACTGAAATAGGGTGGGTGGGCGAGGGGCCCAGATCAGGAGCCTCGCTGACAAACTGGAGGAGCCAGCAGGCCTCCTGCTACGCCTCCGTTTCTTCATTTGTCAACATGGTTCAGTGGTGGCGAGGACGGCAGGCTGTGGGACTTCAGGCGAGGCGTCACTGCCCCCTCCGAGTCTTGCTTCCTTATCTCCTCGATGAGGTGCCACGGCAGATGATCCCACAGGCCCTGCTTAGCTCCGAACGACTCCAGACTTGGATGGGCTGAGTGCGGAATGACTGGAATGCAAATTCCCCTGCCAAGGAGGGTCAAAGAGTCTCCCACAGGACCCTGGCAAGGGCCATGAGGAGAGACATGGCCGAGGCCCCAGGACCTCTGAGGGTGGGCTCAGGAGGCAGCCAGCCAGAAGCAGGAGCACCGTCTGTCCCCATCCTGGGCCGACCTGTCCCTACCAGTCACTACACTGCTTCTCCCAGGAGTGCCCCCAACTCATCCCTTTCTTCCAGCGTTCATTCAACAAGTATGCATCGAGCATCTGCCTTGTATCAGGCGAGGCACGTTACATTCATTATCTCTAGTCTTTACCACGATCCTGAAAGGAAGGGATGGTTATGTCCATTTTATAGATGTAGAAACTGAGGCTAAAGGCAATGCAGAGAATCCCCCAAGGGCGTTCTGCTGGGAAGAGACTTCCATCTGCCTTCCAAGTCCGTCCTCTTCTCCATAATGACTCCTCGAGCCTTCATTTATTTTCACTGTAAATGGGATAGCTAATCACACTAGCTCTTGAACAGATTGATGTAAGGGATCAGAGGGGATGACATACATGTAAATCAGGCAGTACGAGGTTCTATAACAACTTCTTCTCCCCTAAGACTCAGGTCTTTGACCAGAGCCTACTGGGAAGGCCTTGATTGGTGGCACTTTGTCCCCTCCCCCTCCCCTCAAAGGTCTTTGGGTTGTGTCGGATTCTTTGATCCACCACAAACTTTTGGTCCTGCCCCTCTGGCCATGAACTCAGCCTGTTGCGGGCTTTCCCTCTTGGCATCCTGCGGCTCTTTGGAAGAAAAGCACTGCCTTTCCTGGCTTCCCAGGGCTGCAGGCTCAAGTTAGGCTCTGTGTTCCTGGCCATAATCACCCCAGAAGCCAGTTGCCCCGAAGCCAGTCTAGGGGAGCAAGTGGCTCACTAGCCTGGTTTTCAGTGTGAAAGGCTATGTATGTGTCCAAGGTCTGTTCACCTCTGGCTACCAGGCCAGACTGCTGTGCAGATGAAAGGTGCTATTATGACTGAAAGAGCTTTGGAAAAGGGAAAACAGCTCTCTTTAGGGGCAGGGCATTTATTATTAATAATGATGATGCTCGTTCTCACAGCACTTCAGAACCGGAAAGACCTTTAGAGATCGTCTAGCCCAACCTTCTCACATTACAGATGAGGAATCTGAGGCCCAAAGAGTAAGAAGGGTGTTGCCCAAGGTCACAAAGCGAGTGGGAAGTCCAGGACTCACGTGCCATGGCTGGGGTCTTTCCTATTATCTCCCATTATGTCTGAGATCAGGACACCCACCAGCAGGGGAGCACAGTGCCCTTGGAGCCCAGGAGGGCAGCCTGGGTCTCCTCCTCCTACCCCTCCTCCTTCCCTTCTTTTAAGGAGGGGGAACAAGTGGGTGCAATTGCACGGGTGCCAGTCAAGTTTTCTGAGTAACCCCCAGGACCTACAGGCAGGAATCGCATTGGCCAGCCCTTGATCTGGGTGGGATGGTGCCAAAGGCCTGGAAGCCTATCCTGCTCCCTTCTGTCCAGGACTTCCAGGACCTGCCTGTACCTCATCCCCCCACCATGGGGATGTCCCACCCTCTGCCCAAGGCCAAGTGTCAGAAAGCACCTCTGTCAATCCTGTCTGTTATAAACGGTAAAAACTGCTCAGCTGTGGCTTCTCCAAATTCTTGTATTTTTTGAAATCCATTGGTGACTCCAGGGGAGGAAGCTTTGGGCCAGTAAGAGAGAGATCCTTCAAATCATTATACTGGTCAGCCTTCTGTGCGAGGATTTTCTGAAATCCTATCTGGTATAGAGAACACAGGGTGGAGAGTTGGGAAGCCTGGGCTGGGGTCCTGGCTCTGCCACCTGCTTGCTGTGGGCCAGTCACTCCTCCCAGGGCCTCGGTTTGCACAGCCATAAATGGAGGGGTTTGGATCAGGGCATGTCTGTTCCCTTCATTTATAATATCCCATGACCTTCCTGGCCTGCTTCTGCTTCCCTAGTTCTTCCAAGAATCAAGTGAAAAGAGAGTATAGTAGTGCTTTTAAGACTTTAGTTTGTGAGGAAAAGGACACAGTCTGAGTTAGGATAAATGGTACAGAATTTAATTATCATTAGTTGCTGCATATTATTATGTACTAAGCACCATACACATACGATTTTACAGGTTTTTTTATTGGAGTAGAGTTGATTTACAATGTTGCATTAGTTTCAGGTGTACAGCAAAGTGAATCAGTTATACATATATATATATATATATATATATATATATATATATATATATATATCCACTCTTTTTTACATTTTTTTCCCATATAGGCCATTACGGAGTATTGAGTAGAGTTCCCTGTGCTTATTTTCCAGTTTTGTTTTGTTTTTTGTTTTTTTTTTGTGGTACGTTGGCCTCTCACTGTTGTGGCCTCTCCCATCGCGGAGCACAGGGTCCGGCCGTGCAGGCTCAGCGGCCATGGCTCACGGGCCTAGCCGCTCTGCGGCATGTGGGATCTTCCCAGACCGGGGCACGAACCTGTGTTCCCTGCATCAGCAGGCGGACTCTCACCCACTGCACCACCAGGGAAGCCCTATTTTCCAGTTTTATATTCCACTCCATTCCTCTCTAAGCTCTAGACACATCCAAGTACTTTTGTGCTTCACTCCTGGCTCATGTGGCTCCCATCAGCTGGGATGCTGGTACCTCCTCAACCTCTCCATTTTCTATCTATCGAACTCCTATTCAGGCTTCAAGACCCAACTCAAAGGCCACACCCTCAATGAAGCATTCCCCAGTTGCCTCCAATCAGAATCACTGGCTCCTTTGGGCTTCCACAGCACCCTGTCTAAGCTTCAACTCAGTAGACATTCCCCCTGCCTCGTTGACTCTTTAATATTTGTCCTCCTCCCCGGCTCATTGTCTTCTCCGGGCAGAGACCCTTCTCACTCATGGTACACCTCCCGCAGCGGGCGCACCGTGCTTTGCACATCAGAGTTGCCCCACATGTTTCCTTGGTTACTCAGTACACAGTGAAGACCTTAAAGCATCCTCACCTGCTGGGCTAGAGACCAGCAGTGTCAGTGAGGCCAGGGACCCAGACAGCAGAGCCTGTGGGCAGAAAAACCCGGGCAATCTTTTTCTGTGACACTTTGCAGATACTTCAAAGGCTGGAGCAAGCCCTGCCTCGTTTAGAAGAAGAGGATAAAGATAAATTTGAGAGTCTGAAGGCCTGAGAAAGTCAGTGGGGAGAGCACTGAACTGGGAGTCCAGGTCCAGGAGTTTGGTCCCAGTGCTGCTGCCAACTACCAACTAGCTGGTGGACTCGAGGAGTCACTTTGTCTTTCCGTGCCTCAGTTTCCTTTTCTATAGGATGAAAAGGTTGACTATCTTGAAAAGTCTCTTCTCACTCTGACATTCCGTGATGTTAATGACAGGCCTAGCCCTGTGATAAGCAATGCTCATTCTACAACAGCCAAGAATGTGGTCTGACAGATGAGGGGCACAGAGGCCTCTCTGTCCCTCACTTTCTAGCCCCCCTTCATTGGCCAGTTTGGCTGGAAGATGGGGGCAGGAGGTGGTGAGGTAGGGGGAGAAAGGGCTGACCCCTAGTCAGACAAGCTGGGGTTCAAATCCTGATTCTATCAATTACTAGTTGGACCAGAGCCTGCCGTGAAATTCTGGTCCATCCTGGCTGGACGAGGCCATAAGCTCCTGGAGGGCAGGGATAGGGCCTCAGTCATCTCCATGCTCCACAGCGCTTGGTACAGCACCTGGCACAGAAGGCGCTCTGGAAACACTCCTCCATTCGTTCCGGTAGCCCTGGCTGGGCTAGGTGGGTTGGCAGGGCCTGGAGTCCCTGGTTTACTGTAGGAAGGAGTGTCCGGGGCCATCTCAACATCAAGCCAGGGGCAGGCCTGAGAAGGGGGAGGGGAGCTGCAGCAGAGAGGGAAGTGGCTGACACGGAGAGCTGCCCCAGGGATCCTGGCCCCCGAGGGCAGGTTGATTGGATTCAGGGCCCTTAGGGTATGACTGAGGTGTTTCTTGGTGTGCCTCTGTAGGGAGAAACATGGAGGATTAGTCTGGATTTACAGAGAGTATAACCAGTCCAGTGCAGTCAGCTTGCGTTTGTCAAGAGACATTATTTGTTTAACATCTCAAGCCCAAACCAAACACAAAAGGCAGCTGTTCACGAAGGAGAGGCTCTGGGAGCTGTTGGGGGAAGAGCGCTACCCCTGGAGGTGGACACCTGGCTCTGTTCTCAGTCCTGCCCCGATGGGCTGGGTGACAAGCTCAGAACACAGACTTGGGTGTCCTGCTAGTGAGAGTGAGAACCGACCCGTCTTCGTGGAGTTGCTTGGGGAACGGGCTTGCTCCCTTCGTTAGCAGAAAGCCTTAGTCCAAAGTTGGCACCTACCTACCACATTGGACGGATCCCTTCCCATAGAGACGATCTCCTTGGTGGCCTCCCTCTCTGACTCTGAACACTGCATGGAGATGAGCATCCTCGTGTGTGTCCTTAAGGACCTGCAGGGAATTTCCCCTGGGACGCACACCCAGAAGTGTCACAATGCTTACGCCCACTGCACGGCTCTAAACACCGCCGGGCTGTCCTCAGCGTGGCTGTCTTGGTTTTCACTCTCCCTGGCCGTGCATGAGTCGGTCTGCTTGCTCCTCACTGACACTGGTATGGTCCACTTTTCTATTTCTGCCACTTGTATGTTTCACTATTTTCTACTAATTTCCCCCTTTCTCTCCCTTTCCCCTCCGTTACATTACTGGGGTCAGATCTGGGAGAAAACCAGCCGCTGTTCTCCAGCCTGGTGTGTGTGTGTGTGTGTGTGTGTGTGTGTGTGTGTGTGTGTGTGTGTGTGTGTGTGTGTGTGTGTGTGTGTGTGTAAAGGAAGCTGTGAGCCTGAGACTTTCAGTTTCAGGCCTGATCTCCTTTTTTTCCCCCTCTCTCTCCGCCAACCCTTGTCAGTTTCCCCTCCACTCACATTCTCCTCTGGGTTTGGCCAAGCTCACAGAATAATTAAACCTAGAGGAAACCTTAGACCAGACAGTGCCCACGAGGAAACTGAGGCTTGGCAAGGAAGAGTCTGCATCTCCAGGCCTCATGGCTTGCTGGGCCAGAGCTGGGATTTGAGCCCAGCTATCCTGACCTCTAGGGCAAGGTAAGTGCCCTAGACTTTCCCCCTTCACATCACTAGAATTAAGTCCCTTAAGCCTGTCCTCTGTAGAGATTCCGGAGCCGCCATGACCTGTATTCTCTGACAAACGTGTTGCTGCTAAGGAAAAAAATGAGCCTGGAGATCTAGTCAACAGCCTCACAAATCTTGAAATCCTTCTTTGCAGGTTTATGGCTTCTGAGAAGCAAGCGGAGGCAGCCAGTTCTCAGCAACAGACACAATAATTATAATAGCACTTGCAATGATTAATCAGCCAGTGAGTATTGAGTGGTGCCTGCGAGCATGCGTGGCTGCGTGTGTGTGTGTGTGTGTGTGTGTGTGTGTGTGTGTGTGTGTGTGTCCATCCGGGTGGGGGAGAGGGCAAGGGGGGTGACTTTATTCCCAGGAAGCAGGTTTTAGGTGTCCTTCCCTCAGTTGAGGGGCTGGGTCACAACTGTGGCACTCCTTGGGTAGGATTGTGATCTGGCTACAGCTGCAGCTGTTTCTGCCAGGAGAGGAGTCCTATTTCCTGTCGTCCTGGATGCTGGGGTCCTGACCAGATACTGGGAGAGAGGAACTGACAAACAGAAGCTAGTTCTAGGCCTGTCAACCAGATGAACGTGGGACTTCACCGGCATGATGTAGAGGGCAAAACCAAGGAACTTGGCATGTTCAGCCTGGAAAAAAGATGCAGAGGACATGTGAGCTGTCACACGGAGGAGGGATTAGCTTTGTTCTGGGTGGCCTAGGAGGGGCCAGTGATCTGTGTGGAAATGCTTCAGTGAGAGAGCTTTCAGCTTAAAATAGATGGAGCATTCTCTCTGCCTCTGCGGAAGCAATGGGCTGCCCAGATGTAATGAGCTCCTGGTCAGTGAAGTTATGCAAGCACAGCCTGATTGATCGTTTGGGTTCAGGCTGTCTTGTTTTTTTTTTTAATCTTGTTTTTCCCTTCCAGTTTTATTGAGATATACTTGACATACCACCCTATATAAGTTTAAGGTGTACACTGTAATGATTTGACTTACATACATCATGAAATGATTACCACATTGAGTTTGGTCAACATTCATCATCTCGTATAGATACAAAATGCAAGAAAAAAAGATCTTTTTCCTTGTGATGAGAACTCTTAGGATTTGTTCTCTTAACAATTTTCCTATACAACATACGGCAGTGTTCTTCATGTTGCACACTGCATCCCTAGTACTTATTTATCTTAGACCCAACTGGGAGTTGGTACCTTTGACTGCTTTCATCCGATACCCCCACCCCCACCTCTGGTAACCACAAATCTGATCTCTTTTTCTACGGGTTTGTTTGTTTGTTTGTTTGTTTGTGAAATATAATTGACCTACAACACTATGTTAGTTCCTGTACCACATAGTGATTTGATATTTCTGTGCGTTACAAAATGATCACCACAATAACTCTAGTTACCATCTGGCACCATACAAAGATATTACATTATTATTGACTATGTTCTACACACTGTACATTTCATACCCATGACTCACTTATTTTGTAACTGGAAGTTCGTACCTCTCTTAATCTCCCTCGCCTATTTGAGGTTGAGGCTATTTTAGAAGGATCCAAAGAGCTAGTACAGTGCCTGGCACATAGTATCTGCAAGAAATGCCTTCTAACATTATTGCTAAAAGTACTGAGTTTGGGGGCTGGCTAGATGCACTCTGTGGTTCATTCATGGAGCATTTCCTCTGTGCCAGGCCCTTTGACCCTCCTGGAAATGCTATAATTCTCCAGCCCCAGGAAGGGCTGTACCTGGAGTCCTTGTTGAGCCCTCAGAGCACTGCTTTCTCCCAGATCCCCTGTCCCCACCCACCCAAGGTCCCCACACATATACCCTACACCTCACTGCTTGCAGAAGCCCAACACTCACAGGCTGGAGTAAGGGCCTAGAGGCCCTAGGGCTCCAGCAAGGGAAATGAGCCTCCGGCAGGCTAATTACTGGGAGCTGATTCTATTAAGCGGATAGCTCGCTCTAGGCAAAGCAATTACAGCTAATCAGCCCCTTGCAGCAGTCCAAAGGGACAGCCGTTTGAGCCAGACACATGCGTGAGTAGGAGCATCAAAGCAGTCTGAGGCTCAGGCCTGAGCAGATTTGTCTCAGGCCAGAGGCTGCTCAGAAAGTGGTACCCCGGCCCTTTCCCTGGGCTGCCCAGATCTCAGGCCACCGTGGTGTTGCAGCTCCATGGACGCAGCACTGAACGGAAACTCAAAGACCTGTGTTGAGACTTGGCTCTGCCACCACAGAGCTGAATTTCACTGGGGAGAGTGCCTCTCTGACCTGAGCCTCTGTTTCCCTGTCTGTCAAATGAGTAGGATGGACTGGGGAAGAATCTAGTCCAAACTTGCAACTGGAGTCCATCTCAATATTGTACTGTATATTTAGAAATGTCTAAGAGGGAAGATCTAACACTGTGTTCTTATAAAAAATAATAACAACAACAGGGGACTTCCCTGGTGGTCCAGTGGTAAAGAATCCACCTTCCAATGCAGGGGACTAGGGTTTGATCCCTGGTCGGGGAACTAAGGTCCCAGATGGCGCAGGGCAACTAAGCCCGCGCACCACAACTACTGAGCTTGCGTGCCTCAACTAGAGGGCCTGCGTGCTGCAAACTACAGATCCCACATCCTCTGGAGCCCACCTGCCACAACTAGAGAGAGAAAAACCTGCACGCCACAATGAAAGATCCCACATGCCTCAACTAAGACCTGACACAGCCAAAAATAAAAATAAATAAATAAATAAAATTAAAATAAAAAATAAATAAAATCTGTTAAAAATAATAACAATAATAAATAAAGAGGTAGGAGGAAACTTTTGGAGGTGATGGAGATGCTTTGCTTACAACATAAATTGTCTTGATGGTTTCGTAGGTGTATGTATACTTATCTCCAAATGCAACAAGTTTTATACATTAAATATGTACAGCCTTTTTGTATGTCAGTCATGTCTCAATTGAATGGTTTTAATTAAAAAAAAAACAAAAACAGAGATGTTAGTCTATCTAGTCCATCTGGTTTGGATTCTAGTCCAGGCTAAAATGACCTGACCAGCTAGAGAAGAACTTTTGAAATCTTCAAACATGGAAATATATGCTGCAGGATCTAATTATTCAGGCTATTAAAAAAAACTGAAATAATTTTTTTTTTTCGTTACGCGGGCCTCTCAGTGTTGTGGTCTCTCCCGTTGCGGAGCACAGGCTCCGACGCGCAAGCTCAGCAGCCATGGCTCACGGGCCCAGGTGCTCCGCGGCATGTGGGATCTTCCCGGACCGGGGCATGAACCCGTGTCCCCTGTCTCGGCAGGCTGACTCTCAACCACTGCGCCACCAGGGAAGCCCAAAATAATGTATTTTTAAAAATTACGAATGCCCTCCTGGAATTTTTTTCCTCTAGAAATTTAATGAAATGTGTGTTCCCTAAAAAACAGACAAGATTTTTTTGACCATGATTTAGTGGCTTCCAGATTCTTTGAGGAAGTTGGGTCATGTTAGCAGAGGAAGGAACAGGGGAGGACATCCCTGGAAGTGAGGAGGTAATGAGCAAGATGGAGACAGGAGAGTCACTGGGCCATGGCAGTGTCTGTTCTACCTGTGCTGGTTCCTTTCCCAGAGGAAGAACTCCCTGAAAGATTCCTGGATGCTGTCAGAACGCTGAGGAGGAATTTATTTATTTGTTCATTTATTTTAAAAAAAAATTATTTTATGTTGAAAGGTAGTTGATTAACAATGTTGTGTTAGTTTCAGGTGTACAGCAAAGTGATTCAGTTATACATATACATGTATCTATTCTTTTTCAAATTGTTTTCCCATTTAGGTTATTACAGACTATCTAGCAGAGTTCCCTGTGCTATACGCTAGGTCCTTGTTGGTTTTCTATTTTAAATATAGTAGTGTGTACATGTCAATCCCAAACTCCCAGTTTATCCCTCCGCCACCACCTTTCCCCTTTGGTAACCATAAGCTTGTTTTCTAAATCTGTGAATCTGTTTTTGTTTTGTAAATAAGTTCATTTGTAGCATTTTTTTAGATTCTGCATAAAAGTGATATCATATGATATTTGTCTATGTCTGACTTACTTCACTTAGTATGATAATCTCCAGGTCCATCCATGTTGCTGCAAATGGCCTTATTTCATTCTTTTTAATGGCTAAGTAATATTCCATTGTATATACGACCACATCTTCTTTATCCATTCATCTGTCAATGGACATTTTGGTTGCTTCCATGTCTTGGCTGTTGTCAATAGTGCTGCTATGAACATAGGGTGCATGTATCTTTTCAAACCATGGTTTTCCCTGGATATATGCCCAGGAGTGGGATTACTGGATCATATAGTAGCTCTATTTTTAGTTTATAAAGGAGCCTCCATACTGGCTGTACCAATTTACATTTCCACCAACAGTGTAGGAAGGTTCCCTTTTCTCCACACCTTCTCCAAGACAACTGAAGAGGAATTTAAACATCAGTCCCTCCCAGCACTGAAATTCTAAGATTCTGGGTTGATACTAAGCAAATGACGTGACCCAAACTCACCATGTGGGCAGCCTAGTGGAGGAGACCAGAAGCCAGCAGACCTCAGCAGCAACCAGCTGTGAGAGCTGGGCAAGCCACGGCCCCTCTGTGAGCCTCAGCTTCCTCCTGTACAGCATAGAAGGATGAGAGCCATCTCCACGTAGCCTTCCTCACACAGTGGTTGAAGGATTCCAAGTGAGATGATGAATGTGAAACTGAGACTAATTAATTAATTCTATCAAAAGGTGAGAATGTAAACTATTTAAAAGCTTCTGTACAACAAAGGAAACCATCAATAAAATGAAAAGGCCACCTACAAAACCAGAGAAGATATTTGCAAATCATATATCTGATAAGGGGTCAATGCTCAAAATAGATAAAGAACTCATACAACCCAATAAAAAAGACCAAACCATTTAATTAAAATATAGGCAGAGGATGTAAATAGACATCATTCCAAAGAAGACATACAAAGGGTCAACAGGTACATGAAAAGATGCTCAACATCACTAATCACCAGGGAAATGCAAATCAAACCCACAATGACCTATCACCTCACACCTGTTAGAACGACTATTATCAAAAAGACAAGAGAGGGCTTCCCTGGCGGCGCAGTGGTTGAGAATCCGCCTGCCGATGCAGGGAACACGGGTTCGTGCCCGGTGCAGGAAGATCCCACATACCGCGGAGCGGCTGGGCCCGTGAGCCATGGCCGCTGAGCCTGCGCGTCCGGAGCCTGAGCTCCTCAATGGGAGAGGCCACAACAGTGAGAGGCCCGTGTACCACAAAAAAAAAAAAAGACAAGAGATAATAAGCGTTGGTGAGGATGTAGAGAAAAGGGAACTCTTGTGCACTGCTGGCAGGAATGTAAATTGGTGCAGCCACTCTGGAAAACTGTATGGAACCTCCTCAAAAACATTAAAATAGAACTGCCACAGGATCCAGCAATTCCACTTCTGGGTACTAATCTGGAGGAAATAGAATCACTGTCTCAAAAGAGTATCTGCACACCCATATTCACTGCAGCATTATTTACAATAGCCAAAATTTGGAACCCAACTAAGCATCCATCGATGGATAAAGGGATAAAGAAAACGTGGTATATATACAATGGAATATTATTCAGATATAAAAAAGAAGGAAACCCTGCCATTTGTGGCAACGTGGACAGACCTTGAGAGCATTATGCTAAGTGAAATAAGCCAGACAGTGAAAGACAAATACCGTATGACCTCACTTATATGTAGAATCTTACAAAAACGGAACTCATAGATACAGAGAACAGATTGGTGGTTGTCCAAGGCAGGGGGTGGGGGTGGGTGGGTGAAATGCGTGAAGTGGTCAGAGGGTACAAACTTCCTGTTGCGAGTCCTGGGGGTCTAATGCACATCATGGGACTATAGTTAACAACACTCTACTGTATATTTGAAAGTTGTTAAGAGAGTAGATATTAAAAGTTCTCATAACAAGGAAAAAAAATATAACTATGTATGGTGATGGGTGTCAACAAAACTTATTTAGTAATATGTACACATATAAAATCATTATATGTAATACGTTATTACATGTCAGTTACATTTTTAAAAAAAGAAAAAAAAGAGTGTTCTTATTATCACCAGCTGGGACCCAGGTCTCCCTCTCTAATCCAGCCCTTCTCTCTTTTGATTTTCATGACTGTAGCTTTCAGAGCGGGGTGGCCTTGCTGGAGCAGAGCGTGGGGGCCACCTGACTGCCAGCTTTCCCTGGCCTTGGTGATCTCAGATGGCTGGTGCCCATGTAATCAGACCAAAGCCTTGGTCTGTCCTCAAAGAGGAGTCCTGGCACTGATTGGCAACCAGTGGCCTTGCTGGGCCATGCATAGCCTTTGGGCATTCGTTGGGGGCAGGAGAAGCAACCTTGATTCAGATGCTGGGCTTGAGGAGAGCCCATTCTCCCTGGATCATACTGGCAGGAAAGAGGAGGGAGGTGAGTTACAGGGGGAGGGGGCACCAAGCAGGGCCGGATTGCCCTGCTCATCAGCACCCCACATTAGTCACTTGCCAGAAGAGAGGGTATGAGGAAGAAGCCACTTTATTCCCCATACTATTCTGAGAGTGGTGGGAGGGAGGGCTATACTGGGAGGTTATTGGAAAGCCTGGAGTGCCAGCAGAAGAAATCTGCACGGCTGGATAGAGGCAGTGGGAGAACGTGAAAGGTGCTCGGGCAGGGCTATTCCAAAGAGACCACGGCCCTCAGAGCCAAGCCCGTGTCCCTCGGCCTGAGCTCCTGTCTTGTGGGATCTGCCCAGTCTGTCTCTCTAGCCTCATCCCCCTTGCTCCGCTTAGGGCTCTTTGCACCAGCCATTCTGTAATCTTCACAGTCCCTCCAAATGTTCCAGGCTCCTTCTTTTTTTTTTTTTTTTGCGGTACGCGGGCCTCTCACTGCTGTGACCTCTCCCGTTGCGGAGCACAGGCTCCGGACGCGCAGGCCCAGCGGCCATGGCTCACGGGCCTAGCGGCTCCGCGGCATGTGGGATCTTCCCGGACCAGGGCTCGAACCCGTGTCCCCTGCATCGTCAGGCGGATTCTCAACCACTGCGCCACCAGGGAAGACCCCAGGCTCCTTCTTGCCCTTCTGCCAGAAACGCACATTGTGCCAGGTACAAATATGATTACACTTAGTGCTGCCTTTGGAATGGCAGCATTCCCACTTTACAGATGAGACAACTGAGGCTCACAGCGAAGCAAATGGGCTAAGCTCTTACAGGTAAATAGATGACAGTTACAATATTCAACCCAGATCAGTTTGACTCCAAAGTCTGTGCTTTCACTTTTCTGCCACACTCCCTCGCTAGAAAATGATTGAGGGCAGAGCCAAGCTGCAATAGGGGAATAGAACAAAAGGTGCTATCCACACAGAACCTGGCACATAGCTAGAGCTTAAAAAATACTGGTTGTGTGAATGAATGACCAGCTCAGAGAGGAAGGCTATAGGAAGGGCTAGGATGCAGCACCTGGGCTTGTCCCAGACAGGACAGATGCTTGACTTTGACTAGGAAACAGGGCAGAACTGAGGGTGAGGCCAAGTGACTCCAGCTTGCAAAGGGACTAGGAGACAGGACTGTCATGAACAAGCTGGACTCAGTGACTGGTCCGAGGTGGAGAGGAAAGAGGAGGCCAAGTTGTCCATGGCCTGCCCTAGCATGGTGCCCCAGCATCCAGCCCAGGCAAGGACTCAGAAGGGTCTCCACAGCTGTGCATAGATTGCAGGATACCTTTGAGTCTTTGAGCTAGGTGTATGGGAGAACGGCAGTGTCTCTAGCACACCGAGTAGTCTGAAGGGGATGGACCATCCAACCACGTGGACAGGGGTTGGTCCTGGTGCTGGGTCACCATGGGAAGGCACAGGAGGGTACCTGGGCTCTGTGCTGCGTGGATGTCAGATGACCCAGAGATGGTACAGTCCAGTGATCCACGGAATCCACAGCACATCGGGGAGATGGAGATCAGCTGGAAGGCAGTGCTCAGGCAGAAGGGCACTGAGCCGTCAGGGAGATGGAAAAAGTGATGTTGTTAGGGAACAATGTGGCCAAAGGAATGAGCTGTAACTTGCTGGATCCAAAAGGACAAACGGGAAAACTGCTGCCAGAGGCCCAGGGGTGTCTGATGATGGCCTGACACGGTCCTGGGGGAGGGACTGAGCCCCAGTCCAGAGGCCAGAAGGGAGTCACCCCATAGGCTCTGTGGACCATTTCTGCCCCCCTAATACCTTGTCAAACAAACCCTCTGGTCTCTTAATAAGGATTGATGAATTGAGTCAGGACAGAACTCCTGGCCAGAGAACTCTACCCTGTTTCAACGGAGTGGATCTAAGGATGTAGTCGTGATGCAGAGGAAAGAGCACAGGTTCCGGGGTCAGCATCCCTGGGTGGGTCCTTCTCTGCCCAGCTGTGTAACCCACCTTCTTAAAATGCGTTGGCAGGATTAGGTGAGAGGGGAAGTACCAGTCCTTAAGTCAGGACTGGCATGTCTCAGTGCTTCTTTCCTTTCTCTCTGTTCCCTACTTCCCAGGTAAGAGCTGGGGAAAACCCACCCTGCACCATAGCTTAGGGAAGAAGCCAGCCCTGAGGCTTAGGTGATCTGGTCAGGAAAAAAGGCTTCCTGGTCTAGCTTGGGTTGTGTGGGCTGTGGATGGACTGAGCTGATTAGAGGCAGGCAAGACACTCAGCAGAGATTCAGGAGAAATTTAGAATCTTGAAATGAGTGTCACAGGAAATTTGTGTGTGTGTGTGTGTGTGTGTGTGTGTGTGTGTGTGTGTGTGTGTGTGTGTGTGTTGTGTGGAGTTGTGGTGGAAGTCATCTGGTCGAAATTCCCACTCTACAAGCAAGGAAACAGAGGCCGAGGGAAGGGAAGGGTCAAGGGCATGCAACGTGATGATGGTACTTGGTTCTTGATTGAGTTCTAAACCCATTGCTGAGTTTCCTAGTGAGAAAGATCTCTGACTAGCAAAGAAATAATGGGGTTCCAGGCAATGGCCAGGGTACCAGACTTGAGCAGAGGTATTTGTGTTGACCTTGGGACTCTGGAGGAACTGGAACTTGCTTTTTATTGTAGTCAAAATTGTTGAGAACCCAATTAGCCCTGGGTGGGGCTCCAGCACACCTGCTACCCTGTGAGGCCCAGCCGTCTGCAGAGGGGTGTTCTCTCCTGGAAGTTTGGGACCAGGGAGCTTCAGGGTCTGATGGACTAGGATTCCTGGAGGTGGCTGATCTCCAAGGGTTTGACTGGGGCATACAGATGGCCACACCAAGGCTTCTGTCCACCCACCAATGGTGAACCCAGAAATATGTTGTCCTCTTTGCCCCAAAACTCAGCTTTAAGAGAACATCCAGTGCATGTGTGGTCCCACTGTCGTTTCCATTTTTCCAAGGAGGAAGGATGGCTCCAAGGTCCACCCAGATGGTAAGTGGGGGAGGTGGGACCCCTGGGTTGTCGGACACACCACAGTCTCTGCACCTACCTCCTCTCTCCTCACACACCTCCAGTCTCCCTCAGGGCCTGTGAGTCTCCCCGGCTGCCAGGTCAGGTCCCCTGAACATCTTCAGCTGTAAGTCCTGTTTCTCATCTCCTGTGTCTGAGCCCTTTCGCTCTCAGGCTGGACCAACCTTCTCCACCACATCGGGGGAGGGATGCAGAAAGCGAAAGCCTGATGCTCCTGTACAGAGAGGGAAAATGAGGCATGCGGCTGGCCTGAGCCAAGGTCAGGATCCAAGCTCCCCCGTCCCCAGGTCCAGTAAGAGAGGCCCAGAGCTGCAGGGAAAGGCAGAGAAACACTGCTCTTTTTTCTCAAGCTCCCAGCTGGGTCTGAGAACACCAAATCCTCTTTGAAAACATAGAAAAGGGATTAAAAAAAAATCAAGACATTAACCTTCTGAAATTGGACACTCCCCTCCATGTAGAGATTAACTTCTAAGCATTTTTTTTTTTCATTTCTATAAACATCTTAATTCATGCCGACATCGTGGCCAGCCTGGATTATGGACGGATGGCCTCGTCTCAGCCACACATGCACACAGGCATATGTGTGTGACGTGCGGGTACGTGCACACGCACATACCCACACCTGGAACAGCGGAGAGAGCATTGGTAGAGGAGCCGAAGATCTGCGCTTTATTTTCAGCTCTGCTGCTGACCCCTGGACCTCAGTTTTGTCATCTATAAAAGGGGTGGCTGGACCAGCCGGGTTTCTAAGACTCCTTCCCCCCACCCCCACTTTCTGGCACTGCCCAGCAGTGTAGGTTGGCCGCCTTGCTTCTCAAGGACCCTGCCTGCTTCTCCCAGAACTTTTCTGACAGTCTTCAGGCCTGAACAGCATGCAGGGGGAGGGAGGGGGGAGGGAGAGCATACATTCCAGTTCTGTGTGGGACCAGGGCTGCTTTTATGGTTATTTCAGCTCTGCTCTAAATGTAAAGTCACATGTAAAACACCCAGTACATGATCGGAGCACACCATAGGTGCTCCCCAAAGTCTGTTCTTTCCCCTTTCACCTCCTCTTTTTAGTTCACCTGGAGGCTCATCCCTATCTGAGGCCCGGTTCCCTTCACCAACCTCGGCCGATGGAGAAGCCACGTCATTTTTTTTTTTCTAGTTTCAGGTTCCCCTCAGCCTGTGTCACACGGCTCCAGTATGAACTCTTGAATGTTTCCCATCACTTCGGGGATGAAGACCTGGCCCCTCGGTGTGGCCTGCAGGGGGCTCTTGCGGTTCCGCATCCCCTACTTCTCCAGCCTGGCCTGGCAGTCCACTTACCCTGCCCCTCTGGGCTTTTGGATCCTTCTTTCAGGTCCCCAATTTGTCATGCTCCTTTCATCTTGGCCTCCTCATGAACCCTACCTCTGCCCGGCTCACCCCTGTGTCTAGCTGGCGCACACCTGCTCCTCTGACAGTCCCTTCCCCAGGAAGTCCTCCTTGACCCCAGGGAGGTTAGGTCCCTCATGCCCTGGTCCTCTCCTCCCCGATGACAAAACACCATCATAATGAAAAGACCAGCTGTACCTCAAGCATTTGATGTCTGTCTCTCCCACTGGACCGTAAACCCCAGGAGGGCAGGGGCAGGTCGGTGTGTCTCTTTGGTTCCGCACTGTCTCCCCAGCACCTGCTCAGTGTCTGAATTCCATAGTAAATGAATGAGTCTAAATGAGTCTAAAATTGCTCTCTTTAAACACACCTGAAGCCCTGCTCAGCACCATGAAGTCCAGGCAGAACATTCCCTAAAATAGCTTCACTCTTCACTCACTCTGACCTCCCCTAAAGGTCCCCTCTTTTCCCTCCCGATGCCACATACTCTCAAAACCTCAAGTTCCTTTTTAAACATACCACCAGCCCAATCAAGCAACACTTTTCGTATCCATATTTCAGTTCCTTCCACCTTCTGACAAGCCCAATCATTTCCAAACCTTGATTATGTTCTGGTTCTTAAGGCTGCAGCCAGCTGTGGTTATTCTCAACTCTCGTTGTCACGGGGGAGGAGGGTAGATGTGTGCTAGCCCTGACTCATCGAGGACCGGGAGAGAGGCGCTGGGCGTCCTCAGTAGCCTTGGGTAGGGGTGGGCCACAGCAGCGGTCTGGTTCCGGCGAGAGCAGAGGTTATGTGAACCCCTACTCGACTGTCAGTTTGGCCATTTTGTCATTTTGGTTCCTCAAAGGATGCCTAGAGAACAATGGTGTCCTGAGATGTTTTGCAAAAGAAAAAATCCTGTGCTCCGATGCGTCTGGGAAATTCTAAGCATCACTCAGCGTTAGTTCTTGTTTGCTAGCATCAGAAGGCAACTCTGCTAATTTAAGCTTAAAAGGGATTTATTCTCAGGATCTTTGGCAGCTCACAGAATCTCCTGCAGGGTCAGAAAACCAAGGCCAGAGCAGCCAGGGACAATGCCCAAAGCCATATTGTATGACTGGCCCCAGGAAGCCCCACTGCTGCTGCCACGGAACGTGTGCTTTATACTTGTGCCACTGGCTCCACCAGCACTGGAAGCCACTTCTAGAGCTGCCACCACGGAAGCCTCTGAAAACAGATTGTGGCTGCTGCCACCACCTTCATCAGAGTAGAACCTGCATATTCTGGGCTTCCTCGCATCACGGTCTAGGGGTGGAGTGAGGTCATGTGCCCACGCCCTAGCTCAAGAGAGGCGGGGACAATGTGAATTTCACATTTCACTGTCAGCTTCTGTACTGGGAGGCAGCCTCTGCTTCAGCAGACAGGGGAGACCCTTAAACATAGGAAAGGGGGGCAGGTGCTGATTGGCCCCAAACGACAAACACAGTTCTCTGCACTGTGGACCCTGGACACCTGCCCTGGGAGTGTGCCGTGCTCTAGCACAGGGTCTGCCTGTCTTAGTACTGTTGACATATGGACCAGGCACTTCTTTGTGGTGGGCTATCCTGGGCATTGTGGGATGTTTAGCATCCAGGCCTCTATCCACCACGTGCCAGTAGCACCCCTCCAGTTGTGAAAGCTAAAAACGTCTCAGTACATTGCCACATGTGCGCTGGGGGTGAATTTGCCCCTGGCTGAGAACTACTGCTCTAGGAGATGTGTAGGAAATGTGTAATATATCTGAGGAAGCAAGATTGATTTAACCCGGTTCCCCAAGCTTATTTGACCACGGAGACATTTTTTTTTTTTTCCTCTAACTCTCTTTGGCTTTATTTCGCAGAACGTCTTCGGGAAATGCTAAGTTTATAACTGGGGCCCTCTTTCTTCATGTTTCATGGAGGTAGGAGGTTGCACAGGCCAAATGGCACTCCAGATCTCCCTGTCACCTCCTTCCCATCTGTCAAGCTCCCTGGACAAGGCTGAGGCTCCTTGAGGTGCAGCTTTGTGAGGACCCACTCTCTGGGGTGTTAGTTGTGACTTAGGAAACATCCCCAGGGTCCCAGGAAGGGGTCTGCAGAATGCCATTCAACGTGAAGAGTCAGTCTTTTCCCCTTGGCTGTGAACCTGCCCTGCAGGCAAAGGTATTGCTCTAACCACCAGGCACACTGCCCTGGGGATACATCTCTGCCTGTGGCAGCCCACTGGAGCCCCTGCACTGTTTGACAAAGATCCCACAAGATTCAGGCTCGGGACTTCCCTGGTGGTCCAGTGGTTAAGACTCCGTGCTCCCAAAGCAGGGGGCCTAGGTTCCATCCCTGGTCAGGGAACTAGATTCTGCATGCTGCAGCTAAGACCTGGTGCAGCCAAATAAATAAAAAATATTAAAAAAAAAAAAAAAAGATTCAGGCTCAAGAACGGCTGGTCTCCAATATGTGGGCCCAGCCTCCCAGTCTGTATTCCTCACACGTCCACTACGTCAAGGCCCAGGGAATGCCCTGGACTCAAGGCCAAGTCTGCCCCAACCCAGGAAATACCCTCATCACCGCGATGCTGGATGGGGTCACAGGCCCTAGAAGGGTGGGGCCTCTGCCCACTGGCCTTACCTTTGGGAAGGAGCTTTTGGAGCTGCTGCAGGCTGGGAAAAGGAGCATGGGGAAGCAAGTGTCCTTGGCAACTCAGCTGTCCATTCTGGAGGCTTCTGTGATCCGGCAGTTTTCCCATACGGATGGCTCCGCTCTTGCATGCAGCTTCACATTTGGAGCTCACTCACGTGGCTTAGAGTGTCTCTCTCTGACCTTGGCTCTTAACCTTGGGAAACTGGGAATTGGAAATATAATAGCGTCAGGGTTAGACAAACCTGTGTTTGATCTTGGTCGCACCACTTAATGGTGGAGTGATCTTGGCCAGGTCACCCTCATTTCAGAACTTTAATTTCATCATCCATGTAGATTTTTACAAAGCACTTTTCCTGCTCCTGCATTTGATAATTCTAGATTTTAGGCACTGACAGATGGCTCCTGGGTGAGTCTCACTGAAGCCTTCCTGAGAGTTTAGGGACTCATGTTCTGGACCACAGGGTGCATCTTCATGGGGCAGGGGAGACAAGGGCAATGAAAAAACAAAGGCTGAAAAATGCCTTGGATCCCAACCAGCCAGAGGATGCGCGAATGGAAAATTCCTGCTGTGTGTCAGAGGCCCACCTGGCCCGGGTGACAGCCAGCGAGCCAGACACACAGGCCCCACTGCGTGTTTAGACAGCACTTTTCCTGCCCTGGCCAGAGTTCACCCTGCCCCCCACCAATGCTCACCCTGGGGAGTGGGGAGGGGCGGGGGTCCTCACCCAGGCCCAGGAAGGCTTCCTGTGTATTAATATCGGAGCAGGGGCTGGGGAGTGGTAGCGTGAGCTGTAATAGGAAGAAGGAACAGCAGGAAGCCCAGGTTTGGCCCCAGTCTTCGCTGAACCCATCTCTGTGACCTAGTCCAGGGCGCAGGGTCCTGATGTGTGTGGTGTGTGGGTTGCGCGGGGAGGTCTGCAGGGTCCTCATGAGCCCTGACATTCCACTGGCGGAGGCCTACATTCTCTCAGAGATTCCACATCTCCCTTGGGAGAGGCCAAGGCCCCTTTCAGGGGCAGGATCTGGGGGCACCTCTCGGAAGCTTCCCTCAGCCTGAAGCTCACTGTCTGAGCTTAAGGAAGTCAGCCGAGCCATTGTCGGGAGCTGTGGGATCGCCAGCTTTGCCAGCGCTCTCAGCGCCCACTGAGGCTTGCAGGTGATCCCTGGGGGTCAGGCTCTGGGTGAGTGTAATGAAATGGACTCACTCCACTCAAAGGTGGGGGCCAAAGGGGTAGGGATGATGGACCCAGGAGAGGCCAAGAGGAGTCCGGAGCCAGGGGGGCAGCGCTTGTCCAACAGCATTTGGGGGAGAGGCCCTGAATCTGGAAACACTCCTGGGACCAGGCCCCATGCTCTAGGATGGCCTGGGAAGGTCGTTGGGCAGCACCGTGGCCAGGATGCAGTGGCCCTCAGCCTTTGCACACATCCCACGCCCATAGCCTCAGCTGTCTAGGGGTCCAGGGCCAAGCTGGGGCAGCCGAGCGCAGGTGAGGGGATTCAGAGCCCACATTACGGTCGAACACATTGGCCGAGGCTGACCTGCAGGTTCCTGACTCTTGGGATTTTGATTGGCAAGTTGAGTCTATGGGTTGGATTAGTTCTGAGAGGCTGACAAGGCCTGGTCTGGGATAATGGTTAATTCACCAGGATCATGCCACCCGGGAGGTCCCTCAGTCAATGCAACTTGGTCTACTGGACACCCTCCCTTGAATTACCTCTTCTTAGCTCAGGTTCCCACAGAGAGAAAATCCCTCTCAGTACCTTTTACCTCTCCCTTGGATGCCAAGAAAATGTGACACCTTTCCACCCAAGGACACCACTGCTTCTGAACTCTGCGCATCCCTAGCCTGTCTCTGCCCAGCCCACCCTTCAGGCAATTACTTAAAGGAAAGTATTAGAAGGACACCGCAGACAAGCCAGAGCAAGGACAAACTTGGCCCAGACAACGAGTCACTCTGCCTGGCTGCTTGTACCAGCCCATTGGAGAGGGTTTCCCGTCCTCATCCTGGCCTACCATTCGCCTCCTTCCCTCCATCCTTCTGTCTAAGGCCAGAGCTGAGCTACCCTAGTCGCTCAGAAGGAATGGTCTCTTTCTCAGATCCTAAGTCAGCCCCTCAGCACCAGGGCACACCTGCCCTCTCTGAAGTCCCAGATGCTGGTGCTTCCAGTGACTTACTCCAGGGAAGCTGCCAGCACCGCACCCCCTCCCTACCCCAGGTCAGTTTCAGGACCCCTTCCACTCCGGAAATCCCTTCTCCTATGTTTTGTTCCCTCCAGCCTGTGTTTTCTCCCTCTGATTCCTTATACGTACTCCCAGTGATTCGGGTCACCCAGAAATCTCTTTCTTGCCTCTTGCGCCACCTGAGTCCATATCACAACGTGCATCTCTGAAATTCAAGGATGCTCCAGGGTTGGGATACATGGGAGTGCGTACACACACACACGTGTGTGTGTGTGTGTGTGTGTGCGTGTGTGCGCGAATGCACATGATTTGGGCATCAGCTCGGTCTGCACAGAGTACAATGTCTCCCTCTTACAAAGGGGATCATAGACTGCTCCCTCCTTCCAAGGCAGCCAGGCCAGGTGAGGGCAGGTTCTGAGAGGTCAGCTCACCTCCCTTCTGGGTCATGCCACAGAGCAGGGCATGGTTTCCAGGAGCCTGAGCCCCGCCTCAGATCTCTTTCTACCCCGTGCTGCTTGGGTACTAAGAGAGGGAGGTGTGAGCCCCAATATCTTTAGTGAGGGGTGGTGTTGGAAGGCAGCTTGACCCCGGGAAGGGGTCTGGGCTCAGTGGGGTGTGGGATGATGTTTGGAAATGATCACCAGGGGAGTCACTCACTTTTCCAGAGTGTTCCTTTGGTCCCACAGCTCAGGATGCATCCTGATTTATGAGGCGCAAGATTCCAGCAGCTCTGGGAAGGGTTCTGGTTTCTGCCCAGTCTAAGCTCTGAGGAGAGGCAGAAGGGAGAGGGCCTGGGACTGGCATGTTAGTAGTTCGGAGGCTGAGGGAGCAGAGCCCGGTAGGACTCAAGCAGGAGCCCGCCGAGGATGGAGGATGCTTCCACCTGCCTTTGGCTACAGACCCTCAAGCCAAAGGAGGAGGATGGGAGCCCCAAGTCTGCAGGAAGCAGAGTCCTCAGAGCAGATAGGCTCCCTGGATGAGCAGCAACTCCCTGTTGGCTCCCTTGCGGGGCTGGTTGCTTCTGTTTTGAGACTGAGCTGTTCTGTCACAAAGCACAGCAGCGTTCGTCCGAGCCACAGAGAAAAGGTGTGCACAGTGCATTTGCTTCCATTTAACACATGAGGAGACTGAGGCCTTAGGTTAAGAGAAGCTAAGTACTGCCAGGTCTCACAGCTAGAAAGTGGTTGAGCTAGGCTACAAACTGACACCTCCTAATCCTACGTCCAGCCTCTTTCCTTGAGCACCGACAGATCCCGTAGCTGCGCAGAGCACTGGTGTGGCGCCTGGGAAGGGGCAGTGAGTATGCAGGCAGTCAAGCCCAGGTTCCAATCCCACCCCCTGCTAGTATTGACCGTGTGAACTGGGGCATGTTGCCAAAGCTCAGTTTTCTCATAAATAAAGCGGATGTCATCAGAGATGCATGGAGCTGGCTCGTTCTAGCTCCCAAAAGCCGATTGTGTGTATTTCTTTTCAATTTCTCATTCAGTCACGTGAAGCTGGTTCGCTTGAAAAGGGCCCCACAGCAGAGTATTTACACCAAAGAAATGAGCAAACCTGCAGGTCAGACCTTTGCTCCCCAGAGGGCCAGTTGTTAGCATTTCCCAGATCATCCCTGGGGACAATTCTCACCTACAGGACTAAAGAGTGAATCAGGTAGTCTGTCAAGTTCTTACCACCATGCCTGGATTGGAGCAAATACAAATGATCGGCAAAGGTAAATGTTTTATCTTTTCTTCACCCTTATCATGTTTTATCCCTTTATTCACCAGGAGAGTAATCTGGGCAAGAGGAATTTTCTTCCATCATATCCGTGAAGACATTGAGGCCCCCAGGGACCAGGTGATTGAGCACAGAGGTAAGCCTGGATTTGAACCCAGATATTTATGCTCCTCATCCTGGGCCCTGGCCACTACCCTTGGCTGCCTTCCCGCACCAGACAATTTAAAGTCTCAGAAATATGGGGATCCTAGAGCCAGAAAGAATGTTGGAGATCGTCTGTTGACAGTTCAGGTCCCTCATGTCACAGATGAGGAAACGGAGGCCTGGAGTAGGAAGAACCTACCCAAGGTAACTCCACCAGTTATGGCCCAGTTGGAATTAGGATCCCAGATCTCTGGATTCCCCATCTAGATCTCTGTCCCCTGGACCAAGCTGCCTTGATACCCCCGAACTGGGGTGGGATTATCCTACCCAGACAGCACGGCAGATGCCCAGTATGAAGGGAACAGGATGGCTGTTAGGGAGACTGCCATATTTTCGTTCCGGGGAGAGGGATGTAAAAATAATGTTATTTGTTCTGCCTACACCACCAAGTTATGTGAAACTGTCCTGTATATGCTGAAGGACTTACAGATATAAGTTAGTGACATTTTGTCAATCAGCAAACATTTATGAGCCAGAGGCTCCCACAGGCAGACTTTGGGCCTCTGTGGGAGTCTGGACCCAGCTCTGTAATTCCCATGGCCCTGCTCATGTCCTCCCTTCCTCCCTCCCTCTCTCCCTCCCTCCCCCGCTTCCTTCCTTCCTCCCTTCCTCTCTCTCTTCTCTCCTTCCTCCCTCCCTCTCTTCCTTCTTTTCATTTAATAAATATTCACAGATTGCTAGCCTTCTGCCAGGGCCCCACTTGGTACTAGGGAAGCAAAGATGAATAAGGGAAAGTCTTACCCTAAAGCATTTCACAGAAGAGAAAAAAAGGAAACAAACATGAGAAAGAGCCACGAGGAATCTGTCCAGGGGCCAGAGGGGCTCAAGGGGCATTGCGTTGGTCAATTGTGTGTGTGTATGTGGGAGGGGTTGGTAGGGAGACAGGACATTTCTTTGCAAAAGAAGCACTGAGGAGGTGTGAAATAGCCTGGAAGTTTCTGGAAATGGCAAACATGGGCTTGGGTTTACAGTATAAGCTTTGGTCTGGAGTCACACAGGCAGAGTTTGGAAGCCTGGCTGTGCTGTGCTCTGTGTCACCTAGGCAAGTTTCCTCATTTGTAAAATGGGATGATCATTTTGACCTCACAGGGGCATTGTGAGGATTCACTGAGATCATTTATTCCGCAAGATATATTCTGGGTGCCTCCCACGTGCCAAGCACCTTTCCAGGCATGAGCGGGCACAGGGAATAAAATAGGTCAGGTCCCTGCCCTCATGGAGCCTATATTCTAGTGGAAGGGGACGAACAACGAACAGATACAAACATAGCATGGTGTCAAGTTCCTGTAAGTGACTGAAACGAGTAAAGAAGGTGTTTGGGGGCGGTCCCTGGGTGCAGTCCCCGAGATGAGGATTTGTGAATGGTGTGGTCTCAGGGGGAACAGTGGGGGAAGGGAGGACACAGACAAAGTCCCACACGGTCAGCCTCAGCCTGGTCTCTCTGGGGCTCTGGAGTGTAAGCTGTGCTGGGAGGGGTCCCAGCCTAGATGAGGGGAAGATGCTGTGAGTTAGTATGCGCTTAGGGTAGTGTCTGGTGCACTCCTTGGCCGTGGAAGGAATGCCCCTGAAGCCTAGTCAGTCTCCGTCTCTGGGCCACCTTGCACACCCTTTGCCACCGTGTGATTCCGTGATCCAGAACAACCTGCAGTTTTCCAGAACCCTCTGCATCCTCTCACTGCTAGGTACCTCTGCCCCTGCTGTTCCTTCCTGGAATACAACATCTCCACTGTTCGCCCTGGAAAATTCTTCGTCATTCTTCAAGTCTCAGCTCCAATGCTGCCTCTATGTCTGGGAAGGCTCTGCCAGGCCTTCCTGGGGACTTTCTTCTGCATAACCTCTGGATAGGTCTGGACCACCAACAGGGCAATAATATTGCTTTAAAATTGCCTGTTCATGAGCCTGTCTGCCCACTAGGCTGGGAGCTCCTTGATGACTTGGACAGGTTTTTTTCAGTGCTGGGTCTCCAGAGTTTTGGACACACAGTAGGGCCTCAGGAAACATTTGCGGAATAAATGAATGACTCTGTCACTGAGTAACTTTGTGCCTTTTGGTGAGTCAGATCATCTCTCTGAGCCTCAGTTTTCCCATCAGTAATTATAGCTACACCTAAATCATAGTGTTTTTAGGAGGCCAACTCCGAAGTACTATCCAGATGTGTTTTTTTTTTTTAAATAAAAAGATAGAAGAGAAAAGATCCATCCTGGAGCTCAGCAGTGGCTAAAGGGACCCAAATGGCTACAGAAGACCTTGGGTCAGTCCAGAAGACCTCTGGAGAACATTTCAGCAGGAGAGCTCTGAGCAGATGCCGGTTTTGCACCCTGCCTTCTCTGACATTTCCTCTGCCACCAGCCAGGGCTTGAAGTTCTGGTTCTAGGAAGGAGATTATAACCCCCATGGACCCTCACTCTCCACTTGCAATAACTCAGCAATAACAATACACATCCAAGCCATTGGTATTGAGAGGAATGGAAACTTCTTCCTGCAGGTGAAGAACTGATGAAGGGAATCTTGCTAATTGGACAGAGGACTCACCTGTGGTCACCGTTGAAGGTGAATCTCGTATAGGGATGCCTCAACTCTGTAAACTTTGCTCCAGCCCACATCCAGTCTCTTCCAAGGCTGTTCTTCTTTTCCTGACTCTCCAAGAAGACTGTCTTCCCTTACCGGTCTGTTCTGTTCTTCCATATCATCTGCCAAGCTCTCCCTCCGTTATCCTGGTCTCCAGGGAACCAGAAACAGGATCTTTTCCTCCATTCTCCCCTGGCTCCAAGTTCTCTGGAGTCCTCAGTGTTGTTTCCTCTTTGGTCCCATCTTGATTCCACCCAGGCTTTGGGGGCCTTTTTAGTTACATCAGCTCATGGAGATGGCCTCCTCATGGAAGAGCTTATGATTCCAGAGTCCCTCCCTCAGCCACAGTACATGGCCTAAAGTACCCCCCCCCCTTACATGTAAGATGGTTATTTATCCTTCTGTATCATCATCAAGCCACTCCTTAACTCCAGGTGGCCTGGCTTGCTTTCCCACCATTCTGCAAAACTTTTCTTGCTCTCTCTAAGACACCTATGAGCTACTCTTGGCCAAGTTAATCAGCAGGTACAGCCCTGTGCCTTCAAGCTTCAAGCCCACTCCCAAGCCATTTAGCCAGTTCCTAGTACAAATGAGTCCTGGTGAAGATCCAATATTGTAGAGAAGTAAATTTTCCCCTAATTAATCTATAAATTAAGTGAAATCCCAATAAAAATTTAGTAAGAGTTTTAAAAAATAGAATTTTAAAAGCAAATTCTAAAGTCATCTAGAAGAAAAAAATGAATAAGAAGAGCCAGGCGAATTTTGACACAGTAAGAACAACATATAAACATTTACTATAAAGTGGTCAATACAGAGTGATATTGATGTATGAACAGATAATCCAAACAATGGAACAGAGTAAAGAAATAGATCCATGGAAATCTAGTGTATGTGAGAAGGGCATTTTAAATCATTAGGAAAAGACTGACTAGTCAAGAATGGTTTTGAGACAATAGATTCCCCACTTTGGAAGAAATTAAATTAGATACTACATTGGTGATGGTTTTAATTTCTGATAAGAGAATTCATTCTACTATTTTACTCAGAAAGGAATTTTTGGAAGTTATGTATAGCTGCCAGAACCATGAAGAGAGTTAGAGGCAAAGGATTTAGATTGAGCTTACCAGAATGAGTTCCAAAGCCACAGTGCAGAATTCAACCACTGAAGGAGATGCTGTTGCTACAGTCTGGAAGCTTCCAGATAGTAGGAAGTTTTTGCCATTCGTGCTATTCCAAAACTATAGCACCTCTGCCAGGATTTGCCCTAGTAAAATGGAAGCTGTGCTGCCTTTTTCTCCAGGTAACTCAAAGCTTCATGTATCTGCTTAGGTCTTTTAAAAAGTAGACGCCAAGATGGAGTTAGAAGGACAGGAGATTTGTTGGGACACTGCATGTAAAAGATAAAGGGGGGACTTCCCTGGTGGCACAGTGGTTGGGAATCTACCTGCCAACTCAGGGGACATGGGTTCAATCCCTGGCCCAGGAAGATCCCACATGCCGCAGAGCAACTAAGCCCGTGCGCCACAACTACTGAGCCTGCACTCTAGAGCCCACAAGCCACAACTACTGAACCCATGTACCACAACTACTGAAGCCCATGCGCCTAGAGCCCATGCTCCACAACAAGAGAAGCCACCGCAATATGAAGTCCATGCACTGCAACAAAGAGTAGTCCCCGCTCTCTGAAACTAGAGAAAGCCCATGTGCAGCAGCGAAGACCCAAGGCAGCCAAAAATAAATAAATAAATAATAATTTTGTTTTTTAAAAGATAAAGGGAAGAAGGAGCAGGAGCAGCAGGGAAAACCTTCAGACTGTAATTTAGTTGTGACATCTGTGAAATGAAAGGGAGAAGGAAAGAAGATTGGGTAGAAAAAGCTTCAAACTGTGATGCAACTTTGAGAAAGTCTTGGCTACTACAAGATTACCCATGGAAGAGTCATTCTATGTGGGGAGAAATGGCCACACTTTAGTTTCCTCTTCATGCTCAGTCATTGGCTTGGAGCTGTGGCAGATTCTGAAGGCATCTAACTGGGGGAATCTCCATTACATCTGGAATCCTATCTTCAAGATAGTCTGCAATACAGGAAGACATACCAGAAGGGCATTGATATGAATGTTGATCCAGCTAATCTATAGTATCTATCTATAACAGACCCTTACCTCACACCAACTGCAAACTAAATTTCAGATAGATTAAAGAGGTGCAGGTAAGAAACAAACCTATACAATTACTGGAAGAACATAAAGAAAATATAGGGACATATTTCTATAACCTTAGAATAGAGAAAGTCTTTTAAAGCAAAACAAAATCTAGAAAACATAGGGATGTATTTTAAATTAGTTTTTAAAATTTATTTCTATGTTTTAAAAAGTAATAAACATTAACATATTTAATGGTGACAAATTAGACTCTTTTCCTTTAAGACTGGTAACAAGACAAGGATGTCCCTCTCACCAGTCTTATTCAATATTGTGCTGAAAGACCTAGCTAATGCAAGAGGACAAGAAAAGGAAATAAGATATAGGGAATGCAAAGGAAGAAATAAAACTGTCTTTGTTTGCACATAACATGATTGTCTATGTAGAAGGTCACAAAGAATTAATGAAAACTGGAAATAATATTGTGATTATAGCAAGGTTCAGGATACATGGTTAATATACAAAAATTAGTTACTTTCCTATATACCAGCAGTGAATAATTAGAATTTGACATTAAAAAGACAACACAGGGCTTCCCTGGTGGCGCAGTGGTTGAGAGTACGTCTGCTGATGCAGGGGACACGGGTTCGTGCCCTGGTCTGGGAAGATCCCACATGCCGCGGAGCGGCTGGGCCCGTGAGCCATGGCCGCTGAGCCTGCGCGTCTGGAGCCCGTGCTCCGCAACGGGAGAGGCCACGACAGTGAGAGGCCCGTGTACCGCAAAAATAAATAAATAGGTTATTACATAAGCTAGTTTAATAAATAAAAAGACAACACAATTTACATTAGCACAAGAAAGAAATAAAGAAAGAAAGAAAGAAAGAAAGAAAGAAAGAAAGAAAGAAAGAAAGAAAGAAAGAAAGAAAGAAAGAAAGAAAGAAAGAAAAACTTAGGTAGAAATCTACCAAAATATGTGTAGGATATATATGAAGAAAACTATAAAACTTTAATGAAAAAAATCAAAGAATATCTAAATAAATGAAGAAATATTTCATGTTCATAAATAGGAAAACTCAAAATTGTTAACACATTGGTTCTTCCCAATTTGATCTCTAGATTCAATGCAAACACAATCAAAATCCCAGCAAGTTATTTTGTGGATATCAACAAACTCATTCTAAAGTTTATATTAGAATGAGTGACTTCCCTGGTGGTCCAGTGGTTGGGATTTCACTTTCCAATGCGGGCACTGCAGGTTCGATCCCTGGTTGGGGAGCTGGGCTTCCACATGCCTCAGGGCCAAAGAGCCGAAACATAGAAATTAGAAGCAATGTTGTAACAATTCAATAAAGACTTTAAAAATGGTCCACATTAAAAAAAAAAAAAGTATATGGGAAGGTAAAAACCCAGAATAGCCAACATAATACTGCAGAAGGACTAGGTTGGAGGACTGATATTACATGACTTCAGGATTTACTGTAAAGCTATAGTGATTAAGACAATATGATGCTGATGAAAGCATAAATAGATCAATGGAACAGATTAAAGAGACCACAAATAGATCCATACAAATGTAGTCAAATAGACTTTGACCAAGGAGCAAAGGCAATGCAATGGAGTAGTCTTTTCAACAAATGGTACTGAAACAATTGGACATATTCATGCAAAAACAGGCATCTAGAGACAGACCTTACACTCTTCACAAAATTAACCAAAAATATATCATAGATCTAAATGTAAAACAAAAATTATAAATTTTCTAGAACATAACATAGGAGAAAATCTAGGTGACCCTGGGTTTGGCCATGATTTTTTAGATACAACGCCAATCTCTGAAGGAAAAAATTGCTAAGTTAGACTTCATTAAAATTAAAAACTTCTGCTCTGTGAAGGACATTGTTAAGAGAATGAAAAGACAAGCCACAGGCTAGGAGAAAATCTTTCCAAAAGACATATTTCATAAAGGACTTGTAGCCAAAATATACAAGAACTCTTAAAACTCAATAATAAGAAAACAACCAACCCAATTAAAAATTGGGCAAAAAATCTGAACAGATACCTCAACAGAGAAGACATACAGATGGCAAATAAGCTTATGAGAAGTTGTTTAACATCATATGTCATCAGGGAATTTCAGATTAAAACAACAATGAGATACCAGTACACATCTATTAGAATGGCTAAAATCCAAAACACTGACAACATCAAATGCTAGTGAGAATGTGGAGACACAGAACACTCTCATTCATTGCTGGTGGGAATGCAATGTGGTGCAGCCATTTTGGAAGTTTGGTAGTCTCCTGCGAAGCTAAACATAGATTACTGTACAATTCATCTACCCCAATCCTAGGTATTTACCCAAATGAGTTGAAGACTTTGTGCAAAAACCTGCACACAAATATTTATAGCAGCTTTGTTCATAACTCAATAACTGGAAACAACCTTGTTATCTTTCAATAGGTGAATGGATAAACAAACTATGGTACATCCTTACAATAGAATATTATTCAGTGATAAAAAGAAAGAAGCTATCAAGCCATAAAAGGACATGGAGGAATCTTAAATGCATATTGTTAACTGAAAGAAGCTACATACTATATGACTCCAGTTATATGATATTCTGAAAAGGGCAAAATTACAGAGACAGTAAAAAATCTGATTGCCAGATGTTCTGGGGGAGGAAGGGAAGGATTAATAGATGGAGCACAGAGCATTTTTAGGGAAGTGAAACTCTTCTGTATGATACTGTAATGTTGGATACATGACATTATGTGTTTGTCAAAACCCATAGCACTGTACAACATAGAGCATCAACCCTAATGTAAACTATGACCTTTAGTCATTAAATGTATCAATATTTATTCATAAATTGTCACCAATTACCACACTAATGCAAGATGTTAATAATAGGGGAACTTTCTGCTCAAATTTTCTGTAAACCTAAAACTGCTCTAAAAATAAAGTCTATTAAAAATTTTAAAGTAATTAATATAGTTGGAGAAAAAAATTGGCAGCAAATATAATAGATGTTAGTATGATGGCCATACACCCTAGTTTTCTCAGAACAGTTTTTGTTTATATCTGTTGTCCTGGTGTCCCATTTTCATTCTCAAAGATGTTTTGGGTTGAATGATAAATTATGTTGTCACCCTAGACAAAAGGTTATTATGTATATAAGTATGTATATATATATATAATTAAAATGTTATTATATATATAATGAACTCCATTAAAGCATTAAGAAAGATATACTACCCAAGAGAATAATGGGTGATATATATGTATATGTGTATAGTCTGCTAGTGCTGCCATAAGACAATACTACATATTGGGTGGCTTAAACAGCAGAAATTAATTTTCTCGTAGTTCAAGAGGCTAGAAGTCCAAGATCAAGGTGTTGGCAGGTTTGATTTCTTCTGAGACCTCTTTCCTTTGCTTGCAGATGGCTGCCTTCTCACTGTGTCCTCACGCAGTCTTTCTTCTGTGCACACACTTCTGTGTCTTAATTTCCTCTTCTTATAAGGACACAAGTCACATTGGATTTACGGCCCACCACATGACCTTATTTTACCTTAATTATAGCTTTAAAGGCCTATCTCCAAATATAGTCAAATCTGAGATGCTAGGGGTTTGGACTTCAACATATGAATTTGCGGGGGGTGGGAGGTGGGCAGGGGACACAACTCAGCCCATAACAATAGATAATTCACACAAGAAGTACAAATGGCCAATAAATATATGTCAATATGTTTAATATTATAAAAAACCAGAGACATGAAAATTTAAAACAATAATAACTGACAACCTCCCCCAGTAGAATGACAAAAAATAATAAAAGAAAATTCTACCTAGGGTTGGCAAGGATGTAGGGAATTGCTGTTTGTGGGTAGAACAAATTGATACAGCTTTTTTGGAGGGAAACTTGACAGAATCCATCAAAATGAAAAAGTACATATCCTTTGACTTAGAAATGTCACTTCTGAGACTTGATTCTACAGAAATACTCAAAGCACAAAGAGACATGCATAAAAATGTTAACTGCAGTATTTTTTGTAATATTTAAAAATTGAAAAAATATTTAAATTTCTATTAGTAGTTAAATAAGCTGTGGTACATCCATACTATGGAATGCTATATTGGGGTTAAAAAGAATGAGGTAGACCTATGATAAAATAAATATCATATAATATACTATGAATAAAGTAGACCTATGATAAAATGGAATCATAAAACACATAAAGTAACTCAATAAAGAGGAAATCAAGAACAAAGAACAGATGGGACACATAGAATGCAAATAGCAAAATGGTAGATTTAAGCTCAACAATATCAACAATCACATTAAATGTAAATAATCTAAATACCCCAATTAAAAGCATAGATTATGAGATTGGGTTTTTCTTAAAGTATGATCCCACTATATACTATTTATAAGAAACCCACTTTAAATATAGCCAATAATAAGTTAAAAGTGAAAGGTTAGATAAAGATATATCATGCTAATACTAATCAAAAAAAAAAAGCTGGAGTGGCTATATTAATATCTTTCAAAGCAGATTTCAGAGCAAAGACTATTTCCAAGGATAAAGAAGGTTATTTCATAGTGATAAAGGGATTAATTCACCTAGAGAACATAGTAATTCTAAGTGTATATGCACCTCATAAATCTTCAAAATGTATGAATTGAAATAGAACGACAATGAGAAATATACAACCCACAATTATAGTCAAAGATTGCAAATCCTCTTGTCTTTCATAATTTTCTACTCTTGTTATATAGGCTTTCTTTATCTCTTTAAACTCTTAAGGTCCTTGTCAAATCATTTGTTAGTCTGTAGTTCCTCTGGTGTGAATTATCCCATTTGTTGGGCCAGTGGAATATCTATCTTGGCATTAGACCTACCCATATATTTTATAATTTTTGTCTGTGAGCTCATCTTCAATATGAGTTATTTTCCACAAGTGTCTTGTAAGTGCTCTGCATTATTAAAGCTTCTTTTGGGGGTGATTTCACTATTGCTTTCTCCTACTCTTTTTGGGGTTTGTTCCTTCTGACCCTCTATGGCTATAGGTTTCTGTTTCATTTCTGGTGTCTAGAAATTTTCTTTTTTTGCTTTTGAGCTTAGCTATGTTTTAAAACAAAATTTAAAACAAATATGCAATGTTTCACTGTTTGGAACAGGTTTGGGAAATTCCCATATCCGATCATTTTTTTGTTTTGATTGGATGTCTCAGTAGGGCTCCCATGGCAAAACTTTGAAATCAGCCTTCACCCAATCTCTCTCTTTGTTATCCTTTGTCCTGGAATTATAAAATTACTTTATAATGAGTTTATAATAAGTTGGGTTTTTTTAAACTGGAAAAAAATGACATTTCAGAATTGCAAGCTGTCTGCCTTTTAGGAAGGAGACTAAAATTTGCTTTATGGAAGATGTTCCTTTGTTTTTGAATGTCCCCTAAAAGTTGGCCCTTTTAGCTATGCTAATATAAAGCAATGACCCATCATTCTTGGTGAGAATGGGAAAGCACTGATGGGGTCCTAAAGGAGATTTCTTAGTCTAAAATGTTAATACCCTTTAGTAATATACATTGAATGATTTGTAGAAGTCTGCCTCTGAACGTTGTTTTATTTAGAGCACCACCATCTCCTAATTTGGAATCAGACTACCCTATGCCTGAAACTGGTGTAATCTTGCAAAGTGGTGTGTGTTACTCTGGGATCAGTTGTTTGTACAAGATAAGAAGCTGAGATGGAGAAGAATGTGGGAGAGAAGTGTTCACTTCTTCAGCTTAGACTGGAGAAAACAATTGTGCAAATAAACCCGACGGGGCCTGGCACAGCCCAATCTAGACATGGGAGTTGGTGTCCCTCCCAAAGTGCTGTTTTAACCTGACCATTCTAACTTTTGGAAAATCTCCTGGCAGGGTTTTTTTTTTTTTTTTTTGCGGTACGCAGGCCTCTCACTGCTGTGTCCTCTCCCGTTGCGGAGCACAGGCTCCGGACGCGCAGGCTCAGAAGCCGTGGCTCACGGGCCCAGCCGCTCCGCAGCATGTGGGATCTTCCCGGACCGGGGCACGAACCCATGTCCCTCCCCTGCATCGGCAGGCGGACTCTCAACCACTGCGCCACCAGGGAAGCCCAGGTATTTTTTTTTGATATTCCTATTGTCAGTAATGCATAGAAGAGGCAAATTCTGGGGCAGGACAAGAGGGCTTGGGAGGCAGATCTCAGCTGAGAGTAAGAGGGAGAAACTACTTCCAGGAGCTGGGTTGGGGGTGGGGTCATTGCTTAGACCTGAACTCCAAGGAAGAGGGATACTTGGAAGATGCCTGATGGTGGGAGGAGGTTTATTCCTGGCCACCTGGAGGCAGTTGTGGGTGAGGTGGGGAGTGGGCTTGAAAAGAACTTTGAAGTTAGCTCGGGGCTGTGGGCTCACAGTAGAGCCACTTCTGAGAACAATGATAGGATACTTTCTGGTGTGTACTTCCCTTTTCCTCCCAAAGATTTCAGGCAATGTTGTTAACTTGTCTTTTGCCGTGGTGTAGAGAATTAGGAGAGAGCTTGGCCCATGCATTGGGCAGAGGGTCTGAGGTCTTCCTGGCTCTGGGTGTAAGGGTACCTTGGGGAGAGATCTGGGCAGAGAGTGGTAGGAGGGGCGGCTGAGCAGGGAGCCAGGGGCAGAGCTCCCTGGAGGGCTTTGTAAGTCATTTGAAGGAACTGGACTTTATCTTGTAGGCCCTGGTGAGCCACTGAAGCATATTAAGCTATAGAAAGAAAACCCAAATGAATATCTCATACATTTGTAGACAGCTGGAGTGGACATCTGCTGTCTTTGTCTGGCCAATACCTCTTCTACCTTCCTGTGGTAACAGATCCCTTCTTTCCTGTGGGGAACCTATTCCATCCGAGTCGGGTAGAGCTGATTGCAATCTTCTCGAAAACAGAGAGTATGCCATTCCTGAAGCCTACACAATCCTCCCTTTTATTCAATACATGAGCCAATAATTATTTTTTCTTATTTAACCTAATTTGTCATGTTTCTCTTGCTCATAAGAGAGAATGCTCACTGACAGCTGTGTGTTCTCCCTAACTTTCTCTTCCCTGGACTCAACATCCTCAATTCATTTGACATTTGAGATGGTTTCTAGACCCCTCATTGCAAAGCCATCCTACTCTAGATGGAGATGTGCACACCAGTGTCCCTGGGGGAACTTCTCTCTCAGGGTTGTATTTCAGTCAAGGGCATGATGAGGTCTTCTCTGGAGAAATTGAGATAAAAAGTTGATACCTGTGGATCAAGTGCTGGGGAGGGCTTTTGGGTGAGCCTGGTGATAGCAATGTATGATTTGAGGTATCCCCACTTCTCTAAAGAATGAAGCAACTTGGTTCTACCTCAGGGAGTTCTCAGAGGCCAGCACCTTGAATAACTTCAGTTTCTAAGTGGAAGAGAATGTAGAAAGGAGTGTGTCCTCATGATTGTCCAAAAGGATCCCAGGGTTTCCCTGAAATATAGATGGAACCACTCAGTCATCTTAACTGGCCATTGATGAGCTGATCCATAATTTAAAAGAGGCTTCAAGAAACATCAAGGGGAAGGGGGCAGGGAGACACTCGGGCCAAACCGGCCCTTATCATTATCTGAGGGGGTGTGAGTGTGCGTGCGTCTGTGTGTGTGTGTGTGTGTGTGTGTGTGTAGAAGGGAATAGTGAGCCCACTTCCTTCCAGATCCTACAAGGGTTTCCATAACCCCCTTGTTACAGTGAGCCAAGGACCTGCCTTCAACAGAACAGGCTTGGATTTAAACTCCTAGTTGATGGATCTCCTCAATGCCCTTTAGAGGCTGCTCAAACCCTCACCAGGTCCTGCTCAGTTTCTTCTTCCTCATTACTTAGTAAGTTACTCACAAAATTAAAACCCTATGTCTACCATGTTGGGTGCTTCCAAGTCCTATGGCCTTATGAGGGCCACATTGCCTTTGAATATCCAAGGGAAGATGGATCAAACCCTCAACCCACAGTAGAGGGAAATCCAGGGTTTCCTGCAAGACTTTTGGGGGATTTGTTCTCAATCCCCTCTTACCTCTTTCTACTGAATTAATTCCCTTCCTTCCTTCCTCCCTTGCTTCCTTCCTTCTCTCCCTCCCTCCCTTTCTTTCTTTCTTCCTTGCTCTCCCCCTCTTTCTTTCTTCTTTTTTATGCTTTTATCCCCTGAAGCTGTTTTCTTCTCTCTGCCCTGTGTCAAGACACATGTAAAACATAGATCCTTTCCCTTGATTTTCCCCAAAGTAGCCCTAGCATAGGGCGTGTGGGACACATTTTCCTACATATAATTGGGAGAGCCCTGTTGCATCTTCTCACAGAGAACACCTTAAAGGTGCATATCAGCTATTCCTTTGCTCTGCCCCACCCCCACCGCATCCAGTACGTTTCCAGCCTAACTCCCCCCCCCCCCCCCCCCACCCCGGAGCCCGCCTCCCACAGCGTCATTTCCCCTGTGGAGCAGCTCATCCCCACCCAGACAGCCTCCGGGCCAATCTCTGCCTGCCCAGAAAACGTTAAGGACCAGTTTTCAAATGACTTTTGCCCTTAACACAATCAAATTATTGGTCTTAACTCCTTCTCCTACCCGTCTCTGTTGGCATGTAAAGATTCATCATCCCTTTGATATGAATTAGGCCACCCCCTTGGAAGGCAGAAGGGCTAGAATAATTTCGTTGGTGGTTTAAATCACAGCTTTTTCCTTCCTGCTGCTCAAGTTTAACTATAGCCCAGAGATGTTTCCATTGACCCCACCCGCCTAGTTTGATATATCCTTCCCCCTCTGGCTGCACCCCTCCCTTATCAGCACCTGCAGAGCCCTATCCTATGACCCCAATACACAAGCCTTCTCAAAATAACCCAATCCCTGGCTTCCCTGGTGGCGCAGTGGTTGAGAGTCCGCCTGCCGATGCAAGGGACACGGGTTCGTGCCCCGGTCCGGGAAGATCCCACGTGCCGCGGAGCGGCTGGGCCCGTGAGCCATGGCCGCTGAGCCTGCGCGTCCGGGCAACCGGAGAGGCCACAACAGTGAGAGGCCCGCGTACCGCAAAAAATAAAACAAAAAACAACCCCAAACCCTTATTTCCCAGTGCTTGTTGTCCCCAAGCTGGAGAACCAGCCACGGGGACCATAGGAAGTCCCTCTTCTCCCTCCTCCCCGCAAGGTCCTAGGAGCCTTGCTGCTTGCCTGGGGTCACTGTGTCTCTATGAGGCTGAGGGTCTCACAGTGTTGACATGGTCAAAGAATGGTGAGCTCTGGCAAGTCCCCAGCACCCACTGGGGCACCCAGCTGATGCAAAGCCTCAGGAAATGTTCATCTGTCTCAATCAGAGCTCCAGTGCCTTCTGGGCCCTGAAGGAAAGCAGTCCAAATGGAACTTGGTCTCCCCGATGTTGCAGCCTCATCCTGAGTGACTCTCCCTCTATCACTGTGCCCCAGCCACACTGGCCTCCCTCCAGCCCCTCAGGACCCGGGCCACCAAGGCCAGGAGCCAGGACAGCCTCTGCCCCCACAGGTGGAGAAATGAGCATGGATTCAGGGTATGTCTGGAGGCAGAAATGGTCAGTTGCTGCAGTCAATATGGCGGTGGTGAGCATGCCTGGGTCCCTCAGCACCTAGTCTAGCGCCATCCTTACCAGCACTCAGGTGCTTCTTTCTGGCCATTTTTATGTCAGTGAGGCTCAGCCAGCCTCCAGGGGAAGGATGTTCAGGGGCACTGAGGGCTCAACAAACTTTGCTGCCAGCTTAGGAAAAAGCTCCCTCACAATGACACCAGGAAGGGTAAGAACTGGTGGGGACAGAAGGTGGGGGAGCCTGGCAAGGGAGTGGATCAGAAAGGGGGCAGGACAAGCCAAATGGCAGTGGCCTTCAATCCCTGAACGTCAGTCTCATCAGCTGCCCATTCTCTGCGGCAGTGAGGAAGAGCTCCCAGCTGGCCGGCCGATCTAAGTTCAGGAACCCTCTCTTCTGAGAGCCAGTGCACACTCAGCTTGGTCAGCTCCAACTTCCAGAGGCCTTCGGGCTGACTTCCTGCTTTCGGAGCTCCACTGACCAGATCTGGCAGGTGGGCGACTCAAACAATTGGGTTTGCCTGGCAGGGGACTGAGCGCACACTTTGGGAATGGAGAAGGAGACAGGGTCACTTGGGACGGCGGAAGAGACAGAACAGCAAGTAGGGGCTTGATGTGAGAGGGGTGGGCTATGTGCTAAATAAAACTTAAACCTTTGCCAGGTTTTCTGCCAACAGAGAGAAGTGGCTGATGAGAACCGTATGTCTCTAAGTAGGTGGAAGTGAGGAGCTCTGCTTTGCTGTATGTGTTGAGGAGATGGCTGTTGGTCTCCCAAGCAATGGAAAAATCTCTATTTTAAAGAATACAATGTTTAAGAGGCACTCTGAGACAAACCACATTTCGCAATTAAGAAGTTTATAAGGTCAGCAAAGGAAGGACGAAATAAACTAGCCAAAAAAGGTCTTGCTCAATGCCAAAATTTGTTTAAAAGTTCAATGCCACCGTCCGAAACTGTAATATAGGCTTGTAATGGAGTGTTACAAAAATAGCCCAGAAGATGAAACTCTTCCTGGATGGAGAAACAATTAAAAATGCTTTAAGTACTGGTGCAGATATTGAATTTCTTAATGTTTGCAAAAAGTAATTAAAAAAAATGCCAACTATGTCATTTTTAAAAAACTTTTTCTACATTGACCCTGAGGCAAAGTAAACCTAGAGACACAGACAAACAGAACTACCGTTCACTCTTTGCAGAACAGAACTCTAATTTCTTCATCCAACATTCAAATTCGAGCATAAAGCGGCTCCAACTGGCCTTCCCTGAATTTCCTGCATGGAATGCTGCCGCGGGCTTTGCCAGCCAAACACCCCGCCCTCCACCCTGTTTGCAGGCTGCTACCTGTGGGGTTTCACAGGGCACTTACCTGCCCCTGGGGTGCCCTTCCTCCTGGCTCAGTGGAAGGTTGTAAGCCGTTCTTCAGGGATATTAACTGCCAAATTCTATCCACGCCACTGTAATTCCCATTTGATTCTTTTGCATACATAGATTCTAGTTCTCTGATGAAAGTCTCTATCTTGTCGTCGATTTTCTTGACCATTTTAATCACAGTGATTTAAAAATCTGTACTGCATCAGATAACGCCACTATCTGGATCACCTGTGGGTCTGTTTCTATCATGGAGATACGTTTTTGGCTCTGGCTGATGTTACATTTCATCAGAGAGGATTTATTTGGTTTTCTGGAAGGCAGTTCAAGTGTCGGAAGGCCATCTTAATCCAGCCCGGGGTTGAGCTGGCTTGAAGCTGGAGGTCAGACTTTGAAGGCTGCTCTATTTCTGGCTCACCCAGGCTCCTAGCGCCTCACCCTTCTGGGGTTCTCCCTGGGAGCCTGGGTTGTTTTCTAGGGTCCTTCCTCTTGGGTGGCCCTTTGATTCCCAGTTTGCTTCCCCAGCCCCATCTTACCGCCAAAACTCCGCTCGACTTTCTAGTTCCTCGTCCGCGCTTTTTGCTCAGCCCTTCACTACTTGGGCGGACGCTGCTTGTGAATCGGCAAATGACTTCGGGGAAGAGGACCTGGGAATTGTGAACTAACCTACTGTGCTTCTCTTCTCCTCTCTTTTCCCAGACATCTTGGCCCTCAGGTCCTACTCGTCTGGCTATTTTGAACTCCAACTTTGTTTCCTTACCCTATGAGATCGCCAAAATCTCTAACTCAAGTTCTCAGCTTCTTCTCCACTGCTTTCTCCTTGGTTTCTAGCCTCTTGGCCCCATGCTGCTCACGAGCCAGGGATACCTTAAGGGGAAGAGTAGCACCAAATGTCACCTCCATATGCTCCCATCTATCTGGGATCCTGACCTTTCAAACAAATGGCTGCAAAAAACAAGCCTTTTGGATTTTGTCCAGCTTATTTTGGGTGAGAGAACTGGTCTCGAAAGAGCCACTCTGATCTTACAAGAAGTGGAATCCTCTACCCGCTCCATTAGAAGGTAAGCTCCCTGAGGTCGGGGAACTTGTCTCCATCCCCACTGCGGTCCCAGGCAGATCTCATTCATGACATCTGACTATGACCTATGCCTGGACATTTCCAAATGTCTGTCTCCAGACCGGAGCTCTGCACTAAGCTCTTAGCCCCACGTATCTGACCGCCACTTGCCATCTCCAGGAGGCTCTGGCACAGAAACTCAACACGTCCAAATCATGTTCTCCCCCCGCCCAAGTCTGTCCCTCCCCCAGGCTCCCAGCTCAGGAAGGGCATGTCCTCCATCTACCCTGCTGCTTATGTCAGAAATCCAAGGGTCACCATTAGCAATATCCCCACTCCCTCCCCTCCCACTCCCGATCCTCAGTGTTGCTGATTCCACCTTAAAAATGTCACACGCACTCACCTAGTTCTGTCCTTCTCACCACCGCAGCCCTGTTCTGGCACTGCTTCCCTCCCTCGTTCCTCAGGAGTCTCCTCACATTCCTCCAAAAAGCCAGGCTGGCCTCCTTCCAGCATGTTCACCAGCCACCCTATGAGCAGATGACCCCTTGAAAACAGAATTATGACTATGTCGTTTCTCAGCATAACACCCTTCCATGACGTCCATTGCTTTTAGGAAAGCTTGGAAGATAAACCCTCAAGGAGGCACTGGACCCACAAGTTCTACCCCAACCCAACTTCCAGTCTCGCTTTGCCTGACTCTTGTCCTTGACACACATTCCACCCATAGGCCCTTCTCAACTCTGCCAGCACCTTGAGCTCCTTTCTCCCTGGGGGCTCCTCTGCCAGGAGACACTCTTCTCTCCTGTCTGCTTCTCTCCTGTCCATCCTTCAGGTCTCTGCTAAATGTCCCCTCCTCCAAGGAGTCTCTCTGACCCCTAGAATTGGTGGTGTTGTCATTGCATCCTGCACTCTGTTCACAGCACCGGCACAGAAACAACCGTATAGTTAACCAAGTGATTACTGCCTATGTTTCTCCCCTATTAGATGCTAATCTCCTTAAGACCACGGCTATGTGTCTCTGGTCACCACCATGTCCTCAGCACCAGCAAAGTCCCTGCGACATCTTAGAGGATTTGTAAATCAGTTTTTGAATCAGAGAATAAAAGATGGAGGTCAGCGGGCACTCCCCACCCAGCCAGCCACCCAGCAGAACACAGTGCAGGGAGCGCCCAGCAGAGACAGGGAGGCTGGGATGGGGTTTCTAGTTAGAAAGTGTCTCTGAGAGCGTAACTCTAAAAATAAGGAATTCTAAATTGCTGTCTAATGCAACTTCTTATTGCTGGGTTTAACGCACCGGCCGGGGAGCCAGCAGATCTGGGTTCCAGTCCTAGGTCTGGCAAATCATGACAAATAGCATTTTTATAATGCTTCGCAGTTTACGAGACATTTCCACAGGTAGGTTCTCATTCGACCAGCTCAATGACCTCCAGCAAGCAGCTTTTAGAGGCCTGTTGGGAGGGAAGAGAACAGGGAATGAGCTGGGTTCCAGACCCTGCTCTGCCCTGCTCCCCACGGGATCTCCGGAGACTTTCCTCCGGGCCCTGAGTCTACTGTAAAATGAAGGGGTCCAACTAGGGGATCTTTGAGGTTAGTCTATTAGAATTTAGAACTAAAAATTCAGGACTGCTCCAATCAGAATGCAAAGTCTTTGGAGTGTCCTTTTCCCCTCACATAGCAGGGCAGCGCCCCCCAGAGGCCCCCAACAATGCCATGGGTGCCCCACTGACGTGTCCCTGAAAGGGGGAATGAAACCAGGACTTTTGTGCAGGTGGGTTACTTGAGAACCCATCCCAGGGAGCAGGAGTGAGGGGCTAGGGAGAGAGGTGGAGAAAGAGGAAAAGTCCAGCTGGGGGTGTGTGTGTCCAGATCACTGTGTCTCAAGGACTATAACCTCATCAGGCCCTGCTGAAAAGCCACAGAGCACCTCCCAGAGCTGTCGCTCAGAAGCACAGGTGTGGGAGCCTTTCTCCACCAGTTCCCAGCCTGACTGGTGGACAGTCACCCCAGGGAGTGTCACCCTGAATTTCTGGGCTGTGCTTACCCACAGGCTGAGGAAGCTTCTTGATAGAGCAGTCCTGGGACAGAAAACTCAAGGAGAATCCTTCAGGCAACACTCTGGAATGGACCAAGCTCTCTTAGACCTGTCCCTGCAGTAGCCCCAGAAGTCAGAGCGGGACCTGGGTCACCAGGGCATCTGATACAAGTCTCAAAGGGGCAGATGCACTACTGTCCAGCCCCACGCAAGAATGGGAGCTAGAGCTCCCATCCCCCCACCAGTCTTCCATCCTCTAAGTGTCCAGGCCCCCCACCCTCTTTCCTGCGGAGCTTTGTGGTGTCCTGGGACATTGAAAATGCAGGTGGGGGCGTCTGTCCACCTGGGCAATTCAGATGGAGCTCAGCAGAGCCTTGGGAAACAAAACGTTCTGCTGGACCCTCCTTGAGTGACAGCTGGCTGGACCCGTGATGGAGCTCCTATCCCACAGTGAGGAAGGGGGTCGCTCATGTGCCTCTTCTCTTTGGGCAGTGAGTGGTGCTCCCTCAACAGTTAATAAATGGTTTCTCTGCAGGCTCTGAGCTCCCCAGGCCTGGCAGTGGCAGTGGCCCCAGTTGGGAGACCCTTGCCCTGCCTCTCTGGTGGCATAATACTTCTTCTCTGTCTTTCTTTTTTTTTTTTTTTTTTTTTTTTGCGGTATGCGGGCCTCTCACTGCTGTGGCCTCTCCCGTTGCGGAGAGCAGGCTCCGGACGCGCAGGCTCAGCGGCCATGGCTCACGGGCTTAGTTGCTCCGCGGCATGTGGGATCTTCCCGGACCAGGGCACGAACCCGTGACCCCTGCATCGGCAGGCGGATTCTCAACCACTGCGCCACCAGGGAAGCCCTCTGTCTTTCTTTTATAAACTCTGGACTCTTGCTTCCCTCAGCCTTCCTTCTGGATTTTCAGAAGTCTGATTTGTTCATAAAAAAAGGAACATTGGCTGGTTCTAGCTCTTTTCCTATACTATAACAATTTTACTTTTTCCCCAGGCAATGTGAATGGGAGACTAAAAAAAAAAAAAAAAAAAAAATTGTCTCTTATGAGAAGGTAGAAAAGAACACGAAGATTTAAATTCCAAGATAGTCTCTGTCCACATTCTTCCTCTGGGTAAATCTGTTTAACTCCCAAATAAATTCACTCTTCCTTCGGGGAGGAAGGGGTCTCTTTCTTTTCAAAAGATTGGATCTAGTTCTCCATTTCTCTGACTGTACCCCAACCCCACTCCGGATTTCCTAGTGTTGTATAATAAAGAATTCAGATGACTTATGTCCCTGGCTCATGGGAGGTAACCATTATACCCTCAGGATTTCCCAAGTGATAGGAATGTGTGTCTTCACTCTTCCTGGTGGGCTATTCAGACCGTGTCTGAGCTCATGCTAATGAGATGACTCAGCATGGGGACTGGCTGTGCCAGAAAGACCAAACATGCAATTAGAGGGTTGGGTTCTGAGCCAGCTGATGTCAGCCCAACCGCTGTGGAGGAGTGGACGGCTGGAGATTAAGCTCAATCACATGACTGATGATTCAGTCAACCATGCCTGCATGATGAAACCCCAATAAAAACTCTGACCTCAGCCTTGGGTGAGCACTTCCTGGTTCATGTTACATATCAGTGGTCCAGGAGGGTGATGCATCCTGAGGACACAGAAGCTTCACGTTTGAGACTCTCTGAGACTTCACACTATGTGCCTCTTTATTTGGCTGGTCCCGGTTTGTACCCTTTATAATAAAACTGTAGTCATCAGTATGGCACTTTCCTAAGTTCTGTGAATTGTTCTAGTGAATTATCAGACCTGAGGGAATAGTGGCCACTTAGCAGAAGTGCAGATGACCTGGGAACCCCAGAACTTGCAGCTGGTGTCTGAAGTGAGGGGAGTCTTGTGGAGGACTGTGTCTTTCACCGGTGAAGGCTGCACCAACACCACATAGCTAGTGTCAGACTTGCACTGTGCCCGGGTGTACCTACCTGCTTCCTACCTCACCTGGGGAGCCCTACTCATCTGTAAGGAGGCTCTGTCTTCTGCAAGCATAGGCCCATGCCCCACCCTCATCCCAGAAGCCAGACACAGAGGCAGGAGAGCTGCCCTTGAGATAAGCATGGCCGGGAAGGTGACATGTGGAGGGGTGAGAGGTCGTCTCGCTTGAAGGCACTGGGCAGCATGGCGCGTGCCCAGCTGGAATTCCCTCCCCTCCCCTCCTCTCCCCACTGTCAAGTGTCCAGGCTCCAGCCTAGCTCGTCTGGCTGGTGAAGGTCACCAGGGCCCGTGGACCAGCCCTTCCAGGCCTGAGCTCCCCCTGGCTTCCCAGGCCCCCTCCAGCTGCTCTTAATTCTTTGTTTTCCTCCTGGCCTGGCCATGGAGCCTTTCCTTGGTGTGTGCAAGGAAAAGAGAGTTCATTAGCTAAAGCTGCCCGGATTTTCCTCTCAAGCTTCCACCCCCTAGACTTACCGTTAATAATATTTCAGTGTCTTCCAAGTTGAATGACTATTTCCCATATAAATATCCTATCTATTTGAAGAGTTACTCTGTTTCAAACCCCCTGCTCCTGACCCGCATTGCTATAAAAATCCTACTCTCCCCCAGACAATATAAATGGAAAACTAAAGAACTGGTTTAAACAATCTCTTTGGATGAACCAGTCTCTCTGTGTAAACATTCAGTGTTTCAGGTTTTTGTCACCCCTTCCTTCACCTAACTTGGTATCTGGGTGCACGAAGCAGGCTCACCTGGACATGAGGAGGCCTCCTTGGATCGTGCTTGTTCTGTGCATTTCTGCCTGGGTCCAATGAGGCATGACAGTCACACCTGGCCTTCAGGGTAATGTGCTGACCTGCACTGTGAGGGGTCCATGGTGTCCCATTTGCCTCTGGAAAAGTGCCTTACTGGGCTCTGCATTCTGGCCAGGTCTTTGCTTGAGCTCTCAGCCCCTCTGATGTTCTCCCTGTGCCCCAGGGTCCCCTGCATGGCCAGGGAGGCCAGGAGCGCCACCGCCATCACGCCTTCCCTGCCACTGGGGCACCTTCGCTCTACACTGTGCTGGAAATGGCTGAGACCATCAGGCAGACCTCTAGAGGTGTGCAGCCCCCCCCGACTCCTCCTCCTCCCCCGCCCCCAGTGACCTCGCAGTAGGGTGATTCGAGCGCCAAGATTTTCAGCACCCAGGGGTCCTCACTACTTTCCTCATCCCCTCTGCCCCCAAGACGAGAAGGGCAGGACTTCCACCATTTTTCTTCCTGCCTGCCAGGATGCCCCTACAGAGACCAGGATCTGCAACCCCCAGACCTGCCTCTTGCCACACCAAAGGAATTTCGAAAATCCTTTCTTCAGACAGAGGATGGCTTTCCAGTCTGCTCAGTTGCAGGGAATTCCCAAAAAAAAAACCGCCTAGCTGATATTCAGAGCTGGGCAGTGACTTGCTTGAGCAAGATCTCCCCTTGCCCCCAGCACTGAATAACTATAGTGAGTGGAGCCCCCCGCGGCTACAAGACCCACAGGCTGAGGAAATAGATCAGAAACCATTTCAAAACCCAATATCTCATTTACACATTCCTTTAATAATATTTATGGTGGGCCTACTATGTGCCAGGCACTAAGTTAGGACATAAACACTCCTTGAAATCGTTTGTAGTAAAAACGTTATTAAGATATAATTGGGGACTTCCCTGTTGGCGCAGTGGTTGGGAATCCGCCTGCCAATGCAGGGGACACGGGTTCGAGCCCTGGTCCGGGAGGATCCCACGTGCCATGGAACAACTAAGCCCGTGCACCACAAGTCCTGAGCCTGCGCTCTAGAGCCCACGAGCCGCAACTGCTGAGCTAGTGTGCCACAGCTACTGAGGCCCGTGCACCTGGAGCCCGTGCTCGGCAACAAGAGAGGCCACCGCAATGAGAGGCCCACGCACGGCAACGAGGAGTGGCCCCTGCTCGCCACAGCTAAAGTCCATGCACAGCAATGAAGACCCCACGCAGCCAAAAATAAAGTTAAATAAATTTATTTTTAAAAAATAGATATAATCGACATACTATACAATTCATTCAAATTGTACAACGCGGTATTTTTCAATGTATTTACACAGTTGTACAACTATCACCACCATCTGATTTTAGAATATTTTCATCACCCCAAAAAGAAATCCCATATTCATTAGCAGTAACCCCTCCCACCCATGCTACCCTCCCCCTAGCTCCTGGCAACCACGAATCTAACTTTCTGTCTCTATGGATTTGTCTATTCTGGACATTTCATATAAACAAAATCATACAATCTGTGGCCTTTTGCGAATAGCTTCCTTCATTTAGTATAACATTTTCAAGCTTCGTCCACATTGTACCATGTATCAATACTTCAGTTATTTTTATTGTCAAATAATGATACATTGTATGGATATGTCACATTTTATATGTTCATTGGTTGATGGACACTTGGGCTGTCTCCACTTTTTGGCTGTTGTGAATAATGCTGCTATGAACATTCGTGTACAAGTTTTTGATGTGGACAAATGTTTTCATTTCTTTTGGATATATAGCCAGGAGTGGAATTGTTGGGTCATATGTGTTCAAAAAAAAAATTCATCTGATTAACTTTTAAAGTTCTTATTGGCTTTATTCAAGGATTCATGAATCAGGTGGCATCCAATCTAGCAGACAGAAAGGAGTTTGGATGAGCTGTACAAAAGGAAAGATTTTTATAGGCAGAAGGAAGGGGGAACAAGGAAGGTATAGTGGCAAAAAGTAGATTGGAGTCGCAAGGTCACTTCCTTTAACGGATGGCAGGGGTCTATCAGGCTTCACTAGTGACAGGTTTAAGATTCCATTTCTGGGAGAGCTGAAACTAGTTAAGTTTCAGTTTGGTGATGTGGGGCTTAGCATGAGTGACTCCATTTGGGGCCTGTTGTTTTGCTTTTAACATATGGTAATTTTGCTTAATATTTTGAGGAACTGCCAAACTCTCTTCTAAAGTGTCTGCACCATTTAACATTCCCACTAGCAGTGGAGGAGGGCTCCAATTTCTCTACGTCCTCACCGTCCTAGTGGGTGTGCAGTGATATCTCAGTGTGGTTTTGATTTGCATCTCTGTCATGGCTAATGATGGAGAACCTCTTTTCATGTGCTCATTCATATATATCTTCTTTGGAGAAGTGTCTGTTCAAATCCTTTGCCCAGTTTTTTAGGTGGCCTATTTGTCTTTATTGTTGAATTCTGAGCATTCTTTGTGTATTCTGGATACAAGTTCCTTCTCAGCCCTTTTTGAATTTGAAGAGACATCTAAATCAAGGTCAGAGCAGGGATTACAATTTTAACAGTTGGTGGAGTTCGTTGGCAGGTGACAGAAACCTTGCAAAGAATGCATTTTGTCCCACGCAGAGGATTCCTGCAGGGACGGACCCTGGAGGGGAAGTGTGCAGGACTGTTGGGGCACGGCTGGGCCTGCTGTTCAGTTACACCCCTTTCAGAACCCCTGCCAAAGAGGAGTTTGAGAGATTTGACAGGCTGGAGGAGGGTAGGAATGCTTGTTGGTTAGTGCATTGAAGGCAGAATTGTATGGGGAATTTTTCCTTTCTTTTCTTTCTTTAACATCTTTATTGGAGTATAATTGCTTTACAATGGTGTGTTAGTTTCTGCTTTACAACAAAGTGAATCAGTTATACATATACATATGTTCCCATATCTCTACCCTCTTGCGTCTCCCTCCCTCCCACCCTCCCTACCCCACCCCTCTAGGTGGTCACAAAGCACCTAGCTGATCTCCCTGTGCCATGCGGCTGCTTCCCACTAGCTATCCACCCTACATTTGGTAGTGTATATATGTCCCTGCCACTCTCTCACTTCATCACAGCTTACTCTTCCCCCTCCCCATACCCTCAAGTCCATGTGGAGCATAGGCTTTTATTTCTTGAGCAGATGAGATGGCACATAGAAAAGCATTTTGGAATTACAAAGCCATGCAAATGTAAGGTGATATTCTTATTGTTACTATTGTTATTTGTAGGAACCGATGAAGCTCTCTAGGATGAGAGCCTGTGTGTAGGGGTGGAGTGGGCAGGGATTGGGGAGTGGGAGTTGTGAGGGGATAAAAGCTAAAGGAGAGAGGAGGGTAGCAGAGTTTGCAAACCTTGGTTACCTGTGTGTGAGATGAGAGAGAAACACTTCTGTGATTTCTGGCATATTCCTTTACCACCTGTCTAATTATTTACTTAATATATTTCTCTAGATGGGCTCTTATTTCTTTTCATCAAACAGATATATTTATAAAGGAAACATATCACAGGTAGAAATGGCAAACCTGCATCAGTTTCAAAATGGAAAGAACAATATAAACAAATATCAGGAAAACCAAACAGTGTCGTTAAATTCTAGCTGGATGCTGTTGCTTTCTGGGTCTGGAAAACTCTCCAGACTTAGCCTGGCTCACTCTCTTTGTCGCTCAGGTCTCTACTCAGGTCTCTACTTTCTGCTCCTCAGGAAACCTCCCCAGCCCCACCCCCTCTCCATCCTTGCTTTATTTCTTTCATAGCCCTTATCACAATCGAAGGGATGTTGGTTTTCCCATGGGCATCTGGCTCCATGAGGGCAGGGCCTTGTTTCGCTTAATCACTCTGTCTTCACTGCCAGGCTCAATAAAGAGTTGAGGGGCTTCCCTGGTGGCGCAGTGGTTAAGAATCCGCCTGCCAATGCAGGGGACACGGGTTCGAGCCCCGGTGCAGGAAGATCCCACATGCCGCGGAGCAACTAAGCCCGTGCGCCACAACTACTGAGCCTGCGCTCTAGAGCCCACGAGCCACAACTACTGAAGCCCGCGCGCCTAGAGCCCGTGCTCTGCAACGAGAGAGGCCACCGCAATGAGAAGCCCGCGCACCGCAACAAAGAGTAGCCCCGCTCAGTGCAACTAGAGAAAGTCCACGCGCAGCAACGAAGACCCAACGCGGCCAAAAAATTAATTAATTAATTAATTAAACATAAATAAATAAAGAGTTGATTAAGTAAGCCGCGCAGCTTACCGGATCTTAGTTCCCTGACCACCAGGGATCGAACCCGTGCCCCCTGCAGTGGAAGCCAGGAGTCCTAACCACTGGACCGCCAGGGAATTCCCTCTAGTTTGTTTTTATTCTCCTTTTAGCAAGTGTCAACGAGGTGTTAAAGGCACATGCCAGCAGCGCTGCCACTTGCACCTCACGGGACAGGAGGGCTGAGCGAGACTTGAGAAGGAAACAGCCATCTGGGGTGCGGCCCTGCAGCTCCCCTGGCTCCCACCTCACACTGTGGGGATCCCCAGGCTTGCAACGGCAATCCAGGCTTCAGATCCTCCCTTGGCCCTGGCTAGCTGAGTGACCCCACAGCATTCCTGAACCTCGCCAGCTTCAGCCTTCCCCAGGGCTCTGTGAGCACAGAAGACAGCTCCTATGGACACACCTGATGAGAGAAGCCGCTCAGTTAATGAGACTAGAAGCTCAGCTGGTTTGCCAGAAGATGGGATGTAATTACTGACTTTGCCTGCTAACATCCTACGCTTTCTTCCAGGCCCAACTTTAAAAAGTAACAATATCGTTTACCCTTTACGGAGAACTCATCATGTGCCAGGTACCTTGCTATATAAGAGGTTTACATATCTATCATTTAATTTTAGCCTTGCAATAATCCTATAAAGTAAGGATTTATTATTCCCATTTTACAGCTGAGGGGACTGACCAGAGTAGTTTTATGACTTGTCCAATGGGATGCAGCAAGAAGTGATGCGGGCAGCCCACATTCTTAACCATGACATTATAACAACCACTTAAATGCCACCTCCTACATGAAGACTTCCCGTCCAGCGGTCTCCTCTTCTAAATACTCATAACTCGTATTACCTCTCTGTTGACATCTACTCCATCTCCCGTGGGGTGTGTATGTGTGTGGGGGGGGGCGGGCAAGTATCCATCCCTTGAGGGCTGAGGCCACGTTCACCTTTCTCTCCCCAGGGTCAAGCCAAGCACCTGACATACTGTGGATACTCTACTTGTGTCTGTCCAGTAAATAAGGACTAAGTGCTCCTGGGTTTCTTCTGCGAGTCTCTACCTCTGTGGAGGGCAGATGAAGAAAAATGAGCAGTTGCATTTCCAGAGATATAAACTAGCTCTATCAGGAAGCCCCTGGGATGTTTACCTAGGAGAGCACGTGGAAGGACATGGGTACACGAACCAGGAAACCGACACTGGAACTGAGACTCGGGGAGGGGGTGGCTTCGGGAGGACCCTCCTGGCGGGCAACATTGACGTCTGTGCTGGACTTCTCCGTCTTTCCAGATTCACTCTCCACTCTGCTCTCGGTCCCCACAGGAGATGAGAGGAAGAAGGGGGCTGGCGTGTGGGTATTGATTCCATATGCATTGGTCCAGGACTGGTAGCAGCTCTGTGGTTTCTAACCCGGATGCCATGCTATCCTGGGTGATTTCCACACTCCCTGACCTCGTCTTTGAAGAGTCCCTTTATTGGACCCTCTTCATATTATCCTGATTTGACTGTGCCCTCTGCTCCTTCAGGGACCTGACAGATGGGTAGAATGCCATTTTCTGTGCTCTTTGAGTCACGTCTTGATGTCAAAGTCTATGCTCACTCATCTCTGTGTCCTCACACCTGGCATAGCGCTTGGGGCTATGGTTCTAATAGCTAATACTTGTCAAGCATTTATTACATACAAGGCACTGTTTACCTGTATTGACTCAAATAATCCTCACAACAATCCCATGATCATCATCCCCATTTTATAGATGAGGAAACTGAGACACAGAGAGGTTGGTTAACTTGCCCAAGATCACATGCCTTGTCAGCATGTGGCACATGGCAACAGTGTGACTCTCAAACCTGCTATTGGGCTGCCTTTCTGTTTGCTGTTTTGGGAGTGATGTCCGTTAGCCTCGGGAACCAAAAGAATCGGTTTCTTTGCCCACTCAGGAGCTCAGGTAGAATGGGCAGAAGGCGGAATGTAGGTCACCATGGCAACCAATCACTTGGTGCACAGCTGGTGAGCCCTTGGGGCTGAGGTTCCACTGCTGGCAGAGAAAAGGGTGGGGTTGGCATGGGGCAACCATGAGGTACCAGATGCATTGGAAGAATACCAGGTGGGTAGATCAGGCAGGAGATTCTGGGCAGAGGTGGAAGCTTCCCAAAGCAGGTGGGAAAACTCTCGCGGTGGCCCTCTCCTTTGCTAAACCTACATCCATCTGACCCGGACCAGCCTTCCGAGGACCCCTCCCCCATTTGTCTCTTGCTCCAGAGCCCAGGGTTTTAGCCTTGTCTCCGATCCTTTCTGCAGGTCTGTGCCAACGTGCTCCCTCCCAAGACCATCAGAGATGGGGGAGGAGGGTGGGGTACCGTTACCTCCTCGGCACCACCCCAGGTATCCACTGCCGAGGGCCGGGAGCCTCCGTTCCCTGGCTGTGCAATGAGAGCATGAGCTTTTTCTCATCAGCCCCTGAAGCTCCCCACTCCCCAGGGGGCCAGGGCAGGGCCGGACAGAGTGGGCAGGTCACCTCTGTGTGGTTTGTTGCAGGCCTGACCTTCTTGACCAGAGATGAAATCCTGTGGTGAGTAGAGGGGGCCCCCTTTCCCTCCCCTTGAGCTGAAGTCTTGCCCTGGCACAGCCTCACTCTGGTCGCTGAGTATGGTTCCTGCTCAGAGCCACAGAGTCCAGGAGACGAGGCTGGCAGTGGCCAGGCAGAGACGGACCCTAACCCCGAGGGTCCAAGGTCATGATTCCCAGGGCCTGACTAACAGTTGAGTGAAAAGTCAGGCCTTAGGTTGCTATGGGATCCAAGGCAAGGTTTCTTCATAGAATCACAGAGGTGGACAGGGCCTCCCTGGGTTGATGAGCAAAAGGAGGAAAGGACTTAGGAAACAGGTCTGAAGCCCATTTGGCTGCATAATCCACTAGCTGGGTAAATTTGATGCACTGTTAAATCTCTTATAGCCCTCCCTTCCCTCCCAAGCTTTGCATCAGTGCCTCCCAGCACTGGGAGTGTGGGTGAGCAGTCCACAGCCCCTCTTCTCATGCAGGTGATGGCCAGTGGGGAAGGCTCCAGGCCAAGACAACCATCACGAGGATCCCTCATGGGACTGCGGAGGGAGTAGGTGGCATGGAGATGTGTGAGCACTCGGCCCGGGCCGAGAGCTCAACAAAAACTTGTTAGAAGAATAAAGGAGCTCACGAAGGCATTGGGGTGGGGTGGGGGTGAGGTTGGAGTGTGGAGACCATCCTTAGACCCACAGGGCCCTCTCCCCTCATTGTCTCAGCTTGGACTCACCCTCCCCAGCATCACGCCCAGCCTGGAAGCCACACTTCCCACTCAGGGTGCCAGGCGGGGCAGTGATTCTGCCACAAGCATGAGACTCCCCAGGCACAGATGGGGGCTGAGAGATGGCGGGAGCACAGGGAGTGACAGAGACCAGGGACAGTCATGGGGTTACGCATCACTTTCACTTTAAAATGAATATTTGCTCACTTTTTGAAATATAGAAAAATATGACAAAACTCCAAATAACTAATATCCTACTACCCATACATCCCTTATTGCTATTTTCTAAAAAGGAACACTTGAATAAAAGTGAAATGAAAATTTAATAGTAATATGTGAGCATGGCTAGAAAATTCAAGTAGCCTAGAAACTTCTAAGTGAAAAGTAAATGTCTCCCTCCCCTTCCCAGGCCTTCTCCCTGAAGTTAGCCGCTGTTCACAGTTCCTTTCACATCGAGGCTTCCAGAAAAAATTTTCATAGATAGATCTACATAAGTATCCTTCAAACATTTTATCCCATTCATACTGTAGCACTTACCCATTTATAGTGAAGCGTCATACTGTCCTCGACTTTTTTTTTTTTTTAAGTTTTTATGTTGGCTAGTTTTACATACAGCACATAGAGATCTGCCTCATTCTTTTTTTTTTTTTTTTAAATTTATTTATTTACTTTTGGCTGTGTTGGGTCTTCGTTTCTGTGCTAGGGCTTTCTCTAGTTGTGGCAAGCGGGGGCCACTCTTCATCGCGGTGCGCGGGCCTTTCACTATCGCCGCATCTCCTGTTGTGGAGCACAGGCTCCAGGAGCGCAGGCTCAGTAGTTGTGGCTCACGGGCCTAGTTGTTCCGCGGCATGTGGGATCTTCCCAGACCAGGGCTCGAACCCGTGTCCCCTGCATTAGCAGGCAGATTCTCAACCACTGTGCCACCAGGGAAGCCCTGCCTCATTCTTTTTAATGGCTAAGGAGCATTCCTTCCTATAAAAGATATATCATTGGGCCTCCCTGGGGGCGCAGTGGTTGAGAATCCGCCTGCCGATGCAGGAGACACGGGTTCGTGCCCTGGTCCGGGAAGATCCCACATGCCGCGGAGCAACTAAGCCCGTGAGCCATGGCTGCTAGGCCTGCGCGCGCGGAGCCTCCGCAACGGGAGAGGCCACAACAGTGAGAGGCCCGCGTACCGCAAAAAAAAAAAAAAAAAAAAGATATATCATTTATTTTACTACCCCCCCCCATAATGTACACTTAAGTTGTTTATGGGTTTTAGTTCTAACAAGAATGCTATAGTAAACAAACATTTATGTATGAAGGGCTTATCCAACAGGTCAGATTAAATCCATAGGAGAGATTTCTAGCTATAGAAACGCTGGGCAAAGGGTGGGAATGTTTAAAATGTTGACAGGGATTACCGGATTGTCCTGTACCAATTTATTTTCTCACCACTTGAGCACGGGCATGCCTGCTCCTCTCTCCATCCAGAAAGTTCAAAGACTCTCACACCGTCTTCTCTGGATCGCTAGAGCTCCTCACACGTGCCTCAGGCGCCTTGTCTCAGGGAGCTTCTGGAGCCTCCATTAAAATTAATAAGTAAACACAGTTCTCCATTAAAACTAGTAAGTAAACTAAAAAAAAAAAAAGGAAGGCAAGGGAACCAGGAAACAGAGGATGTCAACACAATGGAATTACGAAGATGACAGTGAAGAGAAGCCCATGATAATGGTGCATGCAGCAGGCCTGCAAAGCCGTGAGTCCAGATTAGAATGAAAGAGTTAGGGGTTCCAAGAGTGATGCCCCCCCAAGAAAACAAAGTGAACCTATAGGAGGTGTAATGTATATAACCATATTAAGAGGAACTTTACAGTTCTGCAGAAAGTTTGGGGATGAAATAATGATAGAAACACTGAAACCTAAGCAAAAGGAAGACAAAGTGATTATTAACTCTGGGAAAAACAAAGAGTCTTGCGGGAAAGAAAAATGTAATCACGTTGCACTCGGGAACTCCGCTGTGAGCAATGTTTGAATGATACATACATAATATGTAATAATATATATAAATGTGAAAATAATATGTATATAATAATAACATAAACACTGAATTTTGATTCAGGCAAATCATCTTATATTGGGAGGTTAGGGGAAGGAGAAGTAGTATACAGAGAGAGATAAAGTCTCTCTTTTTTAATAGTAAGAGGGCACAAAATAAAGTCTATAATGAAAAAAATACCAATAAATGGCAGTATCAGCACTGTCTTTAGAAATACCATGCAAATGTTAAGGAAAACCCAAGAGAAACGGCAAATTTTTTTTTTTTAATGCTGCCTCTGGAGAGCAGGGGTAAAAAGGTGGTATAGGATACTGGGTATTAGTGATATTAATTGTAAACCTTAGAGTGCTATTGGCTTTTTTAACCTATTTATCTGTCTTACTTTGGTAAACTAGACTGGTAGATATAGGATGCTATAGTTTTTGTAAAATAAAGTGTTATACATACATGCATATGCACACACACAGAGAGAATATCTTAGGAAGGGGACACACGCGCGTGCGCGTGCGCACGTGCTGATCTTAGGTCAGCTCCTTGGAGGGGGCCTGGGCGCTGACTACATTAGGGTTAGTGTGGATGCACTGTCTGTAACGTGAAGGGGCAGCTTTGATACGGGTGCCCAGCAGCACTTGCCGTGGCTCAGGGAGCACACGGTACGTGATGCTCAGGCGAGAAAGCAGCCATCATGGGCTGCCACGGCCAAGTTGAGCCAGACTAAGCTCTGATCACTTTTGAACAATTTTCCGACATCACCTCTGACAATGTGTTGTGATTTTCCTACAAATGTGACAAGGAAATGTGGCTTGGTTGACAGTACACTTGGATGGAGTTAGCCAGTTGAAAAAAAGTAACCAAGAGACTGATAGACAGAGGTAATCTTTGCAGGACACTGTGCCTCTGTCCTTGTCTAAATGCTTTCCCACCTGTGACTTGCATAGGGCATAAAGGCCTGGTCCCTGGATCTGCAGATGACACATAATGGGAGGGGAAGACCACATGTGACAGCTTCTTCCCCATCCAGGGCTGCGTTGGCTCAGCTCTCCAAGAAGGGGTCTGTCCACCCTCAATTTCTAGCCTGTGGGAATCTTCTTTCACATCCCATTGGTCTCTGAAAAGAGCAGGGTCCCTTTCATCCTCAGCTTTCAGGTCAGCCTTCTATGACTTCTGGTTAAATTTGCTGCCCTAGAAACTCCTGCTTCCAGATGTCTCTTTGGGCTCAGTGCACTGGCCCTCCAGGGCCCTCATCTTCAGCTGTGGCTCTAGACCCTGAGTCTGGGACCTGACTCAAAGAGGGCACATGTGGCTTCCTTTAGGCCTCTGTGGCTGGGCCTGGGTCAGCCCAAGTCAGTTTGAGCGATTTGGATTCTGCTCTATCACTCAGGGATGGCTCCTGACACGATCTAGGGCTCGGGGTGGATCTGATGTGGGAGCCTGAAGCCTTGCCCCTAGCTCCTGCTCAGGCCGACCTGGCCATAAGGCCCCTCTATCCTCTTAGCAACCTTGAGGTCCCCCAAATTTTTAGTCTCCAGGCCCTGTCCTGGCTGTTAGCTCCTGGTCCTCCTGGAGCACCAGAAGGTCAGCAGGCAGAGTGGTTACACACTTGCTTCCTGGAAGCCAAAGGCTGGAATTCGAGGCTCAGCTTTGCCATTTACTTGCTGTGTGATCTAGAGTGAGTTTCTTACCCTCAGTGAGCCTCAGTTTCCACGCTTACAAAAAGTATCATACGTATCAACCTCACATGATTGTTATCAGGACAATTAGATGATCAAATCCGTGTCAGGAGTTAGAGCAGTGCCTATAGCACAGGGATCAGTGCTGAGACTGTGGTAGCTGTTATTTTCATGGTATTATCACCTCCTTTTTGCAAATGAGGAAACTGGCTCAGAGAAATGAAGTGATTTGCCCAAAGTCACACAGCTTGGAAGTAGCAGATCATAAGACTAAAAGCCACATTTTTCAAGCTAAAGATAGGGCCATTTATAAAATACCTGCAGGCCATTCCATGGGGCAAAGAACAATTGACCCCATGGGATGAGTGAAGCCCAGGTCCGGGAGCCCATGCTGGGGTGGAAGGTGTGGAATTGGAGGCTTTCACTGGTGTCGGGTTCTCAGTCCTGCCTGTATAATACAAATACAGAAGCATGTAGAACCTCTAGGGGCCTGGGGCCCATGCTAGCCTTGAATGAGAATCTCTAGAGCTGAGCACGGATACTTTCACAAGCTCCTCACATGATTCTAACGTGGGACCCAGTAGAAAAAGGCTAAATTGGAGGGCCTCCGAGGCAAGGATTTGGACAGGATGCCAGAGAGGGGTCCAGAATGCCTGAACTGGAGGATGGAGGGGGGTGACTGAGACTCATTGTACAGAGGGCAAACGGAGGCCCAGAGTGGACATGGCAGGTCCAGGTCCCACAGAGCAAGTGCAGTGGGGCTGGTCTCCTCTGGGGCTCTGCCTCCGAGCCCGCAGACAGCCCCTCCCCTCGTCTGGCTAGGTGTGGCAGGGAGATGCAGCTTGGGCTGCTTGCTTTCTGGCAGGCGGGATGTGTGCGTTTTTCAAATGGCTTTGACTTTTGAGTCTATTAGTGATTAATTCAGAGCTCCATTGAGAGCTAGCTGATCCATATTTGGAGGAGCAGAACATTTTGTGGCAGCCGAGACGCAGCCACGATTCATCTGCGGGCAGCCCACCCACTTGGCAGCCTGGGAAGGCATGAAGTCCGGGCAGGGCCCTCTCACAGCACCCCCTAACCCAGAAGGCTCTTCAGGGTGGGGGGTTGGGCCTGAGAGTCTTTCACCTGGGGGGGAGGTGGATCCTTTAGAGGTGGGCAGTACAGCCCAAAGAGCCTGGCTTAGGGTTCAGACCCCACTCTACCTCTTCCAAGCTGCATGACCTTGGGCTGACCCCTTCAACTCTCTGAGCCCCGGTTTACCCATCTATGGAAATGATCACCCCTATACCTCTCACGCAGGGTTGCTGGGGAAAGATTCAATGAGCTAATATGCTTGAATGCACTCAGCACGCAGAGCTTGGGAAACAAGAAGGGGCGTGGTAAGGGCAGTGGAGGTTCCTTCTTTTCCCCCTGCAGTCCTTCTGAGACCCTCCCTCTCTGGGCTCCTGGGGGAGGAGCTTTGGCGTCTGCAGCTCTGGCTTCACACTTACCCCTGTGTGACCTAAGGCAAGGCCAGTTAGTTTACCTCCTTGAGCCTCAGTTTCCTCGTTTGTAAAAGTGAGGCAATGGTCCCTACCTTTCAAGATTGCTCCGCAGGTTCCACGAAAAATGTCCATGCGAGCTGGCCAGCGTGCAGCAGTCACTCCCAGTGGGGGACCAGGGTGGAGGATGGCGGGAGTAGCCCACCCTGGACAACGGCCATACAGGTGCCCGGCCTCAGAGAAGTCTTAAAAATTAATAAAATGTACTGAAAGTCAGTCTGTTTTGATCACCCCACAGCAGCAATTCTAACAATGACAGTGATCAAATGCTCCTTTGGACTGGGGCAGACCACTGCCAGCACCCCTTCCCCTTGCAGGTCACTGGACCCTGCAGGCGCGCTGGCTTTCCTCTCCTCCTCGCTGTCCCTCCCCCCACCCATACTTTCCTGGAGACTGTCTCCTCCCCCATTTCGCACCCCACTTCTTGGCTCCCTCCCCAACTTGTCGGTGGTGTAAAGTCTCTGGCGACAGTTGGGGCCCCATCCAAGGCTGACAGAGTTCACTCTCCAGAATGTGGACTGGGAGGGCCGCAGGATGAGGGCTTCCTCTCCTGGCCTGGGGCAGAGTTCTCTCCTGCCTGCTTCCTCTCAAGTGCTCACACAGCCATTCGGCCTCTCCCTGCCTGTGCCTTGTAAACAAAATCCCTTGGAGCGGGGAGGAGGCCTGCAGACAGACATTGATTATTGGATCGATGGGGACAGTTGTTGAGTCCCACAGTCTGGAATCAGCTCGCTGGCCTCGGGTGGCTGTGTGATTTGCTGGCTGCAGGCAGCTGGGTTCTAATCCTGACTCGGCCACACCCACCGAGCGACCTCTTTTCTCTGAGCTGAGTTGAGGGTGGGGCTGGACAGATGGCCTGGGGTGGCACGCTGGCGTGCCCGAGGCCCTGCTGGTTTCTCCATCGTAAATGAGGGACTGGAGCGAGAGGTGCACTTGTAGATTGTGTTCAGGCTACAGAGCACATTCACATACCTTTCCTCGAGCCTGGCGTATCTTTGCATCCACCACGGTGCGCTGGGCACACTGGAGCGCCAGGGATGTTTCTGGAAGGGTGGAACGATCTATAACTGCTTCCTCTGTGTCAGTTAATTCTGAGTCCCCTTCCTCCAAAGAGAGCCCGCAGGAGAGGGGGCCCTGCTGGTCCCCACTCCCAGCCCACCACGCCTCTCTTCTTAGCATCCACAACTCCTTCCTGAAGCTCTGTCCCCCCGGGAAGTACTACAAGGAGGCCACCTTGACCATGGACCAGGTCAGCTCCCTGCCAGCTCTGAGGGTGAGTCCAGGGGGTGGGGTGGAGGGGGTGGGGGCGGCCTCACTGGGATCTGCTGAGGCGCAGAAAGCGCTGGTCTCAGTGTCCTCACCTGTGAAATGGGTGCAGTGGTGGGGCGGCTTCGATTCCATGTGCTCCCTGAGGCCCTGTGCACTCCAACAGGCTGTGCTTTGCACGAGCTGCCAATCTTTTAGGGCCGCTCCTTGAGCTTTGGCCCCTGTTGCGACAAGACCCTGCCCTTCTCCCACGGTGCCTGGAAGAGCCCAGAGGTGCGCGATAAAAGGGCTCCCTAATCACTCCTGAAATTTTCATTAAACTTTGTGCAAAGCAAAGAGAGGCAATGCCAGGTTAACAAATCACAGCAGTGTCAGGCTTCCCGATTTTTCATTCGGATCTTGGCAGAATAATGGTTTGAAGGTGTCATTGTGCAATGAGAGCCCATCTTCATTTCTGTCTGGAACAAGACAGGCTCAGAGAACTGTGGGCGCCTCTTTAAAGAGGGCCGGGGGCGGGGTGGCAGGAGGGGTTCTGAGGGAGAGACGTGGGCGGGGGAGGGGCGGCCCCTCCGAAGTGACAGACCTGTTCTAGGGCAGAGACCTAGAAGCAACACAAAGCCCGGGACTTGCAGTAGAGGCTGGAACTGAGAAGACAAGGGAACCAGAAGGGGTGTGGGATTGGGGGGAGCTGGGAGCAGAATCCTCAAAGAGGTGACATCATTGGAGAGTGTGTCTGTCCCACATACAAAATGGGGAGCCTGCCCTCCGGGGACACCCTGCTCACACACACAGCCCTGCACACCCTCACACCCGCAAACACTCAGACACAAGGTAGGGGACTTCTCTCAGACCTAGACTGTCCGCTCAGGGAGCCAGGCTGAGGGGCAGCCCAAAGGCAAAGCCCGAATGGGGAGCTTCTGCCCTCCCCTCCCCGGACGGGCGGTGGTGTCACTATTCAGTCCCAGAATATCTGAACGCTAAGCTTGGAAAGAAACCACCGGTCTAGTCACTTTCCAACGTTCTCCACTCTGGTTTTATCCATCGGAGAACTGAGTCCCCAAGAGGGAAACAGCTCACCCAGGGCCACGTGACACGGCAGAGCCTGGAAGTCAGGCAGGACTCTGACCCCTCGGCCGGGCCTGCACTTCTAATCAGGGCTTGGCTCGGTGCTGACATGTGTCTGGGGCTGCCAGGCACCGTGGGGAGCAGCTGGCAGAGACCCACCCTAGAGGGCTGGCTCGGAGGGTGCCAGTGGCCCCGGCACTCTGGATGGACCCAGCATACCCTAGTCACGCTTGGGGGCTCTGATCTGAGCCCCAGAGGAGAAAGCACTGGACTAGGTCAGAGGGCTGGGTCTGGGCCCAGCTCCATCACACTCCACGGATGACACATCTCCCCTCGAAGTTTAACCTCCGGTCTGTGAAACGATATGCACACCCTGTGCTGTGTAACAGACCTTGCAGAGATGAGCCACGGTCCTCTGCACCCTCCGTTTTGCTCGCCACCCTCTCCCTTTTCTTCCACCTGGGGTCCGGGGTGGGGCGGCCAAGGCTGGAGAAGAATGGAGGAGGGGCAGATGGGCAGGATTGCTTGGGCAACAACCCGGGGTGGTCTGGGGTCTGCTTGGCCGTCTGCTTGGCCGCGGACTCATCATCTGGCAGACAAGGGCTGCGGGCGATGCAGCAGAAATGTCAGGCTGCTGGAAAGTGCTGGGATGTGTGAGGGTACCTGTGGGCGGGCCGCCGCCCGGGGGCAAGGCCACAATGTGGGTCGTCTCCGGAGCCCTAGAGCCCCAGGAGTTTGCCCACTGGACAGTGGCTGTGGACTGAGATGGGGTCTGATGAGATTCATTTTACATTTCTTATTTCATCCTTCTAAACGGTCATTATTTTATTCTATCCTACAAATAAAAAGCACATCGTTGCAGAAAAAGTGGAAAAAACAGACAGAAAAGCAAAACTACGGTAAAAATCGTCACGTAGCCTACCTCAAGGTGTGACTGTCGTGATCATCCTGCCTTATTTCTTTCCACGCTTTTTTTTTAATGTGGATATGTAAGTGTTTATTGGGATCACACTGACTTTTTTTGCTTGCTGCTTTTTTTTTTTTCTTCCCCATTTCGGTTTCTTTGTTGCTTTTCCAGCTGGTTCTGAACAACCAGTACCATCTCATGAATTGAGGACACTGAGCCTTTGCCACATCTAGAGAACTAGGGGACAGGGCATAGGGCCAGGACCAGAAGAGCTGGCTTTGAACTCACTTGCTAGGCAAGTGATCTCAAGCAAGTCACTTCACGAGAGGAATGGTTGAGGGTGAGGGGGAAGCAAATAGACCCCAGCAAAAGACTAGGAGGGAGGGGTGCAGCGTGGAGCTGTTTTCCTGCAAGTGGAAGGCCGGGCTCTAGGTGCTCTTGGGCATAGGCATGGGTCCAAGGACGTAGGTTTCTCCACAGTAGAAGGAAGCACTTTGTAATCGTCAGAGCTGCACGCAGAGGGAATGAGCTCCCTGTCCCTGATGGGCACCAAGCAGGGGGCTGGCCAAGCATTCAGCTGGGATGTTCTAGCACACACCTCGATATCAGAGGAGACTGGACTGCGTGCACTGGTGCCCTCCTCACCTTCCGAGCCTGAGGTTCTGGTTCTGCCCCGGAGCTTGGTCTTACTCTCCTTTGTGTCATCTACCACAGTGTGTCCCAGACTTTGGACTTCATAGTCCGATAAAATCCGGCCACCCCCCCACTCCAAAAATTATTATTTTGAGGACGGACTAGCTAGAAATGCCAACTTTCCAATTTTGCCAAGTAAGGACTTAAAACATGTCTCCACGATCATCATTTCATTTTTCAAAGATGTTCATTTTAGAACAAAAACCCAAGAAGGATCTAATCCCAGAAGCAATAACAGTTCTTTCCACACACATCCCTTTTTGTTCTTATTTTTCTCCCTCTGTTACTGGTCGTCAGGAACTTCGTCCCCGATCATGCTAGTCCTCAGACTAGCATTTGGGGTTTTATTTTTATTTTATTTTATTTTTTTTTTTGCGGTATGCGGGCCTCTCACTGTTGTGGCCTCTCCCGTTGCGGAGCACAGGCTCCGGACGCGCAGGCTCGGCGGCCATGGCTCACGGGCCCAGCCGCTCCGCGGCACGTGGGATCTTCCCGGACCAGGGCACGAACCCGTGTCCCCTGCATCGGCAGGCGGATTCTCAACCACTGCGCCACCAGGGAAGCCCACATTTGGGGTTTTAGATACAGGACTCAAGTTTCCTTCTGTGCTTTTCCTCTCTTGGTCGAAGCAGAAAGCTGACTTCCCAAAAGGAGCAAGGAGAGGGTTGATGGGAGGTGGGGCCCCAAGTGTCCCCGTGTCCTCTGCGGTCCCAAGGACGGGAGCTGGGTGACTCACCCTGCCCAGAACACATCTCTGGAAAAGCATTGAGAACGGGGCCCCAGGGAGCTCTGGGTACTGGTATTACTTGGCTCAGGGTCCTGAGTGATCTGGGAAGAGAGTTCTGTTTTCTTAACTTGGATTCACTCGTGGAAAAAGTAGGTTGGTTAATATTGGGAAGGGTCTGTCTGTCAGCAGAGGGCAAGGCAAGAGCGGCCTGGCAGCAGAGGCTAGCGGAGAAGCCTGACCGCAGGAAGGCCCTGCTGGGCCAGGACGCACTGCCCCTTTTTACCGAGAAGTTTCTGTTTTCTTTTTGTCTGCCGCTCTGTTTGGTGTATTTAGAAGTGAATTAGCTCAGTGTTTCTGTTCTTGTAAATAATGATCTTGCTTTCTGTAAACACGGATGAGGAGTGGCATGGTGTGACCCGCCTGGGTTTCTAGTTTCTGGGACCAGGAAAGCCAGCAGCAAGACCTGGGGGGAAGATACTGGGGTCTCACAGGGGGTCTGGTGGAAGCTCCCACACTGAACAGGGCCACCGCGCACCTCCGGCCTCTTCCCGCCTCCCTTCCTGGGGTTCCTGCAGGCAGATGGTCTGTGCACAGCCTGGTGCCTACTAAGTTTTATCCCCGCATCAACTCTGTAAAAGCACTGAGAGGTTTGGAAACCTGTCCGAGGTGTCAGGAGACGTTCCAGGTATGGCTCCTAAGGTTTCAGCTCCAGCTTGGTTTCCATCTATCCCCAGTTTTTCTGAGCCTTTCGGAGGCCTGCTTATAGGCTGCTTAGAATAGCTTGCAATAAACTCACTCCCATCTCTTCTCACGTATATTTCATCTTCCTCCCTTTGCTCTTTCTCCTGGGAGCTTTCCTCAACTTTATCTTCACGTCCAATTTAGTTTTTCACTTCTGCCATCATGATTTTCATTTCCAAGGGCTCATTTTTATTCTCTGTTTATTTCTCTTTCTTTTAATAGTATGCTCTCATTTTTACTGGATGTAATGTCTTCTCTGATTTGTAATCCAAGGTGCTTTTTTCCACTAGCTTGTTTGGGTCACCATCTCTCATGTCAGAAGCCTTCCTTGGGTACTTGGTAACTGTCTGCTCATAATTAAGGGTGGGAGGTGGTTGCTAAAAAGCTGTTTCAGAGTTCCAGTCTCTGGGTGGGGTTCATCGACTGGGAGCTTCCCTGAAGGGTGAGCTGAGGGGGCCATTTCTTTTTTTTTTTTTTTTTTTTTTTTTGCGGTACGCGGGCCTCTCACTGTTGTGGCCTCTCCCGTTGCGGAGCACAGGCTCCGGACGCGCAGGCTCAGCGGCCATGGCTCACGGGCCCAGCCGCTCCGCGGCGTGTGGGATCTTCCCGGACCACGGCACGAACCCGCGTTCCCTGCATCGGCAGGCGGACCCCCAACCACTGCGCCACCAGGGAAGTCCTAAGGGGCCATTTCTTGAGGACAGTCAAGAACAGGAGTAAAGTTCTGGCTGTCAGGATCCTGGAGCTCAGCTGGGGAAGAATCACTGAGTAAATGCTGCTATCCCCTTGTGTCCTCTCTGTTTTTGTGGGTCAAGCCTCTAAAGACTGCTTTACTATAATTTTAGTGGGTGTCAGAAGGGAATGAAAATAGATGCAAGGGTTCAACCTGCTATCTTTATCCAGGATTGACACCTGCATTCCTGATGTTCAGTAATACGTTTCAAAAATGTTTCCAAAACGCCCACTCCTCATTGTTGCTGTCTCAGAATCTCCCACACAGACAGAAGCTGCCCCCAAACTTTTCTCCTGGAGAGCTCTCCATGTCCAACCTCCCAGATGCTCCGCTTGGCTGGTATCCTCAAAGCCTTGCTCCCTGCTCTCCCCCCTCATCCCAACACGGCCCTCCAGCCCAGCCAGGCTGCTTGGGGAACCCCCTCCCTCCCCACGGACCCCTGGGAAAGGTCACTCTTTGTCCTGTTGATTATCAGAGGGCAATTCCCACGGAGAAGAGACATTTTTTGGAGTCTGATGAATAGGGCTTCCCACACCCCGTCCTTATCCATTCACCACAGAAGTAGTTATTAGGCATTTACTATATGTTGTATATGGAGTGAGGTCTTGGAGGCTTAGAAGGCCTTTTCTCAGCAAATTCAGGGATAAGAACAAACAGGAGAATCACAAACCTTGGGGGCTTCGCAGAGCTCAGATTCTTGACTTCAGTGCCCAGTGCTGGGGCCCAGAGAGGCTCACAAAGGCTACACGGTGGGCGCAGTCCCTCCCAGAGAGACCCAGCCCAAGACACCTTGGTTGGTCATGCTGTTGGCGTCCCCTCCCAACTTCTTAGGATGCTGAGCGGCTTCTGGTGCAGTCAGGCAAGTCTGGGCACAGCACCCCTCCCCAGGAGCCGGGGAAGGACCTCCCTAGTACTGTCCTGTGGCTGGGCCAGGGTCAGGGCTCAGCACTTGGGCGCTGCGCTCAACTCTCCCGGCAGCCCTCGGCTGGCTGAGTTATTATCTGCATTGACAGCTGGGGAAGCAGAGGGTCAAAGGGGGTAAGCAATTGGTCCAGTGAAAACTCTGTTATTATAAATGACCATCCTGCTTCGTCTGGCAGAGTCCCTGGCTGGAAGGGATCCGAAAGGCCTTTGGGTTCTCTTCTTCCATGGGTGATGGCACACCCAGGAAGAATTTGAATCCACCTGTCCATCTGAGAAGAGGTTGGGGTGGAGGGACGGCAGTGACTGACTCTGGGGGTCTTCCTAGTGCATTTTGGGATCAGCTTTGTCAGAGCCTTTTCATGGCCGCCTTGACAGATGAAAAATCTATGGCTCCCAGACGGGACATAACTGTCCAAGGTCAAGGGCCCATCAGAGCCTGAGCCAAGGTTGGAACCCACGCCTCCCGCTCCAGCCAGGCTATTTCTATGCTCCACGTTCTGAACTCCCACCATATCTTCGGGAAGCTCCGACTGAGGTTTGATCCCTGATGAGGAGCTGGCCTGCCTGCCCCTAACATTCACCTCTTGGCTCCCATGAGCTCGGGGCTGTCCTCTGAGTGCACCACATTCAGCCAGAGAGCAAAGAACTGGGCAAGGAGGGAAGGCAGCAGGCCAGGAGCGGGTGGGGCTGTCTTGCTCACCCATGGCCCAAGCCAGGACAGCTGGGCCCAGTGATAATCCTCATGCTGCATTTAGGCCACTGCCCTGAACCCCTCCCTCTCCCTTAGATATTCTCCCTGGCTTGTTGAAAAAACAAAGGAGCACATTGGATGGTTATAGCAATTCTACTTTCCAGCCCCAAATGTCCACTGCCACTAGTCGAGTGCCTCTTGGTTACAAGTCCTGTTCATACTCTGCCTTGTCTGCTTCTCCCCACATCTGTGAAGCACAGCGTAGCTCCCTACACTACAGGCAAGGAAGCCGAGTCTAAGTTAAAAGCTCTATCCACAGCCCCACAATTGGAAAAATGCATTCGCATCCAAGACCTGTTTGTTCTCCATACTTCTTCATCTACTAGGGAGGATGAGATCAAGGTTTCCAAGCAGGCAACACGTGTGGGTGTGTGTATATATGTCTACATGTGTGTACATGTAGCAGGGGGAGGAAGGAGAACGGGAAGGAGCTGGCGGTCTGGACAGTTGGTGATTGAGCGGGGAACGGCTTTCCCGTCTCTGGCTGGGTCACCTGCCGAGCCCACCCTTGGGTGGCAGATGACACATGTGTGTCTCGTGTACTAGGGAGGTTTGCACTTAGGTCCAACTTGTTTCGGGAGGGCCCCTCCCAGAGCCCAGCCTCTCAGGCTCCTGAGGCAGGCCTGGGAATTGTCGGATTCCCTAGTCCCCAAGCCAGGCCCCACCCCTAGTGCCCGGACTCCCGCGTGAACAAATGTTCCACTGAGAAAGGAGAGAGAACAAAGGGCCGGGCCTGGCCTGCCAAGCACCCCAGCCCAGCCTCCCAGGCTCCCACCCCAGGCCCCCCCACCCCCGCCCCGTCACAGGGCCTGAGGTCACTCTGAGCCTTTCATCTCATCGGAGAGAAGCCCGCTGGCTCTCCCAGCCCTCCCTCCCAAGATAAATACTGGGGGTGACCTGGGGCCTCCCCACATGGAGCTGGCAACTGCAGCTCTCACTCACCCACGGCTCTAGGCAGGGCCACCTCTGTCCATTCAGCAGAGTTCAGACAGCAGCCTCCCTGCCCCACCCCTTGCCATCCCAGCCTGCCCTGAAATCTGTGCTGTGGCATCGCACACACATCATCTCATTTAATCCTCAAAGTTATCCTCACTTACAGCCGGCAAGCAGAGGATCAAAGGGGTCACACAGTTGATGAAAGGCAGTGGAGTCTCAACCTCCAGCACTCACTACCCCACCCCCCCCAGAGGGAGAGTCCTTATTCCCTGATGCGGAGTCAGAGCTGGGGGGGCAATCTGGCGGACGGATCACTCCCTACATTTTCAAGCATCATTAGATCTTTTTCTGACAACTTCATCAGTTAGCAGGGCTCAGAATTGGCAAAAATCCTTATTTAGACATTCAGCCAAAGAATTAAGAAGTGGTTCGTTTCAGAAAGAGCTCAGTGATGTAGGCCGCAGTCACTGCTCTGGCCTGAGCAGCCAGCGGCAGACGGATGGGATCTGGCCTCCAACCTTGGCTGCAGCACAGACACTAGCAGCCTTGGGCGCGTCACTGCTCTTCTCTGGGCCTCAGTTTCCTCACCTTCCAAACGGATGCGTGATGCCTCCCACACAGGTAGTTAGGAAAGGCTGGACGGTAAGGGAGAGCTCTGTGTTCTGGTTTTAGCTTTTCCCTCCTCCGGTTGGCTGGCCGTGGGCCGACTCCCTCCTCCTTGGCCTCAACTTTCTATCTAGACTCCAGGGCAAGTCACAGGAGTGCCCCTAAGCTGGAGGCGATGGGGCTGGAGGGAGCCTGTGGGGTGGCCAAGGGCAGCCCTTCCCCCAGCACACCCCAATGGATGATTCTGTACTTGCAGAGGCCTCTGGTTGGTACCTCTAGAAGGTGGCAATGTGCAGCCCTCCCCCTGCTCGCCTGGGTGCAATTTGCTCGACCCATGTTTCACATTGTGGCAGGGGGCAAGGGGCGGGGAGCAGAACTGGAGGGCGGTTTGACGTTCATTTGTACAGAGCTTGGCCATTCCCTACCGCCTCACATGTCGCATCTTATTGGACCCTGTCGCTGACCCTGGGAGGTAGCTATGGGGACTGTCTGTAGTTTGAAGCAGAATCAAACCAGGACCGTTGACCTCAAGTCCGACTTGCTTTGCTTCTTATCACATCTCTTACTTCTGAGAGGTATTTCTCATCCAGCCACAGCAACCTAGGCCTTTCATTTGTTCTGTCAATGATCCATGTTTCTCTCAAATTTCAAATCTCCCGAGAGCACTGGCGAGGCATTTGCCCCGTGGACAGAGAGTGAACTCCAGAACGAGGCGGGCCTGAGTCGAAATGCTTCAGGGCGAGTCGCTCAACTCCTGAGCCTCGACCTCCTAACCTTTGAGATGGGAAGGACGAGCCCCCTTTTAGGGTTTCAGGAGCCGGTGAGACACGTGCCCGGCCCTCTCCAGGCACACACACCATCTCATCGCCCTCCCCGTGCGCGCTCCCTGGGAGTCAAGACGAGGTTGACCAGCGCGATGCCGGAGGAGAAAGCAGAGGCTGTGGCAGGTGGAGGCCCTGTCGGTGGCAGAGCCCGCAGTGGCCGGGCAGGGACCAGGTGCCCCGAGCGCACCGACCGGCTCCGCTGGGCTCTGCCCACTGGGAAAGGCGTTCACGTGGCCGAGGTGAGAAGTGAACCGGGGCTTCCTTTCCAGAGGTGGTGCCTCCTCCCTCCCCACAGCAGGTGCCACCGACGGGATCTTCTTGAAAGTAGAGCTCACACCCGAATTCCCCAGTGGCCCAGAGGGAACAGGCTGCAGTGGGCTTGGGGACAGGCTTGTCCAGCACCTTGGTCCCAGTCCTGCGCTCTCAGAGCACAGGATAAACAAACCCCATCTCAGCTTTTCAAGAGTCCTGGTCCCCAGAGCCCTTCTCAGCCTGCTGGCTTGAGGCTTTCTTCCACTCATGTCTTTGCTGATAACTTCATTTGTGGCCCCAGAGACCTCAGGCTTGTTTAAAAATAGAAAAATAAACAACATTGTTCCTAAAGTGCCCCCTCCCCGCTTCGGGCCTCCTAATGAGGTGCTGGCTGGGCTGCCTGGGGCTCCGTTCCCAGGATTTTTCAACCCCCTGCAGGCCTTGGGCCCCTGCTGCCTCTGCTTCCCGACGGGTGTGGGGGAGGGCTGGTGCCGCCTGCCTGGAGCTCTAGGCCAGCACGGCTCGGCACAGCTGGACCCATTCACCCAGGCAGGAGGCCAGGCCGGGCCCCTTGCAGGCCCAGCCGCAGAAGGCCCTGCGAGGGAGCTTCCCCTCTTCTTAGCTCGGGCCTCAGCCCCTAACAGAACACAGGCCCCTTCTGTATGCTCGGCACTGGCTGGGGACCCCAGGATGCAGCCCCTCAAGTCTCCCAGGCACATCAGGCTTGTTGTTCAAAGTCCTGGACTGGAGTTTGCATTTTGTGTGTGACCTCAGTTTTCCCCACGTGACAAATGGACCCAATGACAGCAGCCCTGCCTACCTCGGAGGGTTTGCATGCAGCCTGCGTGAGAAGATGGCTGTGAACGTGCTGAAAGGCAACAGGCAGGTGGATGGGATTCCAGGCAGCTTCAAAGAGGAATAGCACCTGGAGGCAGGGAGCCTCTGCGCCCCTCTGAGTGGAGGGACCCCTCTGAGTCTTTTCTTTCTTTAATTAAAGTAGAGTTGATTTACAATGTTGTGTTAGTTTCTGCTGCACAGCAAAGTGATTCAGTTATACATATATATGTGTGTGTGTGTGTGTATATATATATATATATATATATATACTTGTTCATATTTTTTTCCATTACGGTGTATTACAGGATAGTGAATATAGTTCCCTCTGCAGTATAGGAGGACCTTGTTGTTCATCCATCCTATATATAAGAGTTTGAGTCTGCTAACCCCCAACTCCCAGTCCCTCCCTCCCCCACCCCCATCCCTTGGCAGTCACAGGTCAGTTCTCTACGTCTGTGAGTCTGTTTCTGTTTCACAGATATGTTCGTTTGTCTTGAGTTTTAGATCCCACATAGAAGTGATACCATACGATACTTGTCTTTCTCTTTCTGATGTGACTTCACTTAGCATGATAATCTCTAGGTCCATCTGTGTTGCTGCAAATGGCTTTAATTCATTCTTTTTTATGGCTGAGTAGTATTCCTTTATATATATAAATATATAAATATATAAATATATAAATATATAAATATATAAATATATAAATATATATATATATATATATATATACACACTCCACATCTTCTTTGTGCATCCATCTGTCAACATTTAGGTTGCTTCCCTGTCTTGGCTATTGTCAAGTGGGATCGCTGAGTGGCATTGCTGGATCATATGGTAGTTCTATTTTTAGTTTTTTGAGGAACCTCCGTACTGTTCTCCATAATGGCTGCACCACTTTACATTCCCACCAACAGTGCAACAGGGTTCCACATGGGGAGTCTTTAAACACACGCATCAACCTCACACCAGGGTTTAGATGGACGGGAGCAGTGTCCCTGGAGAGCCACCAGGCCGGTGGAGGGACCCGAAGCCACACCACTGGGAAGGTGGCTAAGAAATGGGGGTGTTTCCCTTGAAGAAAGACTCCGGAGGACGTGACCCTCTTTACGAATTTGCTGGAGGGTGAAGGAGGAATTAGATGGGCTCCGAGGGTAACCCTAAGGTGCGAGGGAAAAGTGACCCTGGGGCTAAAACTCCTAAATAGATCGCACTCTTGGAAACAAGACTAGGCTCATTCAGGATGGAGCAAGCTCCCTGTCCCTGGAGGGCCTTCCAGCTGAGCTCCTGGGATGAAGTGCCGGCGGACCAGGCTTCAGCTGTGGGTGGGCCGCTTGCCCAGCAAGTGGAAGCAGAGACAGTCAGTGTCCTTCCATCGGCTGAAAATCTCTGCATCCTGAGCCCTGGCCAGGCTCTGTGAGAGAAGTCCCCCACCTCCCTCTTTCTCCCTGAGGCCAAATGCCAGAGGAAGTTCACCCAGCAGGCTGACCCGGTGCTGAGGGGAACTGAAGCAGATGCCCCGACCCAGACGCCACTTCTCAGGCAGCAGAAGAGGAGAACATCAGAGACAGGTTCTCTTCGCAGATGGCTGGAGGCCCCAACTTCATCCTGCCCGCTGGCTGCTCTGGAGCCAGAGCCTCTCCCTTGTCCCGCCCCATGAGTACCCCCGGGACTCAAGCAGCCTCCCCTCCAGGAGGCTAGTCAGCAAGAACAGCTGGCGGGGCAGCTCTGGGTCAGGGCCCAGTTCCTGCTCTGCACAAGCAGAGCCCTGCCTGGCCAGATGCTTCTACCCCTGCTCCCCCCCGGGCACAGGGCCTCCCAGAATAGGGAGGCTCACCTGGGAGAGGGGACCGAAGTGGCTCCGCCTCCATCCTCAGATGCCATCCGGCTTAGAGAGGCCTCAGAACCAGCAGGCAGAAAGAGAGACCAGAGACCACCATGCTTTCCCAGGCACACCAACCAAGAGGGTAAGACAGCAGCGCGAGAGAGCCGACAATGCTCTGAAAACCTGGTAGAATTATCAGGAAAAATGAAAATTGCTCACTACTTGCTAGTTACCAACCTATGGCTGCATATTTGGGGATGTATCTGGAAAGGTACAGGCAGAGACCATGAGAGGACCTGGGGCCTCCTTCCACCGAACTTGCATTCTCAGGAGCATTCCCTGCCGGGCCTTAAGGAGAAGAGCAGCCCACTGCTGTCTGGGTCTGGGAGACAAGAGCCTAGATCTGCCTGGAGTCCAGCCCTTGCCCCATAGAGAGCAAAGCAGAAAAGAGAAGCAAAGCTCTTGCTTCCAGCCCCTTAGGAAGAAAAGTTTGATTGCTCGCTGAGCAAACTGTCTCTGGAACTTACGTTCTTTTTTCATTTGCTCTTTATTTATTGTTAAAATCGTAAGTTGACATTAAAATACATTTTCTAAAAACGAATTCCTTAGCACCCAACCATCCTAACAGAAGTTGTCGTTTTTCTAGTTTCTTTTGCCACTTTTCCCCCAGGCACACTTTATTTTACATCACTGTAGACAAACAGCTATGATTTTATTTTGTGCTTTTTCTCCATCAGGCCTAAATGTTTCTTCGTGTTGCTATGTGGTCTGTGTTGGCATCATTTTAATGGTTGCATAATTGCATTGAGTTCTGATTTACTAAACCATCCCCTCATTGCAGGCCATTAACATTGTTTCCAGGTTTGGATATGTATTTTTTGATGCTATAAATAATGTTTCAATAAACATCCTCATGTATTATTTTCCTTGTTTGCAAAAAATTATTTTCGTATTCAGATTTCCAGGTTCTCCTTGGAGGCATGAGATAGATAGGGCCGTCCACTCTGGGAAGTTGAACTCTGCAACCATTAAAATGATAATTATATTGACTATGTAGCAACACGGAAAAACATTTATGTCTCATGGGGGGGGGCACAAAATAAAAAACTGGGCTGTTAAATATCCTTAACCCAAGTCAATGATAAAAGATAGAGCCCTGTGACACATCGCTAGAGACCACTCTCCAAGTTGACATAGATGCATAAATGTCATTTTGCGTGTGGTTTTTCAATAGACACTCGTGCGTGTCGTCCAATCCATGTCTTCCCTCCTCCATGAGGGTATTGTGCGAGCACTTCCCCAGATGTGCCGTGCGGCGGGGGCTGCAGAACTCCCAGAGGCTCCTGTGAGCCAGCATCAGCTCATCCTGTCACCCCCCCGTCAAATGCCAGGATTCGCAGGACGCTCTTCACCCCTCCTCTTGGTCCTCCTTGAGCTGCGTCGGCACCAGCCATAAGCAAGCTCTTGGCTCTCAGCCTGGACCCCTGTGGTGACCCAGGGGCTTGACATATCTGTGTGCGTTTTTCTGTATGTTTGTTTTCATTTTTTTTTTTTTTTTTTTTTTTTGCGGTACGCGGGCCTCTCACTGTCGCGGCCTCTCCCGTTGTGGAGCACAGGCTCCAGCTGCGCAGGCTCAGCGGCCATGGCTCACGGGCCCAGCCGCTCCGCGGCACGTGGGATCTTCCCGGACCGGGGCACGAACCCTCGTCCCCTGCATCGGCAGGCGGATTCTCAACCACTGCGCCACCAGGGAAGCCTGTTTTCATTTTGATCCAGCGTCTTCCTGGAACACACTCCATGCAGAGAGCTCAGGTCTGAGGGTCAGACAGACCTGAGATCACATTCTTGTTCTTCCTCGTATTTCGTGAAGTTATATAAGCTTTCCGCTCCTTGGTTTTCTTCATCTATACAATGAACTTAACAATATCTGCTGTTCGGGTTGATTTAAAGGATAAATGGGACAACTTAAGTGCATGTGACTGACATAGCACCTGATATACAGTAAATGTTTAACAAGCACCAGTTTCTCTCCTTCCTGCTTCTCCCCTTGGGCCCAAGGGAAAGTATGGATAAGGTGTAGTGCCTAGAGGTCTGGCCAACAGTAGGTGCTCAATGAATGCCTGGGTGATGATGACTCATGGCTGGCGGGCTGGGCCCTTAGCAGTCAAGGGCAGGCTGCTGGGGGTGGACCAATGTTCCCAGGACACAGGGGGAAGGGCAGATTAGGAAGTTGGGGGTTTCAAAAGTCCAGTGATCCAAAATATCAGGGACTGAAATAACACAGGACCTTTGAGTTGCTTTGGTTTGGATTTTTAAAGAGTCACTGGGCATCACAGGGAGAGAGAGTAGCAGCTGTGGGGGACAGAGGGGCTGTGGTGCGAGCCCATTTCAGTTTATATCAGTTGATTCAAAGTGAGGGGCAAAATAGATCAACCGCTGTCACTTAGATGTATTAATAAAAGAGAAATTGTCGTCCTGACGCAAAGATACACGCTTTACGGAGTTCACAGGGGAACATGTTCCCAGGGTACCTGGGGTGAGTGTTCCCAAACAGCTGCAAAGCAGGCCCGACACCACCTGAGGAGCCCTCCTGCTTGTAGACAGGAAGGCAGCTATAAACAGCAGGCCGGCACCAGGAGGGCTGGGGCCAGGGCAGCCCTGCCGCTCCGTCCCCGCCCCGTGAGAAGCAGAGAGGCTCCCGATCTGGGCTCTTCTCTGAACTGCTGCCTGGTCTGCCCTGGGGTGACACCATCGCCTTAGTCACCGTTTCCTGCTTTGCACAACCTGCCTTTAAAGTACAGGTACAGATTGTGTTTTAACGGGTTTCCATATTGGCTGTTTGGGACGTTGTTTGCTTTTTCCACAGAAAAATAGCCATTTTTTCTTGTTATCCTAGTAATTCCATAAAACAGCAAAGCTAGAGGACTGAACCAGGGAGCCATTCATTCAACAATAGCACTTTATGTGGTGCTCTGGTAGAAGTGGTTTCCATCAGAAGGGCTAAGGTGGTAAATGGAAACATTTCCTAAATAAATCTGGCAGAAATTGGAAGAGGGAAGTTAGAGGGAAAACAGTTAAAGGACATGCTTGTAGGAGAGACAGTTTGTCACACGTGGAGGTGACTGTGAGCGATGAGAGAGCAAGAGAGAGAGAGGCCCACGTGGGTTGGGGTGATGTAACTTGCCTGCCTCTGCAGGGCCCGGCAACAGCCTGCTGGCCACGGGGAGGGGGGTCGGGTGGAGGGAAGTCAGAGCGAGCAGAGGGGAGCTTTGTGAGGTGTCTCTGCAGCACACACGTTTTCAGCCTGGGTGTTGGCCCCGGAGTGAGGCTAGAGGTTGCCGGCGCTGTACACCCCTACCCCGGTCTTTGCTGGGTGGGAAGCCGTGTCCTGGAAGGGACAGTACGGGGCAGGGGAGTGGGGTAGACAGAATCTGATGTCATGTCTCTGCCATCTGTTAGCACTGTGACTTTGACCAGGTCACTTAGTGTAATACGGGGGTAGATTCTTGGGCCCTGCCCCTAGAGGTACCGGCTCAAAGCCACTGGTGGGTTAAGGAAGGTGAATTTCGATTAAAGCTCCCTGTGGGGCTCAGCTGCACAGCCTGTGTGTCAGCTTCTCTGTGATTCCTTATCGTCAACTGCAAAATGCGGTTATGCCGAGGTCAGCACTCAACAAGTTAGCCCCCTTCTTGCCCTTCTTCTCACCAAAGCTGCTCTCCTTTGAGCTCCCTGGAGATTTCACTTGGAGGTGACACCTCTGGCTGTAGTCAGCAGTTGTCCCCATAGGCACCCATGGGAGCCAAAACTAACATTTCTGTGCCCATCGGCAGGCAGGGTCAGCAACTGGCAACATGCTGGCCCAGGTAACATCTTTATTCGGGAGCTTTCAATCGATAGCCCTGCCAGTCCCTGGGGGTGCTGGTGATGCAGAGGGGGGACAGTGGAGTTGGGTGGAGAAAATTACTAATGATAAAGTTTATTGGGGGCCTGCCAGCACAAGGTGTTCGGCAAATATGATTTCATTTGATCTCCATAAAACCCCACGAGCAAAGTTATGATTCTGCCCATTTTACAGATGGGGAAAAGGGGAGGCTCAAGGACCTGCCCAAGTTCACACAACTTGTCTTGTTATTCTCGTTACCCAGGAACTTGAATGTTGTTTAATGTGTTGTAAGACACTGTAGAGTTGATCTCAAGCTGTTAAAATGCTAATGTACAGATGTGAATAGACACTTCTCTGTAATGTAACTTTTGTGTCTTCCGTAATAGGTTTGATAAATAAGTGAGGGGACAATTGGTCTTTTGCTTCCCCCTTTTTTTTTTCTTTTCTTCTTTTTTCTTTTTCTTTTTTTGCGTGGGCAAGTTATACTATTGAAAAATTGAGATCATATTAACCTCTAAATCTGCAAGATACCAGAATCTTGTAGATGTCAAATAAAAAGTTATAACTTTATTTACAGTCAGTCTGACTCCAGAGCCTCTGCCCCTTCCATTCCCCACCTCAAGCCTCCTACAGCACAATGCCAGGCCCCTGGGCCACCCCCCAAAACTCAGCCCTTCAGTCCCCTGAGCTCCCCCAAGCTAGGAGATGGCTCTTCTGGAAGGATCCTCGGGGCAGTGGCTGGTACCTGTGGGCCTAGAATCTGGGGAGAGATAGGTGTGGTGGGTCTGAGCTCAGGCCACGTGGTCCCATGGATGTTTAATAATATTTAACATTTTCCCCCTGATTTGTTTCATTAGCGATCCACCTCCATCTGCCAGCAGGACACATCCTCAGCCTGTCCCTGCCAACCCATCTGTCACCAGGAGACAGCTCCCTTACAGGCCTCTCTGTTTTTAGACTTCAGGAAGGTTGAACATCTGAAACATAGAGCCTGTCCCTTTCTTATAAAAACTAGCAGGAAGGATGCCTCTGGGGATTGGCCAACAGAGAGAGTACATTCACCTAAGTGAATTTCTCATGACCTGTGCTCCCTACTTCCAGCTTCCCGGAAATGAAAATGCCAGGCTTCTCTCCACCTGGGGAAGATCACACAGGCCAACCAGGGCCTTTGAGGATTCAGGGTCCAGGTTAAGCCCCACTGGTGCCCCCCCCTACTTAACATTTTTATACAACTAGGTGACCCCAGGGCAGCCTGGAAGAGGAAGAGACAGCCGGGGGGGCATGTGGAGAAAGAAAGGGAGGCCCTGCTGCCTTGCCTTGTTCCCTGCCCACCCACCCATCCACCCCCAGACCACAGCATCTCCCACTGTCGCACCACATCACTCCCTACCTGGCCTGGCCTGGGCTCCTGCTCTGTCTCTGTCTCCTGGCTGGTTTCTCCTCCCTGCCCTTTGTTGGTCCTACCACCCAGCAACGCTAGCTTGTCCTAGCTCTTGTCCTTTCACTCTGCTCGGACTTGATTCAGACCTTCTCCTACCCTGTCTGTGTCTGCAGAGACTTCTTTAAGTGCCTAACCTGTGTCCCGTGGAAGACAGAGGTGGCGTCTCCAGCATTTTGGGGGCCCCAGGAGCTGGATCAGTACCTGGCACACAGTAACTCACCTATGCATTTGCTACAATGGCTTAAAATTCAGGCCACGAGCCTGTGTCTCATTCCTAGCTGAGGAAGCCACATCCTTCAGTTCCGCTGGTTTGTCCTCTGAGCAACTGCCAACTGGCATGGGCATTGGACTCGGGGTAATGCCTCAAACCCTGCCTGCTCTGCATGTGCAAGAATGCGATTTTGAGAACTTTTCTTGGAAAAAAATTGCATACCCAGTGCAGTTAAGAGTAGTACTGTAGACAAAGCACTGACTTAGGAGCTTGAGTCCTCCTTCTCTGGGCTTTAGTGTCCTCTCTTTGTAAAATATAATGGTAATATCTATCCTGCCACCTGCCTGTGAGATATTCACAGCCTAACTCAACACCTTTCGCACAGTAGGTGCTCACTCACGTTGGGTTTGAGAACTGACTGCATGACTCCGACTCAATACTGCCACCTTCTGGTAGAGTTACTCTAGTGCTGAAGGGTGACTCGGTTCAGACCCAGAACTAGGAATTCCTCCTGGGTAACGAGGTTGAAGGAAGAGAAGCCTTCCAGTTCAGCCCAGAAGCTCCAGCCACCTGTGGCTTCCAAGCCACTGCTCCAGGTGACAAGCTCATCCATTTCCTAAGGGGCAGCCACTTCCCAGGTAGCACAGGATTACAATGGGCTCCATCATCCACCAGATGATAGACCTGGAATTCCTGACCCTCTCTCTTTTTCCCCCAGTGACCAACTCCCACCATTGGATAAGGGCCTTTTTAAAAAAAAAATAAACATGTAAGTTCTTTCTTTTTTAATAGAAGCACTTAATGCTGTTCATTTTCCTGTACACACTGCTTTCACTGAATACCACAAATTTTTTATTTTTATTTATTTATTTATTTTTTTGGCGGTACGTGTGCCTCTCACTGTTGTGGCCTCTCCCGTTGCGGAGCACAGGCTCCGGACGCACAGGCTCAGCGGCCACGGCTCACGGGCCTAGCCGCTCCGTGACATGTGGGATCTTCCCGGACCGGGGCACGAACCCATGTCCCCTACATCGGCAGGCGGATTCTCAACCACTGCGCCACCAGAGAAGCCCAAATACCACAAATTTTGATAGGTTGTGTTTTCATTTTTATTTAGTTCAAATTATTTTCTAATTTCCCTTGTGATCTCTTTGACTTTGAGTGTTTCCAAGATATCTTTCTAATTTATTGATTTTGATTTATTGATTTTCTAATTTATTGATATTGATTTCTAATTTAATGTTGTTGTGGTCGGAGCATATTTTGTGTGATTTAAATCCTCTTAACTTTATTGAGATTTGCTGTAAGACCCAGAATATGGTCTATCTTTGTAAATGTTCCAAGTACATTTGAAAAAAATGTGTGTACTACTGTGCTGGGTGAAGTGTTCTATCAAATGTCAAGTAAGTCAAGTTGGTTGATAGTCTTTTCAAGTCTTTTATATTCTTAATGATTTTTTTGTCTATTGTTCTATCAATTATTGACAGAGGGATGTTGAAATTTCCAGCTATGTAAGTGGATTTGTCTCTTTGAAAAGAGTTTAAAATGAGAAAAAAGATCTTTTATATTTACTTAGATGTTTATCACTTCTGGTGTTCTTCATTCCTTCGTGTAGATCCAAGTTTCTTCTGGTATTTTCTTCTCCCTGAAGGACTTCTTTTAATATTTTTTGTAACTCTGGTCTTCTGCTGATGAATTCTCTAAGCTTTTGTTTGTCTGGGGGAAGAAGAAAGTCCTTTGCCTTTAGGTTTGAAAGATATTTTTGCTGGGTATAGAATAATTGGATGAGAGCCTTTTTTCTTTCTCTCTGAGAGTATCACTCCATGTCTTTTGACTTGCTTAGTTTCTGACAACAAATCTAGAGTCTTTTTTTTTTTTTTTTTTTTGGCTGCGTTGGCTCTTTGTTGCTGCATGGGGGCTTTCTCTAGTTGCAGCTAGTGGGGGCTACTCTTTGGTGTAGTGCACGGGCTTCTCATTGTGGTGGCTTCTCTTGTTGAGGAGCACGACTCTAGGCACATGGGCTCAGTAGTTGTGGCACAACAGGCTTCAGTAGTTGTGGCTCGTGAGCTCTAGAGCGCAGGCCAGTAGTTGTGGTGCACGGGCTTCGTTGCTCCGCGGCATGTGGGATCTTTCCGGACCAGGGCTCAAACCCGTGTCTCCTGCATTGACAGGCGGATTCTTAACCACTGTGCCACCAGGGAAGCCCGAGTCATTTTTATCTTTGTTCCTCTATATGTATGTGTCCTCCCACACCACCGCCCCTTTATTGCCAGTTTTTGGCAATTTGATTATGCTGTGTTGTGGTGTGGTTTTCTTCAAGTTTCTTCTGCTTGGGTTCTGTTGAGCTTCTTGAATCTATGGATTTATCATTTTTCCTCATGATGCTTTCCTCTACCTTCTGGAATATATGTAGCATATTTATGATTGTTGTTTTAATATTTGCACCTGCCTATTCTATCATTAGTGCCATTTCTGGTTCTGTTTTTATTCATTGATTTTTCTACAGGTTGTGGATCTTATTTTTCTACTTTTTGCATGACTGGTGATTTTTTATTGGAATCTGAACATTGTAAATTTCATATTGTTAGGTGTTTAATGTTGTATCCATTTAAATGTTATCGAGTTTTGTTCTTGGATGCAGTCTTGTTACTTGAAATGAGTTTAATCCTTTCAAGGCTTGCTTTCAAGATTGACTAAGGCAAATACTGTATACCTTTCTTATGTAACCATGGGACACTTATCAAAACTAAAAATAGGGGCTTCCCTGGTGGCACAGTGGTTGAGAATCTGCCTGCCAGTGCAGGGGACACAGGTTTGAGCCCTGGTCTGGGAAGATCCCACATGCCACGGAGCAACTAGGCCAGTGAGCCACAACTACTGAGCCTGCGCTCCGCAATGAGAGGCCGCAATAGTGAGAGGCCCGCGCACCGCGATGAAGAGTGGCCCCTGCTTGCCGCAACTAGAGAAAGCCCTCGCACAGAAACGAAGACCCAACACAGCCAAAAATATATGTATATAAATTAATTTTTTTAAAACTAATATTAAATTAAAATTGGTGGAACACTACTAAGTTACAAACTTTAGTTGGATTTCACCAGTTTTCTTACATTTATCTTTTATCTCCTCCAGTATCCACTCCAGGATCCTACATTACATTTAGTCTTCCTGTCTCCTTAGTCTCTTCTGATCTGTGGCAGTTCCTCCATCTTGTCTTTCATGATTTTTTGGAGAGTATTGGCCGGGTATTTTTGTAGAACCTCCCTCAAATTGTGTCTTTCAGATGCGTTCTCATGCTTAGTCTGGGGTTATGGATTTATGCAACCAATACCACAGAAGTGAAGTATCCTTCTCATCACATCATATCAGGGGACACATAATATCAATACAATCAATTACCAGTGATGTTAACTTTCATCACTTAGTTAAGGTGACGTTTCCAGGTTTCACCACTGTAAAGTCACTTAGTGCACAGAGCTAGAAAATATATGTGTATATAGTAACCCATGTATGCTAAACGCCAATATTAATTTCTATATCTATCCTTCTATCCATCTATCTAGATACCCATGAGTTCCTGCTGATGTCTCTGACTAATCTAGCACTCCCTCTCTTGCTTATTTGTAACTTCTTTAGTGTGACAATAAGAAACTTGGCTCCTATCATCTGTTATTTATTTACCTATTTGTCCAACCTCACTATCCACGTGGCTTCAGAATTGCTAGCCCATACCCCTGTGAGAAACAAATTTGCCAACTAGAGTACAGTGTTGGTTTATGGTTCTTGTCTTTAGACTTACAGTACCCGGTCGAAACATCGTGTTACTTGGTCAGTTCCTCCATCCCAATTCCTTTCAGAGAAGTTTTGTCATATATTTGTATATAGTTACTCTTACTTGCCATGGTCTGCATTGCATCCTGGGTTCACTGGGTTTTTTTTAATTTTTAAGTTTTTAATTTGAGTCCAGTAAACTTCACTCATTGTGGTGTACGGTTCTATGGGTTTAAACAAATTCATAGAGGTGTGGATCTGTCATCACAGCTCCAGGGTACAGAACAGTTCCATCACCCTAAACATTTCCTTAAGAGGCTTCTTTGTAATTAACTCTGCCCCCCTCCCCCAGCTGTTGGCAACCACCCAGCTGCTTTCCATCCTTATAGTTTTGCATTTTCCAGAATGTGATACAAATGGGCTCATACAATAGGTAGTCTTGGACCTGACTTCTTTTACTTGGCAAAATACATTTAAGAATCATCCACATTGTTGCGTGAATCTACTTACTGCTGAGAAGTATTTCGCTGTATGGATGTGCCAGTGTTTGTTATCCTTTCACCTGCTGAAGTACATATTGATTGTTGTGGCTTGCCTTTTGACTCTCATAATGATGTCTTTTGAACAACATAAATTCTCAATTTAAACATATTCCAATTTACGAAATTTTTCTCTTATAATTAAGGCTTTTTGTTAAAATATCTTTGCCTCAAGGTTATGAAGGTATTGTCCTATGCTTTCATCTACAAGTTCTATCATTGGTTTTCCACTTTGGATCTGTGATCAATCTTGGGATTGATTTTTGCGTATGGTTTGAGATAGGAATCAAGATTCCTTTCTTCCCTGTATGGATACACACTAAAGCCAACACCACTTATTGAAAAAACTCTCCTTTCCCCTATTCCACTACAATGTGATCTTTGTCATACATCAGGCAGCCATGTACATATGGGTCTGTTTCTGGAATTTCTATTAGGCCATTGGTCTGTCTATCTTTGCACCAGTACCACACGGTATTGATTACGAAAGCTTTAGCAAGGTCTTGATATCTAGTAGTATAAGTACTTCAGCCTTTGTTCCTCTTCCTTAGGATTGTCTTGGCTGTTCTTGACTCTTTGTATTTCTACACAAAGTTTAGAATCAGCTTGTCAATTTCCACAAAAACATCAGCTGGAAAACTTTAACTAGAACCGCATTAACTCTGCAGGTAAATTTGGGAAGAAGCAACATCTTAATGATATTGAGCCTTCCAATCCAAAAATATGACATATCTGAGGGAAGTTTTTAAAGGTGCTAAAAGGATTTTGTTACACCCTTCTTCCAGGACACAGGGTCTGCTCGCCCAATTTTTCACAACTATGAGGGTTCTTTCAGGCAGGACTTCTCCCAGTGAGAGTCTGCTCCAGTAACCTAAAGGGCTCTGCTCAAGACCTAGGAGGGACTGAGCTCATGTACAGATACCTTCATCCACTCATTTCCTCGACAGATGTTTTACATCTGTTTAAAATTTTTAAAATATGACCATTAATCATATCTTTTTTAAACATCTTTATAGGAGTATAATTGCTTTACAATGGTGTGTTAGTTTCTGCTTTACAACAAAGTGAATCAGTTATACATATACATATGTTCCCATATCTCTTCCCTCTTGTGTCTCCCTCCCTCCCACCCTCCCTATCCCTAGCTGATCTCCCTGTGCCATGCGGCTGCTTCCCACTAGCTATCCACCCTACATTTGGTAGTGTATATATGTCCATGCCACTCTCTCACTTCGTCACAGCTTACCCTTCCCCCTCCCCATATCCTCAAGTCCATGCTCTAGTAGGTCTGTGTTTTATTCCCGTCCTACCTCTAGTCTCTCCATGACATTTTTTTTCTTAGATTCCATATATATGTGTTAGCATACGGTATTTGTTTTTCTCCTTCTGACTTACTTCACTCTGTATGACAGACTCCAGGTCCATCCACCTCACTACAAATAACTCAGTTTCATTTCTTTTTATGGATGAGTAATATTCCATTGTATATATGTGCCACATCTTCTTTAGCCATTCATCTGTTGATGGACACTTAGGTTGCTTCCATGTCCAGGCTATTGTAAATAGAGCTGCAATGAACATTTTGGTACATGACTCTTTTTGAATTATGGTTTTCTCAGGGTATAAGCCCAGTAGTGGGATTGCTGGGTCGTATGGTAGTTCTATTTGTAGTTTTTTAAGGAACCTCCATACTGTTCTCCGTAGTGACTGTATCAATTTACATTCTCACCAACAGTGCAAGAGTGTTCCCTTTTCTCCACACCTTCTCCAGCATTTATTGTTTCTAGATTTTTTGATGATGGCCATTCTGACTGGTGTGAGATGATATCTCATTGTACATTTAGGTCTTTAACCCATTTTGAGCTTATTTTTGTGTATGGTGTTAGGGAGTGTTCTAATTTCATACTTTTACATGTAGCTGTCCAGTTTTCCCAGCACCACTTATTGAAGAGGCTGTCTTTTCTCCACTGTATATTCTTGCCCCCTTTATCAAAAATAAGGTGACCATATGTGTGTGGGTTTATCTCTGGGCTTTCTATCCTGTTCCATTGATCTATATTTCTGGTTTTGTGCCAGTATCATACTGTCTTGATTACTGTAACTTTGTAGTATAGTCTGAAGTCAGGGAGCCTGATTCCTCCAGCTCCATCTTTCGTTCTCAAGATAGCTTTGGCTATTTGGGGTCTTTTGTGTTTCCATACAAATTGTGAAATTTTTTGTTCTATTTCTGTAAAAATTGCCAATGGTAGACACTATCAAACTCTTAGAGGAAAACATAGGCAGAACACTCTATAACATAAATCACAGCAAGATCCTTTTTGACCCATCTCCTAGAGAAATGGAAATAAAACCAAACGGGACCTAATGAAACTTAGAAGCTTTTGTACAGCAAAGGATACCATAAACAAGACCAAAAGACAACCCTCAGAATGGGAGAAAATAGTTGCAAATGAAGCAACTGACAAAGGATTAATCTCCAAAATTTATAAGCCACTCATGCAGCTCAATAACAAAAAAACAAACAACCCAATCCAAAAATGGGCAGAAGACCTAAATAGACATTTCTCCAAAGAAGATATACAGATTGCCAACAAACACATGAAAGAATGTTCAACATCATTAATCATTAGAGAAATCATATCACTTTTAAAAGAGTAGATAGCAGACAAAATGAACAAAAAGTAAAGCATTATTCAAAAAACCAAACACTAAAAATTAAGAAAGTTCAATTAGCAGTGAGAAATATTAAATGAAATAATAAATACTGTTTGGTCCTTTTTTTAAAAAATGAGATCTTAAAAATTAAACTAGTTAAAAAATCAAACTAAAAATGACGTCGCTAGCATATTTTTGTGTGAATTTTTTCCAGCAACTGTAAAGAGCTCTTTTTGACTATGCACTTGCTGGAGAAATGGTGAGGAGATGTTTTTAAGCTAAGTCCAAATATTTTCCCTCTGACTTTCATCTTCAGATCAAATCTCTTGTTCAATAACTTTGAGAAGACCTTTTTGAAAAAACTTAGTTTTTTTGGCAGGGACTGAAATCTTTTTATTTACAAACTGTAGTTTGTGTTTCCAAAAATATCTCCAGCATTTGGGGTTTATTTTCGCCTTCTTTAGTTTTGTCATGCCTAGATGGGGATTGCACTACCGTTACCTGTATAAGTTTCTATACTGACATGTTTATATTCCCTTGTTCAGAACACCTTCACGCTAGGGCATATGTTATTCTTGAAACGGAAGCCTTAGTTTGTCAACTGTCATCGTCCTCCTCTGGAGGATTGAAGACTTCTAAATGAGTGTGAAATTTTATGCAGACTATAACTCTCTGGATGGGTCCCAAATTTTGTTGGTTCAGATTTCAGATTATTAAAGTAATAGCAACAAAACTCTGGAATACTGTAAACTAGAACCATGCTCTTTAATGAGCCTTGCTCCCTTTCCCGCCTCTTTCCAGCTGTTCTTCTGTCTGCTGGTGGCTGGGCTGGACCGGAGGACTCTGGCTGAGCTGGCACTTGGCCCAGGGTGGAGAGATGGGAGAGGCACAGAGGCAGCCTCCCCTGGGCCCTTAGAAACTCTCCCTGCAACACCATCAGCTGCCCTCTGCAGGGAGTTGCATGTGTGCCAGGGACACCTAGTCACAAGGGCAGTGTGCACCTTGGGATCTCCCTCTGGGAAGTGAGCAGCAGGAAACCTGGGGGGAGGGAACTTGCCGTTGTTGGACCAGAGACAGCCTTGGGACACTCTCCTGGACGGTGCCCACCGGGCCTCACAGAGCACTAGACCGGTCACCCCAGCCTCCAGGGCCCGGACACAGCTCCGGGCCTAGCCCTGCAACCAATACCTGCCCTGCTCCTCACTCTGGCTCCTCCACCATTCCCCAGCCTGATGGCCCCATGCTGCCTTCCCCTTCCCCTCTGGGCTTCTCCCTCCTTCAGCGTTTGCTCCTGTCACCCTAGAGCTCTCAGAGGCCAGGGGCCACTTCTTTGACTTCAATCTGGGCTCCATTTTTGCGCTTCTTGCCAAAAGAGGTTTTTCAGGTCATATGCTTGGCCTCATCACCACCTTTCTCTTTTGATAGTTATGTGGCACAAGGCACTGAGGTGGGCACAGTACCAGGCAGGTTCAGAAGACCTGGGTCCTGGGCTCCCACTCGCTTGCTGAATGACCTTGGGCAAGTCAGCTCCCCCACCCAGGTCCTCATTTCCACATCTGTGACATGAGGGGGTTAGTCTAGATCAGAAACCTCCAGACATTTTTGATCACGCATTCCCAGCAATAAAAAAATATGGAGAATGCACCCATAATATGCATATATTCGCTTATAAACTCCATACCTTTACTACAATACTAATATGTTATGAAATAAACATGCAAAATAAAAAGTTAAAATTAAAGATTACATAAAATATTTTTTACATAAATTCTCCTTTATTTAATATAACAAAATTTCCTCCTTTCACAAGTTTATTGTTTGCTTATAATTAATAACAACAGTGTCAGGAAAGCAATATGATTGAATATGCTTCATTTCTCTTTGAAATCTTGCTTTAACCCTTTGAGAAAGAGCCGTTTAGAAATCTGGTCTAGCTGAGTTTGTTTTCAATGGCTGTTGTAGTTGATCCAAAGAGAAGAGATGTATCCTTCACTATATTAAATTATGGTACTTATTTTCAATCCCATCCACCAGTTAAAGGCTTTTGATTGAAATTAAGCTAGCAGATGTCCATCTTCCATTACATTAGTCAGCGGCTCCTACAAGATAATTGGAAAGCATTGCGTTTTTATATTTTTAACAAATGGACTCAAAATCCACTCTTCATTTGGACCATTTTCAAACAGATTAGAAAAATCTGTTTCCAATATTTTTCAGGTGTGCAGATAGAAGCATCTTTATAGGTGAGATCACATGTTTTCAGTAACAGAAATCTCATTTTCAGAACAGTCTCTCCAAAGCATGAGTTTCTTTGGAAAAGCAAATACTTTCTCACTCACTGTTAAAATAAATCACCTTTACCTTGAAGAGGCAGAAGAATTTGAATTCATATTTTGGTGGATATCTCTGAAGTAGCAAACTGTCAACAGCCACTTGCCATCATAAAAAGCTCAGCAAATCTAGAACTCTTGTCTTTTTGTACAAGAATAAATCCTCGGCCTTCCCTGGTGGCGCAGTGGTTGAGAGTCTGCCTGCCGAAACAGGGGACACGGGTTCGTGCCCCGGTCTGGGAAGATCCCACATGCCGCGGAGCAGCTGGTCCCGTGAGCCATGGCCGCTGAGCCTGCGCGTCCGGAGCCTGTGCTCCGCAACGGCAGAGGCCCGCATACCGAAAAAAAAAAAAAAAGAGTAAATCCTCTTTATGTTTGATGGCTATTTTAAGTGCTCTGCCAATAAATAAGCAGCAAACCTCCGTGTGGTTCAAAAGATTTTCATAGTCACTTTCTTTCTGATTACAAATCATTTTATGTTTTACTATATTTTAAACTCTTAAAAAAAAAAAAAACAATCACATCAATGCATCTTACAGCACTCCTGTACTTCTGGATCTAAGTTCTTGACTACAGTAGCCTGAAGGAAATGCTGCAGGGAGTAGATACACATGTATCAACATCCTTGCACCCTTACCCAGAATCCATTTTCATCAGGAAGCAGCCACTCCATCAGTGATTACACTCAGGCAAATTTTCCCATAAGTGGTGTCTTTATTAAGGAAGTAATGTACTGTTCAGTCTACATTGCCTCTTTCCTTTAGTGACTCACAGAAATGTGGTTCTTCATGTGTTTCATTATTGAAACGGAATCTAGGGAAACCATGTTAGAAACAGCTGTACTTTTCTTCAACTATTCAGCAAATTTTCCACAGTGTGAATTTTGCTCTACTGCATATTTCTGTACACCTTCAGCAGGATTTTCTCTGCATCTTCCAATAGAATCTGTGGTCACCATGTTCTGTTCATGTACTGTTCTTGCTACCAGCAGGTTCCACACCAACAGCTGGCTTCCCAATCTCTGTGAAACAAGGTGTGTGTGTGTGTGTGTGTGTGTGTGTGTGTGCGCGCGCGCGCGCGCGCACGTGCGTGAGCGCGCAGGTGGATAACAGTCACGTGACATGTGTCTACGGGGGAATGAATTGATTTCCTGGTAATTATTCTCCCCTCCCCCATCACTCCCAGCAAAGCCAAGTAGTGGGGCCGCCCCGAGGGAAGGGAAGATTAGTATCTGATAGACGCTTAGGCAGTGAGCTTGTTGACCCGCCTTGCACCTGTCTGAGTGCAGGAAAAGAGCACTGGAGCTAGGACTTCTCATTATGTCTGATTGAATTCTCATTGTTTCTACCTCACAGAGAAGAACTCACATCTGCCCTGACATTTTCTTGTTCACTTGCATATGCATTATGAGCATTATCTTCAATTGTGATTTCCTTGCAGGAATCTTGTTAAGCCACCTATCCATTTGTGAGCGTTAATTTAGTTAAAATTTGGCAAAGCAATCTGTAAAGGCACTTAGCTAGGTGGAACACATCACAGAAGACTGCCCTTAGCAGGATTCATTTGAAGCAGGCAAACCAAGCTTTTTCTAGGGGAGGTGGAGGTTAGAAGATGGAGGAGATAGGAGCTGGTCTGGAAGATCTAAAGGGGCAGCCTGGATTCTCCTGGACCCTGGCCACTCCTCAAACATGTATGTGTGTATATAGATATATATGGGATTAATCCTGTCACCTGAGAATCTTACCTACAGTGAAGATTCCTAGGTGTACTAAGGCTGCCATAACAAAGTATCACAACTATGTAGATTAAACAACAGAAATTTACTGTCTCACAGTTCTGGAGGCGGGAAGCCTGAGATCAAGGTGTCTGCAGGGTTGGTTCTTTCTGAGGGCTGTGAGGAAGAATCTTTTCCATGCCTCTCTCCTAGCTTCTGGTAGCTTTCTGGCAATCTTTGGCATCCCTTGGCTTGTACACGTGTCACCCCGATCTCTGCCTTCATCTTCATGTGGTGTTCTCCCTGAGTGCATGTCTCTGTATCTAAATTTCCCCTTTTATAAGGAAGCCATTCATATTGGATGCGGGGCCCACCCTACTTCATTTACCCTCACCTTAACTAATCACGTCTACAACGACCCTATTTCCAAATGAGATCACATTCTGAGGTACTGGGGATCAGGACTTCAACATATAAATTTGGGGGGAGCCACAGTTCCATCCATAACATTGGGCTACACCCCAGACCTCCTAAATCGGGATCTCTGAGGGTGGGAGTTACAATTCATGTTTTTAAGAAGGACCTCAGATAACCTGTATGCTCACTAAGGTTTGAGAACTACACAGACACGTGAGGTGATTCAGAATGTCCTCTCTCCCTTCTCAAATATATAGGAATACCAAATAAAATTACACCATAGATTTTAACATTGTAGCTGAGTTCAAAAGAAATGAACGAGAAATTTTCATGACCCCAAAATGGAGACATCGAAACCGGAGAACGAAGCGTTGGCTGAAGCTAGGGCAGCCCTAGGGAGTGATAGACAAGGACAGGGGCTCAGAGAGGCTGGGAACGGGGTTTAGTGAGGGAGATGATAGGGCCGTGTGTGCAGTGGGACTAAACCTTTTGCACGAAGCCTGGAGCCTTGAAGAAATACCTTGTCAGTGAAAGGGGACTAGAAAAATCAACTAAAGATTTGTTTCAACTAACTAAAAATTTGCAATACCGAGGAACTGCTGTGTGAATTCGCAGAATCGAATAGCTTCCTTAGCTGAGATGCATCTAAGGAAAAGGAATTTCGTTGGTGAGAAGGGAGGGATCAGGGGTCGTTTTGGAACACCGGAACAGAGCTGGGCTCTGGTAAGGCCTGCCAGCAGGCGGGGTGAGTTTAGAGCAGGCACGGGCTGGGCCCCCCCAGCAGTTGTGAGCCAAGGAATCTTAGCAGGTGGGAGTGGATTAGACACAGAAAGCAGGAGGAGGATGCCAAAGACGGACCTGCTACTTTTAAATATTTCCAAGCTTGTTCTGTGACTTTAACTCTCATTAGATCTGCCCGTCCCTTCTAACCCACAGCCCACCCCACCTGCCCATTCCTGGGGGCTGGATGGAGAGTAGCAAGGTGGCCTTAGAGAGCTGCCTCTGAATGCGTTGAGAAGTGGCTGGGGTGTCCGCTTAGGACCTTGTGGTACCAGCTCAGAAGGGCCCGCTCATGAATGACCCTGGCCAGGCCCAGGTTAGGGGAATCAGAGTTTCTAAACTCACATGACCCTTACTCATTTGGGACTCGAATTTGAGAACTAGTTGGTTTAAAAATGAAAATTCCTGTGCAAATTATAATATGTGTAGACGTTATATAACAACTTACAGCTACCATCTGTTGAGTGTTATTTATTAGTCATTGTGCAATTTTAAACCTATCCTATTCAATCCTCGCAACAAACCTATTAAGTAGGTATAGTATTATCCCACCCTATCTTGTAGATGAGAAATCTTAGGCTCTGGAGATTATGTAAAATAATCACTAGTAAATAGTGAAGGCAGGACTGAAACCTGGGTCTGTCTGACTTCTACATCAGTATGTTGAGAGTAGGTAGCTCTGGATAGTGAATTATAAACAATTTTTATCCCACTTTTAATACTTTGGTGGGGTATTTCCCAAATTTTACATACAAAATTAATAAGCATAGAAAAGAATAACAACCAAAAAATGAGCCTGTGGAATGTACGTGCAGGAGGAGATGACAGTGGAGATAGTGGTGTTAAGCGTGGTCCTTCAGCCCAGGTACCCTCCATCGTGTCCGCGGTCCTGGCTTATTGACCCAACATCTACTCAATATTTAGGTCGTTGTTATTGTTTTCTTCTCAAACCCTGGACACTGTGCTTCTGATAGATTAACAAGACCCAGGGAGGCATGAATCTGACATTGATAAGCCTCCCTCCTCTTTCTCCTCCTCCCCACCCACAGGTCAATGCTTTAAGAGACCGAATCTGCAGAGTGTTCTCCCACAACGATGGGTTCTCCTTCGAGGATGTGCTGGGCATGGCATCTGTGTTTAGCGAGCAGGCCTGCCCCAGCTTTAAGCTCGAGTATGCCTTCCGCATTTACGGTGGGTGCTGTGGGGATTGAGCGGTGGGACAATTGCCATAGGATAAATACCGCAACTGGAATCCATCGACATCAATACATTGGTGTAATGATGTTAGTTGGGGTTTACTTGAGTATTTATGGGTACTATGCTTCTCAAGTGCTGTAGACTTTTTTTAATGGTTGAGGAGTACTACTCTCAAGGATTGATGACTTCCCCTCCATGCCATCAGAGGCAAATGGAGTCATCGGTGTTGATATTTCATGACCATAGTGTGGGCAGGCCAGAGAGAGAGAGAGAGAGAGAGAGAGAGAGAGAGAGAGAGAGAGAAAGAGAGAGAAAGAGAGGACTATATATGGATATGAAGGAGTTATGTTTATTTTGAAGAAGTTAAGAGATTTAAACACTGAAACTAGTTCAGCCACTAAACAGCTAAGAAATCTTAGACAAATCATTTTAATTTTTAGGGCCTCAGTTTCCTCATCTTAAAAATGAGGGGGTTGAGATCATCTCTGAGGTCCTATGACATTTTTTGTTTCTGATCTTGTCTGGGAGCCACAAGGCTCCGCTAAATTTCTGCTCTTCACCAGTTTCACGAACCCTTCCTCACGAACACTTAGCACATCCAGGATCCCTGAAATTCTCAAAAGGGACCAAAAGGAAAGAAACAAAGCCTTCAAACAGACCACATGCAAGGCGTCAAGCTCATCATGACAAATCCTTGGCCCGAAGGACTTGTACATTTAGGTTTGTATAGTTTGGCATCTCACCTGCCTTCTTTTTCTGTCAGCTCCCCCTCTGTCTTCACATGGTGGACACCATCTTATTCCTGCCTCACCCAAGTGGAGTTGGATAGAATGGGGTGGAGGACTTTTAAACCAGATGGACCTATGAGAGCTCAGTGTTCCCATCTGTAAAAAGGGCTTAATGATATTTTTGTATCTGATATGTTCTCAAGCTTAGTATTCAGTAAACTCAAATGAAATCACAGGTTCCCTTGCTGAGAATAGCTGAGTAAGCTCCTATCATACTGTCACTTCTGCAGATAGCTACTATAAACTCTAAACAAAATATAAATATCAACTACCTGATGACACTAGAAAGCAACCAGAAGCAGAGAGTTGACAGTTGAAAAAAGGAAATGGTACTGAATGGTTCTCCCCCTCTTAGTTTTTTACTTTTTTAGCCTGAAGGTGAGCTTCAGTAAGTGGCATCATGGACTGATAGAAACCCTGATCTCTTTCTGACTTGAAGAATCAGAGAGTTTGGGGCACTTTTCCCCTCCAAAGTGAAAAGAGGGGAGAGTCCATGAAAGAAATCCAGAAGAAGGGAGCCAAATTTTGTGTAAAAACTATGAACAAATCTCATTCTGACCTCTAAACCATATATACCAGTGCAGACTCAAAGCAACTCAGGTAAGGATAAAAGAACTGAATGGAGATTTGAGCTGCCACTGCATTTTAACAAGGTCCTTGTGTGACAGGGTTTGCAGTTTAAGTCCAATCAGTTGCCCAGTAGACTAAAAAATTCAGCACTCTTTGGAAGAATATAACAGAATCCAGAGTTTCCACATAAAGCGTTTATAATGACTAAGATACAATCCAAAATTATTCAATATATTAAATTTTTTAAAATGATTCATTCTCAAGAATGGGGACTGATTCCAACATCCCAGGTGTTGGAATTAGCTGATAAGTATCTTTGAACAGTTATTATAATCATGCCCAATGATGTAAGAGAAAATATGTTCCTGATGAATGGAAAGATAGGAATTCTCAGCAGAAAAATAGAAACTATAAGAAAGAATCAAATGGAAAATACAGAACTCAAAAATAAAATATCTGAAATAAAAATCTGCTGGATGGGCTTAGCAGGAGAATCAAGATGACAGAGGAAAGAGTCAGTAGACCTGAAGATAGAGATCAATAGAAATATAATCCAATCTGAAGAACACAGAGAAAAACATATGAAGAGAAAAAAGGAACAGAGCCTGAGGGACATGCTGGACAACAAGAAGTTCTAACATATATTTAACTGGAGTCTCAGAAGGAGAGGAGAGAATGAACAGGGCAGAAAAGATATTTGAAGAAATAATGGCCCCAAATGTCCTAAATCTGATGACACACATTTACAATGAACATCAAGCAGGGTGAGTACAAGTGAAATCACATACCCAAATTCAGCTGGCTTAGTAGTCCCCGCCCCCATCCACTAGTCTCCCTCCTTGTTTACCCGCCATATTTCTGGGAGTTCCCAGGGCATTTCCAAGGTATTCAAGGAGTTCTGGTTCACGAGCTGTGCTACCCTCTGTCAGGCCTTCCACCACAGAGCACATTCTGTGCTATCTCTAGCCTCTTCTGTCTTCTGTCAGTACTCTTCTGGATGGAGCAGCTCTTCTGCGTGGAAAATGCTGGCCCAGGCTGTGTGCTCTCTTCAGGTTGTAAGTAACAGGAATCTACCTGTGTAAAAGGCATCAGATTGGGGCTTCCTTGGTGACGCAGTGGATAAGAATCTGCCTGCCAATGCAGGGGACACGGGTTTGAGCCCTGGTCCGGGAAGATCCCACATGCCGTGGAGCAACTAAGCCTGTGCGCCACAACTACTGAGCCTGCGTTCTAGAGCCTGCGAGCTGCAACTACTGAAGCCCACACGCCTAGAACCTGTGCTCCACAACAAGAGAAGCCACCGCAATGAGAAACCTGCGCACCGCAATGAAGAGGAGCCCCAGCTTGCTGCAACTAGAGAAAGCCCGCGTGCAACAACGAAGACCCAGCACAGCCAAAAATAAATAAATTAATTAATTAAATAATTTTTTTTTTTTTTTTTTTTTTTTTGTGATATGCGGGCCTCTCACTGTTGTGGCCTCTCCCGTTGCGAAGCACAGGCTCCGGACGCGCAGGCTCAGCGGCCATGGCTCACGGGCCCAGCCGCTCCGCGGCATGTGGGATCTTCCCGGACCGGGGCATGAACCCGTGTCCCCTGCATCGGCAGGCGGATTCTCAACCACTGCGCCACCAGGGAAGCCCATTAAATAAATTTTTTTTAAAGACAACAGATGAAGAGCAGTACATTAGTTTTCCATCGCTGTGTAATAAGTTACCACAAACTTAGTGGCTTTAGATGACACATATTTATAATCTCACAGTTTCTGTGGGTAAGAGTCTGGACACAACTTAGTCGGGTCCTCGCCTTAGCATTTCACAAGGCTGCAGTCAAGGCTTTGGCTGGCCTGCATGCTCGCCTAGAGAATGCTTGACGGGGGACGAATCTACTTACCAGCTCACTCCAGTTGCTGGCAGAATTCATTTCCTTGTGTCTACAGAACTTAGAGCCCTGGCTTCTCTCTGGCTATTGGCTGGAGGCTGCCCTCAGTTTCCAGAGGGTGACCTGTGTTCCTCGTCACATGGGCCTTCCAACATGGCCGCGTGCTTCTTGAAAGACAGCTAGGGAGTCTCTGGAGCCAGTCTGCTGGCAATATAACATATTGTAAACAGGAAATGACATCTCTGTTGCCAAATTCCCTTGCTTAGAAGTGCGTGCCCACCCACACAAGAGGGGTATGTGGATTATACAAAAGCGTGAATGCCAAGAGGTACAGATCATGGGCGGAGGAGGGCACTAGAGCTTGTTCACTATAAGCAGTGTGGAACCCGTGGTAGAAGTGAAGCAGGCCTCCCGAGAGCCTAGGATGCAGCTGGAAAGTGGAAGCGAGGTAGCTACTTTCTCCTTTTCTCTCTATTGCTGCCTGGTCTCTCATCTCTGCTTCTCTCTGTGCACCTTCTCTTTCTGCTGATCGGATTTTTATGCCTCTGTGCCTATGGGCCAAAGATGACCACCCAGGCCTCCACATGGCCTTCGGGCTTCACTATGACTGACCAGCCACAAGCATCTCTGTTTCTCACTTCTGTTTTCTCAAGACATGCTGATTGGCTCAGCCAAACCAGGGATCCAGCTGCCCCTAGGTTAGGGGACCAACTTTGTCCAATAAACCACAACCAAGAAGAAACAGAGTCACATAAATAAACATGGTTCCAGAGGCCAACCACTGGGGGTGGAGATGCTGCTCAGAAATGGTAAAAGGTAGGCTGGGCAGATGTTCCAAAAGATGTCTGCCTCAGCTGTCTTTCCGTGGTTTCTAGAGCTAAACAAACAAAAACACCCAAACCTTCAGAGAACTAGAAGAGTAGCAGGTTCTCTTGCTGTTCAAGACTCAGGAGCTCAGTTGTGTTCAGTTCAGGAATGGGGAGAATGCCTTTCCTCCTGAGAAGTCAGACAAGGTCCTCAGGTCACATCGAGGAGCAGACACTCCCTGTCCCCCACACTGTCCTTGTATCTTCCTCCCCGCCCTGTCTCCAGGGCCCCCTCGGGCAGTTTCCTTCCTCCTTGAGCTCAAGTACAAAAACAAAAAGCACAGAGCCTTCATGCAAATCAGCAGTGGAAACAGATGCCTAGGGACTCATAAACTCCAAGGCTTCATCAGCTAGACTCAGGCAAATCTGAATTCTCTTTGGGTTCAGAAGATTTGTTACCTCACAGAGCTGTCAGCAAGATTAAGAGACGGGATGTGTGAATCTTTGAGCCCGGTGCCTGGCCCGTGATGGCTGCTCTATAAATTGAGGTGGTAGTGGTAGCAGTGAAGGAAGAAGAGGAGGAATAAAAAGAAGGGTAAGGAGAAGGAGGAAGAAAGGAGAGGATGGTGTGGGTGATGGTCTTGATGATCGTTCTTAGCCAAAGTCTGAAGACCTAACTCAGTGTTCGAACCCCTCATTACGCCAAGTGTGGCCTATGGACCAGCAGCATCTACGTTGCCAGAGAGCTTGCTAGAAATGCAGAATTTCAGGCCTCACCTTCCACTTACTGAATCAGAATCTGCCTTTTAACAAGACCTCCAGGTGGTTCCTCTGCACCTTAAAGTTTCAGAAGCGTGGCTCTAACCCACTGGTTCGCCAACATGGCTGTACACTGGGATTACCCCTGGAGTTTTTAAGGCCTGTGGTTGCTTGGATCCCAGCTGCAGAGATTTGATGTAATGGTGTTGGGTATGCCCTGGTTGGTGGGCTTTTCTAAAACTCTGTGGGTGATTCTTTTAAAAATATATATAAATTTATTTATTTACTTCTGGCTATGCTGGGTCTTTGTTGCTGCACGCAGGCTTTCTCTGGTTGCGGCGAGCGGGGGCTACTCTTCATTGCGGTGGTGCGCGGGCTTCTCATCATGGTGGCTTCTCTTGTTGCAGAGCACGAGCTCTAGGCACACAGGCTTCAGTAGTTGCGGCACATGGGCTCGGTAATTGTGGCTTGCGGGCTCTAGAGCTCAGGCTCAGTAGTTGTGGCGCACAGGCTTCGTTGCTCTGTGGCATGTAGGATCTTCCCGGACCAGGGCTTGAACCCATGTCCCCTGCATTGGCAGGTGGATTCTTAACCACTGCACCACTGGGGAAGTCCTCCCTGGGTGACTGTAAGGTGCAGGAGAGTTTGAGAACTACTGCTCTGACCTACTGTATCAGTTAGGATTGTACTTAGTTATGTGTAAGAACATCCCTGTTTAAAAAAAAAAAATCCTGGATTCAGGCAGTCCAGAGCTGAGATAATGGCTCCAGGAAACACCCAAGGGCCTGGCTCCTTCATGCCTCCTAATCTCCCATCTTTAATGGGACTTTTGTCCTCAGAGTCACAAGATATTTTCTGTGCCTACAGGCATCTCGTCATTCCAGGCAGGAAGAAAAAGGGACGCGAGAGGGGATAAGGACAAAATGGACGTTCAAAGGCACAGATGAAGTCTACTCTTTAACATTCTTGGAGGCTCCACCCAGCAGCTATGGCCATAACTTCATTGGCCAGAACTGTGTTACCTGGTCACGCATAGCCCCAAAGGAGACTGGAAGGTTGAGTATTTTCAGCTGGACATGGTGTCCTCGTGAGCAAGAATTGCAGTTCTGTTAGGAAGAAGAAAGGGGTGAATGGCTCTCGGTCAAGTCCAGCAGGACAGCCACACCCACCAGGACATACCTACTGGGCTCCAGTTTCTGCTTTGAGGGACCCTCCTGGCCTCCAGCTGATCGATCCCCCTCTCTCAGCACCTCTGGGGAGACTTTCTACCTTGCAGAGACCAGTATCCCAGCACTGCTTTCCTGCTCCATTCAGCACAGCTGCCACCAGTTCTGAATGACCCTCAGGCAGGTGCCAGAGCACCAGCAGCGGATCTTCCCAGACCTTCCCAGGATCTGACACAGGAATGCTAGCGGCTGGGAGAGGTGAAGAGGCAGCCTCAGTTGCCCTGGGAATAGTGGTGAAAGCCTGCCTTGCCTCACTCAATCAAGTGAGCTAATTTTTGTGAAAGTACTTTGTAAATTGCAAGGAATAACGTGACAGAGAGATTGGGATGCTGATGGTCAGAGGCTTTTGGGGGGACATGAAGGCTGAGCCCACCAGCTCTCTGATCTCCCTCGTTGCTGGGAAACAGCAAGAAGAACGCCCCCCCCCCTCTCCCCAGAGTGGCCGGACGCAGGTCATGAGGCTGCTGAGGCCACATGGGCTGGACAGTGACCTAGATCTCCCTGCCCCCAGCCCTTTCCCAGGCCGTTCTGCCCTTGCACCACCAAAGAAGGGGAACCGTCCAGGACTACATTTTACTCCAGCAAATTATTCTGTTTTCAGATGGCTTGGGACCAAAGCCATGTCGCTTTGCTGCAGTCTCTGCATATGGGAGCTGGGCCAGCAGGACTCCTGGGGACAATGCAGGGGCTCAGGGAGAGGCTGCAGAGCTTCTCATCAGCAGTGCAATGTCACTGCGGGGACCCACTCCCTCTAGTCCAGTGCTGGCCCCTCTGCACCGCCCTCCACCGGATCTGATCCGTTACACATGGCGTGTCATAGCAGAGCTGGGCAGGGAGAACTCAGAGGAACATCTTGGGCCTTAGCCTCTGGTCCCTGTGGCTGATCGACATTCAGCCAGGGGAGAGCCACCTGCTTAAGGGGTTAGGTGCTTAGTTGTACCTTCCCTATCCATACCCTTCCTTGGGAAACAGAGACAAAAGTCTTGGCTCTACCACAGAAGGATCCCGTGACAGCAGCAGATGCACTTCTCCACTCTGGACCCAGCCAATAATTGGACATTTTAGAGTTATGAGTGATTGAGAGCATAGACTGACCATAGAGTCAGACTTCCTGGGTTTCCTCTTGTTTCCATCGCTTACCAATGTGTGACCTTGGGTGGTTCATTCATTCACTCACTCAACAAATAATTATTGAGCACCTGCTCTGTTCCAGGCACTATTCTAGGAGTCAAGAATATAGTAGTGACCAAAAGATAAAACTTTCTGCCCTCGTGGAATTTATGTTCTGGTGGAGGGAAATAAATGAGCTGACAAGTGAAACATATAGTGTGTTAGGTAGTCTTCCGTGTTGGGAGAAAATGAAGTAGGGAAAGGGACAGGAAGTGTAATTTTAGACAGGTTCTGAGCAGTGCCCTGGGGGGAAGCTGGCATTTGAATAAAGACCCCAAGGAACTCTGGGGTGAGTGTGTTCCAGGAAGGGGAAACCACAGTGCAAAGGTCCTGAGGCAGGAGCGTGCCTGGCCCGATGGAGGAATGGCAAAGAGGCAGAGTGAGGGCAGGGTGGACCTCGGGGCTCACTGTCAGGACCGGGCTGTCCTCTGGTTGAGATGGGAGGCTGTGAAGGATGAACAGGACCACTCTGGCTGCTGAGTGGAGAAGAGACTGAAGGCAGGGAAACTGGTTAGGAGGCAGCTGCGGGGTCTTAGAGAGCTGTGATGGTGGCTGGACCAGGGTGGAGGCAGTGCAGTGAGGAGAAGACCTCAGGCTGGGTTTACTGCCTCTGGAGCTAGAGCTGGGAGGGGATAAGACAGTCAAGGATGACTCCAACCTGCTTGGCCAAGAGACTGGAAGGGTAGAGTTACCCATTCGCCAAGGGGCAGCTCTGAGTGCTGCAGGTTAGGGGGCAGGGCAGAGGGGGCGTATCAGGAGTTGGGTTTGGACAGGTTGAGTTTAAGAGAACTGTGAGTCCTCCAGGCAGAGAGGGCAGGAACGCAGGTGGATATATGAGCCTGGAGTTCAGGGAGAAGCCCAGGCTGGAGACAGAAATTTGGGATTCATCAGACTATTGATGAGGTAATAGGCTGAAATGAGATTAAGGAAGTAAACATGGTTATTTAATCTCTGTGTGTCTCAGTTTCTGCATCTGTGTTATGAGAATTAAATGCAGTGAAATACAAAGCACTTAGACCACAGCCTGGCACCTCTGTTTGTCATGGTGGTAGTTATTGTACCTGCCTAAGTTGACTGCATTTACTGCATGACTGATGAGCGATTCTGTGTTGGGTGTCCCAGGGGAGGGCTGTCAAGAATGTCAGTACAATTGTCTCATCCTGGCATTCAAGGCCCTTTGCAGTTTGGCTCACCTTCCAGACAAGCCCTGACCTTCTCCCAAGCCTCCACTCCCCTCAAAAGTAACTGATCACCTGGAGTTGTTCCTTCTCTGCCACTGTCCCCAGTGACCCTGACCCTGACACCTCCTCCAATTGCCATCTCTGCAGTCCCAAGCCATTTAGTCCTTCTCTGATGCCTCTTCTTCCAAGAAGTCTTCTGCATTCACACCCCCAACCCCAACGAGACAAGAACACGCCCATCAGGAAACGCTTGGGGTCCTTGGGATGCCTGTTCCTCTCTTCCTGGAACCAAGACACTCGGGTACCTGACAGTCTCCCCTGCACCCCAACCCAGCCTGGGAGCTCCTTGTCGGCAGGACGCAGCCTGGTGCATCTCTGTGCCTGAGGCAGGGTGACAGGAGCAGGAGCTCGTGCCCAGGTCCTCTGGCTCCAAAGCCAGGCTGCTTCCTGCTCCTCCTTGTTGCCCAGCTCCTAGACACCAAAAGATATACTGACCTGTACGTTCAAGGGTTGGGATTTCCACAGCATGATGGTAGATGTAGGACACAGGGACCAGCCTAGCCAGGTCTGAAAGCCAGCCCTTCCACTTCCTGGCTGTGTGGACAAACCAGAAAACCCTCTGTGCCTCAGTTTCCCTTTGGTAAAGTGAGACTCGTAACAAGTTAATTGTGAAGATTCAGTGAGTTAAAACAGGTGAAGATCTCAGGAAAAGTCTGAGCAGGTAGTACAGACCCAGTCAATGCCTATTATTATTATTACTAAGCACCACCTTTGCCTGCAGCCTGCCCTGCCGTTGCTGAGCCCCACCCCTTAGGCCTGCCCCGGTCTCCCTGAGTCCCAGGTTCTAGGCCCACCTGGTACAGTTGGGCTCTGCGGGGCCTCCCAGGGGCTGCCGGGAGTCTGTAGGTCCTGGCTGGTGCCATGGGCCCAGGACTCTTGGAGGCCGAGGAAGCCTCCTTCCTCTCACCCTTCCTCTCACGCCCCACCTCCTCTTTGCAGATTTTAATGAGAATGGCTTCATCGACGGGGAGGACCTGCAGAGGATCATCCTCCGCCCGCTCAACAGCGACAACGTGTCAGAGGACCTGCTGACCGACCTCACCAGCCACGCGTGTGCCCTGGGCTGCGGGGCGGTGGCTGGCGTGGGCCCCGCTATCACCCGAAGCCTCTTGATGGCGGGCGGGGTGTGAGGGGCACTGAGGGATGGGCGCTCACTGGAAGCAACTACTCCCAGTTTTCTGTCCTTCCTCCAGGATCATGACTCCCTTCCTGGGTCTCCAGATCAATAGCCCACCCCAAGGGGCCCTCCCAGCAACACTGCAGCCACTACAGGCAGGTGGGCCAACAGCAGGTCAGCCTCCGATGCACACTTCACAACATCCCCTCCCCTACATTATTCCAGCACAACGCCCAGATGTCCTAGAGTGACAGGCCAAAGTATGGCAGGACATGAAGACAGCCATGGACCCATTTGTCCTAAGACCATGAGAACATTTTGGTCTGGATGGGAACTAGGGGCAGATATGAGGGCTCATCGCTGCCTCCCCACCCTGACTGAGCCCCTTGCAGTGCAGAGCCCCTGCCTGTGACTGGGTGACAAGAGCGGGTGGGGGATGTCACCCTGTCCATCACCCCATACCCGTTCTCACTGCCAAGTTTGTCCTGGAGGCACCAAGACAACTCTTCCCATGATGAGACCAGCCCACAAGGTCCCAGACAGCTATGCACATGACATCTCTCTGCACCTCCGTGTCCTTGTCTGGGGCAGGGATAGAGCACCTGCCTCCCAGGGGACTCCAGGGATGCTAAGTACCCAGCGAGAGCTTGGCTTACGGTAGCGCTCAGCACGTGTGCTTCCCCCCACGCCTGCGCCCCCATCTCCTTTTCTGATTCTCTGCTCTCTGGCTCCTCTGCACCCCTGTCCAGGTCCTGAATGAGTCAGATCTGGACAATGACAACATGCTGTCTTTCTCAGAGTTTGAACACACGATGGCCAAATCTCCAGACTTCATGAAGTAAGGTGTTCTGGAGTGAGGGGGGGATGCCCAGCATGGGGGGGGGGGGACAAGAAGGCCCCCTCCACAGTCTCCCTCAGCCAATGGGACACCTTGGTCTTCCCAGTGAGGTCATGAGTTTCCAGGGCAATTCGCAGATTCTTTCAGAATCAGCAAAACTGGAGCTTCTGAGAAACGAGGTAACCTGGAAAGAGACAGGGAGTGGGGTTTCAAAAGGCAAAGGGGAGATTGCATTCCAGGCTTTGCAAACGGCGTGGGTGGCCCAGACTTCAGGTGCGGCCCCTCTACAGCCAACACAAAGCCTGCTGGGCTCCAGGACTGACCTGGGGAGCTGCCCTTGCCACTGTTGGTCCTGCTCCCCTGCCACCACAACCTCCAGTGGTCACTGGGAGCTGGGGGTTGGCATGGAAATGTGGGGAGGAGCGGCGGGGATGAAGATGCTGGTGATGGAGCTCAGAGAAGAGCTCAAGCATTTCCAAACCTTCCGTCAGGCGGAAAGGGGCCTTAATGGTCGTTAGCTGTCCAAACTCCTTTGTGGCAATCGGCCATCTCCATACTGGCTGTATTTAAACGTCTTATTTGGGTCCTTCCAGTTGTGGGAAACATACCACCGCTGAAGGCAGCCCATTTCAAGAGGAACAGCCCTTTGAGGGCAATCTTCTCGCGCTGAGCTGCATCTGTTTGCCTGTGTCCGCTACTCCTGGCCCTATTCTTCCCTTAGTGTTCAGTCTAGGTGATTTTGATAGCAAGGAAGAATGCCCACTCAAAATGGTTTAACAGACCAATCAAAAAAGAACAAAAACAGCTAGACCTCAGAGAGCACCTGGTCACGGGCCCAGAGTCTCTGCCTCTGTCCTCAGCAACTCTGGACTTTGCTTTATGAGCAACCAGCAATCTCTGCTTTGTCAGACGTGAGGCCAAATGTGGCCTCCACAGCGGTCAAGTTTATGTCTATTTGCCTCTGAATGACCCTCAGTGAATGTCCCTCAGCTCTGGCTCCAAATTCTCAGAGAATCTGATTGGCCAGCTCCAGGCAGGTGTCCAGCCCTCTTCCAACTGCCTGGCCGGAGCAGAGGGCCCTCCATTCCAACATGGTTGCCAGAGGGCTTAGCCTGGGCACACTCTCTAAAAGAGGATCCAACATGGACCACCACCCCCCCAACTGAGGTAATTCCTCTTCCTCCATAACAGCCCAGCACATGACTGGAGCTAGAATCCTGTCTGCCTTGAGATTTTTCTTTGAATCTCTCTCATTTCTTTCCACTGGTTCCAGCACCACTAGGTTCTGACAGCCTTTGCATTCTAGGGCTGCTCAAAGGAGGCTTTGAGTTGGCTTGGGAGAGCTGCAAACTGGCCATCACTCAGAGAAAGGGACACAAGAGGTGTGAACCCAGAAATTAGAGGGGGCTTTACAACTGCAGGCTCGAGGTGGCTAATGGAATTCTTTCTTTCAGCTCCTTTAGGATTCACTTCTGGGGATGCTGATGTGGCCCCAAATATCTGCTCTGGCGGCCTTGAGGGGGACCCCTGGAACTAGGAATTCAACCCCCTGCAGGCGCTGGGGGAAATCTGATTAGAAGAATGACTTTGTCCCCATCCCTCCCTCACTTCTAGAATATTGTTTATTCAATAAAGCAGAAGAAAAGCCGTTCCCTTTTTCCATCAGTTCATCATTTTTTGAGTGCAGGGTCATATAGAAGTATTTTTTATTTAGAACTGCTCATTCCAGGGCTTAAGTTCGCCAGTGACACCAAGACTGGGATGGCCAGTCCTTTTGAGGTCAACACATGTCACAGCAGGGACCAAGCCAAATGGGATGAAATTCACCAGGAAAATACACGTCCTGCCTTCCCTTCCCCGGAGCCTCCACCCAGCCTCTCTTCTCGCCTCTCGGGTGCAGGCTGTACAGAGCTACACGCTGAGCAGTCTTTGCAGTTGGCGCCTGGCTTCCCAAGACATCTTGGCCCCCCTCGGCACCCCTGCACCCTCGGGACGCGACAGTGTGTGACCAACGATCAGGGTTTATTTGCTTTGCTATTCAGCCAAGCCCTGGAATGAATTTGGCCACCACAGGGGCTCTTTGGGGCCCAGCTGGTCTGGCACACAGGAGAGGCCCCTTAGGGGGTCTCTGAAAGCTGTCAGATGCCTACCTGATGGGCATACGTTTTTTCTTGTTTACACTGTCCTCAGGGGAGGACGTGTCTAAATGCTGGCTCACAGGGGAAGGTCTATTTCACCCTCCTGTGTACTTGAACCTGCTGTGGTTGCCTTGCCTTTAGGGGAGCTAGGAGCCCATTTCACCGGTTTAGGGGAAATAAGAGCCCTTTCTTGATGGAGTCCCTTGATCAAATCCAGGAGGTGCTGGAATGTTGGAGAATTCCTATGGTGTGGGTACACACCTGACCCAAGGTTCCCTTGGGTTGTCCCCCACATCCTGTGCCCTGTCCCGCAGACAGGAGGCCTCCCAGGAGGTAGGAAGCAGCGGCCTCCAGACCCTGAACCTCCCAGGCTGCTTCCAGATGTGACCTAGGAACCCAGTGTCCACTCTGGCGTACAGGTCCCTGATGCACAGCGATGCCTTGAAGAGTGTCTTAGTCTCAGGTCCCTTACCTCCTGTCCCCTTCTAGAAACAGTGCCAGGGGCAGGTCCCAAATCAGACCGTCCCTGCCAGTCTGGGCAGAATGCAGAAAGTGGTTTCTTCTCTCAGGCACCACAGGGCCCTCCGGGATCTGCGTCATCCCCCGTCCTGCATGGACCGCAAGCAGAGTGTGTAAGTGGGAATAGCAGAGCCTGGGAGTCAGAAGGGCCTGGGTTCGAATCCTGGCCGTGCCACTTCTCAGCTGCGTGAGTTTGACAATTCTTTCCACCTCTGAGCCTTGGTGTCTTTATCAGTAAAGTGCGGGCAACACCCCCTCTCTCACAGGCTATGGTGTGAACGAAATGATGCTGAACCGAGGCTCAGGTGGGAATTCCTTTGCATCTGACGCCAGCGCCAGCATTCCAGGGCCACTGCACCCTCATTCTCAGACATGGCATAATAGGGCTTCCTTGATTATCCCAGTGGAGGCAGGTGGGAGGTATCTCTGTGCCTGAGTGACCTCCCACCAAGACTCAGGAGCCCTCCAGTCCTCAGGGGAGAGGTGTGTGGGTCCAGCAGGGTGCTGACACCGCCTTTTCTTGGCTCTAGCACCTGGGGTGAGCATTCCACAGGCCCCTCCGACACCGCGCTGTGTGACCCTCAGCGCTGTCCTGCTGTGGCCAAGTGCTCCTGGGGCTCAGAGGAGAGGAGCGTGGGATGGTCACGGATAAAGATTTTATTCCAAAAAGCCACCCCGGTGATGCCATGGCTCTCAGGCATCATGCTCTGAACTCAAAGTAGCAGTCCCGCATCTGCCTCTCCTGTGGGGAGACCCTCTTCCCTGATGGGAATGTCTGGTAGGTCCTCAGGTTCTCAGAGGATACTCTTAAAAGGTGCCACTTCTTCTTCGGGCCCAGAGGAGGCCTGGGGGTGAGGATGCAGTGAACCAGATAGGGAGGGTAGAAAAGGCCCCGTTTCCCAGCCTGTGCTGCTGATGACCCCACTGGCTGCTCATCTTCAGCTTGACACCTGGTAAGTCAGCCTGCACTCGAGGTCAGAATGACTTGTGTTTGCACAGAGGTACAGTGGTTAAGAGCAAGGACATAGGTGTCAAGAAGCGGGGATGGATTCTGGCCCAATTCCTGCTAGAAGTGTACACAGGTAAAAATGGACTCATGTCGGTACCTCCCTCCTAGCTCTGTTTTGAGGAGTAGATGAAGTAATGCGTGCAAAGCACTTAACATAATGCTGAACAAGGAGCGGACACTCAACAAGTGTTATAAGAAATGGGCTGCTGCTACTGATGATGATGGTGATGGTGGTGGTGACCGTGACGGCCGTGGACCTCAGGGAAGGACAGGGACATTCCCCAGGCCACAGAGATGATCAGGGTAAAGGCTGAGTGCAGACACTGACCCTCTTACTCCCAAGCGCCTAGCTGGTCCTCTGTGTTAGATGTGAAGCTGTCAGCAGCAGCACAGGCTGCCAGGCAGTTTGGAGGAGGAACAGAGCTGGGCGTCCTGGGGTCCCACAGCTGCAGGAGATGCACATCCTGCCTGGAGAGGTCTCAAGGGGAGACTTGTCCCCAGAAGAGGCCCTGCACTGTCTCCAGGGATGGACTGACTCAGAGCCACCCCAAGGGTGGAGATGGCCAGCCTAGAACCCTAGAGCTGGCGTTGGGAGATCTGGGTTCCTTCAGCTCGGCCTTCAACCAGACTCGCCATGGCACAAGTTCCCGAGGCCATTGTGGAGTCTCAGTTTCCATATTTAGAAAATGGGCCCATCTGTCCTGCACAGAAGAACCTATAGAGGATGTTAAATTGTATCTTTAAAAACCATTAAACTCTATGGAAAGGTTTGCTGGTTTATCAATAACAGCGATGGCAAGGCTCAGGGCTCTTGGGGCAAGCAATGGGTCAGCATGGAGTTGGAAGCCCAAGATCTGCCCACTGACCTCCCGATGCCCCCTACTCCACAGGACACCTCACAGCGTAGACTTATCTCCCTGCCTGGGTGTCAGGAGGGAGAGTGAGGAAACCACATGCCCAGATTATCTCACAGGGCAGAGCTGGCCTTCCCCGGGAGAAGAAGCTCTCCCAGATGAAAGCAGCAGCAAAGGGTGGATAGGGAGGAACTTTCACATTTGTTAGAGGGACGGCTGGACTTTGAAAAATATGTTCACGTCCCTAAAAGAACATTTTCTGAGTCGGGCCTGGGGCTGGGGAGACAGCCCTGCTTTGTGTAGTACCCTCTGGGTCCACCAGAGGGCAGAAGCTCCTTGCTGCACGGAGGGGCTGTGCCGGCGTTCGGACGAGTGTAGCTGCAAGGCTGCCATTGCAGGGGGAGAAGCCTGCAGACTCAGGCCAGCAAGGATTACGGGGTTTGCTCCCAAACTCCCAGGGCATCTGAAAATGCTCTTCCTGATTCCGCGCATTCAGGTTCCTGGCATCCCTCCTGAGGCTGCTGAAACCCCGACCCCCTTGCTCTGTAACTGTCACCTGTGCATTGTGGGGTAAAGTCTTAACTCATTTCTCAGTCTGGGGGCCTGCACGCCTGGCAAAGGCAGGTGCCCTATGGCGGTGTGTTGAAGGTATGGATGAGGGGAGGGCAGGCACTCACAGGTCGGTGGGGTTGGGGTACCGTTCCCACTCCCTCACAGGCAGCACGAAGTAGAGGACCCGGGGCACCATGCCCGTCTTTTCTTGATAGTACTCCCGATGCTGCTGTGTCATCTCCAGCTCAACCAAGGAAGCGATGACAGGTCGTAAGTGTGCAGGAGTGACCTCGGGCACCTGCAGCCCCTGCCTGGCTGTACCTGGGCAGGGGCGTGGGGGCCGTCTCCCCTAATGCCCTCAGAGAAGAGTCCCCGGCTAGGTGTCCTCCTGAGCCTCAGCTCCTGTCACCACACCAGCTTTGCTAGGGCAAGTAAGCAAGGCAGGGGACCAGCAGAGGTAGGGTATGTGAAGCCCAGCTCAGTAGGTGGCACAGGTAAGCTCTGTGTGTGTGTGTGTGTGTGTGTGTGTGTGTGTGTGTGTGTGTAGGTGGCACAGGTAAGCTCTGTGTGTGTGTGTGTGTATGTGTGTGTGTGTCCCTATCCCTCCCTCCCGGGCAGGTTGTGGTCTGTGAGCCAAGGTGGAGGTAAAGAGCGTCCCAGGCGTACAACCCGGTTCCACAGCTCGTCGCAGTCTGACCGCATGGACCGGGTCATCTCTCCAGGGAAGCTGCCTTCTCATGCAGTCCCCCACCCTGGGGGCCTGGAGGCCTCTGTGTCCTTGAAATCAGGCTGGGAGGGATGCTTGCCAGGGAGCTGAGGGAGACAGTGAGGTTTCCAGGACCACAGCGGAGGGGAAGCCCTGGCCTCCCCTGAGTGGGGTGAGTGCCTGTGAGCCTGTGGCAGGCTGGGATGCGTCCGAACAGATCCAGAGGAGGCTTTCTGAGCCCGAGGAGCAGGATAAGGACAAGGGTGGGGGGGCGGGGGGCAGGCGCCCCCTCCATCCGCCTCTGTTCCCCTGAGGGCAGTTGGGGTCTGCTCTGGGGCTGAGCATGACCCTCTCCCTCCTGCCCCAGTGACCCTTCCTGTTGGCCCCTCCTGAGTTCCTTGCTGGCGGCCACGTCTCCCGTCCTCGAAAGATGGTGGGGTTGGTGAGTCCCTGTGAACCTGTGGGGTCACCTTGGCCACTTTCAGGACGGAGTCCTCCTCTTTGCCACGGCCTTCCCCCGCCTGGGCTGCAGCGCCCTCTCCTGCCTCACCAAGGCCTCACTCCCCCATCCGTCCCTCCTTGTCTCTAGGCCTCTGTCCCCCCTCCCAGCCATCTGGGATCTCTCCTGCTCCCCTAGTGTCTTCTCCTCTGCCCACAAACATTCAAAGCTTTTCCCCGATTGCAAAATTCCACATTTGGCCTTGCTGCTTTCTACAACCCTTTCTCTTCCTTTATTTCCAAATTTCTCCAAGGAATCCTCTATACTACTTTCTGCCTTCATTTCTCCTATTCCTATGCTTTCCTTCTGACCCGTCACTTGAACGTGTGCTTGTGCTTTTTCATGAAGGTCACATAAGATCATCCAGTCGCCAAATCCAACATCCTTGGCCCACACCCCCTCTCTGCAACATTCGCACTGATGAAGAAACTCATTTGGAAGAAGCATCCCCTAAGATAAAGAGGCAGAGTCCCTGAAGGTTCGTTGTGCTGTGTATGAAATGTCATAAAAATAGCAGTGCCATCATCAAGAAGTCAAAGACAAGCGGTTGGGAGATGCCTCCTCCTTCATCGCGATGAGTCGTTCCATGTGGAGGGAACTGTCCACCAGCCGTCTCCAGCCCTCACTTGCTCTGCCACATTAGAAGCGGAGGAACATCTACCTGGGTGGGGTGAAGCCCACTCTCCCTCCCTCTTTTGCTTGGAAGCAAGGAAGCCCACCCTGCTCCTCCATGCCCTGTTTTGGGGGACCCACTCTTCCCTTTAGGAGGAAGGCCTGCCCCAGCCCAGCCTGGCCATCTCATCCAGGTTCAGCGTCAGCCCCATTCTCTGACGCCAGCTTTCCCTCTTTTATCTTCTTTCTCAAGTGGTTCAGAACGCAGGGGATGAAAGAGGTGCTGGTCACCAGGTGTTGCCAAACTCCAACACAGAGAAAATGAAGCAACAGAATGAAAACTAAAGAAACAACCGTCTAGAGCACTCTGCAGAGAAAAGAGCATGACCCGAGAATATCGAACTGGCCAGTCATCCAGGAATAAAGGCAGCTGTATGAACGAACTCAGGAAATAAAGCACCCGAAGCTCTTCTTGAAAGCAGTGTTCAATGATGAAATCCTGCCAATTAAGAGATGATTCAAAAGAAAAAAATACTCAGGAATGTAGAACCTCTGTAAGAATGACTGGTGGATACTTCACATCTATTTAAGTGCAGAGAACCAAGAATAGCTACTAGGTGAAGGCTGGCTGCAGAAAAGAATGTAAATGTTATAAAACCTGTCAAAGGAGAAAATAATTTAAGCAACAAACGTTGGGGGGTGGGTGGAGGGGAGATGGGCGTGCACTTATAATTTCTAAAGCATAGTCAACCCCTGGCATCTAAAATTGAAACACGTTGGTGAAAATAACACAATGTAATTACTCTAACCCCTTAATGGTGCTTATTCTCTCTCCCTCTCTCTGTCAGAGGGAACTTTTAGAAATGGAGATCTCTTATGATGAATTAGCATTTATCTAAAATCTGTTCTTCCATTTTACTTCAGTATCTTTCTCTTCAGTTAAGTTTGAGTAACATTAAATTTCATGCTTTTCATTTTAAAATAGTAAGTATGGTAAGATCATATACTTATAAAATTGCTCGCTTATCTTTCTATCCATTGATCCATCCGCCCATCCATTGAGCCTTTTATCTGAATATACACATAAAAAGAAACCTAAAATGATTTTTAGGTTAATTCTAGGTGTTTGGATTTGGGATGATTTGTTGCATTCTTCTTTACCTGCACAGGTAATACTTTTTAAGAGAGTCGGATGGCATTAAGAGTTACCTTATTGGGAACCCACTGTGTGCAGGTGCGATGCTAGGTGTCGAGAATACAAAATCCTGCATGGCTCAGCCCTCCTTCCTCCCGCCTCCCCCTCATTCGGTATTTACTGAGTCCTGGTGCATGTGTGCAGGAATGGTGCTGGCAGTCAAGGCTCTAATGCTATTAAACGCGAGGAGGGAAGGCCCATTCCCCTGAAGGTCGGGTGGGGAGAGTACTGGTGGAGCTCCATGAAGGGGTCTCCATCGGGGGAGGCTTTGAGAAAAACCTCAGTGTGGAGCAGGACGGACTGGAGTCTGGCTCTCTTCCCCTGCTCGTCTTCTAGGTGCTGGTGTTGCCCCAGGGTCCTCTTCTCTCTTCAGGGACCCACTCCCTCTGGGAGAGCTCGTCCATGTTAGACTTCCAACACCGAGGACACCCAGATCGATGTCTCCAGCTCCGACCCTCCTCCCGGCTACAGATCCACACACCCAGCTGTCCGCCGAGGGCTTGCCTGGCTGTCCGCCGAGGGCTTGACTAGCTGTCCACCGATGGCTTGCCCGGCTGTCTGCCAAGGGCTTGCCCGGGGACCCCAGACTCAGCACAACTGAAGACAGCCCACTGCTCCTCCTGGACATCTCTGTCCTGGCTGACACCACCTCGCCCATCAGAAACCGGGCATCACCCTGCCAACCGTCACATCCAACCTCCCCCAAGTCCGGCTTTTGCTCCCTCCTTAGTGACTTTCCCACGGCCCTCCTCTATCCCATGGCTACCAGCCCTCCTCGTGCTCACCTGGACAGCCTCAGATCTCCTAGCTAGTCCCCTAGACCAAGTGTCACCCCTGCAGCCTGTCGTCCACACCGATGCCAGAGTGACCTTTCATCATCTGATCACCATGGCTCACCTCTCTTTTCACTTCCCCACGGGCGCCCTATGCCCCAGAAGTGTCACTCACATCCCTGGGGCCCCGCGTGCTCTCCAAGCCTTCACACACGTTTCCTCCACCTGCATCTCCTCCTGCCTCCGGGGGCGTCTCGCCCTCACTCACAGAGCCAGGCTCCCTGTCGCCTCCCCTGGCCGCCCACCCTCTTCCCAGCATCTCTGCCTCACAGCCGGATTATGATCCTTCATCGACACCAAGATCCACATTAGCTCAGCTCCTCTGCTAATGAGTGTTCTCTTTTATCCTCAAAACCTACACAGCCCCTGACACATGACAAGTGCTCAATAATGTTCACTGAAGGAGGCCGAAGTCCAGAAGCCGGGGGCACCATTTCCTGCAACGCTGCGCTCCCGTCTGCCGAGCAAACCGGCCCAGAGAGTCGTGCCCACAGGGGCCTCTGCGCACCTCAAAGAAGGGAGCTATAGAAAAGTGACATGTCCTCGTGATTCTTGTCTTTGCCACCCCCAGGCTCTCTGCCACACACCTCCTCTGCTCCCTGCTTTCCCACCTTCTCTGAATGCCAAGATATTTGCATCCCAATAGAAGAAAAGCCCTCTCCTCTGCAATCCTCCTAAGGTTCTGCGTGGGTTCTGGATTCCATTCAGCCCCTCTTGCTGTGGGCGGGGCCCGTGCACATGCGCATGCCCATGCACGTGGTCATATTTGTTTAGCCCTCGGCGGGCACCCCTTGACTGGTAGGTCTATGTCCCTGTACGCACTTGCATTTGCGAGCTGTGAGCATGACAGTGCGGTTCCAGGGTAGAGCCCCGTGTTTGTTGGGCGTGTGGCACGCCACGGTGGAGAGGTCAGAGGGGAACGGCATGTTTCACAATGGGGCATCGAATGGTCCCTACGGACCTTCACACCTCCTCCTCGACCCCTTCGCCCATCCCTGCCCCTCACCCACCTGCGCACCACACAAGCTTGGAGAAGGTGCTCAGCCCGGGCCACAGTCAAGGCCCCCTGTGGTTACTGCGCACACAGGGAGCCATCCCTCCCCGCCTCTTAATAGCACTGCTTGGTCCCCCAGCTAACATTCAGATTAATTACCGTTCGCCATCCGGGATCCCATGAGCAGCTCATTAACTAATTAACTTGTTACTGTTCAGCGTGTTCTCATTCCAAGAGCACCCTCGTCTCCACACACTTCCTGCTGAGTACGCCTCTGATCAGATCCCTCCCTTGGGCAATAACCTTCAAGGCCTCCCCATCACCTGGGAAATTAAGAACAAACTGGGCCAGGTGCTCAAGGCCCTGCTTGACGTGGGCCCCTGTGAGAGGTCTTTCCAGTCTCATCATCCACTTCCGTGCCCCAGTGAAACTGAGCAGGACCCTACGGGGCTTTCCAGGGACAGAATCCCCAACCATGTCCTCTGCCTGCTTCTTGTCTGTAGAAAAACTTCAGCCTCCTAGGCCTTCCCAGAGTTCCAAAGAATAAATTTAATCAGAGACGTGAGAAAATGCAGAAAGAAAGGAAAACAGTCAAGCAAGACAAAATAATAATAGTTCAGCCATTAAACAAAGTCAAGGACCTCTAGTTCCTCCGCAAGGACCATGGATAATATTCTGAGCCACGGCCTTTGAGCCATTTTGCAGATACTGACCCCACCAGGGGGAAGAAGTTAATTGCACGCTGCCCGCGAGGATGGAGAACCCAGACTGGTTGGAACCAGAAAGTTGATGATGGTAACTCCTGACGACCTCACCACCAGCCAATCAGAAGAATGTCCACGAGCTGATCACACACCCCACAAACCCCCTCCCTCACCCTATCTTTAAAAACCTTTGCCTGAAAGCTTTGGGGGAGTTGGGGGCTTTTGAGCACTAGCTACTTGGACTCCTTTCTTGGTGGCCTGCAATAAACGCCGCACTTTCCTTCACAGCAACCCAGGTCAATGGATTGGTTTTACTGTGCGCAGGCAAGGAGACCCAAGTTTGGTTCGGTAACACGAGCTTTGCTACTCCAAGCAAATAGGCCATTTGTTGCTTTCAAAGCATATTCTGCTGGTACCCCCACCCCATGCCTTTCCCCATGCCATCCCCTCCGTCCAGAAGATGCTTCCTCCTCTCCCCAAATTGTGATCTTATCCATCCTTCAAGGTACATTTCCTACACCCCCTTTCCTATCGAGCCTATCCCGACCCACCCATAGACCATGCCTGTCCCTGCCATTGAACTGTCTCCGATCTTTGTGCCTCTCTTATGTCTCAATTCACATTCTGCTGTGTTGTAATTACCTGGGCCCTAGTATATTCTTCCTTTCTGAACTGTCAACTCCATGGGGAGAGAGGGCTGTGTTCTACTCATACTTGCATCCCTGGCACCTAGCAGATGCTCTGTAAGTATTTGCTGAATTGAACTGACAAATGGGAGCACAGCTCTATGGGCTTATGATTCTTCTGCAGAGAAGGAGGGTCCCTGTTACAAAGCCCAGGTTGCAGGAGCCCCCCCATCCCCTGTTCTTAGCAAGCCTCCCCAGTTCCTCAGGGCTGTGTGAGTGGCATCGGGTAGCTATGTGGGCACTTGAGCCTCCTACATCCTCCTGGGCAGGCGGCCTTTGTTTTGTCCCCCAGGATGCACGGGCAGGTCAAGTGTTCAGACTGGGAGCCCGGTGAGGTGTGGTGGGAGGCAGAGAGCAAAGGGATGGGTGCCGCCTAGATCTGACCTGCGGGCAGGAAGCACAGAGTCTCACTGAGCCAGTCTCATCCCTCCAAAAGCCTTACCACCCCAGGATCTCTGACCCGAGAGCTCCCTGCTCACTGCAGGGAGGGCACACGGGCCAGAAAGTGGCAAAATGTCTGAGGGCTGTACTGCCCAGGGCAAGGGAGCAGGTGGAGTATCCTTGTCTGAGGACCAGCATCTTGTCCCCTCAGTATCCAGAATCAGGCCTTGAACACTGTAGAGATCTAACCGATGATCATTGCTAGCAGTTGGGGAGAGTAGGGTGTTGAGGTCACAGAGACCTGGCTGGGCAACCTGATGAAAGACCTCGGGCAGTTTTGCATCTGGGTTGACAACTGGGTTGTTGTGAAGATTTTTCTTTTTTTAAGTTTGCAAAAAGCCCAGCTCAGTGCCTGGCATATAATAGGTGCTCATACATGGGGGTTCACAGTGCTACTACAGGGCATCGGGGACCTGGTTCCAGCCCAGCTCTTCCATCACCAGCCTGAGGCTCAGGCAAGTCCCCATGCCCCAGACCTCGGTGACCACGTCTGGAACGGGAGGTGGTGCTGGGGCTGGACTGCCTAGTTTCCGAGGTCCTCACCACTGCAAGTATTTCTGCCTCTATGAGTAAAACTGGTAAGGAGGACGATCTGTGCGTCCGAAGAGACTGGTTGCACTTAGAATCCTGTGATTCATCTTTGAAAAGACGTACAAAATAATAATTACCCAAGTGTGGCAGGGAATCTTGGATTCTTTCATTACGTTAACAAAGTTGCCAATGAGGTCGCATTTAGACACATAAGACAACTCAATTCATTCCTTGCTGAGAATCTTTAGGGAGAGCACATCCCTCCCAGAAGGATCCAGCCAAGAAAGTAACACATACAGGCTCAGCTGCTCAAAGTAGCCCACCCACCCTTGGAATCTTATTTATGATTCACTTGTTATCACAATTTCTAGATCAGCCAGAGGACAGGGCACTCAAGGGAACTGCAGACGAGTGGCGTGGATGGAGAAGTACCCTGGGATTCCTTCTGAAACATGCAGCTTCCCTCCCCACAACCTGGGACAGAGTGGGGGAGCCGTGGGGGGAGGGTTAGGTTCCAATGGAGACTGTGGTGGACTTAAGACAAAAATATAGCAATGTATGAAATCAGAGTTCATGATAAACACCCATTGTGTGGTGTAAACACCACTATCCAAGGCTGCAGAGATGGTTTTGAACTAAACCTTATGTATTTACACCAGACTGGTAACCCCCCCAGGGCAGCCCTCCAGTTGTCTTAACCCAACACCTGGCCCATCCCAAGCACTCAACACATCTTTATCGAAGGAATGCCTAAACGATTGAAAGAATTAATAGGAAAATCCTTAGTCATCTTCTCTAACACACCTGGCTTGACTTCAGGAAACAACTGTGACCTGGTAAATCAGCTTTGTCTGATGGGAACCGAAGCAGCTTTTGAGCTCTCTAAGGCCCAGGAAAGGCCCTGTCCACAAAGGGGCTGGATTAAAGCTACAGAACCTGCCCCTACTTACTGTACTATCTCTGTGTGCAGAAATTATTTTACTATCACAGCTCCTCTATGTCAGCCTTATTCTGCTTCAAGACAACCCAAACGTCACACAAAATATGCACTGAGACCTTTTCTTCGTTTTGCAGTCTGTTTAGTTTGCAGAAGAGAGCATGTGTTTTTCCACCCACGTGGAGATCCTGCCGGCAAAACTCTTCAAGACATTCATTTCATTCATTCTTTCAATACAGATGTGCAGGTGCTGTGCAGGCGGCTTCTCAGAATCCAGCCCCCATCCTCAATGGCCATGTTGACTGGGAGGAGAGAGGAGACAATCTCACACCCTGGAAGAGGAGGTTGGGCGTGGAAATATCAGACACTTCGAGAAAAAGGACCAAAGAATGGAAGGGAGCCGTCAGACTTGCCCCTTAGCTGTCTGGAGCGTGAAAACATCCAGAGAAAGGAAAAGAACCTTTTGCCCTGCATCGGAAAATGCTAAAGGCAGGGCAGGTCTGGGGGCTGGAAAGCTTTCAAAGGCAGCATTCTGTGAGGATTAAGTGAGATCAGTGGGAGAACCGACGAGGCGATCCGGTGGGTAGCGCACACCACTGAACGTTACTGCCGGTCCTGCCTTGTCAGATTCTTCGAGCCCCGCGCCCGGGTGCCCACCCGGTCGCCTTCGCTCCTTCAGCCAACAAGTAACCCATGTTGCGGGAATCCTGCGTGCCCGCGCTGTGGTGGGGGCCGAAGAGCCCGCGCCCTTCTCGGGGCTCCTCACCCTCCTGCACCTGCCCGGCGTCTCCGAACCCCAACCCCACACGTCGTCTCCCCCTCCTCCCCCTGACCCGGACCGCAACCACGGTTATCCGGGCCCGGCGGGCTCCGCGCTCGCTAGGTACCGACTTCCTACCGAAGGGGACTGGAGAGCCCCCGCCGCGCCCAGCCACTGCTGCTCTGAGAGCGCAAACCCCTGGGGAGGCCACCCCCCCCAGGTGAAAACTTGGCGCCCCGGGTTCCTTCAGCCCCCAAAGGGCGGAGTTTCGAGGCCGGTGGAGGGTTTTGTGGAGGGAGGAGGGGAGAGACCGCCCGCAGGGGCTCTGACCCCCGGGTTCAGGCGGGGCCTGGTGTGCGGCGGTCTTACCCGGCCATGAGGCCGGGGGGCGGGGCACGTAGGCGGCGTTGAACTCGGTCAGTAGGGTATCCGCGCCGCGGGAGGCCACGACGGGGGCGGCGAGCGCGCAGCGAGCCCGGGCGCTCTGGCCACACGGTCGACAGCACGGGTTACCTGGCAACCGTGCGCCTGGCAACGCCAGGGGGGCTGCGCCGCCGCCGCGTTCCGGGGCCCCGCACCCCGCTCGCCGTCCCCTTCTAGGAGCAGCCAGGCGGGGCGCGCCCGCGAGCTGGTCCCGCATCTCCACGTGCTCCTGTGTGACCCTGCAAATCGCCGCTCGCACCCAAGCCTCCGTTTTTGCATCCTTGCAACTTTCGGCTTCCCCGCCAGACCAGATGGGTGATGCTCCGAGGCGGGTCGGAGGTGGAAACGGTGAACAAAGCAGCAGCCCAGGCTCGGCTCAGCCCCAGGGCCCGAGTGGCCACAGGGACCTCAAGAGCCATCGTTCCCCAGGGTTTTCCACAGGGCCCCCGTTCCGCGGGGCCTCCAGGAGGGGGCTTTAGACGTGCGTCCCCCTTGGCGCGTTTGCCCAGGACACTGTAATTGAAGTGGGGTGTGTGTGTGTGTGTGTGTGTGTGTGTGTGCACGAACGTCGGGAGCGAAGGACATTTTTCTCCTTAATCTCTCCTCTCCCTAGGAACTTCCTTCTCACCTCCGCTCGCCTCTCAAACTACTCCACAAGAGAGGTTTATCAGTAAGGAGCAAAAGGCAATCTGAAAAGGTCCAGTGTGCGATTTACACTTGCCCCAGTTCTGCAGCTCCGTCCCTCCTGTGAATCCAGGGTTGGGCGTTTGCCCCAGAGGGCAAAGCTTCAGCAGGCCCAGGTGCGGTTTCTTGTCACCGTGCCTCCCTCCTGTAAGTGTTCGGGGGGCCCACATCCAGATTTCTCCAGTGACCCTCACACAGCCCTGGGCCACAGGTAGGGCAGGGTGGGGCCTAAGGTCTTTAATTGGCGGGGGTGGCGGGGGTGTGATCACAGACAGCCTCCAGGGCGCCAGGCTCTTTGTGTCTTGCCCCCCACCTGCTCCCCGGCTCCCCCTACAGCAGTCCTGGTGTCAGCAAGCACCTCTGCTGTTTAGCCTCATCCGTCACAATCTCACTTCACCTGTCAGATGAGAGGTGTTATCTTCACAGTTTGACTCCGTCAATGGCAGCTGATGAAGACCTCAGCTTCCAGAATCCTCAGAAGGCTCTCTCGGACAGATGACAATGGAACCGGCGGGGGCACAGACTTCCAAGAGGTGCAAGAGCAGGGAAACTGAGGCCCGGGGAGGAAAAGGAGCCGAAAGGAAATGAATGGTTGCAGATGGGATGGAAGACCCTCCACCCGTCCTTCAAAATGCAGCCACTTCTATAGATTTCTAAGTTCTCCATGCAGAACGTGGGCTATGATAAGAACAACATTCATAAAAGTTGTAAAAGAACAACCTTTAGTTCTTTAGAACAACTCCAGGAAGGTGGTCCTAAAGACCCCCCTTCCCCAGACGAGGTCCGGTGCCCACTCCCTCTCCCCATTCATGGATTCCAAGCTGATCCACCCATGGACCCTTCGTCCTGGGCTCTATGTGTCTGTGTTCTAGTCCATTTGCCTCTTCTGCTTGAGGGCTAGTACTTATCATGTTCATCTCTGAGTCCCCAGCACCTGGTATAGAAGGAGTTTAGTACACATTCAGTGAATAAATGTTGTACTGAGAGTTACCCAAATGGGTAATAGTCAGGAGAGTGGAAATTTAAAAGTGGGATCTGGCTTAGGTTTCAGAAGTGTCAGTGGCTCAGCCAAGGGGTGCTGTGTGCTGACCAGATGGAATTGCTACCATTTCATAGATATGGAAACTGAGGCTCAACAAAGTTCCAGGCCTTACCTAGGACAAGTTCAGGGGCTTTCTCCTAAAGATGCACAGGTCCCTAGGAGGCCTCATGGAACTCACCCCGTTCACGAGAGAACATCCAGAGGGCCTAGGGAGGAGATGGATTTTTTTCCCTGTAAAGCACCACCAGGCTTTACAAAGTTCACCTGATGGCCTTAGGGTTGGAACATGCTAGAGAATTTAGAGTTTTTTTAAAAAGAGACATTAAACATCTGTTGTTTTTTTTTTTTTTAAAAAAAGAGACTTTCACTTCTATTGCATAAATACAATATTCTAAAATATTCTTTAATTCAGTATGGCTAGATAAATGTGAGAAAGGAGAAGGAATTGAGGAAGGAAAGAGAGAGAAGGAATTAGAACATAAAGAGATAAAGAAAAATAAGGTAGAGTAGGAGGAGACGTCTAGAAGGAAGGAAGAATGCTCTTGTGATACCCTGCAGGTCGCTTGAACTATAGAATTCAAAGGGAGTGACCTCTTGCCAGCACGCTGTAAAAATTTAATATTTCATTTTTTTTTTTACCTTTAGACTCTGTTCAGATAGGTCACCAAGCTCACTCTTTTATCCTGTCAACATTCATGGGAGATTCTACTATCCACAGGAGACCACGCGAGGCTCTGGGGACACAAAGGTGCAGTGCTCCCGGGTCTCCCAGTCGGGGTTCGGGGGAGGTAAGTGGAGCAGCCCAAGGAAGCAGTGGATGAGAGGGGACGGGGGCAGCACAGACAAGGACCCGACCCAGCCTGAGTGCCGTGCGGGTGCAGAGCCACTTCCAGGGATAGACACCAGTCGGGCTGAGTTTAGCCGAGACGCTAGGGATGGGGTAGGAGCATTCCATGCAGAGCAAACAGCAAGAACAAGGGTGCAGATGGCCCTGCAAAGGCTCCAGGCTCGGGGACCCCAGCCCCCAGGGTCCCCTTCCCACTGAGCCCCTCCAGGGGTGTGCTGCTGGAAGAAAGGAGGGGCAGATCTCCTTTGGTCCTTGAAAATTCTGCCACAGAAATCCCTTCCCCAGCCACTAGCAGCTGACAGTTCTGCAGCACACCTCACCACGCCCGGGGCCCTAGGACGGGGCTGGGTTAGTGCCCTGGACCTGAAGTACCACCCTTAGTAAAACATAAGCCTCTGAGGCCTTCGCAGTCAGGCATCTCATCTCCAGTCATGCTTAGCCTGGCTCCTGAGCGCCCCCCAAGCAGCGCCTCCATCCTCCCAGATCCCAGGGAGTCAGGACCCGGCCTCTCGGGGTCCTAATCTCCATGAGAGCAGGTGGGAAAGTACATTCCCTTGTCCTCTTAGGGCTCCCATTTCTGAGCGACCGGCCACCAGGCACAGCCTTGATGTTACCCAGTAGGTGCTGATTTTCCAGCTGAAGGGCCCTGGGCTGGGATTTCTACATAGCACAGTGTGACCCATCCAGAGCATCCAGGCCCCCTGAGCCTGGTGGGCACCAGCAGCCCTGCTGGCCAGCTTGACTTGGGGGGAGGCACCCTGAAACATCAGTGCAACAGCTCAGCTTCCTGGGCACACAGATGATAAAGTTCCTTCTCCCCCATGGGGTGGGGGGGTGCCGCCCCACACGCAGCCCACCGCGCACAGGCCCACTCCCGTCTTCCCACTCCTGGTGGCAGAAGAGCTTGCCTGGCAGGCCCTGTGGAGGGGAGGGCAGGCAGCTCTGCCCCAGGAGCTGCGAGAAGACACCTGAAGCTGGGCCGTCCTTTATCTGGGAGCAGGCGGCTGCTGAATAATGAATTCAGACTGTCTGCGCTGCTAGGCTGCGCACGGGCGCACAACACACGCGCGCTGGGCTGACAGCTTGGAGGGGTGGAGGTTGGCCGGGCTCTGAGTCGCTGGAAGGAGCGGCTCGGCTTGGTTGCCTTGGTCTCTGTGGGCAGCATCGGAGGGGAGAGGAGGCGGTGTGGGAGAGGAGGGAGGCGTGTGCCGAGCGCCTTCTGTCCACAGAGCTCGCTCCTTTCCCAGCTGCTCCCGCCTGGCAGTACCCAGGCTCCCGCACCAGCATGGCTCTGCTCGTCCACCTGAAGACGGTCTCCGAGCTGCGGGGCAGGGGCGACCGGATCGCCAAAGTGACTTTCCGAGGTAGGGACTCTCCTGTCTTATGGGGACCCCAGCTCCGGGCTGACGGGATAGGGCAGGGAGGGGAGGATGGATTGGAAAAGTTCTAGCAGGCTTGGTGCAATGAGGCTTCCCACAGGCAGCCATCTGCCCCTGGCCTGACTAACCGTTGTGATTTCTTGAAAATCAGGGTCCCCCACGTTTCCATGTCTGCATGTGTGTCTCTCCCTGCACTTGCCAATGCGCCAACCAGAGGGTTGTGGAGTCCTCTGCCTGCAGGAGGTCCTGGGGAGGCAAAAGTGAGGACCCCACCCTAGGGCTCAGGGGGACCCAAGGCTGAGGGACCCAGCGCTGCGGAGTCTCCCTGGGCCCCCTCCTCCTCTCCCTCTCCCTCCTGCAGGTTGATTTCCTTGGGCACAGAGTGGGGGTGGGGTCTGCAGCCTGGAAGACCCGGGGGACTCCTAGAAACCAGCACGATGGGGATACTGTTGGCTTTTCGCAGGTCTATCTGTGGTCAGGGATCCTATGAGCCCCACCAGCCTCCCTCTCTGTCGGTTCTCTTCCTAGCCTCCTTCCCTCTCACACATCCAGTGACCATTTACTATGATCTTTGTGCCAAGGCCAGGGGCTGGGCATGCCCCAGGCCCTGCCCTCAATGAGCCCACATCCACTGGGACAGGAGGACCAGTGGGCAGACAATAGGGACAAGTGTGTGATACGATGAGGATGGGGACGAGTGTAGGGTGCAAGCTACAGAAGCAGCACCCTGACCCAGGCTGGGGGCAGGGTGGTCAGGGAAGGCTTCCAGGAGGAGGTGACACCTCAGCTGAAACCCAAGGGAACAGCAGAAAGGAGCAAGGTGAAGAGGTAAGAACAGAGCAGACGGAGGAGACAGGATGTCCAAGATCAAGAGAGGAGCTGGGACACGGGAACAGACAGATGCTCCATAAGCCTGGATCCCAGGGTAGGTGCGAGCTGAGGCAGGAGAGACAGGTAGAGCTGAGGAGGCAAGGCTGCCTTCACCCCGGGGAAAGTGGACAGCCCCTGAAGGTTTTGAGCAGGGAAAGACAAGGCCAGGCTTCCCTCTGCTTTTTACCCACACACCTCTGCCTCTGCCTGGCCACAGCCCAGCCCCCTGGGCGGCCAGGGGCATGTCTGGCAGCCTTTGACCAAAGGCCAGGGAGCTCCTCACTAGATATGGCCCTTTCTGCCCAGCGAGGGGTCTGAGGGTGGGGGCGGGGTGGGAGAGTAGGGGAGGAGCTGAGAGAACCCACCAGATTAAAGAGCAAAATGAGCATCAGGGCCCAGGCTGGACACTGGACACATGTCTGCACCTGCGTCAGGAGGGAGAGGTGAGACCATGGAGCAGCCCTCTCAGGACCTCTCCAGCAGCCACCGGGGCACCCACGTCACCCCCTCAGTCAGGCCAGCTCTGGGCACGAGGCCCTGGCCTGTCCACACGGTGGCCTGTTGTGCATCGGGACAGGCAGAGGTGGAGGGGATCACGGTATGAGTGCAAAGCAGGAGGGAGACGAACGGGGGCTCGGCCGCCTGTTGCTTCCCACACCCGCCCAGACTGCTTTCTCTGCAGCACCCTGGATCTCCGCGTGCCACCTGCCAGCTCGCGCTGCCTTTAGAAAAAGCAAGTGTGTCCTTTCATCTGTGACATGTGTCCCCGTGGTGGGCAGATAGCACAGTATTTGGGTCTTTAGCTACAGGTCGCCGTGTTGTTGCTGCCATGACAGAACAGACCCAGGCTGCACAAACCGGTCCCATCTGCAGGCAGAAAAACCAAGGTGTAAAGAGATCTGTATGGCCTTGGTGGAGGGGCCGAAGCACAGTGGCCCCAGTTCACAAGACCTCATCTCAGCCCTGGTTGCTCCACCCTGAAAGCCTCTTTATCCCCTCCTGGTGAACTGGGGTCGAGCACCTTGTCTATCGGATGCCCACCTTTTTCTTTGGGCAGTGGGGCTAGTCCTCTAGCCTCAGTGGACCACACAGGAATTAGCCTATTTGCAACCCGTGCCCTCTGGACTGAGTGGAGAAATCCCCATCCAAGCTCCGCATCTGCAGCAGGTGACCGTAGGCGGAGCTCCTGGGGAGGGGGTTGGGCATCAGGAACAGGCAGATGGCAAGCAGGTTTCCAGAAAGAGTCCTTTGCAGGAACCAGAGATGCCCCAGCCATTCACCTGCTGCTGCCAGCAGTTGACAACTATAGATGCCCCAAAAGGCCAACACTAACTACAATTCAGAGGGAACGGACGCACTCTAGAATGTTCCACAGTGTCTCCTGCACACACAACCACTGGTGTCCAAGCAAGTACCCTGCAGGGAGAAATGAGAAGCCAGTGGACGGTCAGAGGGAGATGCTGGCCCTGAGCTCCCCAGATCCCTTGAGTTAAGCTCAATGCCAGGTGGGGTGAGGGAGCACCAGGCGAGTTACTCGTGGCCCAGGTAGACCAGATCAACTGGTGGAAATAAAACTTGACTTTTCCTGTACTACGCGACACAGGACACTTAGGAAAGAGCCCTATGGGGTTGTGGTAGAGAAATCTGTAGATCTGGGGCCAAAAGCCCTGGGTCCTACCTGGGTTCTTCCACTTACTTCACCTCTCTGGCCCTCAGTTTACTCACCAGTAAAATGGGTGCAATGATAACCTCCACTTCATCGGGTTGCTTCAGTGAAAAAAATAGGTATGAAAGAGTTTTAAGGAAGGAGCATTTAAATGACCAACGTGTTTGTGAGACAACTGTTTCACTTCTACTTAGGGCAGCTGCCGGCTTCTGAGTCATCATCTCTCCAGCCCAGCTTCCTTCTGTCAGCCAGGAGTGAGGAGAGAGGGCAGAGTGCGAGCTATAAAGCGGGGAGGAGGGCACGCCTGAGGGGTTCCCGACCTGTGCCAGGAGCAGGCAAATTGGCCTGGCCTCTGCTCTGTAGGGACCCCCAGCTAAGATGTTCCACAGGAACCCAGGCCTGGGGCAGGCCACCCCTGAGACCCCTGTTCCCATGTGGGCTGGGCATGCTCCAGCTTTGTCCCCAGCCAACCCTCTTTGCCCTGCCATCCCAGGTCAGCTGGCCACCTACCCTTGGGCTCAGCGCACACCAGCCAGCTCCATCTGTAGCCCTTGGCTCTTACTGCTTCAGCAGCCACTCTTAACCTGGTCCTGCCCTCATTCGTTTGTTCACTGAATGTGCTGATATCTGTGGACAGGCCGGGAACCCTGAGGGGGAAGGAGACACAGCCCCTAACCTGCAGGAGTCACAGTCCCCTGAGTCAGACAGGAGACACCAGAAGGCCTGGACCCCCGTCCCCGTCATGCAAGAGGACTACAGGGCCTCAGGGCCTCCACTTCCCATAAGCAAGATGGAGACCATGGTCCTCGTTTAACGCAGAGGGCTGCAGCCAGCATCAGGAGTGGGCTGTCTGGGAAGGAGCCATCTTGCCTGCAGGTCACTATTCAAAGGGAGGAAGTGTTAGCTTAAGCTGTCCTCTTGCAACTCCTGAAATAATTCCCGGCATCCATCTTAGAGCCACGGAAGGCAGAGTGGGAAGGGCCTCTAAGATCCTCTAGTCCAAACTTCTGCCCAGTTCTCAGCCCCATCCAAGCCCCCAGGCGTGGGTTCCTGGGCTGTCAGGGAACCAAGTGACAGACTGTCTGGGGCCAGCCTCCTGATCTTTCTTTACTCTCCATCCCTGAGTTTTCTTGCCAAAATACCCGCTTTGGGGACTCGATGGCTGAGATGGGTAATCTCTGGAGGCTGGCTCTGATCTCCACATAATTCGCCTGACCTGGTAATTGGCACAGAGGTTTGCTTTATGAAGGCTCCCCCCTTGGCCCAGCTGACTTTTCCTCTTTGTTCCCTCCCCACACCACCCACTGGCTTCCCACTACACTGAACTTCCTGCCATTCCCGTAAATGCCAAGTCTTCTATAACTCCAAGCCTCGAGACGTGATATTTCTTCTGCCGTCTCCACCTTGAGAACTCCCGTTAAATCTGTGCACCCTTCAAGGCCCCGCTCAGCCGTCACCTCCTCTGTGGAGCCCTCACCCTCCCTTGCAGTACTGTGTACATGCTCCTTCCACCCCTCAGCTAGGGCACTTTGTAGTTCAGAAACTGCCCCAGTTTGTATGCTGTACTAAGCTCCAAGCACCTTCAAGACAGGGATCTGATCTTAGCTCTCCTAACTGAGCCCTATGCTGAGCCCTGGGCCAAGTCATCAAAATGAATACGAGACGGCATGTCTTTGAGGTACTCACTTGTTAGTGGGCTTAAATCCTTCTTCCTCTGTGACACTGTCACTCTTTGGCTCAGTGTCCTCAACTGTGAATGTCCCCGCCGCCAGCTGTCTATCCAAAGGGAATCAGGAAGTGGAGGAATCAAGAATCCTGGCCCTAGCTCCCTCCAATGACCTCCCAACCCAGGGGATCTTTCAGGGACCCAGAGGAAGGCTGACTTCATCTTCTAGCAAATGTTGAGGAGTCCAGCTGTGGTCCTCAGGTCGGAAGCAAGAAAGGCTACACAGCTCCCCCACCCCTCCCGCTTCATGGCACATGCTCTTTCTGAGCATTGCCGCCTAGAGCACAAGGTACAGGGTGGGGCTTAAAGGAACCAGGCTCTCTCAATCTGACAGGGGAGAAGAAATGTGCGCAGACCTAATGGAGAAACACTGCCAGACACAGAGGGCCAAGGCGCACTTAGGGGCGGGGCGTAAACTGCAACACGTTCAGAGGATGGCCACTTGCTCCCAGCTGCAGAGATCAGGGAAGGCTTCGTGAGAAGGCAGAGGAGGGGGTAGAGGAGGCGGGGAGGAAGCCCTTAGGCTGGGTCTTGAGTAGCTGCCCGCACACGTGGAGATGCGGAAGGAGGGGTGAGGAAGGGTTGCTGGCAGAGCCAAGGCCATTCTGGGTGAGGGACTGACAGGACCAGAGGCCAGAGGAGGGGAATGCCACTTAAATACGATGGCCAGGAAGCCACTAGGTTTGGCCACAGCAGAGGCTGCAGGTAGTAGATGGAGGTTAGACAGCCTGGAAAGGAATGCACGGCCGGGTGGGTGACTGCGTGCTGGGAAGGGGTTGGGGCCCCTGCCTGGGCACTGAGGACAAGATTCCCCTACTCCTGACTGCTGCAGGGGCCACCTCAGCCTCCAAATTAGATTTATTTTCCCATTAAAATGGGGGAACTCTCCGCCTTGGTGAGAAATAGGATTTCTATCCGGAGACTTCTCTACCACCCCTGGTGAAGGAGGCAGAGTACCCCTGTGTCCCAGCCCTGAGATGCTCCTGGGATACCTGGACCTGCCTGTGCACTCCAGCCCCGCCCAGCACCTCCTCTCTGGGAGGATGTGGGGCGGGTGTTGCCCCAGTGAAGGCGGCAGATAGAGGGAACCCTTAGGACAGCTTCTGCAGTGCACGGCTTTTGAGGTGCCCGAGAGATTTATGCCACATCCTCCACTCTTCCGAGCACTCCCAGGCCCCTCATCACCGGGGGAGTGGATCTTCTGTGCCTAAAGCCCTAGGAGGTAAACATCCTCTTCCCCAGGGCCAGAGCAGGCCGCTGCAGACCTCAGAGAGCAGCAGAGTGTGCTGAATGTTCCCTAAGCTTCTCCTGCTTTGATGAGACAGGTGTGTTTTCATGATATGGAAATGACCATATAACTGTCTTCTGCTACAAACAGCCCTCAGCAAAAATGCTGCTGGAAGGCAATGTGCTCAAGAACAGACTTGCATTCCCACCAACAGTGCAAGAGTGTTCCCTTTTCTGGAGAACAGTATGGAGGTTCCTTAAAAAACTAAAAATAGAACTACCATATGACCCAGCAATCCCACTACTGGGCTTATACCCTGAGAAAACCATAATTCAAAAAGAGTCACGTACCAGAATGTTCATTGCAGCTGTATTTACAATAGCCAGGACATGGAAGCAACCTAAGTGTCCATCCACAGATGAATAGCTAAAGAAGGTGTGGCACATATATACAATGGAATATTACTCATCCATAAAAAGAAACGAAAATGAGTTATTTATAGTGAGGTGGATGGACCTGGAGTCTGTCATACAGAGTGAAGTAAGTCAGAAGGAGAAAAACAAATACCGTATGCTAACACATATATATGGAATCTAAGGGGGAAAAAATGTCATGAAGAGCCTAGGGGTAGGACAGGAATAAAACACAGACCTACTAGAGCATGGACTTGAGGATACGGGGAGGGGGAAGGGTAAGCTGGGACGAAGTGAGAGAGTGGCATGGACATATATACACTACCAAATGTAAAATAAATAGCTAGTGGGAAGCAGCCGCATGGCACAGGGAGATCAGCTCAGTGCTTTGTGACCACCTAGAGGGGTGGGATAGGGAGGGTGGGAGAGAGGGAGACGCAAGAGGGAGGAGATATGGGGATATATGTATACGTATAGCTGATTCACTTTGTTATACAGCAGAAACTAACACACCATTGTAAAGCAATTATACTCCAATAAAGATGTTAAAAAAAAAAAAAAAAAAGAACAGACTTGCAAATAATTTCCCTGAATTGCAAAATCTTGGTTATCTTACCCACCTTTACTGATAACATAAAAGCTATATCCCTTCCACCTACTCCCATCCCTGGGTTTGATCTTTTTTATTATTATTAACTTTTTAGAATGGAAAATCTAAAATATATACTCGAGTAGGGAGACTAGTATAAACGCCCCCAGGAGCATTTGGCAGAGACAAAACACACGAAAGGCCCCATTCCAGGCAGAGGGGCTGCTATCAGTGCAGATGTGACGGCGTGGAGCCGTGTCAGCCTCCCTGTGGGATGCCCAGTGACTCTACCGAACCCAAATCTGGATCTCTGAGGTGCTGGTGATCTTTGGAGAGCACACTGGTTAAGGAACTTAAGGAATAGCTGTTTTCCTGGACAACTCTTTTTCAATTGAATTTCTTCATTCTACTGTCCCATGAACTGTCATTATAAAATTGAATAGTATGTGTTCCTCACAGGAGGAAAAAGTGTTATTACAAGAGAGAATCACAAACAACTAAACAATAAAATCATTAGGGACATAGAAGATTTGACAACATCATCAACCACATTGTCCTAATTGGCATTTCTAGAACATTTCACCCCAAAACTGAAAAATACACATTCTTCTCATATGCACATGGAACACTTACCAAGACAGACCATATGCTTGTTAATTAAACAAGTCTCAATACATTTCAAAAGACTGACATCTTACAGAGTATATTCTCTGACCCCACTGGAATTCAATTAGAAATGAATAACAATAAGAGATCTTTAAAAGCCCCAAATATTTGGAAATTAAACAATACACTTCTAAATAGCCTAGGGTCAAAGAGAAAACAAAAGCAAAATTATAAAACATTTCTAACTGGATGTTAATTAAAATACTACATATCAGCATTTAGTTTTAAATACTTAGAGCAGAAAAGAAAAATGTCTACAATCAATGATCTAGGTTTCTGCCTTAAGAAGCTGCTAAAAGAAAAGCAAAGTAGGGACTTCCCTGGTGGTGCAGTGGTTAAGAATCCGCCAGCCATGCAGGGGACACAGGTTCAAGCCCTGGTCCGGGAAGGTCCCACATGCCACAGAGCAACTAAGCCTGTGCGCCACAACTACTGAGCCTGCGCCCTAGAGCCCGCCAGCCACAACTACTGAGCCCGTGTGCCACAGCTACTGAAGCCCGCACGCCTAGAGCCTGTGCTCCGCAATGAGAGAAGCCACTGCAATAAGCCTGCGCACTGCAACAAAGAGTAGCCCTTGCTCACCGCAACTAGAGAAAGCCTGTGCACAGCAATGAAGACCCAACGCAGCCAAAGAAAAAAAGAAAAGAAAAGAAAATTAAACCCAAATCCTAAAAACATTATGCTAAGTGTAATAAACCAGGCACAAAAACCACATATAATATGATTCCATTTGTAAGAAAAGGCCAGAATAGAAAAATCTATAGAGACAGAAAACGGATTAGTTGTTGACAAGGACTGGAAGGAAAGAATAGGAGAGTGACTGCTAATGAGTATGGGGTTTCATTTGAGGTGATGAAAATATTCTGGAATTAGTGATGATTGTTGCACAACCTTGTGAATGTACTAAAACTCACTGAATCATACACTTTAAGTGGGTGAACTTTATGGTTTGTGAATTATGTTCAATAAATTAAAATAAATGCAATCTAAAATATTAAATCCAAGGATAATAAAAGGAAAGAAATAGAAAACAAACAACAGTGAAAACTAACAAAGCCAAAAGTTTGTTCTTTAAAAAAAAATTAATAGGTAAAGTGTAGCAAGACTGAACAAGAAAACACAAATTACCAATATCAGGACTGAAAGAGGGGATATTGTTACATTAAGAGGAAACTGAGGGAATATTATGAATAATTTTATGTCAATAAATTTCTACAGCGCAGATGAAAGGAACAAATCCCTTGAAAAACAACAGACCAAAACTGACACAAAAAGAAACGGAAAACCTAAAGAGCCCAGTATCTATTAAAGAAATCAAGTTTGTAATAACAATGATGATGATGATGATGTTAGCGGTGGTGGTGGCGATAATCTGCTTTTCCGTAAAGAAAACTTCAGGTCTAGACAGCTTCACTGGTAAATTCTAGAAATTATTTAAGGGAGAGATAATGCTAATCTTACACAAACTCTCAGAAAATAGTGAAGGAAGAACACTTCATAATTCATTTTATGATACCATAATCTGATAAAGACCTTATACAAAAAGAAAATTAGAGCCCAATATCCCTCATGAACAAAGATGTAAAAATCCTTACCAAAATATTAGTCAGTTGAGTAGCAATATATGAAAGGGGTAACACATCATGACAAGTGACTTTTATCCCAGGAATGCAAGGTTAGTTTAAAATTGGAAAAATAATGACTGGCTAAAACTCCAGTACAACGCTGTATAAAACATGAGGTGGGGGCTTCCCTGGTGGCGCAGTGGTTGAGAGTCCGCCTGCCGATGCAGGGGACACGGGTTCGTGCCCCAGCCCGGGAATATCCCGCATGCCGTGGAGCGGCTGGGCCCGTGAGCCATGGCCGCTGAGCCTGCGCGTCCGGAGCCTGTGCTCCGCAACGGGAGAGGCCACAACAGTGAGAGGCCCGCAAACCACAAAAAAAATAAATAAATAAAACATGAGGTGGGAGTAGCCAGCCTTGCCTTGCTCATGATATCGATATAGAAACGGCCAATAAACACATGAAAATGTGACCAACATCATTAGTCATCAGAGAAATGAAACTCAAAAACCAAAATGAAATACGACATCACATGCCCTGAAACGTAAAAGTTTGACAATAACCAAATGTTGGTGAGGATATAGAACATTTCTTTCACATTGTGGATGGGATTGTAAAATAGCATAATCACTTTGGAAAAGTGTTTGACAGTTTCTTCTAAAGTTAAACATACACCTATGCTATGAGCCGGTGATTCTGCTTTTAGGTATTTCCCCAAAAGAAATGAAATGATAGGTCGACAAAAAACACTTTTGCAAGCATGTTCACAGCATCTTTCCTCGCAACAGCCTGACAATGAAAGCAATCCCAAAAGTATGAACAAGAAGATGGATCAACAAGTTGCAGTCTATTCGTACAACAGAAATTGCTCAACAATACAGTTAAATGAATTACTGATATATACAAGAAGCCAGATACACAAAAGTACGTTCTGTATGATTCCACCATTTATACAAAGTTTAAAATCAAGAGTTAGAAATCAGAGCAGTGGTTTACCTATGAGGGGTAGAGACTTACAGAAAGTGAGGGATGAGGGAACATCTTGAGGAATAGGAATGTTCTTTTTTAAAAGTTTTATTTATTTATTTAATTTTGGCTTCATTGGGTCTTCTTTGCTGTGTGGGCTTTCTTTAGTTGCGGCGAGCAGGGGCTACTCTTTGTTGTGGTGCATGAACTTCTCATTGCGGTGGCTTCTCTTGCCACAGAGCACAGGCTCTAGGTGCACGGGTTTCAGTAGTTGTGACACATGGGCTCAGTAGTTCTGGCTCGCAGGCTCTGGAGCGCAGGCTCAGTAGTTGTGGTGCATGGGCTTAGTTGCTCTGTGGCATGTGGGATCTTCCCCAACCAGGGCTTGAACCCGTGTTCCCTGCATTGGCAGGCGGATTCTTAACCACTGCGCCACCAGGGAAGCCCAGGAATGTTCTTGATTGACGTGTCTTGATTGTAAGGTGATTACACAAGTACAATATATGCATTTATCAAAACTCACTGAGTTGTGCACTTAAGATCTGTGAATGTAAATTTTACCTGGTTAAAAAAAGAGCTAATCGTACGTAAAATAACTAAACTTTGAAAAATATTATACAAGATGAGGTAGAAAATTGTTCCTGATTATATACTACTAAAAATAAGCTACAAAATGTGATCCGTAATAGAGGAAACCATTTTTATATTTAAGACACAACTTAAATGTCAAAAGAAAAAACAGGACTCTGTAGTAGAATAATAGCCATCTTTTAATTGGATAATGAGCTATGTACCAGGTGTATAAGCACTATCGTTTTCTCCATTTTATGGATGAGGAAACTAACACAAAGATCAGTTAACTTCTTCAAGAGCACAAGGCCAGCAAGCGATAGAGCTGGGCTTTGAACTCAGGCAGCCTGGCCCCCAAGCTTTAACCACTGTCCCGTGGCCCCTTGTGCTTGTAAGGGGCTGGATGCTTTACTCAGACTTTCACGGAAGCGGTCTCTTGCTGACCCTCACAGTGGTTCCAGGATGCAGGCTCGTCCAGGACAATTGCCGCCAGTTTAGAGCTGATGACTCTGAGCCCCCAGGGACTCCATAGCCAGCTCCAGGCCTCCCAGCCTGAGCCGCAGCATCAGGCCCCAAACCTGACGAAGCCTGGCTTTTTTTCTGCACACAGGGATGCCTGGGCCCTGCTTCCCCACACTTGTGGGAGTAACTGGCCTTCGAAAAGGAACAGGCTGATTGGAACCGGGGGCGGGGAATGAAAAGTGCAGGGCCACCCTCTTGAGGTGCTGTGGAGGAACAGGGGGAGAGCAGATGCTGGGGACGTCACAGCATTGCAGCCTGGAACGGGTGATTGCCAGGCCACCCTCCCTACAGGCCATCCCAGGCACCGCAGACGGTGAGGTCTGGCTAACGTTAAATAACGCAAAGAAATAACCGTGACGGGTCTGAGTCACAAGCAGGGTGCTTTGCGCTAGTTCTCAGCTCACACTAGGAAAAGAGTAATGTCAGGTACTGATACAGCCCAGAGGGCTAGGTCCTGGGCAAAACCATCATGTCCCTGAAGCTTGTCCTCAGGACACTGTCTTTCCCCTTAATGGTCCACTCCCACCACCCTGTGCCCTCTTAGGACACCCCCGGTCCAGGTCTTCCTTCGGGGGGGCTGCTCCCCGAGGGGAGGCACTTTTCATTCTTCCCTTCACCATCAGAACACACTTGTCCTGTGTCCCACTCCTTCCGGGCTCCATTCTCCGCTTCATCCTTTCAAACCTTTGCTCACACCTTTCTCTGCCTGATGTCCCGTCGCCTCTCTCTCTTCCCCCCAGTGTCTCTGCATTTCTAGATTCCGTCCGAACTTCCAGGGTAAATGCCCATGGCTCTATAACACCTTCTTTGATCTGCTAATTTGAGGTCACTTCTCTTTTTCCTGTGCTCTCAATTTATTTCTACTTTTTTTGCATGCCAACGACCAAATTTTGCCTTATGTACTAGCCTTTTACATGCCTGACCTGTCCCCCTTCTGGATCGTAATAAGGTTCTCCAGGCAGCATCCCGATTCTAATTATCTTTGTACAACTGCTGGCCCACTGGCCTCCACGGCCAAATGGCTGTGCTGACCCAGCAGAAATAGAAGACCCTCTTGTGTGTGGGAATGAACGAATGCACACTGGCTCACGGCCCAGTCCCTATACACCTGCCGGTTCCCAAGGTCTGGCTCTAGCAAGGTAAACTGTCTGGAAGAGAGAGCTGTTTGGTGCAGATGGGGACGTTTTGTACCCTTAAGTCACATCACATGAAAGCTAGCACTCCATCCTGCATTAGGAGACAAGAACATCATTTAGGGGAGTAGTAGCCGTATGGATAGTGTAAAACGGCAAACAACATACAACTGACTTCGATTAAGCTTTGGATTTCTGGACCCCTGCATTTGGGTATATCTGATGTCATGGCAGTTATTATTACAGTGTGATCACAGAGTCTGCTATTCAAACTTCATTTGTTGACTCAGGGAGGATTTTATTTCAGACCAAAGAGCTCAGCTATCCCATGAGTCTCCGAAGGAACGAAAAAAGCTGTTCAATTGTCCCCACTTAATCTCCTGCTCAGTCTATCCACAAAAGCCTCTCCACAGCAGGGAACAGGCTATTTCCTTTCTCTCAAGACTTATTCTCAATCTCAGTGGCAAAAAAAAGGTGATTGGATATTGGGATTTTAAATGGTTTTGTCTGAAAGTCATTTAATATGGAGCAGAAATGTCAACAAGACTGGTAATGACTAGAGTAGATGTTAAGTGGAAACAAACTTGAAACGAGAGATGGGGTGAGTAATCTCCACTGATAACTTGGAAGGGGTGACAGAGGTCCCCTGGCTCTGCCCTAATGAATAGGAAAGGACCACTGGAATGATCTCTGTCACTGTTAGTACAAATCCTCCTAAAAAGTGGCTGTCCGAAAATGCTTAAGGACATTCTGTTTTCTTAATAAGTTGTCCTTTCCACGGTTCTGTGCCATTGATTTGATTTTTTTTTTCAGCAAACCTTTTTTTTTTTTTTTTTTTTTTCTGTGATACGCGGGCCTCTCACTGTTGTGGCCTCTCCCTTCGCGGAGCACAGGCTCCGGACGCGCAGGCGCAGCGGCCACGGCTCACGGGCCCAGCTGCCCCGCGGCACGTGGGATCTTCCCGGACCGGGGCACGAACCCGCGTCCCCTGCATCGGCAGGCGGACTCTCAACCCCTGCGCCACCAGTGAAGCCCAGCAAACCTTTTTTTTTTAATATCTAGAGGTAAAATTTAGCTCATCCTGTTTGACAATACTCACCACATTTAAATCCCCAGGGCCTGAGGCAATGAGGTTTTACCGCTTTTCAGAACAGAGCCCTGATGTATAAATTTTGCAGTGGCTGATTTCACAGTATTTTACATCTTTTCCAACAAGGCTACAGGAAATACACAAGCAGGGGAAGGTTTGCGCTCCAGTGGCTTCATGCATATTTGAACCCTGTGATACCACCTTGGACTGTCCCTCCCTCCCTCCCCTCTGGCTGGGTTGCTCAATTTCACTCTGGGAAATGCTTGAACACAGCCATATCCAGGCTCATGACCGTTTTCCAGGATGAAAGGGCCTTTGATTATTCAAGCTTTCCTTGGGGAAGCCCCAGTGCACAGATATGCTCACCTGATTCTCAATTTGTATTGCATGTTGCCTGTGGGAAAAACTACAAGAGACTCAGGCACCATCCCTCATGCTTTCCTCTCCTCCCCTGGCTGCCTTGGGATTTGTCACTGAGATTTTTCTTTTTAGTTTTTTGTTTTGTTTTGTTTTGTTTTGTTTTGTCCCTGGCTAGTGCTAAAGAATCTTTCTTTCCCACCTGTCTACGCCACATCTATTTTCTGTGTCTCTAGCTTTCGCTTTATAGCTTCTTCCTCATTATCTTGGTTGCACCCCCTCTGCATGTGCCCCCATCCTCCAAATACACACACACACACACACACACACACACTCACACACACCCTTCCTCAGACCATCCACCTGACTCTGGCATCAAACCCCTGGCCACCTCCTTGTCAGCTTCATACTGAACTAGGACTTGCTTCTAAATTCTAAAAACCAGGCAAGCCCTGGATATCCCTGCACCAACCCTCTTATTATACAGGTGAGGCCACCAAGGCCAGAGGAGAGAAGTGCTTCCCAGGGGCATGGAGCCCCATCACCAAGGAGCATCAGAGGGGACTCACTCCAGTGACTCCCCGGCCAGGTGCTGGTCCTGCCAGATCTCGCGGTGTTTCCAGGGGGAGAAGAGCACACCGTACTCCCCCACCCCTCTCATGGGTCCCCAGCCTGCCCGCCAGTGACGACCCAAACTAACCCTCAGAATGAGACTGAGTTCAACCTGGAGGTAGCCCTTCAGTGAATGGCCCGTTGGTTTAGGCTGGTGAGGATTAAAAGCATCCTTTTTTCAATTTCAAAAGTGAAGCACAGTCATTGAAAAATGTCAGACTCAAGTATATACAATAAAGAAATCAATGCATGCTGCTCTCAATATCTTCTCACTCTCCCTGCCCGCTGATAGCCACTTCTAAATGGTTTGAGACCTTTGTCCATTCATATATAAAAGAATTGAATTTGGGAGCTTTTAAATAAACAGCTTACAGTCCAGGGAGTTCTGACTATGATTTCCTCTTTTCCCCACCAGGGCAATCGTTCTACTCCCGGGTCCTGGAGAACTGTGAGGCTGTGGCTGACTTCGAAGAGGTAGGATGCCCTTGGGGCAGCACAAGCCCAGAGGGGAACCAGCAACTCCCTGCCTACTGGGGGTGTGCTGCTCCCACACCCTGGGGAGGGGGGGAGCCTGCCCAGAGCTCCTTGCTTCCTGGGAGGAGGCAGTGGTGGGAGCTGGGGAGGAGCCTAACCGTCCCCTCCACCCAGGACCCCTCTCAGGAACCTCTGTAGAGGAGAGCCCCGTGCAGGGCGTCTGGCACCGAGAAGGGCCAGCTGGGTCCATCCAACAGGCCTGGAGGGGCTTCCCTGTTCCCTGGGCACATGGAGTGCCAGGCTAACCCACCTTCCAACAAATACAGTCGCACGCAGACCTCACCCCTTCCTCTCCAAGAGCTAGTGGGCCACCTCTCCCACTGTGGCTCTGCGGGAAGCTTTTTTGTCCTTTCGAACCTCAGGCTCAGATGGTTGAGAAAATCATTTGCCTCCGTTTATGGCACGTTGTCTCATTGGTCCCTACAAGGTCCCCTCTTGTTTTTCAGTGTGTAGGTAAGGATGGATGGAGGCACGCCTTCTCTTTTATGTCTGTATTCTTTCCCTCCATAGACAACCATTCTAATGTGTTTAACGTGTGTATCTTTTGATTTCCTGCGTGTTCTTACAAAATTGGTATTGTTATCTCGTAAGCATATAATTTATGTTTACCTGCATGGTGTCATGTTAAATATTTCCTTCTGTTTCAGTGAGCACCATTTTTAAATTCCATCCAATCTGTTGTTTCTACAGTACTCTATGGGACACGTCCAACACACATTAGGTTGACCAACCATCCTGGGACTTGCCTGAGATTTAGGGGGTTCCTGGGACACAGATTTTCAGGGCTAAAAGCAGAAAAGTCATGGTCAACCCAGGGTGAGTTAATCACCCTACCCATTTCGCCTGCGCACCCACCCCCCATGAGGAACTCCTAGCTTGCCTCCAACTCCCCACCACCAGAGATGCTATGGATGTTCTTATGCATATGCCCTTTGGGCTTGTGTAAGTATTTCTCTGGGATATACACCGGGGCCAGGAATTGCTAGCTCATAGGCTATGCATACACTTAATTTGACCCAGGACTGTCTGGTTGACACTAGCAGTGCCTGTTTTCCACATCCCCATGTACACCTGGTGTTATACAGCTCTCTGATTCTCACCAGGCTAACAATGATACCTCATTGTTGTTTTAAAGATACATTTAAAGGTTCCTCTTCTTTAAATTGCCTGTCCATATTCTTGGCCCTTTTTTCCTATTGTTATAGCTGTCTTTTCTTTTCTTTTTACGGTACGCGGGCCTCTCACTGTTGTGGCCTCTCCCACTGCGGAGCACAGGCTCCGGACGCGCAGGCTCAGCGGCCATGGCTCACGGGCCCAGCCGCCCCGCGGCATGTGGGATCCTCCCGGACCGGGGCACGAACCCGTGTCCCCTGCATCGGCAGGCGGACTCTCAACCACTGCGCCACCAGGGAAGCCCGATAGTGTATTATTTTTAATACACAGATTCAATTGGCAAATAATTTTATTTAGGATTTTTGCCTCTATGTTCATAAAATTTTCATAATTCAATAATACATAAAATTTTCTGGAACTCTACGCATAAGATAGAAATTTACCTTGACATTTTGGAAGAATCAAATGTAAAAACATGTAAGTCTGGACAGTTTGGGGAGGGGAGTTCTCTGACTCCCTTTTCACTTTCTGTATGTCTTCTTGAACCAATTTTGGATTTTTACGTTTTTCTAGGCATTTTTACATTTCATCTGGGTTTTCAAATTTATTAGTTCACATTTGATCATACTGTTTTAAGATTGTTTTAAAATCTTTTTTGTGCCTAAAGTTATTTCCCCCTTTTTACTCCATATTTCATTTATTTGTATCTTCTCTCTGTTTTTCTTGGTCAGTCTTGCTAAAGATTTGTTTATCTTATTAGTCTTTGTAAAGAACCAGCTTTTGGCTTCATTAATCTCCCCTATATTGTGGCTCTCCATTTCATTGATCTCTGCCCTTTTCTTAATTGTTTCCATTTTGTCTGTTTATTTTATTCTACTCTATGGCTCTTTTCCTAACTTCTTGAGTACTAAGCCTATTATTTTTAACTTTTCTTGTTTCTTAATAAATGTATTTGAAGCTGTGAATTTTGCTCTATATGCAGTTTTAACTGTATCCTACAAACGTTTATATATAATGTTTTCACTATTATTCAGGTTTAAACTTTTCTTACATTCCTTTATGATTTTCTTTTAAACCCAAGAGTTATACAATAATATGTTGTTTAGTTTCCAAATACATGTATGAAATTATAGCTCCTTATTTTATTCATTTCTAGTTTTATTGCATTATGATCAAAGAACAGAGTCTATATGGTATTGATCCTTTGGAATTTCCTGAGACTTCTCTTATGACCTAACTCATGGTCATAAATGCTCCCTCTGCTTAAAAGGAATTTGTTCAGTGTGGGGTTCTATCTGTAGCTCAATATAAGCTTGATATTTTATAAGCTCAAGCTTATTTTTATATTATTTAATTCTTCAAATGTTCTGTTTATTTTTCTCTGCTTGATCTATCAGTTTCAATAATGACTGTAATAAAATCTACTGCTACAATTGTTGATTTATATATTTCTCCCTGTTGTTCTGTCAGTTGTTGCTTGATGTGTTTTGAAACTGTTACTAGTTGCCTTTATGTTCATTATGGCTGTATCATCTTGCTTTTTTTCCCCTCAACCGGCACTTAATACCCTTCTTTGTCTCTTATGTTGTTTTTTGTATTAATTTCCATTTTGTCAGATATTAAGATTGCTATCTCAGCCAATTTTGGTTCGTTTGCCTGGTATATCTGTTTCGATCCTTTTAATTTCTTGGTATATCTTTTTTCATGTTCTTATCTTCAATAATTCTGTTTTTAAAATCAAGTGTGTCTTCTTAGGGCACGGATTATTAGGTCTTGTTTTCTTACCCAACGTGAGAGTCTCTCTGTTTTAATTGATTAGTTTTACCCATTTACCTCTACTGTAATTGCTATTATTATAAGGCTTATTTCTACCACCATCTTATTTTATATTTTCGAATTACTGTACTTTCTGCTTCTTTCTTTTTTTTTCCCCCCCTATTTTCCAGCTTTCAGTTGGATAGATTGAGTTTCTTTTGTTAGTTAAAAAGCTATGTATCCGGGCTTCCCTGGTGGCGCAGTGGTTGAGGATCCGCCTGCCGATGCAGGAGACACGGGTTCGTGCCCTGGTCCGGGAAGATCCCACATGCCGCGGAGCGACTAAGCCCGTGAGCCATGGCCGCTAGGCCTGCGTGTCCGGAGCCTGTGCTCCGTGACGGGAGAGGCCACAGCAGTGAGAGGCCCGCATACCGCAAAAAAAAAAAAAAAAAAAAAAAAGCTCTGTATTCTGTTTTTGTTTTCAAGGTAGGTAGTCAGCATTCCATACTTATGTTTATGTTCTCCTATTGAGACCCCAAATAAATAAGTAATTATAATTTCTCCGAACATGACAAGTGCCTTAATACTCTCTTGTGCCTCTTTGATTTCCCCACCTCAGCCCACATCCTCATGCTGATATTGACTAGATTAGAATTTTAATTCTAGGTTCTTATGAAGGTGTGTTCTCTTTTTCCTTTATTAGTCCTAGCCTTCTTTGTTCTTTTTAAACACAACAATAGTCTTTACCAAGATACTTAATCACCTTTATTTCTCATATCTCTTGAAGCATCTCTTGGAATTGTTTTTCTTCTTATTTGAGTACCTCCTCCAAAAGTATTTTTTATTTGAATCTTTATGTAGCAATCCTTCTAAAGCTTTGTAAATCTGAGAATGTGTTTCTTATTTCTTCAAATTTGAATGAGAGTTTCATCAGATATAAAATTATAAGCTCGAAGTTCTTTCCTTCATAGCTTCAAATGTAAGTCCTTTATCTTTGATATTCTTAAATTTTATTATATTGTGTCTAATTGTGGGTTTCCTGATCTTTCCTTTTTTGCCCTATTTTGTGAGCTCTTTCAAATCTAAGGCCTTTCATCTTTCATTTATTATAGAAAATTCTATCTCCATTATTTTTTTCAAACATTCAGTTTTTATATTGTTCTTGCCTCTGCAACTCCTATGATCAGATGTCAGTACAACTTCTAGCTGCCATTTCTTAGCTATTCTGCTTTTTGTTGATTAATCCTTTGCTGCTGTCTTCTGAGGGAGTTCTTCAAATTGATCTTCCAATTAACTAATTTGTTCTTTTTTCTTATGATTCCTTGAACTTGTTTTATATTGCTGATATATAGTTTTATGGTCCATTCGTTCTAATGATCCTGTTCCAGTTGGTGTATACAGTTCAGCCTGTTGTCTTTTTTTTAATAGGAGAGATACTCTCCCAGTCTCTTTACTTTGCCCTGTTTGAGCTCCCCTGGTATCAACTACTCTGTCTGGAAATGAGTACTGAGAAACCATCGAAGGCTGCTGTGTCAGCCTCTAGGGGCTGAAGGGGGTGTGTGAGCACCAGGGGGGCCCAGTCACCACAGAAACAGAGTCAGGGTCTCATCTCTAAGCCTTCAAGGCAAGACATGGTTGACAGAAAGCAGTCGAGATTTTTAACAAACTAGCTCTGGGGGTTCAATGAGAGAGAGTATGAGGCAGATGGTTTATCAGCATCTATTTTTATTAAACCTCATCCCAGTAGGGTTTTTGTCACAGTTTTATCAGTAAAGGAGCAGGCAACCATCGCCCCAAGGCAGCGCCAGGGTGTGATGAGAGCAGAACTTGCAAAGATTTCCTCTAACCTGTTCTCCCGCTGTGCTTCCACTCACCCCTCCCCCACAAGCTGAGCAGCCACCCTACTCCCCAGCTCATGTCAGTTCACACAGCCTTTGGTCCCCCTGGGTTTCTCATACCTGCTTGCATGTTTGTTTGTTACTTCCTAGAATCCATATTCCCCTCTTGCTTCTGTAGTTCCTACGGGGTTGACTTTGGGGTGAGAGGTAGCAGAGTCCTAGGTCACCATCTTGGCATAAAGCCACAGCTCCTCTTGACCCCAGAAGAGCTTACCCCAACTTTCCTGGGCCTTGCCCCTCACGTCTGGCTCTGTCTGGGCTGGAAAGGGCCTCATGACAGCCTGTTCCCTTTGAGGCTAGCACTTAGCTGACCAGCCTCCAGGGGCCACTGAGAACTGCTGTCTCCTCCTCATTCTGGGCCCATCCCACACGGTACAGCTGTGTCCATAGGACCAGAGCTGTAGGCACAGGGGAGCAAGGTCTCAACCTTCTCATCTGGGCTCGGGCCACCACTGACCATCACAGCCCCCAAGCTCTACCCTCCCCGGTGAGAGTTCTGTTCTTGCCTTCTCCACCTCCTGGCTGTATGACTTTCAGCCTCAGTCTCTAAGCCTCAGCTACCACACTTGTCAAAAGGGGCAGGCGATGGGTATGAAGTCTCTTTGTAAAACCATGAACACAATGAGAGATTGTCATGACAATGGAACCATGGCCAGTACTAAGCCTGGGGTCTCAGCCTCAGATGAGCCCCACCGCACAACCTGCCTGTTCCTGCCTCTCCACACCACCTCCTCAGTCAGGGCCCCGAGCTGGAGGGCCTGCCCGGGTCAGGATGCAGCCCGCCTGGCTCAATCGCTCAGCCCTGCCTCCCTGGGCGTCTGCCCCCAATCAGCCAGACACAGCATTGACTCCCTCCTTCTCACCAAGTATCCCAGGGGACATGTCCACCCAGACCTCCAACCCGTGAGCAACTTGATGTCCCTTATAAGGGCACCGTCACTCTTTTCCATTAACTGCACCCTGGGACACCTGAGCCATGGGTATACATGACATTCCAAGTTAATCACCGTGTCCTTCCTCTTCCTAGTGCAGCCCAGCACGAAGCAGGGGGAGAGTCAGTCCTGCCGCCCCGAGCACGGGACCACGTTCTGAGCACCTGATGTGTGCCAGGCCCAGGCAGAGATGCCCCAGAGGGAGAGGCAGGTGCAACAATACACAAGAATCCCTGCAGGATCTTGGGCACAGGGAGCCTCCGGGTCAGTGCAGAGAGACCAGCAAGGGGTGGAAGCCAGGGAGTTATGGGCAAAAGCACATGCCAGGATCGGAGAGCAGCCGTGAGGTGGGGAGAAGTAGCTCCCACCCAGGGAAATTTATACACACACCAGCACTTGGTGGAATGGGGCAAGGATGCTAAGTGACCTGCTCAGTGCTCAGGCCCTCCCATGGGACATGGACTTGCCAGGCACTTGCCCTCTGGGCAGCCCCATGGGAAGATCATGGCAGCAGTTTCCCACAGCAGCACCATATGCTGCGTCTTGAGCAAGGCCTCTTCCATCCAGTCTCCACAGCAACTACAGTGATGAAACTCGGGCTCAGAGACTACGTATCCTTCCCAAGGTGACAGCTGTAAGTGGCAAAGCCAGGGTTCTTAGATGCTAAGCCCCCTCTGGATGCAGCAGTAGAAAGCTGCTTGGCCTGACCCCCGCCACTCCTGCAAGGCCTTGCTGGGGTCTCTCCACACCCCTGTCTCCATGTCTCCTAAGAAGCAGCTTGCAGCCTGGCTTCCACTGGTCAGCAGGGTACACCCCACAAAGCAGTGGAGGCAACCATCCCACCTCCTGCTCAGGAAGGGCCTGGGGAAATCTCCAAAGACAGCCTGGAACTGCACCCATGCTTATACCTGTCTCCCCAGCCTCAGGTGGACAAGTCCTAAACTTTCCTGGCTGGCTCCTGAAAGAACCAGCCTGTCAGTGGTTCCAGAATAAGCTTGGAAAAGAAACCTCAGCTGCCCTTACAAAACCTCCAAAGGTCTCCTAGCTCCCCAGCAAGTCTCTTTTCTCACCCTTACTGTGCCCAGAGCCTTTGGGGAGCAGCTCGGTGAGGTACAAAGCACATTGGCCTGGGAGTCACGAGACCTGGGCTACAGTCCCCACTGAGGTGTTAATGAACTCTGTGCCCTTGGGTTGGCCACTCAGCCTCTCCAGGCCTCAGATTCCCCTTCTGGAAAATGGGATCAGACTCCTTGCTCTGTCTGCGTCACAGAAATTTTGCGTGGCTGAAAATGAAATAAAAGACAAGAAAACAAACGTCTCTCCCTCCTCTACCCAGACAAGGATGGGAGGGGCCGCTGCAGGTGGGTGGGCCGAGGAACCTGAGTTCCTCGGGGTGGACATGGCAGAAAGACAGATCTCTGCACAACAGTGGTGGAAACAGAGCCTGGACCTGGTGTCTCCTTTCCCAGAGGCTGGAACCTGAGATCCCGCATTTAACCTACAACTATGGAGAAGCTAACGAGAGAGAGAGACAGAGAGAGAGACCCAGAGAGACAGAGACAGAGAGAGACAGCCTTCGTGCCAGGCCAACAGCCAGCAGAGACCCCCAGTAGGGGGGGTGGGGGCATGGCCACACCCAGCCTACTCCAAACCAGCTTGGTTTGGCCTTAACCAGGCTCTTGTGGACCTCCCAGCAGAGGCCAGAATAACAATAGTAATTGTAGGAATAAGAGCAGCTGTGAGGTACTGAGGGCTTGGTCCACAGCAGGGCGGGCTGAGAGCTTACGCAAGCCTCATAACTCACTGCAATGCACTGGGTGGGCACCACCCCAGGCAATGAGTAAGCGCATCAGGGTTTGAACCCTAGTCTAATTCCAGAGCCTATGGCCACTTGCAAAGCGGACAAGGCTCAGTCCTGCCCTCAAGGGGCTCAGTCCAGTGGGGAGATGGACCCAGAGCCGGAAAGATGGACTGGACTCTGGGCCTCCTGAGCCCAGAGGAGGGAGAGGTCATCAGCCTGGGCGGGAGAGGGTCAGAGCTCATCTTCCCACTTCACTTGTACCTGGAAGACATGGGCTGTGAGCAACATGGGTCAGAAACACACCTGTCTGGTTCATGAATGGCCTGGCACCCAGCACAGGGCTCAGGGAAATATTGCTGAGTGAAAGAATGAACAAAGGAAAAAACCCAATTTGCATCTTGGGTCTTTAACTTCCCAAGACAGTCTCTTTCCATTGCACCCTAAAGCTTTGCAACACATCCTAAAATTTCCCCCCCCCCAAAAAATTTAGAGGGCTGTCTCTTTAAGGACATTGCCTTGCTGATTTAGGATGGTTTCAAACCCAGTTGATGAAACCCAGGATAACCCAGGTCATTCTCCAGCCTGCATCAGGGAAACCTTTCCGTGGAGTCTTAGATAGCTGGGGCTGATAGGATGCAGAACTCCGCCACCCCGGCCAGAGCTGCCAGGTCACGGCCAAGCTTAGAGCTGGTGAACTGGGTCACAGCCCCACACTCCCGGTGCTCCTGAGACCCCCTCCAGACAGAGGTCCTCTTCCCTCCCCCTGCCCCTAATGCTTGCCACCGTACTCCATCAGTGTTCCTATCCCAGGCTGCAATTTCAGGTCTGTGTCTGTCTTCAGAACTACCCAGAGTAGCTCCTGAGAGACACCCCTGCCTCCCCACACAGAGCCCGGCACACAGGAAGGGCCCAGCAAACATAGGAGGTGCTCAGCAAACGTGTGCTCCTGCGTGGGGCTTGCTGGCTCATGACAACTTGAGTAGCTATCTTCGGCTCAGCTACTGCCTGAGTCCCCTGGCCTGTTTGGAGGCTGACACGGGGTGGGATCCTAGATGATGTGCGGGCTCCCTTGGCCCGATCGCCAGGCCACTGATTTCAAGGCGTCTCCAGAGGCAGAAGACACAACCCTCAGCTGCTGTGGCTGCAGGAAGAGAATCATGCTGCTGCTGCCTCAGGCTGGAGAGAGGCTCTCTGTCCCCAGCAGCCCCCTGCAATCCCTGCAGTGTCCATCCCCAAAGATGCCAGACCTCTTGCCCCGGCTCCTGGAAATAACAGCAACGCGGCAGAATTCACTGTAATAAAGCGCCATGTTGATCAGGCTCTTACTTGCACCGGGTTCTGCGCTAGTGCTTCACCAGTCTCGCGATAACCCCAAGAAGCGGTACTGTGACGTCACCCTCGCTTTCCAGAGGAGGAGGAGGAGGTGCGGAGAGGGGAATTAGCTCGGCCTCGCCCTCAGGCCAGCAAGGAGCAGCACCGCAGTCGAGGCAACCATTTGAGGCCCATTTGCTGAGTGCCTACCACGTGGCAGGCCCCGTGCTGGGTACAGGGTGACCCCAGTAAACGAGATAAGACTGGGCCTGTCGGCTCTGCTCAGGCTCCGACCTGCTGAGTGGGACAGGCAAGCTATCCCAGGAGTTCGGGGTACAGCGGGAAGGGAGAGGGCTGGTATGTGGAGAGGCAAGGGCCGGGCAGGGAGCCAGCTCTGCCACTGATGACAGGCCTCCCTGACACGCGGCTGACTGCTAGAGAGAGGCACAGATAGCACGGGGGACTGTCACACTCATCTAGGGCTGCGTAACAAACCACCCCAAAGCTCACTGACAAGCTATCAACATTTTCGTTTCTCATGCTTCTGTGGGTTGGCTGGGCTCGACTGAGGCTCCTTTCTGGAAATGCTAAATGTGCTCCCTCAGCTGAAAAATTTCTGAAAGGGCGCCCCCGGGTGGGCTTCCTCTGGAGTCTCATCCCCAGTCAGGGCCCCCCCAGGTGCCCCTCCCAGCCCTTGCTGACTCCCCTCCTCTCTGCTCAGCAAACTGGTCCACGACAGTGGCCTTCTTATCCTGTCGGCCCTGGTGACCCAGTAAACTGCACCCCGACCACTGGGCAAGTCAGGGCCTGGCGATGGGCGAGAAGAGACCACAAGCCGCTTCCCTCTCTGGGCCCCTTTTCCTCGAAAGGACTTCGCGTTTCCCGGTTCCTTTGTGTTCACCTAATTATGTCACTCTTCAACACCACCCTCCTCTAACTGTGCCATTTCCACAGCTCCTTTTTCTCCTACTCCTTCCCTCCTTCAAGTGCCAAAATCCCATGCACAGACCGTCAGGGGGCTCAAATACCCCTTTCCCCTTGGTTCTAAGAAAACCAAAACCTCGGTGCCCCCCCCCCAGACCCTCCTCCCTCTGCACGGTGGCTATTTAGTTCGCCCTTCGCACGCTAGTTTATCTCCCTTCGGCCCGATAATGGCAACTTCACTACGAAAACCGTACCCTTGCTGAGCTGGAGGCCTCCAGATGGCAGGAACAGAACAGCTTAACGGGGCCTGTGGGTGGCCAGGCTGCCTGCCAGGCTCCCCTCCCCGCCTTCTTCCTTCTGTGTCCAAAGGCCCCCCACCCCACGCCCCTCTCAAAGCCCTCTCCCTCCCCACCCCAGGCCCCCCCTCCCTCCTCTGCTTCTTTGTCTCTCACCTGCCCGCTCCAGCTGACCGTGGAGGTGTCAGGGTCCTCCCTGGGCCTTGGCCGGCCCCAGAGAGAGGGGACATGAAGGCCATGACAGGCCCTGCCCACACTCGGCCGTGATCTGCCAGCCTGGCTCGGTGCTCCCCCAGCCCCCAAGTCCTCAGTGGAGAATGAAGAATTGCTCTGGAGCAGCACGCTTGCCGGGTGGGCCCTCAGAAGCCTCCCCAGCACCTGCTGGGCCACTAAAAACAGCGTCCTGTTACTTCCCTGAACCCTAGTTCCTCTGTCTCTAGGACGGAGACCACGTTACCAGCCTCTTGGGTGGTTGTAAAGACTAAACGAATTAATGCATCTAAAGCATTCAGACCCACATAATGACAAGTTCAGACCCACAAATGGCAGCTATTATTACTATTACTATTGTTATTACTTATTACTAGCCTCTTGTGCATTCTGAATTTGGTGAGGTGTATAAATGAAACTTAAAAAGTCACTGCCTTCCTCCTACTCTGTCAAATCCCCCTTGTTTAGCATCTCTCAGCAGCATCTTGAGCAGACCCCAGAGCTTTCTGCTTATTTTCAGTTATTCAAAGTCCAGTCCAGAAGGGTTTATTGTTCACCCCGGCACCCAGTTTCCGTCTGGTCTTCCAATTCCTGTGAAGCATTGGGCTGATGTGAGGGGCTATCTTACCAGGGGTCCCCCTCCCACTCCCCACACCCCTCCCTGTCATTTCCACCCAAGGCCACAGCTGTCCCTCTCTCTCCAGACCTTCCGGTGGCAGGTGGGCAGCAGCCTCGACAGCAATGAGATGCTCGAGATTCAGATCTTCAACTACAGCAAAGTCTTCAGCAACAAGTAAGTGAGGGGCAGGGCACGAGAGGCGGGGCCCCGAGGGGCGGGGGGTGGGGCCTGCCCTGCTCCTTGGGCTGCCCCCTCCTTTGAGTTTAAAAGGGGACCCGCGCTGGGGCCTGGATTGACCTTCAAAGGCCCGCCCCCGCCCCCCTAAACCCCCCGCCCCCTCATGTTGTCCTCAGAGTCTCCCAGCCCTCCCAATCCTTGCTGGCCAAGTTCACTCTCTCTGTCGCCAGTCCCAGCACAGCTTCCTGTCCCCTTCCTCAAGTTTTCCCCCTTACACCATGCTGGGCAACAGTCACCCATCAGAGAAGGTGATAATACCCTCCAACAGACCATCTATCTGTAGCCTTGAGAGTGAACTTGTCACATCTGTGCAGGACTGGAAGCTCCAAGGCAGTTTGGTTCAGTGGTTAGGAGTCAGGAGAGCCTGCTCTCAGATCTCAGCTCAGTCATCTACTGTGTGACCCTGGGCAGGTTGCATGACCTCTCTGAGTTCAATGTTTGCATGTGTAAAGAGGATAAGTACTTACCTCAAAGGGAAGCTGTGAGAATTAAATGAGATAGATGTTCATTCATTCATTGAATCCCCATGTTTACTAAATGCCTACTGTGGTGGCGAGGTGCCCACCTTCATGGAGCTTACATTCTGCAATGGAGCCCATCTACCACCTATCACTACCAGGGGTTCAGCAAAAGTAGTTCCCATCCTTCTCTCTGGGTGACAAGCAAAATTCAGAATCATTTGAACAGTCTGGAATGGTGGCTAAATATAGTACATGTAAGTTCCTGTCTTGGACTCGAAAGCCAATTTTCTTATACAAGCTAGAGGGGGTCATGGTTGAACCATGACACATCTGAAAGCGGCGGGTTTATTCACTGAGAGCTCAGTATGACTCAACAGCGGGAGAAGATCTCAAATGAATGAAAAGCTGACCTAACCCTAGGTCATGTTAGTAGGAGAGCCAGCAGAGCAGGAGAGGTGAGGGGCGAGGGTTCCACTGTCCTCATGCTGCTTGGAGAGAGCACACGTAGGTACTGCCTGTGGTTGCCAGGGGGAAGGGACTTTAAATCTTGCCTCATGACAAGGGGATGAGAGCCTAGAGGAGAAAATCACAGAAGACATGTTCACCCATCCATCCATCCTTGGTCCATCCTTTCAGTCACTCATCAAACATTCACTGAGAAACACTCTATACCAGGCAGACACTGTGCTAGTCATTGGAGATACTAAGATGAGGGATTAGGACACCATGTCTTTCCCCAAAGAAGGTTTTCTGCCATGTGAAAGAGGAAAGATGTGTGCCTAGAAGCAGGATCAGGGCAGGGCTGCATTGCTGATGGACAGCAGACAGATGAAAGATGGCCAGAGCTCTGCAGCCAATGAGCTGTCACGGGGAGAGGGTTAGCAGAGAGTGGACCGTGATGCCGTAGAGGGGATTTCTGAGTCAGGAAGGGCCAAACCACGTGACCTCCTAGGATTCTGTGGGGGTTTTTTTTTGCTTTTGTGTGTGTGTGTGTGTGTGGTACGCGGGCCTCTCCCGTCGTGGAGCACAGGCTCCTGACGCGCAGGCTCAGCAGCCATGGCCCACAGGCCCAGCCGCTCCGCGGCATGCGGGATCCTCCCGGACCGGGTCACAAACCCGTGACCCCTACATCGGCAGGCGGACTCTCAACCACTGCGCCACCAGGGAAGCCCAGGATTCTGTGGTTTTTATCGGGAGCCGGAGAGATCTCAGCTGGGTATGGGATGTGGGCATTCCAGGCCCACCAGCAGGGAAGCCTATGAGGGCATCCCATCATTCAGGCAGCTGCCACTGGCACCCACAAGAAAGGTTGGTGAGACACCCCCAAGATGAAGCAGGACCTTCTTCCCTGGGATGAGAGACCGGGTAACCTGTGAGAACAGGAGAAACAGGAACATGCACAGCAAGGTGGATGTGGAGGAAGAAGCAGAATCGTAAACTGAGGGCTGGGGGGAGCTCCAGGCATCCCAACAGGACCCACAGTAGACAGCAGAGCACCGGGGCGCCTCGGAGCTCAGCCAGGGCAACCCTCGCTGTGCAGATGGAGAAAGTGAGCCTCGGAGAGGTTGCTGAGGCCACAGGGGTAGACAGCAGCAGAGCGGGGCTAGGATGCTGGTCTCCTGCCTCCCCTTCCTAATCCTCAAACTCCCAGAAACCAGGCTATGTGAACAGTGATGGTGGAAACCAAGGATGTGGAAGAGATTGCTAAATCATTTAAATGAAAGCTGCTGGACCAATCCCTAAAATGCTTGAAAACATCAAAACTCTTGCTATAAACAAATCAGAAGTATCTGGTAAAGAGTTTAGGAAATCAACTACTGTAGCAGTGAGTATGCTGGAATATAAGGCTTCGGTGAGTTGCTCTAAAACGCCAGCAAGAAGGAGACAGAAGTGGGGAGGCCCTACTCTGATTCCCCTTCTTTCTCTCTCCCGGCCCTCCCTGCCCCCAGCCAGGAAAAGGCAGGAAACCCCACAAGGGGAGGCCTGGACCCGGTGGAAGCGGGTCCTGCTGTTTCCTTGGAAGCCTGGAGAAGGTCCAGGGCACTGTTGGCTGCAGAGCTGGGGTGGGGAGGTGTGGTGGTCTCGTGGACAACGCAGGGCCCACCTGACACAGGCCAGCTCGGGGGGTCGGAAAGGGAGGGCAGGCGCTTGGAGTCAGGTGGGCCTCAGTCTCCCACCCTGGAGTCTGGGCCCTATTGCCCAGAGCCAAAGAAAAGGGCCACCTAGTGCTTGCCCTCTGTCCCCACCGTGGCCCAGCCCAGTCACCAGGTTCCTTCTGATGGGGCAGCTGAGCCTCTGGGGAGCCTCTGGGGGTTGCACCGGGCACGGCAACCAGCAAAGCCACACCCGCTGCTCGGGACAGGGGCCGGCACCCAGCAGGCCCCCCCTTACTTTATGGAATGAGTGAATGAGTAAATGTCAGGAGGAGAGGGCGTACAGGGTAGGAGGATCTGGGCACAGGAATTCGAGTGGCCCTTCTTCTCTGAAGAGCTCAGGGCTCTCCAGGAACCCAGTCACATGACTGGTACATTGGGGGAAACTGAGGTTAAGGAGGCTGGCGTGAGATTTAGAACCTGTGGGCCTGATCCCACCACCATCCACCACAGAGAAAGGGACTTCTTCTAGAAGCAGAGGGCAGCATAGAAGCTGACCCCTCACCCAGGCCAGGAGACCCCAGGTCTGCTCCGCCCACCTTGAATGAGGTCCTTTTTCAAGAGCCTTGGGCTTCCCTGTGAGGAAGTGGTGTTGGGTCCAGAGGATCTTGTGCCCTCTGCCTGTCCAGGACCCTGGAGGGGGGCTGGCCTGACCCAGGCACCTGTCTCCTGGGGCTCTTGAATAATTCAGGAGCCAGGAGAGCGGTGGAGGCCTGGTGAGGCCTCGGGCACTTGACACCAGCTCCCAGGGGAAAGCGATGAATTATTGACAGACCCTGGTGCCCGGTTGCAGCGCTACTGTGGCCAGTCTGTGGGCCCCCCTCGCTGCTGGCTAACTACCCGAGAATCCTGCCCCTGCTCAGCCTGCCCGGCCACTCCTTGGGGGCCAGCCCAGCCTCCAGAGCCGAGGGTTGCCATCCGGAGGGCCCACCTCCCAGGCAGCACCTCCGCGCTGAGCCGCCGGGAGGAGCGGAGGCAATAGGCAGAGCCCGCTGAGCTCCCAGCCAGGCTGGACAAAGGGCAGCTTGGGGTCGGGGCAGGAGGTGCTCTCCGGGGTCACCAGGCAGACCAGACCCAAGGCTTCCTTCCTGCACCAGCTCCTTCCCCAGACAACATCTATGGAAGGGGCTTGAGGGGCAACGCTCTGTTGGAAGCAGCATGCGGGCACTTGTTTTGAACTTGTGTTTTCATAGCAAGCACCCTGGTTTCGCTTAGACAGTACGTTACAGGTGTGCAAAAAGGGTAAAGTTTTATAAAAAATGTTTTTCTTTATTTTTTTAGAGTTTTTATTGGAGTATGATTGATTTACAATGTTGTGTTCGTTTCAGGTGTACAGCAAAGTGAGTCAGTTTTATATACATACATATAGCTACTCTTCTTTTGTTTTCTTTCTTAGATTCTTTTCCCATATAGGCCACTACAGAGTATTGAGTAGAGTTCCCTGTGCCATACAGTAGGTTCTTATTTGTTATATACTTTATACATAGTAGTGTGTATATGTCAATCCCAATCTGCCAATTTATCCCTCCCCCCACCTTATGCCCTGGTAACCATAAGTTTGTTTGCTACATCCATGACTCTACTTCTCTTTTGTAAATAAGTTCATTTGTACCCTTTTTTTTTTTAGATTCCACATGTAAGCGATATCATATGATATCTCTCCTTCTGTGTCCGACTTACTTCACTCAGTATGACAATCTCTAGGTCCATCCATGTTGCTGCAAATGGCATTATTTTGTTCTTTTTATGGCTGAGTAATATTCCATTGTATATATGTACCACATCTTCTTTATCCATTCCTCTGGTGATGGATGTTTTTCTTTATCCTTAACATAAGACTGAGATCACATCCGTTGTCCATTTCAAAGAACACTATTTTTTATTTTTGTTTGGGGGAAGCAGCGGGTAACTATTAAGAGTTAAAGCCCCACAAGCCACCCCCTGTGGGTATGGTGAATTCAGTCCTCTGGCCTTGCTAGCTCCCAGGATCCCAGCCCCATCTTCTGGGCCGCAGGCTTGCTCTGGCTCTGTGAGGCTGCACATCTGCCCCCAGAGGCCAGCCTGTGCGGGAGACCAGTGCTGTATGGGCCCTCCAGACGGCAAACACCGCCCCACCCCATACCCCACTGTGACATGTGACACCTGAGTGTGGAGGTATTAGAGGACTTTCACTTGAGTGTACTTACCACCACCCAGTGAAGCAAGTGGTATCACCTCCTTTGGGGAGGTGGAAAAAAAGCAAGGCTCAGAGAGGTTGGAGAACCAGCCCAAGTCACACAGCTGCCAGGTGGTAGAAACCCTCTTGGACCCTGCTGGGCAAACCCACCTCTGTCTTGACTCCAGAGCCCAGGCTCTTTCTGCTGCCTACATTGCCTCTCATTAGGGATGGCCTTTAGTCTGTGTGCGAACAGGGCTTGGACCAGGGCATGAGGAGAGGGGAATTTGCCAGAAGGCGGATCTCAGCTTACTGTGTGATTGAAGCAGACAGAGGTGGATGGGTGAGCAGTGAGAGCGGCCGGGGTGAAGTGAGGTCCCCGTCACTGGGCGTCTAGCAGGATCTGGGGGTGTGTGTCAGGGAGGAGGTTTAAGGGACTTCTCCTTTTTTTTTTTTTTTTTTTAAATTTAACATCTTTATTGCAGTATAATTGCTTTACAATGGTGTGTTAGTTTCTGCTTTATAACAAAGCAAATCAGCTATACTAAGAGACTTCTCCCTGACGGAATGCTGGACAAGCTTTCCTCTTAGGTCCCTCGCAAGTCTAAAGGTCTGAGAACTTGTTTAAGTCTGGAAGGTGCCAGAGCCTTCTCTGAGCACTTGTGGGGGAATAGCTCCATCCTGCCCCCTGGGGGTGTCGTGTCACACTGCAGCATCTCTACTGATGCCTGGGTCTCTTCTAGGGAAAGCTGTGCCCGAGTACCCAGCACTCAGCAGGTGCTCAGCGGGCCCTAGTAGAGCTAAAAGGGCCTGAAGTTCCAGTCCGCAAGGGGCAGTGGTAGAACAGGGATTCTCACAGTGTGCTCCCCAAGCTCCATGGTCAGCATCACCTGGACACTTGTCAGAAATACCCGTTCTGGGGCCCCACCTCGCCTGCTGAGTCAGACCCCCTGGGGCGGGGCCGGCTCCCAAGAGCAGATGGTACACTTCTCTCCCAACTCGGTGCTCAGCGGCTTCACACTGGAAGCTTGAAATTGGCCTTGGTGGGGGTATTTACACCATGGAAATGAGCCAAAGCTGCAAGTCAGGACTGCCCTTCCCCTCCCCCAGCCAGTTGGTAAACAGTTGCCAGCACAATGGTGGGGGGGTGGGTCGCAGTCATCTGTGTTTCAGGAGGCCCTCCCAATGATTCTGTTCATGCTGAAGTTTAGAACCACAGATTTAGACCCTAAAGAGATGAGGCTGCAGAAAACCCAGTATATACGTTCATGCCTAGAGTCTACTGTTAGAAGGGCTACACGGGATGGAAGCTAAGAGCCCACCACCCTCATCTTATAAAGACAAAGTTGAGACCCAGGGGCAGCGGCTCTAGGTCTCCTGACCCCAGCCCGGCACTTCAGCCCAAGCTGGGGAGAGGGCAGGATGCAGCGGGGGAGGCAGTTTCCAAGGGGCTGGTCTGAGAAGAGCCTGGAAGCCTAGGTAGGCTTTAGAGTGGAGGAATGGTATGAACAGTTTCACCCATAGGAAGGATGGGGCGAGCTGACAGATGGAGCTCTGAACCCCGGAGAGAAGCATTCATTCACTGTGGCTGCTCCCAGCACTTTCGCCCCTCACACAGACGGGAGGCTCTTTTAAAACAGTGTCTGCCCTCCGTGGCCTTCAGGAGGATGCAGACATCAAACATGTCCGGTAAAGTCAGAATCTAGCTGATACCTCACCTCATCCGGAGTGACCATTAAATGAACTGCGTCCCTTCCTGCTTTCTCGGCCTCGCCTTCCTCCCCTGTAAGCCAAGGGCAGCGCCAGATGATCCCAAGGTCCCCTCCTGTCTCACACCCTGTGAATGCCCCCCTCTGCTTTTGTCCCATCAGCCAGAAGCGGTGTGTATGTCTTAATCTACCCCATGTGGAATCACCGTGTGAGAACATCTCTCCGGGTACCCTGTTCTCTCCTAGAGCAATAACCTTCAAACCATGGGATGAAATGGCAGGCAGGTCAACTCAGTCAGCATTTACGGGGACCCCACTGTTGTTCATTAATCCAGCCAGTAGATTTTGAGATCTTCCGTGAGCCAGAAATATCAAATAGAGTCTGGAAATAGGAAACAGCTGCTTCCCTGGAAAGGCTCACACTATAACGTCACCCCCTTGATAACGACCAGACAGCTCCTGGAGTGCTGACTATATACTAGGCGCTCTGCTAGGAACTGGGCACAGAGGATCTCTGTTACTCCTCTAAACAGCAACTCTGTGAAGCAGGGGTTATTAGCTCATCTTAGGAGAAATCTGGGACTGAGAGCCCAGGTCAGCTGCCCGGGAAGCAGGTAACCCTCTAGTAAGTGTCCGAGCTGGGTTTCCAATCCTGTCTCTCCGACTCCAGGTCTGTGCTCATCACAACACTGCCCTGCTGATCCCCTCTAGGCAGCTGGGTGGGTGGGGATCCCACAGCCAGATGGGTTCTTGCCCCAAGGAGCTTGCAGAATGCAGCAGGTGTGTGGGGGCATCACTACTGACTCAACAGAAGACGAACGAGCCAGCGGTGCCCGCTGAGGGGTAGACACCTTGGTAGTGATTAGGGAGGCAGAAGGGGGAGGAGCTATCTGTGTGTCCAGGAGCCTCCGGTCCTTCCCCACAGCCTCCATGCTGGGCATCTGGAAGCTGCTCCGCAGGGGCTCAGCAGCCCCGATCGCCTGTACCCGAGGAGCACGAGGCTCCACCAGGACACACTGACCCGTCTGTGAACATCCCCGCAGGTGCTCACTGCCCTCAGGCTCTCCCGGGGAAATGGCTGTCATACGTACAACCACACACAGTTGTTGGGGGGTCACAGACCTTCCTGGACACGCCACCCTGGCCGGCCCCAGCTCCTGGGCCGCCCTCTCCAACCCCAGCCTGGAGCCCGAGCCAGCCCTCTCGTCCCCTTGCCTGCCAGTCACAGCCTCTCGGGATGTCAGCCATGCCCCTCATTCTGGCCTCTTCATGTGAAACCCTGAAGAGCACGCCTCCTCTGCCGTTCACAGGCTGATCGGGACCTTCCGCATGGTGCTGCAGAAGGTGGTGGAGGAGAAGCTCGTGGAGGTGACCGACATGCTGATTGACGACAACAGTGCGATCATCCAGGTGAGGGCGCCCGGAGAGCCCCCGGACCTGCCTATCACGGGTCCCCTGGGGGCCCGCTGGCCTCCCTGCCCCTGCACGTAGCGTGGTCTGGGGAGCGCTCCTTGTGGGCGGGGAGGTGAGGTGGGAGGACGGGACTCAGGTCAGACTCTGCTGGAGCCCCTCAGCCTGGCAGCCATGGCCAGAGCCTTGGGGCGTGACAGGGCCCCACGGTGGACACTGCAGTCCTTCCTGCAGTGAGAGTACAAGAGAAGGAGATGGGGGGATGCCCTCCCTCCTCTCCCCAGGGGCCCTTCCATCTGGACCCAGCTCAGGAATCACTAAAGACGTGTCTCTCGCCATCTGAAAGCCAGTCTGAGCCCCGCTGGCCACTCCTGGGCGTGACCTTCACTCTGAATGCCTGCCTTGGCATCTAAGACTAGCCTTTCTGTGAGGGCAGGGACCCTCTTTCTGTTTCATCCGTCACATCCCATCCCAGCACTTCCAACAGGAACACACATGTACTAATGACGCACAGTCTGTAGGCACTTAATACATGCTCAGATAAAGGAAGGAACTAAACCATTCCGGACGCCCAGACCCCAGGCTCTGCTCTGACGCGTCTGTCCCCATGAGTTCATTGATGCCCACCACTGGGCAGTTGAGCCTAGTGGTGAGGAACACAGCCCTTGGGTACAAACATTCATTAGGCTACTCACTAACTGTGGGCTGGCTGCCTACCATCTGCAAAGTGAGCAGAATTACAGTATCGACTTCACAGGACTGCTCTGAGGATTAAATGGGAATGCACAGAAAGTGCTTGGAACAGTTAAGCATATAGTAAGTGCTCAATAAATATATAAAGTAAGATCAGTAGCTATTATTTCCTGGCCTCGGTTTATCCATGTGTAAAATGGGGCTATACTATGGTTCCCCAGCAGAATAGCCTCAGAAGCAGGACTGCAGCCACAGAGAGCCAGAATGGAAGAAACCCTCTCTGAGGAGTGCCAAGGGTGGGGCAGAAATTCCCACGGTGCCTTGGTGGCTCAAGACACTTCTTCCCTGGGGAAATCGAAGCCTGGGCATTCAGAGGACCACGTGCCTAGTGTCGGCTGCCTGTGGGGGTCGCTGGAGCCAGCCAGCCCCTGACCTGGAGGAAGGGAAAGCGTGTCTAGAAGACTTCCTAGCAGCCACATGGGCTGAGGAAGGGACTAGGATGAGTGTTCCCTGTGCACTGGGGAGAAGCTGGAGCTAAGAGGAGGCTTCTTGCTTTGTGGCCAAGGATACAGAGTAAATCCCATGGTGACCTCGAGCTCCCATCCTCTCCAGATTAGGAGGGTGGGTGTCAGGTGAGCAGGAAGAAGTGCTGACCTCACGCCTTTGAGGGTGTCCAGGGCCTGGGCTCCTCTCCTGAAGGACATTCTCAGCTCATGTCATCAAATCCCGAGAGACCCTCAGGGGCGAGGGGAAGTCAGCTGATTTCAGACAGACCACCCCTGGTCCCCGCAGGCAGCCCTGGTTCTGAGGACGAGAGAGTGACCTACATCCTGCGGACACTGGAGGATGCTCTTGATTATGTGTCCAGTGGACTCAGCCCAGCCCCAGCCCAGGCTCAGCCGCCCGGGGTGGGCCCCCCACCTCGGGCACCAGGGAGGAGGAGAGCCACGTGCAGCAGGATCTGGAGCCACAGCCCATTCAGTTATCAGTCTTTCTGAGCCTCTGTTTTTCTAATCTGCAAAACGGGAAAGTGGGGGGAGGATAGTACCCAGCTTGCCTTCCTCCAGTAAGTTAAGGGCGTGAGAGTACCTTGTAAAATCACAGAGCAGCGGAGGACACGGGATTCTGATTCTTATTGCCGTCCCAGCCGCTCACCACCCGTCTCTCCCTCCAGACCAGCCTGTGCGTGGAGGTCCGGTATCAGGCCACAGATGGCACGGTGGGCTCCTGGGATGATGGGGACTTCCTGGGGGATGAGCCCCTTCACGAGGAAGAGAAGGACAGCCAGGAGACAGATGGGCTGCTCCCTGGCTCCCGCTCCAGTTCTCGGCCGCCGGGCGAGAAGAGCTTCCGGAGGTAACAGGCTGGGCCCTCTGCCCCCAAAGACACAGGGAGGATGCCTGGGGTCTGCTCCCCTGGAAGGCCCTTCTAGACCTGGGCTCCGAGTACAGACCTGAGTTGCTGGAGAGACGTACAAGAGGAGGGAAGGTGTTTCTGCAGCATCCCCTGCACCCCGACTCCAGAACTCACTGGGGAGGCAGCAGGGTGTCTGCGATCAAGGCGGAGGGGCCAGGCCTCCCCGCTACCCCGAGGGAGGCAATGTTCTGAGAGGGTGGGCTCCAACATGGGTAGAAGAGGCTAGACCTCCTGCCTCCTCAAAGAATGGGAAAAGCAGACAGGAGGAGGCCCCGATCTCTCTGGCTCAAGACCCAGCAGTGCCAGACCAGTCCCAGGCAGCCTGGCCTCCGCCCTGGCCCGGTGAAGGCCCAAGAGAGGGAGGCTTCTTCCTGCCGGAGTGAAGCCAACGGTCCTGGTCGGGACCTGGCCTCTATTCTGTTGAGAAGACCACATCCCAACACCCTAGGTGTCCAGGATTCACACTTGCAAATGTCCAGTCACACACAGAGGACAGGATGCTGTGTCCAGGCCTACTCGTTCCAAATGTACTATTTTTACAAAAAAAAAAAAAGGAAACGCAACTGTATTACTCTCAGAGCCCAGAGAGACAGACTCTAGGTAAAACACTGTCTGCAGGTTCCTAGGTCACTGGGAATAATGTGTAAAACACAGGTAAGTCAGCGGTGCATCTGAAGGATAGGGGTGGGTTTAGAGAGGGGGGTATGCTCCCCTCCCATTGGAAACATCTCCCTCCCTTCTCCTTCCACCCTGTCCTTTCCAAGTAAAATGGATTCAGTACTTGTTCTGAAAAAACACAGATGCTAAATTAGGGTAATTGAATTTTATACTTTTATTGTATGAATATATTTTCCTTCTTTGCCCTTGAACCACTCCCTGCCCCCGCTTACCACCGCCCCCCGAGACATATACAAGCTTCAGACCCTGGGAGCCAGGTGGGGGTAATCATAGTAAGTCCAAAGGAACCATGCCTGTGGCAAATGTTGCTGGACCTGTGACTCCAGGTCCCGAGAGGTGGCCGGCACCGCCCAGGCCAGCTTGGAGATGGTTCTCCTTAGACTCCAGGCTGGGTAGCGCACAGAGAGCATGTAATCTGGCCTCAGGAGACACAGGTCTGAGTCCCAGTTCTGCCTCTTACCAGCCTCGTGACCCTTGGCCAGTCACTCCTACCCTGTACGAGGGGGCTCAGGGCAATGGGAACCCCCACCCTGCTTCTGGGAGAGCTGAGGGATGATGGAGGGTCAGGCTGTAACTGGGGTGCCAAGTACTACCCCACGTAAGGGCTGGTGATGAACAGGCTCTTGGATAATGCAGAGCGTTAGGAATCGGACTGGAAATGGTAGAAAGAGGAACAAGGACGCAGTGGGGAGTGTGGGGGTGCTGACACTAAGGGTACCATCTGGCCCCCATCCTCTGTCCCCGTAGAGAAAAGAGCTTGTCTGCGGCTACACGTGGGCTGTAAGAAAGGGCTTTCTGGGGACAGACTGGATGCCACGTGAAAGCCATCAGTTGCAGGGAAAGGAATGCTGGCTCCAAATCAGGAGAGCTGAGTCTCATTAAGTCGCATCCTGACTGCCACTAACTAACTGACTTTGGAAAAGTCATTAACCCCTCCGGGCTAGTAACAGGAGTGGGTTGAGATCCTGGCTGCCCTCCAACTCTGACATCCTGAGGGACCCAGGGATTCTCCAGGTCCTGTGGGTCGCACGTATGGAGAGCAATTCTCTGGAGCTACGGAGGCCAAGAGGGCAGCCCTGTCTGGGGTCACTGCAGCTCAGGCAATGCCAAGCCAGGTCCCCTCTCATCCCACACAGGTGGGCCAGGGTGTTCATGGAGGGAACAGTGAGACGAGGCGGTCAAGCATGAGGGGCTTTGGTCCTGGATCTGCAGACCGTCCTGGGCCCCAGGAATACGGAGATGGAGAGGGTGCCTCTAGGCTCCCTCACATGATAGCCTGGCTCTCCCACCTCCCCAGCAGCAGCAGGAAGCAGGAGCAGGAGGAGAAGTTTTATCCCAGCGTTTGGGAATGGGGAGAGGATGACGACCGCAGTCAGAGCTCCTTGTCTTCTGCGGGCCACGGCCTGCTTTGGAGGGGCTGGGTGTGTGCGCAGATCCCCGGCTGCTCTGGGGCTGCCAACCCAGACCCTGAGGGCGCCTCGGGGTGGTGCCACGGCCACACGTTCTCTGGCCAGGCCTGGCCATGCAACCAGCAGGCTGGGGGCAGCGGGAGGGCAGAGGGGTGAGAGAAGGTAGAGCTGGTTTAGAGAATCTGGGCTTCTCCTGTGGTTTAATTCTAGCTGCCTGCATGGGCCAATGAGTTCTGGGTCAAGGAGTGCACAGTTCCAAGGGGAACCCGGATTGGGCCTCGCAGCCGTAGGTGTTATGTCTCACCCTCCTCACATAAGTGCCAGCCAGCCAGGCCTGTCAGCTCTGGGGTCTGGGAGGAAGCCATTGTCTTCTGGGCCAGAGAGCCCTCCAGAAAAAAATTTGGCCAACGAAGGAATAGGGAGAAGGAAGGGATGTATGTGCCCAGTCTCTGACTCCACGTCAAGTCCTCCTTCACCCACATCTGCTCCCTGCCCTCCAGCCCCTCCTGGGAAGGCACATCGCTTTGTAGGTCAAGGTGCCCAATCTACAGGGTGCCTCTCCGTTGTTTTCCCAACAAGAACACTTCATTGCTGGTAAGCAATGGTCTCTCACCTGGTTGTCTGGATCCACAGGGGTCTGGCGTGGGAATCCATTCCTCCCTGTCTGATGTGGCTGCCTGGGGTGCTTGCTGGAGGGGCCGGGGGGCTGGCGGAGTGAGTGGCAGGAAGAAACCTCAGGCCCAGGACTGGTGGCATGAGGTATCCATTCCATGGAGGGCAGAGGACGCTGATGTGGGGAGGTCTCCCTGCAGGGCCTAGGTCCCCACGGCTGGGCTCCTGCCATCTGCCCTCACCACCCCCTGGAAGGGGCTCTGCAGACATTCCTCTACACTCCCAAGGCCTTCAGTATCTTCCCGGAAGTTCCTCCCATTGGACCTCAGGGAATGTCCACTGGCAGCTCTGCCTGAGCAGTCCCCCAGCCCCCAACCCACCACCACCCACCCTCCCATTAACCCGCTCCTCCCATGGTTCCATCGGGCCCAGGCCCTAGTCAGACCCTCTGAAACACTCTGGCTGCTTCTGTAGGCCCTGCCTCCAAATCAGCAGCCTCTGATTTCAGCCGGCTCTTTGCACAATATGCCTGGGGATGTCCCAGGAGGCAGTGCAGTGCCACGGAGAGCACAGGGCTCAAAGCCCAGCTCTGCCCTTTGGAGCCCCACTTTACCACCTGTGAGATGGGGGTTGCTGATGCCTCACAGGAGTGTTAGGGGCAAATGAGGTAATACATGTGAGCTGCCCACCGCAGTGCTGGCCTGTGGCTGGTGCTCACCCAGCGTCCCCTTCCTTCCTTCTCCCTTTCCGTAGTCTCCATGTTACCCCACCACAACTTGTTCTACCCTGAGCAGCGTCGGACCTTTTGGCCCAAGATCCTTCTCAGCTCCGGCCATCCCCGCCCTACTCCAAGGGCTCTGCCAACAAAGCCGGAGCTTCACCGCCGCTTGGGCCCAGGCCGGGGTCTCACTCGCTCACAGGACTCCCTCGCTCCCCCCCCGCCCCAGCTATCGGTGTTGCAGAGGAGGAATGAACTACTAACCCCGTGCGCACTTTGCTCTCAGAAGCACAAAATGAGGATTCTGGGCCCCTGCGTATCAGTGTACAGCTGCCCTGTTGTCTGAAGAGAGAGGAGACTTTGGACCTGAACACACACACACGCCCAGCTGTTTTCTCACGCTTACCTGCACATACGTTCTCTCTCTCCATGACACCGGGGAGCTGCACACACCACCAGGTTCTGGACAAAGGACCCCCTGTTAGAGAGGACAAAGAAGGGAACCCAGCCTTAATCTCACAACTGCACTTCAGAGACTTGGGGCTTTTGCGGATTCCCTGTATTCTGTGACTCTCCCCCTCATTTTCTCCACCTGCCTGGCCCTCCAGCACTCCTTCTGCCCAACCCCCCTTCCTGGTGTCCCTGCTGGGCTTCTCTCTGCGGGGTCTCATCCTGGGGGAAGGGAGGAGCGGGCCACGTTTCTTGTTCTCCTTCTGGATCATTCTTCTACTCTGGTGGAGACCCATAGAAGAAGGCACCTCCCTCCTATGCCTGCGGCCAGGGGACAGCCGGGCATGTGTGCGTGCCTGGGGGCTCTGACAGAGATGTGCATGGGGCATGCGCCATGGGGTATGCCTAGACGTGTGTGTATGGGGTCTACACACCCAGCCTCACCCCCAGGGTGCAGGGTTCCCACAGCCCCCTCCCCTGCCTCCCTCCGCCAGGCTGAGCCCCAGAGCTTCAGCCGCTCCCAGGCAGCCTGGAGGGGCCAGGGTCAAGGCCATGCTGAGATCTGGGGTGAAGCAGTGCTCAGGAGACCCCTCCCAAACTCAGCCGCTTCACCTGAGGTGGGGGGTCCTCTTCACTCCCTGCCCGGGTCTGAGTGCTCAAGTGAGGCCTCACGCCGCAAAGCACTAAGATCCCAGAAAACCCTCAGTCCCCCAGAGGTCGCCATATTGATTCGCTCCCCCCACTCTAGGAGGAAAGGCAGGCCCAACCAGGGCTTCAAGGAGAGGTCCCCTAGCAACAAGGAAGACCATGAGGTCAAACCTCTCAACCCCACCCCTTGCGGCTGAGTGACTCAGTGCAGGCAGAGTCTCAGCTCCCCCGTTTGGGAAGTAGGATAATGATACCACCTTGTGAGACGGCTGGCATCGTTATGTCAAGGCGTGTGTAAGTTCTCCCGCAGGGCCGTGCAGTTATTCATGTTAGTTGTAGTCATAACAGTGCTTGTAGTAAAATCACAAGAGTATTACTTTTTCACAGAAAGAGGGTCTTTTCCCTTTTGCATGTCCACACTGTGAGTGTGGACCTGTGTGCAGCCTCTTAGACGGCCCAGGGGCCTGGAGCGCGTGAGGAGGGGTAGGGCACGTGTGTGTCAGGTGCTGGCTGCCAGGTTGCAGGTACACACTGTTCTCTGGCCTGCTGTGTGCACGAGGAGGCCGCCGCTGGGCCAGCCTGACCCCTCTCTGCCATTTCAGAGCAAACCCCCAAAGGGAAAGAGAAAAAGGGTCAGATGTTATCATTTAGGTACGCAGATTCCACCTTCCTGACCCACCCTTGCCCACTCTCAGGTGATACACTTCCCCTTCCAGTTCCTCTACTGCAAAGATTTTCAAACTTTTCAGGGTCACCCAGTTCTTTGAAAAATAATAGACAAAAAACACAAATTTCCCTCGAAACCTGGATCAATAATTCAGAGAAAGGCAGCCCCACTTGGATTCATGTGGGGTTGGGGCCAGTAAATCTCCCGTTCGGCCCTCATTCTCGAAAGCTCATTGGAGCCCACGCAGCTCTCAGCGGGTCCCAGTGGGGGCCCAGGCCTGGCCAGACCCCCAGCCAGGCCCGGGGCCAGAGCAGGGCTGCTGAGACAGTCTCCCCTTCTCTGTTCTCTGCTCGGTGGTCTCAGCCGACTGCGGTAGCCAGAGACCTCGCTGATGTTAACTCCTTCGAAAGGAAGTACAAACTGGCCAGGTGGCCAGATGGAAAGGACAGCTGTGATCCACTGGGCCTTCAGGACCTGAGCTGGGAGGGGTTGGAGGCATGCTTACCAGGGCAAGGTCTGTGCCAGGAAAGGGTGTGAGGAGAGGAAAAAATTGCTAATTGTTATTCACTTCCTTTCCCTCATCCTCATTGCCACAGCATCAGGGAAGCACTGAGAGAACATTCCAGAAGGGCTTTCTGGAAGCCTCCCTAAGGAGGAGGAGGAGCCCTGCTCTGAGCCCTGGAGCAGTAGCTCGCTTACAACTGCAGGCCCAGAACCTCCCTGGCCCACCTTTCTTCTCTGAGGCCCTCAGAGCTGGGGGGCCCCCCACTTTTATTGGAGGGGATCAGGCGTGGCGAGGAGAGCAGGGTGGCCAGGTCTGGACGGTAGCCAGGCTCATCTAACCTTGTATTCCTTTTGGAACCTGCAACCCACATTCAGAAATCACCAGACCCTGACCTGGGGGAGGAGGTCAATGGGGACCTGAGGCCTCCTCCCTCCCCAGGGCCCCAGGTTCTCCTAGGCTTGGGGTCAGTGGGACAGTGGCCACCAGCCCCACTCCTGTGAGCTCCTTCCCAAGAATCAGGACCACAGTTCCCCTCCTCCCCAGGGCAGAGCCTGGGCCATGGGGCCCCTACCCAGCAGGCTTAGGCTTGCTTAAGTGAGAGGCTGTGGGGTGAGGGCTGTCTGGGACAAGGAGGCCCCTGGGGGGCGTGGGAGTCAGCAGGGCCTGGGGTTAAGTCTGCGAGTGGCTCTGGCTCACACCCTCTCACACACATCCCCTTGTTCCTCATTTCTTCCCCCCACTCAGCAAAGGCTGACAGAAGACCAAGGGAGGCAGAGACGGTGAGCTCAAGTAGGTGGCCGAGGCCAGGGTGGAGCCCGTGCGGCTCGTGAGAGGGAAGGGTCCTCGGCACAGGGTACAGATGGCAGGGGGCCCGGACCAGTGGTGCAGCCAGCACCGGGTGATGGCAGGGTGAGGGAGGTCTCTCCATCTGGCCATGGGGGCGGGGCACAGGGAGGTGTCAGCGTGGCTGCAGGCCTTCTGGTTACCACTCCCTCCTCCCTCCTTTCAGCATCTCCATTCCTCCTCCACTTCCCTGTTCAGTCCCCCATGCCTGGGGGCAGGCCCCGAGCTATCCCTGTGAGGGAGGGAGTGTGGGGACGGCCCAAGATGCCGATGGCTCTCCCGAAGAGCCAAGGCAGGGCTGGGCTGGTGGACATGCAGTGCTGGAGGCCCAAGAAGGACAAACTGTGGGCACCGAGTGGCCACAGGGGGTGGCCGGAGCATGAAGCCCAGAAAGCTAAGGAGAGATGACCCCTCTCTGGTGGTCTTCACCGTCTCCATTCCCCAGAGGACTCCAGATGGGAGGGGCCGCCACAAGGTATTGGAAAGTCTCAAGGTCAGGGGGTGACAGGTGGGTCTTTCAGCCTCCCCAGAGCTGGCATCATCTCAAGGACCTTCTAGCATCACAGGGAATTCACAAGGGCAGTGGCAGTCAGGGCTGACCACACTGGAGCAGCCTCTACTCCAACACCCATTCTTACAGATGACAAAGCTGAGCCCCAGAGAGGGGAAGCAAGTGACTCCAGAAGAGGAGCAGAGCTAGGACTAAAACCCAGAGAATTTAACTCCCAACCCAGAGTTTCCAATAGGCCCCGTAAGTTTAGAGCTCTTGACTATGTTCTAAATTTAATTCTCCGAACACATTAACAAGAGCTGAAGAGCCAGGAATGCGGTCTTTATTTTCCAGATAGGGAAACTGAGCCCCAGAGATGTTAAGAGATTTGCTCAAAACTGTGGTCCCAAGAAGTTAAAAATTAGTCAACAAGACAATATCATGGCGACAGCAGTATTATTCATATAGGGGTCTGAAGTGATGAGCTCTGGTGTGGGCTGGGGGTATCTGCTTGCATTAAGATCCCGGGGACTCCCAGTTTAATTTGACAAAAGCATATTGAGTTCCAACTCCCGCTTGTTATACATGAGCAAAAAGCATGACAACAAGGCAATGGCACCGTGAGGAGAAATTCGGGCCCAGAGACCTGAAGGATCCGAGAGTTTGCCAGGTTGCAAGCAAGGGAAGAAGCCTCAGGCAGAGAGCACGCGCCAGACTTGGAGAGGGAGCCAGGGAACAGGATCTTGCGGGGTGTGGGAGATGACATCAGACTGCTGAGCTGGGGGTCCCACTTAGGGAGAGAGCTCAGGGTCTGATTTTTGCATGGACAGTCAGACATAAAAGGCCCGTATGAGACACAGACAACCTGCCGGTCTCCCGGGCTCTCTGTCTGAGATCGGTGATGCTCCAAGACCCTTCTTGATTTTTAGCTCCCCAGTCTGTCCTGGGCCGGACCCCCAAGGGATTCAGGCTGGCCTGATCCCTTTGGACACAACAGTACTAAGGGGTGCCTCACAGTGCGAGAATGTACTAGGCCCACAGTAAATGCTGGTTCCCTTGCACAACCCCATCCTAATGTCCTGCCATTTCCAATTCGCAGATGAGATGAGTAAACTGGCATTCATTCTTATTTTAATGTGTAGAGCCTTAGGATGATTGAAAGGGTAGGAAAATGGGATTTCTAAGAAGAGATTAAACAAGCTGAAATTCTTTAGCCTGAAGAAGAAAGGCTGTGGGAGCAGTTTTAAATCTCTGAAGGGTTATTGTGTGGCAAAACTGGTTAGTTTCTAGCTCTCCTGAGGAGAAACAAGAGGAAAGAGAAAACCATAAACCCTGTGTCTCTTAGGTAGGAGTTTGTTTCTCCCAATTACCTGAGGCCTGAGCTAATGAGCCGTGACAGTTTCCACTGCAGGTAGTGGAGGGCAGAAGCCCCAGGCAGCCATGGCCTGCGGTTCATTTCCAGTCCCACCCCTCTAAGTCACAACCTCCACAATAACACAGAGACCTGACTGAGACCCAGCTCACTAAATTTAATTTGGCGAATGTTTCCAAGTCATCACCGGATAGTTCCAAGCTCTCCCCTAGGACGCCAGGTGCATTACCCAACCACAAAGACATTCTTAGCCATGGAACCAGCAAAGAAATCATTAGGTCCATAAATGAAAAAAGAGTTTAAAATGAGTGAACTAACTAGACTTCTCTCTAGAGAGAAATAGCTATCTAAATTGTGTGTGCATATCATTCTGACTGTCATGAATCCAGCAATGGGGAGGCCCAAATGTGAACATCAACCCTCAGAGGGTCCTGAGAGGCCCACCTCCCCGGCTCCTGCTTCTCAGGCTTTCAGGCAGCCACGAATAAGGAGCCACTCGGTTGCAAAGTGGTTTTTCACCAAGTTGATTATTGGCTTGTTTTTCTTTGTCTGTTTCTGTCCATATTATACCTTTAGTAATTGGAGAACCATCTAGACCAAATGCAGACTTTAAAACAAAGAAAATCAGTACATCAGTAACCTAATCAACAATTTACCTTTTTTGAAATCTAAGTCTGTAACCTAATCAACAATTTACTTTTTTTGAAGTCTGTCTTTAATACACGTGGATAATCTTCAAAATTCCCTGATTAATTTAACATTTATTTCAAAAATAACCTTTACCCTTTGCCAAGAGAAGCAGGCGTGATGGGCAACGGATGGGCAGTGAATTCTGATGTGTCGTTAATTAGAAAATTACAAAGGGCAGCGAGAGCTGATGACATCATGCTCTGCTGCCCACAGTTCAGGAATGAAGAGCTATAGTCACTGAAGAGAAATGAGTACGTGCAGAGCCTACAGTAAGAATTCTGGGAATTACACTTGCCCTACATAGTATGCATTTTTTTTTTCTTTCTTTTTTTTTTTTTTTTTTTGCGGTACGCGGGCCTCTCACTGCTGCGGCCTCTCCCGTTGCAGAGCACAGGCTCCGGACGCGCAGGCTCAGCAGCCATGGCTCACGGGCCCAACTGGTCCACGGCATGTGGGATCTTCCCGGACCGGGGCACGAACCTGTGTCCCCTGCATCGGCAGGCGGACTCTCAACCACTGCGCCACCAGGGAAGCCCAGTATGCATTTTTTTATAAAGGGATGTCACCATTTTGAGATAATCCCAGGTACACAGGAATCCCACCAATGAACTTATCCACTTGACACGGTTAAAATCATGCAGGGTCTGGGGAGAGAGGTTTCTCCTTTGAATTGCTTCAGGGTCTGGTAGGCAACGGTCTGATAAGTATAGATTTTTTTAAGTCTCAATCTTTGCTTCCAAATATGTTTGTTTTAAGGACTAGAGTGACTTTCAAATTCAAGGGCCATAACTGCCCAAGGGAAACCCCAGGCCATTCGCCACTTGGATGGGTCCTTGGGACCAGCATTAGAAATCCGCAGTTGCCTGCTACCCAAACCCCCTCTGGGCCTCAGGCAGCAGGACCGGATCCGGTATCAGAATGCAGAGTGGCTGGCTTCTGCAGGCAGGGCCTGCTCTGACCCCATACGTGGCTTTGACCTGCCACCCCAGAGCACTTTCCTGCAGGACATCAGGGCAGAGGGGGCAGGGATGGGACTGGAGCTGTGTGGCTGGAACAGACTGTGTGACGGCAGCGTGTAAGTCACACACGGACTGGGGCTGGGGGCTCTAAGGCTGACACAGCCCAGGAATGGCCAAGAAGTGATTGTACCCGGTCAGCACAGGGCCCTCCTGGGTAAGACAGGAGAGCAGCAAGGCTAGGAGGAAAGGAAACCCAAACGCTGGGACAGGAAGCAGAGGAGGGCCCACACCAGGCTCACTTTCTGTTGCAAGAGTCAGAGTATGGCCGGCACCCCTGCCCTCAAGGCCACCAAGCAGGGAGAAATCGCACAGGATGGTTCATTGTAAGCCAGGCGGGATGGTTCCTTTCTCACCACCATACGACTTTTTTTAATGGGCTCATTGATTGGTGCAGTGTTAGGTCACCAGTAATTTAATATTTATAGCCTTCTCTTCCCAACATGTCTTGATGCTTACATTACTTTGAATGAGCCCCCTCTCTGTAAACATGGGCCCTGTCCATGGGACTCTTCACAGATGACGTCCCCATCTGCAAGCTGCACTGGCCCCATGGAGACTTCCTGCCAAAGTTCCAAATGGTCAGGAAGGGATTCACACCCCCAGAGAAGCGCAATCCCACAGCAGCGAGGATGCAGTGGAAGTATTGCCAGCCTGGGAGGTGGTAGCTTCAATCCCAGCTCTCTGAACGTCAGGTTTTTCATGGGTTGAACGAGGAGACGCATCCGTCCCTCCCAGGACTGCTATGAAGATGCAATGAGCAAACATCTGGAAGAGCCTTTGGCCCAGATTAGTGGCTCAAGAAAGGTTATATAATCTCTTGTTGGGGAGAAACTTTTAAAGATAACTCCAAAGACATCAGTTTTCTTTTTTTAGAGTGCCTTCTTTCCCTTTCCTCCTGTTGATATGTCCTGGATAACATGATGCTGCATAGTGTGAAGAGATCAGTGCTACCCCAGCCTTCTTTCACCCGCCTCGTGCCTTTTTAGGAAATCATGAAGATGCCAGTGTTTCGTAAACTGTGAGCTGGTGCCACGTGAAAGAGGTGGTCCTCAGTTGCTCTCTCACCGGGACACAGACACATTCCTCTTCATGTCTTGCCAGGCATATGAAGAGTAAAGAAAAGGCCTGGAGCTAGGATAGGGCCAGGTTGACAGGAGGAGGGGCTTGAGATTTCTAGGCCATCTCTACAAGGACAGAAAGGTTTTCCCCAATCTCACATGACCCAGCATAAAGAATAGGGGTTCTTCATTACAGATAATAAGATGTGGTCAACGGAATAAAGCTTTTCTAACTGCTTCAAACCTCAACTGTAAACTGTGGTCAATAGTATCCTCCTCAAAGCTTGCTGTGGAGATTAAATTATTTTTTAAATATGTTTTTAAAAAAAGAGAACAGGGGTTCTCGGGGAACCATAGCCAAACCTCCACAAGGAGATGCCTGACCCAAAGATGGGTGGGCTCTGCTGCTGTAGGTGAGCTCAGGGTTGGAATGTGCACCCCACCCCACCTAGGGATGGGGCCCAGGATGACAGGGGCACAGCCAGGAGGAGGGAGAATGGGAAGTGGACGGAGTCGGGTGTCCAGCTCATGCAGTATTGATGGGGTAATGGAATACTGCACTTTACCGCCTGTTGATCCTACTCCCGGTCCCTCCTGGACCGGGGATCACAAGCTCAGCTGCGGGGACATCACTGAGGGGACAGGGAGGACCCCCTGCCCCCTGCCCTCAGCCCCCCTGACTGCAAGGCCCTTCTCCTGGGGGCACAAGGCCACACCAACCAGAGGAAGAGGTAGGAACTATGGAGTCTGCCATACGTTCCTGGGGGTTGGTTGCGGGGCGGGGGGTGGGGGGGAGGTTCTGTAGTGAGAGCGCACCGGCAGAAGGAGCAAAGCCAGGACCAAAGATAGAGACGGGAAAGGGCCCATCTCCTTCTTTTCACTGGGGACCAAGGAGAATCCAAAGGCACAGAGAGGTTGGGAAAGACAAGGCAGGCTTCGAGCACCAGAGCCATCTGAGAACTAAGCAGCTAGTTTCAACCACACTTCCTAACAGCTCATCAGTCTCTGTGCCTCTGCGTCCCGTTTCTGGCCCTCTGTTCTGATGCTTTATCTCTGGTTGCCTGGTTTTCTTTCCCCTCGGCCGAGGTGGGGTGCACGGGCGGGGAGGATGAACTTGGTGGCACTGGCGGAGCTCAGAGCTCTAAGACTGGACTGAGGGAGCTGGGATCAGGACCCCGAGGGGCTCCAGTTGAAACGGTTCTTTCCACCTGAAGGCCGCCTTTACTGGTCGCCGTCCCCGACCTGCTCCCGAGTGGTGTGAAGACATGGGGGAGGAGGAAGTGGTGGGGTTACCTCTGCCCTAATTCCCCCTCACGGCTCCCAACTTGGGAAATTTGGCCCCCAATATATCTCGGGACCAGTAGGTGAGGGGCTGGAGCTTGTATCTCCCTTTCCCTTACGTGTTCTTTCGGGTTTTGCTCTTCTATGTCTGTGTGTCTTCCTCCTGGCGTCCATCTCCTTTCACCTCATTCTGGTGGCCCCCTCTCACAGAGCCGGGAAGAGCGTGTTTTCCGCCATGAAGCTCGGCAAGAACCGGTCTCACAAAGAGGAACCCCAAAGACAAGGTATGGATGCGTGCCCCTGCCCAAGGTCCAGGCGGCCCCTCTCTCCCCTCCGGCGACCAAACCCCTCCTCTCCGCGGGCAGCGCCCCAACGGGCTCTCCTGCTATTGGCCGGCGGATCCACCTGGAAGGGGCCTGGCCTCTCATTGGCTGGCGGAGAAGCCGGGTCCTGAGAGTGGTCCTCCGGAAGGAGGCGCCCCAAGGGGTGAAGGTGGGTAGCGCATTTCCTCCGGTCTAGAACGGAGCAGCAGAGCCCCTCAGTCCGTTGGCCTTATCCTGCCCTCTTTGCTCTCATTCTTTCTTCTCCACACAGAAGCCTAGAGATTTTTAATTAGAGGCGGGAATAACAACAACAAAAAAAAGAAAGTTATTTGGCCAATTCCCTATTTCTGGGGGAAAAATCAGAGTCCTGAGAATGCTTGCTCTGTGGCAGGACTCGCTCTCCTGCCTTTTCCCCGTGACCTCTCACGAGGCTGCAGGGACGGCCCTGGGGGAGACAGGCAGGGTGGGTCCTGGAAGACTGGAGTGGCCTGTGGCGCTGGTGCCGCCGGAGCACCAGGCTGGGGAGGGTGCAAGACAGCTATTGAAGAGGAGGCAGGGAGTACAGTTGGAATACAGGGGAGAAATGGAGTGTATTAGGGGAGCTGTGTGTAGCTTTCTAACCCACATACCCATCCTCAGGGCTCCTGGCTTCCCTCCCCAGAATCCCCTGTGCAGCCCACTGGCCCCAGAATCTCTCTCTTTGGCTTTTGCCCCCGTGCGAATTGCAGCTGTGCCTTTTGCCTTCCTAGATTGGAGAGGGTGGAGCTGCCGGCTGAGACTCAAACCCACCATCCTTGGGTGGCTTCTCTGAATCGTCGTCATTCCTTCATCTCATTGGATTAATACACATCAGTACAGAGTTAGGTGCTGAATTCCATCAGCTGATTTACATGGATAAGTTCCTTCCTGAGCCTCAGTTTCTTCATCTGGTTACATGAGAATAGTGCCTATCTTTCCAGGCTGGGGTATGAGGATTACGAGGACTAAAGACATATGTATAACGTGCCTGGCATTGTGCCTGGCACATAATAGCCACTCAGTAAATGGTAGCTACTGGTACAGGAGGTACATAAGTATGGATTATTTTATTCCTGAACTTCTTCCACGAAGGATATTCAGTGCTTGCATAAGTGAGTTACATTCAATTAAAATTCAAAAGCAAGACCAGGTGCAATTTCAGTTAAAATCAGAGATCACGATTAGGCCAGAAACACCGCAGATATGCAGACCATAACATTCTAAGCAGATTGCTACCACGTAAACCTGGAATTGGACTCAGCTTCCTGGATGGCAAAGCAAAGAGGGAAATACAGCCACTATCCCACCATCCAGCCTACCTAACTGGCCCTCCCTCTTCCCCAGATGAACCGGCAGTACTGGAGATGGAGGACCTTGACCGCCTGGCCTTTCGGCTGGGGGATGGGCTGGATCCTGACTCCGTGTCGCTAGCTTCCGTCACAGCTCTCACCACCAACGTCTCCAACAAGCGGTGAGTGGGCAGGAACCCCACAGCCCCAGCTGCCTTCACCAGGTCAGGCAGGACCCAGCTTGTTATGTTTGGAATTTGGGAGGGGAAGAATCAGGGCCCATGGACAGCTCCTTCCTAACCCTGCCCCTTTCTTCTTTTCCTGGATGTCTCCCTCACCTCTCCCCCTGCAAAGGCAGGAGGCTGTTCCCAGGTCATTCAACACCTCCGGGCAAAGGGGAATCACGGAGCTGCCCAGTCCACACTTGAACCTGTTGACCTAATGTCTGTCTACCTATCGCTTCTGCCATTGGTTAGTCCTCTGTATTGGAGCCTCTGAGAACAGCTGACCCCCATTCTGTTTGGCAGCCCTGGAGTGTTTGAAGATCATGATTCTGCCCTTCTCCAAGGTCTAACCACTGCCAGTGCCCTCCTCCCCTGCAAGCAGTCCCCTTACACCCAGCCTGACAGTACATTCTCCTCCTCAGATCCAAGCCAGACATTAAGATGGAGCCAAGTGCCGGGCGGCCCATGGATTACCAGGTAGGCGGGGCAGCTAGAGGCCTCGTGCCTTTCCCACTCTGTCTAGTAGGGGGTTCTGGCCAGGTGTGCGTTACAGACTCTGTGAAGGCATGGATCTGAAGGTCATAGAGAACCACAAGCTGAATATATGTTACCAAAGTAAGCTTGTTCCTGGAAAGCACTCACAGCAGTGTTATAAGTAGAGAAGTACAGACCCAAAGAGCAACTTGAGAACTCTGCTTACGCTAGTCAAAGCCCTCCTAGGATTTTGTAATGGTCTTTTTTTTTTTTAACATCTTTATTGGAGTACAACTGCTTTACAATGGTATGTTAGTTTCTGCTTTACAACGAAGTGAATCAGTTACACGTATACATATGTTCCCATATCTCTTCCCTCTTGTGTCTCCCTCCCTCCCACCCTCCCTATCCCACCGCTCTAGGTGGTCACAAACCACCGAGCTGATCTCCCTGTGCCATGCGGCTGCTTCCCACTAGCTATCCACCCTACGTTTGGTAGTGTATATATGTCCATGCCACTCTCTCACTTCGTCACAGCTTACCTTTGCCCCTCCCCATATCCTCAAGTCCATGCTCTAGTAGGTCTGTGTTTTATTCCCATCCTACCCCTAGTCTCTTCATGACATTTTTTTCCTTAGATTCCATATATATGTGTTAGCATACGGTATTTGTTTTTCGGTCTTTATAAAGTGAGAGGGACCTGGAAAAACCATTAAAAGACCAAAGAGCATCCAAAAAAAATTTTTTTAAATAAGTGTCTCTGAAGAAAGATAGATATTTTGGTGTGTTTTTTAAAAATTGTTGCTTTGTATTATTTTGATGCTGGAAGTAATGTCAATCCTGGCTATCTATAGATGCTGAGAATGTGGGTGTTTTTTTTCTTCTTTTTGCTTCTCTGTATTTTCTGAAATTAACACTTAATTTTTTTATTTGTATGTTTCTAAAACTGGAGACCAAATGGCCGAGACAGGGAGAGATTTGCAGCTATAAGATTGCTAATGTGGCCACAGTGCAGGCAGGATGGGGCATGAGCATGGCTGGTAACTGTGGGGAGAGGGCCACGTGAACAGCAGGACCCAGTGCAGCCCTCCCAGCCTAGGGCCTCATCCTCAGCTTTGCGGGGCCACACCCTCAATTTTGTCTCTTTTCCAAGAGTTGATCGGAGCCTGAGAGACTGAGTTACACTAACGTAACTCACAATAGGCAAATGTACAAGCCGGAAGTACCTAGTACTTATTTATAAACTGCAAACAAGAAGGGCCCAAGGACCACGAATTCCTCTGGACCCTTCATTAGGAGCTATCAAGACCCAGTTGTAGGTGAAAAGACTGCTGGGTGTTCCTAGGATTGAGTGAGTGTGCTGGCTGGTTGGGAGGGCAGAGCCTTCAGGAGACCTCACCTGACTACCACTGCACTTCCTGCCTAGGTCCAGCGCCAGGCCCCAGAATCAGAGCAAACCCTTCTCCCGGGTTAGGGCTTTATCTTTGATGCCCAGTTCCAAGGCCTCACGCTCCCTTCTTTAAGGACAGCCCACCTCACCTCACTCAGGTGATAATATTGAGGACTTGACACCAGCTTTCTTTGTATCAGGTACATCTGGTCATATTTCCTCAAGGATGCACCTGTCTCTCTGAATCCTTGCTTCCGTTTGTTTTCATCCGGTCGGTGACCATCTTCCCAGGGGCTTGAAAAATAGCCCCAGGCAGTGTCAAGCGGACCTGGCCCTGTGGATTCAGACAGCCTCACACCACTGGGCTCCTTGGAGGTTTGGGAATGTCACCTCCTCACCTCTCTGCCAAAACCCAAGCACAGAATGTCCTAACACTTCTGAGGGCTTTTCCAGGACGCTCGGCTCAGGACTTTGCTCCTCTGTGTTCCAAGAAGAGCAAAACTTCCAAAGAACAAAGACCCCCATAGTCAGATACCATTCAATCTACAGTGTCACGAGCCCGCCATGTAAAGGCACATAGAAAATGGTACCATCGTTATTGTTGCTTCTAATGTAACTGTTATTTTTTTGAAGGTTTACTATGTGCCAGGCACTAGGCTAGGTAGGTATGTTTTCCATTTAAGTTAATGTAATCTTAACACCCACCCAAATATAGGTATTACTGTATTTCACAGACGAGAAACTGAGGCCCAGGGTGGGTAAGAAGCTTGCCCCAGGTCACACAGTTATTCAAAGCTGGAAACAGGGTTCAAACTTGAGGGTGTCCTACCCCATAGTCAGAGCAACTAATTTCTCTCTAATTAAGCCTTTTGAACAGTCTCTCCCTCTGGTCCCTGTTCATCTTTAGCTTACTATCTACTGCATGTTTTCAAAAGCTCTTTCAAACCACTTCCTAACAGAGACTTTTATTAAGTGAACCAGACAGTCAGCTTCCAAAGACTTTGTAAACATTCTGAACTGAACAAAACAATTGTATTGGACCTGGTAACACAGTATTCCCTGACAGGTTGATTCACATCTCAACTGTAAGTGTTAACACACTTGGAGAGAGAGCTGCGAGGAGGCAAATGTGGAATTATTCTTGCTTTCAATAAGTACAATGTATAAAGCAAGAAAACCTATCAGAAGGACTTCACTCTCTTGGAGAACTTGGCTTTGCTGAGTTAGAAAGACCTCAGCCAGAGACACTTAGCTGAACTCAGATTCAGCAAGGATCCTCAGGGCTCAGAACCATCCTAAAGATTGGGTAGCACTGAAAGGAGGTCCCAAGGTGAAAAGACCATGGTGTACTCAGGCCCTTTGTTTCTTCTGTTTAGAATGCATGTAATGCGAAAACCCTTTCCCGATTATTGGCATCTCAAAAGCAAGAAGCTGCAGCTTCCTCCCTGTGAACATGCAGTTTCCCCATCAGAGTGGGCAAAGCTTGGTGCCTGGCACTTGGCAGGGATGTTCTGGGCGGGTCACAGAGTCTTGAGTCTCTTCTCTACCCTCGCTCCCTGCCACCAAGACCATATACATTTTCACCTCCAAACATCTCTCCAGTTTTCACCTCCACGTCATTTATCCAGCTCAAGTGCAATATGGCAGCCACTTCCTATCTGATCTCCCTGCTCTCATATTGCCCCCTCCACTTCATGCTCTGCGTCACCACTGGAGTGATCTTCTCAAAATGCACAACGGGTCATGTCACATCTCTGTCACCTGGAGACGAGGGAACATAAAGGAGGTTTCAGAAGAGCAGTACTAAAGGGTCCACCACCTCTCATCTCCAGCTCCCAGCGATGTTCTTGCAGCCCGATCAGATCCCTCAGAAAGCAGGTCACAAAGCACCATGACCCTTGGGTTCTCCCAGCACAGAGGTATAGATTTACACTCAGCAGTGTTCCTTGCGATGAGTTTCATGAAGTCACCTGGGGATTATGTCCCTTATCTTGGAAGGAGAGGATGGAATAGTCCGTCACCGAAAGAGTTTCCCTGGTCAGCTGGTCAGTTGGTCCCTTAGTGGCTCTATTTGCCTCCCCCTCTTCCATCATGGAAAGATGGAGTGAGTCCTCTGCTGATGACTGAAATCCCCTTCTTCAGAGTTTAATGTTTTGTTCTTTTAATTTCAAGTCCCAATGATACGTCCCCCTCCATAGAGCACCCGGGGTGGGGGGTGGGGGAGCAGGGCTGGCATTCTCCTCCCCCACCAACGCCAGGCCCGAGACCTCCTTTGTGCACTCTCAGGGTACCCCTCAGGCCATCCTTCAGCCTGCAAATAGCACGAACTGGAGCCTCCTCCCCCTGCCCCACCCTTTTCTCCTTTCAGCCCTGTGCCCTCCCCTCCCTACCTGCTTCCCGCCTGGCGTCAGAGCTTCCAGCTATAGGGTCGTCCACCATTACTGGCTCTGCTCAGCGGAAGAAGGTAGAAACTCTGGGTCCTGAAAAGGAGCAGGGGGCAAAAAGGCTATCATTATGGCTGAGTCCCTGGGTGAAAAACATAAAAACCAGCCAACCTCTAACACTGCAAAAGTTAATCTCCTGATGGCATATCTTTACTACCTTATTATACCAAAACTGTGTTTGTCTACTTGCCAGTCTTGAGTTACAGAAAATCTTTTTTTTTTTTTAATGGAGGAAAAGAGATGGGTTAGTTTTGGGGAAAAAAAAAAAAAGAGCTCTTAAAAAAAATCTTTGGTATAAAGTTTCATAGAGCTTAAAACTCTATAAACTACTGCACAAAGAATGTTCTGGAAGGACTTCTAGTGTCTCTTTACTCTCTTCACAGTAAACTTCTCAGAGCTGGCTCTATTTCCCTTTTAGCTCCCTGAAGAAACAATGATTATTGAACTCCTTCAGAGCTCCAGATTCTCAGCTCCATTCCCTTTGGAACCTCATTCCACATAGTAATGCTTGTTTTCATAGTTCAAGTATTACTTCAATTAGTAAATGTTCAGTTTCCAGTTCTATATACTTGCTTGGGGACGTTCTCGTTGTCATCGGGGTTTTTATTTTTTTAACATCGTTAGTTTTGTTGTGTGGATTTTTCTTGGCCCTCCGGATATTTATAAGATATATAAATAACTGATGGATGCAGTAGATGATAATTTTCATGGCTATTCTTTTTCATGAAAAGGGAGAATGATTCTCTTGAGTAAAATCATATTTAGTAGTTGCATCAAAGCACAGCAATTAAAATACCAACTCTCCAAGATGAGAATCGTAAAAAGCAACTCATACAGTTTCATTAGAAGAGTGCTGAGGCAAATGCTAATACTAGCTCAACATAAGCTATTTTGTTAAAATGCAAGTTCAAGAGACTTAAATGAAACAATACTAAGCTTCACACACGACCCTATCTGTTTGGGACACCAGCCACTTAACTGAAAGTAAATTCTATTTGAGAAGCCATTTATAACAAGAGCTCACATTTCCTAGACCTGTCTACTGTTTATGAAGCACTTTGATGCACATTATCTCATTCAACCGTCACACACACTTATAGATAGGTAGTGTCTTCCACTCATAGCTGATAAAACTGAGTCTCAATGCCATTCCAGCAGCCCCGAGTCTGTGCCTCTTCCTATCTATCATGGCCCAACCTCCAGATCCAAAGCAAGAACTGATGGCTTACAATGAGAGTTCAGGAAGAGTATGTACACAAAGCACATACACGAACACACACACACGCGCGTCTCTCCCTCCCTCTCTCTCTCTCTCTCTCTCTCTCTCTCTCTCTCTATATATATATATATATATATATATATATATATATATATATATATATATATATGTATGTATATGCAAGTATTTGTTGAATGGATGAACAACTGAAAAAGGGCTTCCCAGTATAGAAATAAGATTCCAGAGAGGTGGACGCCACTGAAAAAGATGCAGAATGCACACAACATACAAGTATCAAGGCAAAAAAGGTGTGTTCAGGTGGGCACCAAAGCCTCACTGGGCATTCAAAGAAATTAAACAAAAGAAGGGGAGCCAGGAATGTAGAAAGGGGGCCAAGTTCCAGAAATAAAAAAGATGCCAGAGGCCTGCAGGCTTAAAATGAGAAATGCTGGAGCAGAAAATTAAATGCATGTTCATGGAGACTTAGAAAGCTTAATCCCGGAGTACACAAAACCTGGGAGGTAGGTTTGCAGCCCTCGGTGAGGCAGAGCCATTGATGCCGGGGAGAACTTGAAGCGCACGGAATCACCCGGGAGCTTTAAAAATATGGATGCTGGACGCCACTCCTTCCACCCCTCCCCTAAGACTGCACTGGGTTGGTCTGGAGTGTGGCCAGGGGCCTCAGGGTCTTTACCCACCATCCTTCCCCTCCCACCTGATAATTCTGCTGCACACCTACTTGGAGGTGATCTAGCCACGCCCCTTCTTTACAAATGAGGACAGTGAGGCTTAGCAGGGGAAAGAGCCCAGGATCACCAGCGGATGTACGGCAGGCAGACTGGCATCCAAATCCGGTGCTGGCTCCCGGCACCTTCCAGCCCGCTGCCCAGGCCCCGACTCCTGCAGGACCAGACCCAACCTCACCCGCTTTCCTTCTCGTTCGCCCTCTTGCCCGCCCGCAGGTCAGCATCACGGTGATCGAGGCTCGGCAGCTGGTGGGCTTGAACGTGGACCCCGTGGTGTGCGTGGAGGTGGGCGACGACAAGAAGTACACCTCCATGAAGGAGTCCACTAACTGCCCCTACTACAACGAGGTCAGCGCCCGGGGCCCCAGGTGGGGAAGGGGCCTCCGAACCGTGGCAGAGGCTGGGCCCCGGCCCCATGGGGCCCAACAGGAGAAGCTGGGAGTCAAGGGGACACAAAGGGCTACCAGCCGGCGTGACCTTGGCCCGCCCGTTTCGACCCGCAGCCTGTTGGCGTGTGCTGCTGCCCCCTCTGAACCCCCAATCCAGATCCCAGCCAGACACAGGTCTGGCCAGGGGCCACCCTATGAAAGGACTAGCACCCCAGGTCTTCCTGTACTACTCCCAGCAGTGCCTGTGAGTGAACCTCGCACCCCCTGAGGCCTGGTGCCAGATGTTTCCCAGGCCAGAGCCCCAGGGCAGGGCCACCTCCTTCCAGCCCCAGCCCGTGGTGGCACTCGCTGCATGCCGGGCGCTCTTGTAAATGTTTTTGGTGCAGTCATCTCTTCTGACTCTCACACTGTCAGAAGTTGTCACCATCAATCCCATCTTACACAAGGGACATTGAAGCTCCTGGAGAAAGACCTGGCCCGGGTGCTACGTGCCAGAGTCAGGTTCTGTGTGCGCACGCTCTCTGCTCAGCTGCCGTCATGGGCACCTGAACCTCTTCGGGGTCCTTCCAGACCACTGGCCCTGATGCTTAGGGAGTGAGGGGTAAAAGGCCCAGTACCCACTGCTGTTCGCTGCAGCTGTTTGAGGCCACATCGAGGTTAAGGGGCCTCAGAGACCTTCTAGTTCAATCTCTCCATCTTACAGAGGAGGATACTGAGGCCGCAATATGAAAAGGGCCAAGATCACAGAGAGTACTGTAGACAGAACAGGGCCCTGACTGCCCTGCCTCTGCCTAGCACTGTGTCTGCCACCTTGGATTGCCACCCCAGACACAGCATCGTGACTCTGGGCTCCAGGGAGGGACCCCCATCTCAATCAGATGCCTGAGCACACATCAGACCAAGCCAGAAGTCAGCTGGGCACCCTGGCCAAACGAGGCGCCTGCATCCTGTGTTTTGGTGTCCGTCCTGGGGGTGGTGAGGGCTGAGGGTGCCGTCTGCTGCTTGGGGGAGGGCATCGCTTGAGAAACTGCAGGCCTTCAGGAGGAAAATCCAGGCACACCTCTGCCTTTCCCAGGGACCCAGGCTAAAGCCAGAACCTGGCCGAGGTCTCCTCAATGACCACAAATGGACTCCATTCTCACAGCTGGTTTCCTGCAGGGTCACAGGGCTGGGACACTGCTGTTCAGGACCCCGCTCGGCCCCATGCGGCAACCTTCCCAGGAGTCAGGAAATTCAGGCTCGACACCTCTGACCTTATGTCAGGACACTTCCCTGACTGGAAAAGCCTCCGGCCTAGATAGCGTCTATTTTTCCCTAACAGATGTGGAGACAGGGCCCCCATGGCCTTCCACAGTTATTTGATAGTGGTGAAGCCATGTTTGCCTGAGGGAAGGGCTCACCTTGCAGCAGGCCCACATGCCTCATGTTTCATTCAAATGGTTTCCTCCTTCCCAAGGAAACAGAGCTGTTCTCCCCACTCTGTGGCTCCTCAGCAAACTCCTACTCACCCTGCAGAGCCCAGCTCAAATGTCCTTGCACTGAGTAGCCTTCCCTGCACTCTCTAGGTCAGAGGTCAGGGCATTCCTCTCTCTCTGACAATAACATCCCCAAGTTGCAGTTGGTTCTTCACGTCTAACCCAGGAGGCTCCCAGTCTCCTGTATCGCTGTAGCCCAGCCCAGGGCCTGCCATGTACCTAGAGGGCTTTGGTAACACTTTGCTGAATCGATACTTACCCAAACGAAGAAATAGACATCCGCTGGGCATCTGCTCTGCACCAAGCTCAAGCCTGGCCACAGAGCGGGTGCAAACAGCACACTTCCTAGTTCCATTTTCCAAACTCTACATTTATATCCGCTAAAACGATTTATTCCACTCATCTTTGGATCATCTTAAATTTACACCTGATCATATTTTTGTTCTTTTTCACAAACCCAAGTAACTCAGATTTATTCAATTTCTGTTTCGTCTAAACCAGAGTTTCTCAAACTCAGCACTGTGCTTACTTTGGACCAGGTAACTCTTTGTTGTAGGGACTGTCCTGTGCATTGTAGGATAATGAGCAGGATCCCTGGCTTCTACCCACTAGATAAAAGCAATCCTCCAATAGCAATCCTCCACGCAGATGTAGCAACCAAGAAGGTTTCTAGACATTGTCAAATGCCTCCCCAGGGGTTAAAATCGGCCCCAGTTGAGAACCAGTGCTCTAAACTATCTTTCCATGATTCCTCCCAGCCCCAAATCTAGAATTTTCTTTCTCTTTTCCTCTCTTCCTTTTATACTATCCCCCTGGTCCCAGAGGTGTGCTGCTTTCCGCTAATTCTCTGAGTTGATGGGAACCTACCTTTGGTTCCACTAGACACAATAGAGGGAGGTGAGGACAACCAATATCACTTAGATTTCTAAGTAATTACAAAAGGGAAATATGTTCGGGAAATACAAGGAATATGACCACAGACAGCTCAGAGTTCTAGCTTAGTTAGCTCGCTCTCCTATGGCTGACACAGCTCTGCAGCACCTGGCCTGGCCTTGACCCCCCTGCCTGGCTCTGGACCTGTCTTCCTGTGAAGGAAGACAGGTCCATCACCCATAACCATCACCCCCGTCCCCAAAACAACAACCCACAGACCAGGCCGAGACCTCTTCTCGGTGCATCCGGTCCCAGACACTGTCGTCTTCCTTCCTGCTGCCTAAAACCACCTATCCCCATGGCCTGGAATCCTTCTCTTTCTACATCCCAAAGAATCTACCATTATATCGTCCACTCAACATCACCAACTCTGCCTTTGCTTTTCTTTTGACTCCTCTTTTGTCTATAAGGCATTTCACTCTAGCATATTCTAAGCACAACTATGAAGAACCATTATGATCAAGGACAGGAACTAGAAGCCTATCATCTATCTATCCATCTACCTATCCATGCATCCGTCTATCCATCCATCTACCTATCCATGCATCCGTCGATCCATCCATCTACCTATCCATGCATCCGTCTCTCCATCCACCTACCTATCCATGCATCCATCTATCTATCCACCCAGCTGTGCCTTTCCTCAGTCCCACATACCTCCTAGTGACCACCACTTCCTCACCTTAATCCCTGCACTCATTTCTGCCCCCCATCTTTCCTGGAACTGCCCTTTTCCAGACATCAAGGACCTCACTGTCCCTAAGTTCCACATCCACCATTTCTCCCTCTCCCTTGACTGCCCTGGTCCTTCCATCCTCTCGCCACCCCCTGCCCTGGGGACCTCTCCTGCCACTCTCCTGCCTTCCCCTGTCTCCAGCTCCTCTCCTCACTGCCTTTCTTGGCATCACTTCCTGTGCCCACTGCTGAAGTGCTGCTCCTTCTTGGAGCCCTGTCCTGGGCCTGCTTCTTTCCTACTCTCCTTCCTTCTCTCCTTGGGTATCTCCCCAGCCTCAAGGCATTGGTTACCATCTGCGTGTCTAGATGCCTGTACCACCCACCTCTCCAGAGCTTCAGTCCCCCGTGACCAGCATCATCTGGGCATAGTGCTTCGTAGCAGTTGGTATTTATCGTGCAGTGGCCATGAGCGCATGCCTGGGGTGAATCCTTGACCCAGGTCATCTCATTTAGATTCCGAACCACGCCTCCCATCAACCCCGTGGATGCTGCCCTGGAGCAGTTCCACGTGGCGGCCCTGGCTCGTCATCCCCACGTCGCAGAGGTGTAAACTGAGGCTCAGGAAGGGAGGTGATTGGAGCAACAGTGAAAGCTCGGTCTTCCTGGCTCTAAAGCTGGCGCTGTTACCCACAATGCTCTAGTGTGAGCCTCCAGCAGCCAGGAGCAGATTCTCATTTACTCTAAGCTCTTCGGCAACCTTTCTTCCATCTCCCTGCCCACAAGTTCACCAAAACAGTGGGCCTTCTGGTCACTGTGCACACCCTCGTCCCCAGCGCCTGCACACCAAAGCCGGGACAGGTGGGTGGGCGCTGCAGCTGTGAATGGCAGCTCCCGGCCGGAGAGGACAGGTCACGCCCACAGCACTGACGTTTATAGCAGATTAAGTTCATCAGTTCTAAATTCTAAGGCTCAGCTTAGTTTACAGTTAAACACCTCCAAACTCGGGTTGCATCTTCTAGGCAGCATTGCGGTTTAATGGTGATGTCTGTGGGACCCATATAACCACAGCGTATCTTACAGTGTCTCACACGTATCTCATCAAGCCTCATAACAAGACTCTAAGGGGGGGGGCATCATTACCCCCACTTGACAGCTCAGGAAGCTGAGGTTCAGAAGATGTGTTGCTCAAGACCACATGACTCCCAGCTTCCCCGGGGTCAGGGGGGACCAGTGGTTGCCCCTCCTGCTCGTCTGAACTTTGGGGCTCAAGGGAAATGGCCGGGGTGCAGACAGGCACTGTCAGGAGGGAGGTGTCCGGCATTTAGCCTCTACCCTCCAAGTGACAGCAAGTCTGGGTCTTTCCCCCCTCCAGTACTTCGTCTTCGACTTCCACGTCTCTCCTGAGGTCATGTTCGACAAGATCATCAAGATCTCGGTGAGTGGGGAGCCGTCCCTGGCAGGCGGAGCTCTTAGCTCAAACTGCACCTTTGTGCAGACTTGAAAAGGGCACCCCCCCCGGGCAGGCCAACCATAAAAAGGCAGACCCGCACCCAGACACACAGCCGGGCAAGTGGGGCACAGGCTGGATGTGGGCCCCTCTCACCCCATTAGCCAGATCCTCCTGTAGAGTTTGCAACCTGCTCACGCGTACCTGGCAGCCAGCAAAGCACAGGCGAGGCAGAAGAGGCTGATGCTAAGCCTCAGGGAGCTGCCCCTGCCCCGCCAGACGCCCTCCTGCTTCACCTGAAGCTCACATCCCCAGAAAGAGTGACATGGCACCACTATCAGTCAGCCCTTCCCCGCCCCACGGAAAGCCTCAGCCCCATCCCGCCTGACTGGAGACTGGTGGTTCTGCCCGGAAGGTGATTCACTCCAAGAACCTGCTGCGCAGCGGCACCCTGGTGGGCTCCTTCAAAATGGACGTGGGGACCGTGTACTCCCAGCCGGGTGAGTAGCTGCACAGCCGGTCAGCTCCGGGAGCCCGGGACACGCAGTCCCTCCCACCCTGGTGGGCCCTGGGCTCAGGTGAGGCCGTGGGTGCACTCAGGTATGCAGAGCGATGGGGTGCCCGGCCTGCATATACCGTCGCAGTGACCACCTGCGCCCAGTCGGCGGGGCTCACGGGAGGCCTTCAGAGTCAGCAGCATGGCCCCCTTTCACAGCTGAGGGGCCTGGGCGCCAGAGGAGTGCCGGGGCTTCCCTGGTCACCCAGCTGGTCTACAGTGAGGTCAGGCCGTGTGACTCCAGAGTCCCTACCGAGCCACGCTGTCCTCCACACCCAACGCGGGGGGCGGTCTCTGAGGGACACTGTGCCCCGAAAACACCTTCACTGACCATCCGTCCAGGGACCCAGGCTGCCTGAGAACAGCCGCGTGGGCTAGCTGCTCGGGAGCTCTGGGGGAACCCCTATGCCAACACCATGTGGGGTTAGTGAGGGAACCCCAAGGCGTGGCCCAGCGGGCTGGTGAGGGTTGAACCAGACAGAGGAGGTGCCTCAGCCTGACAGGCAACACTCGCCACACGGCCAGCTTGGGAACCAGGGGGCAGACAAGCTGGCACTGGGCCCCACCCACGTCCCTGAAGTGAACCCGCCACTTGGGTGCAGTAAGGACCCCATTAGGCCCTCTGACAGTGACAATACAATTTCACACAATCACATCTGACCCTCCCAAAACAGTGAGGGAGACGTCAGCATTCCTTCCCATTCTACAGATGAGATAAGTGAGGCTAAAAGAAGTTGTGTCTCAGAGGTGCCACTAAACTATTAGGTTGAAGAAACTGGCGATTCCTTACGTTCAACCTAGTGGACACTTGGCTGGTGCACATTATAACTATGACTCAGACCAGGAAATCTAAGCTGAAAACCCAAGATTATGCACATAAAAATCACAAAATCATAGAACATTCAAGCTTGAAGAGACCTTAAAAACATCTAGTCCAATCTCTCTCTGAAGGAACAGAAAGAAAAAAATCCATTCCCTCTTCAAATAGCTTTTAACTCTGAAGACAAATTTTATGTCCCTCCTGAGTCTTATTCTCTTTCCTTGCTAAATTTCCCCAGTTCATCTAACTATTCATTCACACATCTGTCCATCCCCCATATATTCTTTCACCCACCCACATATCTACCTACTCACCTGTCCGTATGTTAATCCATCCTTCTATCCATTTATCCATCTGCCATCCCTCCATCCCTCTATCCATCTACCTTTTAGGCCAGCCAGGCACCCTACCACCCATCTTCTACTACCCAACTCCCCATCCAGCCATCTGGCTATCTATCCGTTCATGTATCCATCCCACAAACATCCACTCTGGCAAGACCCTTGAGGCTCTGGGGCAGCCTAGGACATGGCCCCCTCCTCCTGAGATGCACCAGTTCAGCTGACGGCCTCCAGTGACCCCTCACACACATGGCTTACTCCGCTCTCACCATCCCGGTCTGTCTCTTCGGACTCTGCAATGGCATTATCTCTCCGGAGACACAGTTGGCCCGGCCTATCCCCAAACAGGCCGATTTCCGCACACAGTCCTGAACACATCTCACAGAACCAAATGGGGACAGAGGCTTGTTGGCAACAGGTCTGAACTATAGTAGAAGTTGAAAGAGGAGGGGGGAAGAGGAAACTTCTGAGTCCCTGGAGATTCCAGTGCCCACACAAAATCAAGGAAGAAGATGTGACCTTCGTACAGGCTACGCCTGCAAACAGCTTTAAAGTCAACCTGAAGGGGCAGATCCGTCCTAGAGTGGGCTCCTCTCCTGACATCTGTCCTTTCCTCCACATCTGTCCTAATTCCTGGGAGTATTGGGGTGACGCTACCAGTCCCTGTCTCTAGGAGGCTTTCAGTCTGAAATTGGAGAGAGACAATAAGTAGATAATCACAGTGACAGTGAGATAGGAGATGTGCATATGGAAAGGGCCCGGGATCAGCCCTTCTGAGGAAGTCAGGGAAGGCTGCATGGAAGAGGAGACACATGAACTAAATGATTAGAAGTGTGAATAGGGAGGTGGAGGGTTGGGGTGGGGGGCAGAAGTGTCGGGGGCATTCCAAGCTCAAAGAACAGCAGCCACAAAGACATGGGGGTATGAAACAGCAATATGAATTATTCAGAGAGGGGTAAACAGCTTTGCTTGCAGGAGCACGGGGTGGGGGGATGGGATGGAGGGTGAACACTGCGAGCCGGGGAGAGCTGTATCAGGAGACCCCACAGGGGATGCTGAGGTCTGTGGTCTTTCCCCCAAGTACTGGGGAGCCTCAGGTGGGTTTGAGATGGGGAGTGAGAGATGGAGGGCCTCTTTGAGGGCTCTGTCTGGCAGCTGCATGGTGGTTGACTGCGTGGGTTGGGGCAGGAGGGCTGCAGGCAGGGAAACCAATTAGGAGGCTCCTCTGTTTGAAGCCACGCCACACGCCTGGGTGCATGACCAGGGGCGGGGCCTTGCCTCGGCCGCCCTTGCTCGGGGACCTCTGTCTCCCTGGCAGAGAGGCAGGCAGAGCTGTGGCCCCAGGGCCCCGAGACCTGATGACCTGGGCTCCAAGGCCTGCCTCGAGGACAGGTGCCACCCTGGGTAGGCCAGCAGGTGCAGCCCCTTCTTCTCGCCACCGCAGAGCACCAGTTCCACCACAAGTGGGCCATCCTGTCGGACCCCAACGACATCTCCGCAGGGCTGAAGGGCTACGTGAAGTGTGATGTCGCCGTGGTGGGCAAGGGGGACAACATCAAGACGCCCCACAAGGCCAACGAGACGGAGGAGGATGACATTGAGGGGTGAGGCTCCCATCCTCCCCCAGCCCCTGGAGACCCGGCCCAGCCCTTCCTGGAACACCAAGGGAGCCCCCAGGGTGGACTCGGCCCAGAGATCTCACCCTCCATCTCCCTACCCCCATGCCCAGATGGCCCATCTCTCCCTGGAAGGACTGAGGCCAGGCCAGCCTCGGTGTCGGGGGGCTCTCCTCATGGGGCAGAAAGGACTGAGGCAGGGCAGGCAGGGGTTCACAGAGGACAGTCAAGAGTGACAGTCATTTGACATCCAGGCTTCTGACTGTGAGAAACTTGGAAAAAAAAGAGCAGGGTCCCAGAGCTGCTGGGTCTTGAGTCTACACCCAGGAGAGCAAAGAGATTTTATTTTCTGTACCAATTCCAGGCAGCTGACAGTGGTTGTTGAGAAATATTCTGGGACCTCCTCTGGATTCAGTGAGAAAAAGTGCAGGATCCAATGAATCATGGCGTCCATGGGCAAGGGAGAGAGAGTGGGGGCCGGTTGTGAGGTTTTTGCGTAGGAGACGAAAGATGTGACACACAGCTGAGAGAACTGGATAATATTATTAAGGGTGGTCTCCCACGCTACAGTTTACAAAGTACTCATACGTTTTAACCTATTTGAGGCTTCTCATTTTCTGAGAGGGAATATCATACTATTCCCATCTTAAAAGTGAGTCAACTGAGGCTTAGAGAGATGGGGAGATTTGCCCAGGATCACAAGAGAGCAGGTGCCCTAAACTCCAGTGTTTTTAGTCCTAGTCTGGGCCTCCTCCGCCGTCCTTCACCTGTCGCCCGCCCCCAGGGGTATGTAGATGCTGAGGCAGGAGTCGGGGTGCCCAGGGCTGGCCACCACAGCCCTAGCTGTATGTGCCGGCAGGAACTTGCTGCTCCCCGAGGGGGTGCCCGCCGAACGCCAGTGGGCCCGGTTCTACGTGAAGATTTACCGAGCAGAGGGCCTGCCCCGCATGAACACAAGCCTCATGGCCAACATGAAGAAGGCTTTCATTGGTGAGAACAAGGACCTGGTCGACCCCTACGTGCAAGTCTTCTTTGCCGGCCAGAAGGTATTGGGGTGCAGGAGGCTGGGGCTTGGGGTGGCAGGCACCAGAGGTGGCAAGGGGTTGGCTGTGAGGGCCTGGGGACGGACGTGAGGCAAAATCAGAAGGCACGAGACTGGCCTTTGATCACCTTGGTGAGTCACCTCTAGAAGTGAGGAGAGAGAGAGGAGGGGAGCTCTAGCTCAGAGGGGCTGCGGGGGTGAGGCCAGGCTGGGCCTTAGGGATTCCTCACTGCCCCCAGGTCACCAAGAGCTGAGGGGAGGGGGGCACTGAGAGGGAGAAGAGCCAGAGAGGCTGGGGTGGGGAAAGGTGAGAAGGTAAGTACACACACACACAGCACATGCACACACACAACACACATATACACACGGACACACACGCACACTCACGCACGTACACAAACCCTAACCCTCGCTGCCTCCCACCAGGGCAAGACTTCGGTGCAGAAAAGCAGCTATGAGCCGCTGTGGAATGAGCAGGTCGTCTTTACAGACCTGTTCCCCCCGCTCTGCAAGCGCATGAAGGTACAGATCCGGGACTCAGACAAGGTCAACGACGTGGCCATCGGCACCCACTTCATTGACCTGCGCAAGATTTCCAACGACGGAGACAAAGGTCAGCAGCAGGAGACTGGGGGTGGGACATGGGGCTAAAGGGGTAGCGTAAATGAGACCCCCCCCATACACCACCTCCATCCCGCACCTCTGCCTGAAAGGTGCCAGCCGTGGTCAGGGCATTGCCAACAGCCCCCAGCTCCAGGGAAGGGCGGAAACTCATGGTTCACGTCTGCACAGAGATGCCTGGGCCCGCCTGAGCCAGGCTGCCTGGATCTGAACCCCGGCTCTGACAGTTACAAGCTGCGTGACCTTCATACCTGTTTTCCCATCTGTAAAATGAAAATAATAGTAATTATATGCATGTGTATATATACATACGTATTACATGTATGCGTGTACTGCTGCCATGGTACCTATCTACAGACTTGTAGGACCAGAGCACTGAGCTGAGTACCAGGGATACAGAACAAGGAGGAATCCATCGGTCTTCACGATGCTCCCCTGGGGCTGAGGGAGACGGGTGTGCTACCAAATGCTCAAAACCTGAGACAGAAGACACAAAAGCCTACAGATTGTATGATCCCATTTGTATGAAATGTCCGGAATAGGCAAATGCATAGAGACAGGAAGTAGATGAGTGCTTGCCAGGAGCTGGGGGGAAGCGGAACTGGAACGAACCGCTGAAAGGTATGGGGTTTCTTCTGAGGAAGATGGAAATGTCCTGGACGGTGGCACAACATAGTGAATACACGAAAAACCACTGAAATGCGTACTTTAAAGGGGTGAATTTTATGTTATAGGAAGAATATCTCCGTTTTTTAAATGCTATAATGTTTTTTATAAACTAGGCAGAACAGAAACCAAACAAAACTCATAAGGCAGAATTGAATCCGTGCAACACACGAGACATAACAGATCCTAATGGGAGAAAACTAGTTGGGACTAGGAATTGGGGGTACTTCGTGGAGGAAGAGCGTTTAACAGGCACAGGCGGAGAGTAAGGGCCTTCGGAGAGGAGGGGAGGGGTCTGCAGAAGCAGGTGAGACCCTCGCGGCACACACGTCTGCACAGACGGCAAAGGCCTTGCTGAGGAGCTGGGGAGGTGCTGGCATCTGTCCTGCAACAGGGACCGGGAAGCAGGGGGCATGATTTTGCTCCACAGAAATGGACGTGTGTGTATGTGGAGAGGCACGGCCGGCTCAGGCCCCCGCAGAGAATAAGCAGACACGCAAAAGTGCCCCATGCGAGTGACAAGGTCACCCCACAGCCAGCCCCGCGCAGCAGACACCGCTCTCCCTGCAGCCCCTGTGAGCCTCGCTGCCTGCAGGCCCTCTGCTGCCTCAGACATTTCCCCAAGCGAGACACGAGGTCCTCGGCTCAGCAACCAGGAGGTACAGGCCAGGAGCCCCCCCAGATAGGTTCCTCCCCGCGAGTGAGCCCCTCGACCCTCTGCCCCCGGCCCGCAGGCTTCCTGCCCACGCTGGGCCCCGCCTGGGTGAACATGTATGGCTCCACACGCAACTACACGCTGCTGGACGAGCACCAGGACCTGAACGAGGGCCTGGGGGAGGGCGTGTCCTTCCGCGCCCGCCTCATGCTGGGCCTGGCGGTGGAGATCCTGGACACTTCCAACCCTGAGCTCACCAGCTCCACAGAGGTGCAGGTGGAACAGGCCACACCCGTCTCCGAGGTGAGGCCCCAGGGCGCTGTGCTGTCCTCCGGAGCCCCCCGCTCAACCCCCTTCCCACCACGTCAGCCTGTGCCTGGCCTCGGCCCGTGTCCCTCCTGCCTGCCTCAGGGGGCCAGACCCCAGGATGGGGCCTCCCTCCCCGGAAAGCAGTAGGGCCTCTGTCCCCTTCCACTGCCTGTGCCCTCCCCGGGGGTCCCAGGGGGAGCCTTGTCTCTGCCTTCTTCCTGACCATGGATGTCCTTGTGCTGGACATAGCAGCCCTTCCTGCAGGGACAGGCTGGAGGGCCGAAGGAATTGGGCCTTCAGTGTCGGGGCTCGTAGCTCCGCAGCCGGGTAGGATGTCCCCACCGTTAGCCCCAAGGGCCTGTCTGTAAGATGTAGGAGGAGGCCTGGCCCCAGGCCCAACCCCCCCACCCCGTTAAGCTTTCCGGAGGGTTTGAACCACCTTCTCCACAGAGCTGCGTGGGGAAAATGGAAGAATTCTTTCTATTTGGAGCCCTCCTGGAGGCCTCAATGATCGACCGGAAAAACGGAGACAAGCCCATCACCTTTGAGGTCACTATAGGTGAGAGCTGGGCTCACAGGACTGGGGGCTGCTGGGTGGTAACTGCCAGGCCCTGCTCCACAGCCCGGGCGGGCGGGGAACTTTGACCACTTCCCTCGTGTGTCCTCAGGCACCCACACCGCATACAGCGACTGCACCTGAGAACACAGGCCCCACAGGGTCGGCCTCAGCTCCACCTAAGGGCTAGGCTGTGTTAGGGACACGAGGAGGAAAGAAGCCCTCCCTGCAGAAGGGAGCGAGGCCCTCATGGGACTGGAGAGGAGAGGGTGGGAATACGGGCCACGTCCTGGGCTGGACCTCGAGCTCAGCGGTCATCAGGGCTCCTAGTGAGACCTCTGCAGGAGTGCAGGACACGGCCCCTTCCTCTGGCGAGTGCTCTGTCGTGTCTGAGCTGGCACAGACCTGAGAGCACCAGCCCCATTCCCTGACACAGACCCCTGGACTGGAGGGAAGGGTGGGGCCTGGTGGGAAAAGGACTCTAGGCCCTCGGGTGCCCCCTTCTGCCTCCAGGCAACTATGGGAATGAAGTCGATGGCCTGTCTCGACCCAAACGGCCTCGGCCTCGGCCTCAGAAGGAGCCTGGGGACGAGGAGGAAGTGGACCTGATCCAGAAGTTGAGTGACGACGAGACTGACGAGGCGGGGGACCTGGCCTCAGTCTCCTCCAGCCCACCCATGCGGCCCCAGATCACCGACAGGTGAGCCGTCCAGGACAGAGGGTCCTGGGAGCCCTGCCCGCTGCCTCCCATCCTCTCATGGCCTGGCCCCGCCCCACCCCCGCCTGCCTGGGCACCCAGTCCTCCACCTCCCACCTGCTCCCACCCCAGGAACTACTTCCATCTGCCCTACTTGGAGCGCAAGCCCTGCATCTACATCAAGAGCTGGTGGCCGGACCAGCGCCGCCGCCTCTACAATGCCAACATCATGGACCACATCGCAGACAAGCTGGTCAGGGCCAGGCCACGGCGGGGAGGGGAAAGGCGGAGGGCGTGTGCTTCAGAGGGCCTCGCCCAGCTGGGACAGCTCCCTTGCAACACACAAGTGCTGTCTGCCCGGCGGCATGCCGTGGGGTTGGGGGAGGAACCGCAGAATGGCCCCAGTAGAACCTGTGTTCCTGTCCCCGCCCCAGTCCCAGGAGCGGTGGAGAGCCTGAGGGCTGCCGGGAGTGGAGTCTGGGAACCCTGGCCCATCCAGCCCCGGGTTTCCCTGGAGGTGACTGGCCACTGTCTCTGGCCTGCACTCCCCAACCCCCTGCATCTAGCCCTGAGCTCTGTCCGACCCCTGTGGGTCCACCAGGACCACAGACTCATGGCCCAGAGGTGGCTTCTTCCTTCAGGTTCCGAAAACAGAACCTGGAAAATTTGGGTTTCCTTGTGATGGCGAGACAGTCCAGAGATGGCGCTCGTGGGAGGTCCTAGGGCGCTAGCACCTCACCCCCCTGATGAACGGGGGAGACATTTGGGGAGGCCGAGGGGGGCTGTGCTCACACTCCTGGTTCACAGGAAGAAGGCCTGAATGACGTGCAGGAGATGATCAAAACGGAAAAGCCCTACCCTGAGCGTCGACTGCGGGGCGTCCTGGAGGAGCTGAGCCGTGGCTGCTAGTAAGTGGCAGAGCTGCCAGTGCAGGGTCAGAAGTGGGGGGTTTTCAGAGAAGGAGGTATCTGCAGGCCTCCTGCTGGCCTCCTGCTGGCGGGTGGGCTCTGCTAAGCCCTGCTTCTCCCCCTCCCAGCCGTTTCCTCTCCCTCGCGGACAAGGACCAGGGCCACTGGTCCTGCACCAGGCTGGACCGGGAGCGCCTCAAGTCCTGCATGCAGGAGCTGGTGAGGATGTGGCTGGACCACACCGGGGATGGAGGGACGGTCTGGAGGTGAAAAGGGAACCCGAGGTGGGGGACATCTGTCTCTGAGGTCACAGCCCCCAGGGCCAGACCCTCCATCATGCGTCATGACCTGAGCCCCACTTACACCCCGACCCCGGCAGGAGAGCATGGGGCAGCAGGCCAAGACCCTGCGGGCACAGGTGAAGAGACACACGGTGCAGGACAGGCTGAGGCTGTGCCAGAACTTCCTGCACAAGCTGCGCTTCCTGGCAGACGAGGTGTGCCCCCTGCCAGCCCCAAACCAGAGTGACCCAAGGTGGCGGAAGGGGGGCTGCACGGGAGGGGTTGGGCCAGACCATCCAGGAGGCCTCTCCTGCTCTGACAGCCGTTGGGGGACAGGAGAGACCAAGCCTTTCACCCTGCCCCGGGTTCTTCCCGCTGGATCGGTGGGAGGAGAAGGAAGACCCGGCGCCGGGGTCCTTTCTTCCGTGGGTTCAGGCCTGGCCAAGAGGCAGGATCCCTCCCTTACTGGGCCACCACCCCACCCCCACCCCAGCCTCAGCACAGCATCCCCGACGTCTTCATCTGGATGATGAGCAACAACAAGCGCATTGCCTACGCCCGGGTGCCCTCCAAGGACCTGCTCTTCTCCATCGTGGAGGAGGAGCTGGGCAAGGACTGCGCCAAGGTCAAGACGCTCTTCCTCAAGGTGCCGGAAGGGGAGCAAGATTGGGGGCGGAGGGGCTGGGGGTCTGCGCTTTTTCACAGGGGTCAACCTCCCCTTGGAGGGAGCAGTACCCCCACCCTTGGGTCTGGCTGGCCTGAGCTGACGGGGTGCTCAGAGAAGAGCTGGAGAGAATAGGAAAGGGGTGGGGGGTCCCCCCTGCCCATGCCCCTCTGCACTGTGTTCCGCACCACACGGCCCAGTGGGACGGCTGCGGAGGGCAGGGGCCCCTCTGCCCATAGCCTCCTCCAGCCTCCTGCCCCTTCCTCACCCCGTGAGCTCCGGCAGCTGACCCTGCGCCCACCCCCGCCAGCTGCCAGGGAAGCGGGGCTTCGGCTCGGCCGGCTGGACGGTGCAGGCCAAGCTGGAGCTCTACCTGTGGCTGGGCCTCAGCAAGCAGCGCAAGGACTTTCTGTGCGGCCTGCCCTGCGGCTTCGAGGAGGTCAAGGCGGCCCAGGGCCCGGGCCTGCACGCCTTCCCCCCCATCAGCCTGGTCTACACCAGTGAGTGAGGACTCCCGGGCCCGGGCAGGAGGGCACCGGCGGGTGGCCTGTTCCCCGAGCCTCAGCCTGCTCCCCCCACAGAGAAGCAGACCTTCCAACTCCGCGCCCACATGTACCAGGCGCGCAGCCTCTTTGCCGCCGACAGCAGCGGTCTCTCGGACCCCTTCGCCCGTGTCTTCTTCATCAACCAGAGTCAGTGTACAGAGGTGAGGGCCCCGGGGAGGAGGGCGTGGCTCTGGCTTTGAGAGCCCTGGAAGGGGCCCGTGAGCCTCTGGGATCTGGAGAAACAGACCAACCAGTACCCCAGATCCTTAGACGGAAGCCTGGCAGATAACTGCAGGCCCAGGCCACACAGAAGACAGGGAAGACATTGGCGGGGGGCTGGGAGAGAGGGTCAGGATCAGACCTCATATCAGCCTTTGTTTCAAGATTCCCAGAAGAGTCAGGGAACATGGCACTCCTGCTCCCGCGTCCCCTGGAGACCACAGTGACTGGGGGTGACTCCTCTTCAGGTGTTGCCCACGCACCATCACTTACCTGTGTCACCACCCCCCCCCCATGCTGCAGGTGCTGAATGAGACCCTGTGCCCCACCTGGGACCAGATGCTGGTGTTCGACAACCTGGAGCTCTATGGTGAAGCTCATGAGTTGCGGGACGACCCCCCGATCATTGTCATCGAAATCTACGACCAGGACACCATGGTATGGGTGGGCTCTGGCACCAGGGACCACGCCTCCTCCCCCGCACTCCCCCTGCGCTAGCGGCCACCTCCACAGCCCCCCCCCCAGACCCCCTTGGCCAGGGTGCTTGCCAGGGAAGCTCGGAGTCTGGGCTGCTGACCAGTCCCTCCAGGAGACCCCGGGTGTCTCCTGCCCTGTCACTGCAGCCTGACCCCTTCCCGATGCTGTGGGCCTCTGGGACCTCAGGGAGGAGACAGGCCAGGGCGTCCCACCTCCCGGCACAGACAGACCAAGCTCAGACCCAGATGTGCCAGGAAAGCCTGCCGTCCCCAGCCTTCCCCCATTTGAGGGCCCCCCCCCACCCCTGCCCACACCTACCACAGTCACTAACAGCCTCATAGCTTTCCATGGGAGCTCTGGAGTAAAAGAGTGGAGGATTAGGGTGAGCCCTCCAGAGCTGGGAAGCCACTTACTACAAGCCGCCTCAGCTACTGGGGTGCCCTGAGTGAGCTCTGCACTAGAGGCAGGAGCAGCTATTTCTAGTCCTGAGGCCCGCATTTGCCATTCATTGCCAGCGTGGCCCCGAGCTATAGCCCGAGGCTTGGTTTCCCCCATCTGTAAAATGGGGCGATCACACCTGCAACTGGGGCCATGGTGAGGACTGAACGAGATCCCAGGTGTGAACGCTTTTGGTCAGTTCAAGCACCAAGAGGCCACCCTGGCTGTTTGTCACATCAGGGCAAAGCTGACTTCATAGGCCGGACCTTTGCCAAGCCCCTGGTGAAGATGGCCGACGAGGCATACTGCCCGCCCCGCTTCCCGCCCCAGCTCGAGTACTACCAGATCTACTGCGGCAACGCCACGGCCGGGGACCTGCTGGCCGCCTTTGAGCTGCTGCAGGTGGGGCTGCTGGAAAGAGGGGGCTGGGCCAGGGGCCTTTCTCCCCCCCACCCTGCTGTGAGGCCAGTCGGACAGGAAGCTGGGGGTGTGGTTCTTGGGGACCTGGGCTGTTCAGCCTTCCCCGTCTCCCCAGATCACATGCCAGATAACTCATGGGGAGAGAGAGCCCTCTCCCCGGGCTCCCCAGGGTTTGACACTATGTCCCCCACTGCCCAGATTGGACCAGCAGGGAAGGCCGACCTGCCGCCCATCGATGGCCCAGTGGACATGGACCGAGGTCCCATCATGCCTGTGCCTGTGGGCATCCGGCCCGTGCTCAGCAAGTACCGGATAGAGGTGTGTGAGGACTCCATCCGGCCCCTCCCAGCCCTGCCCCGAGCAGGCCCTGCTGTGCTCTGCTCCCTGGCCCCCAGCACTCTTGCTCCATGAGGGTCGTAGGCATGCATTACACTGTTGGCATCAAACTCCAGGGGTCTTCAGCAACCTCAGGCCACGCTCCGTGTTTCAGATAAGGACGCTGAAGGCCCAGGAGGGGAAGTGACTGGCCCAAGGTCACACCCAGGGGCCAGTAGCAGACCCAGGCTCGCGACCGTCCGACGCCTGCCCCTTTTGCACTCAGTCACACTGCCACGGTCCAGGACCCTTCCCGGCCCTCCCATCTGCCCCCCACACCCACTCTCACCCCACAGCGCCTTCAGGACACCCGCCCCTCCTTGGATCTCCCAGCCCTCACCCTCCTGACGCACGGTCCACCCACAGCCCGGTTCCTCCTCAGGTGGCCCTGCCCGCCGGCCGCTGGGGCCCTTGACTGAGGGCACCAGCTCCCCCCACCGCCCCCCACCCCACGCAGGTGCTGTTCTGGGGCCTGCGGGACCTGAAGCGGGTGAACCTGGCCCAGGTGGACCGGCCGCGGGTAGACATCGAGTGCGCGGGGAAGGGGGTGCAGTCGTCCCTGATCCACAATTACAAGAAGAACCCCAACTTCAACACCCTCGTCAAGTGCTTTGAAGTGGTGAGTGTGGGCCGGGATCTGCCTGGGCAGAGCTGGGTGCCTCTGTCCCTTCTCTGAGTTCTGGGTCCCTGCCCCACCCCCAGGACCTCCCGGAGAACGAGCTCCTGCACCCGCCCTTGAACATCCGCGTGGTGGACTGCCGGGCCTTCGGCCGCTACACCCTGGTCGGCTCCCACACCGTCAGCTCCCTGCGGCGCTTCATCTACCGGCCCCCGGACCGCTCAGCCCCCAGCTGGAACACCTCTGGTATGGCGCCCCTGAGGCCCAGGGCAGGGCCTCGGGCTCTCAGTGCGGCCCACCTGATGTCCTCCTGGGGCCATCCCTAAGTGGGCGGGGGAGGCCAGGAGGGAGGTCCCGCCCTGGGGGCCAAGGAAGGCTGCCCAGGGTGGCCCCAAGCTCTAACGCCAGACCAGCCAGAGCCCAGGGGTCCTTAGAGAGCCTGAGGGCAGATGGCTTCCTCAGTCAGTTCCTGGAGGAGACCCAGGCCCCCCCACCCAGTCCGAACCCCCCCCCCCGATACCCCCGGCCCGCGGCCCCCACTGTGTCACTCAGCACGCCTCACCCTCCTCTCCGGCTCACCTCCTCCCTCTCCTTATGCCCTCTTTTCTCCCTCAACTGTCGAATCCCTCCCTCTCCCTCAGAAAGCTCTAGAATCAGCTTTAGGCCTCTGGTCCTTCCAGCCACCCCTGACTCTCACCGTTACTCCTGCTCCTCCTTGTCTGTCTGTCCATCTCTCTGTCCAGGCGGCCTCCTCCAGGGCTGCCGTGTGCTGTACAGTGGGGGCCCCTCTTCTCACCCCACAGGGGAGGTCGTGGTGAGCATGGAGCCGGAGGTGCCTGTCAAGAAGCTGGAGACCATGGTGAAGCTGGATGCGGTAAGGCGCCCGGGGTCAGCCCCACGCTGGCTGGGGACGTGCAACTGCGGGTGGCGCTTTCCCAGAGCCGGGCCACCCCACACACAAGACGACACGTTAAGTCACTCCTCCTTTAGCGTGCGATGGGCCAGGGCTAACCCTGACTGCATGCGCACACAGCCCCATCCTGTGCTGTCCCGGAAGGCGAGACTCTCAATTCTGCGTGTGTGCGTGTGCACGTGTGCATGAACACGTGGTACACACGTATGAGAAACAGAGAGAGCGGTAACCGTGTGAAGTAATAGCCTGCAATTATTTTTATTCCAACAAACGACACCATAGGCAATGGATTCCTTGTGCAAACACCAGTGTTCTTTCCAGAGGGTCCCCGGTTTTCCCTCCCAGCCATTTACAAACAACTACCCCAAGGCATAGGTTGGGGCAGGATTTCCAGGTGGAAGCACCTTATTCCTCCTGGCTTTGGGACTGGGGCTCTTTGTCTGCCAGAGGGAGACCTGTCACCCGGGTGTTCCGATGCGGACACGGCGTCAGCAGGGGACGGCGGGATGGAGGCTGGCCTGGAACAGGCCATCCTGAATCCAGACAGGACAGAGGGGCGGGAAGCAGGCTTCCTTCCCACCACATTCTCCAAATCCCGTTCCTGACTGCATGTGCTTCACGCAGCCCAGGGCCGTCTCCTAGGCTCTGAGATCTGAGTCGGGTCTGAAAGGATCCTTCCTTACCTCATCATCCTGGTCCCCATAGAGTCCCAGCCAGCAGGCTGAGTTAGCACGGGGCACGGCTCATGGAAAAGGGGAGGAGTCGAGGCCCGGGGCCTGGCCTGCAGGCCTGGGATGGCACTGCCAGGGGCTCTGGGGCTACACCTGGAGATGCCACATCCCCCTCGGCTCCCAGCTTCCTGAGCTTCTCCCTGAGAAGCCCGTTCCTCCTGGAGGCAGGGGCGGGGCAGGGAAGGCCCCCGGTTTCAGGCCATCAGTGAACCAAGAGGACGGCACAGACCTGAGCTGCCCCATCGTCCCACAGGCCCTGGACTCTGGTGGGACCCTTTTCACCAGGTTCCTCTTCAGCTGTGTAATTTTGTGTCCACTTCCTTTTTAAGGCACTTGTCCTTCATCCAGCCAGCATTACTGACCTCCAGCCTCATGCCATGACAGCCTCCCCTCTTGACTCTCAGTGCTCAATACGGTCATCTGTGGGAGTTTATAACTCTCCTGGTGCCCAGTTCCCCCATTTGGACTCAGTGGAGCCCTGCAACTGATGATTTTTAAAAGCCCCCAGTAATTCTAACGTGCAGCCAAGTTTGCAAACCACCACCCTGAAAGGTCTGAGGCAACATTTTCAAGGCAGACCTTCCAGAGACCCAGAATTGGCCACGTGAGCACAGCGCTCACGACACAGGGAACATCCCTGCATGAGCTCCCTCTCCTTCACCCTCCCGGGCCGGCCGCTACCTACCACTTCCGGCCCCGGTGGCTAAGTCTGTCCCTGTCTCCTTGGTTCCTTTCTGCAGACTTCTGATGCCGTCATCAAGGTGGATGTGGTAAGTGTGGGGACCAGCCTGGGGGCTCTGGGGAGAGAAGACCCTATACTACATAGGGTATCAGGCCAAGGAAAACAGCATCAGGGACCGAGCCACCCCGTAGCCCCTGATATCCCGGCCACCTCACCCCTCCAAAGAGGCAGAGGGAGAGAGCTGTCTGGGCTGCAGGACCCCTGAGAGGCAATCCTGCCTTGGCTGGGGGCTCATGCTGGCAGGTCATGACCCTCTCTGGGCCGTGACATCCACTTCCATAAAACAAGGCCCTGCCCCTTGATGTCAGTAGCCCCACAGAGCCTCCTGGAGCCCAGGGCTTTCCTGAAGCAGATGGTCGGAATGAATGGGGGAACCCCGGATTGTTCAGGTCTCCGGGAATGGCCAGGGTGAGGGGATGTATGCAGGACTCTAGACCTAGCCAACCCTGCAGGCTGATGAGGAGAAAGAGAGGAAGAAGAAGAAGAAAAAGGGCAGCTCGGAAGAACCAGAGGAGGAGGAGCCAGATGAGAGCATGCTGGACTGGTGGTCCAAGTACTTTGCCTCCATCGATACCATGAAAGAGGTGACGCCTTGGCCTGGGCAGGGGGCCGAGGAGGGACTGGGCTGGGAGGGGTGACCCCAGCTCCACATCAGACCCTCCTATCTAGCTTCTTCCCCACCCGCACCAGAGCTGGCTCCCCCACTCCATCGACGTGAGCTTGGGGCAGGCTGTCTCACAGCCTTGAAGTTCTAGCTCACGCTTTTCCAGGATGGAGGTCCAGTCTACCTTCCCTGCCTTGGTTTTCTCTAGTCCTCCTTCATTTCTTCCACAAATATCTCTTGAGTGTACATGATGAGTCAGACACCAACCTAGGGGCTACAGGAGCCAAAAGATAAGATTGGCTACCTGCCCTGAGTATTTACTGGACATGCGAAATGGACATGTAAGCAGATACACTACCATGTGATAACAAAGGCAATTCAGTGCCTGGGGGCATCAGGAAAGGCTTCACAGAGGAGGTGACCTTTGAGGAAGAGGAGAAATACATGCTCAGAGGCCAAAGGGAACAACTTCTCAGTAGTATTTGCACAGCTATTATTATTTTACATATTAATACCCAGCTGTTTTATTTTACATGCCTCCGTCACTGTGGCTGTGAAATGTTCTTCCCCTACTGTGTGCACACGGGTTCTGTCTGCTGAGCCAGATTGCAAGTTCCAGAAAGCTCATGTCTCCTCTTCCTCGTTTATCTCTCTCCACACTGCCAACCTAGCTCAGGGCACTCCTTGACTGACCAACTGACCAGGATGGACATGTGCCCACGGTTGTGTTTCCTCAACCAAGCTGATCCAGCCACATTCTCTCCCCAGGCCCTTTCTATGACCTGAGTTGTGTGTGATGTTTACCATCCATGTTAGAGCACAGGTTAAACTGCTGTAGCAAGTTAGATTGATGTGAACAAGAAGAAGGTTGGTATGGTGATTCGGCGGGGTCAGGGACCAAGACCCTGCCATCCTGTTACTGGCATCTGTGTGGTTAGAGATGGCTTGCCGTCACGTCCTAATACTAGTCCACGGGAAGGGTAAAGAGAAGAAGGGAACGCATACTCCTTTCCTTTTAAGGGCCGGCCTAGAAGCTGCACATATCACTTCAGCTCACACTGGCTAGAATCTAGTCCCATAGCCACACTTAGCTGCAAGGGGGGCTGGGAAATGTAATCTTTAGCTAGGTAGCTGTGTGCCAAAAACTTTTAGAGAGCAGGAGAGCAGATAACTGGGGGACACCTAGTAGTATCTTCTCCCACCAACACCTCCTGGATTCAAGTTGGCCAGGCTGGAGCTCCAAGAGGCTGCCCATTGTCTCCTCGAGTCTATTCCTGTAATTTGCACAGGCTGCCACCAGGTGGCGGTTGGGTGAAACCTGATGATTTAGTGTCCAGTGTGTACTGACTGAAGAAAATGAGGCACATTTTCTTATTCAGTTATACTTTTCTACATTAAAATAATGATACCACTACGAAGCAACATTAAAGAACACATATTTTTCAATCATACACAATTAAAGAATCATAACCCCTAAGTACAGTTAAGTCACATTGTACACATCATAAACTTTTTTTAACCCACTTAAGCACATCATGGGTTTGAAACCCAATGGAAGAGTTTCTGCCTCTAAGCATTTAAGAGTGGTCTGAGACCACAGCGTGGGTTCAACAAACCCCTCCCTAGGATACCCACCTTCCCTCCTCCTCACCTCATCTTTTGGCAGCAACTTCGACAGCAAGAGGCCTCAGGGATTGATTTGGAGGAGAAGGAGGAGATGGACAACACTGAGGGTGAGCCCTGGAGCCCTGGACCTCTGCCTCTCCCTCCTGGCCTCCTGGATGGTTGGCTTCCCTGCTTGTCACACCAGCTGCTTCTCTTTCCCCTTCCCATGGGCCCTCACAGCTGCAGCAGCCAACAGCAGATAGCACCAGGCATCCCTGGGCACCAGAGAGCAGGCTGAGGCCCTTATCTAGAGTGGCTTTTACTCTGACCAGTTCATCAGCCACAGTGAGGGACAGACATTTAGAGTCACAGAACATCAGAGCTGGAAGGGATCTCAGAGCTCACCCCATTCAGCATCTTCCAGACCTTTTCCATGGAACACTATTAATGGGTCTTCTGAAGGGAAAAGAAGGTTCTGGGGTCAAATGGGTTAAACAGGTCCCTTGGTGCAGGACTTCTCAGTGCCTTTAATATACAAATGCTATTATAAATCTCTAAAAGGAAGACATAATAAAATATTTCCCCAGCTTATTTTACACACACACACACACACACACACACACACACACACACACACACACACACATATATATCTTTTCTTCTAAAGCATTCCAAGAACACCTATACCTAGTGTTCCACTGAATGCTCTTTGGGAAATGCTGATAAAAGAACAATCCTCTTAATGTTAAAGACAAGTAGACTGAGGACAGAGAGCACGGTGAGCTGGCACCAGACCCAAGCTCCTTCCATGCCCCTCTCTGTCAAAGGGCACACAGCAGTCTCTGCACGCTTCTGGCACACTGGTGCCCTGCTCCCGTGGGAGGCGGGCATGCCAGGAAGCATTGTCTGCATTTTCTACAGATGAGCACACAGAGACCTGCAAGTTAAATTAGCAAAGCGACAGGGCTGGGTCTCCAACCCAGGCCTTCCTGTCAGATCATTTCTGCCTCCTTGTCTGTTTCTGGCCAGGCCTGAAGGGGCCGATGAAGGGCAAGGACAAGGCAAGGGCTGCAAAGGAGGAGAAGAAGAAGAGAACCCAGAGCCCAGGCCCAGGCCAAGGGCCTGAGGCCCCTGAGAAGAAGAAATCCAAGATTGATGAACTCAAGGTGAGGGTCTGGGAGTAGACCTAGCCAGAAGGTGGGGTCACACCGGGGGCAAGACAGAGGCCAGTGGACCGGCCTCACCCCCTGACAGCCCGGCCTGGCTCAGGTGTACCCCAAGGAGCTGGAGTCAGAGTTTGACAGCTTCGAGGACTGGCTGCACACGTTCAACCTGCTTCGGGGCAAGACGGGGGACAACGAGGATGGCGCAACTGAGGAGGAGCGCATCGTGGGCCGCTTCAAGGTCAGGCAGGGAGCACAAGTGGGCCCTGAGTCCTGAGGCCCCCCCCCCACCAGCTCTTCTCCCCACCCCAAGCCCGGGGCTGACAGCCAGGTGGAACTGTCAGCCAACCCGGTTGATAAAGTATGAAAATACTTCCATGCTGATGGATAAAGATCATTTGCCCTAAACCCACCTCCCCACTCCACCCCCCTCAGAGTTGCCCCCCAACTCCAGCCACTCCCTCCAGAACCCCTGACTCTCTGTACCCCAGCAACTAAAGGGTTAAGGCGCCACCACAGCAGGGTGCAGACCCTCAGGGCTCTTGGCTGTTTTGAATGCCACCCCTGCCTGTGCCATGGGAACTGCACCCTGACCCACGCTTGCCTCGCCCCAGGGCTCCCTCTGCGTGTACAAAGTTCCACTCCCAGAGGACGTGTCCCGGGAAGCCGGCTATGACCCCATCTACGGCATGTTCCAGGGCATCCCCAGCAATGACCCCATCAACGTGCTGGTCCGGGTCTACGTGGTCCGGGTGAGAGTCCCCTCACATCCTTTCCCCAGGCTCCCAGTCCTCCTGCCCAGGAAGGGCTGAAGCAGCTACAGACTGACAGCCCCCAACCTGGGAGACACCAGGGAGGTCAGCTGGTCTAGTGCCATCCTTTATAGAGGAGGAAGCCAAGGCCCAGAGAGGGTCAGGGACTTGCCCAGGGTCACACAGCAAGTCTCTGGTCCATGCTCCTGCCCCTCACTGTCATGGGACCATCAGGGAGAGGGGCAGGGACACTGGAAGATGAAGGTGCCCGGGCCCTGCTCAGGAGCACCCCTCCCATCCCAGGCCACAGACCTGCACCCCGCAGACATCAATGGCAAAGCCGACCCCTACATCGTCATCCGGCTGGGCAAGACCGACATCCGTGACAAGGAGAACTACATCTCCAAGCAGCTCAACCCCATCTTTGGGAAGTAAGGCCTCCTGGTGTCCCACTACCACCTGCCCCGACTTCCCCAGAGCAGACCACCTCCTACTCCACCCGACCCCAGCCCAACCCTCAACCCTTCTCCCCACCCTGTCCCACAAGGTCCTTTGACATTGAGGCCTCCTTCCCCATGGACTCCTTGCTGACGGTAGCCGTATACGACTGGGATCTGGTAGGCACCGATGACCTCATTGGAGAAACCAAGATCGACCTGGAGAACCGCTTCTACAGCAAGCACCGCGCCACCTGTGGCATCGCCCAGACCTACTCCACGTGCGTGGGGCGGGGCGGGGCGGGGCGCACCTACTGCACCTTGACTCCAAAACCAAGATGCAGAGCGTGGGATTTGGGAAGGTGGACACATGATGGTTTGTGTCCCAGCCAGGCCTCCACCCCGACAGGTTCTGGTCTTAGCCTTCAGGAGCCAGGACTGCAGATTCCAAGACAAGGAGAGAGACAGGGGATTCCAGGACAGAGGAAGCAGGATGAGAAGAGAAAAGCGAGCTGGGTGGAGAGGCAGGAGTGCGCTAGGAAGAGTGGTCTGAGGATCTGGCCGCCCTGTGCCACTGCCGGGCTGCGTGACACTGGGCAAGCCCCTTAACCTCTTGTGTTATCAGTTTCCTCGGAGAGTCTTTGAAGTTCGCTTAGAGGGGACACAGTGGGGGGGGATGGTGCGGGCTGCCCTGGGGGAGACCGGATACTCATCCTTGGGCCGCTGAGCACGTGGGCCGGAGCCCAGGGCAGGAGGGATCAGCCTGCCGCGGCCCCGGTGTGTCAGCTGATCCTGGAGCGCAGGGCAGGGCTCACTTGCTGACCCGGAGCAACGGCCAACCTAAGGAAACCGGCCGGGACCATCTACCACCTGGGGATGGCCCAGCCGCACCCTGAGCCCCACCCAGCCCATGTGTCTCCTCCGACAGACACGGCTACAATATCTGGCGGGACCCCATGAAGCCCAGCCAGATCCTGACCCGCCTCTGCAAGGAGGGCAAAGTGGACGGCCCCCACTTCGGGCCCCCTGGGAGAGTGAAGGTGTCCAACCGCGTCTTCACAGGGCCCTCCGAGATCGAGGACGAGAACGGTAACGGGATGCTGACAAAGCTACAGGGGTGTCAGAGGCCAAGGAAGGACCCACACTTCCCTGTGGTGGGACCACCCATCCACTCATCACCCCAGTGTACCCCCTCCTGTGCGCCCAGCCTCCGCCCTTTCTCCCCATCCCACACAGCGCTTGCCCACTTGTCCCCTTCACTCTCTCTCCCGGCATCCCTGGAGGGTAGGGAGGTTCTCCCCATTCTGCAGATGAGGAAACCGAGACCCAAAGGGTTTCAGTGACTTGCCCAAGGCCACTCAGTTCTTACAAGGCAGAGTGAAAGCATAGACCCAGATCGGTCTGGCTCTCCCCACACTTTTGCCCCCCTGGCACCTCCCAGAGAATCAGCAGGTATCTCTGCGAGGAAACCAGTGCCAAATGTCTTCAGGATGTGGGTTTTTCCTCTTCCCTGACCTCATAGCCCAGAATTCTCTGGTCAAGTTCTCCCGAGTACAGGAAACCCAAGGACACAGACTTTCCTGGGCCCGTGAGGCAGCTGAGAGCTTGGGCAGTCCACAGCCCCCTCTGTGCCTCAGTTTCCCAACAGTAAACGGGAGATGGGGCCTCCTTGTGCCCCTGAGTCCCTGGCCCAGAGCAGGTCTCTTGTTCTGCTGAGCCCGTGTGTGAGCTCACCACCGGCACCCACAGGGCAGAGGAAGCCCACGGAAGAGCACGTGGCACTGTTGGCCCTGAGGTACTGGGAGGACATCCCCCGCGTGGGCTGCCGCCTGGTGCCAGAACACGTGGAGACGCGGCCGCTGCTCAACCCTGACAAGCCGGGCATCGAGCAGGTGACTGGCCTGGCCAGGATCAGAGGTTCTTTGGTGTTTGGGTTCAGGGAGTCCCCACCTGGGTCCGTAAAAACAGATCCTCGGGCTATTCACTGCGTTCCCTTCAGACGCACACACCATGGCCCTTCGCCGTAACTTCCAGGGTTCGAGTCTTAACTTTGTGTGAGAATCACATCAGCTCAGATGGAGACCTAGGGTATCTCCCTCGGAAGCTGCCACTGGCTATTGGTGACGTCATAGGAACTGCTGGCATCCGAGGATGAAAACTGACGAAATGGGTCCTGACAGAACACAGGTTGGGAGGGAGAGGAGAGCTGGCCTGGCTGGGTAGAGGGAGAGTCCGTGAGACCCGCCACACCTCCTCCTCAGGGCCGCCTGGAGCTGTGGGTGGACATGTTTCCCATGGACATGCCGGCCCCCGGGACGCCTCTGGACATCTCCCCCCGGAAGCCCAAGAAGTGAGCTGCTCGGGCCCAGCACCCCTCCCCCGAAAGGCATCCTTCCTGTAGGAGGCTCCAGGCCCAGGTCTCCCTAGTCAGTCCCGTGTGGCCTTGTTGGGGGAACGGAGCAACCCATCAGGAGGGCTGTGGGACCTGCCCTGGGTGGGTCCCCTTTGCTGCAGCAGGGGCCACACCTCGGTGGCGAGGTCAGAGAGGGCCGTGAGTTCACACGGGCACGCTCCGGCAGACTTTGTCCTCACACACCCACTCCTCCACGTGCGTGCACACACACAGCATGCCCGTGGGCTCCCCCACACACACACCCACAAGACACAGAAGCCCTGGGAGCCTGCTCTGCTCCCTGACAGTCCCCACTCCAGGCTGTCATTCAGCTCAATCGACCAAGTTTTATTTAAAGCATCCGCTGACGAGATGCACAGGGCGAGTGCCCAGAAGAGGCGGGAGGGTGGGAGAGTGGGGAGAACTGGGTCAGGAGCTACACCGCCTGTCTCTCCTAGTTGACACTGGCCAGGTCGCTTTCCCTGCCTGGCCCTCAGTTTTCCCATCTGTAAAATGGCAGGATCAAGTCACGGCCAGCGCTGGCCTCAGCGCCTGCAGTCATGGCCAAGTGTGTAGGCCTATGCAGTTGCACAGGGCCCCGCGCTTATTTCAAGATGGCAGTCTTAAAATTCTTAATGATTTTTAACAAAGGGGCCCACATTTCCATTTTTCACTGGACCCCGCAAATTATACAGCCGGTTCTACCTGGCATAGTCTCCCGGTGGGACCCTGAGTCTGCTGTTCCAGGGCCCGCCACCAGGGGACACCCCAAACCGCTATGTTTCCAGGACTTACAGTCCAGGACAGAACTCCAAGAGCCACAATCCAGTCAATTTTTAGCAGCTGACTCAACCTCACTCCTAAAGGTTGAGACGTAACTACCTCATTTATCATGACAATTACACTTCAAGGGGGAAATCCCCTTTGGGGACAAGGATGTAAAGGAAATCAGATTCCATGGTGGTGCACAGCCCGCTGCTGGGCTTAAGTGTGAACTTTTATTAGAACTGGAGTGGGGCTTCCGGCCTCTGGAGATGGGGGATCTTGCTGCCGACTCGCCAAGCCTCGCTTCAGCCACGCCCACAACCCCCTGCACCCCCCCACGCCCTCCCCTGCAGCCTGGGCAGCCTCTCCAAGGCCTGAGTCAGCCTCCCTGTCCGGAGTGTGCTCTGGGTCCTGGCATTCCAGCCCAACTGGCTCTCCCCCAACCCGGCTCTCCTCATAAGAGCCATGCTGGCTGGGGGACCCTCTTCTCTCAGCCGGGTGCCCCCATGTCTCCCCATCCCCTCAGCTTCTCCCCACATCTGCCCCTTCAGCCCCAGCCTGACCCAGGCCCCATGCCCACCCCAAGTCCCCAGGACTTGTCCCGGTCGTCTCATCTCCAGCCCCATCCTAGCCCCAAGACCCTGGAGAAACCCCCCGCAGGCTGCTAACCAGCCCCTCCCCCTGCCCAGGTACGAGCTACGGGTCATCGTGTGGAACACAGACGAGGTGGTCCTGGAGGATGATGACTTCTTCACTGGGGAGAAGTCCAGTGACATTTTCGTGCGGGGGTGGGTGAGAGTTTCCCTGGCTGGGAGGGGGCTGAGCTGGGTGCGCCGAGGGAGAGGACAGGGGCGCTGTGGGTGGAGAGAGCCCCCCCCCCAGGTGCGGCCACAAGTCTGGAGCAGGCGACAATGCTCCACAGGTGGCTGAAGGGCCAGCAGGAGGACAAGCAGGACACGGACGTCCACTACCACTCCCTCACGGGCGAGGGCAACTTCAACTGGCGCTACCTGTTCCCCTTCGACTACCTGGCTGCCGAGGAAAAGATCGTCATCTCCAAGAAGGAGTCCATGTTCTCCTGGGACGAGACTGAATACAAAATCCCCGCGCGGCTCACCCTGCAGATCTGGGACGCCGACCACTTCTCCGCCGACGACTTCCTGGGTGCAAAGGCTGAGACCGGAGTAGAGCGGGCGGGGGAGGGGAGGCAGGTTTGGGGGTGCAGTCGGTAGTACCGGACGTCAGAGCTGACTCTGAGGTTGCCACAGGGGCCATCGAGCTGGACCTGAACCGGTTCCCGCGGGGCGCGAAGACGGCCAAGCAGTGCAGCATGGAGATGGCCACGGGGGAGGTGGACGTGCCCCTGGCTTCCATCTTCAAGCAGAAGCGTATCAAAGGCTGGTGGCCCCTCCTGGCCCGCAATGAGAATGATGAGTTTGAGCTCACGGTGGGCACCGCTACTGCTGGGCAGGGGGCAGGGCTGGGCCAGGCCAGGGCGCTGAGGGCCTGACACCTAACCCGGGCACCGGGACCCTTCTGTTCCCCTCTGCAGGGCAAGGTGGAGGCAGAGTTGCATCTACTCACTGCCGAGGAGGCGGAGAAGAATCCAGTGGGCCTGGCCCGCAATGAACCTGACCCCCTGGAGAAACCCAAGTGAGTGCTCTGCTGGCCAGGCCCCTGCCACGCTAGTCCCTGGGGGCACTGGAACAGGAAGGAGGTGCCAGAACCTTCTGGTCTTCTTGTCCTCCACCCTGTAGGCACCTCTGCCCTCTCTGTCCCTTCCTGGGCCACAGCCTCATCGCAGGGGAGCCTACCCCCTCCTCCCCCAAATGCACACCTCCCTCTGTGCCAGGGCACGGGCCACCAGTACAGGAAAGCTGCAGCTCTCCCAGGGAAGGCCCCGCTTAGCTGAGGCAGAGGCTCTTCCTAGTGTTTGCCAAAGACAAACAGCTGCGGTGGTGGACTCTGGGGCCCCAGGCAGCTTTCCCGGCTGGGGGGGGGGGGGTGCCTGAACTGTGAACTCAGCCAAGGGTCGGCCCCCATCTTGGCCCCCATCTTGGCCGGGGCCCCCCAGCCCAGCCCTCATCTTCTGTGGCCTTTCTCCGTGCTTCCTCTGTTCCTCCTGCTCCTCCAGCCGGCCCGGCACAAGCCTCATCTGGTTCTTGAACCCTCTCCAGCCTGCCCGCTACCTCCTGCGGCGCACATATCGCCGCCGCTCCTCCTCCCCGCCCTTTTCCTCTGCTCTGTGCCTGGCTACCTGGTCAGGAAGATCCTGGGGGCCTGAGCCCAGCATCCTACTGGCTCTGGCACTCCTCCCTTCCTCCTGGACCTAGGGCTTATGAGCTGGGCAGCCTGTGGAACACACACACACACACACACACACACACACACACAAGTGCACACACAAGTGCACATATTAAGGATACAGACAGCAACTTTTAAGCTTTCGAACGGTATCATAGACTCAGAACTGCAAATAACTGTCTTGCATGTTCACGTATTAGGTCAGAGAGGAAAAGTAAATCGGCCAAGGTCACCTAGCCATCAGGGTAGAGCTAGGATTCAGCCTCAGTTTTCAAACTGCCAATCCAGTGTCCTTTGCTCTACACCACTCCTTCTCCCAGCAACAATCCGGACAGACTCTAACCCAGTTCCACTGGCAGAAAGAAGTTGAGCTATGGACGGGAAAGGGGAAAGGCTTTGGCTGGGATTAGCCACCAAGTCCTGAATAGTTGCTACCAGTATCCTCCTTCCAACCCCGAGCCCTTTCCTGCCCTGCAGGACAGTGAGTATCTCCATCCCATTCAGACATCTTAGTAACAAGCGTATGCGGAGCACAGCTCGGTGCCAGGCGCTGAGCTGAGAGCTTCCCATGCGCTTTCTCATGTCACCCTTTTACCAACCCCGGAGGTGGGGGTCTACTATTAACCCCGTGGTACAAGTGAGGAATCTGAGGCTCAGAGAGGTGCCTAACTTGCCTGTCACCGCTGGGACTAGAGACCAGGTGCCCTGCGCCCACACCCCTGTGCTGCAGCCCCATCTGCGCTGAAAGGCTCTGGAGGGTGTGGTCCATGTCCTCCAGGAGCAGGAGGAATTTGAAGCAGCATATTCAATACTTTGATTTTCCATCTTGACATTTTATAGAACCTGTCGTTTTTGTAACCCAGTCAACAGAACGTAAGCTCAACAAGCCCTTCTGGGCTAGGCGGCCCTGCAAAAGGTAGAATAGCGATCCAGCCCTGACGGTGGGCAGGTCGGGGTGAGGGTGTCATATGCCCCACCGGGGCCCCCTCACACCCCTGGCAGGACCTGGTGGGGACAGAAGCAGAAAGGGGCAGCGGTTGAGAAACACCGATCTCACTGAGAACATGGGGCAGCACTGGACCATATGCAAGGAACCACTCGATAGGGGAGCTTCCTAATAATCGGAACTGCCTGCAGTGCTGCGGCTGCCTCTTCAAGCATCGACCTGCCATCGCTGCAAGGGTGCGGGAGGTGTGATGGCTGCCCAGCTGCCAGAAATGCCGTCTAGGCCGCGGGAGGAGATGGGGCACCAGAGGGTCCTGCAAAGAGGACAGGGAATGCAGGCAGCAAACCTGGTGCTTAGAGATGGGCTCAAACCCTCCCTCCAGCACTCAGTACTTTGGGGACTCAGTACTCTTGGGGTCTAGTAGGGCTGAGGGGATGGGGTGCCTTGGACATGCCACCAACTGACCAAGACTCTCCCTCCCCCAGCCGGCCCGACACGGCCTTTGTCTGGTTCCTCAACCCCCTCAAGTCCATCAAGTACCTCATCTGCACGCGGTACAAGTGGCTCATCATCAAGATCGTGCTGGCACTGCTGGGGCTGCTCATGCTGGCCCTCTTCTTCTACAGCCTCCCCGGCTACATGGTCAAGAAGCTCCTAGGGGCATGAAGGCCCCGGGGCCTCCCTGCACTCCCCCTTCTGGGCCTGGGCATTTGCCTCTCCTCTGGCATGGAGGCCTCAGGTCCCAGGGGCCTTCGTCCTGCTTGCTGGGCTGGTGACACCCCCCCCTCCCTGCCTGTCCTCACCACCTCAAGCCTGCTGCTGGCCCGGTCCCTCCCCTCTGGTCCCTGCCTGCCAGGTGGGGAGTGTGGGAAGGGGTGGGGCCCTGCCCCACCTTGCTGAGGCTCCAGAGGAAGCCACCCCAAATCCTCCACCGGCCTTCCCCTAGAGCTCGAAAGCGTTAAGGAAATTAACTGAGACTTGAGAAGCACAGTCATGGGCCAGTGCCCAGGGCTTTCAAAAGAATTAACGAGCAAAAAGTATCACCCTCCCCTCCCCCAGACATAATCTTGCAAGGGCAGCCGACACTAGCAGTCTTGGCTCTGCAGAAGTGCACCAGATCCTTCCCACTAATCCTGCGGGGTGACTGCTTCCCCGGGCCTCTCCACTCGGCCCAGGCAGCCACAGCCCTGGGTGCACAAGCCCAGTCCCTGCCCAGCCTGTGGGTCCTGATGGCTTTCCAGAGCTTCCTCAGCCCAGGCTAGCGCTCGCAAGCCTGGACGTCCACGCCTGGATGCCCGTGCCCCCCTACCCGCCTGGCCCCTTCAGGACTCGCCCTTCCGGCCCTCCAGGGGCTGCCTGGAGTTTGCTTGAAGTGCTGCCCCCCTGCCTGTGTGAGCTGGGTTTCTCTTGGCTGTTTTTCCTTTCTCGAGTGGTGATTTTTCTCTTAATAAAGGAAATCAAACACTGAGCTGACAAGTCCGCAGTTGTCCAAGTCGGGGGACTGATGGGGGGCGGGGTGCAGGGTTGGCTGGCAAACTCAGTACAGGATGGGCCCCTAACCCTCTGGGGGGCCTTGTGGCCCGGGGTTCAAGGTGGGCCTAAGGTACAGGGCTGTCTGCCCAGGCTGCCCACAGGAAGAGCCTCACACCACAGCCCAGGGGGCACCGCAGGCTGGACCCAGGGGCCCCAAAAGCTCACTAAAGGGTCCTGCAGGCCCAAGGACAGTCTGCAGGCACAGACCCTGAAATGGCCCAAAGCTCCAGCCGCCACCGGCAGACACCAACTTCTCCCAAAAGCAAGAGGGGAGCCCCGTGCCACGGGCCCCGTCCCACAGCTACAAGCCTGTTGTCAAAGCACAGTCCGAGGCTGGGGACAAAGTCCCCTCGTGACACAGAGGTGGGGATGGGGGCCCGAGTCTCACCTGACGTCTTTAAAGAGATTCAGACCCAACTTTTTAAAGACTTTATAATCATGCCTGCAGGATACACGTAACTCCTCTTGTCACCTGATCTTGTCAGGCCCGACCACAGCAGCTCTGGAAAACCCAGGGAGTGGGCCCAGGCAGCTCCCCAGGAGATGACACCTGTGGCACCAATGCCGATACCAGTGTCGGCCCTAACGTGACAGCCTTTCGAGGTCTGGCTCTATTTTGTGGGCACCCGGAACACCTGAGTCGGAGGAACTTGCAGTTCAGGGTTTATCTGGAAAAGAATAAAGGTCATGACACTTCCCCCAGGGTCCCCCTGCCACAGGCCTCCAAATCCCTGGGAGCACTTCCTGCCCCAGACACTTCGGGCTGCCTGGGAAAGCCTGCAGCCTGCCTTCCTCCGTAGCCAAGACCTGGGCTCCTCGTCTGGCTTCGGTTCCGGCTTCTGTCCCAGCTCGCCAGGCTCTGGTAATGTTCTTAACCTTCCCCTCTGATCCATTCTCTTGAACCCTCCCCTCCACTCTTCACCTGCCCACCCTAGCCCCAGTCTGGCCCTGTGCCTCCCCCCTCCTCCCCATCCTCCCGTCCACAGTGGCTTCGAAGGAAGTACGGACCATACGGTTCCCAAACGTCTGAGTCCTGTCTCGGGCCGAGAGGCCATCGCGACCCCCCGACTCACCACATCCCCCCATCAGGGGTGGCCTGGGGCCTGAGACCTCACGGGCCACACATCCCCAGTGCGTGGGCGTGTGACTGGCCTCAGCTGACGGTCGGAGGACCTACGCTCAGCCCCATGTTACGGCCTTAAGCGCCACGTGGAGGATCCCCCAGGAGCAGAGCAGAGCCAGCAAGTGTGTTGCCAACGGACTCTTCTCTGTGGGGCGGACGGGGCGATCCTTCCTCCGGCCGAGCCATGGGGAAGTTGCCCCAGCTGGGAGCAGGCACGAGTGGGGGCCAGGGAATATCTGCCCCAGTTGGAACCTCTATTACAGCCCGCACCTCCCCTCCCTGGAGGGTCTCGTCACCCACCTTGGAGTCTAGATACTGTTGCAGCAGCTGCTGGAGCTCTGTGTTCTGCTGCGCCAGAGAACTGTTTTCTAGCAGCAGCTTGGCCCTCTGGGTCAGGACGACGCTTCGGGCAGAAAAATCGGTTAGAGGCCCATTGAATCCTCCATCCTCTAGCAAGTAAGAGCCAGGGGCTCTGCATTTCTATCTGGTTGGAGGTGGAAGAGGACCCCAGAAGTCTCGCCCACCAGAGCAGCCCTCCCGCCCTCCTCTCCCACATCCCGGGCCGGACACCCAGGGCTGGCAGAGAGGGAGGAGTCTGCCCTCTGGGCGAGTTACAGAGGCGCCCGAGTTTCGATTCTCCTTTTTGTGAAAGGGGGAGAATCACTTCCGCCCTATCTGGCTCACAGACTGGTTGTTAGGGACCAAAGAAGGAAATTCACGTGGAAGGGCTCCGTAAGCTGGGAGGCCAGCACTGGCTTTGTCACTGCCTCCAAGAGCCCGTCCAACAAGCAGCCGGTGCTGCAAACGATGGGCATCAAAGGGACACTATTACAGCCCGCACCTCAAAGCTCCCACGCCTCGCCGCAGGGTGTGGGCAGGGGTGACGCCTCACTTCCTAGTATCTCCTCTTGTCCCACGGCCTCTCCCAGCATCCTGCCTCCCCTCCCTGGAGGGTCTCGTCACCCACCTTGGAGTGTAGATACTGTTGCAGCAGCTGCTGGAGCTCTGTGTTCTGCTGCGCCAGAGAACTGTTTTCTAGCAGCAGCTTGGCCCTCTGGGTCAGGACGACGCTTCGGGCAGAAAAATCGGTTAGAGGCCCATTGAATCCTCCATCCTCTAGCAAGTAAGAGCCAGGGGCTCTGCATTTCTATCTGGCTGGAGGTGGAAGAGGACCCCAGAAGTCTCGCCCACCAGAGCAGCCCTCCCGCCCTGAACGAGCCAGGCCAGCGGAACAGAACAGGGAGGGTGGGGCCAGAGGGCTCCTCCCCCGACACTACAGCCCCCCAACAGGAGTGGCCCTTTGGCAGCTTTTCTCTCCAAGAGTTCACGGGACAGGGAGGCGCCAAATGTGGCCGCTCCAAGCAGCATCCTTCTCCTACCTGTCTGCCCGGCTCCCTCCTCCTGCTCGGCCATAGCATACACACGTACTGGTATTTCTCCAAGGCTGTGTAGAGAGCGTCCCAGAGGTTCAGGGTGGTGGCGGGGATAACCGTGGTCAGGGCCTTCCAGTACTCGGAGTCCTTTGAGTCGTCTCGCACAACCTCCAGCAGCTTCACTGGTGCCCGAAAGTCCCTGAGGGTTGACAGCACTGGTACCATCCTCTCCACCTGGCGTCACCCAGGCCCCCGAGCAGGTCCCATCACAGTGCCTGCACCTCACAGACTTACTGCCTTTCCACCTGCCACCTTCCCACCCGGCTATACAAGTTCATCAGATCGTGGAAGATTCTCAGAACACCCGCTTATCATCAATGTTCCTGATTCCTGGTGCCATTGTCACCTTTGTGAGACCATCACTGGAGTTTCATCCACCAGCTTTCTCTCAATCAGTTTACTTCACGGGCTTTATAGCTTATTACTCTGCCCATTTCTTCCACAAATGTAGCAAAGCAGCTCTCGGAAGTTCTCTCCTCTCCATCCCATTTAGGATAGGCTTCATCCAGGCTGTTCCCTCCCACCTGGACAAACCTTCCTACCACTGGCCTTGCATCCAGCAGCAGCGCCCTCCCTGCCGCCAAGGTGCTCTTTCTAAAATGCAAGTCTGCTCAGGGCTCCCCCATGGCTTAAGATCCTTTTCTGGCTCCGCTCCACTACAGGGGAAAGACCAAGACCTTGGGCCATTTGGGTAAGGCTCTCAAGATCTGGCCTGGCTCCTCTACCCGAGCCGGTCCCACTCCTCAGATCCTTGACACTCCGGCCATACCTCTCTGTCGTGATTCTTGACCCAGGCCTTTCCCTGTGCTGTGACTTCCTAAAATGCCCTTCGCCCCCCACTTTGTCCACCGAGGAAAACCCAGTTCTGGTGCCATTTTCTCCTAAAGCCCTCTCTGATATGCCAGATGGGGGTGACCACTTCCCCTGAGCAACATGACACCTCCGTATGCTTCGACCATTGTCCTGATCACAAAGTGCTCTCCCCACGGGGCCTTCACACACAGCAGATCCCAACAGATGTGCGCTGAATGAATGAATGATGAAGGAAAACATGCAAGTCGCTTCTACACCCATTTCTTTCATTGTAATGTCCGTGGATTCCTCTCATCCTCCTTCCAGACATCCTTCTACTCACTCCCCCCAAGTTCTGGCTCAGCAGCCTCTCCTCCCATCCCTGGCATCTGTTGGGCCCCCATCCCATCCAGCTTCCCCAGTTCTCAGGCAAGCCCTCCAGCCACACAGCCCACCTGGGCTTCCTCAGACCCGTGACAAAGGCCTCCAGAATCTTGAGAACATCGTTGGGGTGGATGAGCCTGGGAGAAGGTGGGGGCTGCTTCTCCTGTGGCTCCCGCTCCACAAGGCTTCCCTCCTTCGCTGCCTGGGGGTCCAGCCTCTCCAATGGTGATATGAGGCTTGTTCGCTCCTGTAGGGGAGACACAGATGCCAGGGGTTGATCTGGACAAAGGTGCAAGGGTAACCATGGCTGGAGGTACGCAAGCACGAGTGTATGAGGACAGAAAGAGGCAAAACGGAGAAAAGTTTACAGAAGGTTACAGAAGTTAAGGAAAAGATGCAGAGGGAGGCATTTACACAAAGAAAGAAAGAGTGAGGAAAAAGAACGGGGAAGAAGGAAGATGGGACCAGGGAGGGACACATAGGGGGCTTCAAAACAGTGATAATGTGAGAATTCCCTGGCAGTCCAGTGGTTAGGACTCAGTGCTTTCACTGCGGGGGCCCTGGCTCGATCCCTGGTCAGGAACTAAGATCCCGCAAGCCATGTGGTGCAGCAGAATTAAAAAAAAAAAAAAAAAAAAAACCACAACAGTGATAATGTTCTATTTCTAAATCCAGTTCACAGGTGTTCATTGATATTCATAAAGCTTGTATGATATAAATATCCGCTTGACTCATAATACAAATTAAATTTTAACTTTTTAATTTTAAAAAGTCCTCCTACTCCTGCCTTGCAGTTCATTCAGTTTACTTCCCATGGGCAAACCAATGTTATCAGTTTCTCATGTATCCTTCCAAAGAAATATATATACATATAAGCACACACACACTTTCACTTTTTCTTCCATTTTTACATGAATGATACTCTACTACATACATAGTAGAGTTTCACATACCAGTAAACCTTAGAAAGCTTTTCACATAAATACATAAAGAACTTTCTTGTTCTTTTTTTACAGCTGCATAGTATTCCATTGTGTAGATGCACCATATATTAATCATTCCTTAATGATGAAAATTTAGGTCATTTCCAATCTTTTGTCATTTCAAACAGTGCTGCGATGAATAAGCTATGATAAACACATCGTTTCCACTGTATCAAGTATATCAATAGACTAAAATCCTAGAAGAGGAATCACAGCATGAAGTGTACTATACGGTTTTGTAATCAATCCTGCCAAGCTGTCCTCCACAGAGGCTGCAACAATGTACACTCACACCAGCAAATTATGAGCATGACTGTTTCCCAAATCTCAGCCATCACTACGTGTTATCAAACTTGCAGATTTTTGCCAACCTGAGAGATGAAAATGGAATTTGAGCACTTTTTTTTTTTTTTTTTGCGGTACGCGGGCTTCTCACTGTTGTGGCCTCTCCCGTTGCGGAGCACAGGCTCCGGATGCGCAGGCTCAGCGGCCATGGCTCACGGCCCCAGCCGCTCTGCGGCATGTGGGATCTTCCCGGACCGGGGCACGAACCCGTGTCCCCTGCATCGGCAGGCAGACTCTCAATCACTGCGCCACCAGGGAAGCCCTAGTTCTTTGTGCTTTCCCTGTACCAACCAACTATTCTAATTTGTTCTGGTTTTTTTTGTTTGTTTCCTTTTTTTTTTTGAGGACTTTTAATTTGTATTTCTCTTGATACAAGACAGCCTGATTATATTTTCATATGTTTAAAATTTTTTTTTCAAAGACCAGGTAATCATTTTATTTTTCTATTCCTGACACTCAAGTCCATAGGGGGTGAAAAGACAATAGAACATGATCAAAATAACACACAAACACAATTTAAGAACATTTAACCGACTATTATAGCTGTTCTTTGTAAAATACATAAAAGTAAACAGAAATATCTTTATATAAATTAATGCTTAGCAATCTGTATACACTGTAAAACGATTGTTAAAATTCAAACTAAGATACTAGTGCAAGCAGTGGTGTACAAAAGTGCAGACAAGGTTAGTGATGAAAAACTTATCACCGACTTACCACGTCAACACACTCTGCGTTCACTCAAATACTGAAGGCCTCACCACGGAAAACACTTTGATCACTTTTAAAGTTATGAGACTATATTCACCCTGAGTGCTCTTGCCCCAGTATGGCAACTGATTATGAGTCCAGGTTAGGAGCAGCGCCAGGGAATCCAGAAACCCATGTGAAGTTGGCCGTTCTGATGTGAATCTTTATACTTGATAATGAAAACAATTTCAAGGACAACTTGTATGTCAAAAACTGTAGAACTGGGCTTCCCTGGTGGTGCAGTGGTTGAGAGTCTGCCTGCCGATGCAGGGGACACGGGTTTGTGCCCTGGTCCGGGAGGATCCCACATGCCGCGGAGCGGCTGGGCCCGTGAGCCATGGCCGCTGAGCCTGCGCGTCCGGAGCCTGTGCTCCCCAACGGGAGAGGCCACAGCAGTGAGAGGCCCAAGTACCACAAAAAAAAAAAAAAAAAACTGTAGAACTGTCACCTCCCTTTTCCCCCAAATAGTTAAAACTAAAATTAAATCTAATTCCCCCGCTACATTTAAAATACACGTTGAAGAAGAATTCATCCACTCCAGTGCGGCTTTTCCACAGATAATAATTCTGCATGAAATAACTCAAAAACCTTTCCCATTTCTGTCCTAAAATCTATTTGGGGTGGGGGCACTCCTCAAACAAAGTTTACTTTGAATAAATTTGCTTACTTTACCGTGATTACTTTGGATTCTGTTTGAAAGTGTGGTCAAAGCCCAGAACAATCAATAAGAGGTATTAAATATATTAGCTACTTAATGTTCTAATTATGAGGACAAAAATTAGCTAGTTCAAAACTGCATCTTCAGTAGACTCTGTAGATTCCCTTTATACTCAGGGATATTTTTACCCAGGTGTGGGCTGGGGGTATGTGAGGGGGAATGGTTACAGGGTTCAAGAGTAGAAACATGGTTTTAACAAAATCTCAATCACTTTACATAGAGGTACAGTCCTATATTTTTAAGAGCTTGTTCTCCTTCCTTTCTTTTTTTTTCTCTTTTTCTTTCTTTCTTTCTTTTTTTTTTTTTTTTTTTTGGTTAAAAAGCACTAATTTGCATTTCAAAAGGACAATGATGGAAACAACCAGAAATATCAATACGGAGCTTTGAGAATTTAGTCCTTAATTGAAGATATACTGTTTTCTGAACTCTTAACTATTACCAAAAAAAAAAAAAATTTTAAGGTTTATAGAAAACCTTTAATTCCCTATTAATTTTGCATCCAGAAATTTATATTTACTAATCTCTATTTTTCTCATGCTCTCTTGGAGACTTTTTGAAGCTTCACCAACTTTTACATATGTTTAAAAAGATCCAAACGGGACTTCCTTGGCAGTCTCCATGATTCCAATGCAGGGGACATGGTGATTCCTGGTCAGGGAACTAAGATCTCGCATGCCACATGGCACGGCCAGAAAAAAAAAAAAATCCAAACAATATACTCTAAATAAAATCAACACAAGATTTTCTGAGAGACTTCCTTTTATACTAGCTATTTTTAATGTACTCTGGTCAAAATTTATTTGGCAATAGAAGCCTTGCAAACTTCAGTCATGTAAGTGACTAATAAGACTGAAATGCCACATTGAGCCACATACCAAGTGCAGTTTCAGAAAATGTAAACCTGTCTCCTGAAACTCTGAAATCATGTCAACTAGAGGTATTCTGTTTTTAACGATGGAACTTGTGAAATTGTTGGGTTAATCAAATCATTTTGCAGAAGGCAAGAAACATTATTATCACAGCTATTACTCTATTTTAATGATTTATAAGTAGCTTATGTGCTGGAAAGCACTACGCAGAAGTGTGAGCCAGTTGAAAACTAAAGAAAAGAAACAACGTTCTGTGGATACGTTGTAAACCACAGTAAATTTGCATATGTACACAGGCGCACAAAATGAAAATTCAGATCTATGCAGGCAATATCTGAATTCATACTTCTCTGGCACTCAAGGATACTGGGTCAACTAAGCCAAGGGCGAAGAATATTTTTTCATATGCTTTAGGAAATATCTGTGCCCCAATTTTTAAAAATCCTATAATCTTCGATCTAAAAATTCACCAAGATAAACTGGAATCCATCAATTTAAACAGTTACACAAAACTATAATTAACAGCAATCATTGAAACAGGTGTGAGGTTAAGAATCTCTTATTTAAAAATATAAAAGCCAGCTGAGGCCCTCTATTTTTAGAGTTTTGGACTTAAGATTTTAAAACATCTTTTGAACACTTCCTGATTTCTATGGAATCCAATCTTAGCTTGTATACAATAGTGCTAATTACATTTTCACACTTTACACTGGGAGGAACAAAATTAACCTATGTCCTCAATACTACCATTTACCCAAAAAATACTCCACAAATGTACACACTTGCACAGGCACATACAGAGTATATGTTTTCCCCCGTGTGCTTTCACTGCTTCTTGGCATTCTCTTAACTTGCTTCTTCTGAAGGAAGCAGTGACTCAGTGTATGTGCTCTGAGGAGATCTCAGAGATAGATGGTAAACCCAATGGCTGGGGAACTCTGAGTCCCATCTCTCTCCAGCTGGCAGGAAAGTACAGCTTCCTTTCCAGAGGTTCAGGCCGTAAGACTCTTACATCATTGGGAAAATATCCACAGTTTAGCTGTGGTCCACAAGGTGCCTTTGTTCCTTTGATCCCAGTGACAGACCTAGAATGAGAGTTCTGAAACAAGATATTTTGTACCAGAAAGCAAATCCCCTCTAGAGAAACCAGTAAGCTTTCTCCTTTATACCAATTGAGAACACAAATAATTAACTTCTCAATCATCACAATAGATACTAGGAAATACTTGAAGAAAGGCATGTCCCTGTAAATATTGAAAAGATACCAACTACAAGAAGCAGTTACTTTTAATAAGGCTTAATTCTGTTTAGTCAAGACATTAAAAATGAGTACTTTAAACGTATCTGGCAGAGTAAACCAAGAGGCTGAAATATCATTTGCTACTTTTCCCACGGTGCTACTGATGTTTCTAGGAAGGGAGAAAGCTTTTTTATTTTCATTCAGAAGGAAGCTGAAAGTGAAATAGAACACGTGAATTCCTAAAACCAAATGTCACGGTGAAATGACCTTGTTGGTTTAGCTAACTGGTAATTCCTTCCAGGCATGTCCTTCAATCCTCATTTGCTTCATATATTACATTATTGATGACAGAAGGGCTACAGTAACTCTGCTTTGGACAACAGCTAGAGAAAACACTAATTCTGATATTAAAATCACTCGTGATGGAATTGGAGCAATCGATTCTCAATGGAATTGGTTAAATATACTATAAAACCTTGGTTTATGACAGGGGAAATCTTAAGCTTGACAGTCTTTAAAAATAAATATTTGGCACTTGTCTTTCAGCTAATTATGGGAATCTCCGACATATGGGAAAAAAAGAACTCAATTTCTTAGGAAATTAAAATGCTTTCAAAAAGCTAACTAAAATCTTATTAGAAAGTCTATCAGTGAGGCTTGCAGACACTGTCCCGTGGCAAGTACTGTATCTAAAAACAAAAGCCTTTTGTGCTATAAAGTGAGAGCTAGCTGAGAATAACTAAAAAAATAAAATAAAATTAAATATATGGATTCATTTTCTTTCCACCAAGAAATAAAATATGCCAAAAATGCAAAAGAGCTGTAGGATAGGAGCAAAATCCCCAAACGTCTCAGTGACAAATGAAGCAGAATAGGCTCTTTTTCCTCAGATTCAGGTCTCCACGATGAAACTGCGCACAAGACCCTACTTGTCGTTTGCCCTGGAGAGTACCATTAAGTACAAAGAGACTAGGGAGTACCTCTAAATGTGGGGAGACTGCTGCCTGTCACTACTTTTGGTGAAAAGGCACCGAACACCAAACCGGGAGCCAGTAAGACGGAGCGCTTCAGAATCAGACAACTGGAATGGGTCTACCAAACCAAAAATTAACCTTGGGTTGTACCAGAAGCTGTGTTTTTCTGCAGAAGGCTGATCCCACAGGGACTAGGACATGGACCCCATCAGCACTGGTAATGGAAGTGTAACAGATAAAAATACACATGATTCAGAGATAAATGTGGTATAAGGTGCAACCAAACACAACTTGTCTCCTGGAAAATGCAAAAGCCTCTAGGAACTTAGGCATTATTCTAAATATTCTGAAGCAATCTCCTTTCCCAGTAACCCCCTCATATAGATAATATTAAACATGCAAAATTTCAGCACCTACTAGCCAGGTAAGGCACATTAAAATGAAACATTTGCCCAACAAGGATGCCAAATATTAGGGTTTGCTTTATTGCATGACGTTTGCATGAGAAAAAAATAATGAAAATCGTAAGGCATCATGCAATCATCAATAAGCTAATTATTAACTGTTCACTTAAGATTGATGGACACGCAATCTAAAATTTAAAAACTAGTTCCAAAAAAGTACATAAAAAATTTAACATGAAGAACTTTTTACAATATGGTTTACATTTGTAGTTTCATATTGTTAAAAAGTGCTTCAAATGTAGTCTGGAAAGTTGCTCTTTAAAAATGGTGCTGGGGGTAATGTCAGATTATAAACTGTAGAAACTAATTATTTTTATGGAATTAGAAAGCTAACATTGTGATAGTCAAGCTTACTAGAATCAGTTTTCAATTCTAACTCAAATTAGGTTGATAAAATATTAATAGTCTAGGGCTTCCCTGGTGGCGCAGTGGTTGAGAGTCCGCCTGCCGATGCGGGGGACACGGGTTCGTGCCCCGGTCCGGGAGGATCCCACATGCCGCGGAGCGGCTGGGCCCGTGAGCCATGGCCGCTGAGCCTGTGCGTCCGGAGCCTGTGCTCCGCAACGGGAGAGGCCACGACAGTGAGAGGCCCGCGTACCACACACACACACACACACACACACACACACACACACACACACACACACAAAAATATTAATAGTCTAAAAAACATCTGTTAGATTTCTAAGCAACAAAAGTCTATCGAATTCAAGTTATGCACGTTGAGTGATCAAATCTCTGAGGAGGCCTGAATGGTGAGACCTTGAACCCACGCGGGCTGGTGTCAATCAATGTACTGCGCCATCCAGCGGAAGCCTTCTCCACAGCCTTGTCTTTTGAGCACACGACACATGAAAACTTCTAAGGGCTGGGCATTCAGTTCTTTCAGAGACACACTGCCCTTCCCTGCCGTCTGACCATATAAACCAAACATCTTTCGCAACCTCTCTTCACTGATGGCTTCAGGTCTGTCAATCTGATTCCCAAGAATCAGTATAGGCACATTAGCGACAGCTTCATCTGTCATTAGTGAATCAAGTGCTTCTTTTGATTCGAACAGCCTTTCGTGGTCTACACAGTCTACCAGAAATACAATGCCGTCGATGGCAGGAAGGTAGTTTCACCGCACTCTTCGAGCTTGAACACGTCCACCCAGATCAAAAGTGGTAAAGGTCATGCCAGCAATGGTTAGTTCTTCTGAAGTGGGACGTAACATCGGGACATGTTGTCTAAGTCTGTCGTCTTTTAGCATGTGTAAGCAATGCTGTTTTTCCCGCATTATCCAATCCAAGAAATACCAATTTACCGGTTTTCTTATAGAATCCTAAAAACTGTAGCACACTGCTGAAACCACTGTAAATCCAGTCAGATATGAAGGACGTAGCCAAATCTTATAGGGTCTGCGATTGGAGAGAAAACGATTCCTTGCCTGGCGTCAGCCCTACTCACTCCGACACCGAACTGCAAAGAGCAATGGCTGCCGCGGCCCTAGTCCCTAAAAGTTACCTTATTACCTCTTCTAGGAGGTGTTTGTTCATATCCCTTGTCTGCTCCATTGACTTGTGGGTCTTTTTCTTATTGGTTTATGAGAGTTCTTTATATAGTAAGGAAATTAGCCCTTAACTGTGATATGAATTAAAAATATTTCTCCCTCCTGTCATCTGTATCTTAACTTTGCTTATAGTGATTTTTGCTCTACAGAATTTTTTTAATGCAGTCAAATACATCCCTTTTTTTTTTTTTTTTTAATGGCTTCTGTGTTTTGTCCACTCAGCCAACGCTTTTGGAAGCATAACAGGATACTCACCCTGGGGCTGACAATAGTAAAAACATTTTGTAATTCAATTTTTAATTTTTACATTAAAATTTTATAATATTTTTAACATGATGACTTCCTCAAAATAGTCAATTACAATCAAGATAGGTATTAAAAATGGGCCCTGCTTTGCAGGAAAGTGCTACGGATCCAAATATTCAGACCTTGGTGAGCCCAGGTCTCACGTGGCTGAGGCCTGGCTTTGAGGGAAGGTCCTGGAAAAGACTCCTTGGGCCTCAGTATAAGAACAGCATCTCCTCGCCAGCCAGCCTTCCCTTTACAAAGACAAAAAGTAATAATGACAAGGGAAATGCCGAGTCAGCTAACCTTGACACAAAGCCCTCCCTGTTTCTCCAGAAGTATTATTCAAAGGCGGCAATGCTCTCTGGGGACTTCCAGGAGAATTTTAAATGCTCTCTTTTTTATTACACGTCACCTTACCTGGCTGGGAGGTGAATGATGAGCTCGGTATTTGAGGAAGAAGTTTACCAGTTTATACAAGTCATCCTCATTTTCAATTCCAAGGGCCTGAGGGAAAAATAGACTGACTGCTCAAATACCACATCAACAAGCGTCCCCTCCCGCCATGGCTCCGGGAGTCAACAGGCCCTCAGCCCCCCGAGGGCAGGGGCCTTGCTCCCCTCTGCAGCCCCAGCGCCTGCCACGGCCCAGAGCACAGGCCCTTCAACACGGCAAAAAGCTCAGTGAATCTGGACACGCACATCAGAACAGAGGAACGACGCTCAGGTCAGGAACGGCCCCGTATGGGCCCGGTGGACACGAGAACGCTCACGGGGCCGAACCCACATCTCAGTTTAGGGGCGGAGGGGAGAACCGACGGCTGAAAGCCGGGCCATGAGAGAGGAAGGGGTGGGATGGGAGACAGGGATGCGACTCTGAGGCCAAGTCATACACGGAAAACAGGGAAAGGGCGGGATGTGACAGGGGGCCGGGGGAGCCCCGGGGGCCCCGCGTCTACTCCTGGGCTGGGGCGATGCTGGAAAAGCCAGGGGGCTCTCGTTACCCCAGGACCCTCACCCACTTGGCCCCGGGGGGCACTCACTGAGAAGATGGCGTCCAACTTCAGCAGGTAACACTCGTTCTTATCCAGGGGCAGGAGAAGGCTCCGCAGCTTGCTCTCGACGAGGAAACCCTGAGGAGAAGAGAGATGACATCTCCAGTCAGAGACAGGGTTCAGGACGAGTCCCAGGCCCCGCACCCCCCCTCTGGGTAACTAGCCAGGGACGAGCCCACAGAGCAGAAGCCCAGGGCTGACACGTGGGGCAGCAGGGCCCTGGGAGGAAGGCCTTCCCGGGACGCCTACGAGCCCTTCCCAGACACAAAGCCAATCCTCATGATGGACTGAGCTCCCCGCACCTCAGAAGGGTGCGGACGCACCTCGCCCACAAGCCATGGGGCGGACACCTGAGCTCCCCACCGCAGTGCAGACGCGACCCAGGCCCATTCCCGGCCGCCCATGTCACTTCACTCAAATGCTAGTCCCCAGACATCTACCGGACGCAGCGGTAGGCAGTGAGCTGGAGGAGAGGAGGGCTGGGGGGAGATGGAGACAGCAGAGCACGGTGCACGTCAAGTGGGGGGGGTGAGGGCGGAGAAGACTGGGTGCCCGCTCGGAGTGGGGACCACGCCTGGGGGAGGGCTCCTGGGAGGGGTGGCCACTGGCAGCAAGCCTGCGGACAGAGGGGGGCACCCGCCAGCCGCCCCCTTCAGCTGGAGCTGCCCTCGGTGGCAGGAGCTCCCCCTCGTGCCCAAGAACTGTCCCAACTGTCCCAAGTGGGCTGGAGGCTGCCAATCTCTGTGCCACCTCCTTCCCATCTCAGAAATGAAAATCTGCATAAACACCAATTCTGTTTGGGTACAATAAGACTTCTAGCTGAACCAGCTCCAAGGAGGCCTTCACACCCATTAGTTTTGCTAATATCCAGTGAAGGTATCCAAGGCCTAACACCCCCAGAGTAACCGCAGACTCAGCTCCCAGAGAAAGGCCACCGTCGGCTGTGGCCACGCTACTCGTCAGGTGGACGCACGGACGTGAGACCGGTGCCCTTCCTCTCCCAGGGGAGCAATTGTTTAGCTTTTTTTTTTTAATTAGCAGGAGCCCGTTGGCTGGCCTGGGCCAGGCTTGCTGACCACTAAGGTAGGGCCTGTTGCCCAGCCAGGTCAGCTCTGGAGCACGACAGCCTCTCTGCGTCCCCACGAAGCCCAGGGGCCGCCCCCAGCACCATCCTGAGGGCAGGTCCACTCCTGCCTCCAGACCACCTCTGGCCCGTCCAGTGTCATCAAAAGCAGCCCTCGAGAAGGGCAGAAAGTCGGCAAAGCCACCCGCCAGGAGCGCAGCCTCACCGACTCGTCACACAGGAGCATCAGGATCTTCCTGGTAGTTTTCACTGAAACTTGCTTTGGCAGGTCCAGGTAAGACTCTGGTTCCGAGGCGGGCTCCTCTGCCCCCTCCTCTTCTGCAGAGGGGCGTGGAGAGAAGAGAGAGAGAAAGAAAGAGAAGGTGACTCCTTGGCCTGCTTCACTTTGAGGAAGTCAAACGGCTTTCCTTGAGAAAATGTATGCCTTAAAAGGCCTCTTTGGGCTTCCCTGGCGGCTCGGTGGTTGAGAGTCCGCCTGCTGATGCAGGGGACACGGGTTCGAGCCCTGGTCCGGGAATATCCCACATGCCGTGGAGCGGCTGGGCCCGTGAGCCATGGCCGCTGGGCCTGTGCGGCTGGAGCCTGTGGTCCGCAACGGGAGAGGCCACAACAGTGAGAGGCCCGCGTACCGCAAAAAAAAAAAAAGGCCTCTTTAAGGCACTAGCAAGTTTCTTTAGCTGAAGAAAACCTATCATGTGGGGAAAACAAAAAGGGAGGTTGGGGGTCGAAATAAGAGACTATCCGGAGAATTCTGCCACTCTTGGCCAGCCTATAAAGCCTCCCTCTTCCCAGTTTCATCTACCTGGAAACATCATACTCAAAATCCAGCCTTGACCAGGAAGTGGTAGGGAGACCGTGAACCTATTTATTATGTGAGAGATAAATCTAACACATCCACCATATGGTTTCTAAACCTGCAGAAGAGTAGAAGCAGCCCATGAAAACGTAGGAAAAGTAGCTGCCTCACAGAAGAATACGATCAGCAAGAACTGGCAGCTGATAGCAAGAGCCAAAATCTTTCTTAATTAAAATGTTAAGTGTTTTATGCTATACATCACTCAGCTGAAAATAGTGATAAAAATCATTGTACTGCCCAGGTTTTACTACTTGCTCAAAAGGTAAAACAAGATAAATATATATGAAAAGATTTTGAAAAGTACAAGAGCAAACTGCTGGTGGAATGCAAAATGGTACCATACCTATGGAGCAATACCCAGAAAAATTACAGAGGCATTTACCCTTTGATCCAGTGATCCTACTTCTAGGGAAATATCCCAACAATTCGAAGGCAAAAACATGAAAACACAAATGCACAAAGCTATGTATTACAGCAATATTATAATAGCAAAAATGCAAAGAAAACTGGAAATACCCCAGATAACCATCAACAGAGGACTATTTGAATAATTATAGCCCAGTCACACACTAGAGCACCAGATAAAAAAAAGAATGAAGAGTATTTCTTCTTCCTCGTATAGACTCATCTCCAGGATATACTGTACGTGAAGAAAGCAAGGTGGAGAAAAGCATACGTTCTCATTTACCTAAAAATTGGTTTATATAAAGATATACACATTTGTTTATAATTTTCAAAAGTAACAGAAGGATAAACCATAAATTATTAAATAGTTACCTATAGGAGAGGGACAAAAGAGGATAAAAGCTATACTTTATTGAGTATAACTTGTTTTGTACATTTGACTTTGGAAACGTAAATATTTTACATAATCATAAAACAAAATTAAATTGTAAAAGAGCAATCACTAACAACCAAAACTAAACTGAAACACAAAGACCTAAGCGTGTATACAGTTAGTGACATAACCACATAGAAACCATTCCAAGTGATTTTAAAAGACAGTAATCTGTCTGTACATCCCTAGTAGGTTGTATCCTAAGAACAAAAAGAACTGCAAAAAAAGTTTAAACTCTTTTCAGTAACCATTTGTTAGTGGTAGGGTTGCTCTTTTATTCTGAGACTATTTTGTGGTACTGTAAAAAAGTATATGAGTAATTATTTTGAAGGCACTGAGTACCAAGATTTTCAAGCTAGGAGAAAGGAGATATACTTCGATAAGGTTAAGTAAAAACTTCTGGCATCCTGATGATTAGGAAGTATTAGGATTATGTTTTAAAGATAAAATAAATCATGTATCATAAATACATGATTTATTTTATGTTTAATCTTTAAAACATAATCCTATACCCTCGGCTCATCCACTGAGAAGGCCTGGAAACAATGACCAGTCAAAACAGTGAGCCCTCCAGCACCCAGACTATGGTTCCAAAATGCCATTCCCTATTTAAAAGGACAAAGTCTCCTTGGAGGAATGGCTGATTCCAGACTTGAAGCAGGAAAAGCATAACGTGAGCCTGGAACATCTGGTCACCCTGGAAAGCCATGAAGCTATCAAAGACTGCTGGGGTTGTGTCGAAAGGACCCAGAAGCCGACATGAAAAGACTCCCGCTGGCCAAAGTGGAATAAGTGGAGCATTAGTAAGGATGATAACTGTAGTAAACCGAAGCATCACATTTATTTAAACCCATGTGTTCATAAGGAAAAATTTAAATAAAACCTCATTGGTCACCTTTAGAAGATGCGAGAGCCCCAGTCTATTTGTTCTGAGGACTAGTAAACAGAAAAAAGACTAAGCACCATCCTGCTTTTCCTGTACAAACTGTATCTCGGGGTAGCAAATAGCTGATGGGGAGAAGCTTCCCTTTTCAGAAGGGCTCCAGCTAATAAATGAAGGCAGAATGATAGAACTTAGAACACTATTTTGCAATCCCTAATGCAGTTAATGGATCTTCGACAGTGGTTATCAATGGTTGCTAACATCACAAAGGGAGACAAATTGGAATCAGTTTATCCCAATGGAGGTAGGCAACAGTGTATATAGGAAAAATAAAGTGAACTTGAATCTGATCAAGCTTCTAGATCTAACTACCAGTTTATAAAACAGGGGAGAAGGTAAAGCTATCAATTAGAGGAAACTTAAAAGTCATATCAACCGGGCTTCCCTGGTGGTGCAGTGGTTGAGAATCCGCCTGCCAATGCAGGGGACCCGGGTTCGTGCCCCGGTCCGGGAAGATCCCACATGCCGCGGAGCGGCTGGGCCCGTGAGCCGTGGCCGCTGAGCCTGCACGTCCGGAGGCTGCGCTCCGCAACGGGAGAGGCCACAGCAGTGAGAGGCCCGCGTACCGCAAAAAAAGAAAAAAAAAAAGGAAAGAAAAAAGTCATATCAACCAATCATGCTCTCTGGACCTCTTAAGCTATGAAACCTTATCCCCCAGATAAGGGAACTGCCTTCAGTTCCCTTATCTGTAAAAGGAATGGGTCGACCCGATGTTCTCAGAGGGCCCCTCCACTCCAGCTCGAAGATGCTATGACTCTGTTCCAGTCACCTGCTTCCATCAGCACTTCCTCTAAGATTTGTGTGGCCGACTTCCGCTGCTGCTGAGAAATTGGTCCCACATTCTTCAGGAACCAGAAGTCAGGTGCTGTCCAGGGGAGCCCCAGGTGATGGGTATGGATGATCCTGTCTACATCAAAGGCTCTGCTTAGCAGATCTTTTGCCTCCTCTTCATTCATCAGCCAAATCTCCCGAAACTGCTTGTCATCAATGAGAGCGAAATGCCTGTGAGGAAGAGTTATTGACCGAGGCCAGCTGATTCCAGTGCCAGGCCAGCCCCTGTCCCCACCCCCAATGAGCAGCAGGGCAAGAACGGAGGCAGAGCTGTGGGAAATCCCGGGCCTGGCCCAATCCCTGAGCCCCTGATTCTCACCTGTGAGAACAAGGCAGGTGACGTGCAAGTAAAGGGACAGGAAAGACAGCACAAAGGATTCTCTGGTGCCCTGGTCCAGCTCCCAAGAAGCAGGTGATATCAAAGTCTGATGAAATCACCACCACTACCAGCTCCACCCCTGAAACCTCTATCCTGGGGCACATGCCTTGGGATCCACGTCCCTGAAATACCTCATGGCTTTCTGCATCTCCTTGAATTGCATCACAAGGCGTTTGTAGCCTGAGGTTAGGGACTGGTTCTCCTCCTGAAACTGCTTTACCTGCTTGTTATATTTTGATCTCAGATTGTTAAGTACATCATGAAGGCTGGGTTGAAGAGGAAAAAAAAAAAAAGTTAGCCTGCAACTGAATAGAAGCTGCAACGTATGTTCCTCTTATCTACGATCTAAATCTCGGCTCAGACTTGTGGAAGGTTGGGGGGGGCGGGAAACCCTCCCAGATATTTCCCCAAACACAGCTCCAGCTGTGATCGAGGAAACGCAAGCAACAGGAGGTAATGGGATCATCCAGAACTAAATGCATTTAAAACAATCCATAAGCCCAAACCCACCAAGAGGTAGCCTCTCATTCAACAATGTGACTGAATCTTCTTCAGCACAGCACTTGTCAGGGTCCACACCTAGTGCTGACTCACAGATGTAAATAACCTACCTCAACTTCTGAAACAAGGAAAAAAGTAAAACTGCATCACAAGCCCATGATATATGAGTCCCCCATCCCGAAAGAGCTGATACTGTTAACGAGTCCAATAACTCATTCATTCATTCACTCATTCATTCATCAAACATGAAAGGTCTCTTTTGTGCCAAGGATATGTTTGAATACCAAGACAAATACAAGGACATGTCGGAGTACAAAGCACTATCAGTCCAGCCAGAGACAAAGACAAACGTTAATTACAGAACTGTGTGAATAGTGCTACAGAAGAGTTTCACACAGGGTGCCAGGGGAACCTGGCTTGCAGGAGAGGGGAGTGGTCAAAGGTTCCAGCACCAGGAGAGACAGCTATGACCTGCCCAGAGAACCATGAACACAGTCAGGCCACCGATGCCCAGCTCACTGCTAATAGGAGCTCTGTATATAGACACTTGTCCGATGAAATACACAGGCATGGCTTTTAGACCCAAGACCAGACTTCAGACTTTGCGCTCCTGAACAGACATCTTATGTCAGTGCCTCACTTACACAGGAACAGGAAGGTTTGAGGACTGACAAAGTTTCAGTTTAAAAATTCTAGGGACTTCCCTGGTGACACAGTGGTTAAGAATCTGCCTGCCAGTTCAGGGGACACGGGTTCGATCCTGGTCTGGGAAGATCCCACATGCCACGGAGCGGCTGGGCCCGTGAGCCATGGCCGCTGGGCCTGCGCGTCCGGAGCCTGTGCTCCGCAATGGGAGAGGCCACAACAGTGAGAGGGCTGCGTACCAAAAAAAAAAAAAAAAAAAAAAAAATTCCCTCTTAGGCATTATTCTGAAATAATAAGAAGGTCTCTAAAACACACTGATCATCCCTATTCTCATATCCAGAAAATGAGACATTCTGTAAGATAACTGGCTGAGACTTTTGAGCAAATAACTGGCTCCACCCCCCCCCCACACACACATACACATACATCAAGAGAAGAGGATACAATAAGTATATAAGTATCATGTAAAAAGGAGGTTGGCAGGTGGAGGGATCAGGGGATCTCATAGATCAGAGAGACTTAAGGAACTTAGTTTAACAACCTGATGCAATTCCTGGACCTAGATGAGATGCTAATTTGGACAAACTTACTGTAAAGGATATCTTTGGACAACTAGGGAAATATGAATGTGATCCAGATATTTAGACGAAATTTACTGAAATGGAAAGGTAGAGGTTACTGACTTTTAAAAAAGGCAGATTGCAAAACAATAGCTGCAGTATGATGTCATATCTATATCCATCTGTATATCTAGAGAGAGGGAGAGAAAGAGATACACTTAATCTCTGGTAGGAGGAATATGGTATTTTTATGTTTTTATCTCACTTTCATTTGTGGTATCTTCTAATTTTCTATAATGCACATGTACTGCTTCTGTAATTACAAGTTGAGAATTTATTACCCAGATAGCCGGGCGCACATGAGAAGTGACACATTGACATAAGTACTTATGTTGGCATTATTTGCAACAGCAAGAGATTAGAAGCCATCGAAATGTGCATCAGTGTGGAACTGGTCAAGTAAATCCTAGCATGTTTATGCAGTGGAATACGAGGCAGCTGAAGAAATAATGTGATCCTTCTCTATGAACTGGTACGGAAACATCTTCAAGACATAGAACAGTGTGTATAGAATGCTATCATTTGTGTAAAAGCAGAAGGGGATGAGACTGTCTATTTGTGTTTCCTTGTATGTGCGAGAGGAAATGCTGGACGAAACAAAAGAAGTGAATAATGGTGACAGAGGTGGGACAGAGGACCCAGATAAAGGAGGGATGGGAGACAGACTTTTTGCTGTAAACTCTTTTCATGGTGCAGGGAGGGTACAGCCAGTTGAATGTATTCTGTTTTCCCAGAAAAAAAAAAAAATTCTTTTAACAAGAATTCGGTTTTTTGTTGTTTTTTTTTTTTTGCGGTATGCGGACCTCTCACTGTTGTGGCCTCTCCCGTTGCAGGGCACAGGCTCCAGACGCGCAGGCTCAGCGGCCATGGCTCACGGGCCCAGCCGCTCCGCGGCATGTGGGATCTTCCCGGACCGGGGCACGAACCGGTGTCCCCTGCATCGGCAGGCGGACTCTCAACCACGGCGCCACCAGGGAAGCCCCATTATATTTTTAAGTTTCTACTCCTACAAAAGAGTACATACCCATCCCTCTTTTCAGCACAGAAGGGCCCAGAAAGAAGACGCTCTGCACGCTAGCTTACCAGTTGATCTTCCTCTTCTGCTGGGATTTAATCACTGTGCTTTCTTCATCTTTCTTCTTCAGCACCTGGAAGTTGTACTCTAACTTCTCTTGGTTTAGCTGATAAGTTGCTTTCATTTGCTGAAGCTGTTGCTCAAGAATCTAAAGTTAAAGTTTAAAAACAAAATCCTAATTGGCCCTGGTACAATTTATTCTGCATGAGGGTCCCTGGCCATTTGCTCTGGAGTCGTATCAGAGGAATCTTAGGACAAGTGTCTCCACCTGAAGTCTTGGAAAATTTATCATTAGAGGCAAACTAAAGGTCAACCAGAAAAAATACAAATCATTCAAGTGCAAGCTTAAGCCTACGTGTTTAAAGTCTAAGAGAGATCAGAGTTAGAGCACAGTTCAAGTACAGCTACCTCTCATGCTCTGCTCCAGACCCTTTAGAGAACAAGCAGCCCCACTACAAAAACCATAAAAGTTAACATGGCCACAAAAAACCTGCAAGGTCCCCGCTCTGACCTTCCAGTTCTCAATGTCAGTGTTTAGCAAACCGTGTTCATTTTAAAGGAGGATAGAGGCAACCATCCTCACTATTTGCATCATCATTAGTTGTGTTCATTCATTCAGCGAATACTTATTGAGTGTCTATTATATGTCTGATGCTTTTCTAGGTGCTGTTGGGAGAACACAGGTGAAAAAGGTCCAGTCCTGGGCTTCCCTGGTGGCGCAGTGGTTGAGAGTCCGCCTGCCGATGCAGGGGACACGGGTTCGTGCCCTGGTCCGGGAAGATCCCACATGCCGCGGAGCGGCTGGGCCCGTGAGCCATGGCCGCTGAGCCTGCGCGTCTGGAGCCTGTGCTCCGCAACAGGAGAGGCCACAACAGTGAGAGGCTCACATACCGCAAAGAAAAAAAAAAAAAAAAAAGTCCCAGTCCTTCCCTGTCTAGGAGAGGGACAGATGAACAAGCACTGGTGACAAGAAGCAAAATCAGGGTAAGCACAGGTATGGGACTAATGAGAGGAGGGTTCTCCTGGGCCTTGAGGGCAGGGCAGGCGTCCCTGAAAAGATGGCCTTCTGTGTCTGAGGCCTGGAGAATGAGTAGGAGTTACGCAGGGGGAGGGGAGAGAGGTCTAGAGAGGCAAGGGAAAGTCAGGTGCTTTGGGGAAACCACGAGCAGTTAGGACGTGAGGTAAGAAGCGGGGAGGGAATGGTAGAGACGAGGCTGACAGAGCAGCAGAGCCTGGCGGAGCTATAGGAATCTCACGCTTTATCCTTGAAGGCAAAGGAGGGCCACGAAGACGTTAGGGGGAAGAGTGGAATTACTACTAGTCCACGCAGGGTAGAAAGATCTTCTGCAGCTGGTGAAAAGGATTAGGGAGGGGCAAGGCTGGAACAGGGCAAATACACATTGGCTCGCTCCTGCCTTTCTCGAACGGAGTGCAGGAATGCAAGATGCCATTAAGTAGAATCAGATCTGGGTAAGGCAGCCATGTGACATGCCACATACCACACTCCTTCAAGCCTCCTTCCCATCTCCCTCCACTCGACTACAGGCCCTCGCCAAGGAATCAACAGAGGAAGGGATTCCAGGCTGCTCTGGGTCACCCTCAAGGAGCAGAACAGGAGAGCAAAGGCGATCACCCACCATCGGAGGGTGAATCATTTCCACCTTCCATGTGGAGTCGGTGATCCCCACACCGTAACTGAGGGAATTAGTCACGAGGATCTGCTTAGCTGGCCCAGGGGTCTTAAAATTTCCATTGTGGCACGAGAATTGAACATCTCCTTCAGAACAGGAGGCCTGTTCTATCTCTTCTTCAGCAGGGGGTCAGGGAAGAACCATCTTGGTCACCAGGACGATAACTACTTATACCTCTCAATTTCTCTACTTTCATTCAAATTGTTATTTACTTTTTTCTAGCTATTTGCTTTTCTTTGTAAAAACTTTTCCTCGTTGTGAAAGTCATATTTGCTCATTGTGGAAAACACAGAAAGTACAGTAAAGGAGAAAAAAGGAGACATAGGAGAAGGGGGAAGAAAAACTACCCATAATTCCACCTCCCAAAGGCAATTTCTATTGACATATTGGCCTGTTTCTTTCCAGTGTTCCTTACATAATTGAGATCCAACTATACCTACAATTTTATATCCCACTTTTCTCCTTTAATATTACAACTTAAGAATTTTCCATGCCAGTCAAGTTTTAGTAATATAATTTTAATGGTGCATATTTTTATATTATAATTTACCCTATAGGAAATATTTATGTTTACCATATACCATAATGTGTTACCATTTCCCTACAGTATATACATTTATAAATGTATAAATACATTTAGATTGTTTTGATAATCTTCAATATTATAAAATAATGGTGGGAAGAATTACATTTAAAACTTTGGGGGTATTTTGTTTATTTCCTTAAGGTAGGTTCTCAGAAGTGAAGTTCAAAGGCTCTCCACAAAGCAATTTACAGTTCACACCCCCCTGGCTGTGTGCAAGTACCCCCTTCGCCACACAGTCAGCTCTCAGCACTGTGCAGGGCAGGCCCAGCCCTTGGGCAGGGAGCTCTCAGGAGCCGCACCCCACTCCTCCTGGGCATGATTAAAGTTTAATTTAGAAATTCCTGACTTGAATATTATCCCAAAGAGCCTATGGAAGCTTCTGAAGGCACAGCCTCAGCTCAAGTGCAGTTATCTGGGGTGGTCCCAGCCTGAGCCGCTGCTCTGGGCCCTGGACCCTTCTAGGGGTGACTGTGAGTGCCGAGTGGGGAAAAGGACTCTCAGCAGTTCTTCCTAGAAAGTCATGATGATTTATGCCACCGTGCTCCAAACAAAACCAGCCCACTACTTCAAGTGTGACCAGCCCTGGACACCGGGGAGGCCATTGGTCAACGTGGCTTGGCACAGACGTCCAATAGAAAGCTCGTTGTTGGATGGCGACAATCTGAGAAAGGGTGAACACTCACAGAGAAGGAGGGTCTCCAGAGCTGCTCTGGATCTGGAATGACATTGAATGAGTTCCAGGCTTTGCTGGGACGGAGGCACCCAGGAGCCCCATGACCCTGAGTGCCTGGGTGTCTGCTCTGACCATGTCCAGTGATCTCCTTCTTCCTAGAGCTTTGCAATGAGCTCCTGTCACTAAAACAGAATTTCCCAAACTTACCGGGCCATAGAACAGTTTTTATACTTATAACACAGCAAGAGCTCATGAGTTATAAATGTGAGCCCTACCATATGAATTCTCCCGTGAATTTCATTTGAAAGGCAGATTATTACATAATAATATGTTAATGGACTCTATTTTTCCTACATAACACATCTTGAAAGGAAATAAATATCACTGGCATCACTTTTTTTGTTGGTTTTGTGAAACCGCCACCAATATTTCACCTAGCTGAACACAGTTTACAAAACTCTGAACAAAAGTAATTAGGCCATGTCTTTTTCTTTGTGACCTGAAGGAACTTACTAGCACCACACTCGAACCAACTGAGCTAACCAGCCACTCGATGTGGCCTGAAAGAAAGACCTTAAATCTGAGCTGATTTTATAGACAAATATACATATAATAATTATAATCGGTCACCTGTGACTGTTTTAATTCACAGCGTTCTGCTTGTGCACGCAGTTGAATTTTATTCGCCGATTTTATTTCCTCTTGTTGAAAACATTTGCTCCTGCTCTTTGCTAATGCTCTTAGGGAACTGAGGCCGGGAGGAAAGAGCAATGCAGCATACACACAGATCACAGATCAGCCCTCCCTTCACCTCCGCGCTGTCCCAGGACCACCACAGGGGGCTTCACGTTCGTGATGTCACTTACAAGTGACTGGCAGCGCTGTTGATGAATTTACAGAACTAATCACGGTCTCCCGCCTCTTGCAGTTCAGCGTCTACAGCAGGCAATTACACGGATTCTGTTACTCGTTATTTGTTTGCAACACCTTCTGCTCATGATCATTTTAGTACCGGTGACTCTACTGTTAATTATCACAGGTTTTAGTCTCAATATATAGCTGACCTTGATTGTCATACACTGAGTGTAATGTCATATTAAAAAATTGTAATCTGAAGTGAGAGAGTAGCATGGACCTATATACACCACCCAATGTAAAATAGACAGCTAGTGGGAAGCAGCCCCATAGCACAGGGAGATCAGCTCGGTGCTCTGTGATCACCTAGAGGGGTGGGAGAGGGGGGGTGGGAGAGGGAGGGTGGGAGGGAGGGAGACGCAAGAGGGAGGAGATATGGGGATGTATGTATACGTATAGGTGATTCACTTTGTTATACAGCGGAAACTAACACACCATTGTAAAGCAATTATACTCCAATAAAGATGTTAAATAAAACAAAGTTTAGATGTTTTGAATACCAAAAAAATTGTAATCGATCTTGTGAAATGCTTGTGCTTATTATTCAATTATGCAAAGGTATTTTGCAAAGTTGCACTCCGAGTTCCCAAGACTAATGGCAAAACATCATGGTTAGTTTGGGGGAAGAGTTTATAAACATTACGATCTAACCTGCCACGAAAATCCTTCAGCGTTGCAGGTCCTCCAGGTGTTGACCGCACCTCCCTTTTCCCCTCTTTTTCCTGGGGCAGGAGGAGCAAGGAAGCTGCCGTCTGGAGCCACCTCCTACCCTAGGCTGACAACGCCCCGCAGCCCATACCGCCCCAGCAGAATGGAAATTTAGAACAGCCTTTCCCTCCGGCCCTCTCAGCTGATTCTAAAGACCCCACTGAGCCTCTTTATCGCCGATCTCAACCCTCTGGGGATGGGAGGGAACCCCTGGATTCCTTTTGGAACTGCGGACTCTCCATCCCCCACTCTTGCTTACCCTTTTCTTCCCTGTTGCTGCTCACTCTTTTATACTATGTATACTATTTATGTAGCTTGCTTTCTCGCTCAAAAGACTGTAAATTCCTTAAGGACAGAAATCGTATCTTATTTATTTTTATGCTTTGCACCATGTAAGTTCACAATACTTGTTAAATAACTAACTTGTATTTAACTTTTTGTGATGAATATTCGGGTATTAAAGTTGAACTAAACCATTTCACAATTTTAAATGAGCAGCTAAGGCCTAATAATAAAAACCATTTTGCTTCCTGGCTCAAGAACTAAGTGTTTCTAGCAGTTTTCTTTTGGGGTGGTGGGCAGCAGTGGTAAAATCTTCATTCATTGCTAGTGTGACCTTGCTAGCAGTAAGCACTAGAAAAGTGCATCTTCTTATTTTTACTTCTTATGCTTCACCTATCAAACCATATCTATGTGTATTGGATCCTTTGTATTTTTGTGGTTTGCAAACATTTTAGTTCCGTATTTTAGAACTGACACAGTGCTATGAATTAGTGTTAGGAATCGAGCTGCATGCCCTTATCTTTTTGACTAAAATCGACACTATTTAACTTTACTATCTAGTAAATACAGCTCAGAGGCACTATGATAAAGTTCAGGCTACTAAAATATTCCACATATTGCAATATGGGTAATCCCTGATTTGATTACCTTTTCCCAGCTAAAGGGTGGAGTGTGGTACAGTATACTCAACTCTAACACAGGAAGGAACTGTTACACAGAGGAACTGCACACGCTTTCCCACTCTGAGAATCTCCATCTGCCTGCCTCCGGCATACCCACACTCCACTGTTAATACATCCAGACAGAGGGAGCCAGGAAAGCCAGGTCTCCCAGGCTACCTGCCTCTCTGCCCCTCACCTCCCTGGTCTTACCCCCTAACCTCTATAATCTCCCCATGTCCCAGAATTTTTTGCCTCCGTTCAAGCAGTTGAACATTGGATTAAGAACATGAGGTTCCACTCCTACAGCTCAATAGCAAAAAAAATACTCAGTTAGAAAATGGGCAAAGGACCTGAAGAGCCATATCTCCAAAGAAGACATGCAGATGGCCAACAGGCATATGAAAAGATGCTCATCACTGATCATCAGGAAAAGGCAAATCAAAACCACAGTGGGATATCACCTCACACCTATTAGCATGGCTGTTCATCAAAAATCAAAGGATGGGGCTTCCCTGGTGGCGCAGTGGTTGAGAGTCCGCCTGCCGATGCAGCGGACACGGGTTCTTGCCCCGGTCCGGGAGGATCCCACATGCCGCGCAGCGGCTGGGCCCGTGAGCCATGGCCGCTGAGCCTGCGCGTCCGGAGCCTGTGCTCCCCAACGGGAGAGGCCACGACAGTGAGAGACCCGCGTACAGCAAAAACAAAACAAAACAACAACAAAGGACAGCAAGTGTTGGCAAGGATGTGGAGAAAAGAGAATCCTTCTGTGCTGCTTGTGAGAATGCAAATTGGTGCAGCCGCTAAGGAAACAATATGGAGGTTCCTCAAAAAATTAAAAATAGAACTACCATTTGATCCAGTAATCCCACTTCTGGGTATATACCCAAAAAAATTGATCTCGAAGAGGTATCTGCACTCCCACATTCATTGTAGCATTATTCACAGTAGCCAAGGTATAGAAACAACCTAAATGTCCGATGAAGGACTAATGGATTTTTTTTAAAGTGGTATATATACACAATGGCATATTATTCAGCCTTTAAAAGAAAAAGGGAATCCTGCCATTTGTAGCAACATAAATGGACATGCAGGACGTTATGTTAAGTGAAATAAGCCAGACACAGAAAGACAAATATTGCATGATCTCACTTACATGTAGGATCTAAAATAATCAAACTCCTAGAAGCAGAGAGTAGAATTTGCTAGGAGGGGCTGCCAGGGGCTGGAGGAGGGGAAGATGAGGAGGTATTGGTCAAAGGGTACAAAGTTTCAGTTATACAAAATGAATAAATTCTGGAAATGTAATGTACAACAGAGGGCTTATGATTAACTACACTGTACTGTATATTTAAAAATTGGGGGCTTCCCTGGTGGCACAGTGGTTGAGAGTCCGCCTGCCGATGCAGGGGACACGGGTTCGTGCCCCGGTCCGGGAAGATCCCACATGCCGCGGAGCGGCTGGGCCCGTGAGCCATGGCCGCTGAGCCTGTGCGTCCGGAGCCTGTGCTCCGCAACGGGAGAGGCCACAACAGTGAGAGGCCCGCATACCACAAAAAAAAAAAAAAATTTGCTAAGAGGGTAGATCTTATATTAAAGGTCTTTACCACAAAAGGAAAAACAAAACAAAAGAACAACAAAAAAGAACATGAGGTTCCATTCTTTCACTGTTTGAGGCCAACAGTATGTACTTTTGTCATATAAATGATCGTAGACTCAAGATAACTTCAGAAAGCTTAACAATAGCCATTTTCATTAAAAGTGTAATGTGTACAGCCCACGGAAGCAGTGCTGCTTTCTTACAGACTTCTACTGTTCTTTGTCTAACGCTCAGCTCCATGACATTAATATAAGAAAGGCTCAAGAAAATTCTCAACTGGAAAAATATTTGTAATCTAATAGGGTTTGGGGGAGGGGGTTGCTTTTTTTCAGGCCTTGCCTTGTGGCTTGCGGGATCCTAGTTCCCGACCAGGGACTGAACCCAAGGCCATGGCAGTGAGAGCACTGAGTCCTAACCACTGGACAGCCAGGGAATTCGCTAACAGGGTTTTTAAATTTAACCTCGTTATATAAAGCTACAAGACGAGTTAAGACCTGAAATTCTACCAAAGGCTATGCGGAAAAGCCTTAATCTGACATGTTTTTCTAGATAAAGACTGAAATGAATAGAACATGAACATGCTTGAATATTAAGACACAATTACATTACATCTAAATATAATTAGGGATGATTTTTTTTTTTTTTAACCGATGTTGAAATACAGAACGCTAGGTTTGGAAAGAACTTTAGAAACCAGAAAAATCTAACCTCCTTCCCACTGCAGGAATCCTTCTTCTACACTGAAGACAGACATAGTCATTCAGCCTCTGAAAACGTGATGAGATAAAGGACTCTTTGTCTTGTGGGATGACCTTGTTCTGTACTAGACAGTTCTAAGTATGAGGAGGTTCTTTCTGAGGGTGAGTCAGAACCTGCCTTACTGCCATGTTCAGCCATCCGTCAGGGGGCTGCTTGGAATGCTGGGAAGGATACAGGCTACTGAGGCACACAGAACCGGATTTCAATCCAGGGCTTACCGTTTACCAGATAAGGAGCCTTGTCTCTGAGCCTCAGTCTCCTCATGTATAAAATGCCATTAGTGATTTCCCCCCTTCACGTGACTGTGAGGGTTAGAGATACTGTGTGTTAAGTGTCTGGGATACGGTAGACACCCATTGGACGGTGGCTGTCCTAGCACTGGCCACGTGACCCAGCTAGCTACCTGACCCTAGGGACATTTTCCCTTCACCCCGCGAAAATGCACAATTCTCTCAACGATCCCTCACGTGCCATGGTTTCCAGACCCCTTCAGCATCTTGGCAACCTTCCACTGGTTTATCAAAGAAAGCATTCCTCCACGGGTAACCCGTACATGAGCTCCTTCAAATACAATCATTTAAAAGAGAGCAGATAACAAGTAAGTACTGGTTGAATGGACTAGCTCGAGAATATTATGGGTGGTCGCTAAGGAAGGGACCGTTCACAGGTGCTCTCCACCTGCTGAGCCGCCCAGACGCTCTGGAGGAGGAACAAGTCACACCTGCACGTCCTGTTCCAGCTTGATCTTGATCATGTTGTACTCTTCGCAGTCCCAGATCCTCTGCTTGTTGAGCTGCTTCTCGTGGTCCTCTACTTTCTGCAGGCGGTTCATAAGATACTCCAGCTGAAGGCATAGGGAGACAAGGGGAAGGGCAGGTTCCGTCCCTGTTCCGACTCTGGAGGGAGTCTGTCTGCCCTCAGAACCCCTGTGCCCCAAGGCTTTTGAACTCCCAGGCTATGGCTTGTATTGCCTAATGGGGTTCTACTCCAGAAGTTCTAAGAGGAAGGCAGACCCTGCAGTCAGACATTTGTATTTCTAAAAAAAAAAATAATACCCAGTGGATCTCAGTCACATTATTTCTTTGTTCTTTACTTCTCTGAAACAAAGCGAAAACCCCACACCCTTTAAAATGTGTCTTAGGGCTTCCCTGGTGGCGCAGTGGTTGAGAGTCCGCCTGCCGATGCAGGGGACACGGGTTCGTGCCCCGGTCCGGGAAGATCCCACATGCCGCGGAGCAGCTAAGCCCGTGAGCCATGGCCGCTGAGCCTGCGCGTCCGGAGCCGGTGCTCCGCAACCGGAGAGGCCACAACAGTGAGAAGTCCGCGTACCGCAAAAAAATAAAATAAAATAAAATACAATGTGTCTTAAAACATCTTCGTGGGTGGCAAATAGCCATGGTTGGGGGAGATACCCAGGAAATAAAGTAGAGAGTGGGAGGACTGTGGAAGCCATAGCGGGCTGCACGGGTGGTACTGACCACCACCACGAGAGGGCACCATCCGCAGTCCCCGCCGGTTAACTGGCAGGTGCAGTCAGGGATGTTGGCCACGGCAGTCCTCCCCAAGGTCCAAAAAGGCTAGCAAATTCAGCCACAAGAGGAATCACCCCAGACCCTATGGACCACCCTTGACACCCCTGGCCCCTCCCGCATCAGCCGCCCCTTGACCTCTTTGGCATTGTGAGCCTGCAGGGCCTGCTCCCATTTCTTCTTATTGCTGGTCAGCAGCTCCCGTCGCTCCACCTCAAATGCTTTCTGCGACCAAGAAGGAAAAGGGCTCTTGTATCTGTTTTAATCAGGCAGGTCCCACAGCATCAAAGAAATCTCAGACAACAGCACCAGTGCCACACTGCCACCCACAAAGTCAAGTCCAAAGGCCGACTTGCCAAGTTGCATGCAACCAAAGGACTGTGGAATGAGTTGCATAGAAAGTGTTACGAAATCTATGCTTCACGCGGACTGTGAGAGGAAAGGTGCCAGCTGCCCTGTGTCAATTGGATAAGCGAGGCAGGAAACTGAGGCAAGGTCAGAGCCTTGCAGTCACGGGGCCAACCCTGGCATGTCTTCAGCCGGGACTCGGGTTACAGCATTGCTATGGCTGGGCTTCCCATGAAGCAAAGGCAGCATGGAGCTCACAGAACGGGCGATGGGGTAGACTCAAGAATGCAGAAATGAGTCTGTAATAATCCAAAGAGACAGGCCCCCACCTCTTGGCTCTCTTCCATTTTGGAAAGGTGTGTCTCGATCTCAATCCTTAACATTTCATTCAAATCCAGAACACTGGTTCCTGGATCCTGTTTGGCACGCCCCTTTCCTCTCCCTCCATCCCTGACTGTCATAAACACATCAAATAAATCGCTCACAAATGCCTGTTGCTTCTGGAGCACTAATGCCCCTCCTCCACACCTCTTACCCCTCTTTTATTTTCTTTCCAAGTGCTTATCACACCTGTCAAATTATATACTTGGTGATTTATCTCTATTGTCTAGCTGTCTCCTGCTAGAATACAGGCTTCATCCAGGACTTTGTCCGTGGTTGTAACTCCAGCCCCTGGCGCAGTGCTCGTCATTTAGTAGACACTTGCATATTTGTTGGAGGAGTGAATGTATCAATAAGTAAGTGAATGAAACGCTAGAGCAGAGACGGCAATGAGAGGACCAAGGCCTCTGGCGGCCCTCCCGGGGGACTCCTCCCAGGGGCCTCCCGGGGCAGAGGGCAGCTCTCTCGCGTGCCATCACCTCGATGTGTTGGAGCTCCTGGCGAAAGGTTTTCATCATATTTTTCACCTGTTCTTCCATCCTCTCCAGGAGCAGGCAGATGTCACCCGACTGTTTCTTCAAATCCTTCACGTACTGGTCATCCTTTGTTTTTAACTCCTAGAGAAGAGCATGTCAACGGGTGGTCATCAACTGAGACAGAAGCCAGACGTTGCCAGTCACGCCTCACTCCGGGGGTGGGGGGACCCCTCCCATCAGCATCACGCGCTAGGAATTATAACTGCACAAAGGAAAGGTGCTCGGGAGAGGCTGGGAGGGCCTGGGAGAAACACGGGTGTCTGGAGGCCGTGGGCTCAGCTCGGGACAAAGCCTCAACCAGCAGCACAGGATCAGACCCCTCGAGGACTACTTGCTGCAAATCTCGCTGCAGCCTCCCAGAAAGCCCAGGGTGCCCCAGCTAAGCCATGAACAATATCCTGTGATAAGCCATAGTGGAAAAGAACACGAAAGAGAATGTATGTATATGTATAACTGAGTCACTTTGCTGTACAGCAGCAATTAACACAACACTGTAATTCAACCATACTTCAATAAAAAATAAATTTTAAAAAAGTGTATTGGGGCTTCCCTGGTGGCGCAGTGGTTGGGAATCCGCCTGCCGATGCAGGAGACACGGGTTCGTGCCCTGGTCCGGGAGGATCCCACATGCTGCGGAGCAACTAAGCCCGTGAGCAATGGCCGCTGGGCCTGCGCGTCCGGAGCCTGTGCTCCGCAGCGGGAGAGGCCACAGCAGTGAGAGGCCCGCGTACCGCAAAAAAAAAAAAAAAAAAAAAAAAAAAAAAAAAAAAAGTGTATTGCCTGAGCTATATTGCATTCTGGGTAACGAAGTAAAGCCTCCACCTTTCTCCATTCAGGAGAAGCTGACATCCCCCAGCTCCATCCCCGGCAGCCAGGACTGAGGGCCAGGCTCTTGCCTGCTGTAACTCGCTGATCAGCTTGTTCTTATCTTCTATCAGGCCAGTGCAGTGCACCTGCTGGGTGTTGAGCATTTCCCACAGCTCCTGGGGGATTCTCTTCTGTTTGCCCTCCTCCCACTTCATGGTGATCTCCTCAAATTTGTCCTGACTGGTCTTGACCTCGTTCTCCAGCTTTTCAAGTCTGCAAATACAAACAGCCCAGCTCCTGAGGCTGCCTTCCAAGAAAGCAGGCTGGTTCTCTAGGATCCATAAAACAGGCCCGGGTACCCAGCTCTGCCTGAAAACCAAACCGGGCTCTGAGAAATCTTCTTTTAGTTTAATGCTTGACTCTAAGTAACTGAGACCGAATAAACAAAGTGACACATAACAAAAATGGATCAACATTAAGGCTGTACACACACACACACACACACACACACACACACACACACAGATCAAGAGTCAATTTGTCACATACTTCTGAGTAAGATGGTGACACACAGTAATTAACCACTTGGTCACAAGTCCCATAGCTTGTGTTCAAATACTCATTTTGCTACTTGGCTCTCAACTTTAGAGAAATTGCTTAACTTCTGCAGGCCCCATTTTTCTCATCTGTAGAACAGAGAGGATGAAAGGATCAACTGTTGACTTAAAAAAATGCACGAGTTGAGTTTTATTTGGGGCAAAAATGAGGACTGCAGCCCGGGAGACAGAGTTTCAGGTAACTGAGAAACTGCTCCTGCGAGGCGCTGGGAGGAGCCGGGATAAATAGGAGTCTTGCAGGTAGTTGGGAACGTCAAAAGATTATTGTTCAAGGAAACCAGATATCTCAAGTTAAGGAATTTAGCGCTTTTCTGTGTGTGGGAAGATGCAAGAGTCTGGGCTCACTCAAATCATTCCTTTGATGTGCACCTCAGCTCTCTGGGGCCAGTATCCTGTATTTTCACATCCTGAGCTTCCTCAGGGCTCACAGCAGGGAGTGGCTGCGGTCTGCTGGCTGCTAGATGGCAGGTCTTCTTTTCAACCCTGAGTCTCCCCAGGGCTCGCTGGCTCACGCTGGAGGGCTGCAATCCTTGAAGACTGTGACATCCTTTGTTTATTGATATAGCAGGAAATATTCCATTCATAAATATTCCACTTATCCTACCTTCCTATGGCTGTTGTCAGGATTAAATAAAATTATTCCCAGCATAACAGTCACTTGACAAATGGCACTCATTATTTTTTTTACTATTGACATGACCTCAACTGTCTGGCCATTCCTCTCCCAAATTATCAATAAATGACCAGTGGAACATACAAAAAGGAAAACTCCACCATTAGTAATGGAAAATAGAGATGATCTCCCAGAATTCCAGAAATGCCAAAGGAACCATAGGATGGATAGAACACTGAGGATGGGGCTGGAGAGAAGGAGGTATTAGGGCTGAGATGTGAGGCCCCTTCTGAGAACAGGGGCCAGGACATATGCCTGCGACCCTCTCCCAACTTTAACAGACTGTCCTTCTATGAGACTGTCTCCACAGGAGGGTTCAAACTGCCTTAAGGACAAGAATCACAACATAATTACCTTAAGAGCCCCTCTCTCCTTCCCACCTTCCAAGCGAGGGCACATAGTACATCTTATAATTCAATTAACTTTTTTTTTTTTCTAAAAAATGAGAAACAGCTGTCAGATTATGTTTCCAGAACCCACATTTATCTTGTAACTCTGCCACTCGCGACCTTCCATTTTTCCTCAGTGGCTGCAGGAGAAGCCTAACTCCTCAACGGGGCCCTCAGGGAGTTTCTGCAGCTGTCCCTGCCAATTCAGTCCCCGGTACAAGCCATGACAGAGGCAGTGGGAAGTTTCAAGAATCAATTATATCTTGGTGACACTGGCAAAGTTGCTGGTGGGGAGAACTACTTATGTTGAACAACTGAAAATATTGTTTAAATGGTACTGTGGGGACTTCTCTGGTGGCGCAGTTGTTAAGAATCCACCTGCCAATGCAGGGGACGTGGGTTCGAGCCCTGGTCCGGGAAGATCCTACATGCCGTGGAGCAACTAAGCCCGTGCACCACAACTACTGAGCCCTCGTGCCACAGCTACTGAAGCCCGCGCGCCTAGAGCCCGCGCTTCGTGACAAGAGAAGCCACCTCAGTGAGAAGCCTGCGCACAGCAACAAAGACCCACTGCAGCCAAAAATACAACAATAAAAATCAATCAGGGCTTCCCTGGTGGCGCAGTGGTTGAGAGTCCGCCTGCCGATGCAGGGGACACGGGTTCATGCCCCAGACAGGAGGATCCCACATACCGCAGAGCGGCTAGGCCCGTGTGAGCCATGGCTGCTGAGCTCGCGCGTCCGGAGCCTCTGCTCCGCAATGGGAGAGGCCACAACAGTGAGAGGCTCGCATACAGCAAAAAAAAAAAAAAAAAAAACAATCAATCAATCAAAAAAAAAAAATGTACTGTGTATGTACCTACTGAGATGAGCAAAATGGCCCTGTGGGCTGTTCTTGTAATTGGACTATAGGTATGAAATTAATTGAAGAACAAGCCAAAGGAAGAGATTACATGAGAACCTCTGCTGCTGCTGCTATCGGTCCTCTGTGGGCAAACCAAACTTAGAAGTTGACTCCTAAGCAGCTTACGCCTGCCTCCATCGGGCAAGCTGAGCCCTGGGAGATGGGTGCGCCCACAGCCTGCCAGCCCAGGCCTGGAGCTGAGGGTCAGCCACGGGACCCCCTCATCCCTCTAACCCTCTGTCCTTCCAGGCATGGAGACTTTCCCATTCTTTAACACGCTGTTACATTTGTACGTAGTGTTTATGGATCTGGTTGTTATGATTAATTTAAACCCAGAACAGCCTAATGTACCTTCTCAGCCTCTTCTCTTTTCTTCCACCACCCCCCATACATCCCTCACTCGCATGCCATTCCCAAACATCATGCAATCTCACACCTCTGCCCAAGTTGTTCCTAAAATGCCCATTCCTTGACTCCAACTCCTCTTCATCTCTTATGGCCCAACTCAAATATCACTTTGCCTGGAAAGTTTTCTCTAATCTCTCCAGAGAGAATTAAAGGCCTCCTCATATGTGTTTCCACGACTCTAATACATACCTTTAACACAAATCATGGTTGGGCGTTTGCACATCTGGCTCTACTAGACTGTGAACATCAAGAGCAGAGGCCATGTCCACTCCTCTTTGTATCCAAAGGGCTTGGTGCACATTAAGAAGGTAATACTTGAGGAAGGAGGAGGGAAGCAATGAGGGAGGGAGGGAAGGAAGGAAAGAAAGGAGGGAGGATTCATAAGGGGCAAGAAGTGGATTCTACTAGACTAGGTTTGACAAAGACAGGGAGAATTTGAGGACCCAGAGAGGAGATACTTCACTGCAGAGCCAGGGGGTGTCCTCACCCTCACCTGTGATGCTTTATCTCCTCTTCCTCGACTCTCCTGTGGACCTCTCTGATATCTGCAGCTACCTGGATATTTGTCACCAACTCAGTGCCACAGAGCAGCAGTTTAGCCAATTTCTGAAAACAAGTAAGAATTTATAAAGTTAGAAACATTTGCACAACTGTCTGTAGGTGTTCAATCCAACCAAGCAGGAATTAAGAGCTACCTTAAGGGACTTCCCTGGTGGTCCAGTGGTAAAGAATCTGCCTTCCAATGCTGGGGACGCGGGTTCGATCCCTGATCGGGGAACTGAGATCCCACATGCCGCGGAGAAACTAAGCCCGTGCGCCTCAACTAGAGAGCCCACATGCTGCAAACTACAGAGCCCATGCGCTCTGGAGCCCGCGCCACAGCTAGAGAGAGAAAACCCAAACGTCACAACTAGAGAGAAGCCCACATGTCGCAACTAAGAACCGACACAGGCAAAAATAAATAAATTAAAAATAAAAATAAAAAAGTAAATATTAAAAAAAACTACCTTGAGACTTTAAAGCGTAGCATCTACTTAGCAACCTGTTTCCATCAGGACACTTGTGATGTGATGTTACAGCTTACAATTTAATAGCACTCTGCAATTCTGGATGTACTTTAGTTTATTCTCGTTAAAGGAGGGACCAGCATATCAGTACGTGGGCATCCACTCTGGTTACGTCTCAGCACTTTCCCCAGCAGGCCTCCAAGTGACTGACACTGCCAGGGTCCTTTCTAAGAATCTCAGTTGGGGAGGTGAGACACATAATAATAGTTGTCCTCCAATGTCCATTTCCCCCTCTTCTTTTAATAACAGAACACCCAAATTTTAGCTAGGCATTTGATCTCCCAAAATAGATACATCTCCCAACCTCCCTTGCAGCTAGAATGCAATCTGACCAATAACACATGAGCAGAAGTGTATGTGCCACTTCTGAATTGTGCCTTGAAGGGGAAAGGTGTGCCCTCTGCTGCCCCCCTTTTTCTCTGTCTCCCAGGCCGGCATGTGATGCTAAAGTATGACGTGGTGAGCAGACGAAGGCAATCTAAGCAAGGGTGGAAGGAGGTGAGGTTCCCAACCTCAAAGGAACCCCCATATCAGCCCTGGACTATTTCTGCTCTGAACTAGTTATTAAGTGAACCAGAGAAATAAGCTTCTACCTTGTTTAAGCTAATGTTACGTGGAACCTCTTGCTATAGGTGTTCTAATACAGGAGAGAATTGTAGCCAACTGCACTGCCCCCTCCCTCAAAGGCCCAGGAATTTTGCTACTGGTACCCTCCTTCTAAATTCCTCTTCTTAAATTTCACATGCAGTACCTTCCCTCCTGAACTTTTGGTAATGTCATGATTTCAAGATGATAAACCCACTCAAAAAAAGTTCAAGTATCCTTAGGTAATGCCTGAGTTTTTCCAAGTCTGTTTTGGAATTTACAAATTTTTCAACTCTCAAATCATTTCTGAACTAGGAACTTATAAATATCTCTGCTCCAGGGGGTCACTGAAATGATCAGAGACTCTATTTCATCTCATTCTTCTAAGGAAATTTTGAAATACAGTTTTAATGAATACAGAACTGAACCTCCACCCAGCTATCCAGGGTACTCCAGGCTTTTTTTTAAACAGCTGCAGCTTTATCACTTGTGGCAAACGGTTTTACATGCATAAGGAAGCAATGGCTTTCCTGTAGTTTTGAGCAATTTTCTATTTTCTACTCAGATAATATGAACATCAGAAATTTCTGAATCAAGTATTTAAGTCTCAAAGTAAAACTGAAAATGTTACCATCAGATTAACAGACACACCCCTAACGTTTTTGAGACCCAGGGTGAGAGTTTAAGTGAAGGTCCACATAACATATATCTAAATGTTTAAAAATATAATTCGGTGTAATAAACCACTAAATATGTTCTATCCACCTACCTTGGCACCTTTATAACAATTTATAAGTCCTAGTTTGAATTCAGACTATATATCAGAGTTCCTTTCAGAACTTGGTGGCTAAGGGAGAGCCAGTCTCTGGCCACCAGCCTGGAGCCCACCCCATTCTCTTCACACTCCTAGTCCTTCAGATGCAGGCATGTGAATTTCCCAGACCACACGAGCGAGCTCCATCTAAACCCCTGGTCATCCCTGAGGCCTTGTCTGCCCTGAGCAGGACAGACCCTGGGAAGAGGCCCATGCAGGTATTGAAAGTGGGTTCAGAATCATTTGGGCAGGGAAGTTGGAGTTCTGTGACGCTCAGAGAGTGATCTAATGGGGGCACTTGGGCTCTGAGTAGACTTGAGGCAAGTCCACTTGAGGGGGTGCATCCAGAGAAGGGCCAGCACAAGACACAGGACCCTCCTCATTACCACTTTTATTCAATGGGCTAGAGGGCCTATCTAGTGCAATAAGGCAAGAAAAAAATTTTTAAGGTATCAAAATTGAACAGGAAAAGATAAAACTGTCATTTTTCAGATGATTATATATGTAAAAAAAAACACCTACAGGTAAACTATTAGAATTAACAAATGAATTTGATCAGGTTGCTGGATATCAGATCAATATATAAAAACCAATTGTACTTTTACATAATCAACAATGAACAATTATAACTTCAAGAGAAGTATAGGGACTTCCCTGGTGGTGCAGTGGTTAAGAATCTGCCTGCCAACACAGGGACATGGGTTCGATCCCTGGTCCGGGAAGATCCCACATGCTGCAGAACAACTAAGCCCTCGTGCCACAACTACTGAGCCCTCGTGCCACAACTACTGAAGCCCACACTCCCTAGGGCCTGTACTCCGCAACAAGAGAAGCCACCGCAATGAGAAGCCCAGGCACCGCAACGAAGAGTAGCCCCCGCTTGCTGCAACTAGAGAAAGCCCACATGCAGCAGTGAAGACCCAATGCAGCTAAAAATAAATAATAATTTAAAAAAGAAAAAGTATAAAACGTTGCTGAGTGAAATTAAAGAATACTTAAATAAAAGGAGGGATAATTTATCCTCACAGATTATAAATCTCTATATTGGTAAGATATTAATTTTTTCCCAAACTGATCTATAGATTCAATCCAATCTCAATTAAAATCTCAGCTCCTTTTTTTGGGTGGAAATTAAGAAGCTAATTCTAAAATTTATATGGAAATGCAAAGATTATAAATCTCTATATTGGTAAGATATTAATTTTTTCCCAAACTGATCTATAGATTCAATCCAATCTCAATTAAAATCTCAGCTCCTTTTTTTGGGTGGAAATTAAGAAGCTAATTCTAAAATTTATATGGAAATGCAAAGGGTCAAAAACAGCCAAGACCATCTTGAAGAACCACAAAGTTGGAGGACTTACCCTACCAGATATCAAGGCCTGTCATGCAGCAACAGTAATTAAAATAGTGTGGAATTGGCATAAAGACAATTGACCAATGGAACAGAAGAGAGACTCTAGAAACAAACAAGTATGTTCACCTGATTTGCAACAAAGGTGCATTGTAATGCAGAGGGGAAAGGATGATCTTCTCTCTAAATGGTGCTGGGTTAATTAAAGATCCATTTAGAAAACAATGAACCTTGAGCCCTCCTTTTACACCACACACAAAAGTGGATCCCAGATCCATTTTGGTCTAGATTATAGACCAAAATGTAAACTGTAGAATGATGAGGCTTCTAGAAGAAAACATGGAAGAATATCTTTATGAAGTTGGAGTACACCAAGATTAAACAGGAAACAAAAAGAATTATCATTTAAAAAAATGATTGATAAGGTGCAGGACAGGGGCCCCTCCTGCCCAGGTCTTAGGACCGGACCGAACTGGTTGTTAATAGCTTGATACTGAGAAAGGTAGCATTTTCTTTATACATTTCTCTTCAATGGCAACACTCTTGGTGATTTAAGTCCTAAGTGAAAGGAATCTGGGAAAGCTGCTGATGAAAACATTATCTCTCTGGTTTTACACTCAATTTTACACTCTAAAATTGAAAATGTACTGAACTGTATATCAGTATTTTCAGGATTATAGCAGTATCTACTACAACAGTATTTTTAAGATTATATATAATACCCTTTTTATCCTACACAGAAACACTCAGAGATCACCAACCTTTAGATGAAGTACCCTAAGTATAAAGAGGTGATCTGGAACAAGAACCCATAACAGTTCAATATTCTTTCCACTACAATAAAATATTTTATCCTGGATCCAGTACAGCACGGGTTAGTAAATTATTGCTAGATACCTCTATGCTCTATAATAATATTTCAGTACTTTGAATATTTTTTTCTCCCAGTAAATACACTTCAATTTCTGCTAGCAGTGATCTCTCTTCTCCACTTTTATAAATCCCATTTAACTTTTCTAAGACCCAGCTCAAACCCCACTTTCTCCGTGGAACCTTCCCTGACCAGGCCGTCTGGGTGAGCGCTTTCCCATATCTCAACGCCCACGGTGTCACTGTGCATATGCAATTAAGTAAACGTGGCGCTGTGCCAGTTCGGGCGCGCTGCTTTGAAATACTGTTTATCCCTCCTGCCCCTCTTGCTCCAAGTCCTTTATTCATGTCTCAGGAGCCCTGTCATCGCCACGGGAGAGCGATCAAAGACTTCCTTTTAGAGTTTATTGGGTACAAGCTCTGCTCTACCCCACAGCTACACCAAGAGGCCCTCACTCTCCTAGAACTCACAGTTCCACCGGGGACACCAAGCGCACACACATCTTCGAAAAGTCATACAAGGCAGAAAAGTATCTAAAATGAAATGAATGGTACAGACGGGAAGTCAAAGAGTTCAACCTGCGCCGCAGAGGAATTCGTGGAAGAGTTGGGAAGTGAGATGGTGTTGAAGTCTGCGAAGGTAGCCTGAGGAAAGGAGAGGGGAAAGGGGGAGGGGAGAGGACAGGAGGGAAGGAGAGGGGAGGAGCGGGGCTTGGCATTGCAGCCCACCAAAGGCACAGCACGGGAAAAGCAAAGCCCCAGTCCTACAGGACAGTCGCAACCGAGTTACTCCCCAGTTCCTACCTGTCTGCTTTCTTCTTTCTGTTTGTAGCTCTTGCTTTGATCTTCCGCACTCTCCTTCCCGTCTAAATGTTCTCCAAGCGCTTCCCTGTGATGGAAAAAAGTAGAGAAACTGAAGTTACTTCTAGTACTTAGAGTCTATATTTTAAAATTTCATAGTACATCACAGTATATACAAAAATAGATTCTATATGGATAAATATTTGAATACTAAAAAAACACAATCGGGGCTTCCCTGGTGGCGCAGTGGTTGAGAGTCTGCCTGCCGATGCAGGGGACGCGGGTTCGTGCCCCGGTCCGGCAGGATCCCACATGCCCTGGAGCGGCTGGGCCCGTGAGCCATGGCCGCTGAGCCTGCGCGTCCAGAGCCTGTGCTCCGCAACGGGAGAGGCCACAACAGTGAGAGGCCCGCGTACCGCAAAAAAAATAAAAATAAAAAAATAAAAAATAAAAAAACACAATCGTAAAAACACTAGAATTAAATACAGGAGAGAACCTCTATTAGAGTAAGATCAAAGTTAGAAAAAAAAAATGAGAGGTTTTGCTTCCTAAAATTTAAACATTTGGGGAGTTCCCTGGTGGTCCAATGGTTAGGACTCAGCCCTTTCACTGCCTTGGGCTGGGGTTCAATCCCTGGTGGGAGAACTAAGATCCCACAAGCCACGTGTTGTGGCCAAAAAAAATTAAACATTTTATCCTTGAAAGTCAAGGGATAAACTGGTAAAAGATATTTGACAAACTTCTGCTCTAAAATAGAATGGGATCCTTCAAATCGGTACAGAAAAGACAAAATACCATTAACACAACATTGTAAATCAACTACACTTAAATTTTAAAAAGTTAAATTAGTTTTTTTTAAAGACAAAATACCAAATAGGAAAATTGGCAAAGGATGTGAACAAGCAGTTTACAGAAGAAATACAAATGGCAAGTAGACATTTGAAGATATGTTCAACTTCACATATAACCAGAGAAATGAAATTGAAAGCCCTGTGAGGTATCCTCATTCTCCTATCAAGAGAAAAGATTTAAAAGTTGATAGTATCTGGTGGGGCAGAGGGTGTCGTTGACCATTGATTCATACTCCATGAGTGGGAACATGGAGGGTCACAACCCATCCAAAAGGCAATTTGGCAAGACTTTTCCAAAACTTACACGGGCCTCCCGTCTGACCGAACCTTTACGAACTTTCCACAGAAAGCTTTCACAAGTTCACAAAGAAATATGCACAAGAATGAATACTGCAGCACTGTCTCTACTAGCAGGAATGTGGAAACATTCTACATACATATGAATAGTTGCCTGTTTAAATAACTTGTGAGGCAACAATACAAGAAAATATATTGTAGCCTATTAAAAAAAAAAAAAATGGTGTGCTGTCTAGCAGCACAGAAAGATGTCCACAATATGTAAGTAAAAAGAGCCAGCTGTAGAACAATATGTAAAGCATAATATAGATTTTCTTCTTAAGATAGGCTTATATACATATGCACAGGGAAAATCTTGGAAGGATTTATGACAGAGAGATGACAGTAATTATTTAAGGAAAGAGAACTTTACTGAGGACTTATAGTTTCTACATTTTTCTATTGCATGAATTTTATAAATAGAGCATATGTGTGTATGTGTGAATCAGAAAATAAGACCAAAGATGACGGGGGAAAGATAAGGTTCCAGATTCTGGGCTTCTCTGGAGGAGGCATGGGGGAATGACCCCACCAATACCCACCCCACTTACATCGTGGGGGTCCGCTCTCTCCTCTGGCACACAGCGGCCACGAGGATTCCCTGTTCTGCCTTAAGAAAAATGAAAACATCATCTTATGACTTCAACAACCATGGTGAAACAAGCAGATCCCTTTCTTGACTCCTCTTCATTCTTTCTTGACATTTTCCTCTCCCTGACTCCCACCTCCCTTCCCTTTGTCCAAAGGTCAGCACAGCCCTACATCATGCTACACCATTTTTGAGAGCTGGAATTGAGTTAGCACCCCTCACCCCACTCCCAATCCAACTGAAACTCTTTTTTCTTGTCATTTCATTCACTTCCATACTCTTATTGAACCTACTCATTGCCCTTACGGAGAAAACGATTTGTTTCATTCTACTCAGGGCTTCAGATATTGCCAGGCTAATGGTGTTCTCATTACCGTCCAAAACACACTCATTCACTTGACTTTCTACTTTGACCACCAGTTAATTACCACCCCTGTCTAAATAATCCTTCCACCTACTTCCTGGAGCAAAGACCTGTGCTTCAGAAAGAAAAATAACTATGTTACACATTCTTATCATCTAGTTTCAGCTTTAATCCCATTGCTGCCTTTTACTTATCATTTCTGACTGCCTAGCGCTGCACTGTCCAATATGACAGCTACTAACCACACGCAGCTATTGAGCACTTGAAATGTGGCTGGTCCAAACTGAAATGTGCTATGAATGTAAAATATGAAACTAGATGGATTTTGAAGACTTTCAATTAAAAAATGCAAAAGATCTCAATATGATTTATACTGAGTACATTTTTTTGTTTGTTTGCTTGTTTTTAAATTTATTTATTTATTTTTGGCTGTGTTGGGTGTTTGTTGCTGCGCAAGGGCTTTCTCTAGTTGTGGCGAATGGGAGCTACTCTTCGTTGCAGTGCGCAGGCTTCTCACTGCAGTGGCTTCTCTCTTTGTGGAGCACGGGCTCTAGGCACATGGGCTTCAGTAGTTGTGGTACGCAGGCTCAGTAGTTGTGGCTTGCGGGCTCTAGAGCACAGGTTCAGTAAGTTGTAGCGCATGGGGCTTAGTTGCCCTGCAGCATGTGGGATCTCCCCGGACCAGGGATCGAACCCATGTCCCCTGCATTGGCAGGCGGATTCTCAACCACTGTGCCACCAGGGAAGCCCCTGATTACATGTTAAAGTAATATTTTTATATAGTGAGTTCAACAAAATAAATTACAAAATTTAATTTCACCTGTTCTGTTTTTTTAATGTGGATGCTAATTTACATATTGTATGTCTCTTGGTTGGTGCTGACCTATCATATTCCCTAAAGTTACCGTCCCAGACTTCTCTCTTCTCAGGTTTGAGCTAGATCCCTCTTTTGGGAAACTGCTTCCCCACCACTGCCACCCATATGGTCTCAATGGGAGCTGCCATCTTGCATGACCATACCTCCAGACAAGTCAGAGTCCTTTCTCAGGACTTGAAAAATGGAAACGTCATTGATTGTTTGGCTGGGTTTAGAGCTCCAGGTTGAAAATCATTTTTCTTTAGAACTTTGAGGGCATTGCTCATTGTCTTCTGGTGTCCACTGTTGCGATTTACGAAACCAGATGTCATGTCATCCTGTTTCTTAATCCTTTCTTTGTATGTGAGACTTGTCATTACTGTCGTCATCGTTGTTCACTCCGGAAGCTTGTAGGACCCTCCTTTTGGTTCCTGGTGTTCTGAACATGCTCAGTGGTGTGCCTGGGGTGGGTCTACTTTCATTCACTGTGCTGTCAGGTGGTCCCTTTCAACCAGGGAACTCATGACCTTCAGTTCTGAGAAATGTCCTTGAATTCTTTCAGTGATCATTTCCACCCTTCTGTTTACTCTCTCCTTTCTTTGTGCATCTGGAAAGCAGATACTAGATCTCCTGGACTCCTCCTCTAATTTTAAAAAAATCTTTTTCTCTCCTAGTTTCTATCTTTTTTCCTTTTCGTTCTATCTCCCAGGCAATTCCATTACCTTTACTTCCCAACCCTTCTACTGTTTCCCATTTCGACCTTATTTTTAATTTCCAAGAGCTCTGTTTTGATCTCTAGATTATTTTAATAGCATCCTATTCTTGTTTCATGTTTGCAATTATCTTTTCTTTTTTCTCTGAGGATCATTTTTTTTTAAATTTTATTTATTCTTGGCTGCGTTGGGTCTTCATTCCAGTGTGCGGGCTTCTCATTGCGGTGGCTTCTCTTGTTGCAGAGCACGGGCTCTAGGTGCGCGGGCTTCAGTAGTTGTGGTGCATGGGCTCTAGAGCGCAGGCTCAGTAGTTGTGGCGCACAGGCTTAGTTGCTCCACGGCATGTGGGATCTTCCCGGACCAGGGATCGAACCCGTGTCTACTGCATTAACAGGAGGATTCTTTTTTTTTTTTAACATCTTTATTGGAATACAATTGCTTTACATTGTTGTGTTAGTTTCTGCTGTATAACAAAGTGAATCAGCTATATGTATACATATATTCCCATATCTCCTCCCTCTTGCGTCTCCCTCCCACCCTCCCTGTCCCACCCCTCTAAGTGGTCACAAAGCACCAAGCTGATCTCCCTGTGCTATGCAGCTGCTTCCCACTAGCTATCTGTTTCACATTTGGTAGTGTATATATGTCCATGCCATTCCCTCCCTTTGTCCCAGCTTACCCTTCCCCCTCCCCGTGTCCTCAAGTCCATTATCTAAGCCGGCGTCTTTATTCCTGTCCTGCCCCTAGGTTCTTCAGAACCATATATTTTTTTTTAGATTCCATATACATGTGTTAGCATACAGTATTTGTTTCTCTCTTTCTGACTTACTTCACTCTGTATGACAGACTCTAGGTCCATCCACCTCACTACAAATAACTCAATTTCATTTCTTTTTATGGCTGAGTAATATTCCATTGTATATATGGGCCACATCTTCTTTATCCATTCATCTGTCGATGGACACTTAGGTTGCTTCCATGTCCTGGCTATTGTAAATAGAGCTGCAATGAACACTTTGGTACATGACTCTTTTTGAATTATGGTTTTCTCAGGGTGTATGCCCAGTAGTGGGATTGCTGGGTCATATGGTAGTTCTATTTGTAGTTTTTTAAGGAACCTCCATACTGTTCTCCATAGTGGTTGTATTAATTTACATTCCCACCAACAGGTACAAGAGGGTTCCCTTTTCTCCACACCCTCTCCAGCATTTATTGTTTGTAGATTTTTTGATGACGGCCATTCTGACCGGTGTGAGGTGATACCTCATTGTAGTTTTGATTTGCATTTCTCTAATGATTAGCGATGTTGAGCATCCTTTCATGTGTTTGTTGGCGATCTGTTATATCTTCTTCTGAGGACCTTAATGACAGTCATTTCTTCCTTTTTTCTTTCTTTTCTTTTTTTTTAAATTTTTTGCCCTTGCTGCACAGCATGCGAGATCTTAGTTCCCCGACCAGGGATCAAACCCTGCATTGGAAGCATGGAGTCTTAACCACTGGACTGCCACAGAAGTCCCTGTCTTTCTTTTTTAATTGAAGTAAAATTGGTATATAACATTATATAAGTTTCAAGTGTACTTAAAGATTGTCTTTTCGTTGTGTTTTGTTGTTTTCTTCCTACATGGCCTCAATTTCCTCTAAGTTGCTTTTTTCTGCTTATTCATTTTGGTGTCTACCTTTCACCTTAAAGACTTTCTTCAGACTTCTTGAAATCCTTGGCCACCTTTCCATGGTAAGACGAAAAGGTTTATGAAAGTGCTGAGTGCAGGGGTGTGGTATAACAGCTACGAACTTCAGTGCAGGACAATCTGCCTGAACCATTTCCTGGGCAAACCTGATTTCAGTGTCTTTAAGTCCCTCCTTCTGGGCCGGTCAGATTCTGCAGAGAGATTTCTCCAGTCTCCTGCCTGCAATGGGCAGGTCCTGCCAGCATTCCAGGAATGGGGAGGGGGAGGCGCTCAGCTCCAGTGTGCACGTGTCCGTGGAATCCCCTTGCTTTTAGTACCACGTCCTTGACTCCTCTCTGCCCAGCATCCCCCAAAGCATGCATCCTCCATTTTACTTTCTCCAAACCTCCGGTCAACTGTGCAAAGTGGGAGAAAGGTTCTCGACATCTATTAATTTTCCAATCAATTCTCCTCATTTTAGTTCCCTCTTCACCCCTATCCAGATAAACGTGATGCTGCCTTTTGGAGATTTATTGCAGAGGAAATCAAGGGGGCTCTCAGCTTTCCTCACTACTAGTTTATATTTCCATATTCTTGAATCTGCTAAGCCATTTACCATCTGTCATATACGTCCCAGCTTCCAAAATGTTGTTGCTATTGAGTCCCCCTGTTTTGCTTGACTTTGTTGGTTTATATCGTTTTTACTTAATCCCTTTAAATCTCATTTTTGATAGAGATCCTCGGTAAATACATGTGTTCTATCCACCATCTTGACTCAGAAGTGACATCTCTCAGGAACTTGAAATGTCACCTGAAAAACTAGAGATTGAGAGTTTTGGGTGCTTTAGCCATTAATCTTATTCTTTATCTTCATATGACATTTAATTCTGTTAACAGCTTCCCCTCTAAAACTATACCTCAATGACCCACCCCTAAGGCCTAGGCAGTTAGGGCAGTGGGCAATCAAGGAGCCCAAGGCAAATTTTAAAACAACACAACTGACTAAAGTCAGTCTGTATTTTATTATCACCCTGTGCCAGCAGCAAAACAATTCATAAAACACTCCTTTCTGAAAAATCTTTTGTTAATCTAAGTTCCAAAAAATTGCAGCAGTACTGTTGATTTTTAAATCTTTTTTTTTTTTTAATTTACGTGGGTTTAAAAATTTTTTTAATTTATTTTTGGCTGCGTTGGGTCTTAGTTGCTGCACTTGGGCTTTCTCTAGTTGCAGCGAGCAGTGGCTTCTCTTGTTACAGGGCACAGGCTTTAGGAGTGCAGGCTTCAGTAGTTGTGGCATGTGGGCTCAATAGTTGCAGCACGTGGGCTCTAGAGCACAAGGCCCAGTAGTTGTGGCGCACAGGCTTAGTTGCTCTGCCGCATGTGGGATCTTTGCAGACCAGGGATTGAACCAGTGTCCCCTGCATTGGCAGGCGGATTCTTAACCACTGTGCCACCAGGGAAACCCCTACTATTGTTTTTTAATAATATATATGTAAGCGTCAATATAACACCTTTCCATTTCTTATACTTTTTTTTTTTTTTTTTTTTTGCGGTACGCGGGCCTCTCACTGTTGTGGCCTCTCCCGTTGTGGAGCACAGGCTCCGGACATGCAGGCTCAGCGGCCATGGCTCACGGGCCCAGCCGCTCCGCGGCATGTGGGATCCTCCCGGACCGGGGCACGAACCCGCGTCCCCTGCATTGGCAGGCAGACTCTCAACCACTGCGCCACCAGGGAAGCCCCATTTCTTATACTTGAAGAAGGAAGTTAATTTGTAGAACTTGCAATTATACAGTTGGTCTCTGACACACAGACTCAGCTACACGCATGTGTTTTGAGAGCACAGTTGAAATTGTTCAGAACTGTCCCAGCTCACTTCAGCGCAGGGCACGTCCACAACCCCCCTATATATCCCAGCAGATTAGGGATTTGACATAAACAACACTAGCCCAGTTATTAGAAACATGAAGAAACTGAACCTGAGTTACTTCTATTCTGTCATTCTATACACAACTCGTTCTTTAAGTCCTGCGAATTCACTCCTTTGGGAACATTTCTTCATATGCCTTTTTCTTCCTTTTTTTCCCCAAAACACATGTAATTTTTCTTTTGGCCACATTGTGGGATCTTAGTTCCCCAACCAGGGATCGAACCCAGGGCCTCGGCAGTGAAAGCACAGAGTCCTAACCACTGGACCACCAGGGAATTCCCCACATGTAATTTAAAAGTATTCATTGGGACTTCCCTGGTGGCGCAGTGGTTAAGAATCCACCTGCCAATGCAGGGCACACGGGTTCAAGCCCTGGTCCGGGGCGATCCCACATGCCACGGAGCAACTAAGCCCGTGTGCCACAACTACTGAGCCTGCTCTCTAGAGCCCATGAGCCACAACTACTGAAGCCCGCGCGCCTAGATCCCGAGCTCCGCAGCAAGAGAAGTCACCACAATGAGAAGCCTGTGCACCGCAACGAAGATGCAACGCAGCCAAAAATAAATAAATAATTTTTAAAAACATATATAAAAGTATTCATCCATTACTTCTTTCTCATTTTGTATTGTTAATTTTATTTTTATTTTTTTAAAATTACTGGCACGGGGCTTCCCTGGTGGCACAGTGGTTGAGAGTCCTCCTGCCGATGCAGGGGACACAGGTTCGTGCCCCGGTCCGGGAAGATCCCACATGCCGCGGAGCGGCTGGGCCCGTGAGCCATGGCTGCTGAGCCTGCGTGTCCGGAGCCTGTGCTCCGCAACGGGAGAGACCACAACAGTGAGAGGCCCGAGTACCGGAAAAAAAAAAAAAAAAAAAAAAAAAAAAAATTACCAGCATGGTAATATAACAAAGTTCCATAAAAGAAAATGTTCACTGTCTGCTTTTCTTTTCAAGCTATTGTTATTATCTGTATTTTAGTAATTACCTGCTCCAAGCATCAAATTCATTAGGTACACTACTGCACCTCACTTATTTTTCTACCAGCCTCAACTGGCCATTCTATCTTATTCTCCTTGTCAGCGTTTCCTCTTCCATCAACTTCTAAATGCTGGGCTTTCTTAGGACTTAGCCATGAACACTTTTCTCATCCCTTTTTAATCCTCTTTCCCAGTGTAATTTAATTCATTCCTATGGTTCAAAATACAATCATAATGCTGCTGACTCTTTGCACTGGTACCTCTAATCCAGATCTCTTCTGAGTTTAAGGCCCACACCCAACTGCCTAGTGGACATCTCAATTTTAATGTCTTACAAAATTCGACTTCCCTTAATAGGGACAAAACCAAACCTTTGATTTTCAACTCCTGCCTTACCGCCCCCATCACTGTCTTTACCATCTCAATAAAAGGTACTACCGTCTATCTGCCCAGCTGTTCAAGCCATTCTAGCTTTTCCCCTGCGTTTCATCAGCATGTCCAATCAATCAGTAAATCCAGTCAATTTCAATCCCAAAATATGTCTGGAATGCATCTGCCTTATCTCCAAACCACTGCCACTAACTAGTTCAGACCGACTTCATCTCTCACCTGGACAAATACAACTGCTTCCTAACTGGACTCCTTACTTTCACTTCTGGCTCCTCCAAACCATTCCCCAAAGAGCAACCAGAGTGATCTTAACATACTTAGAAATTTGAGAAATTCTCACACTAGGTCCTTGGCCCGTGGGTAAGAGCTATCACCATGTGGAAGGTCAAATGGACACTCCGAAACTTCACCCGAGTGCATAAAAAGCACTATTGTCAGCCAGGGGGGATGGTGGGGATTAGTGTCACCCTTAGGGATCTCAAGGATTTGGGAGTGGTGGTGCCTATCAAATCTCCATTTAATTCACTGGTCTGGTCCCTGCAAAAACTGGATGGATACAAGATAATAACTGTCAATTACTGCAAGCTCAACTAAGCAGCAGTCCTAATCGCAGCTGACATGCAGGTGGGGTGTCTTTGCTAGAGCAGGTTAGTGTGGCCTTAGGTACATGGAAGGTAGCCACTGATTGGGCCAAATGCATTATTTTCTACCTCAATCAGGAAAAAGGATCAGGAAGTTCACATTTACATGGGACAGATAATGTATACTCACATAGGCCTCTCACTCACAGAGCCATTTTAACTCTCCTGATCTGTCAAAATATAGTCTGAATACATCAGGACCATCTGAATATCCCACAGAACATCACATTGATCTATTACATCAGGGTTGGCAAACATTGGCCTATGGGTCAAATCTGACCCACCTGTTTTTGTATGGCTCACAAGTGAAGAATGATTTTTACATTTTCAATTTTTTTTTTTTTTTAAAGATCAAGATGAATAGGCAGAGCGCAGAGGATTTTTAGGGCACTGAAACTATTCTGTACAATACTGTAATGGTGGAAACATGTCATTATATATCTATCAAGATCCATCAGTTGTAGCAAATGTACCACTCTGGTGGGGAAGGTTGATAGTGGAAGAGGTTATACATGTGTAGGGCTAGGGGGTATATGGGAAATCTCTGTACTTTCCACTCAATTTTTCTGTGAACCTAAAACTGCTCTAAAATATGAAATTTATTGATTTAGAAAAAAAGATCTAAATATGAGGGATATTTTGTGACACATGAACATTATATGAAATTCAGATTTCAGTGTTCTTTAGTAAAGTTTTATCGGAACCCAGCCACATCACTTTAGGGCCCTTGTGTCCAAAGGCCAGCAGACAAGAAGAGAAGCACCATCTTGGCAGGGCAGCTGACCCTGACCAGCAGGACAAGGTATAAGTGCTGTCACACTGAGAGGGTGTTCAGAGGGTAACGCAGGTTCCTCTTTGTACCCGCTTAAGACAAGGCCACTCCCTCTGTGAATGGACAGGTGCGGCAACCCCGGCCTGAGAACGGTGTGGTTATCAGCCTCAGAGACTGCAGGAAAAGGGGTTTGTGTCACACACCCACGTAAGCCACTGAGACCAGCAGAAGTGATAGCCGAGGTCCACTCCATAACTACTTGTGGAAGGAAGGCAGGCTGGGAGGCAAGGAGGAAAGAAAGACCTTGGCGGGCAGGTCATGGAGCCCGGCTCTTCAGCGTATGGCCCGCTGTGCCTGGCGCAGCAGGCTCTCAATGAACATGCTGGAGGGATTATGATTTCCGTCTTTGACTTTACTAGTGTGTTCAATGTTTTAATATCCCATGCTTTGTTTGAACCTTCTGGTAGGAATGTTTTCTATCTTATCAAGAAACAAGGCCGGCTCACACGTAGGGCACGCCGCCCCCTCACCTCAGCGGCTCCGGCCCGGAGAAGCCACCCCCTCATCCCCGCACCGCGTCACCGCACCCTGGGCGCTCCTTGGCGGGGCCCGCCCAAACCCAGCTCACCGCCTCCGAGCTTCCAGGCGCGCCGCGATGCGGAGGCGCCGGGCCTGGATCCGCTCCTGAGGGTTATCAGAATGTATCGAGGGCTCAAGAATCGGGGTGGCTAAATGCTCCTCCTCCTTCTCCTCCAGGACCCTCAGGGATCCTGGCGGATTCATGGCAGGTGCCTCCCGCCCCCAGGCAGCTCTGCCTGGACCACCGCCGGACTACCGCCTTGTTGCTAGCAACAAGCCGTTGCTAGGAAAAAACAGTCACCTAATCCGCAGCTGGCGTGGTTGCGCGCGCATCCCCTCAGGCTCCGCCCACTCGTGTTCCGAAAGCTATATCCCAGCTTGGGGCTTTATTCCTTTCTCCTGCAATTACGGTAATCCCCACGAAGGCCCGGGGGTATTAACGGAGGCTGGAAGATTTAAGAGCTGCACCAAGTTGTGATTCGTCACTTACTGACCCTGATGACTGATTCTTCATTCATCAAATAAATATTCATCAAAATCATATTCATCAAATATAATTGAGTGCCCACTCTATGCCAATCACTGTGCTAGCGCTGAGGATACAAGCGTTGTCCTTTCCTCATGGAGCGGATAGAATAGTAGGATCGATCGGAAAGTTTGAACTAAAGTATACTGTATCCATCTACTTGTCGTCCATTCTTTCTTTTTAATTTAATTTAATTTTTTTTTTTTTTTTTTTTTTGCGGTACGCAGACCTCTCACTGTTGTGGCCTCTCCCATTGCGGAGCACAGGGTCCGGACGCACAGGCTCAGTGGCCATGGCTCACGGGCCCAGCCGCTCCGCGGCATGTGGGATCTTCCCGGACCGGGGCACGAACCCGTGTCCCCTGCATTGGCAGGCGGATTCTCAACCACTGCGCCACCAGGGAAGCCCAGTTTTCTTTTTCAAATTAATTTTTCCAAGTGTACAAGTGGTAGGGAGATTTAGGAGTGCCAAAATCTTGGAGCAGTCGAGAGTCCAACACCTGCCTGGATCCTCGTCCCGTATCTAGCTGGGGTGAGGAGTCTGGAGGGTGGGGGAGGGGAAGGAGTTTGCTTCGGGCCTCAGGGCCCTCTACCAAATCTCTCTCTCCTTCAGTTGTGACCTCCAGCTTTAACCTTCCCCAGGGGCTGAGGAATCAGGAGCAAGATATAGTTCTGACCCCTAACTCCTCTAGGTCCTGGTTCACGTCTCCACCACCTGTGAGAAGAGACACACGTACAAGCATGTGTGCCCGTCCACGGCTGGGAGTAGGATACCCCGAGAAAGTCAGTGGGAATCTGGCTGTCACACAAGAGAGCAAAGGTACCATAAAGACCCATAAAGAGCGATCAGTAAGCTGCCTGGCCTAAAGCCGGGCATTTTTTTGTGATAAGGAATCTCCCTGTTTTGCTCTTTGAGCTTTTAAGCCTCATGCCTTTTTTCCCCTTTGCTCCACATCTGGGCAGCTGACTTAAAAAAAAAAAAACACCCTGGGTGCTCTCTCCTTTGGTGGGAGGTTCTTACTGTGTGTGCTGGGCACCCTCATCCTGGCCCTACCTCCCAACCATAACAATACCCCAGGCCAGCCTCCTTTCCTGGCTCTCTCCAGACATTTCCCAGCCAGCTGGGAGGTCTCTGCTGCTGTCAGAGACAGCCTCAATTATATAAATAACAAACGTTTTTCATAGGTGTGGAAAAAGACACTCTCATTCACTGCTGGAAAGACAACCCTTTAGGAAGACAGTTTTGCCAGTAGCAATAGTTTAAATAAGCGTATGCACTGAGTAGGCAATCCCACTTAAAATAATTATCCTTGAGAGATAATAGGTCTAGGCTATAGCCCCATGGGGCCAAAATTACATCAGTAATTTTTTTTAAGTTTATCAGTAGCTAAACCCAAGCTGGTTACCCCTGCTGAGTGTCAGGCCGGTGCTAGGTGTTTGAGGTTTGCATTTAGAAGGGAGGGGATAACTGCTACTGCGACCAAGAAGTTGGGAGAGCAGGGAATTAAGAGCACGGAAGCCAGAGAATTAGCCTGGGTTAAAATATGGGACATTTCCTCCCTCTCTTTAAACCTGTTACAGAAAAAAAATTTTAAATGCCCACTGCCAGAACTGGGAGATCAATTCTGATGTTAAAAAAATGGGAAATATTCTCCTCAGAAGTCATGTTAGAAAATATGAGTTTTTATAAGAGCTTATGGTTTGTTCATATACTAAAGTTTAGGTGTATTAAGGGTGGGTTATTAAGTTCCTGTGGAATTAGCCTGGAAAATTAACAGCATACACTAACACTCTTTCTACGGGAAGATGTTTTTGAGTATGAAACAACCACCTTACAAGCTAATGTAAGCGTGATCCAGTTATTGTGAGAACGATAAATATTGCCCAGTACCCAGTTCCGGGAGAGTCAAGAGCAGTATATTATGAAAAGCTGCTACTGCCATCTTCCCAGTACTCTGCTCTCTGAAACAAGTCACAGGACTATAGAACGCCCAGGAGCTGATCAAACACAACAAAACAAAACCTTTTAATGTTTTGCCCCAAATTAACCAATGACTCTCTGAGACCAGTGACTGGACATTATTTTTCTCCACATAGCTCCCCTCCCCTTTTGCACCTACCAAGGAAAAACAAAGAAGACAATCTGAAAACAATTAAAAGGATTTAAAAATCATTTTCTCTTTACTTTTATTACAATAAATATTTATCAGTAACAGAATTAAACAATTTTAAGTTAAAACCTACTGCATTACTTTTGTGTTTCACAGCAGCAGAAATAAACACAAATCCAGTTGAAAGAGCAAGGCTTCCAGAATCCAGTGGCAAGAAACAGTCAAGGTCTTGATTATCTGGGCTAGCAACAGGATCACCGATGACACAATGCTAATGGTGAAATGCACAGCTGTACTCTATTTGCACATGGAATTATCTAAGACTTCACAACATTCCAGCTAAGGAATTTAAGCAAATTGTGAAGCCCCATTTCCCGTAAGAGCTAGATTTCCCCCCCCATCAAGCCCGAGAGCACAACTGCTCCAGGGGCTGCCTTCTGGCCAGGAATGGGCCCCATCATCATTCAGACCCAGAAGCCTCAACTCTGGTGGAAGCAACCATCTTTCTCAAAAGCTTTCCGGCTCACACAATCCCTGGTGAAAGGGAAGGGGAAAGTGACATATGTCAAGGGCCTTTCTTGGGGACTGAGATGAATGGAAAGTAGGAAAGACTATGACTCCAGATAAGGAAGAGGCTTCACAGACTTATGGGCTACATGCAGATTTAGTCAACATGAAGAGACAGTCTAGTGAAGGCTTACCATCCTGCTGATAATCAAGAGTAGACTGCATGTATATACGAATATATCATACACATATATGCACAGAGAATATGTATACATATTAAATATGCATATATACACACACACCACACATAACCAGATAAAATAAATGCTACATTATTTGCTATGAACACAGCAAGTGCTAGACAGACCAGTTACTAACATGTTCAATTAAACTACTTGAAAGGGAAAATAAGACTTTGCGCTCCTTTCATCTTCTCTAATACATTCCACTTGTAGCAAACACACTCCAGTTACTTAAGTGGTATTGTTTCTAGGTACCTGAGAAGGGATGGAATCAGAATACTACAGAAAGCAACCTGCAACAGGACCAAGCTAAACAAATCAATAATTGATTCTGCCAGGATTCCTGCCGCCTATTCTTAGTCACAGGGCATGAAACCTTACTCAGAAAAGTATTGATTTCATTTCCTACAATTGGCTACAAACTTAATCTATTCTGTTAGATGGGAAGGGAAAGGGAGAAGGCAGGCAGCAGGGAGTTTACACCTCAGCAGTTGTTTGCTGCCTTCCCCTTTACCCACAGGAAATGCTACTTTAAAAAACAAAACTGAAATTTGGAGTTTAATACTGAATTCTGCTTTCTTGGCACATTCCAGAAAGAGGAAATGATTACATGTAGCTGGGTCTTTGTCTCCTGAATGGCTGCTCTAATAGGATAAGTTATATAAACAAAATAACCTACAAAAAATGTTCATATTGTGGGCAGTCTTAATTAGTACTTATTAAACTAAGTCTGATACTGAATGATACCAGTAATTCAAACAGATTCATAACGCAGCATTCAGAGATCTTGTAAAATAAAACAGGATCCTCCTATAACCTGATTCGTAACATCAAGTACTAAACTAAACATGCTTCTGGTCAAGAACTTACTCTTCAGAGATTAAAAAGTGCTTCTCAAGAATATCAGAATCTAGAATTCACGGTAAATTGTCTATGTTTCAATAAAAAGCCAGAATCAATTCCTATTCTAATTATTACCCATAGAAACTTCTCAAGAGAAGCCCTTAGCCTAAGAGCCATAAGGCATCCACAGCATTTAGCCACTCCTTGCGTCTTCGCTACTGTCTCTAATTACAATGTAGCATTAGCTACTCCATGGCCATGATCCAATTCACATGCTTTCAAAATAACACTACTCTGATTGAAACTGGCTTTCTAAGAATGATTCTATGAAGACCAAGACAATGTTAATGGCCTGTGGGAGACAATACTGTTGTGTCCAAATGGACCCTCCTCAAGACAAGGCTTTGTTAAATTATTCTAGAATCACTCCATGTGCCATTTGCCAATTCTGGGGACTGGGCCTTTCTGACCAAATGCAACACAACCCCCTCACTCAGGCCACCTGTGAAAAAAAGGCTACAAATGGTAAAACTTCTTTTGCTACCCAAAATATTAGCTCATTTAAGATGTCTGTAAGAAGACCAGGTCTCTGCTTAAAAACAGTCAATCAGCTAGATTACTATCTCTTGCATTTTTATTAAAAAGGAAAGCATTACTAGCATGTTTAAAAGGTTACGTTTATTTTGCACTGTAGAAACCCTGGAAATAAATTAGCCAGTAAATCCAATTCCCATGGCTTCACACAAAGGAAAAAGTAAACACATTGCCACTTTCTCTGGAAAAGTTAGACAACCATGATTTACCATATACCCTAAAGTAACTGCCTGCCAATAAGTTAGTCATCTGCACCACTGTCAAAGATGAAAAGTAAAATATACAAATCACATGGGTTACATAATTAATAAAGGAAAATCAGAAATTTACTTAAGCTTCCTAAAATGTACAGGGCATCACACTTTCAAGTTTCACAGTGATTAATTTAACACCATTTTACTGTTAAAACTGTCACTTAAAATGTACATGTCAAAGTGCTTCAAATGCAGCATACTAGTTAAAATTCTTCCTGGAAGGTTCAAGTACTGGCAGCTCACTTAAGGTTATTCACCCACAGGGTGTTCAAGAATGGGCATGCTGCCTTACAAGGACACCTCATAGGACAAAGAAAATTCTAGTCTGACTTCACAAATTTCCTATAGAGTGCTCACTGAGGTCAAGATAAAGGCCACTCTGAACATGAGAATCAACACAATCAAAGTTTTCTGTATCTGTTTTTGGCTTATTCGGGGACCCGACATCAAATGTTCTAGTCCATCAGGTTTACTTTGTTCCCTCTGGCATGTTCCCAGTCCTTGACTAGTCAAGAGAGATAAGGCAGTCGAGGAGATGTGAATGTGGCGAGATCTAGGGGCGACAGAGCAAGTGGGCGTCTCTGTCCTAGGCAGTGGCTAGTTAAAAACCCAGGTGAAGAATGAACAGGACGAGTTACAAATAGGCTTCTTGTTAAAATATAAAGGGGAAAAGTAGTCTTTGATTCAAACACCTTCAGATTATCTTTTTATCCTCCATAACTTAGAGAATCAAAGTCTGCTTTGGAAAGCAAGGTACATTCCGAATGTTTTTGGACTGACTACAAAATAAAGTAATTCTTTGAAAACTGAACACTTAGGAGTCTTTCAAATTCACCTTTGAACTTGAAGAAGTTAGCAGACGAATGACTAAGTTGTGACAATTTTAAACTGTGCACTGCAGTAGGATCATTGGGCACTAAAGTGATCTCTTCTTCCCCTTAAAGTGGGTACTATGCCTGCTTTCTCCTTTGCATGTTCCCCCAGTGCCCAGGCTCTAGGTCATGACCAATATTCTTTTTTTTTTTTTTTTTTCTTTTGGTAACTATTAAGGATTTGGGCAACCCTAGACATACACTCCTCTTCCTAACAGCTCTATATTTAAAAAAATGAAATGTTGGTGATAGTACTATAACATTCTAGGCCATAATCAGCACTGAACCTTCTTTTTGAAATTACAATTAAAAATAATTTAACCATGATATTATTAAAATGCCAGGGAAGACTATTTAGTTCTTTATGTGGAAGTTATTCACTCTATTACCCTTAAGACTAGAACCCATAAACTATGTCTATTACACATTAAGGGAGGAATGTTGGTTAAATTGTGGCAATTTAAAACTGTACGTTACACTAGGATCATGAATGCTATTGAAGGATTATAAAAGGCAGCATTAACATACTCAGGTAATTTTTAAGATTTTTCTATTCCCATGCCCCCCTCAAATATAGGGGAATTACTTTCTGACAAGCATAAAGGACATTTTTCATACCATAACCTGAAAAGAAACTTCTTACAGGTCTAGGTAATTTTGGTCAGAAGAAACACAAAGCAAACCTCTGGCCTGGCTAAGGCACTCTATTCTGCAAGGTACAGAAAACATGCATTTATGACCAATCATGCCACACTGCCCCCCAAAGGCAGCTCAGCGTATGCTGGGAGAAAGGCTGGCGTGTGAACGCACTCCAAAACATCATGCATAAGCCTAAAATATATTTTATACTTTGGAAATGTTATGATAATTGGCAATGACGTAAATTCACAAGAGCTCTTTGTAATGAAGTCCTGCTTCGGCTGCTGTATCACTACATAACAAATGGGGGCTTTCATGATGCACTTCAAGACAGCAGACTAAACCAAGAAAAAGAGTCAACCGTACACTAAAGATTCACAAGTCCACAGTATTCTGAAACAGTTAATTACTCACTTTCCATCTTTTATCTTCTTGACAGCCATCTTTCTTTCATCAAACCATGCCAATAAATCTGCCTATAGCATAATTCTTAACCACCATTGGGAAATGTTATAATGTATAGGCACAAAACAATTTTCAAATAAACCTGATGCAACAGAAAAAGAGCAGAAACACACTTTGAGGTAAAACAGCCCCAAAATTACAGGACATGACCCTATGCCAGAAGTAAAGGGGTTTTTTTGTTGTTGTTGTTATTTTTACTATACTGTACATGGTAAAGAAAGCCTGTGGTCCACATCTGTCATTTTATATTTATCAGTTCTTTTACAATACAGATTAACCTCATTTCTGTGTACAAGGTCAACAAAACAATAAAATGATTAGCTCAGAACTTTAAAACAAAGCTTTGTTCCAGACCCAAATTAACACTTTATCCAGTTCAATTTTACAGATGACACAGAACAAGGTATACAAAAAATAGAGTTACTTTTACTTAATTAGTTCATTCTCTGACCTCCATGATGGCAATTTATTAGCAAACATGAAACCACTACCCATATTTCCCTTCATCAATTTCTCACCTATTTTGTGTTCATTTTTGTCTCAGAGAAAGTCACCAAATATACCTCAACCTTTACAATTTTTTGAAATGAGTACAGAACCATATGTTAGCTCCTTGATGCCTCATTTCTAATAACCTGAATGACAATGATTAGACTTTACAAATTTAAAAACTGAAATATCAATTACATAGTTATTTGTACAAAGCAGCAGACTAAAATCCAACAGAGGAATACACTATAATTAAATTTGACGATGGTCACATTCACAGATAAATAATGATTATGGATTTAATTACATATCAACACAGTGGTGCCTATTTTATCCAAGTGCAATCCATCCAAAAAAAAGGGTTTAAGATACACTCTTCATTCAAGCACAAACTTCATTCAGTGGAAAATAAAAGAAAATCAGCCAGTAAATTTCATCACCACCAAATTAAATGGAGACAAAATAAAAAAAAGAAATAGCATATCCACATTCACGAAAAGGTGTGACCCTAAATAAAACGACCATATTAAAGTCGAAGAGATTTTTATGTTTGTCCGTAAACCTAAAAAATTACTCCAAGTCACACAAAGGGAGCACATACTCAGTAAGGCATATATATCAAAAATTTTCTTCAAGTGGGCAAGTGAGCAAGTTGGGGAAGAGAGAATTTCTACTTCTTTATCCTGTGTGAAATAAAAAACACAGCACTCTCTTCCACAGAAAAAGACAGAGGGAGAGAGGAAGGACAAATTAAATCAGAAAACTAATTTCATGGTGAGGTTCACAGTAGTAACTTCATAGTGAGGTTCATGAGATTCCTAACTCCTAAGAAAATTTTTCTTATACGGAAGTTTATCTGTGTTCCTCACAAGTAATTATTGTAAGACTGGGACTGTCACATGCATTCATATGATCACAGTTCATAGGCACCAAATCTCAGCAACTTGCAGCTGAGGGGGAAAAAAATGCCACATTTAAACAATGAACCATGCCAATGAGTGAGCTACAATTTACAATCCATTCTCTACTAAGTCCCAAGAGAATATTTTTCTTTAAAAGAAAATTAAACCATTTATCAAGATGCGTTCCATAACAAAGAGAGCCAGAATACTAGAGAATATATATATATATATATATATATATATATATATATATATATATATATATATTAGCTCTCTGAGCACATGAGGACAAAAGGCATTTCCATGGGAAAGAGAAACCAGTATTTGGCAACTGTATATTGTTTTGTAATCATTTGGCATCTCTTGCTGAAGATGACTTGCGCTTATCTCTTCCCTATGTTGGATTTGGGCTACTGATAGCTTCCACAGCTAAAGACCTACTACTAAGTACCAAATATGAAAACATATTGGGTCTTCTGAATGTCATCAGTGTTCCTCAACAAATTGGGGGGTTTTAAAAATAAAAACCAAGGCATCTTTAACTCTGTATGAACCAAAACATTATGGACTCCTGAAGCTAAAATTACTAGGAACATTTTGCTGGTCTAATGTATATTATGTTTAACCAAAACATCACATGGCTTTAGAAAAAACAAAATAAAAGAAGCTGGGAGTTAGTAGGTTGAAAATTCCACAAGTTCAGATCATTATGTATCACTCCTGCTGTCCAAGTACCACACACACTGAGTTCCCATGTCTGTTATGCAGATCAGTTTAGTTCAATGGTGATGGATGAAATATTTACAAGCATCTTATTTACAGGACTTCTTTCTGTAGATTACAGGCCAACATTCTTTTCTTCCATTCCTAGTCAATCTGAGTTTGGTTTCCTCAATGAGAAGGGGTAAATCTGAAAATGGTTGCTCAGCTGCTTTACCTATAGAAAACCAGAACATGAGGCAATGACAAATGCATACGTAATTTTTTTTAAAAAAAAGCATACAGAATTCACCCTCTGGAGACAACAATTTACTGGCATGGCAAAAATCATCAGAAATGAAGAGGTTTTTCTGGACTAGGATAGCTGTAGAGCTAGCTGGCTGAATGAGTACTAGAACTACCCTGGGAGAGTTAGGACTTAAACTTGGGTCTGCCCAACGCCAAAATCTAGTCTTTCCAGAACCCTCCAGACCACACAGCCTTACATTCAAATCTACTGAAAAATTATAGAGTTGACTTATAGTATCTATCAGATCAAATATTTACATATATGGTTAGAGTCAATGTTCACCTTCTTGTAACACTTCTAGGTAATCATTCCTAATCTGATGAAACAGTATAAAACTAGATCCGTAAATTTTTGAGTTTAACCCATATAAGTTAGGGTATCCCTAGTGGGTAGGCAAAAGCAAGGTAATGTGCCAGTCAGCAAATATGGTTTATTTAATCCTTCTTATTTCCATTTTTCTTCATAATATTTACACTTCAATAGTTCAAGTGAATGTTTTTGTGTGGTATAGCAAGTTTTATCTTCTGGTCAGAAGTTGCAGAAGTGTTAAGAGAGCAGAAAGACAGACCAAAAAAAGACGCTCCTGGGATTTTTTTCAGTTAGCTTGAGCTTAATATTTATTTTCCAGGTTTTTAACAATGAAAACGTACTGCTTTTGTAAATTAAATGTGCTTTGGTTTGGTTTGGCGTGTGTATATGGTTTTCTAAAGATATGCTTCTGAGGGTTATAATAAGTTAAAACAATTATGAAAGACACTGGTAACTGTGCTCTACTTCATGCATATGACTGATGAAATATCAGAATAAAGTCTTCAGAGTGTTGATATAAAGCATATAACGTTAAATTTGCACAAACCAAAACATAAATGATTATGTCTTCATGTCACAATTCATAGACTTATCATGGCTTATTTCATCTATTTTGTTCCAACAAATGTGGGCTACTTAGGGGAGAAACACTAAGGGAAGAAACATATGCAAGGTATAAGACGTTGTTATCAAGCATGACAGGTGCCCCCGTTTTAAAAATATGTCTGACAATACAGAAGTAAAGACATTTTGTTTCTCAAACTGATTCACAGCAGGGTTCCTTTCAAAACAAACACACCAAATAGAAGTATTTTTAAAACCACAGAAATATGAATACCCTATCACACAACCCGACTGCTATGAAATTATCCTCAGAAAAAAAGCAAATGGAGGAAAAAAAATATTATTCCAGATAGTTCACTTCAACTTTATTTATAATAGTGAAAATCTGGTATTAAGTAATCTCCTCGATGGAATATTGTACAGCAATTCAAAATCATAGTCATGAGACCATGCTAAGATATGTAAAATAATTAGAAAAGAATGTTACAGTGTGAGGAAAAAGAAACTAAACTGCATGGTTCTGATTTTCATTTTATTATACCTATCTTAGTCCATTTGTCCTGAAACCCATTTCTTATTTTAGAAGAGAATATTAAGGTTTGCAGAACACTTCTTAAATCTACTCTCTTCTATATTTCCCCTTATAAAAACACCCCTGAAGCTAAAGAAGCAAGCATAGAAATAGATAAACAACAAGTAAGATGATTTTGTCCTATATATAATTAAAAGCACAAAAGAATTTATAATTCTTTACCAAGAAAATGGTTTACATTTCTTCTCACTTAAAAACAAGAACTAGGGCTTCCCTGGTGGCACAGTGGTTGAGAGCCCCCCTGCCAATGTTGGGGACACGGGTTCGTGCCCCGGTCCGGGAGGATCCTGCGTGCCGCGGAGCTGCTGGGCCCGTGGCCCGTGGCCGCTGGGCCTGTGCATCCGGAGCCTGTGCTCCGCGACGGAAGAGGCCACAGTGGTGAGAGGTCCGCGAACCACAAAAAAAACCAAAAACAAAAACAAGAACTAATTCCTCACAATAATTATCTAGCTTTGAAATTATTTGTAGTTACTAGGACATATTCATTACAGAAATGATATCACGCACCTGGATATTATCCAAAATTTAGAGAATATCCCCAAATTCTTCCAGCTACTATAATAAGCAAGTTTCTTCTGAAATTCTCCCTCACCTCCGTTCCACTATTTAAGAATCAAATGGAAGCAATTTTGTTCTAGATTACTCACCACTCGTACTCCATAATGGATGTGGGCCAGAGTGAAAGCAGTTGTTAATGTAAACAGGAGAATGCTCTCAATGTAAGAGGCTACTCCTACATTTACCACTATGACAACCAAGAAGAGAGGAACCAGAAACCAGTTCAAAGTTGGGCACCGGGTACTGCTCATTTGACAAACAATCAGCTGACACTTGAAGTTATTAAAAAAAAAAGAGAGAGAATGAAAATTCAATTAGCAAAGCACGAGTCACTCCAACATTTAAAAAGCATTCAAGTACGTGTACATTACATTATTATCAAGTTCAGCGATTCTCAACTGCTCAGGAGCCCAACTGGACCTCTACCCCAACCTTCAAACCCGTGGACCCTCAGACTGTGTGTCAGAAGAGACTGGAAGATAATTTAGTAAGGATGCTACAGAAGGCATTCTTCTACTGGGTAACAGTTTGGATAAAAGAAATTTCTCCCAATTTTAAGATTCTATGATATACGACAACAATTTTCTCAGAACACCCTCCCACAGCACCACACAACTAAATTTCTTCATGGTGATGAGGAGATGCTACCTCCAATTCAGTCATGTTATCATACAACACCTCAAAACCTCTTTGGCTCTCTTTACTTTCAACACCTTACTCAAATATAGTTTTATTCCTTCAGAGATACATTTTATACAATGCATTAATGTTTTCAGATCTTTAAACCCTATGAAATCAGTATGACTTGGGATAGTAAACACAAGTTACACACATGGAAACATAAACTCAGTGGCTAAGTTAAAAAAATAAAAACTTATTAAGGACCTGGCCTGAGCTAGAGCACAGGCTTCCTGGCTGTCAGGACTAACAGGGTCTTTTCTCAAGTCCTCCTGATCTTTCCTCCCTGTCTGCCCTCTTGCTGGGCCAGAGCAGAGAAAGGGATTTTTTAACATATGTAGTATTTACTACAAAGTTTTAAATTCTATGTTATTAATTTAAAAATCAGTTGATTAAAAAACGTGTGTGTGTGTGTGTGTGTTTCCTCTCTCAAAAACCCCTTCCAAGCTCCCTAAATTAATCGTTAGATATGCTTCCATTTCAACCACACTATAAATAATATTTAGAGCCTGAAGGGAATTGTTCCATGAATTCTTCAGGCAACCAAAACAAAAAATTTAAATTATGCCATGGTTCCAAAATACTACAGCAGTCCCCAAATCCTACTGGTTTCAAACAAAAAAATAAAATAACTTTCAGCATGTTCTGTCTTTGAGGTTATTAATTATTCTTTCCAATTTCTGATATAAGATCTTTAAATTAAAATCTGCTTATTCTAATACTATATAAGGTTTCTCAAACTATTGAATTCTGTCAAATATTTCTTATATGTATTACGATTTTTAAAAGAAAAAATCTTACTGTGATATTGGCAAAGGCTGTTCCAACCATTAAGTAGAATACTCTAGGATGTAACTCTAAAATATCTGAAGGTGACCGGAGGATCCATGCTGTAGACAAAATGAATAGCAAACATGGAGAAAAGAAGGGAACCATAGCTTCATAGACTGAATTGTGTTTCAAGGTGTTATTTTTATAGCTTCTGAAAAAAAAAATCAAGTAATACAAAGAACATTATTACATATAAAAACACTGTACTTGTATTTCATAGTACTTGTATTTCATAGTTTTCAAAGTACTTTCACACTTATTCTTTTATTTTTATTCACAATAACCCCATGGCATAGGTAAAACCAACATTATTAATTCCATTTTAGAGACAGGTTAAGTGAGGATGTGAGAATTTAAATTTACGTAACTTGGTACCAAGTGGCAGGGCCAGGACTAGAATGGAAGTCTTCTGACCCTTAGTCTCAACTTTTCCCTCTGGAATGTAAAGATGAACAAAACTTGGACTGTGTCCTATGAGATTATATTCTAATAGGAAAAATAAAATGAATACAAAACAATGCTAGAAGAGTACCTCATGGTGCTACTATGATACACACCTTAAGAGTGAAAGACTCTGAAATGAGACGGTCCACAGCGTATCTTAGTGGCTCTGGGCACACAGGTGGTACTCTCATATATGTTTGCTCATCTGAACTGAACCCTCAGTCCGCATCCCGGTTCTGCCACTAATTATATAACCTTAGGCAAAATACTGCCCAATCAGGACAGGACCTCAACTTTAGAAGGAGAGGAAGACATGACTCAAATCGTCGCTAAGGCCTTCAGAGCTTTAAATTTTATGGCTTCTATAAATGACTGCTAGTGGCCGTAAAGAGAGAAGATTCATACAGCTTGGCTTGACATGGATAGGACTGTGCAGACAGATTTGAGCACTGAAGGATGAAGTGGGAAGTACAAGAAAGTGTTCCAAGTAGAGGAAACAGGAGTAGAGGAAAGAGTGGGAGCAAAAGTACTGCGGAATGAAAGAACAAAACACATTCAGGTCACATAAATGAACTCAGTGTGGCTGAGCCCAAGTGGAGAAGTGCACACATGGATCAGAGAGGTGCAGCTCCACCAGGGCAACTCCCCGCCAACCCCTACACACTCCTCAGGCCGGAATTGCCATACGGCGCTCTTTGGGAAGAGGCGGCATAGGTCCAGGATTTGGTCCTCAACTACACAAGTTGAGAAGATTTATTGTATGATCATGCTAACTAAACTTACACATAATCAACTTATAAAAACACAATCAACTTATAAAAAGAACGTAAACCTATCAATATTTGACAGGAACATACTCCCTCCTGATTCACTCACAAAAAAAATGACAAATTAGAAGACTGTTTGGTGAGCCCAAAACTTTTACAAAAAAACTAGTAGTTCTGGGCTATGGTTGAACTGACTACGCAAGCCACCACAGACAAATTATCCTAACCTCATTCTAGATTCATAATACAGGTTTCATGACCTTTTCAAAATGCCCAGACTCCAAAAGAAGGAAATCCTAAAATTCACCTAAATAACAATTTCTAAAGATTTTCATATTTCTTGCCCAATTAAAAAATAAAATACTTACCTGAAAAAGTTTAATAAACTCATTGGAAGAGTCACGCATAATGCACAACCTAAAGGGACGAATATTTAAATTATCATGAATTATTATTCAAGAGTCATTTTTATAATCATCAAATCCATACAAACTATGTAATATTTTTAGACCCAATAATTTTCAGGTTCAGGTTTACTTCTATAATGAAATTAAACACATTTTTGAACAGCATTTACAACTGGAAGAGTGGCAGTACGGTTTGGTGATTCAGAGCAGAGACTCAAGGAGCCAGAGTGGGCTGGATCTCAGTTGTGCTACCAACTGGTCATGTGACTTCAGGCAAATGAACTTTTCAGTGCCTCAGTTTGCTCTTTTATAAAATAGAGATAATAGTAGTATCAACCCCATAGGGTCTTGAGAATTAAATGAGTTATTACATGCAAAGACACCTGGAACAGTACCTGGTATATAGTAAATTGCACAGCCAGTATAAGTTATTTATTGGAAGAGGGGACAACTAGTAAATCCTGCTGCTTCCTTTACACTTATCTTTACCTCCCTAGCATTCTTAATTTCTCCCCCTACTCTATACACTAATTCTTTCCCCTGAACCCTTAAAAGGATGGCCTTCCCAAGAAGCCTTACCATTGCTTCTGCTGCTCTCACTATCTACTTATCTTACTCTGCTATTTCCTATCACTCACCAAACTTTCCTGCTGTCTTCATTTCCTCAGCACTCATTCATTCTGCTCCCCCTCTGCAGAAGCTGTACTCTTGAAATTTATCAAGCTCTCCTGATAGTCAAATTCAGTACCCTTTCTTCATTCCTGACTTCTAAGTTAGATGACTCCGCTGACTATCCACTAACTGCAGTTCTTTCCTCCCTTAGCCTTTGTGATTCCATTCACCCAATGTTCCTGTTAGCCATCCAACCATTATATTTGGTGTCCTTTTTTGGTAATCTACCTCCTGCATATTCCTAACTGGATGTTTGACTGCACATCTACACTTCCTCAGAGAATCTTCTCTTCAGCTTTAACCATAAGCTACCTGCAGATGACTCCAAAATTTAATTATGTACTCTTGGGCAAATCAGACAATCTCTCTGAGCTTCAGATTCCACAGCTGTACCATGAGGATGGTTTAAACGATTTTCTAGTGACCCCTGAATCTGATTCTGTGATCTATAGAGATGTAAAGTTCTAATCTTTCTCTGTTTCAACTCCAAATCAATATATGTGGCAACTTTCTGGACACTTCATTTGGATATTTCCTTGTCACTCAACATATTAGCCCATTCTGGACTCCTGGTGACTAAACTTGGCTTGGGGGTGCGGGGCAGTGGACAATGCAGCTGTAACCTTAAAGATCAAAGACAGAACATTCCTTCAAAACAATTCCTAAGGCACCTTGCTAAAAACAGATGAAAAGGGGCTTCCCTGCTGGCCTAGTCATTAAGAATCTGCCTGCCAATGCAGGGGACATGGGTTCCATCCCTGCTCCGGGAAGGTCCCACATGCCGCGTAGCAACTAAGCCCGTGTGCCACAACTACTGAGCCTGTGCTCCAGAGCCCGCAAGCCACAACTACTGAAGCCCGCGTGCCTGGAGCCCACGCACCGCAACAAAAGAAGCCACCCAATGAGAAGCCCATGTACCGCAACAAAGAGTAACCCCCGCTCGCCGCAACTAGAGAAAGCCTGTGCGCAGCAATGAAGACCCAAAGCAGCCCCAAATAAATAAATAAATAAATTTATTTATTTTTAAAAAGATGAAAAAACTAGAATTCACCAAACAGAAATCTCATCTCAAAAGATGAATTACTCTACTACTTTCAAGCCCAAATGGAACAAAGTTCCCTGAGTTGAAAGATCTTAGAGGGAGTGGAAGAGAAGACAAGATGTCCTCAGTGTCCTCAGAAATTTTTAGCAGCTCGTTCCATGTCAAGCTGGGGAGCACACTGTTACAGAGCCAGGGCTAAACGAATTAATCCAGAATCATGTGTAGCTGTGAGGTGTTGAAAATAGGCTGAGAGAAACTTGCAGAAGATTTGGTACCAAGAGTTTTTTAGTTTAAAACATCCTAAAATAGCTTTATCTTAATTAAGTGCAGTAAGCGTGTAGAAAGCCTGAGCTCTATATAGGTTGCCAAAGAGAAACACTGTATCTTCTATTTCTTCTCTAAATAACACTCGATGTACTTCCTATAAAGAATATTTAATTGTTCAATACTTGTCTATTAAACTCTATATAACGATAGTGATAGAACCCATACATATGTAAGACCTTTTTTTCTTATTACCATAGGAAGGTCTAGACTTCATAATATACGAAACAATAGCTATAGAAAAATCAGAATAGAATTCATAAAAAAGGACTGATTAGAATGAGATGAACACCAAGGATAACATGGTCACAACAAATATTTTGGTTCCTCATATTTCCAGGCTTAAAGAAAAACTTCAATAAAAACCAAGACAAAAAATACTTTAACGAAAGTAAAAAAGACAAACAACAAACAAGGGGGAAAATGTCATTTATATCAAAACAAAGATTAATATACCCAATAGATAAAGAGCTTCTAAAAATAAAGGAAGTGGTTAACAATCGTAATGCAAAAATTGACTAGAGATATAAAGAAAAAAGAAACATAAATGGCTCTCAAACACTAGAAAAGTTCATCCATAATAAGAGAAATGCAAATTAAAACTATACAGAGATACCACTTCTTACCTATCACAGACTGGCAAAAATCCACAAGTCTGACAACATACTACATCGGCAAAACTAAACAAACAAGTACTTTCATTCATGGCTGATAGGAATTCAAAAATCAGATAACCCAATGGAAGGGAATATGGGACTATTTAGTGAAGTTGCATACATTTGTCCTTACTTCTAGAGATCTCTTCCAAAATACCCTGGGAAAAATATGAACAGACATATATATGTACAAGACGATTTACTGCAGCAATTTGTACAACAGCAAAAGACCGGAAATAACACAAACATCCATCAGTAGAAGGTTGTTTGAATAAACGATGGTTCATCCACACAATGAAGTACTGTACCAGGCAGCTGTAAGAAGAAATGAGGAAGATCCCTAAACATCACTATGCAGTGATCTCTAAGATACACTATTATGTGGAGGAGAAAAAAAAAAAAGAAGCACATGTAGTAAAATATTGTATATACGCTACCATTTATCTATGAAAGGGGGTGATAAACCTCCCCCCCACACACACTTACTTATATTAAGAAAGAAACAATGAAAAGATAAATCAAAAAATTAAAAACTAGGAATAGTTAACTATGAGGGAAGAAAAGGCTAGGGTAGTGATAGAGACTAGACTTCTTTGAATACATCCTGTTTTATATATACATTTGACTTTGTAATCATGTGAATACGTTACATAACTATAAAGGAAAAATAAATTTTAAAAGAAAAAGTAATCCATAAATATCAAAAGTAAAATGAAACTAACTTAAATGTACATATCCACAGATGGTGGCGTAACCACAGAACGGGGACTTTAGACTGTAATAACCTGACTGGGCATCCTCTAGTGGGTAAACCATAGGGCAAATGGAACTGCAAAAAGCCAAAATCTCCAACAATTTCCAGTAATCATATGTCGCTGACTTTGGAACTACATTCTCAGACTGTTGTGGGTATTTTATGGAATAACACAAATGTATAATTAGTTTGTGTCATTTAAAGCAAAGACTTTTGTCAGAGTTTAAAGGACATACAAATGTAAGATCAACTAGGTTAAGTAAAAGATCTGTATCGTTAAATATGATTTGGAATTATCAGTATGAATTTATGAGGTACTTCATCAAAAAACAAACTTTATTCCCCTGGCTATCCACTGAATGAATGGATTCCCAAGCAATGATTATCAGTGACTGTTAGTTCCACTAGGTGAAGAGTTGAGGCAGAACTTGGGAAGAGATGGAACAGATGTTCAATACCCCATCCCTCTAGTCATTACCGACACCACAGACAGAAAGACAACTAGCTAGCATGTGCCCCCCAATGTGATGCAATAGGAAGTACCATTACCTAGTAAGTATTGCTGCCAAATATTATAAATTACAAAGAAACTTATATGCCTATTAAAGTACGCACTTAACATTCAAAAATATATCTCCTATGTCGGAGATTCCATTTTATCTTTAAATAAACATTTGAATGTAAAATGCAGCACACCTGCCACAGGACCAGCTGCATAAATCAAAAGATTCACTCATGAATGACAGCTGGGGATGAAAAATAGCTCACCTTTTCAAGGTAAAGAAATCAGTTTATAGAGGCACCCAAAAATGAACATTTGTTAGATTACAGCAGGGTTCCTAAAATATCTGCCGTCCAGAGCCACAGAAAATCCCCAAACTACTCCTTTTCTGAAAGCCAGTGCTTAATGCACCATCTTCTCAGCTGTTTCTAAGCCTTCAATTCCCATTCTGTAACCGAGGTTCACAGACAGACGGAGGGAAGATTAATTTTTAGATAAGAGAACAGAGCAACAGCCAACAAGTTTTTTTCTTTTACTCTACAAAGGTCTTAGTGTCACTCCTGGTGCCCCAAATAACAACCTAGATTCCTCTTCCTCTCTGCCTCTTTCCATTAAAAACACTCTCCCTCCACTCAATCATCCTGTAGATATCCCCTTTGGCTAAAATCAAAACAGAAACATTACCATGATCAAAACCTTTACCTAGCATTCAAAGGCTTAAGAAAAAGGGTATCTGAGAAGAACAGAAGCTCAATTTTTGGAGTGGATGTATTATAAAGTAAACTCTGTGTTTCGTCATTTTATTTCCTCAAACTAACAATCTTCAATTTTGAGATAAGTATTGAAATCAATACCGAACATCCAACTAAATGTGGATCCTCCAATACAGTCTAGATTAATTTGAATAGTTAGTTTACAGGGTTTGTGTGATCTATTTCGGTATGGCCTTCTGATTAGAAACACCTTGGTGCTGAACAAAAACAAAACAAAGCAAAACAAAGCAACCTTATTTTCCTTAAGGGTTTGGCTGAAACCCTACAGGGTTGCGGGGTTCTGCTTTTGCTGCAGGGAGTGCGGGCAGGCAGGGAAGTGCTGCTGGTTATAATCAAACACTGGCTTTGATAACAAAGCGATGTTACAACAGGCTTCAACATGGAGCTTCTTACCAATGATCATTGCAGTGAATAGGTCTCTATATAAGAAATTAAACAGGAAAGGTTCATACCAGGCCTCAACTCCCACAATCGCAGTCACTATGTAGACAAAGGAAATAGTCTGGAAGGAAAATGCAGACAAAAGTATACAGAGCATTAACAGCTGGAAAGATCAGGGAGTCAATAACGCTTTATGCAGCATAAGTCTAACAAACAGTTTTAGTCAAAGCAATAAGTATGCTTAAATTTGATACGGTGGCAAGTCTTTTCGCCTTTAAAAATAGTTTTTTCAGCCAATACCACCATAAAATAACTAACTTCTAGAGAATGCAAACAACTGGCCTCATAAGGCACCTCGTAAATTGGTTTAGCCACACGATGTTCCAATTTGCCCACCCAATCACTTTCTTCGAACACACTCCAACTTCTGATTCTTTACTGGAGCCTTAGGTGTAGACGGGCAAAATGGCAACACAAAAAGCTGGGATTCTAAGGCAGGGAGAGTTAACAGCAAGCCTATAAAGCAAGAGGAAAACAAATCTCTCTACTCACTGAAAAGTTGGCAATGAAGACAAAAAGCCAACAATTTAATTATAAGCGCCTGACTTTCCTTACAAAATCAACAGTTTCAGTGAATGTTTGTTAAGAAACCGTTCACTTTTTGGTGTAATAATGGCATTGTAATTATGTTTTTTAAGAAGAACTCTTACCACTTAGAGATATATAGTAAAATATTTATCACATAATGCCAGGATTGTCCTTTAAAATAATTGGAAGGAGGGTGAGGAAGAGTACATGTGAAACCAGACTGGCCAAGTGTTAACTGCTCAAGCTAAGTAACAGGTACTTAAGGGTTCACTACACTATTCTCTCTACTTTTGTACATATTGGAAATTTTCCATAAATAAGTAAAAATAATATAAAATAAAAAGGAAAAAAATGTTAAAGCACCCATCAGTTCTAACCAAAAAAGCAAAAGGTCAATAAAGAAAGAATAACAAAAACTTTCCCCAAAATTCATGGCAATGTTGAAAATTTAAGGAAGAACCCATACTTACCACCTGGCTTACGTCATATCCCCATGGCAGGAAAAGAATCCCTGTGTTATACTTTTCCCAGTGGGACAGGATGAAAGAAAATAAAACTACCCATAGCAGGAGATAAAGAACAAAAACAGTGACACCAGATGATCCTCGTCCAAAAATGGAATACACAGTTACAACAAAGTAAACACATGACCAACTATCCAGGCCATGGTCAAAAAGCTCCCCTAACGGGGTGCTGGAATTGGTTCTACGGGCTTGCTTTCCGTCCACACCATCTGCAACAAAAACACATTACCACAGGAATAGGTCAACAACTGCACCAGTCTGGAGAAAGTCTTCTTTAATAAAATGGAGAGAAACAAAACAAAACAGACGAGCATATCATAGGAATGTTAATTAACTAAATTATAACTATCAGACAGTACTATAAAAATCCAACCCTTAATTCCTACAATGCCAAGATTTCAGAAATAAAATCTGTAATTTCTCAAAGCTTAATCTAAAAATTAAAATGTTAAATCACACTGAACGGTTTCTATTTTAGATCTAAGGAAGAAGCATTCTAGTTGGACTCTGAATTCCTCCAAATCTGCCCAACAACTAACTGAGTTGTTCCACTAGCTGCAAATTCTTAACCCTCCAGAGAATATTCAATAGTTGTTCATTATAATTTATCTAACCATTCCTTGCTCTAGGATCCAAAAACACTCTGTTACTTCAGTCATAACACCTGTTTCATCTTGTTTGACATCACAGTTACTACTTTACAGATGGACCACCTCCATAATTTTAAGTGCTTTCCAAAAAGGCTTTGCAACACAGTAGGTGCTGAGTAAATATAAGAGTAAATTTATTGAATAAATTGAATTTATTGAATAAATTGGGAGATTGGGATTGACACATATATATACACTAATATGTATAAAATGGATAATTAATAAGAACCTGCTGTACAAATAAATAAAATTCAAAAAAATTTATTGAAACTGTACAATGCACTATTTTTTAAATTAATTTTTATTGGGGTATAGTTGATTTACAATGTTGTGTTAGTCTGCTGTACAGCAAAGTGAATCAGTTACACATGTACATATATCCACTCTTTCTTAGATTCTTTTCCCATATAGGTCATTATAGGGTATTAAGTAGAGTTCCCTGCGAAGCACTATTCTTGATACTGTGAAGACTATAAAAATCTTAGGATAAACTAAGTTTGTGCCCTCAAAGAGTTTACAATTGAGAACGGAGACAAAACATGACAGTTACAGATATGATGTATCACAAACCAGAGAAGAGTACAGAAAAGGGACAAGTTCTCTTCAGGCTAAGATAAGCCAAACTGGCTTTCCAGACAAGATGAAATCTGAGTGGGGACATAAAGAATGAGTTGGATTTCAGTAGACAGGAGATAACGGAGTGTGTCATTTCAAGAGGAGGGAGTGCTATTGGCAAAAACACCGAGATGGAAAAGCACATGTGTGTGCAGAGAATGCCAAGTAGTTTAACTTGACCAGAAACTAGTATGTGAAGATGGCAGTCTAAAGAGGCTAGAAGGAAGGTTGGAGCGAGTTTAAAGGTATCAGAGAGTCTGAGGAGCTACTAAATTACCTGAGTAGAGGATTACAAAGAGAAAAGCAATAAAGTGCTTCAGGAAGATCCACTTGATATCAGTGTGAAGGACAGGCTGGGAGAGGAACCCTACTTAGTAGGCCTAAATTGAGATGGAATGCGGTGGGAATAAAAAGCTGGAGGAGGGCGAGATATTAAGAAAATAAAAATGACAATGCAACAAAAGAGGAGAGGTGAGGCCAAAGAACAAGAAGACCATCTCCAAAATCTCCCGTCTGTGTAACTAAGAGAGTGGTAGTATTAACAGAAGTAAGAAAATCTCAAGGAGCAAGACTGATAGAAAAGATCTGAGTACAGTTTTAGATGCTGAAATTGAAGTGTTGGCAGGACATCCACATGGTAATGTCAAACAACTCAACCTAAGGTACTTACTAGCAACTCAGAAGACAGACAAGGGCTAGATACTAACACGGGAGTCAACTCAATAGTGTTAAGGATCAGGATTACCAAGGGAATGAGGAAGGAGAAAGAGAAAGAGAAAGCACACTGGAACACCTTCATATAGGGGCAAAAACAGAGGAGCCAGGGTGGGGGGGGGAGGGGGCGGGGAGGAAGAGGGGAAGAGGAAGAGAGAATGGTACAACCTAGTTGAAAAGGAAGAAGAGTCTGAATTATAAAAATTCCTCCTCCAAAGAAACAGTTTGTTAATTAAGTGCATCAGAATTAGACTAACTGTAAAGATTCAGATTCAAGGAATTAAAAATTCCTTATTATTACTGTGTTTATCTTGCTCACCACAGTATTATCCCCAGTGCCTAGCTCAGTTTGTGGCAAAGAGGGCCTTTAAAAATATTGTTGAAGGAATAAATGAAAGGATGAATCTCAAACTCTTGCCCAAACACTGTAGATCTCTGTTATATGGGATTGGGAACTTTTCTGCCCCCGAGTAGTTAAAATATATCCTAAAAGTCTTTTCTTATTATTTGCTGACTTAATTTGCTATTCTCAGGGCAACTTCTTTGTAGTTATTACAAATATTATATTCATGAACTACATATTAATTAGGTTTTGTACATCTTCTCACTGAACGCGTTCTAGCCCCATAAGTCTGGGGTCTAGATAAGTCTCACAATGTTTTTTCATAAGAAAGGCAATTCAGCGCATAACCTATAGATTATGAAAAAACCACCAGCAGAACCTACAGCAGCACCCTGTGATCAAACACACTGAATTTCTGCAGCAAAGTGTAAGAATAGTCACACTAGTAGTATAAATGAAGACTATAAATTGTTGCTTCAAGGCAGGTTTTGCAACAAACAGTTCATGTTAGATCACGATTTTTGCCAGAATTGTGGAGACCTGAAACAGGTTGATGGTACAGTACTTCCAAAGACTCTTACGGGACTTCCCTGGTGGTACAGTGGTTAAGAATCTGCCTGCCAATGCAGGGGACATGGGTTTGAGCCCTGGTTCAGGAAAATCCCACATGCCACGGAGCAACTAAGCCCATGCACCACAACTACTGAGCCTGAGCTCTGGAGCCCGTGAGCCACAACGACTGAGCCTGCGTGCCACAACTACTGAAGCCCGCGCACCTAGAGCCTGTGCTCCACAACAAGAGAAGCCACCTCAGGACTTCCCTAGTGGTGCAGTGGTCAGGAATCCGCCTGCCACTGCAGGGGACACAGGTTCGAGCCCTGCTCCCGGAGGATTCCACATGCCGTGGAGCAACTAAGCCCATGCGCCTCAACTACTGAGCCTGAGCCCATGTGCCATAACTGCTGAAGTCCACGCGCTTAGGGGCTGTGCTCCGCAACAAGAGAAGCCACCGCAACGAGAAGCCCGCGCACTGCAACAAAGAATAGCCCCCACTCACAGCCAACTAGAGAAAGCCCGCGCGCAGCAACAAAGACCCAATGCAGCCAAAGATTTAAAAAATAAATTAATTTTTTTTAAAAAAAGAGAAGCCACCTCAGTGAGAAGTCCGCACACCGCAACAAAGACCAACGCAGCCAATAAATAAATAACTTTTTAAAAAGACTCTTATGACATGCTGTTAAAAGCCAGAGCACACAGGCCACCCTCTTCTTTTCCCTATTCCTCCTGCAGTCCTTGGCAACCAAATCCTATAGCAAAAAAACATTTTTTTTTTTTTTTTGCCACACCGTGCAGCACATGGGATCTTAGTTCCTGTGCCCGCTGCAGTGGAAGAGCAGAGTCTCAACCACTGGACCTCCAGGGAAGTCCCATTAAAACCAACTCATCTTTAATAACAAATGCACAAAAGCCTCTGTCTAAATGTAGATCTTTTAACTAAATTTTTGCCTAATTCTTCTTGATTTCATTCTCTTCCTTCCCCAAACTCTTGCAGCTCTGGTCATCCACCACGTCAGCATTTAATCCTGTACCAAATTACCCTGGTTTTATGAATACAAGTCATTTTTATCTGAAGAGACCTAAGCAACTTTAAGCCAGGGTCTGATACTTCACATTCATTTAAAAACCACATACTGAGTACCTCCTATGGAGCAGGCACTGTTCGTAACACTGGGTACACAGCGAGCAAGATAAAGTACCCACCCTCAAGGAACTTACATTTTAGAGCAGACAACATACAAGGGGGTCATATGGTTTTAAGTGCTACGGAGAAACATAAAGCAGGGAAGAATAGGAGAAAGCAGGACAAGTCACGCAGATGATCCCAACGAAACGCACCCTTGGCAGACTACACGGTGTAGCCTGGCCCAGTGGACTTCCCTGACCACGCCCCCTCCACCAAATGAGAACTGATCACTTCTATACTTGTTCTCCCACTATGCTCTATTACAGCATCTCTCCCAGTGTTCTGCAGTGATTTGATATGTCAGTACTGCTTCCCAAACTCATGGCAAAAATGATGTCTTATTCCAGGGTTGGGAAATATTGCTTGTAAAGGGCCAAACAGTAAATAGTTTAGGCACTGGGGGCCAAATGGCCTCCGTTACAATGACGCAACTATGTCTCTGCTGCAGGACAGCAGCCACAGACATGTAAAGGAATGAGCATAGCTGTGTTCCAGTAAAACTTCACTCACAAAAACAGACAACAGGCCAGGTTTGGCGTACAAGTGGTAGTTTGCCAACTCCTATCTTATTCTTTGAATTCCCAGCAAATGACAGTATTTTTCACAGAGAAACTCAAGAACATATTTATCAAATTGAACAGGATATTAATAAACCCTAGTTAAAACGAACTAAGCATAGGAGGAAATGTTTGGTGGCTATCCTCGCTGACAGTTTCACCTCTCACTGACTATTTGCCCATTTCTTACCTAGCGTGTAGGCTACGAAGTTGAGGACGCCCACTATAATCCAGACCCAATCAGGTACGTGCTTGTGCCCTGGCGCTGTAAAGGAAAGCAACTCAGATTTTAACACAGTCTAAGTACAGCTGTCCTTACCATAGCCCATACCGCCAATGAGGAATGTTTCTGTTTATTAAATAGAAGCTGAGGTACTTTACAATATATTTCAAATGCAGAACTAGGTAATAAATATTAGAATGTATCAGCAAACTCTGACAAAACCAAAGTAACTGCCCAACCCCACATAAACAATAGGCATTTATTTTGAGCTTTAATCATAACTCAAGACTGACTGTCTTCACTTGAAAATTACTTATGTGCCTAGAATGAAAAATAATGTTTTTGGAAATTCAAAAAATGCTTGTGTTTAATCTGATCCTTGTTGTTTATGATTATACTACGAACACGTATTAAGCTTTCAACCTACACTCTCTCACGAAACGATTAATTAGCTGAACAAAAGACCTTTTGATTTGTGTAGAGGTAAATTACCTCAACTGGATGATTCTGGCAACAAAATCATTCTGAAATGTCTGGACCTCACTTCCCCACCCCCCCCCCTAAGATAAAACAAGTGAGATTCAGGTCTGGGTTCTAGTCCTGGCTCTGTGACCAACGAGCAGTGTGGCCCTGAATATACCATTTAACCTTCCTGTCTTCCATTTCCCAAATATACTGGGACTAGATGGTTAATCTGGCCCTTCAAGTTGTATGACTTGGAGAAATACCTATAATATTTACGTATTTTTAGTTCTCTTAGTAACTAAGGAAATAGTCTTATTTAGTCAGAGAAAATACTATTTCTAGTTTCAAAGATAAACGTTTGAGGCTGTTCTGAGGATTAAAATACAATTTTTAAAAACCCCACAATAGCAAAACCATGCTTAATGAAATTTAAGCATGGTAATGGTAATGATCTTCAATTACTATTTTACTACATATACAGAAGCTATGGCTAAAATTTTCAGTTGATAAAGTCAGGCATAGGCAGAGTTTCAATATTCATAATTCCTATAATATCAAAAGCCATTAAGTGTTTGAAACTCCAAATTCTCCTACAAAAACAATGTTGTCAGTGATTGTTAATTTCTCTAGGTCAGGACACAAACGTCTGCTGAACCCACAACACAGATGAATTATAGTAGCAGCCCCCAACCTTTCTGGCACCAGGTACCGGTTTCATGGAAGACAATTTTTCCATGGACGGGGGAGGTGGGGCGGTGCCAGTGTTTCAGGCAGTTAATGTGAGCGAGGGCAAGAGCAGCAGATGAAGCTTCGCTTGCCTGACCCTTGCTCACCTCCTGCTGTGCAGCCCGGTCGCTAACAGGCCGAGGACCGGTACTGGTCCAAGGCCCAGGGGTTGGGGACCCCAGAATTATAGTGCTGAAACTCCTGACTACATCATTTATAAGTATTCTTATTGGAAAATATCTTCTAACTTAGAATGCAAAAAATACTCATCTACCTCCATCTTTCTATTCCTCTCAACTCCATCCACCAGCTGATCACTAAGAATAAACTGTTTCCCACATATCCCCCCTCATCCCAGATGTGCTCCAGATTCTCTTGTCCAGCCGGGGCAGAAGTTGGGGTGTGGGAGGAAGTAAGACAGCAGTGGGTCTGAAAAAAGACATTGGGAATCGGCTGAAAACTGCCTCCAAAGGTGCATTTTGCCTCCCGTCCTCAGTAAGGGCCCAGACTTCTGTCAATAAATATCTAAGGTCTAACAACCATTTTCAGAGGTAACTGGGAGTTATTAAAGGTACGTACAAGTGCTGAGCAGAGGGAAAGAGAGATCCCATTGCCTTTAGAAAAGGGGGATTTTTATTCCATACCTAGAAAAGGGGAAGGGATATTTCTGGAACTGGTAGGTATGCTGGGCCTTGCTTATACTCATTTTCAGGCAAAACTTCAGAGTCCTAATTTTCTGTCTTCTTATAAATCCCATTACTCTTTATTTACAAAAACCTCACTGCTTTTTAGACAGCATATCTAAATTCAATAGCCAAACTGGTTTCTAGAACTTATTAGAAACATACATAACAGATTATGAAAACACAACTTAGCTTTTACACCCAATTCTAACATTTTACAACCCTTCTAATATTCAAAACTTTTCAGAAATGCAAGCATCTTAATAGAATCAGAAAATAACCATATCTCATTTTTTGCTATTTAGACATTTAAGATTTTGTACTAAAGTAATAATCTTACCTGAAGCATAAAAGTCAGGATCAAAGTATGCCATAAGCAGAAAATTGAACACAACCAGCAGAAAGCCAGAAAAGGTTATCAGATTTGGAGCCAGCCAAGTAGGAAATACCTAATTTTTTCAAAATAATTACAAAATAATTAAAGTAGAGAAATCTCTCTGTCCACTACATACCACAACATGCAAATTTGTCAAAACAAAAACTATAACTTTGAAAGACCATATATACAGGAATTATATATATCAAATTATAAACCGTAATCAGTTAATAGAAATAAGTCTATTTTCTATATTTTAAATAATTCTATAATCAACAAACTTTTATAATCATAACATTATATTTATTTTAGAAAAATTTAAGAAGTATTTTATAAATATGATAGATCTAGAGTATAAGCTTATACTTCAACGATGAGATATATCACAAGGTATGTGACTAAAGGAAAGGATGGGAGGCAGTTTCTCTAAACGTCTTATTGAACTGACAGTTGGTCTGTAATACTCCATAAAATAGTTTAAAATATTTAAAACTTACTAAAACCTAAGTACATGCTTATTAATCATCTTACCTTTACTACAGTGTTCCAAAATGGATGCATGATATACAGAGAGAGTGGATTGGTATCCACAGCACTGTACTGTTAAGAAATGAAAAAAAAATATTGAGTTAATCCTTGCATACCAGCAAGTATTTAGAACAATATTTCTCAAATGAAAATAATAGTACAGGGAGACTTCCCTGGTGGTGCAGTGGTTGAGAATCCGCCTGCCAGTGCAGGGGACACGGGTTCGATCCCTGGTCCAGGAAGATCCCACATGCCGAGGAGCAACTAAGCCCGTGCGCCACAACTACTGGGCCTGCGTTCTAGAACCCGTGCACCCCAACTACTGAAGCCTGTGCTGCACCTAGAGCCTGTGCTCCACAACAAGAGAAGCCACCGCATTGAGAAGCCCGCACACCGCGACAAAGAGTAGCCCCCGCTCACCGCAACTAGAGAAAGCCCGTGTGCAGCAACGAAGACCCAAAACAGCCAAACATAAATATTGTTTTAAAAAAGAAAATAATAGTAAAAAAAAATCTAGAGAATATATCTAGTTATACAATGTCCTCTTCTAAATAACAGAACTGGAGAAGCAATATGAATGGGGTAAAGATGGCCAAGCACAGCCAGACAATTTTTTACTCAAATCAACTTTGATAATATTACAATGTTGCAGCAGAAAATGTCATATTGCTTTCAAGTGCCCACCTATCTGCAGGATAATAAGCACACTGTGTGCATTCACACACTGACTTTCTCAACCTCCTGCATCCTTCTCAACTAACGGGAATCTACCTGTTTTACCCTTGACATCATTACTAATGCACTTATTAATGGTACAACCTTGGCTAATTTACTTAACCTCTCTGTCTTAGCTGCTTCACCTGTAAAATGAGGATCACAGCCTTTACCTCAAAGGATTACCATAAGGATTAGATAAACTGATAATATACAGGAAGTGCTTAGAGCAGTACCTAGCCCACAGTTAGTGCTATATAAGCATTAGGTATCATTACTGTGTTTTGAGCACCAAAGGAATGACAGATCCCTTTACAGCTGGAAAATGGATTGCTTAAATAAGCAAAGGAAGAAAACAACAGGTTAGGGTGTTCAAATGTATTCCCCAATTGTTGACCTATTCAGTAAAACTTCAAAGAAAATTTTAACAAAATATCTGTATGTAATTATGTAATACTTTAAGAGTCATGTTGATGACGTATTCATCAGAGACACAAACACACACACACTGGAGTGGCCTGGCATGTAGGAAGCATCCACTAGGTGTGGGGAGGAAGGGATACAAAATGGGTAAGGGACAACTTAATTCTCACCCTCAGGGAGTGAGAATATTACCTAATTCAACAAGCTGTCATTTAAAAGATGTCATACTAGTCACATGCCTGAAAAAAGTTTCAACTATGCTTTGTATTTGTTTAGTATGAATATACTGGGTTGGCCAAAAAGTTCCTTCGGGTTTTTCCATTAAGGCCAACCCAAATAAAATAAGTAGTAAGCATCCGAGCAACTGATTTTTTAAAAAATCATAATTCAAGATCAAAATTTCGGGCTTCCCTGGTGGCGCTGTGGTTGAGAGTCCGCCTGCCGATGCAGGGGACACGGGTTCGTGCCCCGGTCCGGGAAGATCCCACATGCTGCGCAGCGGCTGGGCCCGTGAGCCATGGCCGCTGAGCCTACACGTCCGGAGCCTGTGCTCCGCAACGGGAGAGGCCACAACAGTGAGAGGCCCGCGTACCACACACACACAAAAAAGATCAAAATTTCTTCCTGAATGCTTTATGGATATGCAGGAAATATTTCTCATCAGTGTTTCAAGATTTAAAAGTGTGATGGAGCAAAAAAGTAAATAAATAGAAATAATTTAAAATACTGCTAGCAAAGAGAGTTAGCTAGTAAGTCAAACGTTTACTCAACAGAATCCATGGCTGAGTGCCTCCATTTCTCCAACTCATTCTGATGAAATGCGTTATCCTGGATAAAAGATCTGAGACACGGGCTTCCCTGGTGGCGCAGTGGTTGGGAGTCTGCCTGCCGATGCAGGGGGCGCGGGTTCGTGCCCTGGTCCGGGAGGATCCCACGTGCCGCTGAGCGGCTGGGTCCGTGAGCCATGGCCGCTGAGCCTGTGCGTCCGGAGCCTGTGCTCCGCAACGGGAGACGCCACAACAGTAAGAGGCCCGCGTATCACACACACACAAAAAAAAGATCTGAGACAGACAGTGGGAAGAAAATGGTGGAGAACACTGGCCAGAATGAGAAGCTCTGCAGCTGCATCCAGACTCTCAGCTGGAGCCTACTTACATGAGTGGTACTGTTCTCGCTAAAATCAACTTTTACGTGCATGGTTCTCTACAGCCTGCAAAGTTTTTTCCACATAACAGATACCATGACACCTGAACCTCTGTGGAATGAAGGAGTCCCCAATTGATAGGATTGCCTGAATTTAAGTTTTCAGACCTGAGGACATGCAACCAATATGAACCCTGAAAAGCTGCCAATGACAAGGCAGGAGGGCCATGGCCTCCTCCATTTCACCAAAGTCCAAACCCAGACCCACATGACATAGCCAGAAGGTCAGATAAACTGGAAAACCACACATTTCAAGTCCACCATCTACTGCAAAGTACAAAAGTTGTAAGAAGTCCAAATCAGAAGAAAACAACTTAAGACATCACACAAATAGTTAATACGATGTACAAAGTACAATGCTCTTAATTCAAATGTTTGCTGAATGACTCATTCAGCAGCTTTCCATAATTTGAATTTAGATCTAAAAGAAGGTCATTTACTCATGGTATTTTGATTTGAAAAGCTCCTCTTTTTAAATTCTGAAGTTTTTTCTCTTTTTTAAATCTCTTTATTTCCACTATTATAACATTTCACTTTTTTTTTTTTTTGGCTGTGTTGGGTCTTCGTTGCTGCACACGGGCTTTCTCTACTTGCGGCGAGCTAAGGCTACTCTTTGTTGTGGTGCACAGCCTTCTCATTGCGGTGGCTTCTCTTGTTGCAAAGCACAGGCTCTAGGCGCGCGGGCTTCAGTAGTTGTGGCTCGCAGGCTGTAATGTACAGGCTCAGTAGTTGTGGTGCATGGGCTTAGTTGTTCCGTGGCATGTGGGATCTTCCTGGACCAGGGATCAAACCTGTGTCCCCTGCACTGGCAGGCGGATTCTTCACCCCTGCACCAACAGGGAAGTCCCCAAATTCTGAAGTTTTAACTCTAAGTTTCTATTGCAGGAGACCAGTAGAAGTATGAAAAGATTATAGAACTCAATACAAAAAGGTCAGTTTGCCTAACTGCATTTTTTACATTTAATAATAATAGCTGATAAGCTCAAGTATAGCAAGGAAATCTAATATGAGATTACAAAAGGTAGCAAACAGTAAACCTAAAGAGCACTCTGTGCTCTAGCCTTACACACTTGAGTATTTTTCAAGGTCACATATCACTTGGTATAAACAAAGAAACTTGAAACTGTCTTGTGAATCAATAGGAGGAAAGAAGAATGAGTCACACCTTCCACATGCCTGAAAAAATAAGTAAAATTTTAAAGGAGCTAAACTAGATTTAGTTAATGCCCGTTAAATATATTATTTTCTATTGGAATGATGTTTTGGTATACACCAGAATATCTGAACAAGGTAATAATCCCCCATTTAAGGCCTGCAGGACTTGCTTGATCTACAGTCTGTTGGGCCAGACTAATCCAGTGCCCTGGAGAAAGGCTTGAAAACCACAACCTGAGTTTGAGAATCATTCCAAGGCAAAATCTCAGAACCACAAGCGTTCAGGAGATATCTAGTTCTCAAGTGCCTGCCCCTCACCTATGTGAATAGGTAAAACAGTCATCTGGCCTCTTCATTCTTTTCTTTATTTATTTTCGGCTGCATTGGGTCTTTGTTGCTATGCGCAGGGCTTTCTCTAGTTGCGGCGAGTGGGGGCTACTCTTTGTTGTGGTGCACGGGCTTCTCATTGCAGTGGCTTCCCTTATTGAGGGGCTCAGTAGTTGTGGCACACGGGCTTCAGTAGTTGTGGCTCGCGGGCTCTAGAGCACAGGCCAGCAGTTTTGGCGCACAGGCTTAGTTGCTCTGCGGCATGTGGGATCTTCCCGAACTAGGGCTCGAACCCGTGTTGCCTGAATTGGCAGGTGGATTCTTAACCACTGAGCCACCAGGGAAGTCCCTGGCCTCTTTATTTTTTAATTTTTGGCTGCGCTGTGCGGCATGCGGATCTTAGTTCCCCAACCAGGGATCAAACCAGTGTGCCCTGCAGTGGAAGCGTGGAGTCCCAACCACTGGACCGCCAGGGAAGTCCCTGGCCTCTTTTTAAATGCCTCTGGTTACCAAAAAACTCATTACTTCTAGAAATAGCCCAATCCAATGTTAAAACAACTTTTCGGGCTTCCCTGGTGGCGCAGTGGTTGAGAATCTGCCTGCTAATGCAGGGGACACGGGTTCGAGCCCTGGTCTGGGAGGATCCCACATGCCGCGGAGCAACTGGGCCCATGAGCCACAACTACTGAGCCTGCGCATCTGGAGCCTGTGCTCCGCAACAAGAGAGGCCACGATAGTGAGAGGCCCGCGGACCGCGATGAAGAGTGGCCCCCAGTTGCCACAGCTGGAGAAAGCCGACACACAGAAACGAAGACCCAACACAGCAAAAATAAATAAATTAATTAATAAACTCCTACTCCCAACATCTTCTAAAAAAAAAACACCAACTTTTCTATATGCTAACAAAATCCTCCCCTCGCCCCATATTTCCTATCATGTTTTCAATTTCCTTAACAAAGCTAAGCAGACAAGGGTCTAATTTTTTTCCAAACAGTAATGCTTCAAACATTTGAAGATGGCTCTCCCTGTCACACCTAAATCTTCTCTTCACCTGGTTAAAAAATCTCATGTTCCTTTTGCTGTTACTCTCTTGCCAAAGTTTCACTCTCTTCATCATCTAGGTCTAATTCTCTAGCCCAGAGGTTGGAAAACTTTTTCTGGAAAAATGCCAGGGAGCAAATATTTTAGGCTTTGCAGGCCAAATGGTCTCTGTAACAATACCCAACACTGCCACTGAAGCAGAAAGAAGTCACAGAAAATAAGAAAACAAAGAGGGGCTTCCCTGGTGGCGCAGTGGTTGAGAGTCCGCCTGCAGATGCAGGGGACACGGGTTCGTGCCCTGGTCCGGGAGGATCCCACATGCCGCGGAGCAACTAAGCCCGTGAGCCATGGCCGCTAGGCCTGCGCGTCCGGAGCCTGTGCTTCGCAACGGGAGAGGCCACAACAGTGAGAGGCCCGCATACCGCAAAAAAAAAAAAAAAAAAAAAAAAAGAAAACAAAGAGGCATGCTGTGTTCCAATAAAACTTTATTCACAAAACACGTGTCCGGCGGCTTTAGTTTGACAATCAGTGCTCCAGACAATCCATTTTGTTGTTAAACCAAAATAAAAGTGGGATCCAGGACAAAAGGAACATTTCAAGTGGTGCATGAGCACAAAGGAGAACATAACTATAAGGTCTTCTTCCTCAACAACTTATTTCTCTAACAGATGCTCAACACAGTATTAATTTCCTGAGGCAATACTGCAGGCTTACACACACCTTCAAAGCCACCTTAGCCCCTCAGGCCTTTCTTATACAGACTGCAAAGCCACCTTTCTCTGCGTTAATATGAAGCTGACTGTTGGAAACTAAGTGTAAGACCCTACATTTACCATTTTAACATTTCATCTTGCTAGAGTCCACTCACTTTTCTATCTCCTCTGATCTACTCTGGGTCGGACTCAGTTATCCAAGGTACCAGCTATGCTCCCCAAACTCTCAGCATGTAAAGCTGTCATGCTAGCAATGCCTTCACGTAAGTCTCTGTAAAAATGCTGATCAAGGTAGAACTTACAAACATTCTCCTCAAGATCGCTATTAATACATTTAGTCATTTTTATTTGGGTACAAAATTCCATACTGTCATCTATGGCAATCAGTCTATGTCACCCACGAGAAAAGATTTTCAAAGTCTTAGTGAAATCCAGAATTATCTTAGATAATATTTTGTCAAATATTAGAAAGTTTCAAGACTTTTTTTTTTTAACTTCAGTACAAGTCAGGAAATAAAGCAGAGTTCATTCTTCATTCATTCATTCAGTAAAGTCAACAAATAATTGTGACTGAGTGCCTATGACTGTGCCAGGCACTGTGCTAGGCCACCAGAAAGAGAATGGTGAACAAGACCAGAAAGTTTCCTATGTCCACCAAGTCCAGTCTAGGGTGAGACGGATGCTAGGCAAGAAAACAAGTCATAATCACAAGATGTGAAGGCAATAAACAAGGTGTTGTACCAGAGGACCAGGGGGCTGGAAATGTGCCTAGTCAGGGTTCTCAGAGAAAGCTTTTCAGGGGAGGGGACACTTAAGCTGAGTCCTAGAAGAGGAGGAGACAGGTAAAGCATGTACGAGACAGAACAGTGAGTCAAACAAGGGAGACACTAAAGAGAACACGCTGTTGGAGATTCCATTTATATGAAGTTCAAAATCAGACAAAATTAATTTATGGCAAAAAGAGGTCATAACAGCAGTCTGGTGAGAGGGACTAAATGGGGGCCCTCCAAGGTGCTAAAAATAATTCTTTATCATGGTGGTGGTTACATACATATACAAAATTCATCAAACTGTGTACTTAAGATCTGTACACTTGTATATAACTTATACCTTAAAAAAGAGAAAGAAAATAAAGAATATATGTGTGGCAGTGTGCGTGCGTGTGTGTGTGTGTGTGTGTGTGGTTTATAGGTGTTGGGAGGGGAGCGTGCACGCCAAGATGCCTTCTAAGCAGAGAACAAAATGTGGAAGGACCATAAAGTGGAGGGAGGCCAATGGAGCTACAGCTTAGTGAGTGAGCAAGGAAGAGTGGTATGAAATGATACTGGAGACATAGGCAGACACCACCCAAAGGTCCACAGTGAGTTTTATTTTATCCTAAGCCCAGTGCATTTCCTGATTTATATTATTAAAGGATCCCACTGTTTACAGTATAGAAAATGGACTGGAGCGGGGCAAAAGTGCAAAACAGTTATGAGACTGTTACAGTATACCAGGCAAGAGACGATTACGGGTTAGGCCAGGAGCAGTACAATGACTCTAAATTACTTCCAAAATATGCTGTAAAGCGCCCGCTCTTGAGAAGGACATTAGAAATGTGCCTCCTCTTAATTTAAGAAGGAAATTGGCTCTAACAAAAGGAAAACTATGGAAGCACTTCCTTGGACCTAAAAGTATTTCCCTTATACATGTACTTTAAATCCCTTCTATATACTGATAAGAAAACTGACTGAACTGACACAGCCTTGCACTAAATACAGAGTTTTGGACAACTTATTAATTAGACTGAGGCTAGTATCCCATCTAATACTAATACAGATGGTAATATTCTAACATCTATAAACAGATGCAGGTTTCCCTTGCTCTGTCTTTATAAGGAGGATAAGTCTCCAACTATCAAACGATTTTTAATTCAAAGTCTGTCTTTACCCATTTGAAATATAAACTTTACACTTATAAAACATATTTCAGTTAACCACGGAAATCCATAAAGTATGGACTGAGTACAAGCTAATAATAGTTTATAAACAGCACTTATTGCTAATCATTTCAGATGTAAACAAACTCAAAATGATGTTTCTGACTTTTTAAAATTATTCCCCAAATTCTTGAGTTCCAATTCATCCATGTTTTTAGGAATAAAAGGCAGGACAGTCACAAAGAACCAATTTTAGTTCACAACTGGGTTCACTGTATGAAGTTATTTATTGCTCATACCAACTTTCCAGACATAATGAAAGAAACACATTATCAACCTTTCTTAAGAACTCAGGAGAGAGAAAAGAAATGTCAACTCTCTTCTCTCCCCCTGCACAGTGAAGCTCAGTGTCTGGTGTGGCATTGGTATGGCATGGAGGTCAGTCCCTTGCTGACGGGTCTCATGACTCAATCATGTTTAGGTGTGAGTCTTTACAGAGGCAGGATCCGTTGTGGCCAACATGTGCTCTACCACTCCTGGAGCAGAGTCCTTTAGCAATGGCATTCCAAGTCTCTGGGCCAGTCACTTAAGCAAAAAACATAAAACAAAAGATCCTAATTATTAAAAATTGTTATTCACGCAACAAACATCAAGGCAGTCAAAAGAGCTACCTTCACATACAAACGTGGGACTCACTGAGCACCGGTATTTAAAGAAGCAGTTAAGAGAATGGAGAAGGCTCCCCAACGTGATCCTTTCTGCATCTGGCACATAGTAGGAGTTCAGTAAACATATCTGCATGTTTGCACATATGAATGAATAAATGCATGAACTACTCTGCATGTTTACTTAAATGGCAGTATAGAGTGAATCCATCAGTGATGAGAGGAACTCTTTTCCCCCGGCAACTAGTCTACAGCAACTGTTCACTTCACAAGGGGAAGTTGCTCTTACTCTCCCCCTATTAATAACACCACGTCTACATTTGTAGGTTTTATAGTTTCCAAAGTCCAATTACGTTTGCTCTCTTATTTGATACTGTAAAATAGATAAGGGAGATTATTCCTCCCTATTTTACAGATGAAGGAACTATAAAATTCAGGGATTAACAGCTAATAAACAGGAAGGTCTAAACTGTAAATCCTTTATGAATCATCTTGGAACATTTCTGTGAAATGGATCACTTTGCTTGAATCCAGACTACCCCCCCCCGGCTCAAATACAATCATGAGCTACCTAGATCCAATATATTGAAATTGTTATCAACATAATATCCTCCAATACATATTTTTCTGTCTTCCAATTTGTGGCGGACACATCCTAAAGTAATCCCCAGTGAGTCAAGCCCTTGTACAATCAATCCCCTCCTATTGATGGCTCAGTCATTCCCCTGAGGGTGGAACCTGTAACTTGCTTCTAATGAACAGAATATAGTGAAGGTGATCGATGTCACTGCCTTGATTGAGAGAACATTATATGGCAAAGGTGATGAGATGTCACTTCCATGACATAGTTCATTACCTAAGACTCCATCTTAACAGTTTGGAGAAGAGTCTCCCATTGACCTTGAAGAAGCAAACAGCAATGTTATGACCTGCCTATGGTGAAGGCCATGTGGCCACAAAAGTGGGCAACTACTAGGAGCCAAGAGCCTCAGCCCTACAACTGGAAAGAACTGAATTCTGCCCACAACCACATGAGCCTGGATGAGGACCCCAAACTCCAGATGAGAGCACAGCCCAGCTGACACCTTCACTGCAGGCTGGCGAGACCTCAAGCAGAGAAGCCAGGTAACTGGTGCCCTGACTCACAGAAACTGTGAGACAATCAATGTGTGTTGTTTTATGCACCAAGTCTGTGGTAATTTGTTATCCAGCGATAGAAAACTAATATCCAATACTGAAAGCACTGCATCACCCTCTTTTCTAGTAAGAGATACCTTGAGGCTCCTATCCACAAAATCAAGACTACCTGATACTTGAGGGCTAATATATGAACATTACAGTAATGTAGCTTCTTACTCCTTTACATTCGTTTCTTGGTTTTATTAACTGCTCTTCAATATAATGGAATATTTCTCTGATGAGGTGCTTCTCAAAATGTAGTTGCCAAGCTGAGTGCAAATTCTTGGGCCCTGCCCTAAATATACAGAATCAGACAGCCTGGGGGTAGGGCCCAGCAATCTGTCTTTTAACAAACACTCCAGTTGATTCTGAGGCACCCTCGAGTCTGAGGGCCACTGCTCTGGTGAAAACAAATGTGAATGACACTCCTGCAAACTCCGCAGCTGAAGGAAAAGCCACACCATCAGCTTAGTGGTCAACACCTAAACCTCCTGATGGCAACTTCAAATACTGCACTGTGAGCAAGAGACAAGGTATAATAAAATTCAGCAGGTACTCACTAAATGCAAGGCACTGTGCCAGTAATAATCTACCAAGAAAGAAAAACACCAAATCAAACTGAAAATGAAAAAGGGGGGGGGGGCATTATATTAACCCTAAGACAGAAATTTAAAGTTTCTTAAAGTACTTTTTAATCAATACAAGACTTTAAGAACTACACCCATAGAGAACATGACTCAGTGGACAATGAGATCCCATTTCCGTGAATACTGTCATTTATATCTGCTAACGAGTCAGAGGAGAGAAGGTGGTGAGAGATGACTGGAGAAGAACTAGAGCAGTAAGACAAGAACAAGCATGTCCTGATGACAAATGCTTGCTTGCTAGACTTAAACAACATATAAGAAACTAACGAGACATAAGAAGATAAGACAAAAGGAGGGGTCATTTAGTAAAGGGACTTGAAATCCTTGCTGAGGAATCTCGACATCAAACACATGATAAATATGCGGGAGGTACTGCAGATTCATAAATAGGAAAAGTGGTATTTGAAAAAATTTACTTACTCTTTCTTTGCTGAAACATCCTTTCTCTTGGTATAACCTCCTCGGGTGTGAGTATGTGTATATGTGCTACATGACAGTTAATGTTCACAAGCAGAGAAGCACAAATGTCAAGTTTTATTTTTTATTTACTTAACACTAACACATCACTAAGTGCCAGGCACTTTACAAATAGTAACTCATTCAATTTTGACAATGATCCTATGAGGCAGGTACTACCCCATTTCACAGATGAGGAAACCTGGTTAGAGAGACTAAGTCATGCTCAAGATCGCAAAGCTAGGATGTGGGTTCTATTTAACTCAGTATCAGTCCCAAAGCTAATTATTTAATCAAAAGCCATTTACCGCAATTAGAGCTAATAGTGAATGAAATGTTCTTTTCTTTTTTTCCTTTTTTTTTTTTTTTTTTTTTTTTTTGCAGTATGCGGGCCTCTCACTGTTGTGGCCTCTCCCGTTGCGGAGCACAGGCTCCGGACGCGCAGGCTCAGCGGCCATGGCTCACGGGCCCCAGCCGCTCCGCGGCATGTGGGATCTTCCCGGACCGGGGCACGAAGCCGCGTCCCCTGCATCGGCAGGCGGACTCTCAACCACTGTGCCACCAGGGAAGCCCTGAAATGTTCTTAATAGTCAACTAAATATAAGACTAGCAAATACAAGCCCACTTGTCCCTATGAATAATTTAAAACTGGGGGAAGAGAAAACAAAGTCAGTTCTTCCTTTTTCATTGTACATTTTCCCCACCTGTAAACATTAGACACAAACCCAATTAAGCACTCACTGAAGGTCTTTATTCTAATGTTTATATCTTTTGCACAAAACACCCAGTAACTACAAAGCAGAGTTTATACGTCATTCTTAGAATGGAGAGGCAACATAGCATGAAGAACATGGACTCCGGACACAGAATGCCTGGGTTCAAATCTCAGCTGTGCGACCTTGAGCAAGTTACTTAAACACTGTGTCTCAGTAAAATGGGGAAAATAATAGTACCTCTACCTCACAAAGCACTTGTGAATATTAAATGAGACAATATATGTAAAGCACTTAAAGAATGCCTGGCATAGAGTAAATGCTATATAAATGTTTGCCATCATTATCATTATCACTATTGGGTATTTACAATGACGTTGCTCTTGCCATTACAACTTCCCCTCATTGAGCTCACTAGGCTCGGCCTGGTCCCTCACACACCTTCCACTTCCTTGTGCATCTAATTCAGCATGGTCCTCCCAGGCCCTGTGCCTTGGTTCCCATTAGACTCTGACTGAAACATCTTTCCCCTCTCTCCCTTATGCACCAGGCAAATTCTTATTCAGCAGAGAAGTTCCTGACATTTAAGCATTACAGCAGTTACAAAAGCAAGCCATCAGCAGTGAACTGATATTTCAGAAAGTAGTTTAAAAACCAATTCGTTTCTTCCAAATAGCACCTAGAAATGGAGTAACCTTCTACCTAACAATCTCTCTCTCTCTCTCTCTCTCTCTCTCTCACTCTGCAATTTTTCCCATCCATTTTTCTCTCACTCTTTCTGAAAGATTCCTCTGTCTCGGCCAACTGCAAAAATAATTCTTTCTATGAGACATTTGTAAATCTATACCTAAGACGACTAAAATACTTTTCAAGCCTTACTAATGTACTTACAAGTGGGAGAGGCCAGTTTCCCACATCTACTCAAGGAGACCAAGGCACAACTAAAGATAAGTTATGCTTGAGTTAACTGTAACATATCTAGCTAATGCCATAATTAACACATTATATCATAGTCGGCCTGCAGTCATAACAAATGAAAATCAAAAGATCAGGAATTTCTCATGTTTCCCCTGTGACTCTGGAGGAAAAGTATTCTAGTCTTTGACATAATTACAGAAACAGTCCTCTAATGGGGGACATTTCACCCACAAATGATATTTCTCTAGAACATGAAATTTTCTTTGTTTTAATTCCAAGTCCAAAAACCACACCTTCAAGAGAAGTCTACCCCATGGTCCTGTCCAAGAGAAGCGCCCTGTGCAAAAGATTACTGTTATTCTGCCAGACTCAGCATCATTCATCATTTAAATTATAATTTTGCTTCTGTTCTTTTTTTTTTTTTTGCTTCTGTTCTTTAAGGACCAATCTCCTATGAGTTAGGTTACTGATGAGACGTTAATAAAATACCTCCTCACTGAAATATCAAGAGGATTAACTCTTAGACTCAACAAATGCTGGGTGCCATTATTACCAAAGAGTTAATGCTTCACAAAACCCCTACCTCAGTGACTGCTGCCTCTATCCACCCAATCATCCTACTAGAACCTGAGTCATCCCAGACTCCTCCGCATCTTTTACCTTCACCCCTTCCAGCTAGTCAGTTACTGTGTTCTGTCAATTTAAAATCTTAAATCAAGGATCACAATCAAATGTACATAGGGATCAGGCAGGTAAACTGGACAAAGCAGACCTGTGTGGAGCACAGGGACTGGTAGGGAAATGGCACACTAGAGAGCAAATACCCTTTTTTTTTTTAACACCTTTATTGGAGTACAATTGCTTTACAATGGTGTGTTAGTTTCTGCTTTATAACAAAGTGAATCAGTTACACATATACATATGTTCCCATATCTCTTCCCTCTTGCATCTCCCTCCCTCCCACCCTCCCTACCCCACCCCTCTAGGGAGTCACAAACCACGGAGCTGATCTCCCTGTGCCATGCGGCTGCTTCCCACTAGCTATCTATTTTACGTTTGGTAATGTATATGTCCCTGCCACTCTCTCACTTTGTCACAGCTTACCCTTCCCCCTCCTCATATCCTCAAGTCCATTCTCTAGTAGGTCTGTCTTTATTCCCGTCTTACCCCTAGGTTCTTCATGACCTTTTTGGTTTTTTTTTCTTAGATTCCATATATATGTGTTAGCATATGGTATTTGTTTTTCTCTGACTTACTTCACTCTGTATGACAGACTCTAGGTCCATCTACCTCATTACAAATAACTCAATTTCGTTTCTTTTTATGGCTGAGTAATATTCCATTGTATATATGTGCCACATCTTCTTTATCCATTCATCTGTCGATGGACACTTAGGTTGCTTCCATGTCCTGGCTATTGTAAATAGAGCTGCAATGAACACTTTGGTACATGACTCTTTTTGAATTATGGTTTTCTCAGGGTATATGCCCAGTAGTGGGATTGCTGGGTCGTATGGTAGTTCTATCTGTACTTTTTTAAGGAACCTCCATACTGTTCTCCATAGTGGCTGTATCACAAATACCCTTTTTGAAGAGGGCAAGCACTATTCAGCTTCAGGAGATTCTTGTCAGGAAGAAGTTCAGGGCCTATATTATCCACTATTTTCGTTTTTCAAGAGAATCCAGAAATCTGGGCTTTTATGGGGAAGATACTAATTTTTGAAACAAAGTACGTGTGAGCCAAATTAAATATATCTGCTGGCCAAATTCAGTGGGCAGGTTAACCAGTTTTGACCTCCTTTAGATTCCCATCTCCCCTTCTATCCCCACTGCTCTGATTCAAGCCTTCCTCATTTCTGACCCAGTTTTATCTGGGAGGATCCTAAAAGGTTTCCAGATCACCCCTACCTCCACTGCTCTCCATTCATTTTCTAGTTGCCAGGGTGAGCTTCCTAAAATTAAAATCTGATCCTGTTTAAAATTTGTAAGTGGCTCCCCAAACCTACAGCATTACCATGTACCTAAGAACCACCTAAGGTATGTGTCTAACATGAATATCACAGTGACCTACCCAATCTGAACCTCCCAAAATGGACCTAGAAATTGGCTAAACACTTTCCCCAGGTGATTCTAATGCCAATAGTCCTTGGACCACAGAAACAATGATCTACAGGGTAAAATCCAGAAATCCTTTACATCAAATCATCCCCCTCTGAGGGGGCCCTGCCTCCCTCTCCAGTCTCTTCTCTTGACACTCCACCACTAAGCCCCAACACCTAACATCTTATGGTTCTCAGAAAATACTCTCAGGCCTCAACCCCTGTGCACTCACCTCACTGCTCTCCAGTTCTGGGATGCCTTTTCTCCCCTCTTCACCTGGTAAGAACTGGGGCCTACTCAGCTTCATCCTCTAGAGTGAGCTCTGCCTTCCCCTCCATCCCCTCTCTGAAGCCTTTCTCAGCTTTAACCCTTACTCCCTGGAGTTGCTTCCTTCTCTCCCACAGCACCCAACACTTACCTAACTGTATTTATTAACTATTTATATCTGTTTATTTCCTTGACCATATGCCACCAAACTGAGTTCCTTGAAGTCAGGAATTCTAGCTTAGCTTAATTTTGCAGCCCCAGTGCCATGTCTGACCCAGAGCAGGCCCTCAATAAATGCGTACTGAATTAACAAAATCAAACTGCATGAACCAGTAAGGGTGCAGGCCAGATTCCAGTTCTTTAGCATTACCATCAAGATGTATGCAGCCTCTCCTTCCCACCTAAATTCACAATTATCACAATTCCTGTAATCAGGCTATTGTTGACAGTCAAGTTAATTAACTACCATAATAGCAGAAACCAATTCATCATAAAATTATCTCCTTGAAACCAAACAAGATATTGCACAGAACATTTCCTCTCTAAAGCAAAATGATACAATTTGAAACTAGCTGCTACACTATCAATTAAACTGAGCCTTCCTTAGGTCAGATTAGGTATACCACAATAGAAGTTTCACCCTTAGATAAGTGGGAAAATCCTTCAACTAAGGATAGGATAAGAAGAGAGAAGGAGGGCTTCCCTAGTGGCGCAGTGGTTGAGAGTCCGGCTGCCGATGCAGGGGACATGGGTTCGTGCCCTGGCCCTGGAAGATCCCACATGCCGCAGAGCGGCTGGGCCCGTGAGCCATGGTGGCTGAGCCTGTGCATCCGGAGCCTGTGCTCTGCAACGGGAGAGGCCACAACAGTGAGAGACCCGCGTACCGCAAAAAAAAAAAAAAAAAAGAAGAGAGAAGGAAAGGAATGATAAGCATCATGAGAGTGAAATCCCTCAACATAACTGTCTGAGGGTACATTAATAAGCAACAGAGAACAATGGTGGTTAAACTTTCAACATCTTCACATTCAAAACACAAAAGTATCCTTCCAATTTCCAGGAGATGCACAGCTCCATTTTTTTTTTTTTTTTTTTTTTCTTTTGGTACGCGGGCCTCTCACTGCTGTGGCCTCTCCCGTTGCGGAGCACAGGCTCCGGACGCGCAGGCCCAGCGGCCATGGCTCACGGGCCCAGTCGCTCCGCGGCATGTGGGATCCTCCCGGACCGGGGCACGAACCCGTGTCCCCTGCATCGGCAGGCGGACTCCCAACCACTGCGCCACCAGGGAAGCCCGCACAGCTCCATTTTACCATACTTCCAAATGGTTTTTATTCTTCTACACTTGCATTCCTTCAACAAGTATTTGTCAAACGCCTACTCTGTTCGTGTGCCAGACCTTGGTCACACTGAACAAGAGAGCTGTAGGATGTGCCCTCCCAGAGCTCATATCCTAACAGAGAGGGCAGGCACTCAACTAATTATTCAACTGTTTGATAAGGCTGGGGTAACACAATGAAGAACACAAGTGTTCAGAGAGCACATAACACATAATCCATCCCATGCTTTCTTCTATACTCAAAATCCATTGTCTTAACAGTTTCTTACTACAGAAACCTAATTACTACTCCATGTGTGCGCTCCTTTCAGGAGTTATTCTGAATAACCGCCAGGTTTCCGACTGTAGCTCCTCAGATGTACCTCTAGGGAAGATAAAGAAATTAAACTGGTTCAAAAGTAATTTTTCCACCAGCTGCTTTTATAGTACCAATTTTCCTCTACAACTCTTTGCTTTAATATACAGGGTCACGTCAGAGAATAAAAATCTCTTTTGAGTGCTTTGGGTCTTTACCCATTTATGGGATATCTTCTTCAAAAGCTGTTTTAATGAGATAAGCATTTACAAACCACTCACTGTCGAAGCCCACATAATGGGAATGGGTGATCTTCAGGAAGAAAAGGTCTCTAGGTGCAATTCATGTTCCAGTTAAACCGACCACACACAGACTTTTTTCCTTTGGACCCGTATTTTTTTAATATGAACACAGTACTGAGTAAAGAACCTTCTACTAGAAGAAGTTTAGGTTATAAATTTGTGCCACACACCCCCACCCCCAGTTTTTTAAAGGAAGCCTCATTATAACTAAAATAACATCAATAAACTACGTTTTAGTGAACATTGGATGCCGGCTAAATTGACCTTTGTTTTCCAAGATGATAGGAAATCTGCTGTCAGACACAGGAAGTGAGTCAGATAACGGAAGAGGGAAAAATAGGAACGGAAAAATCACACTAAAATTTTCTGTAAATTAGGACACCTATCTAGTTGGAAATATAAATCTAGGAAAGACAGCTTATAAAAAAAAAAAAAAGAAGATTATTCCCTATTACAGACACTGCTGCAAATGAAACAGCTAGTCTATTGGCACCTACCAGAAAGCCAGATCCTAGTAAGGAAGAAAAAGTTTTATATGTCAATATTTACAGTGCAGAAGAGGTAACAGAAAGGTGGTAGAGCTTAAGGGAAAACAAGAGGTATCTAGGTTAATAACCTTCTTTAGTGAAAGCCCTGCACTGGGTTAAATTTCGACTTAAAATTTTCAGACAAGTCAGCACCTCAGTTCAAAATGGTATGGCACAATATTGCCTGAAAGCAGAGGTATGCACTGTGTGACCTTATAAGGTCCCTTACAGTTATTCCAATTCCAGTTTGACAAGATCCACTATGACTCTTCTCAGTTACTCATTCATTCCACAAATGTTTACTGGACGCCTATGCACAGAAGCACTGTGCTCAGGCCGTGGTGATCCATAAGACAAGTCTAACCACTTGGGTACTGCGTTCTAATGGGGAGACACCTAAAGAACTAATTCCATAAAGGAGCAGAGGGTACTGTGAGAGCACACTTAAGGGGAATGAGATACTTCGGGAATGCTTCTCTGAGGAAGATGAACATAAATGGGGAGCTACATTCCTGGCAGACATAACAACATTACTTGAAGATCTGAAAAAAAGGGGACGAGGGAGATGGCTGCTAATGTTGGGACGGGTAGACAGTGAGTGGCATGACATGAAGCTGATGACACAGACAAGGGCCAGGTCATTCAGAGCCATGCAGATCATGTTCTGGGTTTTTGGACTTCATTCCAAGAGCAAAAGGAAGACAATGGAGGATTTTAAGCAAAGGAGTGATGTGACCAGATGCACATTTTTTGTTAAAGATCACTACGAAGCACAGAGAAAGAACTGGAAGGGCAAAAGTGGATGTGCGTAAGCAACCATATCAAGTAGTATTGGATTATAACCCAAAGTATAAAATAAATATCCATGAATTCATACTGATATAAATAAATCATTGAATAAATATACATTGGGAAGAAAAGATAAATTTTCCACGCGGAAGTCCAAATAAATTATGTCAACACTCTTGTCCTCAAGGAGGTGAAGCATAACTCTCCACTCCTTAAGTGAGGGCTGCGCATACTGACTTCCTTTCAAAGAGAAACCTGACAAACACTACCCCAGCAACGTGATCAAAGTCAACATCAACAGTGATAAGTCATGCCCATGACATGATGACATGTACTCCTCTCACAATGAGAAAGGCACTTCAACCCTGCGGTCTTCCTCCCAAAACCCCATGACCCCTGTCTAATCATGAGAAAAACATCAGACAAATCCCAATCGAAGGGGCTTCCCTGGTGGTGCAGTGGTTGAGAGTCTGCCTGCCAATGCAGGGGACACGGGTTCAAGCCCTGGTCCGGGAAGATCCCACACGCCGCGGAGCAGCTGGGCCCGTGAGCCATGGCCGCTGAGCCTGCACGTCCGGAGCCTGTGCTCCACAACGGGAGAGGCCACAACAGTGAGAGGCCCGCGTACCACACACACACACACACACAAAATCCCAATTGAGGGACATTCTACACAATACCTGACCAGAACTCCTCAGAACTGTCAAGGTTATCAAAAACAAGAAAAGTCTGAGAACTTGTCATAGCCAAGAGGAGCCTTGACACATGATGAGTAAATGTGATGTGGTATTCTGGATGAGATCCCAGAACAGAAAAAGAACATTAGGTGAAAACTAAGGAGATCTGAATAAAGTATGTGCATACGTTAATAATAATGTGTAAATATCGGTTCATTAATTGTGACAAATGTACCAACACGGGTGTGGAGTATATGGGAACTCTATGTGTACGATCTTCACAATTTTTCTGAAATCTATTCTAAAATATTCTAGAACCATTCTAAGCTTAAAAGATTAAAGTATATGTGGGGAGAGTGGTAATGGAACCATCTTTCTACTTTAGGCTAAAAATGACAGAACATACAGGACCTGGTGATTCACCAGCTGGTGGGTGGGGTAGAGGACTCAGTAATGAAAGCGACACAGGTAGCAAGGACGAAACGTTACTGCCCAGATGTGGGGCTTGGGCAACTGACTGGACGATAGTGGAGTCATTCACTGATAAGGGAGTCGAGAAGGAGAACCGTACGTGAATGAAAGTGAACAACCAGAATTTACTGAAGGCCCATTATGTACCAGGTGCTTTTCCAATTCTCATAATCATTCTGCACCGTAGAGACCATTATCTGGCCCAAAGCCAAATAAAGAAATTAGATTCTGGTATCAGATTCGGTATCAGGTTTATATGTACTCCAAAGCCCGCGCGCTTTCCACTACACAGTTCCAGTTCCTGCCTGTGCACACGTACTTCACTGGCCGCCCAGGCGCCTCTTTGCTGGGAGTGGAAGCGAGCGCATCAGCAGTTTGGCCCCAGCAGTCACTCTCCCTCCCCGGGCCTCATCTGCCAAATGATTCTCTCCATCTCCGAAGTTGAACGCAAGAGAGCCGAGTAGAAACTTCTTCATTAAAATGAAGACAATTAAGACACCACAGAAGAGAACTGCATCACCTCTCAGGGGACTAAAAATAATAATAATAACGAAGTAAAGAAGAGAAGGGAATTCTCTCGCTCCACTCTCGTCGACCGGTCTCCTAAGGAAAAGGCAATCAATCCCCCGGGAGAGTACCGAGTCGGAGCGGCGGGCCTAGGATGCTCCCACGCTCCCCGACCCCAAAGCCCCAGCACTCGGCAGGACCCACGGAGAAACTCCCGCCAGCCTGCCCGGAGCCACGCGGTACAAGGTGACACGGACCGCGCCGGCCCCTCAGGAGCCTAGCAGAGGCCGGGACCAGCAGGGTGAGAGGCGTCCGCGGGGCCCGCGCTACCTTGTATTTATCAAAGCCGGCCAGCTGCTCCGGGCTCACGTATTCGTAACCAGCCATGACGACGCGAACACTAGCGCCCACTCGGCAGCGACGCTCCACGACGAGATGGGGAAACACGAGCACCACACCAGCTGTGCAAGACTGGGAAGACCTGGGCTGGCAAAGGAGCTGGAAAAGCCGTGCTCCGCCCACCGCGCACGCGTAGCCACCCCGGCCACTTCCGCCGCCTCCCAGAGCGCAAGCGCAGCCCCCACTTCTCCCCGCCCACCGAGGGGCGGTAGCTAGCAGGCTCACGCGGTTCCCCCTTCGCGCCGTCGCAGTCCAATCAGCGTGGATCGGGAGCCACTAAGTTCCGCCTTCTAGGCTTCCTCGTCGCTTTATTAGCTAGCGTCAAAATTGGTGAGTTGAGGTAAGGCAAGAGGGGAGGTGAAAGGTCAGCTTCCCAGGAGGCCTTGCTCTTCTTCTCTGGGGTGTGCCGGCGGTGATGTGGCATTTGTGCCTGGGTAGAGATTTGGGGATACCTTTTTAGTCTTGGGGGGGTGGGGTAGGGTGATTGCGTGCGAATCAGTTCAGCAGTACCTCAGGAAAGAGGGCTTAGTTCCACCAAGCTGTGAAGTAAAAGCAGGCAAAGCGTCTGTGCCCAGCCCGCTTCCAGCTCCTGGCACAGTGCGCTGCACGCAGTAGCTAGGTGAACAGTAATTTGCTGTAGAGAGCCAGTGAGAGGCTTTTTGCAGTCGGTAAAGGGGCGTGAAAGAGCGTTGGAGACAAGCCCTTAGGGACAGCGTTGTTTGTGAACCTTGGACACACTCCGCTCTATTTATTGCTCTGTTCCAAATGAAGATTGCCAGTGTGTCCCGACCAGATAAAAACACTGATCCCTGAGTCTCTAGGGGTCCTTAAATGCATATGCAAGAAGTGCGTTTACGTAACTGGAGACAATTATGGAAAGAACACTAGATCTATGGCTAGTGTGTATCAGTCTAATAAAATTGAATAATGGTAATAGTTGCTACCATTTATTGATCACCGTCTAGGTGGGGAAATTTACATAGCTTATCACCAACCCCTATAACAACACCGTGAGAAACGGAAGGCATTTTACCCAGTTTGCAGATTAGGAAATCAAAATTCAGACTACCTAACCTGACCAGGATCACTTAATTACATAGCTCAGAAATGGTCAACCCAAACTTGGTCTCTGGTATGGAAAGCCACCACATAAGGGAGCCTCTCAATCTCTCTGGGACTCTGAAACAAGGGCAATTATTTTGAGATCTCGTATGTTCTTTGCATTCATTCATTCAACAAATACTAATTGAGGACTCAATATATGTCAAGTATATTATTGTTTCTGCATATGCCTTACCTTCTAAACTTTAAGATTCTCACGAGGTAGGGACTTCCCTGGTGGCGCAGTGGTTAAGAATCCACCTGCCAATGCAGGGGACACGGGTTCGAGCCCTGGTCCGGGAAGATCCCACATGCTGCGGAGCACCTAAGCCCGTGCACCACAGCTACTGAGGCTGCACTCTAGAGCCTGAGAACCACAACTACTGAGCCCGCATGCCACAACTACTGAAGCCTGCATGCCTAGAGCTCATGCTCCGCAACAAGAGAAGCCACCACAATGAGAAGCCCGCACTCGCCGCAACTAGAGAAAACCTGCACAGCAATGAAGACCCAACACAGCCATAAATAAATATTCTTACGAGGTAATAGATATAAAACATCTATCATCATACTTGGTACATGGTAGATGAGCAATAAATTTGGGTGTTATTTTCCCTCACTTACCCTAAGGGGACGATTTGTATCTTACACAACCTAATTTTCCCCATGTCCCATAGCCTTGCAGCTTGCAAATGGTACATGGTCAATACATTCTGTTGAATGAGTGAGCAAAGATCTATGATACACTTCAAAGCTGAAGTGCCCAGCTTTGAAAAGGACATTGGAAATGTGAACCTCCCTTTAAGAAGGAAGTTGGGGGCTTCCCTGGTGGGGGCTTCCCTGGTGGGGGCTTCCCTGGTGGCGCAGTGGTTGAGAATCCGCCTGCCGATGCAGGGGACACGGGTTCGTGCCCCAGTCCGGGAAGATCCCACATGCCGCGGAGCGGCTGGGCCCGTGAGCCATGGCCGCTGAGCCTGCGCGTCCGCAGCCTGTGCTCCGCAACAGGAGAGGCCACAACAGTGAGAGGCCCTCATACGACAAAAAAAAAAAAAAAAAGAAGGAAGTTGGCTCTAATGAAAGGAAAACTATGAAACCACCTCCTTATAAAAGTGTTTTCTTTGTGCAGGTACTGTATTTAAATCCTCTCTGTGTATTAATAAGAAAACTGAATTGGAATTTTAGACAAATCTGTTAATCAGACTGAAGCTATTCTCCCAAGTAATACACTATAGATTTCCTCTATTACGTGTTTCTTTTAATCGATATGGAGAGGAAAAAAAAACTTGTATGATTTTTATTTTTTAAGTTTTTTATAGAAATCCACTTTTAATTAATTTATTTTATTTTTGGCTGCGTTGGGTCTTCGTTGCTGCACACAGGCATTCTCTAGTTGTGGGGGGGGGTACTCTTCATTGCAGTGTGCAGGACTGTCATTGTGGTGGCCTCTCTTGTTGGCGGAACACAAGCTCTAGGCACGCGTGCTCTAGAGCGCAAGCTCAGTAATTGTGGCACCCAGGCTTAGTTGCTCTGCAGCATGTGGGATCTTCCTGGACCAGGGCTCGAACCACTGTTGCCTGCAGTGGCAGGCAAATTCTTAACCACTGCACCACCAGGGAAGCCCTAAATGATTTTTAATATAAGACCTGTGCTTACGGACACGGCATATAAACTTCATACTTGTAAAAGATACTTAGTTAATTGTGAAAAGCCATAAAATGGGACTTGAGTATATGAACCTAATACTAGTTCATAAACTGCAGTTATTGTTAATCAGTTCAGATGTAAGCAAATTCAAAGTGACATTTCTGATTTTGTAAAATGTTTTCCTACCTCTCTAACATTTTCTTCAAAATCAGTGTTATAAAAAGAGCAGCTTTTAATTTTGTGAAAGCAGTTACAATTTGCTGCCTCTCTTCTGCAGAAGATTGTAACAAGTTTGAATCAATTATGAGTCAGTCTGAGAATCTCTAAACTGAAACATAACACAGAACTTTGTTTATACTTTGACATCTGTTACATACTGGCTGTGTGATCCTAGACAGCTTACTTCACCTAAACGTGTTCTCTCTCTCTTTTTTTGTTAAATCACATTGAGTATTTATTTATTTGTTTATTGGCTGCGTTGGGTCTTTGTTGTTGTGCGCGGGCTTTCTCTAGTTGCGGCGAGTGGGGGCTATTCTTTGTCACGGTGCAAGACTTCCCAAGGAAGCTTGTAAAAAGATACCGATTGGGTTTTTATTTTTAAACAATGATAATAATAATGAGTTTATATTCATAAACTCAAAGCAGTTTGACATCTCACTAGATCATCCTAACAACCCTGCACCGTGGCTGGGTAGTTGTTCTAATTGTACAGAACAGAACAACAGAAGAATTACATTTGGGCAAGTTTTGGGGAAAACTTGCCCAAAAGTTTATGGTAAAACTGGGATAAGAGAACAGGTCATCAGACTTCTAGTTGAATAACTTTTCCACTGCACCATGCTTCTACAAGTTACCATGGTAAGATGTTTTAAAAAAGAAAATTCACAAGTTAGTTTTTAATCAAGTCTGGAGCAGGGGGAGGAAAAACTAGGAAAGATCTGAACAGAGTCATTATGTTGCTCGTTGTTTCTTAAAAATGAAATTCCCCTGGGCTTCCCTGGTGGCGCAGTGGTTGAGAGTCCGCCTGCCGATGCAGGGGACACGGGGTTCGTGCCCCGGTCCGGGAAGATCCCACATGCCGCGGAGCAGCTGGGCCCGTGAGCCATGGCCGCTGAGCCTGCGCGTCCGGAGCCTGTGCTCCGCAACGGGAGAGGCCGCAACAGTGAGAGGCCTGCGTAACGCAAAAAAAAAAAAAAAAATCAAATAAGACTGAAAGTGCCCATTTGAATTACCAACTAAGTGGAGGAGCCTGGAAGTAGCCATTTCAGTGGAGCTGGTGGGCTTGGAAACCAGACTGGATAGGGTTGAACCATGAGTGGAGGTTTGGAAGTAAGGGACAGCTTGACTAAGCCTTGTGATGAGGAGTACTACTGATTTAATTTCTTTTGTCATTCTTTTTCTGAATATCTTAAAATAATTCAAGAGTAATTCAGTGGTTTCCAAATCTGTTCCTAATGAAATTTACTGTCTTGTCTTTTAGCAGCTAATCTGCAGTGGTAGATTGTTTGCAAAGAGGTTCGCAATAACTCCTCCTATCCTTCTGCGCAGGCCCCAGGACCAGGTAACTTTGCCATTCCATGCATTAAGAGGTGGAATCTATTTCCCTTACCGTGAATATGGGTTGGCCTTGTGATTTGCTTTGTCCTGTACAAGGAGACAGAAGTAACAAGTAACACTGTGTGACATCTGAGCCTCAGCCTTGAAAGCCTTGTAGCTTCTACTTCTAACCCCTTGGAATAATAAGTCCAGCAAGACCAGCAGAACTGCCCAGCAAAGCCCAGCCTAAACTGCTCACCCACAGAATTATGAGTAAATAAAATGGTTGTCATTATAGGCTACTAAGTTTTGAGTGATTTGTTATGCGGCAATAAATCACTTTGGCATCTGCTCAAATTTTTTTAATTAAAAAAAAAATTTAATTAAAAACATTTTTTTGGCTGGGCTGTGCGGCTTGTGGGATCTTAGTTCCCCAACCAAGGATTGAACCCGGGCCCTCGGCAGTGAAAGCACAGAGTCCTAACCACTGGACAGCCAGGGAATTTCCCTGCTCAGTTTTTTAAAGTGTGTTTTCTTGCAGCTTATGCCTACCAATACAACATTTCCTTATGAAAAGCTACATATCATTAGTATACTCAGAGAGTTTTTTCTGCACTCCATCAAAATACAAAGTCAATTCCTATGAAATCTCAAAGTCTTTACTTAATTTTCTTTTGATTCCAACCATTTGTTTCCTGTCTTCAAGTCAATTCTCTGTCCAAGACAAAATATCTCACACTTTAACAGTGAATTTTTTAAAAGGAGAGAAGGGGTGAGGGGAGGAAGGAAGAAAGAGGGCATCTGTGAAGAGCCAGGGCATTGGATAAGACCAGCCATTCACAGAATGTAGTAATATACACCTTGCCTGGGGTCCATGTTTTATCCAACTTTGTATCTCCAAGGTATGTCATGGTAACTGGATTTGGTACACAGCTAATGTTCAACAAGGATACATGAAGAGATAATGAAGTTGCTATTTTTATACATTGTTTCATATTTGTATGTCTTGTTCTAACTTCTGCTAGAGTTCTAGTCAAGCAGCCTGCACAGCCTTGGGTATATCAGGAAAGACTTCAAAGCGTTACTGTAGTAGATATCTATGTTGGCAACTATTACCTCAATCCCTGCCCCAGGTTTTTGAGGATTCTTACAGGAAAATGGATCACAGCAAACTTTCCTACTCACTTGCTCCTCTTAGGGTTTTTTGTTTGTTTGTTTTGTTTTATTTTCACTAGTATCTTTCTCTTCCACCCAAACTAATAACCATCCATCTCAACTCCAATTATGTCAAAGTTTCATGAAGACAAAAATGATCCCTACCCCAAAATGGAGTCCCTTGCTTGTCTGTATGTTCAAATTGAAGAAAAGGAAGGAAGGAAGGAAGGAAGGAAGGAAGGAAGGAAGGAAGGAAGGAAGGAAGGAAGAAAGGAAGGAAGGAAGGAAGGATAGTGGTTACATTTGGTTATATTTACAGACTCGACATTAGATGAGGCAAACAGGAACAGGAATAAGGAGAGAGGCATGACAGGGGTGAAACCACTATGGCTACCCATCTGAATGATTAGTACTTGGTTTACCTAGAGTTCTGCTTCCATTTTATTTTATTTTTTAAAAATATTTATTTATTTATTTCTTACTTCCATTTTAGTGTAGTAATAATGGGGAGGAGGAGGTGTGTGTAGGAGAGGTATCAATTCTCTCTGCTCAGAAAATACAGATGTTGGGTCACTATCAGAACTTCAGAGAATGCTGACTAAGACTTTGCCCACTGTAAAACTTTGCTGAGATCAGTTTTTTAACATAATTCTCCTTTTATTTAACAGTCATGCTCATGAATAATGGATTTACAAGAGAAATAATCACTCGTCTTCAAAATAAGAATGGCAATTATATAGAGGGTCTGGATTTTATTCTTACCTCATATCACACTGGGCCTCCAGGTCCCTCTGAATCTTTACACTGCTTCTCTTGGTTTTGAATGACTATTGACACCACTAACTTGGTGTTCAAAGGTTAAGAGCACAAAAATGGCCAGCGAACCATTGGAGAAACTGTGGGATGATGAGTCATAGAATCATGGAGATAATACCCTCCTCCGCTGACATGGGAAGGAGAAGGTGCAGAGCAGCACTACTTCATGCTGAAACTCAGTATACTGCACAGCCCTTTTCTGTGATAAAGAATTTGATTGTCCCACTCAAATAGAGTACTCAATACATTCTTACCTAGTAGGATTATTTTTGAAAAATGTAAAACACAGCAAAAACCGGGCAGACAAAACCCAACCTGAGAAGGTTTACGCTAGCCAGGGAATTTCTTTTTTTTTTTTTGCGCCACTCCGCGGCATGTGGGATCTTCCCGGACCGGGGCATGAACCCGCGTCCCCTGCATCAGCAGGCGGACTCTCAACCACTGCACCACCAGGGAAGCCCCAAATTTAGTACTTTAAAAGGCATATCAGCCAGCACATTATAGCAAGTTATACAAAGCTAAAACTGTATAACTATAAAGTTCTAAAATATAGTATAAAGCTATAAATTTCTACCATTTTATAAAGTAGGAGGGAACAGGTCGTTGTGTTAACAGGGTGGCTATTAAGGATAAGCTGTGCTTTATTGGTGGGGAGATGATCATAAGGGTTTGATGTAAGCATCAGCACATTACTCATATTGGATTTCTCTTCCTAGTTTGGCATGAGAATAGGAATAGGAAAGGCTAAAGGGATACTTTGAGAAGCAAGTGCTTGAAGTAGCTGCCAGCAAGTTCCCTCTTGGAAGCAGTAGGCAGATAATCAGGAAAAAGTGAATTAAATTGAAATTGAAATAAAGAATGGTGGCATTAAGATGGACTCTAGAGCCCAAATTGCTGTGAAGGAATAAGCCTTGCAAATAAGAAAATAGGTAAAAACCAAAGGGAGAATTAAGTAGGATAAAACACTTCTTATAGGTAATTTTTTAAAATCCCATCTTTGTACAGGTAGAGCCCTTTAAATTTTATAAATTGCTAGAAGTAAAGACTTTTCTTTTAGAAATGAAAGTCTAGGTGTGTATTAGAAGAAATACTTTTCTCATAAAAGAAGGCATCTAGGGCTGGGGTCCCCGAGGCGGCTGCTGCCCTGTCCCCTCCCTGGAGAGGAATTGCTCTGGAAAGGTGCCTGAGAAGATGAGGAGGAGCTGGACAGGGACAAGACAGGAGCGAGGTGAGGCCACATAGGGGAGACCATGGCTGACAGAGATGTTCCCCGAGAGGCTCCAGTCCAAGGCAGGAGCCACTTTTCATTTCTCTCTCCTTGTGGCTCCAGTAAAGTACAGGTTTTGCAGAGCAGCCCTGTGGGTTGAGGCCACTTCCTTCCTGATCTGGGCTTTTCCTGTTATCTTCCAGACTGAAAAGATGCTTCTAGGGCCCATCACAGCCCTGTCAGGAGGCATGCCTGGAGCTCTACCTTCACTTCCTGGAAAGGTCTAGATTGTTACTGCGATATCTGAGGTGTCTTGGTAGGAAACATTTGAAATTCATTAGTGTTTGAATTGCTGATTATTTGGATTACTTTCATTTCTATTTTATATGTTGACACGTTGATCTCTCTAAACCTGGTGAGGAGAATTCTCCCTACTTTATCTCACTGAGGACGTCCCAAGCTCATCTGTGCTCTCCACACTGTTCTGACCAATATCTTGTCCTCACTCTGATAACAGAGTGTAGAGTGCACACCAGTACTCCAGCTCTGGCCACCCACTCCTTTCACGGACTTGCTCCTAACCGGAAGATGTAGGGTAGGAGCTGGTACCAGCGGGAGGGATGTACTCTGCCCTTAATGACTCTTGGGTTTTTATTTTAGAATGGAGATGCTGGGGAGAGACATGCACACATTATGAAACAGACCAGATGCATTAGAGTTTAGCATAAATCAGCCACTGTGAATGGAGAGGAGGGTGGGCTGGCAGCAGCGTCGAACACCGGATGGGACTGTGGGGGACAGAGCAGGAGCTCATTTCCTACGTGCATTTTGGCTGTTAGACCTCTGTGCATGTGTTTTTTTAAAAAAGTAGAAAAATAATAGAAAACAAAAAGTCAGCACTCACTTTTTGTCTTTAAATATTAAAATGATTCAAACTGGAAGAAAAAAAGACATCTATGTGGGGGTTTTTTTTGACACCTGTGTGTTTTTAAAGACATATCGTATATTGCATCATATATTTATATATAATATATATACACATATTTTAGCAGAAAAAGCGTAAGGATGAATCAAATGCTGTCTTAACAGTCAAGGTCAAGACCAGGAAAGTTTCCTCATCCCTCTATCTAGCATCATTATCTTCATCATTATCCATCTTAGCTATCACATATAGAAAGGAATATACTTGATATCATATACCCACCACCAGTAATTAACAGATGTTAATCTTTTGCCATATGTACTTCATAGCTTTTTAAAAAAATGTTTCAGCTAAAGCTCCAGCTCTGCACCATCTCTTCCCCATTTGTTCCCAGAGTTAGCCACTATCTTATTGTTGTTGTTTATTCCTATTCCTGTTTTATACTTCTGTCACATATGTTCATATCCAGCTTCAATATAGTACTGTTTTGTGCTTGTGTGTGTGTATGTGTGTGTGTGTGTGTGTGTGTGTGTGTACTTAAATAGTATCCCGCTGTTCCTAACCTCTTACAATATTTTTTACACTCAATATTGTTTAGAGGTTGATCTATATCAGTACATATAGATCTAGTTCATTTTAATTTCTGTGTGGTTTTAAAGTATGGAAGTAAAGCTATCTACAGTTTGTTTATCCATTCTACTACTGATGGATATGAGGTTGTTTTCACTTCTTGGGCCATTCTTTAGTACATTTCCTGTCTAAAATTTTGTTTGAATTCACAGACTCTCAAGAAAAAAATTCTGAGAACCACGTTCAAGTAAAAAACAACTTCTTTGTATATTTCTTTTTGTGTGTATATTTGAGAGCAACATGAAAAGTTGAGGTCATTTAATTTTTTTTAAAAAAAAGGAAATCTAACACTTTTTCGGTAAACAACTCAAAAGCAAGGTATGTCGTTTGGATCATTTTATGACCAGAAAGAGAGCCATAAGTACTTTCAGTCTCTAAATTACACATTTCTCAATTGTTTTAGGTTTTTTTTGACAAGCCAGCATTGCTCTGATAATCCAAAATCAGAGCCACTTTAATTTTCTTACGTTGTTCATTTGCTTACTTTCATATACATATATGTTATATATATAATTTTTTTTTTTTGGCCGCGCTGTGCTGCTTGCAGGATCTTAGTACCCTGACCAGGGATCGAACCTGGGTCCACGGCAGTGAAAGCATACCCTAACCACTGGACTGCCAGGGAATTCCCTCACTTTCATATATATTTTTAAAATTTATTTATTTATTTAGGCTATGTTGGGTCTTTGTGCTGTGCACAGGCTTTCTCTAGTTGGGGCAAGCAGGGGGCTACTCTTCGTTGTGGTGCGTGGGCTTCTCATTGCGGTGTCTCATCTTTGTTGCAGAGCACGAGCTCTCGGCCCGTGGGCTTCAGTGGTTTTGGCATGCAGGCTCAGTAGTTGTGGCTCATGGGCTCTAGATTGCAGGCTCGGTAGTTGTGGTGCACGGTCTTAGTTGCTCCACGGCATGTGGGATCTTCCTGGACCAGGGCTCGACCCCGTGTCTCCTGCATTGGCAGGTGGATTCTTAACCACTACGCCACCAGTGAAGCCCTACTTTCATATTTTTAATGTAGATATTCTGCTGTTGCCCAAACACAGTAGGCTCTTAATTAAATACAAAATCCTATTTGGTAGGATTTTTCTAGAGCTCTGAGATAAAGGTCCAAACTAATTCTACCCAAGATATAAGGAGAGAGAGTGATACCCAACCTCACTTTTATTTGACTTGGGTATTGTGTGGTTAATTTACTTCCCACTGGCAATTGTGACCCATGAAATGGCCTCCACCTATCTGACCCATGAAATGGCCTCCACCTATCTCATTAAACCAATTAGACTTGAGGAGGCTGGATTTTATCCTGTAAAGAATATTTTAAAAGGGAATAACTTGAGTGTTCTAAGAATACTTGAGAATATTCTTAAACTTCTCTGTAATGCATTTAGAGAAGTGCTTTTTAAAACTGTAATAATAATGGTTATGAGTGCTATCCACATGCTACAAAGAGAAGTGGTTTTTTTGTTTTTTTTAACATCTTTATTGGAGTATAATTGCTTTACAATGGTGTGTTAGTTTCTGCTTTATAACAAAGTGAATCAGTTATACATATACATATGTTCCCATATCTCTTCCCTCTTGCATCTCCCTCCCTCCCACCCTTCCTATCCCTCCCCTCTAGGTGGTCACAAACCACCGAGCTGATCTCCCTGTGCTATGCAGCTGCTTCCCACTAGCTATCTATTTTACGTTTGGTAGTGTATATATGTCCATGCCACTCTCTCACTTTGTTACAGCTTACCCTTCCCCCCTCCCCATGTCCTCAAGTCCATTCTCTAGTAGGTCTATGTCTTTATTCCCGTCTTACCCCTAGGTTCGAGAACAGTGTTTTGAAGGAATGGATGTGGTTGCCATTCTCTAATTCATTTAAAGAAATGTTTAAAAACACATGTAATAAAGATGGATATAAGTGTGTTATGTGCATGCTACTTTGACAAGAGTATTATTTCAAGGGAACTGGAGTAACTTGAGAGAGAAGGAATTCAGGAAGATGACTCATAGAGTTTTATGAAGTCCTGGGAGCTCTCCCAGTTGTACGTGCACAGATTTGACCTTAAACAGCATACCATAAACTTTGAGAACTGCACTAAGACATAGACCATCACCCAGGTCCCAGACTGGCCACTGGGTGGCACATATATGCAGTAGATCTGAATAGCATCACAAGGCTTTGAAAAAAGAACTGGTATTGAAAATACAATCCACAGTAGATTGGTCAGAACTTGTGACCTGAACCAAACTAGGTCAGTTACCTGCTAAAACAAAAATATCAGTATTTTTCATAGGATTTAAACAAGATCCAGAGTCTCATAACATAATATTCAAATGTCCAGGATACATTCCAAAATTACATGGCATATGAAGAGCCAGGAAATCTCAATTCACATGGGAAAAAAACAATCAACAGACATCAATGCTGAAATGACATAGATGTTGGAATTATCAGAAAAAGACATTGAAGCCACTATTATAAAAATGTCATGAGGCGGACTTCCCTGGTGGTCCAGTGGTTAAGACTCTGGGCTTCCAATGCAGGGGGTGTGGGTTTGATCCCTGGCTAGGGAACTAAGATCGCATATGCAAAAAAAAAAAAAAAAAAAAGTCATGAATAAGTATGAACACTCTTTTTTTTTTTTTTTTTTTTTTTTTTAATTTTTGTGTGGCGGGCCTCACTGTTGTGGCCTCTCCCTTGCGGAGCACAGGCTCCGGACGCGCAGGCTCAGCGGCCATGGCTCACGGGCCCAGCCGCTCCGCGGCATGTGGGATCTTCCCAGACCGGGGCACGAACCCGTGTCCCCTGCATCGGCAGGCGGATTCTCAACCACTGCGCCATCAGGGAAGCCCTGAACACTCTTGAAATGAATGAAAAGATGAAAGGTCTCAGTGAAGAAACAGAAAGTATAAAGAGCCAAATGGAAATTTTAGAACTGAAAAATACAAGAACCAAAATTTTTTTAAATGAGTGGGCTTTGTATTAGTTTCTTATTTCTGCAAATAGTTTCTTATTTGTAGTAACAGATTACTACAACTGTAGTGGCTTAAAACAAACATAGTAACTTACAGTTCTGAGGGTCAGAAGTCTGAAATGAATCTTACAAAGTTAAAATCAAGGTGTCAGCAGGGCTGCAATTCTTCTGGGGACTCCAGGGAAAAATACATTTTTCTTAACCTTTTCTACCTTCTATAGGCTGCCTACATTTCTTGGCTTATGGTAGCCTTCATCTTCAAAGTGCATCCCTCCAACTTCTGCTTCTGCTGTAGATTTCCTGTTTTTTATCTCTCACATTCCTATTTCTGTTTTGTAAAGACCCTATGATTACATTGGTCCCACTCAGATAATTCAGAATAATCTCCCTATCTTAAGATCCTTAATTTAATTAACATCTGCAAAATCCCTTTTGCTGTTAAGACTACATATTCACAGGTTCTTGGGATTTGGAAGTAGACATCTTTGGGTGGCCATTCTGTCTACCACAGGCTCAGTAGCAGAATAGAGATGACAGAGGAAAGAGTCAGTAAACTTGAAGATAGATCCAAAAAAATTATCTGATCTAAACAACAGAGAGAAAAACGATTGAAAAGATGGGGGGGCAGGGGGAGTCTATGGGAAAATACCAAAAAAAAGTCTAACATTTGTCATTAGAGTCCAAGAAGGAGAGGAGAAGGAATGTGATGCAGAAAAAAATGTATATTTGAAGAAATAATGGTTGAAATGCTCAAATTTGATAGAAGATATAAAAGGCTCAGTGAATCCAAAACAGGATAAATTTTTTAACATCCCAGTCTAGACACATCATAACAGCTAAAAACTAAAGACAATGAAAAACATCTTGAAAGCAGCTGCAGAGAATATGATATATTACTTACAAGGGAACAGTGAATCAAATGACTGTGGATTTTGCATTAGAAACCATGAAAGCCAGATGGAAGTGGAACAACATTTTTTGAGTACTACAAAGATCATATAATTTACCTCCTTCGTTTTGTTGATGTGAAAACTGAGGTCTGGAAAGATGAAGTGGTTGTCTTGAATCTCAAGACTCTTTGATCCCATATCTTAATATAATGACCATTTTTCCACTGTCACAGTTTTCCTGGCTTTTCTCATGTGTTAATCACAAAATTAAAAAAACTTGCCTTAACTAGCTCAAGCAAAAAGAGAAATAATTAAAAGAAGTTGGGGTCTCTCAAGATCAGGAGTGCAAATAAGCATCAAGAATAAATTAAAGTTGAAACGATGGACCCGCTTCATGTTTGTTTTTGTTTTTATCTGTACGTTAGCTGCATTGTTCCTTTGAGCTCAGATCATTTTCCCAGTCCACATGACAGAAAACCAATAGCTGCTGACCTTGGACTCTCCCTAGGTCCAACTTCCTAAACTACAGTGGAAGAGAAAAGTTGTTGGTGTTAGATGTGTACCAAGGACTGTACTGGGGGGGAGGGGGTTGGGGGGTTGGACACCATGACCTTGTATAAAGTGACTACTTCCATAGTAAACCTGTGAATCAGGGTGGAGGACAGTTTCTAGGAATTGTTTCAGAAAATAAGTGGAATATAGCAGAAACAATAGGTTTTCAGAACAAATACTGGCTAATTTTTGTTCTTGGCACACATTTCTCTAGGGCTTCTAACGAAGTGTTCAAAAGTATTTTCTGGGTTTACTGACTTTATAAAATCTACTTATATGTATATTTTGACATTAGTTAAATGAAGTTTTTCAGTTTTCTCTCACTAGATTATTAAAATAAATCTTGTTATAATCAGTACTGCATGGTGTTGGTGAGGAACGCTATTCCTTTCTTCTCACATTTCCACAGAAAGGGAGGGAACTTCCATTCCCCATAAGGATATATAGTCTCTGTTTCCTCTCCCATCTCCCCAAGCAAAAAATGACCTATCTGATGGGTAAGATGTGGAGAATAAGCTCTAAGTCCTCCCTCTTTTGGAGTGGCCAGTCCTCCAGACTCATTCTCAGCTCCCCCATCCCCACAAGGGAGACCTGGAGATGTCCAGCTATGTCAGTGACTGGGTAAGTAAATTCTGTTCAAGGAGGATGTATTGGGAAGTGCATCTGGCTCACATCCAAACCACCATCTCCTACTCAGCTTTTCCAGTAATGAAGCTAATTTTGATCTCTAGCTGTCTGACTCCTATGTCTGCTTTTCCATTAGTTACCTCTTTGCAAATTTTAACATGTAGTTGTTCACCCAGAGAAAATTGTTCTTCTTTCATGGAGTAATATTACCATCTTGGAGCCTTTTGTGATTTGTATAAGACACCTCATATTTTTCACATTCAAATTGGTCATCTTGTCCTATATGGTTTTAGGATTTCATTTCATGTTTAGGAAGGCCATCTATACCTCCAAGTTACAAAATGATGTTCATAGATGAGTCTAAATAGATAGGGCATGTGCTTAATAGATAGTTAAATTTATTAACATTTTGATATCCTGAATTATACATTAAAATCAGCAGGCTCCTGAATTAGAGGACTTGAAAGTTTTTTATCTTTAGAAGAAAAAATTCTGTTCCACTCCAATGTCATAGTCCTCCCCATAGGTTTCTTCTCACACACACACACACACACACACACACACACACACACACACGCATCAGCATAAAACTTCTCAGAAGGCTTGTAGGGCTCAAAGGTAGCATCGGAAATGCCACGAGTTTCTTCAGCTTCTTTAAGTTGTGCCCTTGAGCAAATACTTTAACACAAATGCTGAAGCAGGGTTTTCTGAACTCTCCCAGACAGCAAGTATGGGATCTTATTCTAGGATCTAAAGTTAGATGCTTAAATCATAGGAGATCTGAAATTCTCACTACTCTTTCTGAATCACTTTATACCAACCACTTCTTAAAAATTTTTGATGTCAGAAATATCCTTAGTTTTTATGAAGACATATATAGCACCTGGCTTTTTTGTTAAAATACTTCTTATTGTCATATATTTCACAGGTCATACATTTTATGGCATCAAACAATTTTAAACATACACTTTCTGTATTAGAGCCTTCTACCTCAGCCAAGAATTAGCTGATTAGCTCTTACTGAAACTGTACTGCGTCAAGGTTTCCAATTGGGTAAATAGCTGTACATTTTCCCCTCCTCTCTGCACACTGTCCCATGACATGCCCTGACACTGGCCAAGGCTTGGTGGCAACCGGAAAGAATACTATATTTCATAATAACTGTCATAGTCTTTGTGCCCAAATCTTATTTTGGCAAATGCACCAAGACACATGTAGTCCATAACACCACTGAATCTCTAGGAACTAGCATAGTATCTGACACCAGTGCTTAATAAGTATTCATTTAATGGATATATGAGCGAATGGATTCACAACAGAATTTCTTTAAATTTTCTGTACTCTTGGACTTCCCTGGTGGCACAGTGGTTGAGAGTCCGCCTGCCGACGCAGGGGACACAGGCTCGTGCCCCGGTCCAGGAAGATCCCACATGCCGCGGAGCAGCTAGGCCCGTGAGCCGTGGCCGCTGAGCCTGCACGTCTGGAGCCTGTGCTCCGCAACGGGAGAGGCCACAACAGTGAGAGGCCCGCATACCGAAAAAAAAAAAAAAAAAATTTCTGTACTCCTATGACATTGAAAATATAGTTTGATTTATTAAATGGGAGTTATACTATTTGTAAGGAACACATCCACAGACCCATAATCATGGCAGTTTCCCAAACTTAATTTCTGGACTACAAATTTGCCTCCAGACTAAGGTTTCAAATTCTTAATTGTGGTCTTCATGGCCCTTCACAATCTGACCCATTCTTACCTTTCCAGCCTCATTGATCATTATATTCCTTCAAGAGACCTTCCCAGAAAAACCAAGTTTAAATGTCCCTCTTGGTGCTTTGTATCACCATGTTGCATATCCCTTATATTAATAATGTAAAATATGACTTTTTTGTGTATAGTTTGAGACGGGGCCAAACAGGTATTTTTGCATGTGGATATCCGGTTGTGCTATTCTCCCATTAAATTGTCTTGGCACCATTGTCAAAAATCAATTGACCATAAATATTAGAGTTTATGTCTGGACTCTCAGTTCTATTATATTGATCTACATTTCTATCCTTATGCAAACACCATCTTCATTATTATAGCTTTGTAGTAAGTTTTGAAATTGGAAAGTCTAATTCCTCCAACTTCTTTCATTTTCAATATTATTTTGGCTATCCTGAGTTCTTTGCATTTCCGTATAAATTTTAGAATCAGCTGTTCAATTTCTGTGAAAAAAAGCCAGCTGGGATTTTGATATGGAGATTGTGTTGAATCCATAGTTAATTTGGAGAGTATTGCCATCTTAACAGTATTAAGTATTCTGTTCCACCAACATGGAATGTCTTTCCACATATTTAAATTTTCTTTAACGTCTTCCAACAATATTTTCTTTTTTAGTTTTCAGTGTACAAATCTTGCACTTTTGTGTAATTTATTCCTAAATATTTTGTTCTTTTCGATGCTATTGTGAATTGAATTGTTTTCTTAATTTCATTTTCAGATTGTTCACTGCTAGTGTATAGAAATACAACTGATTTTTGTATATTGATCTTGTATCATGCGACTTTGCCAAACTTGTTTAATTAGCTCTAATAGTTTTTTAGTGGATTCCTTAGGATTTTCTAGATATAAGATCATGCCCTCTGTGAATAAAGATAATTTTACTTTTCCTTTCCAATCTAGATGTCTTTTAGTTCTTCTCTTGCTAATGGCCCCAACAAGAACCACCAGTACAATATCTCTATGATCTCTTTTGGCTGCTCATAGGCCTTCTTTAGTTCCTTGTAAATCTCAGCTGTGTTCCAAATGGTCACATTTGCTGAATTTAAGGACCTCTAGATAAGTAAGGTATTTATGAGCTGGCTTTCCAAAGGACTGCTTGATTCTTATGCATGTACTTTCCACAAACACCTATTTTCACATTTTATGCATTTCCTCTCCTCCTCAGGAAAAGAAACATTCTTGAAGAACTGTCTTCCTTGTGGAATCAAATTCTATCTTATATTATTTTAAATTTATTTTTTTAGCCAGAAGGTCCTAATATTCTATATTTAAATTGACCTATCTTTTCCTCTCTAGATTCCCTAGATTCAGAGTCCAAAGACCTGGCTTTAAGCTTCAGCTCTGCCATCAACTAGCTGTGTGATCTTTGGCAAGTCATTTTCCCCTTTGGCTCCTTTTTCTCTTCTGTAAAGTGAGAGCTGAAGTGGATGATATATAAATTCAGGTCCCTTACCATTCTAACAACCTATCATTTAATAGTACTAATAATTTAGTGCCATGTCAGGTGGAAAGAGAACAAGAAATGAGGATTCAATTACTCAGCCATGAAAAGATATGAAATTGAGCTATTTATAGTGAGGTGGATGGACCTAGAGTCTGTCATACAGAGTGAAGTATGTCAGAAAGAGAAAAACATATACCGTATGCTAACATATATATATGGAATCTAAAAAAAGGTTCTGATGAACCTAGGGGCAGGACAGGAATAAAGACACATGTAGAGAGTGGACTTGAGGACACGGGAAGGGGAAAGGGTAAGCTAGGACGAAGTGAGAGAGTAGCATTTACATATATACACTGCCAAATGTAAAATAGATAGCTAGTGGGAAGAAGCTGCATGCACAGCAGATCAGCTTGGTGCTTTGTGACCACCCAGAGGGGTGGGATAGGGAGGGTGGGAGGGGATATGGGGATACATGTATATATATATATAGCTGATTCACTTTGTTATACAGCAGAAACTAACACAACATTGTAAATCAATTATACTCCAATAAAGATTTTTAAAAGGGCTTCTCTAAGACCTAAATAGACATTTCTCCAAAGAAGAGATACAGATGGCCAGGAAGCACATGTAAAGCTGCTCAACATCACTAATTATTAGAGAAATGCACATCAAAACTACAATGAGGTATCACCTCACACCAGTTAGAATGGGCATCATCGGAAAATCTACAAACAACAAATGCTGGAGAGGGTGTGGAGAAAAGGGGAACCTCTTGCACTGTTGGTGGGAATGTAAATTGATACAGCCACTATGGAGAACAGTATGGAGGTTCCTTAAAAAACTAAAAATAGGATTACCGTATGATCCAGCAATCCCACTACTGGGCATATACGGAGAGAAAACCCTAATTCAAAAAGACACATGCACCCCAATGTTCATTGCAGCACTATTTACAATAACCAGGTCATGGAAGCAACCTAAATGTCCATTGACAGACGAATGGATAAAGAAGATGTGATACAGATATACAATGGACTATTACTCAGCCATAAAAAGGAATGAAATCGGGTCATTTGTAGAGACGTGGATGGATCTATAGACTGTAATAGAGAGTGAAGTAAGTCAGAAAGAGAAAAACAAATATCGTATATTAACGCATATATGTTGAACCTAGAAAAATGGTACAGATGAACCGGTTTGCAGGGCAGAAATAGAGACACAGATGTAGAGAACAAACATGAACACCAAGTGGGGAAAGTGGCAGTGGTGGTGGTGGTGGTGTGATGAATTGGGAGATTGGGATTGACATGTATACACTAATATGTATAAAATGGAAAACTAATAAGAACCTGCTGTATAAAATAAATAAAATAAAATTCAAAAACTAAAAAAAAAAAAAAAAGGGCTTCCCTGGTGGCACAGTGGTTAAGAATCCACCTGCCAATGCAGGGGACACGGGTTCGAGCCCTGGTCCGGGAAGATCCCACATGCGGAGCAACTAAGCCCGTGCACCACACCTACTGAGCCTGCATGCCACAACTACTGAAGCCCACGTGCCCAGAGCCCGTGCTCTGCAGCAAGAGAAGCCACTGCAATGAGAAGCTCATGCACTGCAATGAAGAGTAGCCCCCGCTCGCCGCAACTAGAGAAAGCCCGCGCGCAGCAACGAAGACCCAACGCAGCCATAAATAAATAAAATAAATTTATATATATTTAAAAAGATTTTAAAAAAAGAAAGAGGGCTTCCCTGGTGGCGCAGTGATGCGGGGGACGCGAGTTCATGCCCCGGTCCAGGAGGGTCCCACATGCCACGGAGTGGCTGGGCCCGTGAGCCATGGCCGCTCGGCCTGCGCGTCCGGGGCCTGTGCTCCACAGCGGGAGAGACCGCAGCGGTGGGAGGCCCGCGTACCGCAAAAAAAAAAAGAAAGAAATAAGGATTCATATGGGATGAAAGTCTAAGCTACCTTTATTCTTTAGTAACCTATTAGTTTACATAGTAAAGGAAGTTTTAAGATAACCTGTTTGGATACAGTTAAGAGAAGCCTAGACCTTTGTTTGTTACCAAAGACTCTACTGACATGGCCTGGAGGGCTCAAAACACAGAGAAATGGAAGGGGAAGTTCCTTTGCCCAGGGGACAAACTGGGACCTCAGAAAAGCTGCCAACAGGGATAAAAACGTACTGGTTTCAAATTATCATTCTGTATATAGAGGGATAAAGGCCAATAGCCTTATGGTTGACCTTGGATTTGGGAGTAAGTAGATGGCAGCAATAAGTATCTGTCTGAATCCCACCCTAGGTCTAAGCCTATGGGTGCTTCCCGACAACCAGTGACACCTGGGCAAAACTGAAGGACTCTGTACCTGGTTGGTCCTTAAGAAAGAAGTTGAGACTATAAGATTTGATTTTTTTATTAAGATATTTTACCATTAGAGAATACAAAATTTTAAAACACAGAAAAATAGAAAAAACATATCAAATCCTACCATTTAGTGACAACTACTGTTAATGTCTTGGTGTATTTTATGTATTGATTGATTCATTGAATATAAATATTAATTAAGGCCGTGGTGAATGGTGCTAGGCCCTGGGGAGCACTGAAGTCAACACAACAGACACTTTGTTGATCTGCAGCATCTCCTTCCAGTCTCTTCCTGGGCATTTTGTTGTACATGCAGAAACGATTCAAACTTCTCTAAAGTTACACGAACGGTCTAAAAATATTGTATAAGAAAACTCACTTCCTTAGTTCTACTCATTGTTTTTATATAACTTGGACACCTCAACTTTCATTGAATCAGGAAGATGTTATCTCTCTTGTTCTTCTCACTTGTCATGAGCTCAAAGGGGTTAAGATGAATAGGGTATCAATTAAGAAAAATTATGTTTTGGGAGTAGAATCCTTAGGGGTTTCTCCAGCTCCAGCTGCATCAACTTCCTAATGTTCTCTAAGTCACTTTTTCCTTCGGTGTTTCTGCTTCTAGGTGGAGCGTCTTCTCTCCAAGCAGTCTGTCCTTGCATCTCCTAACTGGAGGCTACCACTGCTCAGTCTCTGCCCAGGACGGAAGCAGCTCACCTCCAGGGGTCTCCATCCCACCTCTTTCTTCTGTCATTCCTGGTCCTCAAGAGCCCCTGTTGAGCACTGCCCAGGTCCACTTGGCTCTCTGACTGACCCCCTTTGGCTACGGTAGCAGATGTCGTTGGTGCCCATCTGAGACCACCTGCAGCTGCGGTACACAGTTTCCAACTTGCTGATAGCGCCCCACCCCAAGCACCTGTGTCTTCTCTCTGTGGTTCTCAAAACAGATTCTCCACCATTCTTTCAAACATGAAACAGATTTCATGTTTTCGGAAATCAATTATTTACAAAGTCTTTGCTCCCATGCATGTATGTGTTCTATATGTTTGCTATTCTTTCAGCAGTGACCTTAGCCAGGGGTGGTGGTGCAAGTGGAAATGTATTGAGGCTAGATTTCTACCCTAGGTGCTTTGTGTGTGTGTGTGTGTGTGTGTAAATCAGCTCTTTTTTTTTCCCCCTTTCTTTCTTTTTTTTTTTTTTAATTTGGCCTCACTGCGTGACATGTGGGACCATAGTTCCCCAACCAGGGATTGAACCCGGGCCCCACAGTGAAAGCACCAAGTTCTAATCACTGGACCACCAGAGAATTCCCATCATTCTTTTTTTAATTAAAAAAAAAGCACACCTGTGGTTAGAAAATATGTATATCAGACAGCACACAGACCCATTCAGACTCTTAGTCTCATTCCCCAGAAGCAACAACTATTGCCAGACTTCTGATGTATTCTTCCAGAAATATTCCAAGTATAAAAAGCACAAGTATCTAATATAGATTCTCTTTTTTTTACATAAAGGAGAGTATAATATACACTTTAAATTTCACCATATATATTGGGGTTCACTCCAAATAGAGCTATTTTACTTTTTTTCCCATAAAAATGTTCTGTTGTTTGGAAATGCCATAATTTACTTAACCTATCCCTTTTGGACATTTGGGTTGTTTAACTCATTTGCTATCACAAACAACTCTGTTTGAACATCCTTATATACATATTTTGTATAAGTACACTTTTGTCAACACTGAAGATTATCAATATCTTGTCTTGATAATTGGTAGGTGGCGAATATTTTCTTATTTCAGTTTGCATTTCTTTTATCTTAAGTTAGATGTTTTTATATGTTTATCAAACTACTGATATTTCTTTTTCAGTAAACTGCCTGTGTTGCAGCAAAAATAGAAATGAAGTTTTCCCTCCTCTGAGAACAAGGAAAATAAAGGGAACAGTGAACAGGCTAGAGAAGAAACATAACCTGGCCTGAAAGAGTTAATCACTCCTTGGTTTACTTTAACTGTCACTAATTTGTAGTAACTAGATTTGTACTTTACAAAGCCAACCTCACTCCCTGACACTATGTAATTTACATTGTCACCTATCACCCCTAACTCTGTGTGAGTTACATCCAGTGCGTCTCACTCCCTATTATGTCCGGGCACTTACAATCTATACGCCCCTCATAACAAATCACCCCCTATAGTTTTTGCATTTCAGAAACAAAGTCACCGGCGATAAACCAGAGGCAAATGGACACAATTACCAGACTGCCAGACCCCAATTACCAGGCGGCCTGACGCCAGCTATGACTGTTTTGAAATAATGCAACGGAAAGGAAGAATGCAAGACCTTTTATCCTTATCATATACTCCCACTGCGAGCCCCACATATAAAATCTTCCCTGTTTCCCAAGGAGAGGAGTGGAGGCACCGTTCTTGAGGCGCTAGCCTGCTGTGGCTTCCCTTCTCCCTGGAAGAAAAATAAAGCCGTCTCTCTCTTCCTCCAATATCCCTGTCTCCGTATTTCTGTTCAGCCTTGGTGCACAGGGAAGCTGATATTTCGGCAACACCTTTTCCTGTTTTTGCCCATTTTCTTAATGATGTGTAAGATAAAAAATTCCTGTGTTAAGGTTAGCCCTTTATTCAATCACCGTCCTGCAAATATGTTGTCTTTTGCTTTTTTAACCCAACATTCTTTTCACCCCCAATTTAAAACTTTGTATACAGTCTAATTTATTTCCTTTCTGGCTTCTGGGTTTTGTGTCGTGTTTAGAAAAGCCTTCCTCACTTCAAAATTATTTTGATAATTTATCCCGGTATTTTTCCAGATTCTTTGTTACATTTAAGACTCCAGGGCTTCCCTGGTGGCGCAGTGGTTGAGAATCCGCCTGCCGATGCAGGGGACACGGGTTCGTGCCCCGGTCCGGGAAGATCCCACATGCCGCGGAGCGGCTGGGCCCGTGAGCCATGGCCGCTGAGCCTGCGCGTCCGGAGCCTGTGCTCCGCAACGGGAGAGGCCATAACAGTGAGAGGCCCGCGTACCATAAAAAACAAACAAACAAACAAAAAAAGACTCCAGTCTATCTTGAAATTATTTTAGGATAGCAGTCAGCTCTAATATTTGCCTTTTCTAACCTTGGCTCTTTGATCAATGACCCAGCTTCCTGAGGTTCCAGAACAATCCCGATTTCCCAGATCCTTGGGGATGTGACTGTACCTGGCTTGATACATGGTTGGTTGTGATCTAGGGCCCCCAAGTCCTCTCCTGCTCACTGAGGCCTTGGCCCAGACCCCAGCAGGGAACTGGGCAGACCTCTCTCCCTGGGGCATGTGGCCTCCAGGTGGCCCCACAGTGGCCTGGATGCCCGTTTGACTGTAGCATGGGCTGTAGCACTTCCTCTGTAAATTCCTCTGGCTCCCTTCCACTCTTCCCTCCCATCCCATCTGTGCACAGCCCTGCCAGCTCTTCCTTCTCTGAGGATATTTGCATCATGCAGCAGCGGGAGGCCTCTTGAAAACTGCTTCACTGAGCCATGGTCTGCTCGGCTGCCCCTGTGCTACTCCTGGGGTGGGGTCACCACTTGCCCGAGAGTCCCAGCCTGTGAGTAAGACTGGGGTGAGGGAAGACCAAGGGAGGGTCTGCAGAGGTAACGACAGGGGCCTCTGGGTGTGAGAGACAGCAAGATGTGGGGTGAAAGGATGGATGGAGGCGAGAGGGCTGGAGGGAGAGGAAGTAATGTATTTTTAAAAGAGGCTGGTTTGTTATAAGATCTCCGAGAGTTCAGCCTTATTTTTCAGGGTGTGGGGATAGCTTTTGTTTCTTTATTTGAATTCCCGTGAACACCAGCGATGCCTGCTGCACTTTGGATAAAGGCTCTTCCAGTCAGGCTTGCAATTTAAAAACGAAAATAAAAACTTTCCAAACTTGGGAACCATTGGCGTAGAGGACAGGAGAGAATCTGAGGAAAGGCAGCAGAGTTAGTTTAGCACTTTATGATTTGTGTTTTCTCGCAGGTGGATATCTCTATCTCTATCTCTAGCCACATCCTTATCTAGATCAAAATCTGGTTTTAGACTGATCTCCTCACCCACACACAGTTTTGAGAGAGGGAGGAGTTGGTGAGGAGATAATTTACAGGTACCAGAGACTAAGGTATTGCCTGCTGCTTGCCCTCAGGGCAATGCCTACGGAGGGAATAAAGCCCCCAGGCCTCTGGGCCACAGGCAGCTCTGCCCAGCACCCCCAGCCCCCTCTGGAGCTCCAGACCCAGCCATTTCAATTAGCCTGGAGGCCCGGGGACGGGTACATTCAGGAAGGAATTAAACAAAGCATGTTGACTCTCCAGGGTGTGCCTGGTTCCTGGGTTCAGGTGGGCTTTGCAGGCCTGGGCGGGATCCCTGGGGCTGCATCCCTGCACCTCCTACCAGAAGCCTGCTTTGCCCTCCTGAGGTGTCCGCTTGATTCCAGGCAAAAGGAGGAGCTTCAAAGAGACCAAGTCCTACCAGATTAGCCAGGCTGGCCCCTGAGCGGCTTGGGGAAGAAGGTGTCCCCGGGGTGGGGGAAATGCAGAGTCAGCTCTCCTCAGAGGTCTCGCCCCTGTGCTCTGTTCCAGGGACAGGGTCAGGCTGGAGGGGAATCAGGGCAGCAATTGGACCAAGAAAGTGGAGCAGGTGGTGAGTGGACAGACAGGAGGAGGAGCAGGGAGGGGGACGGGGAACCTGGAACGAGGTGAAGAAAGAAAGAAAGGTCTGGAAGAGGGCACAGCCAGGGGGCAGTGGGGTTAAGAGAGAGACTGGGTCTGGCGCTGGTCACACAGGTCTGAACGCAGTTCTCTAGCTGTGAGGCCTTGAGAAAATCCTTCCTCTTAGAGAGTCTTGCCCATGTAAGGGGGTCGTTGGGAGGGTGATATGAGACGGCGCGTGTGAAGGCACCGTAGCTGGATGAGCAGTGATTACCTTTCTAGGTCCCGTCTGCGCCTGGACAGGCTATGGGAGGTGTGGGGTGCTCTGCTTCCTGGCGGGGACAACGAGGTATGGGGCCCAAAGGCCCCAGGCCCGCAGCTTCCTCTCCTCTCCAGCTGTCCCCTCTCTCCTGCAGAAGGGGTCCTGGTCTCCGTCTGTGTACAGCTGTGCTTTTCAAGTGAGCGCCGGCCGGCGGCACCCTCCAGGCCCCTGGCTCTCCCCACCGCCTCGGCTTCCTCTGCCCCAGTTAACTCTCACTGGCCTCAGCCTCACAGCAGGCGGGGTGGCGGGAATTCTACTGACCCCCCCGCTTCTCAGTGGCTCTCAGCTGCTTGCATGGGAAGGGGGTTCAGAGTGCAAGGAGCCCGGCCCTCCCGCAGCCCCCTCGTCTGAGATACTGTGAGCCCCTCCCTATTTCTTGGAGGGTCTGTGTGGCCCGGCTCCTTCCTCACCTCCCATCAGACAGACCTCCCCTTCCTGCCCCACGTCCCATCTTCTAAACTTTGGCAGAGGCCTAAGGGGCAGATGACCACGGGCCCGGGCTTCTCCACTGCCTCCTCTGATGCCTTTGCCCCACACGCGCTGCTGCTTTGAACTCAGGCTGAGAAGCCGGCGCCTGTGACTTGGGGATTGTTCCCGATATACCCGGCCTTAGAGCCTCACAGGCGGCAGGCGTTGGGCTTTCCCAGACAGCCTGCTCACTTCTTATCCCCCTTCCCTCCGTCACAGAGTGCAATGTCGCCCACAAGGGGGTGTAGCTACTGTGCTTGCCTCTCCGGGTACCAGTGGAACGCCAGCGTCTGCTCCCATCACCGCCCCTGCCAAACCCCCCTCGAGCGCTGGCCTTGTGGCTGCCTTGTCTTGGGCCCTGCTGAAGCCGGGCGCTGCCAGCTGCTGCCACCTGGTGAGGAGGGTTGGGAACGTGAAAACCAGTGGCCCTGAGTAAAAGGAACCCTCTCTGTGTTTTTTTCTTCTCCGACCCCCGTATCTGTGCCAGCTGGTCCGAGCCCAGTGGCTCCTCCGGGTGAGAGAAAATGCCAGGCATCATAGCAGATCACAGGCCCTGCGCCTGGGACAGAGGGAGGAAGGCTGTAATGAGAGACAGGTGGACAAAGAGAGGAAGTTCCCTCCCTGCGGGCGGGGGAGTCCTAGGCCAAAAAGCTTCCCCGTTTGGTTCCCACTGACAGTTAAGGTCTTCCAGGCTGGACGGTGGCAGCCACACTCCTCCAGGGACAAAAGAGAACAGAAAACGTTAGGTGGGGAGGGATGGAGGACGGATGGGCTTCAGAAGATGGGGAAGGAGGGAGAGCTTAGCTGCCTCAAGGGCCACGAGTTCCTTCTCCGGGGGTCCTATCATTTGCCTCCTGCAGTCCCCGCGGCCCTAAGCCTCAACTCCTGGCTGCAGACGCCTGGCGACACCCTGAACCTGACCCTCCTCACGAGCCAGGAGACCACCGACCTGAACTGGTTCCTGTGGCCCACAGGGAGCCCCAGCCCCATCCTCCTGCGGGCAGGGACACGTGTGTCCTTGACCTCCAGCCGGGACCGGGCTGTCCTCGGCATTGTCAACATCTCCCATAAATGGGCAGGTAGCCCACCTGTCCTTCCCTCCTCCTCTCTCCTCCCCTCCTTTTTTCCTCTTTTTCCCCTGCTCCCCTCCATCTCCTCCTCCTCCCTCTCCTTCCTTCTTGTCTTTTCTTCTCTTCTTTTCCCTTACCTCCATTTATTCACTCTGGGGAAACTAAGGCTAAGAGGATGTGAAGAATTATAATGAGAGAACGCTGAAAGCGTGGTCTCCATTTCAACTGAGAACAGATGCAGGCTTTTCTTCACAATGTTGAAATGGCAGCGGGTGGTGCAGGAAGGACATCTACTGGGGGCAGAGAGGTTCACCTTAGGATGCATGGCTACAGGCTAATAACAAAGGGTCAGGATCTCGTCTTCCTCCTAGAAATCCTTTGGGGGACAGGAATGTTTCCTTCTGGTGTTAAACTGAAGCTGGATGGAGAGGGCAGACCTAGGGTGCGGCTGGGGAAGCAGCAGAGACCCTGTGGTTCAGGTGGGGGCCAAGCGGCCGGGAGGTGCAGCAGGTGTGTGTCTGCAGGTGAGTACGCATGCTGCTTTGAGGCCCGGGGATTCAGGTGGGAGCTGCGCCAGATGGTGAGGGTGCCCCTGCAGGTGACAGACGTGGCTGGGCTCCCAGACCAGCTCTCCATCTCCTGTGCCACCTCCCCTGGCTTCCAGCTGAGCTGCTGCATCCCCAGTGCCCACCTGGGCTACTCGGCTTCCTGGAGCCCCAGAGACGGCAACGAAAGTATGGAAAGGGGCTGGTTGGCAGGGCTCAGGGGAAAGGGGGCAGCTAGTTGCCCTCAGGCAGCTGGCTCTCCAGCTCCCTGGAAGCAGAGGCTGCAGTTCAACCTGGGCGTTCGGGGTCCAAGTCCAAATCTGTTTTTATCCCAATTCTGTTCATACAACAATAAGCACACATGTGTAGACAACTTTTGCATAACGCTTTCATTCACACGATCTCTGTGAACTCACATGATATTATTCTGTGAGGTTCATTTGATGATGGTCCCATTTTACAAACGAGTTCACTGTGGCTTCAGGGCCTGGAACTAGTAAGAGACGCCCAGGGTCCCCTTCCCCCCGAATCCAAGCTCTTCCTTCAGTAGTTTGATGCCCACATACCATTCAGCTCATCTCCACTGCTTCATCCGCTTCTGAAATTGCTAGAAAGACTGCCGCCACTGCTTCATCCGCTTCTGAAATTGCTAGAAAGACTGCCAAGGACACCTCTCGGACCCCTGGGGTCTCGGTATGTCCCTGGCCCAGTGACCGTTCCCTTCTCTTGTCTCCCCCTCAGCCTCCTTATTTAACACGCCAGACTCCCAGTGCTTTGTGCTGGCTGTTCAGCGCTGCCCTGCAGCCGACACCACGTACACTTGTGACCTGCAGAGCCCGGGACTGAGCCCTCTCAGGTTTGCCATCTCTGTCACCGTCATCCAGGGTACTTGGGGCTTGGGGTCCAGGTGGCTGACCTCTCACCTGCTCGTCCTGGGAGCTGCTTCCTGATGTCTCCCTGCGCTTGGCAACAGGGCCAGATCCCACACACTGCATGGGTTTCTGCCCAAGGAAAGGCTCGGGCTAGACTGGGTTGCTGAGCCTTCCCTGGTATCATTTTCAGATGGAGACACCACCTGCCCTGAGGACTCTTCAACTCTTGCCTGGAACGTCACCAAGGCTGGCCATGTGGCACAGGCTCCATGTCCCGGGAAGAGGACAGGCATGGTGAAGCGGCCTTGTAGGCCTGAGGGGGTCTGGGGGCCCAGCCACAGCAGCTGCACGGACACAGGGCTCCTGGCCTTGCTTCTCTGAGCCCGGGTAAGGCTTCTGACCCTGCTGCCCACGTACCCCATCCTCTACGACCTGTCCCTTCCTCACTCAGGACCCAACTTTAGAGTCCTTTCCCTCAGAGACCCAGCCCGAAGGGTACTCAGGTTCTCTGAACTGGAGCCCTGGCAGAGCCAGGAAGCAGGTGTGGGCCCGAGAGTGGTCAGCGCTCTCACGGCGGGGAGGGTGCAGGTCCCAAACCTTCATCCCAACGAGGGTCTGCTCCACAAACCTTGGTGTCAGTTTCTGCCACGTGGCTCGCTCCTCTCTGCTTCCTGCTCCCCTGGGACAGGGCGCGGATGTGGGGAGAAAGGGAGCTGGACTGGGGAGGAGGTGGCCCCTCCCTCTTGAGGGCTCACTCACGCCCACCCCGCTGCTGTCTTATCTGTCTCAGCTGCTGAGGGCGGGCCAGGGCTGGCCTGTGGATGAGGTACCACAGATCTTGGCTCAGCTGCCGGAGCAGGCAGTGGTGGTGACCTCACCCACCGACTTACTGGCACTGGTGGGCACCACGACAATCCAGGCCAAGGTGGTGGCAGATGCCAGAATACAGCTCAACGGCAGTGCCCTGGAGGTGAGATCCTTGAGCCACATCGGGGGCCGGCTGGGGAGTGTGGGCTGGAAACTCTTCACCTCTGGGCATTTCTGTCCTTCTGACATCACCATGGGCTGTCACATGGCAGACTCTTCTAGAGTCCAAGTGTCTGCTCCTCTGGTCCATTTCTCCTCTTGGATACCAGTCTCCAAGGCCAGGGAGTGTGGAGGAGGCCCGATGCTGGGCACACATGGGAGGTCAGGGAAGGCAGGGAGGGGTGTGGAGACAGGAGTTCAGAGGCATTCACGCACACGCAGATATGTGGATATGACATGCCCGCACACAGGTACCTATGTGGAGATACTCAAACGTACTTGGCTTTGCTGGACTCACCTAAACCAGCTCTCAGTATAGGCATCAGCTGGTGACCCAGAAGCTGCAACCAAAAGAATAATCAGGGACAATGACACTGCACACCCTTCGTGTCTGGGAATATGCATCACATGGGGGTGCAGACATGCAGGTGGCCCTCTACTTCAGAACGTGTACCCTCTACCTCTGGGCACCATTCCTAGCTTTACAGACCTGTAGGTGTCCCCTTAGGACCTGGGTGGCCTCAAGGGATGCAAGGGGGAGAAGGGTTGTCAGACGGAGGGGTGGGATGTGAAGTCACTCCCAGTCTCTTCTCAAGGAGGTGTCATGGTGGAGCAGAAGAAATATAGCCTCAGGAATTTTAAAAGGTTTAAGTTCGGATCCCAGTTCCTCCACTGACTAGCTATGTAACTTTGCATAAACCTCGTTGAGTTTTGGCTTTCTTGTCTGTAAAACATCTGGATTTGCCATTGAAGTTAGGGAATTGTCGGTACCCTATTCTTTGATATGCATCTGCTTTGTAACCATAACAGTAAGAAAAGCACCTGAGGGGCTTCCCTGGTGGCGCAGTGGTTAGGAATCCGCCTGCCAACGCAGGTGACATGGGTTTGTGCCCTGCTCGGGGAAGATCCCACATGCCGCGGAGCAACGCAGCCCGTGCGCCACAACTACTGAGCCTGAACTCTAGGGTCCGCAAGCCACAACTACTGAGCCCGCGTGCTGCAACTTCTGAAGCCCACGCTCCTGGAGTCCGTGCTCCACAATAAGAGAAGCCACCGCAATGAGAAGCCCATGCACCACAAGGAAGAGTAGCCCCTGCTCACTGCAACTAGAGAAAGCCCGTGCGCAGCAAAGAAGACCCAACACAGCCAATAAATAAATAAATAAGTAACAGAAAAAAATATTTAAAAAAAGAAAAGAAAAGCACCTAAAATAGATCCTTTGCACCACATGGTGCTGATGTACAGAAAAACTGAGATGGGAAGCCTCGGGATCTGAATTAGACAAGAGGACAGAGGTTGAAGGAAAGAGTTGATTTCAGCTGATTCCTTTCTCCTTGACTAATGGATCCCCATATCCCTCTTTTTAGGGTGTCTTCATCTTATTGTTTGGTTGCCTCATGGACAGGAAGGTGAGTCTGTCCACCTCCCCATGCCTGACTCGCATCCGAAGGCCGGGACTCTGGATGGCATAACGGCATTCACCTCTCCTGCAGGTGCAAGAGGCATTATGCAAACACTTCTGCCGCACCCAGCCCCCCAGCGAATTTGCTGGCTTCAAATTCTCACTTCTCCCCGCTGAGAGCTGGTCAGAAGTAGATGTTCCATAGCCTTCCCCAGAGGAGATGGTCACAGCTAGAAGCCAAGAGAAGACTGGGGTTTTAGGGCAAGTTCTCCAACAACAGAGAAAGGACCCCAGGCAGAGGACACATTCAGGTTCTTGGGCTCCTGATTATAACCTGGACTCCTGATGACTCTGGGTTGTCCCTTGTTTCTCCCTGAAAATCTGCCTCCAGTTAGCATTTGAAGGGAAAAGGTAGGATCGGAATGCATGGAAGTCACTGTAGCTGGGAGCAAAGTTCCTAGGATTTTTGCTGCCCAGGAAGGAGGGCAGGTGAAAATGTAAAAATGGATACAACCTCGTCAAAGGAAAGCTGGCAATAATAATAACTGCCCTGCAGTGGGGCCTTTCCACCCCTTCCTAGGCCACAAATGAAACCTACATCCCAGAACACAGCAAAGGAGGAAGTTAAGATGCCAGGTGAGAAAGAAGCGTCCTTGGGAGCAGCGTGACCAGCGTTGAGTGTGGCCGAATGTACAAAGGGCTTTCCAGCAAAGCTCTAAAAAGAAAACTCCTCTTCATACCTGTCCCAACCTAAAGGGTAGAAAAAAGACTTCAAGTAGACATTTCTAGAGGAGCTGAAGAAGGTGGAGGCCTCAGAAAGCAGATGGCGTAGCTCCCACTACTTTTCCCAGAAAGCTGAAGGGCATGTCAGCACCACCAACCCTTGACTCAGTTCACTATGAAAATTCCTTTGCACACTATCGAATTTTTTTTTTTTTTTTTTTTTGCATTACGCAGGCCTCTCACTGTTGTGGCCTCTCCCATTGCAGAGCACAGGCTCCGGACGCGCAGGTCCACGGCCATGGCTCACGGGCCCAGCCGCTCCGCGGCATGTGGGATCTTCCCGGATCGGGGCACGAACCTGTGTCCCCTGCATCGGCAGGCGGACTCGCAACCACTGCGCCACCAGGGAAGCCCCACACTAACGAGTTTTTCATTGTTTTGAAGGAACTGCCATTGGTGGGTCCGGTGTCCAGAGGAGAGGGTAGCTTGCAGAGGCTTTAGGGCGAGCTCTTTCAAGGGGAAGACAAGCTCTGAGTGACCCACAGGCAGAGCCGTGTTCCTTCAAGGGTGTCGAGGGTGTGTCCTTGAATCCAGGGATGGGTCCTGGCTGATCCTCTGAACTCTTTCCGCCTCCCAGAGCTCAGCCCTCGGGAAAGATAGGCTTCTGTTTTCATTAGTCACTCTCATCTCTCTGGCAACTTACCTGTTCCCCATCTGTGACTAACCAAGCGAGAAAAGTATGAAAAACTAACTAAAGCTACCTAATGAATAAGGCTGCCTTTGCTGTAAAAATAATCAACAGATAATCAAAGTTCAAAATAATTACAAGTAAAACTGTCTCAACCAGTTTTTAACTAACCAACAGTTCATGTTAGATATATTTGATAAAAATGATCTTATTTTAACTATTCAGTGCTTTCTTGTCTGATTATTTCTTCTCTATAGCTACAAAGAAAGGATGGCTTAATTGACAGGAACTCTGATCTTCTAAACATTGGAGGCCAAGGGGAGAATTTGGTTCATTTCCTTTCAAAATGTAGGAAAAGGTGAAGTTAATAGGTCCCTCTTTCTTTAATCTCTATAAAATACAGTACTATAAAATGTAAGTTTCATAGACGTATGCATGTATACAAAAAGTCACTGATATGAGAACATTTGTAAGAATGCGGTATAAATTTTAAAGTAGAGAGAAAGATAACAGACTGCCAAGAATTAAGGAGAAAAGATGACAAAGACTGACATTTAAAAAATGACAGGATCAAACTAAGACTAGATATAGAGAGAAATATTTAAGAAAAGCCTTTAGAGGACACCAAGATATCTAGCTGAATTATCTTACAGAATCCACAAGAGGATGCTGACAGGACTCTGAAAAATTTTAAAACTAAATAAATGAAAAAAAATCTGACGAATGTTTGTTAATTTAAAAATTCACGGGGGCTTCCCTGGTGGCGCAGTGGTTGAGAATCCACCTGCCGATGCAGGGGACACGGGTTCGTGCCCCGGTCCGGGAGGATCCCACATGCCGCGGAGCAACTAAGCCCGTGAGCCATGGCCGCTGAGCCTGCGCGTCCGGAGCCTGTGCTCCGCAACGGGAGAGGCCACGACAGTGAGAGGCCCCCATACCGCAAAAAATAAAAAATAAAAAAAAATTAAAAAAATAAATAAAAATTCACGGATATTTTTATAAAGTGGAATGAGGATGTTTTCTTTCGAAATAAAAAAGTGATATGCTAACCACATGCCATTGAAAATATTTTTATTACATACACTATATCTCCACTTAAGGATTTGTGTGAATATTTTAATTGTGTATAAACCAGCTCAAGTATTTCTCTAAATGGATTCAATCATTCTTTCAAATAGAACATACCAACTCACCAGGACAACTGCAACGTCTCTGTGCCTCATACTTGCTCCAGCCCTCACAGGAAGCAGCAGCTACTGGAATGCCGTGGGGGCTTTGCCTGGCTAGAGTCCCTGGCAACAGAGTCAGGTCTCAGTGCCACTTTCACTTTTTAAAATATTTATTTATTTTAAAATTAAATTAATTTTTTATACAGCAGGTTCTTATTAGTTATCTATTTTATACATATTAGTGTGTATACACACTTTCACTTTATTAACAATTTACAGTCTTAACTGTTTTAATTATAAATATATTTTTTTGAAAAATTCAAGTAATACAGAATAGAAACAGCAGATTCCTTTCCTGAGTATGCTTCTGTAGATAGATGTGGTCTCGTTTTCCTTCTCAAATGAATGCACATACTCAGTGCATGCTCTGCTGCTAAAAGCACACCTGAGAATCGATAAATGAAATGACATTAAGCCTTTGTTCACTTGGCTCTCACCATAAAAAAAAAAAAAAGGAATGAAAAAGAATGCTTTGGAGGTAAATACAAGAAGGTGAGATATAGCCGCAATTCCATTTCTAAAAAGAAGGCTTAAGGAAATAAGTAAACAACTGAACAGATAAATGTACAAAGGGTGTGCATTCTAGCATGTTTACATCCTCAAAAAGAGGCACTTGGTAAAACAAATTAGGATATACCCATACAAAGGAATGCTATGTGGTCATTAAAAATGATGACATATAGCTACACCCACTAATATGAAAAAATAATACATAGCTAAGTAAACAAAAGGGTTCCAGAACACCATTATACCAGGCAATTATGTTCTGTATGTCCACATAAATATGTACACATTAAAAAGGAGAGATCAAAATATAAACAGTCGGTATCTCTACTTGATTTTTCATTTTCTTCTTCTACTCTATATTGTTCGAATTTTTTACGATGAGCATGTATTTTTATATTGGAAGAAAAATGGTTTTCAAAAAGTTTTCCTAGGGACTTCCCTGGTGGCACAGTGGTTAAGAATCCACCTGCCAACGTAGGGGACACACGTTCGAGCCCTGGTCCGGGACAATCCCACATGCCACGGAGCAACTAAGCCCGTGCACAACTACTGAGCCTGCGAGCCACAACTACTGAGCCCGAGTGCCACAACTACTGAAGCCAGTGCGCCTAGAGCCCGTGCTCCACAACAAGAGAAACCACCGCAATGAGAAGCCGGCGCACCACAATGAAGAGTAGCCCCCGCTCGACGCAACTAGAGAAAGCCTGTGCGCAGCAGTGAAGACCCAAAGCAGCCAAAAATAAAATAAATTTATTTAAAAAAATTTTTTTTCCTAAACATTTTGCATATTTAAAAATAGAATCTTGACAAGCAAAGAAACACAAACAAAATACGCCCTGGAATTTACGTTTGTACAGAAGGATAGACTATATTAAGGGTTCCTGGGGAAGCTGTGAACTCCCTATTTGGAGTTCTGCTTTGGGAATCAAACGACATTGAGTACAAACACTGCCAACATGTCTAAATGCTTCTTCTCTTTCACAATCATCTATTTATTTTCAGAATAATATGTCTACTCACTATTTTTGTCCTCCAATCCCCACATTCTCCTATTTCCTCTCCATCAATGATCCCTCTTCATTGAGGAAGCACAATAAACCAGTTCAGAGTCCCCCCAAACCACAGCGGATATAGGCAGAGGGCCTCTGAGTCATCCATTAAAATCTGAGAAAGCCTGGGAGACCCTGCTGCCGCCTTTTACTCCTCAAGAAAGACCGGAACTTCAGAGGCCTGGAGAAATACACAAAACTGAGAAAGGAGGGGGGAGAAGACAGGTGGAGAAGCAAACAGCTAGGGGCAGGAAAGAGTGGTGGGGAGAGGGTGGGGGAGAAGTTGGGGAGCTGACCTTCTGAAATCTGAATGAAAGAAGATGAGGGCAAATAAAGGCTCCACTCTCAATTGGTTATTTGGTGGAACAGAGGGTCTAATTAAAGTTTTACATGAAAAGAGAGACACTTTTAAGTTGGGATCTTTAAGAACATAACCAGTTTTAAGATATTTAAGAACAAACATCAAGAAGGTGTCTATAATCACCACAGCCAAGGATGATCTTTTGTAGCAGTCATGCTAATGAAAATCACGTGGCTCTCTCTATACATATAAAATGTTTTGAAATAGTACATAACTTTAACCTGTGTGCTCCTCTCCAATCCAATTCCACTGCCCCCTACCTAGAGGTAACTTGTTCTGAATGTTTTCCCTTACCTTAAAAAAATTTTTAATTGTGGTAAAATACACGTGAAATGTTATCATTTTAATGATTTTTAAGTATACAGTTCAGTAGTGTTAAGTACATTCACATTGTAGTGCAAGCAATCTTCACAATTCTTTTCATCTTCCCAAACAGAAATCCTATACCCATGAAACAACCCCTCATCCCCCCTCCCCCAAGCCCTGGCAACCACCATTCTACTGTCTTTATGAATTTGACTGTTTTAAATGTTTTAAATATTTGTCTTTTTGTGACTGGCTTGTTTTACTTAGCATAATATCCTCAAGCTTCATCCATGTTGTAGCATGTGACAGGACTGCCTTCTTTTTTAAGGCTACATAGTATTCTATTGCATGTATATACACATTTTGTTTATCCATTGGTCCATAAGTGAACACCTGGGTTGTTTCCAAGTTCTAGTTATTGAAAATAATGGTGTTATGAACATGGGTGTATAAATATTTCTGAGACCCTGCTTTCAATGCTTTTGTATATATACTAGACCTGGAATTGCTGGATCATATGGTAATTCTATGGGGTTGGCCAAAACGTGCCTTTGGTTTTTAAGTAAAAAGACACATTTTTCCTTTTCACCAAGAACTTTATTGAGCAACGTATTCACCCTTTTATTCCACTACCTTCTGTCATTTTTCAGGCAACTTCATAATTCCATCTTCCCAAAACTTTTCGTCTTTTTAAGCAAAGAACTGTCCCAGGTGCCTTTTACAGTCTTCCAGGGAATTGAAATTTTTTCCATTAAGAGAATTTTGTAAAGACCGAAATAAATGGAAATCCGAAGGTGCAATGTCTGGTGAATACAGCAGATGAATCAGAACTTCCCAGCCAAGCTGTAACAGTTTTTGCCTGGTCATCAAAGAAACATGCGGTCTTGCATTACCCGGACAGATGATTATGCGTTTTCTGTTGACTAATTCTGGATGCTTTTTGTCAAATGCTGTTTTCAGCTGGTCTAAATGGGAGAAGTATTGTTGGAATTAATCGTTTGGTTTTCTGGAAGGAGCTCATAATAGAGGACTCTCTTCCAATCCCACCATAAAAACAACACCTCATTCTTTGGATGAAGGCTGGCCTTTGTTGTGGTTGGTGGTGGTTCATTTCGGTTGCCCGACAATCTCTTCCATTCCATATTTTTGTACAGTATCCACTTTTCATAACTCGTCACAATGTTTTATTGATGAAAACAGAACGTTTTCATTACGTTTAAGTAGGAAATCCCATACGGAAATATGGTCAAGAAGGGTTTTTTGGTTATGTGACACCCAAACATCAAAGTGATTAACATAATCAAGGTTGTGCAAATAATTTTCAACGCTTGATTTGGATATTTTGAGTATGTCGGCTAGCTCCCGTATGGGATTATGTTGATTGTTCTCAATTAATTTCCCAATTTAATTAATGTTTCAATTTGATCACTATCAACTTCAACTGGTCTACCGACCATGGAGCATCGTCCAGCAAGAAATCTCCAGTACGAAACGTCTCAAACCACTTTTGACATGTTTGATCAGTCACAGCACCTTCTCAATACACTGCACAAATCTTTTTTTTTTTTTTTTGCATTTCAGTTGTGTTTTTACCTTTCCTGAAATAAGCATAATATGCCGAAAATGTTGCTTCTTTCTTCCATCTTCAATACTAAAATGGCTACACAAAAATTCACCAATTTTGATTGTCTGTTTTTAAACACACGTTGATGTGACAGCCGTCACGTACAATCTAACAAAATTGTTTTGAATGAAGTTAAAGACAACTAAGTGCTACTAGAGCCATCTTACAGAAAGAAACCGAACGAACCTTTTGGCCAACCCAATACCTTTAATTTTTTGAGGACCTGCTATACTATTTCCCATAGCATCTGCTCAATTTTACATTTCCATCAACAGTGCACAAAGGTTTCAATTTCTCCATATCCTCACCAACACTTGTCATTTTCAGGTTTTGTAATAGTAGCCATCCTATTGGGTGTGAAGGAGCAGCTCATTGGAGTTTTGATTTGCATTTCCTCAACAATCAGTGACGCTGAACATCTTTTCATGTGCTCATTGTACATCTTCTTTAGAGAAATATCTATTCAAATTATTTGCTCATTTTAATTTTTTAAATAAATTTATTTATTTATTTATTTATTGTTTCTGGCTGTGTTGGGTCTTCATTGCTGCGTGCGGGCGTTTCTCTGGTTGAGGCGAGTGGGGGGCCACTCTTCGCTGTGGTTCACGGGCTTCTCATTGTGGCAGCTCCTCTCCTTGTGAAGCATGGGCTCTAGGCCTGTGGGCCTCAGCAGCTGTGGCACGCAAACTCAGTACTTGTGGCTCGTGGGCCCCAGAGCACAGGCTCAGCAGTTGCAGTGCATGGGCGTAGCTGCTCTGCAGCACGCAGGATCCTCCTGGACCAGGGATTGAACCCGTGTCCCCTGCACTGGTAGGCGGACTCTCAACCACTGCACCACCAGGGAAGCCCTTTTGCTCATTTTAAAATTGGGTTTTCTAGCTCTTGAGTTGTAGTTCTTTATATATTCTGGATATTAACACCTTATCAGATACGATTTATATTTTGCCCCATTCCATAGGTTGCTTTTTCACTGTGTCCTTTGATTTACAGAAGTTTTTAATTTTTATGAACTCCAATTTTTTTCCTTCTTGTTCTTTTGGTGCCATATCCAGGAAATCATTGCCAAATCCAGTATCATGAAGCTTTCCCTGTTTCCTTCTAAGAGTTGTATGATTTTAGCTTTTATGTTTAGGTTTTTGACCTGTTTTAATTTCTGTATATGGTGTAATGCAGGGGTCCAACTTCATTATTTTGCATGTGGATATACAATTTTCCCAACACCATTTGCTGAAGACTGTCCTTACCCCACTAAATAGTATTGGCACTCTCCTAGAAAATAATTTCACTCTGTGAATTTATATCTGGGCTCCTTTTTAAACTATTAACTAAACCCCAGATTTCACCAGTTTTTTTTTTAATAGTGTCCTTATTCTGTTTTAGAATCCAACCCAGGATACTACATTACGTTTAGTTCTCGTGTCTCTTTCGCCTCCTCTGGTCTGTGACAGTTTCTCAGTATTCTTTCATTTTTCATGACTTTGATAGTTTTGAGTACTGGTGAAGTATTTTGTAGAATGTCCCTCAATTTAGTTTTGTCTGACGTTTCCTCACGAATCGACTAGGTTCTGAGTACTTGGAAAGAATACCACTAAGGAGAAGGGCCCTTTTGATTACCTCGTACCAGGACGTCTGTGATAGCCACATGACAGCACCAATAACAACCCTGGTGATTTGGTTAAGCGAGTGTTTGCCAGGTTTCTCCACTGTAAGGTTGCCTTGTCTTCTGTCTCCACACTCTAATTACTGGAATTGAGTCACTAAGTCCAGCCCACACTCAAGAGGGGAAGGGCATGTTCCACCTCCTGGAGCCTGGAGTCTACATATATTATTTGGTATTTTTCTGTAAGATTTCTCTTTTTTCTTAACTGTTTTGGAAAATATTTTCACCTCGTACATAGGCATTCTAGAAATGTACTTAGTTTTGCTTATTTTTAAAACTTTGCTGTGGATGAACATTCGTTATTTACAATATTTTGCTATTAGAGAGCGACGCTGCTATCAACACTCTCGTACGTGTCTCCTGGTACTCACGCACATGTCTCCTGGTACTCACGCACAAGATTCTCCAGGAAATACACCCAAGAGTGGAAAAGCTGGATTATAAACCATGTGTCATATTCAAATGTACAAGATAATGCCAGACTGTTTTCCAAAGTGGTTGTATCAATCTACATTCTCACCAGCAGTGTATAAAAAGTTCCTACTCGGGCTTCCCTTCGCAATGGTTGGGGGTCCGCCTGCCAATGCAGGGGACACGGGTTTGGGCCCTGGTCCAGGAGGATCCCACATGCCGCAGAGCAACTGAGCCCGTGCGCCTCAACTACTGAGCCTGCACTCTAGAGCCCTTGAGCCACTACTGAGCCCGCGTGCCACAACCACTGAGGCCCACGTGCCCTAGAGCCCGTGCTCCGCAACAAGAGAGGCCACCGCAATGAGTGGCCCGCGCACCGCAACAAAGAGTAGCCCCCGCTTGCCGCAACTAGAGAAAGCCCGTGCGCAGCAACGAAGACCCAAAGCAGCCAAAAATAAATAAATAAATTAATTAATTTTTAAAAAAAGTTCCTACTGTTCTACATCCTCACTAACGCTTGGTATTCTCAGTCCTGTTCATTTTTGTCAGTCTACTAGGTATAAAATAATAAATACCTCATTATGATCTTGGTTTGGTTTTTCTTGATTACTAATGCGCATCTTTTCATTGTTTATTCTGCATTTGTACATTATTTTCTAAAAAAATATCTGTTAATATCTTTGGCCATATTTTACCATGTTATCTTTCTTCTTTTTTTTTTTTTGGCCTCACCGCACAGCATGCAGGAGGGATCTTAGTTTCCTGACCAGGAAATGAACCTGAGCCCCCTGCAGTGGAAGCCCAGAGCCTTAACCACTGGATCACCAGGGAAGTCCCTACCTTTCTTCTTTTTGATTGACAGGAATTCTGTATACACCCTGGATCCTTTGTAAAATATATCTATATCATATATATCTTGTAAGGTATCTATCATATGTATGATATGATAGAGATATAAAAGATATATTTCTGATAAGATATATATATGCACATCCTTTGTTAAGTTATATCTGTATCTTCACCCCATTTGTGGCTTGTCTTTCCACTCTATCATATAAAGAACAAAGGTTCTTATTTCAGCATAGGCCAATTTATAGATCTTTTCATTTATGATAACACTTTAAACGTCTTATTTAAGAAATTCTCCCCGCCCTAACCTAAGGGTCATAGTGGTATTTTTTTCCTACATTTAAAAAAGTTTTTTATCTTTTATATTTAACTTATCTAGAATTAATACTTGTGATATGTAAATATAATGGCTTGCAGTATTAAAAACTCACATTAGGTGGAATTCACCAATGAAATCATGGGGAAATAAAGCTGGGACTCTCAAATAACCTTTCAAGAGGTCAGCACTTGCTCCCTTGCCCAATCTGTCCCTGAACTAGAGTATGACTCTGATTGCCAGTAACTTCCATAGACCTAAATGAAATTCACATGAACGGTTGCAACTGAGACTTTTGCTTCTGCAATGCACTAGCATACATGTTATTTAATGCAGTTTGGCTGTCAAAAAACGGAGAGAATTTTTAGCACGTTGACCAAATTTTTGAAATTTCTTTACATTGCATTAAAGCCGGCAAACAGAAACATCTCCAAAAGATAAAATAAGTTTATTTCAGTTGGGCACTGGGGAAAAAATGGTGTTATTCTAAAGCAGGACCTTCTTTATGTTCCTAGTGGCTTCATGGTTGACTAACATGATTAGAAGTTACAAATGAGTAATCCAAGGCAAAATCTGTCCCTAAGCCAAGAGAACCACCTTTTACCTCTAATAAAACAATGCGAATGGTTCTCTGATACTTCTCTACTTTATTAAGGTTAACCAACATGGTATTTATATATCTAAACATTTACTGTAAATTTTCAGTGATGTTTAGATTCTGAATTACCTTTCTATGATTAAGTTAAATTTAGGCACATTCATTTGTATTTTATAGAAAACATTTATCTTTAGGTCACAAATAGGAATGAGCTATAATTTGCAAATGTTACAAAGGTGATTCCAAATCTCAGCTAAATTCTTTCCAAAATTGCAACCACTCATCCAGTCTTTCATAAAAATAGAGACCAAACACAATTGCTTAAACTTAGCACTGCTGAGAGATTCTGGTAACTAAGAAATTCCTGAAAGAGTAGTAAGCCATGATTATTGGAAAGCTCAGAACACTGGCAAGGCTTAACTGCAAAGTACTTAACATAAGGCCACAAATTTTGTTTTCCTAAGAGGAGCTAGGAACTAGAGATGTCACTGAGTAGTGCATTGAAATGGCATTGCCTAGGGTGAGTGCTGCACAGAAACTCCAGGTCACCTCTTCTTGATCTATTATTTTGGATAAGCTTCCACTATCATAGCATGGCCCTGTAAAGGAAAAACAAGTTCAATTAGAGCAATCAAATGCAATGAATCCAGCCAGTACAGAGGCAGCATAGAACAATGGGAAAAATATAGGCTTTGGAACTTAATCCTGGCTCTGCCATTCAAACACTGTGTGATCTTGGGAAAGTTATTAGCTATTCTGAACCTCAACTTCCTCTCTAAAATGGGGTTCATGGTGCCCACTTCGAAGTGTTTTCCTGAGCATCAGATAGCACACAATGTATGTATACACACACACACACACGTATACACATGTGTATCAGAGTCTATCTAGAAGGGTCTGACTCCTAGTAGATGCTCCGTAAGTGGTTACTATTAAAATAAGCCAGAGGGGCTTTTTTAGCTGTATAAAAATAAACGCAATACAGTGAATCCAACAACAGCCTTCTCTCTCTCCTAGATAAGAAAACTGAGGCTTTGAGAGGTTTAGTTACTCATCCAAATCCACAAAGCTATTAAGTAACAGGGCCATGACTTGAAACCAGATGATTCCAAAACCTGGTCTCTTCTTTACTACTCTATGAGGGTGAAGATGATGATTTGAGGTCCCACAAAGATAAAAAGGTAGAAAATCCCTTTCCTAGTACTAGGCACAGTGCTATATCCAAGTTATCTCCCTAGTTTAAACCTAGTATAGAAATTAATGATTTCATGAGTCTAAATCCTATCTGATAGTCATAGTCATTCTACCTATTGGACTGCTATCAAACTAGTTAATAGCCTAACTAATCTCCCTGCTTCTGGATTCAACTCAATCCCCACAAATATTTATTAAGCAACTATTATTTATAAGGCACCAAGCTGAACAGTGTGTGGGTACAAAGTTTTGCTACATGGTCTGTATCCTCAATCTAATATACACTGTAGTTCAACAAACTGCTAAATACCTTGATACAGGCATAAGCAAACAAAAGAACACGGATGGGAAGGTTTGACTGACTTGGGGTTGTCCTAGAAGGGCCCATAATAAGGTAGAATATTCCTTCTCCTGTTTTATTTCAACTGTGTTGTTTTCATGTTCTAAATCTTTTATATTGCACTAGATCAGTGGTTCTCAACGGCAGTGATTTTGCTCCCTCCCCTCCCCAGAGGAATTTAGCAATGTCTGGAGATATTTCTGGTTGTCCCAACTGTGTGTGTATGGCAGGGGGGCGGGGGTGGTGGTGGGGAGTGAGGGGGTGGTTTGCTACTGGTATCTAGTAGGTAGAGACCATGTTAGACACCCTACAACACACAGCACAGTCCCCTCACCCGCAACAAAGAATTATCTGGCCCAAAATGTTACTAGTGCCAAAGTTGAGAAATCCTGATCCACAATGATGGATTCCTCCTTTGATCTAATCATGTTTGCAGCACTCATTTGGCTCTTGATGAGACAATGCCAAGTTTAATCTAGTTTCTAAAATGCATCATCTCCTTCTTCACTGTACTGTAAACTTCTAGAGGTAAGTAATAATACTGGATATTATTCTTTGTTCATCCACAAAAGCATCTAGCATTGTGTTATTAATCCTCTATGTGCTAGATTAAAAAATTAGGGAACACTCAAAACCAAAGGACATTAACCTATGTGGACTATGCACTATGTACAATGCTATGCACTAGTTACCTCCCTCATTTAAACTTGGCATAGAAAGATAAGAGGGAGGGCTCCAGTCCTGATTTACCATGGCTTTCTGTAAATGAAGTTACACAGATTAGAAAATACTTCTGATTGTGAAGTCCCAAATATTCCAACCTAAAAATAACTGATCCCTTGCTTCTTCAAAGTCTCTGAGAAAAAGCCATAAATAAAGTCTTTTAAATGTAAGATGTTTATACTTTTACATATCTTATTCATCTTGGTCCACAACAGATAGTTTCTGTTATCTGGAGAAAAATCTAATGTTTCCATCAGGGTTGGAAAAAAAAAAAGATTACAACCAGCCTTCCTTTTGGATTTTATTCCCACGGTGAAATGCTACAGCAGGTAGGAAGTTTTGTCAGTAACACAAGTAAAGCAGACAGAAAAAAAATCTGTAGAAAAACGTAATTTTCCTCAGCTAAATAGCAATACGTTATCCAGAGGCAAATTAATTCTCCATTAAGGTACAGTTCAGTTCTCAAGAAAGACTTGGAGAGGTTTTATGGATAAGGTCTCATGGTGACTAGATAAATGAATAAAACTTTATAATTAAAGAAGAAAATATATCAAAGTGTGAATAATGATAGTGTCTGATGAAGGGATTATAAGTGATTATAATTTTATTTTCTAAATACTTTTTGTATTTTCATAATTTCCATAAGGAACATATATAACTTTTATAAACAAAAAACATAAACATTATTTTAGGGAAAAATAATAACTTAGATTTAAATATATTCTTCCTTTCAAAGTACTATCAGAATTAAAGTTGTACTCCCTCCCCACAAAAATGGGCTGCTTTTTTCCCGGTTGTCTGTCGTCAGAAAAATCACTCTAAGACTGTTTCAAATTAAGCTAAATCAAACATTCTTGGATGAATTTGTTTTGTTTCCAAGAAAATGACTTTCTGGAAGCTCCTATGAAGCTTCTGTGACATACCTGCCCTCCAGCTGCACAGGCGGCAACTAACCCATACTGGCCTCCTTCCTTCTGTAATCTGTTGGCAGTTGCCATGACCAACCGACAGCCAGTGGCTCCAAATGGGTGCCCCAGGGAGAGTGATCCACCCCAGATGTTAAACTTCTCCAAAGGAGGCGATCCAACCTGGCTCCCACAAAAATAAACACAAATATAAAGATGAGTTTACTTAAGAATCAGGCCAGGCTCGTAGTTAACAGGTAGTAATGGAAATAAAGGGAAGTAACTACCTTAAGACAAATCACAAGTTATTTTACTGCAAAAGAAAGAAATTCTAAATCAATTCTGAAAGCCAAGGGCCCGTTTATTTTTCATCTAACATCAGAATGGATGAACAAAGACAACCTAAAATTTTGCTTTTATTTTTTTGTTTTTTAACATCTTTATTGGAGTATAATTGCTTTACAATGGTGTTAGTTTCTGCTGTATAACAAAGTGAATCAGCTCTGTGCATACATATATTCCCATATCTCTTCCCTCTTGCATCTCCCTCCTATCCTCCCTATCCCACCCCTCTAGGTGGTCACAAAGCACCGAGCTGATCTCCCTGTGCTATGCAGCTGTTTCCCACTAGCTATTTTACATTTGGTAGTGTATATATGTCAATGCCACTTTCTCACTTCGTCCCAGCTTACCCTTTCCCCTCCCCATGTCCAAGTCCACCCTCTACGCCTGCATCTTTATTCCTGTCCTGCCCCAAGGTTCTTCAGAACCATTTTTTTTTTTTACATTCCATATGTATGTGTTAGCATATGATATTTTTCTCTTTCTGACTTACTTCACTCTGTATGACAGACTCTAAGTCCATCCACCTCACTAAAAATAACTCAATTTTGTTTCTTTTTATGGCTGAGTAATATTCCATTGTATATATGTGCCACATCTTCTTTATCCTTGCTTTTATTTTTTTCTAAAGAATTTCCAGGAGGTACTTTTCAACTAAGAAATAAATATATGTAATGAAACACAAAATTCTTCATAAGAAGTAGCAGCTTTCCTCTTCATATTTTTATTAGCAGGTATTAAAGTGCTTTGGAAATTCAAGCTTTTTTTTGGCTATGCTGCATGGCATGCAGGATCTTAATTCCCCAACCAGGGATCGAACCCACACCCCCTTCAGTGGAAACGCAGAGTCTTAACCACTGGACCGCCAGGGAAGTTCCTCGAGCATATTTTTAACCAGAAACTTACCTTGGCTTTTCTACCCATGTAGTTTTGTGCAAACCAATCAGAATCCATGGCTTTCAAATTAGCCAAAATCTGACCCTAGAAGGAAAATAACTCAATAAGGACCTTGTTAGTAATGTCCCTCAAGGTGTTCTTTGAGTTTGTCTAACTTTAGCTAAGCAAATCTTTAAATCAGTTTTCAGTGAATATTTCCTAAAGAAACAATCCGGTACTTTTGAAGGGCCTCAAAGTGATAGCTTCAAAAGGTATGTTTTTCAGCACCGTGTGTGTAGCCCTGGATTCCTCCCATCACGCCCTTCCCAGCAGTGTAAGTCAGTACTTCAAATATAAAGCTCCACTCTTGTTTTACTCATATTAAATGATTATAGTCCTTTGATATGTGTCTTTAAAGTGACTTACTGAGAAAGCTTCATGAAATTCAAAAGCATCAATATCATTCATTGTTAATCCTGCCTTTTCTAAAACTTTTGGAGTAGCATATGTTGGTCTGAAAAGAAAAAAATAAGTGATACAATATTAAAACTTTAATTTTTAACCTAAGAGCTCCTTCATATTCCCCAAACTGAGTTCTACATAATTATCAGAGTGTCTTCCACTCACTCACTGATTCTACTGTACAAATATTAAGTGTTGGTGATACAATATTAAACTGAACAGACATGGCCTCTGCCCTTTGCAGTTGATACTGTGGACTCAGAGAAATAGATAATAAGCAAGTAAACAATTAACGAGAAGGACAAAGTAATAATGTGAAGAGCTAGAAGAACACAGAGTTCAAAGGGCAGAGCATCAGAAGGGGCGTGGCTAGTTACAGGACATAATGGAGGCTAGTGAGGGTAGAGCCTCGTGAGGGAGGGAGAGGAGTCTAAACACTAGGAGGCTTTTATAAAAAGCTATTCTGAAGACTGTTGCAGAGTATCTGGCAATATGAAAAAAATGCTTATGACATCTTAATGTAAAACAAGAATACAAAATTGTACATATATTGTAATTATAAGTAGAAAAGTATAGAAAAAAGTGGAAAAGACTCCAAAACTATAAAATGATAAAGCAACATAAAAGATTATTATTATTTAAAAAACCCAACTCACAAGCCAATTATGAACTCAGGGCTTAATGTACTTTAAAATCTATGTAAGAAACATTGGTAACCAAATATTTTTCATTATAATCCTAGGATATACACTGCTACCTACCCAAGTAAAAGCTGATCTTTTGGATCCTGAGACACGTACATGAAATCCCTAGGTAAAAAAACAGAGTTAGCTCTAGTACTAAAATAAAGAAACCAGAGGCAATTTATTTGAACACTTACTTTACCTCAAATATGCCTTCGGCTTATAACCCATGGCCAGAGCTTTTTCCTCTGCCAAAATCAGCACTGCAGATGCACCATCGGTCTGAAATGTTGACCGGAACAAAAATGTTAAATTCTGCAGCCTCTCTGGTGGTCTTTCTTCAGCCACTTACTATGCCCTGTTCCTAAATCTACCAACCAGTAACACTTATACAGTGCCTCTATATAACGAAACCTTTTCATTTTACCCATCGTTAAGTCACAATTCAAACACACACACCGACCCACTTTTGGAAGACGAGGGTAGAAGAGCCTATTCAGAAAGTACTGTAATTATCAAAATGGATGAGAATAGGTAACTCTAGAAATATGTGTTCATGATAAACTAAAAGTTTTTTGCTTTTAGTGCAGAATATGAGGAAATTTACAATCTCCCCAAAAATCTCTTATTTATTTATTTTTACATTTTCTGGACTGTTTCCCAGCTGCTTCCTGCCTGTGGCTTCGAGGTGATTTCCTTCTATTTATAGACTATAACAATGGGAGAAGAAGAAATAGGTAGATAGCTGAGAACATAAGAACCATGGCCTTCCCTCTCTGGACCTACCCCACATGCTTTTTTCCAACTGACAGCTGAGAAGTTGGGGGACAAAGAAGTACCACTCACAAAAGCCCTTTACCATTGCTTCAAAAGAAAGAGCTCAAAGGGCTTCCCTGGTGGCGCAGTGGTTGAGAGTCCGCCTGCCAATGCAGGGGACACGGGTTCGTGCCCCGGTCCGGGAGGATCCCACATGCCGCGGAGTGGCTGGGCCCGTGAGCCATGGCCACTGAGCCTGCGCGTCCGGAGCCGGTGCTCCGCAACGGGAGAGGCCACAACAGTGAGAGGACCGCGTATCGCAAAAAAAAAAAAAAGAAAGAGCTCAAAAAAAAAAAAAAAAATCCAAAATCCCAAAGGAAAGGAAACTACTCTCTAGAATTTGCAAAATCAAAACAATTTCTACCACATCAGACCATATTTTTATAACTCAGTAACTGTGAAGAGGCTATGTAGCCACTACTGATAGGTGGGCATAAAGTCTGGAAACACAGGTGACTATACATAATGATATCACATCAATAATATATTCAATGTGCAGCTGTGCAAAATTGCAGTGAATGTGGTGCGTTAACAAAATCTCTGAAAATCCATGTATTTGTGATGCATTACCTCTGATGATTCGTGTTTCTGATTTTTGATGAATAAACCTGAACCTTTTGCACACCCCACAAGTAATCAAAGGGCGTTCAGATCTGCCAAGAGTATAACCCATACCATATGGCCCTATCATCCAACTTGGTTTTGGAAATAATCACCTAACCAGCCCTTCCCCACTCAGGCTTTACAGAGGGGTACACCATGCTGTTGGAACCACTTCAGGCACCCTTGCCTGAGCTCAAGAGCAGGCATTAAATAATCATTTACCAAAGTCAAATATGTCAAACACTTGCCTATGTTTCTAGACTGTATATCTGGGTAGAGGAGTTACACTGTAAAAGAAACATTGACCAAATGAACTATACCCAGAAGACTACACCCAAGGTAGTAGGAGAAGGGAAACCACATCTCCCAAGCAGAAGCAGAATCAGCAGGGATATTCAATTGAGGAGAAGAAAAAAAAACCCCAAGCAAGGACGTGAAGCTACCTGCATATAAGTAAAATAGCAACAACAGAAAACGAGGGTAGATTTATTCCATGATGCCTATAGGAAAGTAATTTGGGGGCCGGCATAAAACATCATTTTCTAACAATCAGAGCTAGGAGAAGTATCTTGTCACTCTCTCTGCCTACTTTCCAAGTCTTATACGACTCCCTGAATTCATATCCTATGTTCCAACCAAGCTTTTCCCCAAAGAGGTCCTTGTTCTCATAACTCCTGCTTTTGCATTTGCTGTTCCTTTTGTCTAGAATGCCGTTTACACACTACTTGAATTGGCTTGTACTCTTCCTTCAAGGTTCTCTGAGCAAGGGTCACCTCCTCTAAGAAGTCCTTTGACTCACGCATCTATGTATCTTCCCCAAGAGCCATGCTTATAGTCTTCAGAGCACTTTCTCACTACATTACAATAAACTGTTTTTTTAATCCCCAGTGCCTAGCACAGGCAGTCAAAGGTTTTTGACTGCTGAAGTGCCTAAAGAGAACAGCTTTTTTTGTATCAGAATAGTGACTGGGTCAGGAGACTTCTATGGCTTTAAAAACTATAATTCTATTTTAATATTATCTTTGAAATGAGGAAGTATATTTTTAAGTCTCTACTCATAATACACACAAATATCTCTATTTCAGGCTTTTCTATTCAGGGTACACAAATATAAAAGATCACTAGTAAACACATATAGCACACATAGCTACCAGAAAAGAAGAATTTGCAGCTGTCACTGTGCCATAGGGCTTGATGAATGCAGGTTTTAGTTTGGCCATTTGCTCCAGGGAGGAAGGACGAATGCCATTATCTTGAGTAACTGTATCTTTTCCTATAAAAATATGAAGTTTTAAACTCTAAGGCACAACAAGCATTATATATCTTCTCCAGAGAAATACACTTTAAAAGTCACAAGAACAAATAAAATGTAAACCACAGATATTCACTAAAAAGAAAGCCTTTTATAGTTATCAAGATATTACCAAATTTGAAAATAAATTCTTAAGACTTTTGGGAAATAATCTAAATGATTTAACATTAGAAAGGATACCCTATTTTCTTAAGATATTCATTCACATTTGGCTCTTCTATACAGAAGAGATATGAATGAAGAATTTTAAAAACAGGCAGGCATGTAAGAACTAAAACATATCTGCAAGATCTAAAGGAGACATAAAAACTTCTCTCCTTAAAAGTTTTACCAGGGACTTCCCTGGTGGTCAAGTGGCAAAGAATCCACCTTCTAATGCAGGGGACGCGCATTCCAGCCCTGGTCAGGGAACTAAGATCCCATGTGCCTTGGGGCAACTAAGGCTGTGCGCCACAACTACTGAGCTCACGCATCTCAACGAGAGAGCCTGTGTGCCGCAAACTACGGGGCCCGTGCACTCTGGAACCCGCGCACCACAACTACAGAGCCCACACACCCTGGAGCCTGTGCACCACAACTAGAGAGAAAAAACCCGCACGCCACAACTAGAGATAAGCCTGCGTGCCGCAACGAGGAGCCTGCATGCCTCAACAAAGATCCCGTGTGCTGCAACTAAGACCCGACACAGCCAAAAATAAATATATAAATAAATAATAAAATAAAATCTTAAAAAAAAAAGTTTACCTACTGTTACAACAAGGATTGAAACTTGAGTCCATGTTTAAGAATAAAGGCTGAGTGTTTTGGAAAAAGAACCGTCATATTTACTGGAAAGTCACTCGGGGTCTTCGGAGTTTTAGAAGAAATTCAGAACTCCCTAACAAATATCAAGGGCGTTAAGAGCATTCTCCTCTACAAAGTTAAGCAAACTGTGTTACCTGGTACTTTGAAGGGCACGACATCAGAAAGGAGTCCTTCATCCTGTGCCTTTTTGGCCAGGCTGTGTGAGCGCAGTGCATACTCATCCTGTTCCAGCCGAGAAATAGCAAAGGCGGCAGCCAGTCGGTCTGCAGAGTGGCCCATGGTCTCATTGGTGGAGAATTCGGCCACTGCTGGAAGCTGGGAGAGGAGATATTCAGGACCAGGCACACTGTTAACAGGTGCTGTACCACACCTAGGGTTATTTGGGAAAGTTAAAGTCTACTATCAATCAAGACCAAGACAAGGGAAGTTCTTTCTGAGCAGGGCATCTCTAAAAAGGGCTCACAAATTCAAATCTTCGAAACACTATTTTTTCTTTCTTTCCATCTTGACCGAATAATTAACCTTTCCCTGTAACTAACAGAATCTGCAACTGCTAGAGCATAACTGAACCCATGCTGTCTCCCCTAAGTCTAAATCTCTGCAATGGGATGCTTCGGCAACACAAGTCTTTATGTAAGCGTTCACAAGTCTCACCTCGGGTGACAGGAAATTCAATCTGAATTTAGAGATTAAAGACAGTCGCTGACCCAGAGTCTTGGCCTTACTGAGATCCAGCATCATCTTCCTCATTTTCCTTGAGTGGCGAATAGGGATGTCAGACATTAACTCTACACCGCCTGCCACGACCACGTCACACTGGCCGGAAGCAATCAAGCTGACAGCTACAGGGCACAGGGCACAGGTACATGAACATCTCTTGTATAGATAAACAGGCCATTGGTAATTTAAGCTGCTTTTCCTTTTTTTAAATTTAGGCTTCTCGATTTAAAAATTGTATGATAGTTACTAGCATTGTACAACATGTGTAATTAAGGTTTTTACCTCTTCAGAGGGATTAGGGTAAGTTTTTTAAATGACTAAAAATACATTCAATGCACTGGAGAAAAACAAGTTTCATTCAGGCTGTATGGACATCAACTTCCGGAATTATCCACTGGATCAACTCAAACAAATCATATTCTAAACCAGAACTTTTGGCATATTTTATATGCTCCCAGCTTTAGTTTCCATAATGATGTTTTTCCTATAAAGAGAATTTCAATTTCTACTAGAAGCTAGAGAAATTCTGGCTTTTAGGTAGAAGGCAGCCCCTTTTCCTCTTTATGGCCACTGGCAAGCATTGTGTCGCTCTACCCAGAAGCGGTCCTGTGCTGTGTGGAGTGGAGGACACCCCCACTCCTGCCTCTGGCTTCATCCCCTGCCACCCCTTAGGTGGCAACCTGGTCTTGATGTCACTAAGAGAGCACATGATGACCATATCTTTCACGTTTCCTGTCTTTTCACAATAAGGGTTGATGCTACAAAATGTCCCACAGATTTGCTAAGTTTTTTAGGAGAATTTGTGACTAATTATAAAAATGCCTAGATGTGGGAAAAAAGTAGAGAAAAAGAGCTGTATCATCTAAAGCAGTGACTTATCACTGTGACAATGGTAGAGGGAGGAAGGCCACATCTTCGTGGGGGAGTATCATATTAGAATCACCTAACTAAAATCTAGCAGGTTATAAACTTCTCATGCCTCAAATCTAGAAGTATCCCTCCAATAAATAATCCCTGAGATAGCCAGCCACACTATTGATGGAGAAACTACAAGAATGGTTGTGGTCCTCAGGCACAGGGGCAGGAAAAAGGGTTGAGAACTACTGTCAAAAATCAAAAAATTGGGGCTTCCCTGGTGGCGCAGTGGTTAAGAATCTGCCTGCCGATGCAGGGGACACGGGTTCGTGCCCCGGTCTGGGAAGATCCCACATGCCGCGGAGCAACTAAGCCCGTCCACCACAACTACTGAGCCTGCGCTCTACAGCCCGTGCTCCACAGCAAGAGAAGCCACTGCAATGAGAAGCCTGCGCACCGCAACAAAGAGTAGCCCCCTCTCTCCGCAACTAGAGAAAGCCCGCGCACAGCAACGAAGACCCAATGCAGCCAAAAATAAATAAATAAAATAAATAAATTTTTTAAAAAAATCAAAAAATTTAAACATTACCTTATTTTTTGAAACACACAGAGATCATTTATTTCTGTTAAGAGTAGTTTTTAATGATCATATAAAAGACAAAGGAGAACCAACATGTACCTTCTGCGGTCAAAAAAACATACCTGTGGTCATGGCTTGGTTGGAAGAGATGCAAGCCATGGTGACAGTGTGAGCAGGAGTCCTGTCAGAGAAGCCAGCTCCGAGGGCAGCCTTCAGGAAACAGAGTGAATCAAAGGGTCACTTATGAAGGCAGTGCTACATGTAAATGGTGCTTTAAGCAATACTTCACTGTATGGTACATCAGGAAAGGATTTGAGTTCAATAATCCATAGAGTAATATTTAAAATAAAACTAAGCACATCACAGAAATGGTTTACTAATTTTTCGTCTAGCCATTAACTGACAAGTACTCTGCCAAGTTCCTTGTAGCCATTTTCTAGTGTGGTAAAGAAGCCTACAACAGTCTTGCAGTTCACCTAATTTCTTAGCAATGCTTCTCTCAGAGCTTTAACGACATTAATATGTAATTTGATTTTAACTTGTTTAAATGTGCAAGTAAACCTAAAGTAAACCTGCTACACACGGTTGAAGGAATGATGACCTATATCATGGTGTGGGGTTCTCATGACCTACGTTCCTGCAGTTATAAGGCTTAGTAGTAAAGCAAAGTCATCAAACATGGAAATAATTTCTGAAGAACTGACTCCTCATGAACAGATTCCCACACAGGTCCCTGCCTGCTTACACGCATCTCTACTTTCACTGACTGCCTGATATTTTAGACAGTACACCATGATCCAACACAAAGAGGAACTGGAAAACACGCCAAACATGCAAGAGTTCAAGCTGATGAAAGGAATTTTGGAAAACTGCCTGAGCCTCAAGTGAGCCTCTGACAAATAAGGGTTAGACCAGTTAACAACTGGAAATGAGAAAACTGGTCAGGATGATAACACAAGAGGTGCTTCAAAAGAGTAATTTGAGGGGCCTTGAGAAAAACTGAGGCCCTCCTTTAATCTAAAAATGGACATGAGGACATCTATTATTTTATTATACTATTTATTGAGTAAATTATGCTGCCAAAAAAACAATGAATGCCTGATTCCATTTTTGTTTATGTAAAGAACTAATGCATAGGTGCAAAAATAAAATACTTTTATAATATTAAATTTTCACTTTAAAAACAAAGCTCTCAACAGCTCATCTCCCCCACCACCATCATTTACTATGAAATTCTAGTTCCTATTAAGGGAATTAATTTTTAGTGGCCTTTTTCTCAAACTATTTATCCTCAGAACACAAGATTTTCTATAATTTGGTAAGGTTAACATGTTTCCAAAGCTGAGATTAAAGGGTTCTGTTTCTTAACTGATTTTTACCTTCATACTTATACTACCTATACTAGTTACCACATTTACCACCATTTACCATAATCCATAGGGACAGAAATCTGTTACAGTAGTGTACATGCAACATGACCTTACTCTGGTCTTTCCAGTGAGGCCTGATACTAAGTGCCCAACACTCTGTTGAAAACTACCCGCTGGCAACTGCACCTCAGCCTCTCAATGTAAACCAACCCAAAAGGAAGAGAGAGGCAAGTCTCCAAGGGGAAGGGGAGGAAAGCTTCCCAGTGGGGCAAGTGTAAAGGGCACTGGGGTTGTAATGGCCTGATCCTCACGTGGTCCTTTCTAGCCTGTGTCACAACCTTGGCCCCAGATGACTCTCAAGACTGAAGTAACTTTAAATAGAAGTGGTTGCTGGTGAACCTTGTCTACATGTTTCTATTTAAAGTCTGAATAGCTCTCACGGCAAGCTTAGGCTCTAGATAGTACAATGAGGGGAAAGGAGGAAAATGCCTCTTAGTTAAGTTGGAGAGCAGGGTAGTATGCTGAGGCCTTTCAGTGAAGTCAGGTTCATGGGAACTCAGCAGCAGAAGCCTTCCAGGATTTCATTATTACACTATTAATACAGACAACAGGTGCTTAAAGTTTTCTAGCTGGAAGTCACAGTAGCCTTTAGGTTACAAAACAACTATAGAGAGACATACTTATAACATATCCCCTCAACTTAGCCTTTAGTATTAGTACAGGGCTGGGAGAGGCAATCTACCACATGTCAATCAATAGCTGAGGTTTGCATATGGATATAAAATTTCCAGAAAAAAATTTAGAAAAAAAAAGCATTATGGCTTTAGTGTTGGGATAGAACAGAAATACAGAGAAAACTGAAACAGATTTAATTTTATTTTTTAAGTGCTCTTATAAGAGTCACTTTGTTTTTTTCAGAATATAAAAGTTGAAAATGTTGATATACTCATGAAATTGTCATATTTGATACATTTAGAAGTGTGAAGGTCCAGGGAAAAACAAAAAATCAGGACAGGAAAAAAAAATCCCTCTTCCTGTTCTTAATTCTTTCCTGCCTCCCTTACAATATACAGTAGCTGATTATGGCAGACTTCGGTAACACCAGGCCTTCAGCAGTCTTAACATATACTGATGAGTAAAAAGGGGGGACAAAACAAATACTTTCAGTCCTGCTCATTTCCCCTTCTCTTGGCTGACAGTGGTGAAAGTTACTGCCCTTCCAACTATACTGAGCACAATAATATGGCAAGCACAAACCAGAAATAAAGAAAATGCTTAGCACACTGAAATGTGCTTTGGAGCCAACTTTACCCAAATAGCCACTTTTGAATTGAAACAAAGCCCAGAAAATGTTTTTGGACTATTCATTATGAAATGCCTGCAGAACATGCTGCAGAAGTTCCAAGGCCTGTCATTATCTCAGCTGCCCAATAAACACTACATGGAGCTCTGCCAACTAGGGTAAAAGTAAACACCTGTGAAACAGTTAAAAAAGAAATTGCCCATGTGTCATCTAGTCAAAGGGAACAAATGAATAAGCAAGGCTACCTCCAACAAAAACCGTGTTATGAAATAAGTTCTTTGTAAAATGTTGAAATTTTAAGTTACAGTCCACAATATCTAGCATTACTAAAAGTCACATCAGCCATACTTTGCCATAATCTCTATTTTCCTAAGAGAAAACAAACTAAAATATCATAAACCAGCTCAAATAATTGATTTGATGTATAGTATAAATATATTCTAGTATAGTGTACGTCATTTGATTTATACTATAATTCTTTTAAATATAAAATAATTCAAGTAGTAAAATCACATTTAAAAGTCAAATATAACTTTAATGAATTTTAAAAACTTTTAAAGAGTAAATTCTATTAATTAAAACTCAATTTGATTCTCCTATCAATCTTTAAACAATATAAAGTTTATTTTACTCACCTCTCTAGCCACATTGCTTGTTTTCACTTCCTGTATAACTGTGCCGAAGATGATATAATCAACAACATCCTTTGGGACACTGGTCCGATGCAACAAACCCCTGCCAGCAGAAGTCCAAAGCAAAGAAACATTTCATGCATTCAAGATAGTGCCATCGATCATCACATAAAGCACTACAGTTAACTTTGGTTAAAAGGTTAACTTTGTCTGTCATACAGAGTGAAGTAAGTCAGAAAGAGAAAAACAAATACCGTATGCTAACACATATATATGGAATCTAAGAAAAAAAAAAAAAGGTCATGATGAACCTAGGGGTAAGACGGGAATGGAGACACAGACCTACTAGAGAATGGACTTGAAGATATGGGGAGGGGGAAGGGCAGGCTGTGACAAAGTGAGAGAGTGGCATGGACATATATACACTACCAAACGTAGAATAGATAGCTGTGGGAAGCAGCTGCATAGCACAGGGAGATCAGCTTGGTGCTTTGTGACCACCTAGAGGGGTGGGATAGGGAGGGTGGGAGGGAGGGAGACGCAAGAGGGAAGAGATATGGGAATATGTGTATATGTAAAACTGATTCACTTTGTTATAAAGCAGAAACTAACACACCATTGTAAAGCAATTATACTCCAATAAAGACGTAAAAAAAAAAAGGTTAACTTTGGATTTAAGAGTAGAGATTGTATCTTTTCCTTAATTTGACAAGCATGTGGCACCTTATCAAACAAGTTAAAGTCTAATTTAAAAAGTTAACCTTTGATGCTCAATTGACAATGAGAAGTTAAATAGGAAGAATCATAAATAATTTGGAATATAATCTATAAAAATTTTAAATCACTATGTTGTACCCCTGAAACTAATATAAGATTATAAATCAACTATACCCCAATAAAAAAATTTTTTTTAAAATGAAATAGGATAAAACAGATACAGAAACCAAAGTTTTCAGTCAAAAATCAAAGAGGGGGCTTCCCTGGTGGTGCAGTGGTTAGGACTCCGAGCTCCCAATGCAGCGGGCCCGGGTTCGATCACTGGTCAGGGAACTAGATCCCACATGCGTGCTGCAACCAAGAGTTTGCATGCAACAACAAAGGAGCCCACCTGTTGCAACTAAGACCTGGTGCAACCAAATAAATAAATAAATATTTCTTTTAAAAAAGAAGAAAAGAGAAACAAATAGCAAATTAAAGAGTAAAATCCCAGTTATGTTAAATTTAAATTTGAAATATCAATATAAACACAATTTAAATAACATATTTTTCTAGTTCTGATCACTGATAGAGACTAGAAGCAATAACACTCCAGTAGGAACAAGCACATCTTGAACTCAGACTTGGTTTCTAAATGCCATTTACTAGCAAAGGTATTAACTTTTTAAAAAAATTAGTTATTTTTGGTTGCATTGGGTCTCCGTTGCTGTGTGCAGGCTTTCTCTAGTTGTGGCAAGTGGGAGCTACTCTTCGTTGTGGTGCACAGGCTTCTCACTGCGGTGGCTTCTCTTGTTGCAGAGCATGGGCTCTAGGTGCGCGGGCTTCAGTAGTTGTGGCTCGCGGGCTCTAGAGTGCAGACTCAGTAGTTGTGGCGCACGAGCCTTGTTGCTCCACAGCACGTGTGATCTTCCCGGACCAGGGCTCGAACCCGTGTCCCCTGCATTGGCAGGCAGGTTCTTAACCACTGTGCCACCACGGAAGTCCTAAAGGTATTAACTTTTTAAAAAATGACTGAGCCCAGGTCTAAGGCAAGAAAAGTACAAAGTGAACCTCTCTGATCTTTTTTGTGCCAAAAATAAGAAAGCACTCAAAGATTAATAGGACCATAGCAAAAACAGGAACAAGGATGTACACATTTGACAAAATTCATAAAACTATATACTTAGGGCTTCCCTGGTGGCGCAGTGGTTGAGAGTCTGCCTGCCGATGCAGGGGACACAGGTTCGTGCCCCGGTCTGGGAAGATCCCACATGCCGTGGAGCGGCTGGGCCTGTGAGCCATGGCCACTGAGCCTGCGCTCCGCAATGGGAGAGGCCGCAACAGTCAGAGGGCCCCGTACCAAAAAAAAACCAAAAAAAACTATATACTTAAAAATATGTGCATTTTACTGTATGCAAATTACACTAAAAAAACACAATATTATACTAAAAAACAAAAGGGCCATAGGAGCCAACTTGAAGGAACTCCCACAGATAAACTATGGGATAATCTGAGCTTCAGAAAGAACAGTGACCAAGCTTGGCTTTAACACAATTAATAAATAAAAATTTATAAGTCCACATCATTTAAAAAAAAAAAAAGGAAAGCTGTTCTTTACAGAAAAATACCAACCAATAAATATAGGAGGAATAAAAGAATGATCAAAGTCATAATTTTGTAATCTCTAATGTAATAACTAATCCAGGCAAAAATTATCAATGAATGCTAAGACCATTTGGTCAAAGGTTGTTGGGGAACAAGATGTTTACATGGTGTTAAGATATCACTTTACAGGTGACTTACTAATTGCAAAGGAAAAAAATACACCTTTATAATCAAGAGATCTAGTGGTCTGATCACCATGACCGAGTGGTTAGATTTAACATTACACATCATGCACCTCTTAACATGATGCAATACCCATGCACTTTACCTATGAAGCGTTCTTACCAAAAAATGTTTAACCTGAATCTAATCAAGCTTAGAGATCTAACTTCCAGTTTATAGGAAATTCAGAGGAAAGTTAAATATTACTACAAAGAAACATCCAGAATGTGGGACATTCTATAGGCCAGATGGCCTGGTCTTTTCAAAAAGTCACTGTCATGGGGGGTGGAGTGGAGGGATATCCTAAATTAAGAGACCAAAGAGACATGTTCATTTGTAATATGAACTTTGAACAGGTCCTGGTTTGGGAAAAAAAAAAAATTAAAAGAAAGGACATTCTTGGAACAAGTGAGGGGGATTTGACTATGAACTGGATATTAGAAGTTATCATACAATCATTATCATCTTGGCTGCGGTAACGGTGCCGTGGATAACAGAGAAGGTCCTCATTCTTAGGAGTACTAGCTGAAGAATTTAAGGCTGAAGTATCAAGATGCCTGAAACAACGTCAAATGCTTCAAACCATACAGCTATAGAAAACATGGCAAAATAATAACACTTATTAATGCTAAGTGAGGGGTATTTAGGTGTTCACTTTCAATTTTATTGCATAGTTGACATTTTTTAAAAAGAGGGAAAAACCTGTAACTCTCCAGCCTGGGATCATTATCAGAAATAGCACCATTATCAGGAATAGCAAAGTAAGCTGGCTTCAGGGAAAAGATAATTTTTATTTTTTACATGCTGAGCTTGAGATACCTAAGGAAAGAGGTCAAATTTAGAGATTTGGAAGTCCTTTACATAAAAAAAAATAAAGATTAAGTAGATGAGATTTTTAGGGAAAAGCATGCATACAGAGAAATGCGAAGTTCTAAGGACTAAAACTTACAAAATACCTTTAAAAAAGAGACAGAAGAAGGGATCCAGTTTTTTAAGAAGTAGAAAAGAATCAGTCAGAAAATGGAAGGAAAACCATAATGGCGCAACATGAAGTCAAAGGAAGACAGTTTCAAGTACAGCTGACAGTGTCAAATGCTATAGAAGACAAAGTCATTGAGGTCTGAGAAAAAATTGGTGCGCTTAGTGATTACAGTCATTATTAAGAGAAGCTTCCAAAGTATAGTTACTGTAGAGCAATGGGAATGGAAGCAATTATGGGATTAAGGAGAATAAATGGACAGTAAGAAAAGAAAAGCAACTGCTGCTTTCATTCATTCTTAAAGGCTGGCAGGAAGAGACCAAACAGAACAAGATGGGCAGAAAGGTGCAAAGAAGGGTTTCTTCAAACTATGAAAGACCTGTGGCTGCTTAAAGACACAAAGGCAAAGCATCAATGAATGATAATGCCTTACATGTTGACTCTCATCAAATTATGCTTCCATCTCAATCTCATGCAACCACATCTAATGTTACATTTTTATTTGGTTTGCACAGGAACCTTCAGGTCTCATTCTAGGCTTTTTTCTAGATAAATAACCACATCCCCATCCCACCAGGGATACCAAAATCTGAGGATGCTCATGTCCCTTAAATAAAATGGCATAGTACAGTTGGTCCTCTGTATACACAGGTTTTGCACCTGTATTTGCATAATTTGTTCAGCTATCCTCATACAGTATGAAGTTTCTAAGATAATCATCAAATACATGTACTGTATTTAGTCTGATCAATGTAGGACTAGCCTGATCAATCTAGCCCTACACTGTTTACAGCTGTAGCTAGCTGTAGCTACAGTACTCATTAAGGAAAACTGTCATGCCAAGAAATAGTCACGCTTACAAAATAAAGGTCGCTGACATTCACCAGCTGCTTGAATTTGTGTAGCACATATGGCTAAAATGAAGAATAAATGAATCTTGTAAAATCTACTAAGTGTTTTTGCTCACCACATAAAAGTTAACATATCTTAGATATGGAAATTCCATTAAACATGCTACTTCAAGTGTAAAAACTGAAGAAAAGTACTTTTAATGAAGTAAGAACTAAAATGAAACTGCATTTACTTACGAAAGTGCTGCTCTAGCCAAATCATGTGGCATCAGGTCTTTATATCTGGGGAAAGAAAATAATTTAAACCAAAAGCCTAGAGCTTTAATAAAAAATGTTTTTCATTCTGTTTGAAATACCTGAAGAAATAATCTAACATATGATGCTATAAATGCACTTAACATCATTCCAAATGAAGAAATAGTGTGACTTTGCTATTTGTCATCCTTAAAAATCTTGCAAGCCTTGACTCCTTTTGAGCTGGCTAAGAATCGAACAAGAATCTTGCCCACTGTCTTATTGTTCAGCATGACACATGTTAAATATTTAACATTTAATATTTTATTTAATAAAATATTTTTATTTAAACCCCATCTTTTAAGTTCTCCTTTATTTTATTTTTAAAAAAATCATTATTTATTTTGTGATGTCTCAAGGGACACGAGCAATATATTAGGACTTTTAAGAAAATTTTGTTTTGAAGTAACTTGAGGATTACAAAGAATTGGAAAGATAGAACAGAGTTCCTGTAACCCTTTACCCTGCTTCCTCTAAAGCTAATCTTATATAACCATGATGTACTTGTCAAAACTAAGAAATTAATACTGGCACAATACAATTCACTAAGCTACTAACTTTATCTGGACCTCGCCAGTTTTTCCACTAATGCCCTTTTACTGGTCTGTTCCAGTAAAAGCGCATTATGCATTTTGTTGTCGCGCTTCCTTAATCTGTGCATTTTGTTGTCATGCTTCTATGCATTTTGTTGTCATGTTTCCTTAATCTCCTCCAATCAGTGACAGTTCCTCAGTCTTGCCTTATCTTTCTTGACCTTGACACCTGGCAGACTGGGGGAGGAGTGGACCACAGAGGTGAAGTGCTCTTCCCCCTGCTTCTTATCAGAGGGTACGTGATAGCAACATGACTTATTACTGGTGATGTTAACTTGATCACTTGGTTAAAGTATGGTTTTCTTCACTATTTTTCCCTTTCTGAACTCAATTTGTTAGAAATGAGTCACTACTCTCTCTGGCCCTTACTCAAGGGGAGAAGAATTAAGCTCTACTTCCTAGTGGAAAAAGTAACAAAGCAATTATGGACACATGTTAAAATCATCACAGTAGTTAATAAATACTTGAGGGGAGAGAGTTGAGGCTATGCAAATATCTTGTTTCTTCTTAACATTTCTCACCCACTAATATTAGCATTCATTCGTAGATCCTGGTTGCAGCAATTACTCCTGTGGTGTTCTAACGGTGATTTATTTATTTATTTTCCTCATTCCTTCTGTATTTATTGAAATTCTTCTTTAAGAAAGATTTGTCCTTTCTCTTTTATTTTTATTTTTTTTAATTTTTTTTTTGCGGTACGCGGGCCTCTCACTGTTGTGGCCTCTCCCGTCGCAGAGCACAGGCTCCGGACGTGCAGGCTCAGTGGCCATGGCTCACGGGCCTAGCCGCTCCGCGGCATATGGGATCTTCCTGGGCCGGGGCACGAACCCACGTCCCCTGCATCGGCAGGCGGACTCTCAACCACTGTGCCACCAGGGAAGCCCTCTCTTTTATTTTTTATTCAATCATTTATTTGTATCAGATTGAACTCATAGATATCTGATGTATTCTTTGGGTTATGGTATAATACCATCATAACTTATTAATTAAATTGTTCCAGGTTTTGTCATTGCAAGTTATTTTAGGTTGGTCCTGTCTCTTTTTTTTTTTTGGCGGAGCCACACGGCTTGCAGGATCTTAGTTGCCTGACCAGGGATTGAACCCGGGCCCCTGGCAATGGAAGCACCAAGTCCTGACCACTGGACCGCCAGGGAATTCCCAGTCCTGTGTCTATTGACATGCTCCATTTTTTTAAAGCACTTCTTTACTTTCTGGCACTCCAAAATGCTCCAGGTGCATCTTGTATTTTTTTTTTTTTTTGGCCCAGACCTAGTCATTCTTCTAGGAAGCCTGGTTCCTTCTACTGAAGAATGGATATTTAGAAACCAAGATGTGGATGTGAACTCTATTTAAATTTAAAAAGTAAATTCCCTTTATTTTTAAGTCAAAGATTTAACCATTGGATTAAATAAGAATATTCATTCTTTAAATTGCTAAAAATTAAAACATAAAAAATCCAAAAATGTTTTTATTTTTACTCTGAATCACAGAAGAATCATCAGTAGTTTTAAAAATCTTTCATAGGTAAAACCAGTTCCCTCAAATTTAGAGCAGAATAACTTGGGAAAAAGTTGTGTGTCAGTTTTAAAATGTCTGAACCATAATTATTTAGCACTTTACAATCTTTATTCTCATGCTCCTATACCCCTCTCTACCAGGATGCCTGAAAGACCCCCAAATGTCACTGTTGGAGTGTACTCCTAGAAGTGCTTCCAAAGTGCTTTCTACCTCTAAGAAAAACCCAGCCTTTCAAATATCACTCAAGTTGAAAGCAAAGCTTCTTCAAATTAAAGAGAAAAAGATCTTTTTCTACCTAGAAAATGATCTTCTATTATAGAAGACTCATTTGTCACCTCAATCATAAGATTAATAATATGACTTAACTATTTGTCTTCTTTATAAATTCTTCCTTCTATATTATTTTTTGGTCACTTTTGTTCTGTACATGAATATTGCCTTAAAACTTTTATTCTTTCTTCTCTATTAACTATATTTTCTTACGTTACTCAATGCTCTTCTCTGTGTCACTAAATTACTCATGAACTTTATCTTCTTTCTCAATTAGGATCCTAAATTAAACTAAAACACAATAATAAAACACAACAAAAGGAAAAAATCCTATGCTAATGTGCTGAATATCTCAAACTTCATGCAAATACCAATTATCAAAGCAAATGTTTAAATAATATAAGTAAATAATATAGTCGAGCGTGTTTGTATTTTTTTTAACAGCTAGTAAAACAGTTGGAATCAAACTTCTACACAGTATACAAACAGCCCTTGAAAAAAACTGGTCTTCCTAGCCAAGTACTTCCTTATCTTGATGGACCTTTCTTTTCCTACCGTGTTACTGCTGAGTACAAGGAGGATTTCCCCTCTCATCACTCCACTGCTGCTAAAGCTTCAGATTCTTACTCTTACTGCTGTTGTGTCAGTACAGGAAAGTTATAATACCATATTGAGAGAAGAGGGTGAATGAAGAAACTTCACCAGCATTCACTTATATAAGAAAATACTCTCTAGGTTCTAAACCATCGTTTAAAAATGAACGTTTATTGTTTGTGTATGTATGCACGCGCGCACACACACACAGGTCTGTATCTTCCACAAATGGTGGCATTATACACACTGTTCTGAACGTTGCTTTTTACACGTAACGTATCTTCAAGATCTTCCCATATTAGTACAGAAAGGTCTCATTATTTTTAGCAGGTGCCTGACATTCCCTAGCAATATTTTTAAGTTAGTAACTGCTAGTTCGAAATACAAACAATAAAACAATCTAAACAAAATAGAACCAATGTTTCATTTAGTTTGCACCTAGTTCCCGAAGTCCATGTTCAACTTTTGGACAGCCTGGGCCTCACTTGGGGACAAAAAAGGAGAAAAGTCTAGGGAGAACAGCAGTTTGGTTCTGGGGAACTTGGGGGCTGGTCTAGGATCATTTTTATTCCATGTATTTGGGGCTGTGCTGTACCAGGGTTTGGACCAGTCCATCAACTCCAATTATGATAATTTCCAGGAAACCAAAGCCACAGATTAAAGGCTCTTCAGAATGCCCATGGGCCCACGTTCTCCATATTCAAACTTCTGAAGAAGCACAGAAACAATGTACAGTACCTATCTTCAGATGAGGAAAGGATATCTCTGTTAGAAGCAAACTATCTGGCCCCACACTAGGTTTTTAAAATATGACTGGTTCAATCTAACACTACATGAGGCTTACTCAGGAGAATGGATAAAAACCAAATTCTGTCACATTATTTTACCACTGGCTTGACTTATTCTATATTAATTTCATGAAAATGTTTTTCATATATTAGTCCACTACCAGTAGTATTACCTACTGGGTTACACTGACAAAGATCCCTTTTGAAAGTGCCTTAAAAAAAGGAATAAATAAAGTACATGGGGTGATGGATGTGTTAATTAACTCGACTGTGGTAATCATTTCACAATGTATATACATATATATATATATAAAATCATCACATTGAATACCTTATAAAAAAATCACTGTGTACAACCTAAATATATACAGCTTTTATATGCTAACCACACATCAATACAGCTGGAGAGAAAAAAGAAAAAGACAGAAAGAACATGTAACAAAATCATTTCATACTTACGAAGTACCTGACAGCAAAAATGGAGTGCGGACGCCATCCACCACCACAACGTTCCTTATGTTGGGTTTGGCTAAGGTTTGCTTCGATTTCGTCTGGACAGCTTTAAGAGCAAGTTCAAAGAACAATTAACTAAAATATATGAAGTCAGGGATTTCCCTGGCAGTCCAGTGGTTAAGATTTCACCTTCCAATGCAGGGGGTGTGGGTTCCATCCCTGGTCAGGGAGCTACAATCCCACATGCCTCGGGGACAAAAAAAAAAAAAACCAAAAACATAAAACAGAAGCAGTATTGTAACAAATTCTATAAACACTTTAAAAATGGTCCACATCAAAAAAATCTTAAAAAAATAAAATAAAATATATGAAGTCAGATGACTTTTTACATTTTTAAAGACAGACATTCTAAGAAGAATTATATCATTCAATGCCAAGTTGCATTTGTCATTTACCAAACCACTTCAACTAAAAAAAAAAAAAAAGAAAAAAAGGAGTAAGAAATTAACTAGCATTTACAAATTTCCAAAAAATATTTAAGGTAAATACAGAGATTATACCTAATGATAAGGTTGTTTATGCCATTAACAAATTGTTCTGGGTTTTTTTTTTTTTTTTTGGTGGTACACGGCCCTCTCACTGTTGTGGCCTCTCCCGTTGCAGAGCACAGGCCCCGGATGCGCAGGCTCAGCGGCCATGGCTCACGGGCCTAGCCGCTCCGCGGCATGTGGGATCTTCCCGGACCCGGGCATGAACCCGTGTTCCCTGCATCGGCAGGCGGACTCTCAACCACTGCACCACCAGGGAAGCCCTTTTGGTTTTTTTGTTTGTTTGTTTGTTTTGTTTTGTTTTTTGCAGTACGTGGGCCTCTCACTGTTGTGGCCTCTCCCGTTGCGGAGCACAGGCTCCGGACGCGCAGGCCCAGCGGCCATGGCTCACCGGACCAGCCGCTGCGCGGCATGTGGGATCTTCCCGGACCGGGGCACGAACCCGTGTCCCCTGCATCGGCAGGCGGATTCTCAACCACTGTGCCACCAGGGAAGCCCTGTTTTTTTTTTTTAATGAAATGTTTGACAATCTATTCCACTGAAAGCAACCAATTAAGTCTGTCCTTAATATTAGAAGTTACAATGACTGATATCATTTAGTCTTCATATGGCTTAATATTCTTGCTTTTCTATGTAGAAATAAAGGCATTTGGTTGGTGACTACTGCCATTCTACAAAAACCCAGAATGCTTCCTGAATTCTGGCTCAATTTGTCTAGTTATTTTCTAACATCAAAAGAGCAACCTTGTGGCCTCCCTGGTGGCATAGTGGTTAGGAATCCGCCTGCCAATGCAGGGGACACGGGTTCAAGCCCTGGTCCGGGAAGATCCCACATGCCGCAAAGCAACTAAGCCCGTGCACCACAACTACTGAGCCTGTGCGCCTACAGCCCGCGAGCCGCAACGACTGAAGCCCGTGCTCTGCAATAAGAAGCCCGTGCACCGCAACAAAGAGTAGCCCCCACTTGCCACAACTAGAGAAAGCCCGTGCACAGCAACAAAGAAACAACGCAGCCAAAAATACATATATAAAATAAATTTTTTTAAAAGAGAGCAACCTTTCTCTAATGTTTTAATTAAAAAATAAAACATGAACATACCCTGGTGGTTAAAAGAAAAATAAACATAACTAAAATATGGAGAGTAAAACTAAAGTTCCCTCTTTATGTCCTCTGATGCCATGTAATTTCCTTCCCAGAGGTAGATACTGCTAATTTGGTGTATATACTTTACCACTTTTTTTCTTTTTATGCATGTACATGCACACACTTGTGTATTATGTTTACTTTTCTGACTTAGCAATATAGCTGGAAGATCTCTGTGTGTATCTACATGTGTCTCATTCTTTTCTTATTGCTGTTAATGCTGAAATTCATCTGCTATCACCACTCCTTCATTACCAGAGATAGAGAAAAATCCTAAAGAATTGGGAATAAAATTTTAACCATCACCTTACCACACCCACTTATATCATAGACAGCTATTTATGATAAATATCTACAACCAACTTTAAGAAAATAGTAGTGAAAGCCAAGAGTCATGATAAAATGGGGTACAAAGATTCTCCTTGCAGCTCTAATTGGTTGGTGAAGGAGATAAAGGCACGTGGAGATTATCAAGGAGACTGTAGCAAAAACGAGCATGTGGTGCTAACGGCCAAAATAAAGGCAGTATCATTGTGAATGGAAAGGAAGGGACCAATGCAAGAGACTTTATAAAGGAAGACTATGTATTTTGGTGACCAATCAGATACAGAAAGAAAGGAAAAGGATTATAAAGGAAGCTTAGAGACTAAGAAAACCCAGCTATTCTACACAGAGTAAGAACTGGTTTTGGAAGAAAAGTGACCTCAATTTTCAACATGCTAACTTTGAGGTGATGGAGAGACACTCAGGTGGATATGTACATTTGACAGAGAGCTAGAAATGCAAAACTAAAGCTCCAAAGAGAAGGGAGGTGTAGCTGGGAGAGCCATGATATATATGCATTTGAGAATACAGAAGAGGCAGATGCCCCCTTCCTCTTGCCTGCCACTCCCCTACGTTGTACTCAATAAATCTCGCTTTCTACCCTCACTTCTGGCTTGGTAAATTCTTTTACCACCCATGTTGCCAGCCCCATCGCCGCACTCTGTGGCATTTTGATGGCCAGTACAGGGACCAGACCGCTCTCTCCTCTCTCTGCCTTTTCTGATCCGTCTTCCGTCTACTCCTTGGTGGGACCCAAAGGCCTCCAGGACAAGACTCCAACTTGCTGTCGTCCTAAGGGGAACATTCTGGAAATGGTCTTTTCTCCTCTTCAACACTGCTGATGGTCTGAGGTCCCTGGAGACTGGGGACTGCGTATCCTGGCCAAGGCGACTCTTCAGCGGACCTAAAACCCAGTCCCATACCGACCAAACGTCCCTGCCTAATCGGGTGGCAGTGTCCTTTGGCCCTAGCCTTGGTACTCCTCACTTCCAACGCCTGGTGCAGTCGGCAGCAGCGGCTTGGCGAATCCAGGCATGCTGTGAGATTCCCCTTCTCTTTCCATCCTCCATTGAGGACCATCCATCCTGATCCACCAACATTTCCAGGTACTTCAAGTGAGTCACTACAAAAACGATTTCATTCCATCAAGCTACAAATGGTGACAAGACAAGGATTCCAACCTCTAGAATCAATATAGTTGATTACTCTTGAACAGCCCTCCCAAATTTCTATTCACACACTATCCCACAGCCCCATAGCTGATCAGCAAAGCCAACCGGGACCCCACACTGCCCCTTCTCAGCAGAAGTAGCATGAGATGATGTTGTCACCCAGATGTCAGTGATTTGACTTTGCTGATCTGTTGGGGGGAAATGTGGAGCTTAACAGTAGAACAGCTGTCTTAGGTTGGGGAGGTCATTTCAAGATAAGACAATCACACCCTCCCCCAATGGAAATTACCAACGGTCACAAGCAGTTGGTATACCAGGAAGATTGAGCTATGACATACGCAGCCCTAACCACCATATGGGTAGAACATTAACCCAAGGGTGACCAAAAAGGGACCAAAAAGAAGCCCAGTTTCTCTTCCCCCAGGGAAGACCCCCTCTTGGTCTCGCCTGCTGCTCCCTTGCAGTGTAAATAAACCTCGCTTTCTACCCTAAAAAAAAAAAAAAAAAAAAAAAAAACCCAGAAGAAAAGCAGAGACATATTTTGCAGTGCCTGCTCACCCACAGCCCCCTCTAAATGGAGCTGCCCTGCTTAGAGTCCCTGCAAAGGGGCAATCATAGACGTCATGTCCCTAAGGCCACACCCAAAGCTGGTTAGATTCAGGGTGGTTACTACCTGACTACCTGAAGTCAATCCATAGAGTGGCCAACCAGTAACCCATGTCATCTACCTACAGGTGATAAGCTGCATCTGATTCTCTCTCACAGGAATCTAAGCAAGGCATGGAGAAAAATACCAATTAGTTTAAGCTGAAAAAATGCCATGAGGAAGAACCAGGGTGATAATAAACTGAAATTATTTTTAAGTCAGAGTTATGGGGCAGCAAAAACCCTGAGTGAGCAAAGAAGCCAGCAGGAGGAGTGAAGAAATATAAAGAGAAGCAGGAAGGCCAGGAAAGTGACACACCATGTGGCCATGACTGAGACAAAGTGGTTGCCCCTAGAGCTGCTTGGTTCCTAATACCTCCCTAGCTGTAGTACTCAAGCCCTCTTATCCTTAACTTGAGTGGGCCCCTTACTCACAATAAAAGACACTTGGTTTTGTGATCTCCCCACATTTAGAGGGCAGAGAGAAAATGTGGGACAGATGGTAAACTTGAGAGGTAGTAGGAGACTGAGGAGAAAACAGTACATGAAAGCAAAGGCAGGAGAGTATCAAGGGGCAGAGGATGGTCAAATATTTCAACACTCAAGGAGAATGAGGACTGAAAAAAGGCCACGAAGTTTGAAGATTTGCAGATTACTTGTGACTGACCTTGGAGAGAATAAAGTGATGACAGGAAAAGTCAGATGACATACCATCACATCATTCCACTTTTTAAGAACTGACCGAATGTTCCTTTTACACACTTTCAGATAAAATTCAAATTCCTAACTCTTCTAACAAATTCCTTGCTTTACTTGGTTCCAACTAAATGATCCAAAAACGTTCTCCACCACTTCTCAACATGTAGCAAGATGAGCAAGCCCCCAGTCCCTCACAGCCTTGACTTCATTGCACACCCCTTGCCTTCATTCACATACCCTCCCATCTGAGTGGCTCCTTTCTGTCCATCTAATCCTTACCTACACTTAAGGCCTAGTTCCCATTCCATCTCCTAAATAAAGCCTTCCCCGATAACTACAGCTACCTGTAGTTCCTGCCTCTTAACTTCTATGGCAACCTATGGGGCAAAAATTGTCCAAACAATTTAGCATATTATAAAGTAATTAAAATAATACTAGAAGTCGCATTTAAAAATAATATTCATTATATATTGAACAGTCACCCAAAGGACTCTAATTCTGTTTCATGTGCACACTGGCTCCTAATCACATCAGAATTTTCTCAAAGGCTCTTTTTTTATATATTCCACAGTGCTATGGGCACTCAGTAGCAATGTAGTTTAAGAATCTGAATAGGGGATTAAAATATCTGGGTTCTAGTCCCTGCTCTGCCAAAAATTTCTTATTTGCAAATATGGGAGCTAGATTAGATGACCTCAAGCACTCCTCCCAACTCCAAACCTAGTATTCTATGGCTGACATATACATTCTGTATTTCACATACACAATTAAAATCAAAGCAGAGAGCTTCCCTGGTGGCGCAGTGGTTAAGAATCCGCCTGCCAATGCAGGTGACACGGGTTCGATTCCTGGCCCAGGAAGATCCCACATGCCATGGAGCAACTAAGCCCGTGTGCCACAACTACTGGGCCTGCGCTTAGAGCCCGTGAGCGACAACTACTGAGCCTGCATGCCACAACTACTGAAGCCCACGTGCCTAGAGCCTGTGCTCCGCAATGAAAAGCCACCACAATGAGAAGCCCGCGTACTACAATGAAGAGCAACCCCCGCTTGCCGCAACCAGAGAAAAGCCTGCGCACAGCAACGAAGACCCAACGCAGCCAAAAAAAAAAAAAAATCAGGGCTTCCCTGGTGGCACAGTGGTTAAGAATCCACCTGCCAATGCAGGGGACACGGGTTCAAGCCCTGGTCCGGGAAGATCCCACATGCTGCAGAGCAACTAAGCCTGTGCGCCACAACTACTGAGCCTGTGCTCTAGAGCCCGCATGCCACAACTACTGAAGCCTGTGTACCCAGAGCCTGTGCTCCGCAATGAGAAGCCACTGCAATGAGAAGCCCATGCACCGCGACGAAGAGTAGCCCCCGCTCGCCGCAACTAGAGAAAGCCCGTGCACAGTAAAGACGACCCACCTCAGCCAAAAATAAATAAATAAATAAACAAAAAAAAACCTTTCAAAAAAAAATAAAAATCAATCAAAGCTGAGAGAAGACATGCCATGCATTATACCATTGTTTTATATATATGTATGTCTGTGGACATAGATATATAGATAAACAGATGGTCCTTGACCTTCCATGGTTCAACTTATGAATTTTTAACTTTAGGATGGTGCAAAAGCAATACACATTCAGTAGAAACTATACTTTGAATTCTGAATTTTCATTTTTTCCCCAGGCTAGCAATAAGTGGTATGATACTCTCTCATGATGCTGGGCAGCAGTGAGCCACAGCTCCCAGTCAGTCACACAATCACAGGGGTAAACAACCAATACACTTACAACCATTCTGTTTTTCACTTTCAGTACAATATGCAATAAATTCCATGACATTCACTACTTTCTTATACAATAGGCCTGTGTCAGATGATTTTGCCCAATGTGTTCTGAGCACGTTTAAGGTAGGCTAGGCTAAGCTACGATGTTTGGTAGATTAGATGTACTAAATGCATTTTTGACTTACAATATATTCTTTTTTTTTAAAACAAGCTTATTCATTTATTTATTTATTTTTGGCTGCATCGGGTCTTTGTTGCTGAGCATGGGCGTTTCTCTAGTTGTGACGAGGGGGCTACTCTTTTTTGTGGTGTGCAGGCTTCTCATTGCAGTGGCTTCTCTTGTTGCAGAGCACAGGCTCTAGGTGCATAGGCTTCATTAGTTGTGGCACGTCGGCTCAGTAGTTGTGGTCTGCATGCTCTAGAGCACAGGCTCAGTAGTTGTGGCGCACAGGCTTAGTTGCTCTGCGGCAGGTGGGATCTTCCTGGACCGAGGATCAAACCCGTGTCCCCTGCATTGGCAGGTGGATTCTTAACCACTGCGCCACCAGGGAAGTCCTGACTTACAATATTTTCAACTTATGATGGATTTGTCAGGATGTAACCCTATTCTAAGTCAAGGAAGATGCATAGTATATAGCCACTGAATAAATCAAAATTTCCATCAGACACATTTCCAGTCAATCTGATGACTGGAAACATCAATAAACCTGTATCCCTCTATTCTAATTCCTTCATCCTAATAGCACCGTCAAGCATATTCACATGAAATTCAAGAGGAATTAGTTACAAAATTATTGCAACCTAAAACCTGTTCAGCATGGGTACATTCCCACTCCCTTCCCTCAAATCAGCTGGTCACATTCCATTGTCTTATCATGTGCCCTCCTGCACCACTATCACCGTCAACGTTAACACAAATCGCTAGGACAGTGTTAGACACCAGGGACTCTAAAAGGCTTAAGTCTCAGAAGGGCTCACAACATAGTTGGGGAGACAGAAACACAAAACATTTTAAGAGCAATATAAAGAAGAATACTCTATATGCCAGAAAAATGCCTTCCCTCTGTTGGTATTCAACGTGACCTTCTTCCAGTTGGCAAAAAACCAGATCTATCTGTCTGACTGCAAAGTCCCGGGTGACCATTAGAATTAGGGAAAAGGTGAAATGAGATAGAAAGGAATTATTCTTTGTGACCCCACCCATACAAATCTATATTCTAATTAGAATTTAGAGGCCACAGAAAATATATTTGTGACATGACAATGTGAAACTTTTCTAAGTGAGATTAGGCAACAAACCCCTGATAATATACTTATGTAAAACAATATAAAAATATCATCTTGTACATATATATATAAATATATATATATAAATATATATATATATATATATATATATATATTTTTTTTTTTTTTTTTGGCTGAGCCACGAGACATGCAGGATCTTAATTCCCCAACCAGAGATCGAACCCATAGCCCGTGCAGTGGAAGCACAGGGTCCTAACCACTGGACCTCCAGGGAATTCCCATCTTGTACATATATTGAGTTTACAGTTTTCAAAGTGCTGTGAGATATCTTCATAACTACTTGAGGTTAACAAGACTAAAATTATTATTCTTTTTTAGATAAAGAAACTAAAGCACAGGGAAGTAAAGTGATCGGTTCAAGGCCAAACTGCCCAGAAAGAAGTAGAACTGGAACAGAGCAGAAGTCTTCTGAATCCTAGTAAGATGTTTTTTTCTATTAAGTTATTATTCAAGTAGAAACACCATAATAAAACCAAAATCAGAAGTCATGGTCAATGCAGGACCCAGGCAAGGAGAACCTGTCTGGGTGTTTTTAGCTCTGGCCTGTGAAGATACATACCTACAGTAGGTTCTGCAAAAGTATGTATTCAACAGTGAAGAAGTCTTTACCAAGGGTCTAAAAGACCATATAAAATCAACAAATTTCCTTCCTTTTTCATTTCGTATTGACTAAACAACCATCTGTTATTAACTGGTTCCACAGTCACACCTATTTCATGTATGCATCCTCTTGCACATGGACTAAGAAGATATTCATTAACAGAGAAGCCTGTCACTGAAAGTTTAAAAAGTTACCTTTTGGCTCCACAGCAGTCTCCAGAGTGTTTGTAAGCTAATCATCTCTAGGACCGACAGCCAGTAGCTAGTTAAACTGACCAGTAAGGTTCATGGAACCTCTGTGACTCCACCAGGCTCCACATCCCAGAAAGCAGCCTCCTGTCAACATCCTCAAGCCCACCCTACACCATGTACTATCGTTACTGATTGGTCCTATATTGTTTTAATTTAAAGGCAACAGTGATGTTCATGTTGCTCAAAAAAAGGGAGAGTTAGCAAACTAGTTTTGGTTTTTATTCAAAATTCAAAAATTTAGATTCTAGAATCTAACTTCTAAATCAGACTTCTTTTTATTTTTTTTAACAAATTACTGTACCTGTGGCAGCTTGTAACTGGGAGGAGCAGCTCAGAGGTCTCATAGCTGGAAGACAAAATAAAGTTTAAAAAAGCAGTACAATTCCGTGTCTGTGCAAGATGTGTACACAACCAAATCTAATCTTAAAAAGAAAGAACAAATGAAACTTACAAAATCTGAGGGCCCATTGTGATGTACTGGGAAGATTTTTTAAAGTGTAAGTCAAGAGGGAAGTCATTCTTAAATCTAAAAAGAGAAGAACAAAAAGACTTTCTGGGTTATTTGAACAATTTGTAGCTTAGAGTGTAGTCTATGATCTCTGATATCTCATCCATGACTACTATAAAATACTTTAAAATTTACTCTACTACCAACTACCCTTCCTCTAATAATATAATAGCTACACTGACATAGTACGCAAACCACTAATCTAAGCATTAACCCATCTAATCCTCACAAGGACCTATGAAGTACGCATGATTATTACACCCTTTGTAAGAGATGAGAAACGAAGGCATACAGGGATTGAAAGACTAGTAAGAGGCAGAGCTGTGATTTGAAGCCAGATAGTCTAGCTCCAGAGTTTATGCTTTTCTCTAGGGTCAAAGGAATAGAGCCTGCTGGACATGATCATGAAGCCACCAATGTGAACTTCCTGATTTTGATGGCTGTATTGTGATTATGCAGAATGCCTTATGGAATGTTTGTATTTGAAGGGGATACACACTAAAGTATTCAGAGATAGTGCAGTATCACATCTCAACTGCTATAAGAAAAAAAAGTTCATACACTGCACTTGCTACATTTTTATAAGTTTGATATTATTTCAAAATAATAAAAATATAGGGCTTCCCTGGTGGCGCAGTGGTTGAGAGTCCACCTGCCAATGCAGGGGACACGGGTTCATGCCCCGGTCTGGGAAGATCCCACATGCCGAGGAGCGGCTGGGCCTGTGAGCCATGGCCGCTGAGCCTGAGCATCCGGGGCCTGTGCTCCGCAACGGGAGAGGCCACAACAGTGAGAGGCCCGCGTACCGCAAAAAATAAATAAATAAATAAATAAAATAAAATAAATAATAAAAATATAAACCCCTCTATATTAAAAAATATATAAAATATATTAAATACTTCCCTAAATTCCTAAAAATGAGTCCCTACAAATCAGTAAGAAAAAAATTGGCAAAGGATATGAACAAACTGTTCACAGAAATAGAAATATCAATACAAATGGCTCTCGGATACATGAAAAGATGTTCAATCTCATTCATAAGGGAAACACAAATTAAACCTGCACAGAGGTATAATATGTGACTTAAAGGTCTGATATTCATCATGTGGTAGTCTGCTCACACAAGCTCGCTCATATACTGCTGCTGAGGGTGTAAACTGATGCACCCCCACAGATGCATCACTATGGAGGGCAATTTGGCAATCACTGTAACTGTCAAATAACTGCAACTGCACCTAACTTTTGATCAGTAATTCCACTTCTCTGAATTTTTATTTACATAGTTGGTCTGTGTAAACAAAAGAATACATCAGAAATGATGAGATGTCACTTTTGAGATTAGGCTGTTAAGAGATCTTGCAGCTCCCGTCTTGGTCTGTCTCTCAGATCACTCGGTCTAGGGGAAGCCAGCTGGCACCTCAGGAGCAGCCGGATGAAGAGGCTCTGGTGATGAGGAACTGACACCTCCTGCCAACAGCCATGTGACTGAGCTTGGAAGTGAATCCTCTAGCACAGACAAGCTTTCAGATGACTACAGCCCTGGCCAGCATTCTGACTGCAACCTCATGAGAAAGTCGAAGTCAGAACGACCCAGGTAATTTGCCCCCAAGTTCCTGACCCTCAGTAACTGTATGAGATAATAAATTTTTACTGTTTTAAGCTGCTAAATTTTGGAGTAATTTGTTACACAGCAACAGCCAATATAAAAGCCTTGTTTAACTTTTCTTAGGTCTTCATGGACTAAAAAGAGATGCCCTGTGGCTTCCAAAAAGAAAAAAAAAAAATCACATTTACCAAATATATAGATTGGAAAGAGATGGAGGAGTCCAACCTCTAGGCTTACCAGCCTAGGTATACTCAAGGGACTCTGGCCAGGGAGATACAAATTGGCCCATGAGATGGGCACCACCTTTCCAGAAACTACATTTGATGCCACTTGAGTCTGGAATATAAATCCCCATAAGTAAAGTTCCTCTTGAAATAAAATTCATGAAACTAGTCAAGAAAGTATTGATTGAAAAAAGGGGGGACATTGCTCTAACAGATATCAAAACTTTCTATAAAATACCAGTAATTAAACAGTTCAATTCTGGCACAGGAATAAATGAAACTAATCAACAGAAAAGAATGTAGCAAGTTCAGAAGCATACTCATGTGTATGAGAATTTAGTATGTAATAAAGATAACATTTCAAATAAGTGAGAGACGAATTACTCAATAGATTTGTTGGGAAAATGGCTAACCATTTGAAAAAAATTAGATCCATAGCTCACACTATAAGTACAAATTACAGATGCATTAATCTAAATATATATTTTTCTAACTTACTACAAGAATATATCAGAGAATATTTTTATAATCTTGGGGAAAGGATTCCAACATATGGTATAAAACCCAGAGGCCATAATGGAAAAGAATAACTAAAAGAACTGATTAAATAAGCATTTAAAATACCTACATAGCAAAAGACACTAAAATAAAGTAAAAAGGCAAACAACAGATTCAGAGAAAATATCTGTAACATGGAAAACAAAGGGTTAAATCCCATACTCCATAAAGAACTTCTACAAATTACAGGAAAAAGAGAAACAATCTATAATGGAATCTGTGGTTTTCACCCCAATATCCATTTCACCCTATTATGTAGTTGCCACATGTGGTTTACATGGGACTGAATCCAGCTCAATTCCAGGGTTTAAACCAATCAGAATAATCTCATTCTCTTTGGTTCAGGCAACCAAGGAAGGCCTAAAATAATCGTGCATGGTATTGCCTTGACCACTGGTATCAGTTTAGGGATGGTCTTGGTCATTCTGACATTCAAGTTTTCTGCCTGGAATTCTGGAACATACATCTTTCCTTCTGAGGCTTGGCATGGCTAGAGCAGTTTGCAAATATGATAAAAAGCTAGTGTAGGGCTTCCCTGGTGGCGCAGTGGTTGAGAATCCGCCTGCCGATGCAGGGGACACGGGTTCGTGCCCCGGTCTGGGAAGATCCCACATGCCGCGGAGCGGCTGGGCCCGTGAGCCATGGCCGCTGAGCCTGAGCGTCCGGAGCCTGTGCTCCACAACGGGAGAGGCCACAACAGTGAGGCCCACATACCATTAAAAAAAAAAAAAAAAAAAAAAAAGCTAGTGTAAAGGTAGAGCTGGTCTCAATGGAGGACAGAGCTGAAAATTCAGAAAAAAGAAACTAGAGCCCTGATTGAATCATATCTGAAACCCACCCTCCCACTGTGCTTTTCCATTCTGTGAGTCAACAAATCCCCTTTATTAAGTCAATTTAAGTTTAATTTTCTGTTATTTGCAGCTGAAAGGCTCCTTCCTGAAACATGACCAAAAGGAAAAATGAGCAAATGAGCAATTCACAGAAGAAAAAAAAAAGGTCAAATAAATAAAAATTTAAATGTTCAACCTCACTAACAATAAAAATTTTTTAAATTAAAACAAGGTCATTTTGGGGTTATTAAGTAGCAAAAATTAAATATATGGTTAGCACACAATTCTAGTGAGAATGGATCTATTTAAGCACTTCCATATACAGTTGATAAAAGTATAACTGGTAAGGCCTTTTTGGAAGGCAATTTTTAGTTCTCTCTCAGATTCTGAATTGTGAATTTCTGAGCCTAGTAATTCTTCTTATTGGTCTTTAAGCAACAGAAATATTCAAGTTGTATATGTAGCAATCATAGATCTCTAGACAACAGAAATACTCAAGATGTAGATGCACATAGCAGGAAATGGTTAAATAAATTAATAGTATTACAAACATATCATGGAATACTGTTCAGCAGTTTGTAAAGAAAAATGAAACATAATGACATACATGTATATACTGACATGGAAAGATGTCCACAACATATATTAAATGAAAAAGCAGGCTGCAGAATAATATATATATAGTAAGACTCCATTTTATGACAGATGAAAATCCATAAAGCTGAATCTATATATGGAAGAGATAAAGAGGGACTTTCATTTTATATTCTCTGTCTTCTTATAATTTTTTTTTTACAATGAGCATCTTATTTTTTTAATGTACAGTATAATTCTAGTTTTATAGAAAATCTGCATATACTGATATCTTTATAGATAAAAGCATAAAAATACATTTAAAAAGTCCAGAAAAATACACAGCAAATGTTAACAGTAGTTATCTTTGGGTGGTGGAGTTATTGGTGTATTTATTTTCTTTCGACTTCCTGTAGTTTCTGGAAAAATAATTAAATAGAATATACATCCCATCAAAAATTAATAAAAAGTAGAGACAGATTTCAAAAGGAAGAAGGACTAAGCAAAATATGACCTAGTTATTGTCATCTGCTTTAAGCTTTAGGAAATACATTTTGACTCAAGGATTTGGGGAGCCTGGGTAGGCTTGAGTAGGGTGTGAAACTGTAGAAAGATGCATGAAGTTGCAGGAACTTAGGAGCAAGTAACATGAAAAAGGGGCTAAACAAGTAATGAAAGCAAGATAGAGTGGCTCTAACAGCTCGTTATACAGTATCAGTAAGACACAATCCACAGTATCCTTAAGAGCACAAACACTAAAGGCAAACCGCCCAATCCAAATCCTGGCTGTACCCTAGTTTATGACCTTAAGCAAGCTACTTAATTTGCAAAAAGGATTCTTGATGACCTCCAAAGGCCATTTTCTTTCTCTGTTTTAGGAGTAAGATGTAGATAATTCATCTGTAAGATGAACCTGTAAACTGAGGATAATTAAAGTACCTACTTCATAGGTTGTTGTGAGGTATATATATATATATATATATATATGGCACTTAGAACAGTGCCTGATACATAGTAAGAGTTATACACGTGTTGCTATTAATTTTAGTGGGTGATGGTATAAATGTATTTAGTTCCCCTTTATGTAAGACACAGTGAGAAGCATAACATTTTTGCCCTTGATGGAGCTTATGATTTTGCTCAGAATACAGGAAACAAAAAAAATCAAGAGCCAAAAGGGTGACCTAAATCAGGGGATGGCAAACTTCAACCCATGGGCCTCTAGCTAACAATAGATTTTACATTTTTAAAAGGTTGTAGAGCAAAACAAAACAAAGAATATATGACAGAAATCAATGTGGGTTGTTGCCGCCAGCCGCGGCGGGTCCTCAAAGTGCAGCAACAATCGACGAGAGGGGGTAGGGAACTGAATGCACCAAGGTATGGGATCAGAAGGGCACAGACAACTGATGGTTGCAAAGCAAGTTTAATAACAAAGCACAGCCATATATGTACACCCCTAAAGCAGGGAATTTGCTTAGTCACGCCTTATCGGCATCAGCTGGTTGATTGGCTTCTCGGCTTAGTCACGCCTTATCGGCATCAGCTGGTTGATTGGCTTCTCGGCTTAGTCACGCCTTATCGGCATCAGCTAGTTGATTGGCTTCTCGGCTTCTCCCTCAAAGGCACCAATTTCCCCTCCAGGGTTGCTTTTCCTAGCTTTAGGGAACAACCAGGGACTCCCAGTAACTGAGCAGGTCCCTGGAGCGATTTGGCCAAAGGCCATCTCCTTTTTTACGTTCATACCATAAAGTCCAGGATGGATACCAAGGAGAGTACAATCGGGCCCTGAGGCTTATGAGGGTCTTAATGGCGCCTTCCTCAGAGGGCAATGCTCGCCACAGGTTGTGAAATCTAAACTATTTACTATCTGGCCCTTTACAGAAAAAGTTTGCCACTCATGATCTGAACAGTAAGTGCTACACCGAATTAGATGCAGAAAGAGCATTATGTGGGCAGGAGGCAAGCTTTGAACTGTAAAAACCTTATGAGATGGAGGGCCTTTGGAGGTCATCAAGAATCCTTCCTGCAAATTAAGACATCACTGCTCATGCAGCTTCTGCTTAAGGTGCTAACAGTGATGCGGGATTCACTATTTGACTTCGAACTTTAAACAGAAACCTCTCATCTTTCTTTCCGTACTCCTCAATTCAGTCTCAACTTCCCTGCCATTTCCCCCTGCCTCTTCCTTCGCCCTCTCCTGCGGAAGTCAATCTGGTGAACAGTGAGACTTAAATTTATGGCGGAATCCTAGCTCTGCCACCTACCAGAAAATTTACATAATCTCCAAGCCTCCCAAACTTCACCTACAAAATGTAAATAACAATTTTGGGATCGTGAAGATTAAATGAGATGGCGGTGAAACGGCCTAGAGGGCCCTCAACATTACTTTTTGTAGTCAATCACTTGATTCCAGGACTCTGGCCTATCTTTCCAGCACAAAAACAGCTTTCAGGCAATGCAGAGCTCTTGACTAGAAGGTTAGCAGACCTCTAATCCTATTTCTACCACCTGTGGCCATGGGTAAACTCACTCACCCTGATTCATGGGCTTCACCGATAACGCGAAGGGGATGATGAATGACCAGAGGATCTCCGGGTCCCCTCTGGATTAGAAAATAATCTTGAGTCCTGGATCTCGGAGCGGGACACAGGCATGTCTCAGCTCCTCCCACTTTCGAGTCCCGAAAAAGCCACACGACCGAGACCCACCCTCGGTAACATAAAAGGGATAAACCCCGGGCCCTGTACCGAACGTCTACTACCGCCGGCCTGACTCCAGGCAAAGCAGGTGAAACAACACCACTGCAACACAGGCCAGCGCTTTAAACCAACAAAAACACAAGCCAACAGTTCGTTAACATGCGGTGATAAATTAAAAGACACAGGTGACACCGCTGCTCTGAGCTACAGACCGAAGGCTAGGCCAAATTACTGCCCAAACTGCACTGGTACGGGAGACCCTCATTGAGAAACTTCCTTCCGCTCCCTCGAACTCCACTGCCCCAGGGAGATGAGGCGGCCGCGGGCGTAGTAGGTGGGAAAGGAAGTGCGGAACTCGCCGGGGAAAGGCCAGGCGGAAAGTCGAGCGCACACGCCTTCTTACCTTAGCTCGTGTGGGCTCAGACTCCAGCTGTCGGCAAGGTCTGGACCAGAGCGACGGGACCCGACTGGACCAAGAGGCGGGCCTTGCCTAAAAAGGACCCTTCACCCTTCCCACAGGCTTCGCGGGCTTCGCAGGCCTTCCGGGCTGCCCTCCGGCTGCCTGACTGGAAAATCCGGAACTCTGTTCCTCTCCCCCACACCCCTCCCTGACCTTCCTTCCTTCCCGCGGAGAAGGTGTCCTTTCCGCCTGGTTAGCGAGAAGCGAAGGGCGAGGTTGTTAAGGAACCGGCGGCAGCTCGCCTTAGCGGTTTTAGTCAGGCAGTACATCGGGCGCCTGGCCAGAGCCACGCTACGGAAAGAAAAGTCCTCTGCTTAGCTCCCTGGACTTGAAGCGCCTTCCACTTTCGTCCTCTCCTGCTCAAGATGGTGGCCTCCCGGGCAGTTGGCAGCCTCAGCCGTTTCACTGCCTCCAGGATGCTCCGAAGCCCAGGTGAGGCCTGGTTGAGGGCGCCCAACAGCCCCGGGCACAACTCCTACGGAGACTCGAGCTTACCCGGAGCCTCGTCTCCCCATCGCTGCCACCTCCCTGCCCCGGCCCAGGGTCCCAGCCCTGGATAAGGGGGAGGGATGCTGCTCTGGGATCTGGTCTCTTGTTCCCTGGCGCAGGTACTGACATTTCCTCTCTCATAAGTCTTGCAGCGATATCGGGCTCCATAAGCCCTAACGTTTCTGAGCCCTGTCCACCCGGTCTGGCACTTTCCGCTGGTCTCCTCTTTTTTCCGTTAATGATGGCCTTGAGCCTGTTCCTACGAGATTGGGAGGACTAGGAAGACTAGGACAGTCCAGTCTGTCACATCTTTGTGGCTGTATTGCACCTTGCCTGTAAAAAGAGGCATCTTAAAACCGTGTGTGAAATTAACCAGCCTTGCAAATTACTGCCATTCCCTGCCCCTTTTCCCCAAAACCTTTTTTGTACCTATTACCACACTTCAGTAGGAAGCTCAACTCTTGCAGTTCCAATAATCCCAGTATGAACGTATAATATATAGATTTTCAAGGGGCAGTTTCTGCAATTTGCTAGAAGAAGCATTTTTTTAAAAAAATACGCAGATACCCTCTTTCTTTAGGAGCAAGATGTTAGATAATTTTACAACCATTTCTACCCTTGTTTCTGACGGTACCCAGTCAGCTTGCATTAGCTATATTGTCTTTTTGTCTTCAAACTGGCAGTGAAAGAGTTAAAGTGGGTGACTGTGGAAAATCAAGCATTTTCCTTCCATCTCAAATCTTTAAGGTGAAATGTGACTTTTTATTGCATGTTGTACTTAATATCCGTTACTTAATTAGAAATATAATTTATAATATGCCTTCCTCCTTCTGAACCCCCGGGGTAATACCATATGCTGTTTTTGAAGGAGTGCCTGGAATCTCCCTTTACTGTAAGGGACTAATTTCGAATGATTGAATCTCTTCTGCTTTCTTATTTCGACCAATGTTTTTAGTCTCCACAGGACTGCTTTGTGTGTGCGCGCGCGTGCGTCAATCATAAGATTACAGAAAATTGAAATGCTGTGAAGACTGGGGAAAGGGATTAAGAAAAAAAGAATCACCCATTCCCTTACTACTCACATACCTACCGTTAGCATTTGGTCATGTGACCTGACAGTTTGTCTATTTTCCACATTTTTGGTTTAACACTTTAAAAATATCAAATGTATATTTTTGAGCTTCCCCTCCATTGATTTTAAGGTAGTGCAATTAAAAGCATTAAATTTGGAGTCTGACTTCTGGGTTTGAATCTAGCTCTGCCTTTTGCCCTCTGGTGACCTTACCCTCTGGTGACCTTGGGCAAGTAATTTCTATCTGTTTTCTCATTTGTGAAATGGGGAATAATACCACCTTGTGAGCTTTAAAGGAGTTATTTTAGGTGTAAAGCAGTTTTTCGTGGAGTAAGTGCTACTATTAACGTTAATAAACGTTAGCTGTTATAATTCTTTCTTGCCCTGAAGAACTATGATTCTATTGATACAGATATGAGACTTTTTAAAGTAATTTTTACACTTTACATGTGATAAAAGGCTACAAGCCTAGTTTTTCTATGTTTTTTAATAGAAATATATACACACACGTGTGTATATATTTTGCATTGTGTTTTAACCTATAAGAAAATATGGCTTGGGGAGGGAGGGATAAATTGGGAGATTGGGATTGACATATACACACTACCATATATGAAATAGATAACTAATAAGAACCTACTGTATAGCACAAGGAAACTCTACTCAATACTCTGTAATGACCTATACGGGAATAGAATCTAAAAAAGAGTGGATATATGTATATGTATAGCTGATTCACTTTGCTGTACAGCAGAAACTAACACAACATGGTAAATCTACTCCAATAAAAATTAATTTTAAAAATTAAAAAAATATGGCTTATTATAGCTATTGCTCCTTTTAGTAGCAATATATAAATTTTGAAAAAAAGTCTAGAAAGTGAATTTAAAATTACCTGCACACCTGGGTTGCCATTTAGACTCAACAGACTAACCCTAACCTAACCCTAGTTGAAAGTCTGTGCCAAGGCATTGCCAAACATTTAATGAAATTATGACGTTTAATGATGGATGATTAAAATCTCTTGATGCTGCTTTGTATTTCTTGAAGTTTTAACCCATTCCTGCCTGAGTGCTATAATTCTGAGTATGACTATCAAATGAAAATCACATCTTGACCAAAATATCTTGTTTAATTTCCACTCTTATTCTAAATCCAAATTCCTGATTACTTAAGTGGTAGAATAATTTCACAGGAAATGAATTGGAGGCAAATACCTTAGTAGACAGTGTATATTTAAATTTGACTCTCACTTCCTTTATCCTGTCCCTTCCCGCGGTACCGAATATTGAGAAAAACTGTTGATTGTTACAACCAAAGTAACACTTTCATATTTGAAATTGGTGTTAGCATGATCCATCTCTCTGCACTGCTGTAATCTTCGATCTTGTAGGTATCTTCTCGAGTTAAATTATTTAAATGATTACAGAGTAGGCCAGAGGTTTCTCTCTCTTTTGCTGGCACAAGGAAATATAGGCTAAAGTTCACCCAGCTGCTCTACAGCAGGGGTCCCCAACCCCCGGGGCTGCAGGCCGATCCCCCACCCCACGCCCCCACCGGTCCGTAGAAAAATTGTCTTCCATGAAACCTGTCCCTGGTGCCCAAAAGGTTGGGGACTGCTGCTCTAAAGTAAGCTCTCCTAATTAGGAAGTGAGGAAGGCTGGATTCCAAAAGCAAAGCTACCGTGTACTTCAACTTGATTTAGTTGACTGTGGTTTGAAATTGTTTTCCAGACATGTTTGTACATTTGCTGTTTTTCTCTTTCTTTCTTGTCTCTATTGATTTAGAGGAGGTTTTGTGTATGTCTATATGGGGGGGGGGGAGGTAGGTTAGTGGATGAGAGTTTATGGTTTATAAGCTAATGAGCTCAATCAAACCTGTTGTCTCAAATATTTGGTCTTCAGAATTACGACCCACGTCCACCGGCTCTGTTTTCTTTTTTCCTTAGGCACTTATCTTCTAACATATTTATTTCCATATTTATGTTTCTTGTCTTTTTGTGTGTGTGTGTGTGTGTGCTAGGCGGACCTCTCACTGTTGTGGCCTCTCCCGCTGCGGAGCACAGGCTCCAGACGCGCAGGCCCAGCAGCCATGGCTCATGGGCCCAGCCGCTCCGCGGCACGTGGGATCCCCCCGGACCAGGGCACGAACCCGTGTCCCCTGCATCGGCAGGCGGACTCCCAACCACTGTGCCACCAGGGAAGCCCTGTTTCTTGTCTTTTATCTGTCTTTCCACCCCATCTTCTCCCACTCTGCAATCCTGATCAGTTCCTTCTCACTAATTCAGTTTACCCTGTTCTAGCTAGAATTGCCTATTATCTGGCTCCCCTCCCACAGAATTTCTACTTTATAGGGAAACTCCTTTTTATGCCAGGCCTGTTTTCACCTCCTCCACAAAGACAGGGATTTTTGTCTTTCTGTTCACTCTAGGCCACACTAGATTTTTGTTGTGGAATAAATGACTATGAGATGATGTTGGAGGAGATTACAGTTTGGTTGGGGGAAGCACCTGCTACAGATGCAGCGATTAGAGAACAAAACAGTGAGTAATAAAGATAAAAATTTGGTCAGGGAAGGCAAAGATCCTTGTAGACAGAATCTCAAGATAAGGCTTTGTGGAGCCATGATACAGATATAAAGAAGGAAGAGTCACAAATACAGATGACACAGATCTCAAATGATGGAAGAGCAAAGGGAAGTATATCATTAGTGAAGTAGAGGCACTGGAGATTGAGGAGATGTCTGGCTTCTCTTATCTTAATTTACTTTGGTGTAGGACTTTGACTTATAGGTACTTTTATAATCATTACATCACTTTTACTCTATCTTTATAAGAACACTGAAATGCTCTGAGAGACTTGTACATGGTCATACAACTAGTAAATAATAAACTGGATGGTCGAACCCAAGGCTTTGGACTCTCGGGTCCTTTGTCTTTGCACCATGAGGGCTGACTTGGATTGCTTAAAGGAAAAAAACATGCAGACAGAGCCAGTGATCACCCCACTCTGGTTCTGGTGCTATCTACAGGTTTGTTTGTTTTTTTAATAGTATGTTGTTTTGCCTTTGAAAGCAGTATAAAGCTGCTTTTTTCTGTGCCTTTGCTTCCCCTCTTTTAAAGAACTGCAGGACAGAGAGAAACATGGAGCCGCTAAAGCCCCTTGATTTTATTTTTCATGACACTGGAAAGTCCATCTCTCCATAGAAATGCAAGAGGACCTGGCTGGAGAACATGCTTGAGATATATTTGGAATACATTTGGAACTAACATTATGGATTGCTTTGTAGATTACTTATTTCTTAGTGTATTTGTTTCCTATTGTGGCCCTAAATTTCCACAAACTTAGTGTCTGAAACAATAGAAATTTATTATCTTACAGTTATGGATGTCAGAAATGAGTCTCACTGGGTTAAAATCAAAGGTGTTGGCAGGGCTGTGTTCATTCTGGATGCTCTAAGGGAAAATCCATTTCGTTGCCTTTTCTAGCTTCCAGAGGCTGCCTGCATTCCTTGACTTCTTCAAAGCCAGCAAAATGAGTTCTCATGCTGCCATCTCTGGTTCTTTTGCCTTTTCTCCTCCTTTGTAATTCCATGGGGTGTACCTGAATAATCCAGGCTTAATCACCCTGTATTAAGGTCAGCTAATTAGCCACCTTAATTCCATTTGCAGCCTTTATTTCCCTTTGCCGTATAACCTAACATACTCGGTTTCTGGGGACATGGGCATCCTTGAGAGGCCATTCTTCCACCTACCACATTTAGTATCCAGATAATCATTTGACCTGATAATTGAAACAAAAAGATACAGCAGTGGTCACAATAATGGCTTAGAACACTTTGTTTTGTTGTGGTTGTTATAAAGTCCAGCTTTGTTATGTATAGCAGGTACTATAGAAATTCTGTTTTGTAAAATAATTAATTTTGAAATACTTTTTTCTTACAGGTTATATTTGCCGCAACTTTACAAGGTCCTCTGCTTTGCTGAGTAAGTTTAATTTGTCGTTGACATGTATACACTGCTTTTTATACTTATTTAGCAATAAACATGTTTACAAATAAATTTTTCTTCTCTTTTTAGCCAGAACCCATATTAACTATGGAGTCAAAGGGGATGTAGCAGTTATTCGAATTAACTCACCCAATTCAAAGGTACCTAATTTAACTTGCTGCAGTTTATTTCTACTCACTACATTCATTAATCCAGTCCTGAATGGCAAATAAATAAATCCACCAATTTGGCAGTAATCTTATCACATGAACTTACAGTTTTGTTAGAGTTTGAGAAATTGCCCAAGGAAATGCAGTTTTCTGCAGCAGACGTCCTTGTTTAAGAATTCCTCCTAGTTGACTTTAGGTGTCAGATTAACATCAAGGATTAATAAAACTAGCCTTTTGTTACACTGTAGAATGATAAGGTGGTTTATTAGATAAGAAGCAAAGTATAAGCTTTGTTTATAAGAATTAAAACTGACCTACCCATCTTAACTCTGAGGTTATTAAATCGGCTTCCTTAACCTGCTTGACATAAGTCATTATTCATAGTAAGTTGGCTGGGTTAAATGTCGTTAAGTTTCCTACGGGACCTGAATGACACGGTGCAGTTCATATATGAGAAATCAGGTTCTGTTCAAAGTGGAGCTTCATTTGTTTTTGGCAACTTCCAAAAAGCATGTAGCATTAATCCAGTCTTTTGCCAAGAAGAGCTTTATTGCAGGAGCTCATGCTTTTCCCTCACCTAAAGTTGGTGTAAAGATTTCATATTTCAGAAATCTTATTACCAGAGGCCTCAATGAAGTAGGAGGACCTAGATGTAAGCAATTAACAACTATCACAAATTAAGAAAAGTAAGAGCCAGTCCCCCTCACTAGAGTAAATCTTAGCATTTACTGAGCAATGATTCAAACTTAAGATATTTTTTGTAAGTTGACCGTTTTTCCTGAACACAAAAATAACACGTGCCGATAGTAGGACATTTTAAAGCAATAAAGAGGAGAATAACAATCATTCACACTCCAAACCCAAAAATCACCACTTTTAACATTTAGTCCAGTTTCAGCAAATAATATTCCAAAAATTAAGATCATACTATATGTCTAATTTTCATTCCTTTTTTCCTTAACATTTTACCAATATTTTCCATGCTGATAAATGTTTGTAGACTTAATTATAGCCTGCATATGCTTGAAACTTAGGAATATGACCTCCTCAGGAATACGAGTTCCTCCTTTAAGTAGAACTATTTTTAGAGGGAGGGGTGCTTACAGTTGGCCAAAGCACCTGAATAGACAGCTGCTTGGTTGTTTGTTTGTTTCCCTGTCTCTTTCTTTTAACAGTATATTTCTCCTGGATAAATGTATTTCCTATAATCAAAATAGCATTTGATGGTGATTTGCACATCTGTTACTTCAAATTTAGACCCTTAGATTTATATGTACTTCCCTTTGGTAGGTGAATACTCTGGGTCAAGAACTGCATTCAGAGTTCATAGAAGTAATGAATGAAGTCTGGTCTAGCAGTCAAATCAGAAGTGCTGTCCTTATCTCATCAAAGCCAGGGTGCTTCATTGCAGGTGCCGATCTCAAGTAAGTTTTAGGAAATTTGAAGTCATCTTTTATTTTGGCTAATGGTATGTTTTTTAGGCCTAATCATTTCTCATTTTAAAAGAAGGTAGAAGTAAATTTTCTCTGCAAGTTTTTTTAAAGTTATTTTCATAAGTATAAAAAAGTTAATAAAAAAGAGGGACTTGTTGCTTAAACCTTACAAGGCTGAATACAGCCTTTCTCTAAAGAAGTTGAAGTAGTCGTTCAAGGAGCAATATTTGAGTAGAATGAAAATAAACTAACAATGAGATGCCCTTTTTTTTCATCCACCAGACCAGCAAACATTTAAAAGTTTGAAAATATCATATTAGCAAGGACTTGGGAAAATGAGAAAGTTAAATGTTACTCGTAGGAATGCAAATTGGTATAGCCACTTTGGAGAGTAATTTGATAAAGTTTAGTAAAACTGAAAACCACATATCATATAATCAAGTGATACCTCTTCTAGGTGTATATGCTAGAGAAATCCCACCCTTTGGTTTTAAGGACCCAGGCATGCATAGAGATATTCAGTCCTGTGTAGTTTAAAATAGTGAAGAATTTGAAAGAAGCTAAACGTCAGTCATGAGGGAAATAGATAAATAAATGTGGAATATTCACAAGATAAAATACTACAAAAACAATTGAAAGGAACTAACTAGATCTACAGCATAATGTTAGAACTCAAAAACATAATGTTAAGTTAAAAAGACAAGTTGCAGAATGTTTGATACTGTATATAGTTTATATAAACATTTTAAAACCATACATGAAATACTTCTCTGTATTATTTATGGATACAAATATGTAGTTGGTTTGAAGAATACACTACAAACATATGAAAATGGTTGTTTCAAGGTAAATGAATTGGCTGGTAGAACTTCAGGGGTCAAAGGCTACTTTACCAATACAGCTAATATTTTCTTTTTTTTTTAATGATATAATGTACTTATATATAACTTCTTTAAAATTCTTTAAAGCAAAAGTAAGGAGGAGAGATGATACCTTAATATTAGTTTCCTGGGTTAAAATGTTAACGGTTGTTAATTCTGTCAAAATATGGGTATTTGTTATATTATTCTTTTCAGTTTAGGCAATGATAGCCAGCATTATTGGCTTAGTAATTTGTATTTATGGTGTTTGTATATTTTTAAACTTTGTTCAATATTGTATACCCTTGTTTTTTTATGTATAGTAATTAGAAATTCATAAATATTCTGTTTGTTTATTTTTTAGAAAAAGCAAAGTTATCTCCATCAAGTGCTTTTTCTTCTAGCTTGGTTATTTAAGCTTAGTAAGACACTGATGTACCTGGTAGTAGCTACCTAAATTCATAGGAGAATACTCGTAGCTTGTGAGGCTAGCTGAACAACTCCCAGCATATAAAATGACAGAAAATTAGTTATCTTTGGTCAAAAGTAAAAAACCCACAGCTTAAATGTGTTCAGAAACAGTAAGTAGCAAATGAAACAAACTGAAATTAAAGGACATTGGGGACATTATTGTAATAGAAGCCTTTTTTTCTGTCATTCTGATTGATGTTTAATCCGAAAGCTACCTGATAGTGAAAGTGTTTAATATGCTTGTGAAAATATTTTACCACAAGATGATTTTCTCATGTACAGAGTTTTGTAATCTAATGATTGGTTACCAAAGCAAAAATTATTCAACATGTTTTGTTTCATGTTCTCTGAATCCAGAAATTTAACACTCTATAGAGAGATGATATCACTGATATTAGTGCTATCTGAGGCAAAATCATTCTTAAACTTCTGAGTGTTTGAAGATTCACTACCAAATATTGATATATGATAGGATAAGGATATGGTGGATGAAGTATTGAACAAAATAGGTTATGGTTTTATCTTTGGTTTTTTTTGGTTCTCTTCTCTCATGTTTACTGCAGCATGTTAACTGCTTGCACGACCTCTCAAGAGGTAACACAAATATCACAGGAAGCACAGAGAATGTTTGAGAGAGTTGAGAAGTCCACAAAGCCTATTGTGGCTGCCATCAATGGATCCTGCTTAGGAGGAGGACTTGAGGTACAGATTTATTCCAAAGTCATTGAGACAACGGTCCAGCTCATTGTTGGGATTCACCAGCTGCAAACCTTTAGGCTACTATTTTGCCTTAAAAAAAGTTGTTGAGGGAGAATCAGCTTTGTTTTTAGTTATCAAATTTCTGGATAGGTTTTTATCCCTATTCCCATGTCACAGAGCAAGTGAACCAAAGTGTCATGTTTTCATTTACAAACTGAGAAGATTTTGAACTAGATCTCTAAGGTCCCTATCAATTCTAAAAAACCTTGTTCAAGTTTGCAAGGCAAAGATTCAGAAGTGTGATTCATGCTCTTGAGCTACTGAAGTCTAGTTGAGACACATAGCGCATAATGTACATCAAGTGTTTTGTGAGTAGTAAAGATGGTAAATAACACAAGGTTTGAGAGAAGAGATGCTTACCACGCTGGAGCATGTAAGAAAGAAGGAGGGGAAAAGAAAATAACATTTATTGAACATTTATCACATGCTGGGTTCTATAGTAGACACTTTCACGTGTATTAATTAAGGAAACCTGTGTCTGGTCCTAAAAGATAGGCAGAATTTGATTAACCAGAAAGTAGTGGGAAAACATTCCACATGTGGCATGGTGTGAGCAAAGACAAGGATAAACAAAGCCTAATTAGGGCACCATAAGTAGGCCTGCTTGATTGAAGAGTCTTTACATCGTACAGGGCTTCTTAACCTGGGGTGGCTATATAATTGTGTATGCATTTTTCTGTTGAGAGCTTCCGTACCTTTCAGCAGATTTTCAAGGAGATCTGCAACCCAAAAAGAGGTTAATAACTTAGGGGAAAGGTATGAAGTAAGGCCAGAAAGGTAAATTGTAGAAAGCATCAAATGCCAGCCTAAGGAATTTCAGTTTATTCTGGGGGCCTACTTCCTGCTTTACGAGTAATCTTTAGACCCTCACATATCCTAAGATGTTACAAAGTTACATTTTTCAACACTCTAATTTTCTTTCATTTGTTTGAAGCTTGCCATTTCATGCCAATACAGAATAGCAACAAAAGATAAGAAAACAGTACTGGGTTCCCCTGAAGTCTTGCTGGGAATCCTACCAGGAGCGGGAGCCACGCAAAGGCTACCCAAAATGGTGAGTTTAAGATACCCGTGTGAACTTGACAACCTCAGTCCTGTGTGCCCCTTTAGATCTATTTCCTCTGTACAAAAGGTATAATATGGGTATTCATTGTAAAAATTTAGAAACTGGACCTCCCTGGTGGCGCAGTGGTTAAGAATCCGCCTGCCAATGCAGGGGACACAGGTTCAAGCCCTGGTCCGGGAAGATCCCACATGCCATGGAGCAACTAATAAGCCCGTGCGCCACAACTACTGAGCCTGCACTCTAGAGCCTGTCACAGCTACTAAGCCTGCATGCCACAACTACTGAGCCTGCACTCTAGAGCCTGTCACAGCTACTAAGCCTGCATGCCACAACTACTGAGCCTGCACTCCAGAGCCCGTGAGCCACAACTACTGAGCCCACGTGCCACAACTACTGAAGCCTGCGCACCTAGAGCCCATGCTCCACAACAGGAGAAGCCACCACAGTGAGAAGCCTGCGCACCACAACGAAGAGCAGCCCCCGCTCGCCGCAACTAGAGAAAGCCGGTGCTCAGCAACCAAGTCCCGACACAGCCACAAATAAATAAATAAACAAATAAATTTTTAAAAAAATTTAGAAACCAAATACAATGTGAATATATGGGATCAATAACATTTTATTCCTGATATTTATTCTTTCAATTTCAGTTTGTATTTATTTTTTCAATTCCTTGATCAAAATGATTGATCAGGGTCCTTTGTTAGTCCCTGAAGAAGGGAAGAGATAAATAAGATACATGTCTTGCTTTCTGGAACTTACAGTTTAATTTGTTCCTTGTCTGCACGGTACGATCTTACCAGTTTTTCCAATCCCTGGGTCTTATTTCATGATAACTGTTAAGAGGCAGACCTTTCCCCTGATTTGGATGATCTCACTGTTGTATTCTATAGACCCAAAAGAGGCCCATCAGGCTTTTGAATTCTTAAGAAGAAGGAAAGGACAGTCAGACCTGGAGGCTGCAGAGCCATCTTAACATCAAACTTGAGGGCCCTCTGAACCTCATAGCCTCTGGCACTGTGGATTCTTAAGGGAAAACAACACTCAGCAGAAATACTCTTTGCAGAGAAGTTGATATGAGTTGGACATAGAAAAATGGGAAAGTTTATGGTATTTGTTTTCTGATAATAGTGTGTATTCCTTCATAGGAATTGCCAAGAGGATTTACTGAAAGAATGAATAAGCCTATATGTGTATAGAAAATATTGCTGTTTCTTTTGCTATAGTTGGTTCTTGAATGTTGCTAGAAGCTGTTCTTCTAGCACCTACATACAAAGCCCTAGTTGGGTTCTCTTTTTGTTAAGTCTAAGATCCTTTCTAAAGACATTGTCAAAACTATGAAATTTCTCAGTCTCTACTAATTCCAGTATAGGAACTTTAAATATTATACGGATGATAGAGAAGAAATTCAGAATGACATAAATGTACAATTTTAGGAAACATGACATTTTTTTCTCCACTTTATCAATCCATAAGACAGAAATCCTACAAATTGAATTAAAAGAAGAGATATAAAGACATTTTTAACTTCAGGCGGAGGTTTCTGAAACTAAACTACCTAAATGTGTATCAGTGTATAAAATTTCGTTGATGGATATAGAACATAAAAATCTGGTTTGACTTTTCTCATTTTAATATTTATTTTGCTCAGCTGGATGATCTGTAAATTGTAATTGTCACTGATTTTTTTCCACCTTTGTTCTAATCCTTGTTTGCTTGTTAGGTGGGTGTGCCTGCTGCTTTTGACATGATGCTGACTGGTAGAGGCATTCGTGCAGACAGAGCAAAGAAAATGGGACTGGTTGACCAACTGGTGGAACCGCTGGGTAAGTGCTAATGTGCTTCAGAATTGAGCCTTATGAAGTTATTTATTTTCTTAAAGAGTTAATATCTTGACTATTGATTACAGTGAAACCAAACACTTAAGAAATGAGTCATTATTCTGAAGAGTGAAGTTTTCTAAAAATAGCTAATACTAAATCATTTTCACCATCACCCCAATTTCTATTTTACATTATTTGTAATTGGGACATCAGGAGTACAGAATTGAATCGAGTCATTATTTTTGGTTCTTAAATTACCTGTATCATTATCCATGATAACTATTCTTCAGTTTTTTGTGTCTGTGTTAATAATATAATAAACATGTATGAAACAACCAACCTAAGGATATTAATAATTGACATCCACTAATGTGCTGCTTCCTCCCATACAATTTCCTTGCCTCTTCTCAGCCAAGGAAACCACTATTCCAGATTGTATGTTCATCACCCTCTTACATTTCTTAAAAATCAGCATTATTGAGATGTTATTTACATAATAACAAATTTACCAGTTTTTAATGTACAGTTTGCATTTTGACAAACATATATAGCTGTGTAAACACCACTACAATCATACAGTAGAACATTTCTAGTATGTAGCTTTTTGTGTCTTTCATTTAGCATACTGCTTTTGAGATTCATCCATGTTGTTACATGTCAGCAATGTATTCCTTCTTGTTGCTGAATGTCATTCCATTGTATAGATAAACCATAATTTGTTTATCCGTTCACCAAATGATAGACATTTGAGGTGTTTCCAGTTTGGGGCTATTCTGAATAAAGCTCCTGTGAACATTCATTGACAAGTCTTTATGTGGACAAATATTTCATTTCTTTTGGATAAATACTGAAGAGTGGATTGGCTGGACCATATGATAGATATGCTTAGCTTTTAAGAACCTATCAAACTGTTTTTCCAAAGTGGTTATACAATTTTACATTCTTACCAGCAGTGTATGAGAGTTCTAGTTACAACCACTTGGCATGCTCAGTCTTTTTAATTTTAAACATTTCAGTAGGAGTGTAGTAATATGTCATTGGGGTTTAATTTGTATTTCCCTAAAGACCAAAGATACCGAACTTATTTCATGTGTTTATTTGCCTTCTGTATATCTTCTGATGAAGTGTTCAAATGTTTTGCCCATTTTGTTTGATTTAGCTGTTTTTCTTATTACTGAGCTTTCAGAGTTCTTTATATATCAGGATGTAAGTCCTTTATGAGATTTGTAATTTGCAAATATTTTCTCCCTGTCTGTGGCTTGTCTTTTCATTATCTAAGGGTAGAAATTCTTAATTTTGATGAAGTCCAATGTATCAAAGTCTTCTTTTATGGATCATGGTATTGGTGTTTTAGAAATCTTTTCCTAACAAGATTACAAAGATTTTCTCCTGTGTTTTCTTCTGAAAGTTTTGTAGTTTAGCTCTTACATTTTTGTCTGTGCTACTTCAAGTTAATGTTTATGTATGGTGTGAGGTAAAGATTGAGTTGTTGTTGTTTTTGTTTTGTGATTATGAATATCCAAACTGTTCTGGCACAATTTGTTGAGAAGACTCTTCTTTCCCATTGACACCTTGACACCTTGGTGGAAAATTAGTTGACCCTCTGTGTTTGGGTCTATATCTAGGTTTCCTATTTCCAATTATTTATATGTCTTTACTTAAGACAGTATCACACTGTCTTGATTATTGTGTTTTGTAGTAAATCTTGATATCAGATAGTGTGACCCCACCCTCCACCTTGCTTCTCTTCTTTCAATATCATTTTGCTTATTCTAGTTTCTTTGCATTTACATATGAATTTTAAATCATCTCATCCATATCTACAAAAACATCTGCTAGGATCTTGATTGGAATTCCATTGAATCAATGTATCAATTTGGAGAGAATTGACATTTTAAAAATACTGAGTGTTTTCATTATGAACATAATATAACTTTCTGTTTACTTAGGTCATCTTTAATTTCTCTCAGTAGTGTTTTGTACTTTTCATTGAACATATCTTACACACATTTTGTTAAATTTGTACCTAAGTATTTCATACTTTTATGCGATTATACTTTTTTAACTTTAATTTCTCATTAATTACTAACATATATAAATACAAACGATTTTCATATGTGGTCCTTGTATTCTGTGATTTTGCTAAATTTATTTATTAGTTCTACTAGCTTTTTCTGTAGATTCCTAAGGATTTTCTACATAAATAATCATGTTATCTACAAATAAAGACATTTTGTCTTCTTCCTTTTCTATCTGGTTGGTGTTTCTTTTTCTTGACTTACTGCAGTGGCTAAGATCTTTAGTACAATATTGATTTGAAGTGAAAGCAGATATTATTAACTTGTTCCAATCTTAAGAGACATTCACCCTGATGCTGTAGGGTGTATAATGTTACGTAGGTTTTTCATATATACCCTTTATCAGATTGCAGATGTACCTTATTTATAGTTTGCTGAGAACTATATTGCTTTTTCTGCATCTAATGAGATGATTGTTTGGGTTTGTCCTTTTAGTTTATTAAGTAAAGTCATTTACATTGATATTTGACTACTGAATTCATTCCTGGAATAAACTTCACTTGGTTGTGATGTATTATCCTTTTTATAAAGTGCCGGCTGAATCAGCTAAACTTTTGTGAAGGATTTTTATGTCTCGTCATGAGAGATAATGGTCTCAGGAATAATATTTTTTTTCTTTTGATATTTTTGCCTGGTGTTGATATCTGGGTAATTCTGACTTCATAAAATAAGTTGGAAATATTTCTTCCTCTTCAATTTTCTGGAACGTTTTGTGTAGAATTGGTATTACTTTTTCCTTAAATCCTTGATAAAATTCACCAGTGAAGTTATATGGACTTGGAGTTTTGTTTCTTGGGAAGGTTATAACCTATGAATTCCGTTTCCTTAGTAGATATGGGGCTATTCAGGTTGACTGTTTCTTTTTTCTTTTTTTTTTTTTTTGGCCTTGCCATGCGGCTGGCAGGATCTTAGTTCCCCCACCAGGGATTGAACCCAGGCCCCTGGCCATGAAAGCACCAAGTCCTAACCACTGGACCACCAGGAAATTCCCAGGTTCACTATTTCATTTTTCTTTCTTTCCTTTTTTTTTTTTTAATTGGAGTATAGTTGATTTACAATGTTGTGTTAGCTTTGGGTGCACAGCCAAGCAAATCACCATACATATACTTATATCCACTCTTTTTTAGATTCTCTTCCCATACAGGTCACCACAGAGCATTGAGTAGAGTTCCCTGTGCTACACAGCAGCAGGTCCTTATTAGGTATCCATTCTATACATAGTAGTGCAGGTTCACCATTTCTTTTCTTTTTTAAAAAATTTTTTTAAAAAATTTAATTAATTTTTTCGCTGTTTGGGGTCTTCATTGCTGCGCACGGGCTTTCTCTAGTTGTGGTGAGTGGGGGCTACTCTTCGTTGAGGTGCGCAGGCCTCTCGTTGTGGTGGTGTCTCTTGTTGCGGATCACGGGCTCTAGGCGTGTGGGCTTCAGTAGCTGTGGCATGTGGGTTCAGTAGTTGTGGCTCGCAGGCCCAGTAGTTGTGGCGCATGGGCTTAGTTGCTCCGTGGCATGTGAGATCTTCCCAGACCAGGGCTCGAACCCGTGTCCCCTGCCTTGGCAGGTGGATTCTTAACCACTGTACCACCAGGGAAGCCCCAGGTTCACCATTTCTTGAGTGAGCTGTAGTTGTTTGTTTTGCAAAGATTTTGTCCATTTCATTTAACTTGACAAATTTATTTCAGTAAAGTTGTTCAGGGACTTCCCTGGTGATGCAGTGGATAAGACTCCACGCTCCCAATGCAGGGGGCCTGGGTTTGATCCCTAGTCAGGGAACTAAATCCCACATGCATGCTGCAACTAATAGTGGGCATGCCACAACTAAGGAGCCTGCCTGCTGCAACTAAGACCCAGAACAACCAAATAAATAAATAAATATTTTTTTAAGTTAAAAAAAAAATAAAGTTCATAATACTTTATTATTATTATTTTCATATCTTTAAACTGTATAATAATGCTCTTCTTTCATTCCTGATATTGCTAATTTGTGTCTTCTCTTTTTTCCCTGATGAGTCTGGCTAGAAATTTATCAGTTTTATTGATCTTTTCTAAGAATCAGCTTTTAATTCCATTGGTTTTGTTTGCTGTTTTATTGATTTCAGCTGTCTTATTATTTATTTCTTTCTGCTTGCTTTTGTGTTTAATTTGCTCTTCTTTTTCTAGTTTCTTACTAGAAACTAGTTTCTAGTTTCTTTCATTGATTTTAGGCCTTTCTTCTGTTCTAACATAAGCATTAAAGCTATACATTGGGAATTCCGTGGCAGTTCAGTGGTTAGGACTTGGCGCTTTCACTGCTGGGGCCTGGGTTCAATCCCTGGTTGGGAAACTAAGATCCTGCAAGCCGTGCGACACAGCCAAAAAAAAAAAAAAAAAAAAGCTATACATTTTCTTCTTGGCATTGCTTTATCTGCATGTTTTAATGTTATGTTTTCAATTCCATGAAGGTCAAATATTTTCAGATTTCTCTAGTGATTTCTTCTTTGGCCCATGTATAATTTAGAAGTATGTTGTTTAATTTCCAAATATTTGGGGATGTTTCAGATATCTTTCTGTTATTGATTTCTAGTTGAATTCTGCTGTAATCAAGAGTATAGTCAATCCTTATTATTTGAGGTTCCCTGTCTGTGAATTTGCCTACTCACTAACATTTGTCATGACCCGAAAAGTAATACTCGTGGTTCTTTTGCAGTCATTCATAGACACGTACAGAGTGGCAAAAGATTCAGGTCTCCCAATACACATGTTCCCAGCTGAAGTCAAACAAGGCACTGTCTGCCTTCTCATTTCAGCTTTTATAAAACCAACAAGTGTCCTTTCCATGGTCTATTTACTGCCACGTTTTCTTCATTTTGTGCTTTTTGTTTGTGATTTTGCTGTTTAAAATAGTGAGAGCTAGGAGTGGAAAAGAATTGAGTCAGAGTGAGGGAAAATGTCTTTAAGGTTTCTCTTTACTCCCCCAGTAAGGAGGCCTTAGCAGAGGTACCTGAAGAAGACCTTGGTTGAAGGTCCCATATAAAGAGACTTAGGAGTGAAGGCACATGGACTCGGAATGAAAATGTGTGTAAGAGCATAGCCAGTCAGGGAGACCCGAGTCATTGACTGCAACTCCCATTAAAGACTGCAGTTCGTCGGCTGGGCACCAAGTCTGGTATGGGAAGGACAGCTTTCTCCATGAGGCCTGCGAGGCCTGTAATTGCCTATGCTTGGACCTGAAATATCACATAGGTTTTTGGCTAGGGGCTGGACCCCTCAATTTTTGCAAATAGTCATGTGGCCATAACAGGTATTTATAATTACCTACTTCTACTACCCATTCCATATTTCCTTTGCCCTTAGGAAGTACATCAGCTGGTCATGGTTCTTTGTCTGGTAGGGTGACCTTCATTCCTAAAAGGTCTGGGCCACTAGCAGTCCAGCATGAATTGGGTTGCTTTAATTTTCCACTAATTGTAGGTCACAGTAGCCCTAAGAGACACCCCAAGAGATCTCCCATATTTGAGACATACTCTCCCTTACCTTCATTGTAGTAGCAACCCAACTTCCCCTGGTAATCAGGATTAATCACGCCAGCCAGTACAGTAATCCTTTCTCTGCCTGTTTCAGAGGCATGAGGAGGCCAAAGTGGCCAGATGGCAGTCTCATCTTCCAGTTCAATAGAATCATTGTTATGTCTCCTGATGGACTTTGGAACTAAATCCTCTAGACCAGCAGAACCTAAGGTTGTAGGACAGAGCACATTTTTTGTTGGTAGATCACTAGGGGTTAGTAGCAGAGCCACCTCTATATGTACTTCTGGATTCCTGGACCCGTGAATCCTTGCTGCGGAAGAAACGACACCGTATATTGGAGGTTGATTTAGAGCATATACAGGATCCTAGATGATACTGCCCTAGCCTTACAACGTATTACCACCTACCTAGGGCTCTGAGTCTTTAAAAGTCTGTTCCACCATTCTGTCGATCCAACTGCTTCACGGTGATGGGGCACATGGTGAGATCAGTGCATTTCATGAGCATGGCCCGTTGCCACACTCCATTTACTGTGAGGTGAGTTGCTTGATCAGAAGCAGTGTTGTGTGGGATACCGTGATGGTGGATAAGGCATTCCATAAGTCCACAAATGGTAGTTTTGGCAGATGCATTGCATGCCAGCACGGCAAACTCATACCCGCAATAAGTGTCTATTCCAGTAAGAACAGAGTGCTGCCCTTTCCGTGACGAAAGCAGTGCGGTGTAGTCAGTCTGCCAGAATGTTGATCACCTTGCGAGAATCCTGGTATGAGACAGTCAGTGTTGGTCTCTGCTGCCGAGTGGGCACTGAACAGTGATTGTACCCAGGTTGGCCTTGGTGAGTAGTTGTCGCTAAGCCCACGCACAGCCTCCATCCCTGCCACCTGGCCACTTTGTTCATGAGCCCATTGGGCAGTGACAGGGGTGACTGGGGAAAGAGGCTGACTGGTATCCACAGGATGGGTTATCTTTTCCGCTCGATCATTAAAATCCTCTTTGAGATCACCCCTTGTTGACCATTCACATGAAACACAAATATCTTCACATTCTTTGCTGAGTTTTCTTTTTCCCAGTCAGCTGGTCATAGGGAACTTCCGTGAGGCCATAGGTGCAGGCTGAGAGAGAGGAGGAGGAGTAAGGGTATTTTGGCCACTTCCTCATGCAACTTGTACCTTTAGCGTCTGCTCAAGCGCAGTCTCATGTATACCACTTCCATTTGATAATGGAGTGCTGTTGCGCACACCCAGCTTTATGGCTTAGTGGGTTAGACAACATCCATTTCATGACAGGCAGCTCAGATCACATAGTAACTTGTTGGCCCATGGTTAAGCTTAGAGTCTCCACTAAGGCCCAGTAGGAAGCCTGTTTCTCAGCAGGATAGTAATTATTAACAGAGGATGGTAGGGCTTTGCTCCAAATTCCTAAGGATCTGTACTCAGATTCGCCTGTAGGGCCTGCCAACGACTCCAGACAGCATCTCTGTCTACCACTGATGCTTCAAGCACCTTCAGGTCTGAATCGTATGGTCTAAAGAGCAGAACAGCTATTCTTGTCCTGAGCCCAACTCAAAACTAGCAGCCTTCGAGTTACTCAGTAAAGGGCCTAGAGTAGCGCATCCAAAAAAGATGTTGCCTCCAAAATCCACTAGGTGTTGTGCCTGTTTTGTGGTAGGAGGGGCCAGATGCAACAACTTATCAACTTCACCTTAGAAGGAATGTCTCAGCATGCCCCATACCACTGGACCCCTAGAAATTTCATTAAGATGGATATGTCTAGAGTAGTTGGTACTTCTAGCTCACCAGGTCCATTCAGCATAATATCATCAATGTAATGAACTGGCATGGTATCTTGTGGAAGGAAAAGGCAATCAAGGTCCCTGTGGGCTAAATTATGACTTATGGATGTAGAATTGATCACTCCTGAGGTAAGACAGTAAGGGTATATTGCAGGCCTTTCCAGCTGAAAGCAAACTGCTTCTGGTAGTCTTTACTACCAGCTGTCAAGGAAAAAAGCACTTTCCAGATCAGCAAATACACAAGAGGTAAAAGGAGATGTGTTAACTTGCTCAAGCAATGAAGTTGCATCTGGAATACCAGCTGCAGTTGCCGTTACCACCTGATTAAGTTTACCATAGTCCAGTGTCATTCTGCAGGAGCCATCTGGTTTCTGCACAGGCCAAAAATACGTAAATTGAATGAGGATGCAGTGGGAATCACCACTCCTGCATCTTTCAAGTCCTTAATGGTGGCACCAGTCTCTGTAGTCCCTCCAGGAATGCAGTATTACTTTTATTTTACTATTTTTCTGTGCAGAGGCAGTTTTAGTGGCTTTCACTTGGCCCTTCCCACTATAGTAGTCCTTATTCCACAGGTCAAGGAGCTAGTTGCTGGAGGATATCTATTTCAATCGTGCATTCTGGAAGTAACCAAAGCATGAGTTCTGGAACCCACTAGGCCTACTGAGATAGAACTGAGCTAATAATCCTTTTATCACATGACCTTATAAACCCCTGCCCTGTCTGGTGGGTCACAATAACATTTTGAGTCTTTTGGAATTATTGTCAGTTCCGAGCCAGTGTCCAGTAATCCCCCAAAAGTCTGATTATTTCCCTTTCCTCAAGGTAAATGACCATAGAGTCCCTTTGGGGAAGATTAACAGTATAATTCCCTCAAGGAGCTACAAACTCCCCTTTATTCAAGAGGTTCTGGGTCTTTAAGCTGGCTCATTTCTGAGAATTGATGAGAGCGATAACTTTCCTTTCTTTTTAAAAAAATTTTATTTATTTATTTTTGGCTGCGTTGGGTCTTGATTGCTGCGCTCCGGCTTTGTCTAGTTGTGGGAGCCGGGGCTATTCTTTGTTGCGGTGCTCGGGCTTCTCGTTGCGGAGCACGGGCTGTAGGCGTGCGGTCTTCAGTAGTTGTGGCTCGCAGGCTCTAGAGCGCAGGCTCAGTAGTTGTGGCACACGGGCTTAGTTGCTCTGTGGCATGTGGCATCTTCCTGGACCAGGGCTCGAACCCATGTCCCCTGCATTGGCAGGCGGATTCTTAACCACTGCTCCACCAGGGATGTCCGATGACTCTCTTTGGTAATTCATGTTATTCTTACGTTTACTAGACCTAGAATTCTTCTGAATCCAGTGGGCCACCCATCATCTGTTTCTTTCCTAGGAATGCCATGATCAATTAGCCAACTCCATAGGTCTCCACAAGTCAAACTATTCTGATTACTATTTACTTTGGCTCTGCTATCCATTTTGGTAACCATGCCCCATTTGCTTTTGGCAATTGAGTATTGCTCCTTGGCCCCTGCCACCCCAGAATCCCATTATCCCCACTGCATTTAGGGATCCTAGTTGATGGTAGCAGTTCCCACTGTAATTTCTGACCTACAGAGAGGAGCAATCACAGAGCTCTTCAAGGATGCTGGGACTCCCCTCCTAAATTGATTTCTCTTGGTTGTGGTGAAAGGTGTGTCCTCTGACCATTCCAGGGGAGCTGAGCAGGTCCAGCATGATAAATCCACACTAACATTCCAGTTTCCTTAAGCCTTTTAATATTTCCTCTACCATACCAACATGGTTCTGGCATTTCGGCTTCGTTCAGTACTGCTTGTTTTCTATATGTCCCATCTGTTCTTTGTTCCTTTTTTCTTCTTTCTGCTTTCCTCTGGATTAATCATTTTTTTGGGGGGGGGGGGGCGTGCCACGTGGCACGGGGGAATCTTAGTTCCCCGACCAGGGATTGACCCCGTCTGCCCTGCAGTGGAAGTGCAGAGTCCTAAACATGGGACTGCCAGGGAATTCCGCCCGGATTAATCATTTTTTATCTTCACTATTGGACTTTTACTTTGCTTTACCCTTTTAATGGTTGCTCTATGGTTTACAGCATACATCTTTTTTTTTTTAATTTATTTTTATTTATTTATTTTTGGCTGCGTTGGGTCTTCGTTGTTGCGTGCGAGCTTTCTCTACTTGTGGCGAGTGGGGACTACTCTTCGTTGCAGTACTCAGGCTTCTCATTGGGGTGGCTTCTCTTGTTGCAGAACAGGGGCTCCAGGTACGCGGGCTTCAATAGTTGTGGCACACGGGCTCAGTAGTTGTGGCTCACGGGCTCTAGAGTGCAGGCTCAGTAGTTGTGGCGCATGGGCTTAGCTGCTCTACGGCATGTGGGATCTTCCCAGACCAGGGCTTGAACCCGTATCCCCTGCGTTGGCAGGCAGATTCTTTTTTTTTTTTTTTTTTTTTTTTTGCGGTACACGGGCCTCTCACTGTTGTGGCCTCTCCCGTTGCAGAGCACAGGCTCTGGACATGCAGGCTCAGCAATCATGGCTCACGGGCCCAGCCGCACCACAGCATGTGGGATCTTCCCAGACCGGGGCACAAACCCGTGTCCCTGCATCGGCAGGCGGACTCTCAATCACTGCGCCACCAGGGAAGCCCGGCAGGCAGATTCTTAATCACTGTGCCACCAGGGAAGGCCAGCATACATCTTTAACATGTAATCTGTCTTGATACATCATTTCACATGTAAGGTGGGAACCTTTAAAGGGTATACTTTCATTTCCCCCCATTCTTTTGCTATTCTTGTTATACTTCTGCATGTATTATACATTCCTTAGCATATTACTATTTTTGTTTTAAACAATTATCTTTTAAAGAGATTTTAAAAATGAGACAATTCTTTTCTATTTACTCATATATTTATTATTTTTGGTGCTCTTTATTCTTTGTATAGATCCAAGTTCCCATCTGGCTTGATTTTTCCTCCAACCTGAAGAACTTCCTTTAACATGCTCTATAGTGTAGGTCTGCTGGCAGTTAATTCTCTCACTTTTTGATTTGTTTGAAAAAGTCTTCATTTTCTAAAGGTATTTTTGATAGGTATAGAATCCCAGATTTCCAGTGTTTTCCTTTTGGTACTTTATAGATATCTACATTGTGTTGTCACTTGCATAATTTCTGAGGAAAAGTCTGTTGTCATTTTTATCTTTGGTCATCCATATATAATGTGTCTTCTCTACTCCTACCCCAATCCTCCCCAAACTGCTCTCAGGTTTTCCCTTTATTACTGATCTTAGCAATTTATTTATGATGTGCCTTGCTGTGTGTGTGTGTGTGTTATAAATGTTTGCTGTGCATGGGATTCATTGAGTTTCTTAGATAGTGGGCTTGGAGTTTTCATCAAAATTGGAAACTTTTTGGCTATTTCTTTAAATATTTTTCCATCTCCCCTACTGCTTTTCTTTTCTTTGTTGTTGTTGTTGTTCAGGGTGATTTTTTTAAAATTTTTATTTTATATTGGAATATAGTTGATTAACAATGTTGTGTTAGTTTCAGGTATACAACAAAACGATTCAGTTATACATATACATGTATCTATTCTTTTTCAAATTCTTTTCCCGATTAGGTTATTACAGAATATTGAGCAAGGTTCCCTGTGCTATACAGTAGGTCCTTGTTGGTTATCTATTTTAAATATAGCAGTGTGTACATGTCAATCCCAAACTCCCCATCTATCCCTCCCACCCTCCCATCCCCCCTGGTAACCATAAGTTCATTCTCTACATCTGTGAGTCTGTTTCTGTTTTGTAAATAAGTTCATTTGTATCAAATTTTTTTTTTTAGATTCTGAAAACAAGCAATATCATATGATAGTTGTCTTTCCCTGATTTACTTCATTTAGTGTGATAATATCCAGGTCCACCCATGTTGTTGCAAATGACATTATTTCCTTCTTTTTAATGGCTAAGTAATATTCCATTGTAAATATGTACCATATCTTCTTTATCCATTCATCTGTCAATGGACATTTAGGCTGCTTCCATGTCTTGGCTATTATAAACAGTGCTGTGGTGAACATTGGGGGGGTGCATGTATCTTTTGAACCATGTTTTTCTCTGGATATATGCCCAGAAATGGGATTGCTGGATCATATGGTAACTCTATTTTTAGTTTTTTAAGGAACCTCCATACTGTTCTCCATAGTGGCTGTACCAATTTACATTCCCACCAACAGTGTAGGAGGGTTCCCTTTTCTCCACACCCTCTCCAGCATTTATTGTTTGTAGATTTTTTGATGGTGGCCATTCTGCTTGGTGTGAGATGATATTTCATTGTAGTCGTGATTTGCATTTCTCTAATAATTAGCTATGTTGAGCATCTTTTCATGTGCCTCTTGGCCATCTGTATGTCTTCTTTGGAGGAATGTCTATTTAGGTCTTCGGCCCATTTTTTGATTGGGTTGTTTGGTTTTTTGATATTGAGCCACATGAGCTGTTAGTAAATTTTGGAGATTAATCCCTTGTCGGTCACATCGTTTGCAAATATTTTCTCCCATTCTATGGGTTTTTTCATTTTGTTTATGGTTTCTTTTGCTGTGCAAAAGTTTTTGAGTTTAATTAGGTCCCATCTGTTTATTTTTGTTTTTATTTCCATTAGTCTAGGAGGTGGATCAAAAAAGATATTACTGTGATTTATGTAAAAGGGTGTTCTGCCTACGTTTTACTCTTTAAGTTTTATAGTATCCAGTCTTACATTTGGGTCTTTTATCCATTTTAAGTTTATTTTTGTGTATGGTGGTAAAGAATGTTCTAATTTCATTTTTTTTTACATGTAGCTGTCCAGTTTTCCCAGCACCATTTCTTGAAGAGACTGTCTTTCCACCATTTTATAGTCTTGCATCCTTTGTAGTACATTAATTGACCATGGGTGTGTGGGTTTATTTCTGGGCTTTCTATCCTGTTCTATTGATCTATATTTCTATTTTTGTGCCAGAACCATACTATTTGATGATTATAGCTTTGTAGTATGGTCTGAAGTTAGGGAGCCTGATTCCTCCAGCTCTGTTTTTCTTTCTCAAGATTGCTTTGGCTATTTGGGGTCTTTTGTGTCTCCATACAAATTGTAAGATTTTTTGTTGTAGTTCTGTGAAAATTTGATAGGGATTGCATTGAATCTGTAGATTGCCTTGGGTAGTATAGTCATTTTGACAGTACTGATTCTTCCTATCCAAGAACATGGTATATCTTCCCATCTGTTTGTGTCATCTTCAATTTCTTTCATCAGTGTCTTATAGTTTTCAGAGTACAAGTTTTTTGTCTCGTTAGTCCCCTATTGTCCCAAAATGAAGCTCTGTTTTATTTTTCAGTCTGTTTATATTTCTCTTGCCACATATTCAAATTTCTTGATCTTTTCTTCTTCACAGTATAATTTGCTATTAATCCAATTGCCTATATTTTTTGTTTCAGGTATTGTTTTTTTCTCATATTTAGAAGTAATATTTGATTCATTGTTACATCTTCAATTTCTCTTCATTATGTTTCTGTTTTCCTCTGCCTTCTTTAACTTATGGCATGAATTTACAGTAACCTTTCTAACATTGTGTCTGCTTATCCTATCTTTTCAATTCTGCATCTGTTTCTATCGGTCAGTTTGTCTCCTAGCTGTAGGCTGTGTTTTTTCTTGCTTCTTTTCATGCCTTTATGTTGGTTCTTTCCCTGGCCTCAGGTAGTTTCCTCTCATGCACGTGCAGAATGATACTTTGCCTGAGTTTCAAGGAGCCCCTCTGTAGATCTCTGGAGCTCTCCTTTTGTGTAGCAACTGCTCTCCAGTATTCTTCCATAATTCCAGCATTACATTATGACTTTCACGGACCCTGTGCACTTTTGTCATTCAGAAGTTTGGGGCTTAGTTCATTTTCTTCTTCCTCCACGGAGGCTGAAAGTAGGGCAAATGTCTTAAGGGGGAGAATGGTTGCATACTGTTGCAGGCTTCTCCCTCTACTGGGATTTTGTTCCCTACACACCATAAGGCACAAGATCGGCTTTTCAACCTCAGCCACCTCTCGCTCCAGTGTGGCTCTTACAAGCTTTTGATTGAGAGCCTGGTAGGTGTCTGTTTTCATAGCTGTGTGAAAACAGCCTTTGGCTTTTTTGAGTCTTTGTCTCCTGCCTCCAGCAAGTTTGGTATCAGGCTCTGCCTCAAGCGAAAAATCAGGTGCATGTTTTTGGCATGTCCCTCTTTTTATACAAGTACTGCATGTGCTAAACATTATGACACTATAAGAGATTTCACTCTAGCTTCCAGTCTCTTGCACCACCTTAGAACTTCACAAATGTTCCACACGGGAAAACTAGCTTTGTGTTTGGTTTCTTCTAGTACTGACTTCTTGTGTGTGACCACCAAAAACTCTGATCATTTCACGTTACCTCAGCAGCATCCTTCTGCTTGAGCCAAGTCCAATCTTCAGCCCACACCCAAAAGCATCATGTACCCCCAGGAAAGACAATGTCCAGCAATCATCAGTTCACATTGGACGGGCTCTTCCCTCTCTGGAATTCTGTTCATATAACCTTTGTTGCTTCCACAGCTCTCCAGTGTCTTTACAAATGTGATTTTGCAATTGATTTTTTGTTTTCCAGTTTTGCAGCAAGAAAACAGGCCTCATGAGACATAATACATCCTACTCAGAAGTGGAGGCCAGACTTAAATAGGGCTTAAGACTTGTTTTCTACCAGGAGGAGGTTGTTGCACCTTCGCTCAGTGTGACTTCTCTTTTTGAGTCCATAGTTCATGACATTGCCACCTACCAGTCTCTAGTCAGACTTAGAAAGCTGCGCTGAAAGTGGGTGCTGGAGCCTTTGGCTTTGGCCTGCCTGGATTTTGCCCACCTGGGACTGATCCAGGCCTGATTTACATTCCAGTCTGTTGTGTTCATCTTTACAGGACCAGGAATAAAACCTCCAGAGGAACGGACAATTGAATACCTAGAAGAAGTTGCAATTACTTTTGCTAAAGGACTAGCTGATAAAAAGATCTCTCCAAAGAGAGACAAGGGATTGGTAGAAAGTGAGTGTCATTATTAAAGAACTAAGGCGAAGCTTCTTTCCAGGGAATTTGATTTTATTTTCTATAAATCTGAAATGAGGAAGAGGTAAGTGCATTATTTACTCTTAAGTGTAAAGTCAGCCTTAAAGGATGCAATAACTCTGCTCTAGGCTCAAGTTCTGGACCTTACACTGGTTAAAGACATTTTTTTAAAACTTTTTATTTTGGAAAATTTTAAATAATACCAAAATAGAATAATGTAACAGTGTAATAAACACCCATGTACCCAACACCAAGCTTTAATGTTTATCACCTAATGTTTAAAGAAGTGCTTAGGTTGAAATTTAGATTGTTTATATCAGAGTAAAGAGCAGTTCTTTCAGATAGCTAGAATCACTGCATTTTTATGGAGTTTACAGAACAAGCTAACAAGGGAGGCTGGGGTCTTTCCATTAAGGATCTAAAAGCATTTTACCTTACAGAATTGACATCATATGCCATGAGTATTCCATTTGTCAGGCAACAGATTTACAAAAAGGTGGAAGAAAAAGTACGAAAGCAGACCAAAGGCCTTTATCCTGCACCTCTGAAAATAATTGATGTGAGTCTTTACCCCATACTCCCACATTTCTCATGTTTCTTCCCTTTGTCTAGAGCAGTACTCTTTATTGCCATTCTGCGCCATGTTTGCCAGTACTAAAGTTCTTCATGCTGCTATCAAAGTACTTACCAAAAATAACACAAGAGCATAGCAAGCTATGAGGATTTATATAAATGGATATTTGGGGGAAATTAGTGCCAGGCATACTTTTTGGTTGATGAGCTTAAAATTACCAGTTATAAACCAGGAAAGCAACCTATGTCATATCAGTATAACAAAGCCAGTAAAATATTGGACATTAATTAAGAGGTAGTTGAAACAAAATTAATGGCTGTATTCTGTCCTTAGTCAAAACCATTGTCATTACCTAAAATGTCTCATTGACTTTCCATTGCCATAATTATGAAAAAGATGTAATGATATAGAGAAGTTCTGGAAAAGATCAAGGAGGATAATTAAAATGATCACAGTGTTGAAGAAACATCTGTCTAAAGGTAGACTTTAAAACTTATAAAGTCTTCAATCTGGAAAGTCCAAGATCAAAAGAGCAATAATTGAAGACAAGATCAATAATCAAAGATTTCAGAATTGGAGAATGAATTAGTCACAAGTATATTTTGAGCCAAAGACACGAAAGTATATAAAATATGAAACATGGTCCCCTACTTCCGTTCACCGCACACTGTCTGGGTTGGGGAGATTAAACACATATATGTGGTAAGGCAGATGGCAGGATGGGGGCGGTATGCAGCTGCATAGGGTTAACGCGAGCTAACTGGGACAGGGGAAGATTGCTAAATTCACTGAGGAGGGAACGATCCCTGAAATTGTTAGAGAATACATGATGAGAAAGCAATGCCAGGTAGGATGGGCATTTTGAGCAAAGTTACAAAAGCTGGAAAGCATGAGGCTCTTCAAGGAACATCAAATCAGATCAGTTTTTGTAGGAGGATAATGCAGTGTCTTCAGAAAGGCAGACCGAAGGTAGATTTTAAAAGGTAGACAGTAATTAATTAAGAAATTTGATCTTTGTCCTATATAGATCGTAGAGAACCGTTTTCATGGCAGTGAGTAAAAATGGATTAGAAAGAGAGACAAAGTAGAGCAATGAACTAGGAAACTATTCTGGTAATTCAGACTTGAAGTTTGAATAAGACCCCGAAATAGAATAGTAAAAGCAAAAATACGAAGGTAGTAAGAGACTTGCCAAAGAGAGTTAGGAGTTAAGGTTTAGAAGTGTTGAGATTGGGTATTCAGGAAATTCAAGCAACAGTAGTTTAGACAGAAAAGTCAATTAAGGATATAGATTGATTTATTTGGGTTTTTTTTAATCACCATTAAATTATGGTGATTGAATACAGGGTTTTATTTCTTTTATACTTGCTATTGTACTTAGGTTAGTACTTACCCCAAATGTTAAATTGGATTTCATGGAGTTCATGATTAATGTGATAAACTAAATGATGTTCCTGAGGAAGAATAAATAGAGGAGGAAATGGGCTGCACGTGGAACTTTGGGGACCTGCCCACATTTGGAGAACAGGAGACGAGCTGGAAGAATAATTCCAGCAGGAGGGGAAGGGAGTTAAGAGGAAAAGGTAAACCTATTATTGGACTCAGAAAGGGTGATGACAACTCTTTCTCTGACAAAATAACAGGATTCAAAGGATAAGGAGGTGGAGGTTGAGCTGTGGAACCTCTGTTCTTTTCCTGTTCTGACTTCTTAATTCTCCTTCCTTCTGTTTTATTTCCTTCCATTTTATGCTAGGTTGAGCAGTAGCCTCAGAGGTAGAGAATTAAGTCAGTCTTAAGCAATAAGGCGCTCAATCCTCTTCTCTCTCTCACTCCAGTCTAGGCTTTGGACTTACTCTTTGTAGACTAACAACACTGGCAATTTTTTTCAGCATTACTGTATATCTTGCCAATCCATTCCAACAAGGAACAAGTACTTTATATGTTTTTTAGGTAGTGAAGACTGGGATTGAGCAAGGGAGTGATGCTGGCTATCTCTCTGAATCTCAGGTAAAGTTATTTCCTTTCAGTGTTTTATTATTAGAGACAGAAAAAGCGAGATCCACAATGCTGTGTAAAACTGAAAAAAGGTAAAGTATTTAAAGCCTAGTAAAAAAATGTTTTCTTCCGGTGGTTGTCATTTCTTACGGTTAACCTCAGTGAGCAAGGAGGTGCTAAGAAAACCACAGTAGTCCCCAGATGTTTGAACTTGCTCTCAATAATGAGGGTGTAACTGGGAAAAGCAGGGGCAGAGTTAGAATCCTTTCAGAAGGAATCATTTGGACTTCTTGTTCTGTAGTGGGGCTGGTTTTGTTGTGGTAAAGTGAGTGCATTGATACAAAAATATGGTTCTTACTTGTTAGAGCCTGGAGATAAACCTGTGAAGCCCGGCCTCCCTTTGGTGTATTAGGAAAGGAAGGGAAATGTTTTGCACCCACTAGGACAAGAAAACAGAGCAACACACTAACCAGCCTCGCCCCTTCCACTTCCTAACAAGTTGGTGGTCTTGTAGATTTTAGTTGTTTGGGTTGTTTTGAAGTTTCAAGCAATCATTGAAGGATGATTGCTCTTCAATAATAGAATAAAAGATACCTGAAGAGCTCAGGACAAATTCCAGAGAAAACATTTCTTATACTGGGTTGCTTACTGCAGTGCACTCTGATTAATTCTTTTACATTATCACCAGGTACACATATACATATATATATACATATATATATAAACAGAAGGATTGAAACATATTTCCCAAAATAATTAGCACACGCTAATACTGTACTCAGTATTTTCTATCTATTCTACTTATCACAACCTGCTAAATTCATGACCAATGATAGATTTCTACCCATGGTTTGAAAATCACTGGTTTATTGAATAGAACCTACTTTGCCAAGATTAGTAGAACATTGTTTCATGTCCTATTCAGACATGAAGGCAACATTAGAGGGATTCCTTCTTTTCAGTGCTGTTTGCAACCATGTAATCGTACCGGTAAATTCTAGAATATTGATGATGGTAATAGCTACCATTGAGGCCCAGTCATTTTACTAGTGTTTTCATTTACTTCCCACAACAATACTGTAAAATAGGTATTGTTTTTCCCATTTTAAGGATGAAAAAGGCTTCACAACTGGGAAATGGCAGGGCCAGTGTTTAAACTCAGTTCTTTCAAATACAGAATCTAAATCTCATGCTCCTCCCTGCTAAGTTGAGACTTGTTCTCTGTAAGTGTTAAGGTCCTTTTAAAAAGTGGTAGATATCACATGGGGCAGCCTGCTCCCCTGGAAGGAGAGCTGGAGTTGGGAGTCATACTGCCTGGGTTCAAGTTCTGTTTCTGCCCCTTTGAGGCAGTGTGGCTTTGAGCAAGGTCAGGTTCTGAGCCTCCTCTTCCCAGTCTTTAAGATGAGAGTGGTGGTTGAGATGATAGGTCCATTTTGGCTCTGACACTTTAATTCCATGAAAAAAAGTTACCACAACCTCTGGTGTAGAGAATCTGAGAGCTCAGTTATATCTAGAACCTTTCAAAGCAGTAGTTGCAAGTGGTACAGATGAGGAGAGTGAAAGAAGGACGCTCAGCAGGAGACCAACTTCAGCAGCTCAGGACCTGAGGCTTTGCATGTGTTACCTCTGCTCTGCAGAGAAACTGACCCGAAAGAATCCACGTCTCCAAGACTGAGAAGTTCTACCTTTTCTTCTTCCCTTTTTCCAGAAATTTGGAGAGCTTGCAATGACCAAAGAATCAAAAGCCTTGATGGGACTTTACCGTGGTCAGACCCTATGCAAGAAGAATAAATTTGGAGCTCCGCAGAAGGAGGTTAAGTAAGTCAGCTCTACATAGGAAGCCCCTGTGGATTTCAGCACATGCTACGCTTGTCGATGTCTCTGAAGATCCATAGAGCTAGATTTATGCCTTCAGTCTTGCCCTAAACCACTTCTGTCCTGAGCACTTTAGATCCCTATTCCTATGAAGGATTTTTTGGCTTTCAGAGTTCTGCCTGTGCTGAGTTTTCTCCTGACCTCTCTAATGTCTCCTGTAGAGGCATTTTTGTCTCGCTATTGATATCCCCTAGAAATAGGGTTTAGGTTTTCCCTCCCTAAACCAAATACACACACTACGTGCTGTTTAATGACCTTGTCTCTCTCTGTGACTTGAGATTCCATCTCTGGGAACTCACACTTCTCCCTCATTAAAAAAAGTAAAGCCTCATTCTAGTCATTAAAGCCTTGTCCTTCGTTTAGCTTACAGCCTAAGCGTTTGAGAGTCTACTTACCTGTCTCATATCTATTCTCTTCAGTGAGCCTTTCAGTGTTACGCTGCTTAAATAGCTCTTTGGCATCTTAAGTTTAGTAATGCCCCTAAACTCACCCCCTTGCTCAGTGGTTCTTAACCTGGGCAACGTTGCCACCGGGGGACACTTGCCAATCTCTGGAAACATTTTTGGTTGTCACAGCTGGGGAGGGAGGGATGGTACTGGCATCTGGTGGCCAGAGGCCAGGAATGCTGCTAAACACCCTACAGCGCACAGGACAGCCCCACAACAAAGAAGTATCCAGTCCAAAAGGTCAGTAGTGCTGAGGTTGAGGAACACTGTCTACCTGAATTACAGAGAGGGATTTGTGAAAGCAGCTAATGTTACTACCTTCTCCAACCGCTCACCTTTAATGAGATTGCAATCCAAAGCAGAAGAGGAAATCAATAAGAAGCCCAGGTGAGACAGACAAGATTCTGCCAAGAGGGCTGATTTCCAAATTAGAATATGATATACAACCGTAACTGCTTCTCCAGCACACGCGGTGATCGCTCTCAGTCGGGTTGTCTGTGTACCACCTAATGTTGACAATATCTCGCATTCAGTGGGTGAGATAAATTACTTCCACGCTGCAGTGGAATGATGATATGGCCACTTAAATCTGCATCTCTTCACACATCCTACAAAAATTACTCTTAAATTTTAAATTGGACTTCCCTGGTGGCACAGTGGTTGAGAGCCCGCCTGCCAGCGCTGGTTACACAGGTTTGAGCCCTGGTCCCGGAAGTTCCCACATGCAGTGGAGCAACTAAGCCCGTGCGCCACAACTACTGAGCCTGCACTCTAGAGCCTGCGAGCCACAACTACTGAAGCCCGTGTGCCTAAAGCCTGTCCTCCGCAACAAAAGAAGTCACCGCAATGAGAGGCCTGTGCACCACAACGAAGAGTAGCCCCTGCTCACTGCAACTAGAGAAAGCCCGCGCGTGCAGCAACGAAGACCCAATGCAGCCATTAATTAATTAATTTAAAAAATTTAAATTATAAAATGTTTACTCTTAAGCTAATTAGCCACTCCTGACTCCTACTCTGGTCTGCATGTAACTCTTACTGTTTTATGCAGATAGCATATAATATCACCTGGAGAAGCTGTTATTGTGTACCAGTACACAGAACAGACAGGCAGCATGCATGTGAAACTCATGTAAGAAGAAATAAGAAAATGAGAATCAAAAATACTTAAGCTTACAAAAATTCTCCCCCCAACACAGCCGTAATGCAAAAGAAAACTATAGCAGAATGCTTCCAAACTTGAATTATATATCCTTAAATAAATATTTACAGATAAGAAAAGAATCACTTTGAATCAAAAGTTCAAAAACTCAGAATTAAATGGGCAGAAAAACAGGATGATGTAAGAGTTGACCTAACTTGGGAAATAAATTGAAGAAAAGGTAACATCATCTTAGAAATGAAGAATAAATTATAAGGTACACAAGGCAGAATAGGTAGAACCGAAAATTTAACAAAGAACATTGAAGAAAGGGCATCCCCTTTCCTGCTTTCCCAGTTGTCAGTAATAGTTCTACTTCTGTCTCTCTGGGCCTCTTCTCCCTTGCCTCAGATAATAATTTGAATTCTTTATGTATTTTCTCTTTTTATAAATTAATTTTTTATGCAAAGAATGCATTCTTTATCTCCTTTTTAAAAAAACTATTATAAGGAAGTTTGAATACTAGATGAACGTTTTGTGTTTATGGTTTGAATGTTTTAATATAAAAGGGATCCTTCAGTATGAATCCTATGATAATCCTTTTTAGTCAGTGGTACGACTTGGAGACGACGTATGTGGGTACCTACCAGTTAACTTGTTCCTTTTCATCTTCTACTGAAAGATCGATGACTTCCAGTTTTTCATTATTGGAAACATTGTATGACTGTTCATCACAGCATATCATCTTGTGCATAAGTGCATTTCTCTAGAGTAGATAGTAGAATTACTGGGTCGTAGAAGATGCAATTTTTGGTTTTAATACATTTGACCTCCTATATAGGGCAAAGTATATACTTCCGTCAACCATGCATGAAAGAACAAAATTTTTTATATCCTCACTGTTACTTTAAAAATTTTTGCCAATCTGATGGGGAGAGAATACATTCGTTTTAATTTGCATTTCCCAGATTATTAGAGAAATTGGGCATTTTATTGGCAATTTGTTTTCTTTTTCTGTGAATTGCTTTATATAAACCCCTGCCCATTGGGTTGTCTTTTTATTTTTTTGCGGTATGCGGGCCTCCCACCGTTGTGGCCTCTCCCGTTGCGGAGCACAGGCTCCGGACGCGCAGGCCTAGCGGCCATGGCTCACGGGCTTAGTTGCTCCGCGGCATGTGGGATCTTCCCGGACCGGGGCACGAACCCATGTCTCCTGCATCGGCAGGCGGATTCTCAACCACTGCGCCACCAGGGAAGCCCTGGGTTGTCTTTTTAAATTGATATGTGTGTTCTTTATATTTCCCCAGTAGTAATCCTTTGTCTGCTATACCTGTTACAAATTTCTTCCTCTTCTATGGTTGTCTTAATTGTTTTTTGTTTTTTGTGTGTGGTACGCGGGCCTCTCACCGCTGTGGTCTCTCCCGCCACGGAGCACAGGCTCCGGACGTGCAAGCCCAGCGGCCACGGCCCACGAGCCCAGCCGCCCCGCGGCATGCGGCATCCTCCCGGACAGGGGCACGAACCCGCGTCCCCTGCATCGGCAGGCGGACTCCCAACCACTGCGCCACCAGGGAAGCCCAATTTTTGTGGGGTCATTTGTCAAGCAAATTTTTAATTTTGATGCAGTAAATACATGAATAATTTTTTCAGCTTCTATTCTTTATGTTTTTCTACCCTATTTTCTCATGTTCTCCAGTTACTTAACACTCACCATATAAAAATGTGTATTATCACAAAGCTGCATTTGAAAGATACTCCCAGGAGTTGAAGTTAGGGTGCCTCTTCAGGTCTTGAATATGATTTTTGAACATTATAATCAGAATTGTTATGAATGAAACAACTCTAATTTAGGTCTACGGTGCTGTAAACTTGGGCTTCTTTTATGAAGGAAGTTCTGAAAATTTTTTTTAGTTACTTATGGGAAAATGGCATATTGTTCCAAAACTATGGAAAACTAAAAAGATTCATCAGGCATGATCTCTGTCCCTCAAAAAGCTTAGAATTTAGTTGAGGAGACAAAAATGATGTACATGAAGCTGTTCCAAAGTACTGTGGGGTAAGCCAAATGGTCCTGACAAGTTCAAGAGGAATTCAGGGGTGGAAAAGGCAGTAATGTGCATGTATGGAGGTGTTTGGGGGAGGGGTAAGGTCTGGAAGCAAAGAAACCATCCAAGAGGCTTTTGAACCAATCCAGGTAAGGGGTGAGAAAGGCACAGATTTCAAGAGAAATGAAAGATGACTGGAAAATGGCAAAATCACTAGCAAGTAAGTAGTTGGAAGAAGAGAGATTAGCCTTTGGGCCTATCACTGCAAGTTGGCTTTTGTTTGAAGAAAAATACTCGTTAATTTAAACGTAATCCATGTTGTTTTGTTTTCAGTGATCTCAGGTATGATTGAAGATCAGTATAATTCTGTCTCCTTGGGTAGACCAATTCTTTTAGACCTAACGGATTTTTGCATTTACCTTTGAAAATCAGTCATTTATGAAAGATGACTTTTTGTAGGTAAAAATTGTTTTAAATACCTTCTTGTTGTCCCTGCTTTAGTTGGTTTATTAGATGATGACCTGGGCAATCTCCCGCTTTTACTGAATTAATTAAGATTCATACCGAAAGTCATTTCATCCTTTCCTTTCAGGCAGCTTGCCATTCTTGGTGCAGGGCTCATGGGGGCCGGCATTGCCCAGGTCTCCGTGGATAAGGGCCTACAGACTATACTGAAGGATGCTACGCTAGCCGCGCTGGGGCGAGGACAGCAACAAGTGTTCAAAGGGTGAGCCTGCTCTCTGCCTTTGCTGGGAGAGTAGCGTGTGTTTTGGTTTTTGCCGTCACAGTTTCCTTTCTCCTGAACATGATCTGTATTGGATACTCCATAGTTAAGTCTCATTTCCTTTGCTTTTTAGACATGCGGATTCCTTCTTTCAACTTTTTCTTTTTTTTTTTTTTCTCTGTTGTTGCAATGTTGTTATAAATCATTAACATCATTGGACTCTGTAGTCTTTGAGTGCAGAAGAGAAAACCTTATCTATTAGACGTTTTTAAATGCCATATAGTTTATACTTTGGTATCAGACTAGAAAGCCTCATGTTTGTGAATTTTAATTGCCGTATTGTTATAGAATATTGAAACAGCCTAACTGTGTCTATAGAGAGAACTGAGATAAGGATATGAGGAAACGTGTAACTGCATCTTGAAGGTAGGGCTGGGATCAGAACTCATGAACCTCATATTTCTTGACTGGTGTTACTATAGAGAAGCAGTTAACTGATTTGGCTCCACAATATCTGGATCTTATGGACTGTGTCTCCACCTTACTTCTGAATTAATAAACGGGGAATATTATTCTCTCTCCTGCCCGTCCCTCCCTCCTCTCCCCCACCCCACACACACATACTGCCTGTTTTGCAGAGGGGAAAAATGGAGCAGCAACTTGGCCAAACTGGGAATTTGTTTCAGCTCATTTCTCTGCTCCAGTGTAGTAGACTGTCTAAGGCTGGCTGAACTTTGCTGGTCTTCCATGTGACTTTTAGTTGAGTTAGTTTTTTTGTTTCTTACATGGATTATGTAGCTTAAGTGTGTTTTTACCCCTTTTCTGCTCATATATTGCTACCATCATACTGTGCAGGACCTGGCAGGTTTACTCATGTTGGCAGATAGCAACTATCTTAACGTAAGGTAGCAAGGCATCGTAGTAAAAGATTCTGACCCCCCAAAATGGCATGTGCTCGATAACACCATTGCCCTGAGGCCAGCACACGAGTGTTCCCAGAGTTTCATACAGTCACCAAAGTGAGAAATTGCTCTACAATAGCTTTTCCCCCTCGCTGTCTCTTGGACCCAGCTGCCCCGGGTGTCCCTTTTTGCATTAGAAGCATCGGGCTCTGGTGAGTGCCCCTCACCTGCTGCCGACTTGGGACATACATATCTCTTGTCCTCTCGGGAATAGTTTCATTAGGCATTAGAATTCGAGCAACGAATAATGTTCTGAACTCTCACAAGGATCTTGCTTGCTGACACGGTTGTCAGAAACCAGGATATTTGAATCCATACTTTTGAGACTTAAACTGACTACTTCTTTGAACTTACCTTGTGGCTTTACTTTTTCTTTTCGTTAAGGAAACTAGTGAATGGGGTGTAGCTTCATTCTTCATTCAGAGGAAAAGTCTAGGTCATTTATTCTGAAAGTGCGGTCAGATTAAAACCTAAGAGAGCCTACTTTCCTTGGCAATAAAAAAAATCAGTTAAGTGTCTGAGTAGCAGGAATCCTTTTTAGCTCTCTGTGGGGAAGAAGAAACCTGGAGTTAATATTTTATGTAATCAATATGATGTACTACTAGGTACTGACCAGGAAATGGATTAAGAATATACGACATAATGCTTGGTCTCTGTTCTCCGGTAGATCACAATTACAGAATAACAAAATGATGTGTAAGCAAGTATAAACTCGTGGTCTAGGACCCGTGTTGGCTGTTTCCCCTATTGTAGGTAGAGAATTACTAGAGCTGCTCTCTTGTTTGCCATTTTAGTGTTCATGTTTACTCCTCTTGGCAAATTTAACTGTTTTATTAGTGATACTGTTTATGCAGGTTGGGCATGTAGAGGCATCTTTTAGTAGAAAGAATATGGATGTGGGGGTCAACCTGTTTGAACCCTAGGACCCTCCCTTAACTCGCTCTTGGACCACAAGGCCCTCTGAGTCTCCTTGAGCAGCTCAGCTCCCTCAAAATGGGAGCTACCTCACTGAGTTGGTGAAAAACACACAGCACACTATCTGGCCCATGGACACTCAATAAATGTTAGTTTCCTGTTCTCCCTCTCTGACTAGGAATGTGTTTTTTTCCTAGACTGAATGATAAAGTGAAGAAGAAAGCACTAACATCGTTTGAAAGGGACGCCTTTTTCAGCAACTTGACTGGGCAGCTCGATTACCAGGGTTTTGAAAAGGCTGACATGGTGATTGAAGCTGTTTTTGAGGACCTCAGTCTTAAGCACAAAGTGCTCAAGGAAGTAGAAGCGGTAAGTAAGGGGCCTGCTGTACTGAACCCTAGTGTTGTGAGTGGAGAACACAGAGACGGGGTTTTTTAAAGGAACTATAGGAAACTTGTGTTTCTTTTTATAGGGCCATTCATTCCCAGATGTAAGGGGTTTTATATGTTTGTTTGTTTGTTGGAGGGGTGAAGTAGAAAAGAACAGCTTCATTGCTTTGCCAGGCAAAAAGCGGACACAGCAGGCTTGTGCCCCTCAAAACTGTGTCCCCCAAACGTAAGTCTTTTTGTGAACCCATGCACATTGTGTATAAAGGTCAAATCAAAGTCCTAAGGAAAGACAAACAAGTAGCTTATTAATTTAAGCACAGGGTTCATTAGCCTTATATGGGAGTTCAGTCACCCAAACATACAAATAACCTGATGGACTGTAGCCAGACGTCTTGACGTTATTGGTTGGCTGCAAGCTATAACTAATTCATGTCTAGGCAGCAGAAGAAATAGGGAGAAACAGTTTCTCCAGGCAGGATTCAGATGCTCATTTTGTGGAAATGCTATTCTGGTCTTGAGCCCAAATGCTGTGCATAGTCAGCTCTTGAGATGGGATGATATGAACAAAACAAGTACTTGAACTGGGTGGTATGAAGAAAGAAGAAAGAAGGAAAGAAGAGATGGCAGTAATCCAGGCAGGAGGTAGAACCGGGGCCCCGACTAGCCTACAGTTAAATAAACAGAGTGTAGGTTAGTAAATGGTGTAAATAAAATGGCACTGACTTTGCAGCATTCTGGGGTGTCTTGAGTAGTGGGCCGTACTCCTAAGACTCCCTTCCATGGGAGGACAATCTCTGCTCTACTAAAGAATGAACCTAAGGAGGGTTTAGAAACTAAAGACAAGCAGCTCAGTTTGGGATGGATTTCACTTATGAAACACACATTCCAAAAACTTTTCTTTAGGCAGAGTGTAATGTAGATTCAGCCGAGGGAGTGAATTCAGAAGAGCTGGGTAGGTGTGTGTTCCCTCTGTGCAAGGTGGCACTGCAGCAGAGAAATGGACACAACGTTCCCGGGGCTTTGGGGGCCCTGCTGGGCCAATGGAAGGTAGACTGAGGGGCTGCCAAAACAGACAGAGCCGTTTACCACCGAAAGAACATTTGCCACCTGACTGGGTGATGGTATTTGCTTTTGGAAAATCAGGATTTGGGAGTATCTGAGTATAGAAAAGTTTGTTAGTTTTAGCAGTTGGGAAGCCAGTGATCAAGGAAAAGAAAGAGAAAGAAGAGGGATCAGATCAAGAGAAGTGCAGACTAGGAACAAATCAATACGGTAGTTCCCATTGAAACATAAAGGTTAAGGGAGAAGAGAAGGGAAAGAAAGAAAGAAAAGAAAAGGGGTTTTCTATGTCCATGAAGTCCATGGACTGGGGGAAAGGGAGGATATTCGGGGAATCATGAATTTTTAGCAGATAGTAAGAAAAGAAGAAGAAGATTACTGCTAAAGGTAAAATCCAAAATGTTACATATGTTGTAGTTATTTATGTAACATGTCACAGGCCTTTACCTTTTTAGAGAAGCCAGTGAAATCATCTAAGGTAGGAGATACTCAGAAGTTTTTCAGAAAGGTTGGAAAAGAGCAGGGTCCAGAACAGATCTGTATTTGGAAAATCAAAGAATTTCAAGTGAAAGACCTTTAGGAGGCCATCAAGTCCATCCTCTTACCTGGCCTCTCCTTTCTTTACAGGAAAATGGTAAAGCTGAATCTACATGTGGTATTCCTCAGGGATTTAAAACTTCACTTCTCTTCCTCTCCACAGAACTAAAGAAACTCACTCCTTTGATATCTTCATAATCCTTGTCTCCAGACCCCTCACTGTCTTGCTTGTCTCCTTTGCTGTTTTCACCATGTCTCAGTGCTCTTGGCGTGTGACAAACCACTGCAAAAACAATGACCTTTTCACAGTTCTGCAGTCGGGGCAGGGCTCTGAGAGGCGGCTGGCCCTTAATTCCACATGGCTTCCCAGTGGGGGCACTCATGGGACTGCATTCAGCTGAAAGCTTGGTTGGGGCGCCTCCCTCTCCCTGTGGCCCGTCCTCGCTTAGCAGTTGAGCCAGAGTTTCTCTGCAGCCTGGCTGCTGGCTTCTAAGAGAGCAAGGCAGAAGCCAGTGGACTCCCTAAGGCAAGGCCTGGAACTGGCAGAGTCACTTCTGCTACTTTCCATTGGTAAAAGCAAGTCAGAGGCCAGCCCAGATGTAAGAGGAGGGGAAAGAAGCTGTGCCTCTGGGTGGGAGGAGAGACGCACACGTACAAGGAGGGGAAGGGTTGTTGCCAGCCGGCTTTGGAGACATTGGTTTGCTCTTCATAGAGAATTTTACCACCAACATTAGACACGATACCATTAATAATGCAGCCTGAGACTATGTTAGCTTTCTGATCATCAGGCTCTACTTTTGACTCACATTATACTTTTGATTAAATAAAATCATGGCTCTTTAACCCACGTTTCCTGCCCAGCCCGGCTCTCGCCCATTAGGTGCCTACTCAGTTATTTTTTTCTCTTTCTTCTCTGTCATAAAGTCTTGATGCAGTACTTTACCTTTATCCTCATTATAATTGATCTTATTTTGCATTCAGTTTTTCAGTGTGTTGAATGTATCTTGAAACTTGATTCTCATCTCTGATGTTAGGATTCTGCCTGCCCAGATTTGCACAAATTTGACAGATGTGCCTTCCATGTTTTTCATCCAAGCATCTGGATAAAAATACGAATAAGCTGAGATTGTGGGCAGAATGCTGAGAGAATCTCCATTAGACACTATTCTGCAGGTTGATAAAGCTAATAGTTAATAGTATTCATGCGCTGTAGATATAATTATAGTGGTGTACCATTTCTTAGTAACACGTGTAACATGAAGTAAGCATGCACATTTGGTTTGTCCTCTCAAAGGTGAAGGGTGGGCGGGGCCCAAGTGTCACTCATTGGCTTTGCTTTGGACTCCAGTCATCTCCCAGGCCTACATGACACATTCTTAAATGCTTTTCTCCTGCAGGTGATTCCAGATCGCTGTGTCTTTGCCAGCAACACATCCGCTCTCCCAATCAGTGAAATTGCTGCCGTCAGTAAAAGACCTGAGAAGGTAAATTCTGAACAGAGGAAAACCCTGAAATGTTTTACTGCTTCAGGCTCGTTGATGAAGGCTTAGAATATGAGAAGGGACTGGTATGGATTATGAAGTGGATGAGGGTGGTGATGTAGTCCCAGAAACTGGGCACAAAAAAGCTAGTACCAGGACCCGTGTGAGATGCAGGAACAAGTGAACTACGATTAAAATATACCTTTATAGGTGATTTGCACCCCTAATGGGTATTATTATTCAGGTTCAGACTATAAAACCTACACTTATTACATTTGGGTATTGAAAGATAGACCCTAAAATAAGAAGAGATGTTCCAAATAACACTTGAGCTACAGAGCAGACTCTGGTGACTGTCTGGGATGGGTTTGGTTCCAACTCCAGATCCAGGAATGGAAGATCAGGGGCTGTGGTGGGATGTGTCCACCCCGGTTTGCCTAGAGCGTCTAGCCAGGACATGAGAGGGGTGGATGTAGAAGCACTTACAGTGAGTATCTGGAATGATGCCTAGAAATCTATCTTTGGGCTTCTGCTCTCTACCAGGGGAATCAAGTGAAATCATTCAAGGAGAAATAAAACAGTTCGCCTCTCTGGAGGATACCGGTTAGCCTCAGCGAAGCAGAACCAGCCAGAAGTAGGCAGGAAATAGAAAAGGCCTTTAAGCAGCTGAAACTCTTAATACAAAGTCCATGTACTAAAAACATGAAAGTCTTTTTATTCCCATTCTAATAGCTTGCCAACTCAAGGTCATCTTGTTCCCTAGCACGCACGTCCCCTAGCACGTGTGGGCCTGATGGAGGCAAGTTCATGATGGCAGGAGGAGGTCGTGGGGGAGAAGTGGCACCTGAGGGAAGACACAAACGCGGAGTAATGGCAGATAGACAGTCTGGCCACGTCGCAGTCCCTCACAGCAGCTCCTCAGCGCTGGAGGGCAGCAGAGGAGACCCCGTTGCTGTGCGTTGGATGCTAACCTCCCCTTCTCCCCCGTGGAGCGGAACAAGCATCACACTTAGCAGTCCTCGCCCCCAGGGATCTTGAGCAGCTTTTAGCACCTGCTTTTTAGCACCTGCTTGCCTAGGTCATTCGCGTAGGAGTAAGGCCACAGGGGCACAAGTAGGGCGACCAACACCCCCCCACACCCCCCGTTTGCCCAGGACACAGGCCCTCCAGTGCTACAGCTGAGGAAGTCCCAGCAGTCCAGGACACAGCTGGCCACCTTTTGGCACAGCTTTTTTGAACGATGTCAATAGGTTTTGCTTGGGGTGGTGATTACGTGGGTAGATACACAGTTGTCAGAACTCATCAAACTGAACACTTTAAGATCTGTGCGTTTTATTGTACGTAAATTATACATGGTAAAGGCTAATTCCTTTTGCTCAGGAGTACAGTCTGAATCAGGTCCTGTCTTTTTAAGTATTTTAGACATAAGTAGAAGGATAATTTAGAGGTTAGAAGCAACTTTGGGATTGATAAGTTGATGTAACCTGCAAGTGACCTGTGTGTTACACAACGGAAAGTGGGCAGGCTGCGGAGACAGGCCGACCTTGATGGCATCCCGCTCTGCCATTTACTGACTGACCCTGAACTACTAATTTTAACCTCCTGATGTCTTTCTTCCTCATCTAGGTAATTAGACTGACTAGTTCACAGAGTTGTAGTGGATTAAATGTAAAGGATAAATGATAAATGTGTTAATGAATAGTGGATAGTAAGCAGTCAGTCAGTGGCAGATAGTAGTTAATAACTGATAGCTAACGTGGGGAGTGGAGGCAAAACTATAAATTAATGGATAGGCTTCTTTCCCAGGTCAGTTGTGAAGACTATCTAATTGTTAGCTTAATGAGGCTGTTCTCAAACTAGCGTGTATCAGAATCACCTGGAGGGCTTCGTAAACACAGATCTGGGCCCTGCCCCTGGAGTTCCTCATTCAGTAGGTCTGGGAGGCCCTGATCATTTGCAGTTCTGACATTCCCAGGTGATGCTAGTGCGGCTGGTCCAGGCACTTGACTTTGAGAGTCACTGGTTTAATGAGCCTTGAGGGAATTGGAGTGTTGAGAAGTGTTACTTAAACCCAGTAAGGTCGTCCCTGGGTATCCGTGGGGGATTAGTTCCAGGACCACCAGGAGATACCAAAATCCACAGAAGCTCAAGTCCCTTATATAAAATAGTGTAGTACAGTGAATACGGGCAGCCCTCTGTATCCTCAGGTTTCAGATCCAAGGAGTCAGACCAGTTGAATCTGATTCAACCAGTTGGATCTGCCATTGGTTGAACCTGTGTGTGCGAAATCTGTGGATACGAAGGGCCGACAGTATCCCGGTGGTGAGACACATCGACGTAAAATCCAAATATATCTCTGACAGTCCAGCATAGTAAGGAATTCTTCTGCCTATCTCCCCCCACACCCCATAAAAAGTGGACCCTCTCACCCAAACCATCAGCATCATTAATATAAATGGAACCCTCATTCATTCTTCCCCAGTAAATCTAATTTGGCCTTTAGCTGCGATTTTGGCATTAACTGTTGGTAGGATCCATTGCCCTTAGTGAAAAGCCCTAGAAGCAGATGGAAGAGAATTCCAGTTAGCTCTCCCCTGAACATACTGGACTTTTAATCAAAGAACCATGGAACCAAACCACTTGACGGTACCAAGCAGTATTCGTGTATTACAACCGCCTTTCTCTGCAGTGCTTTCCTAGCAAAAAAAAGAATGCTATTAGTTTCCCCTCTCAGAGTTCTTAAATCTGTCGGTGTTTTGTCCCTCCTTGCCAGGTGATCGGAATGCACTACTTCTCTCCTGTGGACAAGATGCAGCTGCTGGAGATTATCACAACTCAAAAAACTTCTAAGGACACAACTGCTTCTGCTGTAGAAGTTGGTCTCAAACAGGGGAAGGTCATCATTGTGGTTAAGGTAAGGAGCTGTGTGTCAGAGCAGCAGATTCAGAAAAGTTCTAAGAAGACTCCTTATATTTCCAGGTTTGTTTGTAACTCCTCAGTTTAAATATACCAGCTTTTTTTTTTTTTTTTCCACCGGTACGCGGGCCTCTCACTGTTGTGGCCTCTCCCTTTGCGGAGCACAGGCTCCGGACGCGCAGGCTCAGCGGCCATGGCTCACGGGCCCAGTCACTCCGCAGCATGTGGGATCTTCCCGGACCGGGGCACAAACCCGTGTCCCCTGCGTCGGCAGGCGGACTCTCAACCACTGCGCCACCAGGGAAGCCCCTAAATACACCAGCTTGTGATATGGTTTCCCCTTGGTGGTCTACGGTACGGACAATGGTGGACCGCTGAGTCCGGGTCTGGGACATGGTGGGTTCTCCCAGCCATTCCAGACCTTTCAGATGACTGTGAGACCGTCTGCTGTGCTCCTGCATTCAAGCCAGGCTGCCCCTGGCTATGGCTTCCCCTGCAGTTTAATATTAAGGATTCTGATGGAGATTATAAATCCCCTTGAGTTTTGAAGTGGCTTCTGGGAGAGAGAGACCGCTTTCAGACCTGGGAAGTGCCCACAACTGAGGGGCCCATGAGCTCATATTCTCTCCCTTGGCAGGATGGACCTGGCTTCTATACCACCAGGTGCCTCGCACCCATGATGTCTGAAGTCATCCGAATTCTCCAGGTTGGTATCGATGTTAGAATGTTTGAGGCATCTTCCACGCTTTAAACTAGTTTTCCAAACCGGTAATGTTAAGGTGAGGAGCAGGCTTCCTTCTAATACACTGACTCCTGGCTCTTCTCCAAGAAGGCCCTTTGGTGCCCTCTCTTTCCACACAGGGCTGGAAAGTCATGGGCTAACACTGCACTAAAATGGGCAGAATTTTAGCTCTGCTCCCTTAGCATCCTCCCTGCTCCAACGAGCCAAAGGCCTCCGACGCGCTCTGTGCGCGGTTTCTGCATCCCCATCCGCAACAGGGCCCGTTTGGTCGGGTTGGTGCTACACCTGCTTCTGCTGCGTGCAGACCCCTCCAGTGGCCATACAGGTCGGTCACTGGCGGGAAGGGCGTGGCCCCTCCTCGCTGGGCTCTTATCAGACCTGGGCATCGCAGGACTCTACAGTACTACTCCTCGGGAATGTCTCTTCTCTCAGCATCGGGAAACTTAGCCCTGTCCGGCATGGAATCTCGTTATTCTTGAGATCCAGGATTGCAAACAAGAAGGAAATGAATAATTTGTTCATCTCTAGACTTCCTTGAAATTCTGTAGGTTCGGAAAGGCTCAGCCTTTCCCCTTGTGGCTCCCAGGCCTCTTTGTGCTTCCCTGAGTGAAACAGTCCCAGTCCTGGGCCTGGCCAGGCGGCACCCAGAAGAGAAGTGGGTGCTGCACAAGGCCGTTTGGGAGGGCAGCACAAGGAGCCCCTAGGGGAATCTGGGACGGCCTTCCCCTGAGGTCCGGCTTTACTTCCCATCCAGGAAGGAGTTGGCCCTAAGAAGCTGGATTCCCTGACCACAAGCTTTGGCTTCCCTGTGGGCGCTGCTACACTGGTGGATGAAGTTGGCGTGGATGTAGCAAAACACGTAGCAGAAAATCTAGGCAAAGTGTTTGGGGAGCGGTTTGCAGGTGGAAGCCTAGAAGTGCTGAAGCAGATGATATCCAAGGGCTTCCTGGGTGAGTAGCCGCAAAGAAACGTAACTGGCATCGTTCATGACAGAGTTCCTGAGACCAAAGAGTTGCAGAAGGCCCGCGTGGAAGAGTATGTTTTCTAAACACAGAGCCCACCGTCAGAGGGAGTTTAAACATGATTTCACGGCCACCTCTTTTTAGGCTGAGCCTGTCGATTATGGACAAAAGGCAGAACTCTGGCCTCCTGAGGCTCTGCCGTTGCCCAAGCTATGCAAGATTGAGAAGGCATTTCATCCTGCCCGAGGCCTCTTCTACACCCGTGATACTGCGGGAGCACTGTGTCCAGGCTTTCCATGTTGTCTGACTACCTTTGTGGAGGAAGTAAACCTCTGAGTAGAGGATGTAACTGAGGTCCACCAGAGAGGTGGCTTTCTCTCTCAGCAAAGTAGCAACAAAACCAGCACTAGGACCCGGGCAGCCTAGGGCCTGGTGTTGCATACCTGGACATTAAAACTCACCCACCTGGCCTTTCCTACCCAGATACACAGATTTCCAAGGTCCAGAAAACAAGCTCTTTTTTCCTGCGCTGCCAACTCTTCTGACAAACACCAATTTCTAGAGTAGGCTAGATCTACAAATTCAGGAATACAGAAAAGAGGCTAGAGCTTTATAACAGACTAGCAGAGAAGAGGGCCCGGGCTCTGAGGATTTACCTCTCCCTTTCCTTGCTTCTTTTAGGTCGCAAGTCCGGGAAGGGCTTTTACATCTACCAGGAGGGTGTGAAGAATAAGAATTTGAATTCTGACATAGACAGTATTTTGGCAAGTCTGAAGATGCCTTCTCAGCCTGATGTGTAAGTTCATTTGAGGGGCTATTGGTGCAGAAGCATGTTTCTCACCAACCCGCAGCTTCTTGGACCCTCTGCCATCATTTTTGTTATGATCAACATACGTGACCAGAGAGAACATTCCTGATGCTTAACACTTTTTGCCCTTCCACATTCCACCTTGTCCTCTACCAGGCCTCAGGGTAAGGACTGCAGCCCAGCCTTGGGAAGACCCCTTGGGAAGCCTTCCCTCTGAGGGTCCCAGAGAGCAACTAGAAAGACGGTTCTCCTAGGCCTGCTCACCCTCCACCCTGTTTATTATCATTTGTAATCAGCAGCTGCTGATGTCAAGAGATACCGTCTACCCCGCCAGACCCTGTTCTCAGTGCCCAGCTTCGGGTTAATTAGGGCAAGTAGCCCTCTGCTGTCTTTTCCCAAGGGCAGCACCTTCTCTAGCGTTGGAGGTTCACTGGGGCTGGCCTGGAGCTCCGGCAGCACCAGCCCTCACTCCCGTTCTGCACCGGGGCGCCTGCGTCCTCCCCTTTTACCCTCCCCCTCCCTGAATGTCTCTCCCTGTTGGCAGCTCCTCGGACGAAGACATCCAGTACCGCCTGGTGACCAGATTTGTGAACGAGGCTGTCCTGTGCCTGCAGGAAGGGGTCTTGGCCACGCCCACAGAGGGAGACATCGGTGCCGTCTTCGGGCTTGGCTTCCCCCCCTGTCTCGGAGGTCGGGCTTGCAAGTCAGGAAGGTAGCTTGCTTCATCCCGGAGCTCGTTTCACTTCTCCTTCGACAACGTCCTGTTTTCTCCTTTCAGGGCCCTTCCGCTTTGTGGATCTGTACGGCGCTCAGAAGATAGTGGACCGGCTCCGGAAGTACGAGGCTGCCTATGGAAAACAGTTCACCCCGTGCCAGCTGCTTATGGACCACGCCAGCAGCCCTAACAAGAAGTTCTACCAGTGAGCGGGCCCTGAACCCTGCTCACTCACCCACTAACGCCGACCGCGGTAGCGCTGGTTCTCGACGGAGTGGCATCGAGGTTTATCAGAGTAACCAGAAGGAAAACAAATTCTGGCACTGGGTGTGTGCCTTGATTCAAGTGCCTTCAGCTGTGAGCATCTCTCCCTCCCAGGGAAGTCTGGCTGTGAAATAGTTTGTATTTCATGTTGGAAGGTGGAACCCTCTGTGCTCACGAATTTGTAAGTAAGCCCCGAGGCCCAGAGTAGCAGCGTCTCTGGAGCCATCCTTGCTGCCTGTTCCTCCCGGGAGACCAGTGGTGGCCAATGGTGGTAAGGGCTTCTGCACCCAGCCAAATATTTAACAATAAAAATCAAACACTTTATCAGCTTCTCTGCCTGCCTACTGCTTTCTCTTCTGTCTTTGCCCTGTGGTTTAACCCCCTTTCCTTCAAGGGCTGAGCTGGAATACAGCCCGGTGCCTCGGGGTAGGAATGTACTGGGGCAGCACCTTTAGAGAGAGGCTGTGTTGATGGAAAGTGGGATTTTATGAGCCTAAAGCCTTTTAAACCAACTGCATTGAGATGCTTTGGCTGGGCTGCTGCTTACAGTGGGGAAGAGGCCCTGGCGAAGCAGAACAGCGGGAGAGGTGTGGAGGGCCGGCGTATAAAAGAGTCCTTTCCGTTGCAGTTCTACCCAGTTCTTTTCCTGGTGTGACTCGCTCACGTGCGCACCTCAGGATGCCTGTGGAACGCTGGCATTAAGCAGAGGAGGTGACGTTTTCCCGGCCAGTGCATCCCGCGCGTCTTGGCTGCCCCAGAGCACAGAAGGTGGAAGATGCCTGCACAGTGATCACAGGCATCCCGTGTGGCCCACCGCCGTCTCCCCTCTTCTAGAGCCTCCGCGCTTCCCCCCGGCCTGCCCTCTGGTGGAAAGTTCCTACGCTTGTGTTCTGGCAGAAGCATTGCCCGGTCCAGGTAAACAGCTTCGGGCTCCTCACCGGGTCGGGCAGAAGGACCCACGCCGTGCGCGCGCGGCATCATCGTTCAAGTCCCATCACGCTGCGCAGTCTCCTCTTTGAGATGTCACCAGTTCCTCCTTTCTCTGCCCCAGTGGCGAGGACTTCAGCTATCCCCCTGGCTAGCTCTGCTACGGGGGCTGGCAGGCGGGAAGCTCGCTCAGCTCCAGCTCTACTCAGCACGCACAGTTGGTAGCTAGGAAGCCAGACTCTAAAAGCAAGGCATCTCCGAGTTGGGAGTTCTCAGGTGACCCATAGAAGGTAGAGAACTGATCCTCTACACCAAGGCCATTAACAGGCTTCTGGGGGGTGGGGTGGGGTGGGGGGGTCGGAGCAGCCTCAAGGCAGGTATTTGGACAGGGCAGGAGGTTCACCCTGGGGAGTGGCTTGGAGCTTTGAAGTATGACCTTTCCGCTTAGCAGCAGGTGTGACTCATGTTGAAACATCAGTGGGAATTGAGGGTTCTTGTAGTTGAGGGGCTGGTGAGGGGTGTTCGGAAGGGAACGAGGGCTGCTCCACCAGCTGCCTCTGAGGAACACGTGGGCCATGTACACAGTTTCCGATGTCCTCTGCTGCCCGCAGGCATACACGTTGTGCCAGTAGGTCCCCACGGCCCTCTGAAAGAACACAGCTGATGCCCAGAATTCCACCTGCACTACTCTTCAGTGGTCTAGCGTTTATTTCACCAGCCCTTGAGGATTCACTGAGTGATCGGCAAGGAAACCCAACGTCTCAGCATCCCAGTTTCTGTGCTCTTACTTCCTGACTCCCATTCCCTCGGTGCTGAGGCAGCCTGCTTACGGCGTGAGCAATAGCACGGCTTCGCTACTCTCAGATGGAAAGATGGGGTAGATATCTCGGCGAGGCAGACGAGAAGGCTGATAAGCCCTGGGCCTGACACTAGGAGAATTAGTGTGCTTCTGGTAGATGAGATGGGGAAGAGGGAGGGGGGTCGGACACAACAGCAAACATGCTCTGGGTGCTGGCAGATCACCGTGCTCGAGACACAGGGCACAAAGACCTGCTTTGAAGCAAGGGAACAAGTGCGAGAGGACTGAGCTCCAGGAGGAAAAGAGCAGGTTTTCCCAAGCCATCGTGCTTTCCCTTTCCTCCCCATCCCACCTGTGCCAGTGACAGAAAACCACGAAGGGACACCATGTGTTTGCCAGGGTCAAGTGACGGGCCAGGAGACCGATGGGAGTGATGGAAGGCCACTTGCCTCAAGAATCGGGGAGCAGCTGCCCTCAATCCACCTGCTCTTCCACAGAGTCAGAGTCTTCGTGGACTGGACCCAACAGGCAGGATGGCGGGCTGGTTGCAGTGAGCTCGCGGCAGAAGCCTGTGCGCTGGAGACATGGGGGAGCATCTGCCTCCCTAACTAGATAAGCAGGTCAAGAGCAGAGCTGTGCTCTTCCAAAGCCATCAGCCAAGAACCAGAACCCACAGGTGGAGCCTCTGAGGTGTGGTGGCACAGGCTTGTGCTTGATACACCTGTGTTCAGGGCCAGAGGCCCAACACACAGCGGAGCAGAGGGGAAAGGAGGGCATCCCCAAGATACAGAAATCGGCACCCCGACTCTGGGGCAGCTAGGCTAAAAGCCCACAGAGCACAGAGGAGAGAGGGCACTTGGGGAATTTGTGCTTAGATCATGGACCATCTTCCCTTGTCTCCAGCCTGCACCTACAAGCTATGAAGTGCGAGCTGTCAGTGGAGCTCTGCAGCAAGACAGAGGGGGCTGTTAGGCCACCGTGAAGGCCTGCTCTTGAACCCCCATGGGAATCGCAGCAATGTGCCTCCAGCCCCTTCCCCGCGTACTCTGCACACTGAAAGGCAAGAATGCGTGCAGGGCTCTGGCCCAGAGGACCCCGTTTCCACATGTGTCTCCCTGGATGCACTCTCCATGGCTGCTCAGCAGCCTCAGTCTTGGCATAGATTCTTCCTGCAGGCAGGCCCCGCCTCTGGGAGTGCCGTCACCCTGCAGACCCAGGGCTGGCCCCCCAGGGCCTCCGGGCCAAAATTCCAGTTGTGCAGCCCTGAGCTGGGAAGTCAGATCTTGGGCCGCCAGCCTTTGATGAACTGCATGATCTTCTTGACCTGCAGCTTGGTGAGGTGAAAGTCATCTGCCAAGATGTCCTCACTGAGCTGCACGAAGATGCTGCCATCAATGCGCTCTCGGGCAAAGAAGCTCACCACGTCCTCCGAGAGCCCGATGAAACGCAGACTTCGCGAGACCTCCTCCAGGGAGAGTGCAGACAGGTCAGCGGGGGGCTGCCAGGAGGAGGCATCCCGGCCGCCCCAGCCTGTGGCCCCATCCCGGGGACTGGCCGGAGGCCCTTCTAGGCGCCCCTGGGTGAGGAGGAGTCGTGCTCTGCCTGCTTCGGGACCCTGCAGGGCCACAGGGGACAGGGGGGCGGGGACCTGCCGCAGCACCAAACCTTCAGGCTCAAAGGCCTTGGGGGGTCCAAGTGGCAGAAGGCCAGGCCCAGGCGCCCTCACAGCTCTGGGCTCCTGACAGCGCAGCAGCTCCGGCTCTGGAGAACTGCCCCGGCCCAGCTCAAAGGGATCAGAGGGCTCCAGGGCCGGTGCCTGCCGCTCAGAGGAAGAGGAGGAGGAGCTGGGACAGGAGGAGGAGGCAGCAGCCGAATAGGCCTGGCCTGGAGGGCCCGGGCCCGGGGAATGAGCAGGGCTGGAGGTAGCCAGGGGACCTGAGCTGGCTGTGGGCCCAGAAGATGAGGCGGCGGAAGGGCCTGTGGGGTAGGCAGGCCCGGAAAAGGGGTTCAGAGCTCCAAGGGGAGTGAAGCGTTTCTGGGGGTAGGAGGGCTTGAATGGAGGCGGGCAGCTGTGGTAGGTCTTGACCGGGGTGTCGGCCCCCCAGAGAGAGGCAGCTCCACTGCTCAGGGGCTCTACAAGGGCCCGGGAGGCCTGGCTGGGCTGCGTCGTCGAGGGCAGGGGTCCCGGGGGTGGGCGGCTGGGGGACTCGCCCACCTTGCAGTCTCCCCAGGTGCACGGGTAGCAATAGAGGGAGTAGGTATCCGGTGACGGAGAGCCACTGCCACTGCGGGAGCCCACCCTGTGGACAAAGAGACAGACACAGATGGAAGGGTAAGCACAGCAAGAGGGAAACGCGACAGGGCCACACACGACACAGCAAACCACCGCTCCCCCAGGTCACAGAGGCCGCTGCTCCGATCTCAGCAGCGCTGGCCTGCACCCCAGCCCCCGACGCCTGAGGCCCTCTGAGATTGCCCTATTCTTTCTCCCGGCACCGCCTCCCCAGGAAAAATTAAACTAAACTGAATTACGCAGAAAATTTTCAATAGCAAGGAGCACTCCACCCTCTGGCAGATCCCACTCTGGAGGGAAACAGAACAACACTCCCAACCGACTGTCATCATTTAGAAGAGATAACTGAAGCAGGAAGCCCTGGACCCCGGGGCCCCCTCCCTCAGGTACTGCTCGGAACCTCTGAACCCCGGGCCTGAAGTCTTCCTCTTCCTCAGCACTGGCCCCCCTCCCCACCCTCCCCTGCTTCAATCCACCTGAGGAGGCCCAGGACCAAGAGAAGGAAGGGGCTCACCCATCCTGGAGGCCAGAGGAGTAGTAGGAGAGGCTGGAGCTGGGGGAGTGGACAGGCTGCAGCTTGGGGAAGCGTGGGGGCACCGGGGGACTGCCCGAGAGCCGGCCATTGGCACTGCCACCTCGGGGGGGCACAGGAGGGGCATTGAGCAGGCGGCACTCCTCCTTCACCTGCAAAGCACAGGGCCATGACGCCACCCCCAGTCCCCAGGCAGCTGGGCCAGGGCGGCGTCTGGGACTGACACTGCCCCACTTTGCCAAGAGCCTGCCTTGCCTTACACCCCAGCTCCTCACCCAGCCACCCACCCCTTCTCGTCTCTCCAGCCCGTTTCACTCATCGAGAGCCGACAACACATACACTGTCTCCTGTGGCCTTGGAAATCCATCTTGAATGTAAGAAAAAATAGAGAAGTAGATAAAAAACAATCAGTTAAGTAGACATATTCCCTCCTCAAGGAAAAGGAGAGAAATAAGAAGAAAAACGTGTAACGAGGAGAAGAAAGGGAAGGAAAAGTATCTGCCATCTGGATCGCTGCCTTATACGTCAGAACATCCATGTGACGTTCATAGGTGTTGTCCATAGTCTGTGGACAAGCTCGGTTGGAAAATTCTGTGTTAAACACAGATAAACGGGCTTCCTTCGTGCAGGACTTCTCAGAGCCTTTATTATACCAATACTCTGCGGCTCCAAAGTGAGGAGGGGGAAGGCTGGGCATCACAGGCTACATTTTCTAAACTTACTTCACCATTGAACCTTCTTTACACTGGACAACTTAAAGGACTCCTTGTTCTGTGGAACCTTCTGGGTAACACTGTTCTAGGCTCATCCCCAATTCTCTGGGGCTGGGGACCTGCTGGCATCTTTGTCCCCACAACTCCCAATGCCACCGTCCCTGGTATCCCTTCCTACAAATGCTCCTGCGTTTCTTTCCTCCTTGTTTTCTCCCCTTTCCCCACCTCGGCCACCCTCTGTCATACACTCCGGGGGCTGGAGACCGAGATGCCAAGGCTGGGGCCCAGGAGAACGAGCTTTTCGAGCCCAAACCCTGACCCCTGGCTGGCCACCCCCCTGGAGGATGGGGCCCACAGGGCTCAGAGCCCTGCCTCCCCCGCTCCTCGCCTCCACCGCGTCCACTCACCGCCTCGGATTTGGGAGGCACTGGAGGCGGGGCCGCCTCGGGCTCCAGGCGGGGCGGCCCGGCGGCCCCGAAGGAGATGAGGTCGGGCCCCGGGAGCGGCCGGGTCCTGCCCTCGGCCGCCTGGTGCGTCCACAGCTCCTCGTAGGGGATCTCGGCGGGCGGCGCGGCGGAGTCGGGCGCGCTGGCCCAGTCGGGACTCACGTACTCCTGGTCGCCGTCGCCGGGCGGGCCGGCGCCGGAGGCGGGGGCGGGGGCGCGGGCGGGCCCGAGGGCGCGCGCGGGCGCGGGCAGGCAGAGGCGCGCGCGGCGCGGGCTGGCGCAGTCTTCCGCCAGCTCGGCGGGCGCTTCGCGCACGGCGGTCGAGTACTCGTCGGGGTCGAAGCGCTCGCGGCAATAGGAGGCGCTGTCACGCACCAGGCGCTCGACACGCGGGTCCCCGGCCAGCAGGCCCTGCGGTAGCGCGAAGCGCGGCGTGTCGGTGAGCAGCAGGAAGTGCAGCGGCGCCGGGCCCTCGCGGCGCAGCGCCAGCCCCAGCACCACCGTCTTGGAGATGATGCTGACCAGCTTGTAGCAGTGGCCCTCCCGCACCGGGTGCAGGTCATAGGGGTTGCGCGGCGGCCGGCTGGGCACCAGCACGTTCACCGGGAGCCGCACGCGCTCAATGATGGCGCGCACCGTGTGCTCGCCCTCCTGCATCTGCAGCTCCAGAGGGCTGCGCGTGCTGAAGCGGCCCTGGCACTGGAAGGGCAGGCTCAGGCTCTCATTGGTGCGGTGGTTCATGCAGATGAGGCAGGGCATCTTGCCTTTGATGGGCCTGGCACCCCCGCTGCCACCCGCGGCCCCCGGGCCCCCCGGGCCGCCGCCGCCGCCGCCCACCCCAGCCAGTGCCCCGGCCCGGCCCAGCTTGCGCAGCAGAGTGGTGAAGCGTGAGCGCTCCTTGGTGGTCTTGGCGCACAGGATCTCCGCCTGGCCCATGAGAGTGAGCTCGTCGCCGGCGTGCAGCGTGAAGTTGTACACCTCACTGTCCTCGCTGAACTCGCCTGACACCACCTGGGGATCCCAGAAACGGCGGGAGGCCTTAGCCAGGGCCCCGGGAAAGCCACCGGGATGGGACCCAGGAGGACTGCGCTCCTCTTGGGGCTTTCCCAGGGCTAAGACCAGATCAAGAGCAGTGGACTGAGGACACTCCATCCTGGAGGGGCCACGTGGTGGCTGTGCAGCCTTCAGTGAGTTACCTCTCAGGGACCTTAGTTACTCTTACTTGGAAGAATTGCTGTAAGGATTAAATAAACTACATGTACAATGAAGTACTTTGAAAATATTCAGTATATGGCAACTTTTGTTATAATTTTTTACAATTAGGGCGATAACAATCCTCCACCTATTCAACAAGACTACTCTGAAGAGAAATGAATTGATGGATAAGCAGAGGGTTTATAAACAGGCAAGAACCGCCTGTACATAAGTGGGGGGCCATGTGCACTATGTGCCCCACAGCTATACTACCACCACCAGTGGCTGAGAGGATGGCTGCCCTGAAAGGCTTCCCAGTCAGGCCGTGACCCTCCACACACACTTCCTGCTTCCCCACCTTTTGCAGGAAGCTCCAGGAAGTTCATACACCTAGCCAGAGGCTTTCAAGGGGCTGCCAGAAGCCACACTGTGACACTCTTACCTCTTAGAGCTCAAAGGCCACCCTTCAACCAGGGTCAGGCTTGTCCCCGAGGATAATGGAAACCTGGGGACACCGTGCCTGGTGCAGAAAGGACTAACCTTGACACTGAAGGTGATGGCTTCCATCACAAAGATGCGATCAGGGAAGACGCTGGCCACCTCCTCCACGCTGCTGAAGTACCTCACGGGCTCCCGAACATCCCGGGCCTGCTCCAGGAGCTTGAACTTCCCTGCACAGGAAGGAATGCAGGCTGCTGCTAGGGTGGGCCTGCTTGCTGGGAGCCTAGCCTGTATCCGGAGAGGCCTCACTGTCCCTGCTTCTTGTTCCACTCATCTCAGCCAGCCTCTCTGGAACTCAGGTGGTCAGAAGGGCACGTGTGCATTAGTGGAAGGAGCTGGTCAGCTGATTCCAGCCTCAGCAGGGAGGTGAGCACAGATTCCTAACAACTAGAGCCCAGCCCTTACCCAGTGGACAGCTTGTGGGTGTGCGGTAAGGCTAGCAGCTGCCTGCCCAGAGAAACCCAAGTGCAAACTGGCCCCCAAACACTTGGACACAGAGCTATCCTCGGACCAAGCATTAGTGTGGCATTGGGTATGCTGATCCCTAGCTTGGTCTCAGCCCCACTCTGATTTGCTATGACCCTAGACAAATCCCTTCCCTTCTCTGGGGCTTTGAGTCCTCAGCTGAGGAAGCTGGAGCAGATGCTCTTGGGCCCCACCTGGATCTGGCATTCTATGTATCTGGGTTGGATTGCTAACCCACACTGATGCAATGGGCAGACCAGGGGCCCAGCCCCAGTCTTCGGAGATCCAGGGAGAGCAACTCTCACTCCTAATCTGTTCCCAAATCCTCCTCTGATCCAACATCCAGCCCCACTGTCCCAGAGGCCTCTGATCTGAGCCCAGCAAAGCCTCCTCCCTCGGATGAGGTCTTCCCAACCTGCAGTCCAGGGCTGTGTTTGGCTGGCTCAGCAGATGCCCCCAGCAGACACAGACTTTAAAGAATGATCGGGCTTCCCTGGTGGCGCAGTGGTTGAGAATCCGCCTGCCGATGCAGGGGACACGGGTTTGTGCCCCGGTCCGGGAAGATCCCACATGCCGCAGAGCGGCTGGGCCCCTGAGCCTGTGCGTCCGGAGCCTATGATCCGCAAAGGGAGAGGCCACGACAGTGAGAGGCCCGCGTACCACCAAAAAAAAAAAAAAAAAAGAATGATGATAATCCGTAAAGTTGACACCCCTCTGTGTAAACTGTCTAACCTCACTGGCCACACACCTTTTATGTGCCCACCTGTGTGAGCACAAAGACAGGCTGTGAACCACGCTGGCATCTGGACGGATGGCCTCTTCTTAGCCCTTACACAAAAGGAAGAGAGTCTCATATAAGCTGAGAGAAGACAAGGTGACTCTAGCTTCTGCAGTGTTTCTGGTGGTGGCTGCAGTCATAGTCCATTCATTTATTCATTCCACAAACATTTGTGGAGTACCCACTATGTGCCAGACACTAGCCTTGCCCCGACAGGGGGTGCAAATCTGGGTAAGACAGTCTGCCCGCATGGGAATCCAGATATAGTGTGTGACGGCAGGATGTGACAAATGCTACACCAGACTCATGACTAAAGAGTGAGAAGACCACTGAGTTGGGGGAAATCTGCCTGGCAGTCTGAGGGGATCATAAGAATGAAAAGAGTTTTACGGAATGGACATTCTACATGGAAGAAATAGCGTGAGCAAAGACACGGAGTCACGGAAGCAGACTGCCTGCCCGAAGTGGTGAGTGCCTGGAGGGCAGGACTTGAGCGGGGTGATGACAGGGGTGAAGCAGACAGCAACTGGGTTATGAAAGGCTCTGAATGACATATGGTAGGGATTTATTCTGTAAGAATGAAACCCCCTGGAGTGTTCTGAGCAAGGAAAGACCGAGATCAAAGTTGAACTCTATAAAGATAACAGGGACACCATTCAGGTAAATAACTTAGTAATGAGTTCTGGAAAAGAGCCAGGGCAGCAACTGAGGGAATAGCAAAACTGAGCAGACCAAGAGGTACTTTCGAGGTAGGGAGCCTCATCAGACTGGTGAGTAGGTGGTGGAGGAAGGGACTCAGGTCACCAGCCTGGTCAGAAATGGAGACGGCACAGCTGTTAACCAAAACTGGGACCCTGGAAGGAACGAGTTGCGGAGCACCGGCCAAACTGGGGAGGCCAAATGAGGCCCTGCAGGGGCTGTTCCTAGGGCAGGCGAGCGTGTGGGTGCAGCGCTTGAGGATGCCTAGTCAGAAGTAACAGACAGAAGGTCACCAGCCCACAGGAGGCAGTGTCAGCTGTGGAGCAGGCAAGATAGCTCAGGAAAGAGGAAGAACAGAGTATCTTGACCCTTTGGGGACCCTCTTCCCAGAGAAATCCCACAGTGTACCCCTAGCAGGAACACACAAAAAAGCATTTTGTATATAGTACAGGGGGGTGGTTCTTGGAGCCCCCAAAGCCCAACCAGAAACCCGGATTGAGACACGCACTCCGTAATGCAGAGTATGAAGAGCAGAGGGCCAGGGGCAGAGCCTGCAGCATCAACATCTATGAGCAGGAAAAGTGATAACCAAGAAATAGAGGGGGAAATGCCCAGGAGAGAGCTGGAGGGAACATACCCCACATCCCATCCCCCATCCTTCCCCAACCACTCTGAGACCCTGGTAGGAAGAGGCTTCGGATGAGCCACAGCCCTAGAGGACAGCAGGGATAAACTGGGGAGGGGACCTAGCAAGGAACAGTGATCTGCAGGTCAGAAAGCAGGAGTCACAGGTCTGCTACCATCCAAGAAAAGTAGCCCCCATCCCTCACCCAGTCGCCTCCCCCATGTCCACACACAAACCCCCCAACCCCAAGCAGCCAGGCAGGGAGATGTGCCCACTGCCCCCTGTGGGGAGAGCTGGAGCCAAGTCAGGGCTAGAGCCGGGGGGAGGGTGCGGCAGGGAAGATCGATGTAACCATGGTAGCCGGCACCGCCCCCTCCGCCGCAGCCCGAGCCCAGCCCGGTCATCACCGCGGGGAGGAAGGAAGGTAGACCTCCCGGGGGTGATGCTCTGGCCCCTGGAAGCCTTTTCCTCCCTCTGCAGCCCCACTGGGGGCAGCTTCCTCTCCTGCCTCCCCCTCCATAAGACCCGAGGTCCCCTGCGGCTCTAGGGACCTGCCCCACCCTGACCTGCCCCTCCTCCCTGTCCGTGATTCCCAGAGCACGGTTACGCAGCAGCCCCGACCGTCCCTTCCAGCCTGAAGCAGGGTCTTGTTTGTCACCCCTCCCTGCCAGCACCTGACCCGTAACAAACGCTCCATAAAGAATGGTGGGTAAATGCACAGACTTGGGAGTCGGACAGACCTGGCTGAATCCCAGCTCTGCCAGCTACCACCTGTGTGGCCTTGAGCAAATTATTTAATCCCCATGGGCTTCTGTTTTCCCATCTGTAAAGTGGAAGCATACTACTTGGCTCAAGGGACGCATCTGCCCGGTGCTCCGCAGGGTCCGCGGCCTGCGCCGGGAGAGGCACCGCGCAGAGGGCAAGGCGGGGAGTTGGCGGGGCGCGGGGGGGGTCGTCCCGGAGGAGTCCGGTCTCCCCGCCTCCCCGGGCGGTGGGCCTTGGCCTGGAGACCCGGCTCTCCAGCAGCGGCCCCCACGCCACTCGCTGCAGGGCATCAGGGCATCGCCCTGAGCCCTCCTCCCCTCTCCCTCCACCGCCTCCCGCCGCCGGCTGCCTCCCGCCGACTCTCTCCGCGGTCCGCCCCGCCCGCCTGCCCGCGCAAGCAATTATTAATTCATTAGGAGGAACCAGCTCGGAGCTGTGCACTCAGAGCTTCCTCATTAACCCGCCGGCGGCCCAGCCCCTCCCCCTCCTAGGGGGGGGCCTCGGCCACCCAGCCCCCATCCAGGCGGGGCCGAGCGGCCCACGAGCGGCCCACCGGAAAGATGGAGCTGGGGATGCGACACCTCGGCAGCCAGCTGTCACCCGCCGTACACAAGGGCACCGAAAGAGATGGGGGGGAAAGGGCCAGGAGCTCCGTGAACCCAGAGTTTCCCAGGAGGCTCTGTACCTAGGTTTCCCGGATTTTTAATGACACAACCGAAATGGCGCAGTAAGTCATATTTCTGTCAGTGAAGGCTTTTTCCAATCTTTGCTTTTTTTTTTTTTTTTTTTGCATTGAACCTGTGCCCCCATTAGTGCAAGCGCCAAGTCTTCACCACTGGACCGCCAGGGAAGTCCCCCAATCTTTGCTTTTTTTTTTTATCCCAAGAAGAAGACCTGGGACCTCTCCCTGGACCAAGGCCAGATACCCAGGCTGGGAAGTTTCTAGCCTGGGCAGGCCTCCCCAAGGGCTCCAGGCCAGGTCAGAAAGACACTTGTGACAGTTTCCTCATGTTTAAAATGGGCCGCACAGGGCGCTGTAAAGAGCAGGAGCCCAGTAAAGGGTTTAGTCCTGTCCCACTGACTCCGGGGAGACCCAGGCAGTGCCAGAAGGGGAACAGCATACCTGTGAGGAAGGGACGGTGAGCCTTCCCAGCTCAAAGCATCCCGGCCTTTGCTGGGGGGTGGGCAGCAGTTAAACACAGGGCTGGGCTAACTACTAACTCCTGGAGCTCGACGAGACTCCCTCACGGGGTCGCTGTGAGCATGCCAAGGCAACGACGCTCTGCCCAGTGTCTGAAATGCAGTGCGCGTTTAACGTGCCGGAGCTGTGGGATCCTGGGCTCACATGGGGGCATCTCTGGCATGGGGCCACGGGACTCACATCCCTCCCACACAGGGGACAACAGCCCTGCATTCCTGAGGTGGCAGCAAGCAAGAGCCCAGGAGTCAAGACACCTGGGTGCTAGCCCTGGCTCTGCTGATTACTAGCTGTGTGACCCTGGGCAAGTCACTTCCCTTCTTAGGCCCTCCGTTTCACTGTGTGTAAAACGAAAGGGCTGTACTTTCTTTTTTTAGCAGCAGAATCCTCTCTTCAAACAAAACCTTTAGGACATCAGCATCATATATATAACAGATAAAATTAGAAATTCATTGCAGAATCTTATCTAAAAGCCTACAATTTTAACATTCACTTAAATCAATCAGTGAAAACAATAAGTTTAACACAAAAATTGGGAAACACAGGATTAGAGCAGGCAGATGCAGCCACATAATCAGCCTGAGCCTCCGTCTGTTTTTGAAGTCTTTTGGTTGCACGGTACTGAGAGGATCCTAGCAGGAGATATGCCCTTTGAGGGTCGGTGCAAAAAGTGTTAATGAGGCAGAGGTACCACCGGTATGTAATGGTACATGCTGAAGGTCTCTAGTCAGGGTTAAGGTTTGATTTGTAGCAGTTTAAGGGTGCGGGTACTTTTTTAAAAAACATTAGTTTCAAATCTATTTTAAAATAAAATGGGAATCAAAGGTTTGCAACCAGAAACCCAGGGCTCCACAAAACAGTATGAAAACCACTGGGCCCTAACTCTAACCCTAACCCTAATCACCACCCTGCCAGCCATGACCTTGCTCACCCCTGTGGCTCTAAGGAAAAGCCAGTCACCAACAGTTTCCTCCAAGACCTCCCCACCCCTACCCCCCTGCCTACACCTCCCACCGGCTCTGTGCCATCTGTCCCTGGCTGGGCACACCTGGGTACTGCAGGGGGATGTCAATCTTGGGCCCGATGACATAGTGACCCTCCTCCAGGGTGTGGGCTGTCACCGTTGTCCACTGGCGGCAGGAGTGAATGAGCAGGATGTCTCGCTCACTGACGCCCTCGGCATACTCCCCTGAGAGGGGAAAGGAGGTAGGGGAGGAAGGACAGAAAAGAGAACGTTAGGAGGGGCGGGAAGAATAGGCAGGGTGATCTCCCCACCGAGAGTCCCCCGGGGCAGCTCCCCATGATCCCGGTCCAGAGCAGCAACGCTCAAGGGACAGGCAGGCTGCCAGCTGCGACCTAGGGGCTGAATCAGGCCCCCTCTCTCAGGGCTCAGGCTCCCGATGGGGCCCCAGCAACCGGCCCAGCCTCCGTCCTGCATTCGTCATTCGATTGGACTGCCTGCTGTCCCAGGCCCTGTGCTGGAGCCAGGGGCTCCCAGCGGATGGGCCCAGCCTCTGCCCTCCAGGAGCCCTTAGGCCCAGGGGGAGGTGGGAAGAGATGTGAACAGAGAATACAGGCCAAGTCTGAGGCGCTGAATGGAGGCTGTCCGAGTTCTCACAGAAGGGGCAGTAAACTAGCTGAGGGGGCGTGTGGGGCAGGAGAGAGGATGGGAGACAGTGCTGAGCAGCAGACACTTGAGCTGGGCCTCAGAACCACCTGAACCGAGACCAGCAGAATTCTCAGCCCCAGAGTCGGCTCCTAGGCCAGGAAAGGAGGGCCTTGGTGGGGCACAGAGAGGGCCGAGAAGGGGCCGTCCATGGTGAACCCCAGAGCTATGGGTCACTCGGGTCAGGAGAACGGCAGGGCTTACAGAAGCTGATTCCTGGCTCTCTTTGGGCTCTCTTTTCACCCACTGCCACAGACAGTCTCCTGCACACAAGGGACCTCAAAGGAGAGAGGAGAAAGTCTCAGATACCCCCTGATCCCACCTCAGAGAAGCTGCTTCTTGGCTCTCCCTCCCTCGGCCCTTCATCCCCTCCAGTCTTTGGAACACAGTGATGAAGGCCAGAGGAAGGGGGTGGATTTAGAAGAGTGATGGGGGCTAGTCCTGTGAGAAGCTGCACGGGGGCCAAGCCGTCAGGCCCCAGAGGCTCCAACCCCAGCACCGGTTTCCAGGAGAGCAGAGGGCTGGCCCAGCTTCCAGGAGGCCTTTGAGCCGTCTCCTGGTTGCAGCTGGTGAGTAGGGTGGCTGTGAGGGATGCCTCCTTCCCAGCCCCCTCAGACGCAACTTAATAAATTTCTGCCACCCAACCAAATGGGAAATGGTTTACTCTGATGGCTGGGGACTCCCTGAAGTGTGTGCATTTGATGGGGGGAGGGGGATGTGTTCAGGACCTGCAGGAAGGGCCTGGCTTCCACCCTGTGTATGGGGGCGGGGGGAAGGGGGGAGCCTTTCTCCTCAATTCCTCACCTGAGGCAGAGGAGGCTTTCCTACTCTGTAACCTCCTCTTAGAGCGCTCCTAAGCCCCAGGCTGCCCTTCCAAGGGATGCAGGCCACCGTCACACGGGACACACACCAACAACCACGGGTCATGGTCACCAGTAGTTGAGCCAGCACAGCCACCTGGCCCACAGTGACAGGGGCTTGCTTATCACCCCAATGACACAACTCAGTCCCATGGTCCCACTAAGGGGGCCCTCCCAAATGCACAGGCACACAGGGACCTTCAAGACTTCAAGACGTACTTTTGATCACATATTCACACTCACAGTTTCGATCACATAAGGTGACCACAGCCATAGCCACCATTGTCACAGAAAGACACCAGGTAACTGGGCCATCACACCAGTTGCTCGTTCCCTCATTCATTTACTCCTTCCATCTTTGTCAGGCAGGATGCCCCAGCTCAAGGAGCCCGCAGCCCAGTAGAAACTGACCATTACAACGGGTTACAGTAGGAGGCAAGACAAGGGTGCCAGAGGTGTCAGGGAGCCCAAAGGAGGCCTGACAGATTGAGGAACTCAACAAGGACCCCCGCCCCTGGGGTGGGGGAGATGCCAGAGAGGACGTGTGGGAAGTGGCCAGGCACAATCTAGGGCCAGCATATTCCATTCACACGCAGACACACACACAGCCTTGCTGTTGACATGGGCAGTCTCGGCATCACACGCCGACGATCCGGAAAACAAGACGTTGGACTGCCGGGCAACCCTGCCCGACGGCCCAGGCATAGACGCTCTCACCGAGCCCGCTCCTGGGACACGGTGACGCGCACTGTGCCCACTCCTCGCCGCCGCCGCGGGTAGGAGGGGTGGCTGCTGGCCCCGCGGAGGGGAGAGGAGAGGAGCCTGTGGCCGCGGGCTCCATTAGCATTCAGGGAAGCGAGTGTGCCAACGCGGGCCAAACCCCTATTCTTCTCACACACAAAACCCCCGGCCTGGCTGCCAGCCCCGGCTCCTGCCCCTCCCCCAGCCAAGCAGCCCCTCTTCCCCCAAACGGTCCACTTGCTCGGCGCAGCCTCCGGGCGCCCCTCTCGGGCCCGCAAGCATCAGCAGAGTAGCCCGGGCCCCCGGGCCCCAAGGAGAAGTGAGGCAAGATGTGGGGAGGTCCGGGGGCTCGGGGGCCCGCCCGGCGGGAGGACTCGCTCACTCAGGCCCAGAGGTAGTCTGCCGGCCCCCGGGGACCGGAGGCTGCTCCCCAGGCCGCGAAAGGAGGGTGCGAGAAGGGTCCCAAGAGGGACAGAGCGGGGCTGGGGGGCGGCAGCGGTGGGAAGACAGAGTCCGAGGCCCAAGGGATACGGGAGGATCGAGGTGAGAGGCCGGAGACAAAAGGATGGAGGGGGGCGCGGCCCGGGCGGGGGTCTGAGGGCGGCGAGGGAAGGGGGTGCACCGACGGGGCGGACTTGGCGGCTCCGCCGCGCTCCGGGCTCCAGCTGGGCCGGAGAACTCTGTCCCGGGCCCGGCCCCAGTCCCTGTCCCAGGTTTCTGTCCCTGTGCCCGTCCGTGGGGCCCAGAAGGAGGCGGCCCCTCGGTTCGTGGGCCCCGGCTCTCCTGGGAGGCGCTCCGGGAGCAGCGCGGTGCCCGTGCCGAGGAGCGGGAGGGCAGGGGCCGCATCCTCATGGGCCCGGGAGAGTCCCCGATGGCCCCGTGGCCCCCCAGTCGCCCTTCCCAACACCCCCGGTACCTGGCCCGAGGCAGGCAAGCGTGGGCAAGCGGCAGCGGCTGACGATGAGGTCGAGCGGGAAGGCGCCCATGCTCCAGCGCAGGCCCGCCAGCCCGGCCGCCAACTTCTCCATGGCATGGGCGTCCCCGGGGCCGCCGTCCCGGGGCCCCGACGGCCAGTCCCGCGCGGCCCGGGCTTCCGCGCCCGCCGCCACCTCCTGGGGCCGCCGCGGCGCTCCCCGCCTGGCGGCCCGGCCGGTGCTGCGGGCGTCACGTGGCCGGCCTCCCAGCGGGGCGCCGGCCCCCGCCCCCCGCCCCTCGCCCCACCCCCCGGCTGGCGCCCGCAGCCGCCGCCAAGGCCCGCCTCCCCGCCCGCCCGGCTCGCCCGCCCCATCCCCGAGCGTCCAGGTGACAGCCGGGGACCGAGACCCCCGGCGGGCGCCAGGAAGGAAGACGTGGACGCGAAGCGGCATCCGCCGTGTCGGTGGTGGGGGTCGGCCCCCCCTTCCCCGACGAGCGTGTTCGGATCCCCCTTTCCTCGCCCGCTGATGCCCCGGCCTCCGGGAATCGCCTCCGGTCCCGCTCGGGGTCCTACTTCACTTCCCAAAGCTTCTGCCGCCGCGATCCCAGCAGCGCTTGCTGCCTCTAGGACGTATATCACCTCCAGCTTCACACATCCTGGCGAGGCCGCCTAATTAACCCCATTTTACTGATGAGCAGACAGACTCAGAGAGGTCAAGTAGCAGCTTGACTTGAAGCTCGTTTAACTGCAAATCCCACTGCCTTCCCAGCTTGTCACCGAAGCTTAATACCGCCCCCTCCGCCCCCACTTTCCAAGTTCCGGGTGCCTTCTTACCGATTGCCGCCAGTCCGTGAGCCAGATAGCTCCATCATAGACATAGGCTGGTGCTGAAAGGGTTCCATGGACTCCCGTCCTCAGCCTCGGTACCCCAGAGAGATCCCCCTCAACACACACACACAAACGCTCTCTTCGGAGATGACTGACACCCCACATCAGGTGACCTGAACCCCAAGAGAAACGGCACCAGATAAGATGCACACAACTAACTTCTCAGAGGAAGAGACATTTCAGATCACTGTTCAATCTCCATCTTTTGCAGAGGAAAGAAACAGAGACTCCAAGAGCAGAAATGCTTTGCTCCAAGGTCACACAGCAGGAAAGAAGCAGAGCTGTGACTGGAAGGCAGTTTGTCATCCAAGCTGGGACACTTTTGAGAGTGCAGGAGGTGCTAACAGGGATAGGTTTATAGGCATAAACCAGGGCAGAGGGTGTAAACCAGGACCAGACCATTCGGTCACCCTACCTCTGAGAGAGGCTTCTGAGCCCTGATGTAGACGCCACGTCTGCAGCTTCGAGTCCTCAGTATTGCTGGTTCACCTCAGCTCTAGACCTCAGTTTCCAGCTGAGCCCCTCTATCCCCACCGAGGCATTCACAGGTATTCCATTTCAACAATCACACTTGAACCCAGTCCTCTTTCATTATCTCTCCCAGCTAAGGACATCACCTTTCACCTGGCCCCCAACCTGGAACTCTTCTTAATCCTTACATGCAACTGGTCACCAAGTGCTGGCAATTCTGCTTCTGCCGTTTGTCGTGTGGCCCTTCCTCCTCTCCAACCCTGCTGTCTCAGCCAGACTTCAGTTCCTCCTCTGATCTCTCCTCCAGGCCACACTTCATATTTCATACCAGAATCCGTGTAACTCTGGATTTTGGCTGAGTCAGGGACCACACAGGTGTGAGAAATCAAGCAGAGCTACCTAACTGGTTGGACCCACCCCCTAATTGTTGTAGAATGTTCCAGAGCCTTTCTAGGGATTTTTAACTGGTGGCAAATCTCCAGGGACTTCTATGTGCACATACATACATCCCTTGATTTGTTCAGGGCTCAAGAGCCGTGTAGGAAGGAAGTCAGCTTCACTTTGAGGCAGAACCGCTTAGATCTTTCCTTGGGCTGAGATTGCTGGAAGACAGCTGGCAGCGCGGAGAGCACAAGAAGCAGCCCGAGGGAGGAGGATGCTTAACGGCGAGGCCAGAGGGAGCAGCTGGGTCTGGAAGTGAGAGAGCTGGGGGCCTAGGTGATGTGTGAGGCTGTGCCTGAGCCTCTGGGGGAGTCTGTGTGGGGGACAGAGAGGGCTGAGGAGTGGGGTCACTGGCATCCCAGCTGCTCTGCTGTGGGTTCCCCCTCTAAAGGGCTGGTGGTGACAAGTAGAAGGGAAGACATACAAGAGGTTAGTGGTCTGAAGGAGGAGGCAGGGAGGGGGGCACGGCCCTGGCAGAGGCCCACTGTTTGTCCAGAGGCCAGGCTGTGGCAGAGGTTGGCCAAGCTGCCCGTGAGTGGGCGGAGTGGTCAATGGAGTAGAAAGATGGTGGAAGTGGCCAGCAGCAGCTCAGGTTATGTGTAAAACAAACCCACTCCACCCCACCTAGAAGGACGGATGGCCTTCTCTGAGCCCATGAACTGCGGGAGGCCAGAAAACATTTGGATAAGCACCTCTGAAAATTCTAGGAAATGTTGTATCCAATTTTTCTTTCAGAAAATTCTAAATGTAAACTAGAGATAAAAGTATTACGAATCCCCCTGTACTCATCTCCCAGCTTCAGCACTTACCAGCCCACGGCTGATCTTATTTCTGTTTATTTCCCCTCCTTATAGAATTTTTTTTTTAAAACAGCTTTATTGAGTTATAATTCACATACTATACAATCCATCCATTTAAAATGTACAATTTCGGGGCTTCCCTGGTGGCGCAGTGGTTGGGAGTCCGCCTGCCGATGCAGGGGACGCGGGTTCGTGCCCCGGTCCGGGAGGATCCCACGTGCCGCGGAGCGGCTGGGCCCGTGAGCCATGACCGCTGAGCCTGCGCGTCCGGAGCCTGTGCTCCGCAACGGGAGAGGCCACGACAGTGAGAGACCCGCGTACCGCAAAAAAAATAAAAAATAAAAAATAAAATGTACAATTTCGGTGTTTTTAGTATACTCACCATATTGTGCAACCATCACCATGATCTAATTTTCAAACATGTTCATCTTTCCTTAAAAGAAACCTCTACCTATTAGCTGTCAGTCCTTTCCCCAGCCCTCCTCCTATCTGTAAACCATCCCAGTCTACTTCCTGTCTCTATAAATTTGTTGATTCCATACATTTTCATACAAATAATAAAATGCGTGGTCTTCTGTGACTGGCTTCTCTCACTTAGCAGAAGTTTCAAGATTCACCCATGTTGCAGCATGTATCAGTACTTCATTATTTTTATGGCTGAATAATATTCCAGTGTGTGGATAACCACATTTTATTTATTCATTAATAAGTTGATGGACATTTGGGTTATTTCCACCTTTTTTGCCTCATGAATAATGCTGCTATGAACATTTGTGTACAAGTTTTTTTGTTTTTGTTTTATTTTTTATTTGTGGTACGTGGGCCTCTCACTGTTGTGGCCTCTCCCGTTGTGGAGCACAGGCTCCGAACGCGCAGGTTCAGCGGCCATGGCTCAAGGGCCTAGCCGCTCCCCAGCATGTGGGATCCTCTCGGACCGGGGCACGAACCCGCGTCCCCTGCATTGGCAGGCGGACCCCCCAACCACTGCGCCACCAGGGAAGCCCTGTGTACAAGTTTTTGTGTGGACATATGTTTTCACTTCTCTTCCTTGTGGTGGAATTGCTGAGTCAGATGGTAACTCTATGTTTAACATTTTGAGGAACTGCCAAACTGTTTTTCAAAGTGACTGCACCATTTAACATTACCACCAAAAATATACTGGGTTGGCCAAAAAGTCCGTTTGGATTTTTCCATTAACATCTTACGGAAAAACCCGAACGAACTTTTTAGCCAACCCAATATGAGAGTTCCAATTTCTCTGCATCCTTGCCAAAGTGTATTGTCTGTCTTTTTAAGTCTAGCCATTCTAGTGGATATGAAGTGGTATTTCATTGTGGTTTTGATTTATATTTTCCTTAATGACTAATGGTTCTGGGTAACTTTTCATGTGCTTATTGGATATTTGTATTTTCTTTGGAGAAATGATTACTCAAATCCTTTGCCTTTATTTGTCTTTTTATTGTTGAGTTGCAAACATTCTTTTTATATTCTGGATATGTCCTTTTTCAGAGATATGATTTGTGAATATTTTCTCCCATTTGATGGGTTGTCTTTTCACTTGATGATATTGTGGGCATCGCAAAAGTCTTTGCATTTGATGAAGTCCAATTTATCCATTTTTTTCTTTTGTTGCTTGTGCTTTTGGTGTCATATCTAAGAAAACATTGTCTAACTCAAGGCCACAGAGATTTATTCCTGTATTTTCTTCTAAGAATTTTTACAGTTTTAGCTCTTACATTTAGGTCTATGATCTACTTTGAGTTAATTCTTGTGTACAGTGCGAGGTAGGAGTGCAACTTCATTCTTTTGCATATGGATATCCAGGTGTCCCAACACCATTTGTTGAAAAGGTTATTCTTTCTCCCATTTAATTGTCTTGGCACCCTTGTTAAAGATCAATTGAACATACATGTCCTCATAGAACTTTGAGAAGATCTTAGATATCATATCCTCTATAAATATTTCAATATGTATCTCTAAAGATAGGAACCTTTTTTTAATAAAATTTAACTGCAGTGATATTACACAACTAACTAACAATATTTTCTTAGTATCATAAAACATGTAGTCGGTGTTCATATTTTCCCAACTGTCTTGTTGGAGAATTTATTTACAATTTATTTAAATCAATTCCCAGTAAGATCCATACATTTTTTCCTTGCAATTTATTTGTAGAAGAAATTGGACTCTTTGTCCTATAGTGTTTCTCACAGTCTAGATTTTGTTGATTCAGTCCCTGTAGGGTAATTTCATTTGTTACTTTGTCTTTTGATTTTCTCTAAATTGGTAGTAGACTGTAGGTAGTAAATCAAATTCAGGTTTGAGTTTTGCTTTCTTGGCATTACTATGTTATAGGAGGTGGTGGTCCTTCTGTCAGGAGGCACACAGTGTCAGGTTGTCTCTGTTTCGTGATGTCAGCAGCCATTGTTGATAGTTGCCTAAGTGTCACCTTCCCTTTAAAACACCGAATTTCCCAAGATAGGACTGACTCATCTTTTCTCAGTGTGCACACCACACCACTGCATAGAATGTATTGCGTTGTACTATTAAATACACCTCCCGCATTTTATCTATTCACATGTGATTCTCCACAGGGACTAATATGTATCTGGCTTACAGCAGCCATCAACAGATTAGGCAAAATGCTCCTAGAGCTGAGAGGATGACATTTGAAGTCCAATGGCTGTACCAGTGACTTAATCTCTTTACAGTGGTGGCAAGAGCCAACTGTCAGAATTTTAGGAATTTCACAAGTGGGCTATTAAACACAGCTATTAGCAAAACTTAAATTATAAAAAGTTACAGGGCTTCCCTGGTGGCGCAGTGGTTGAGAGTCCGCCTGCCGATGCGGGGGACGCGGGTTCGTGCCCCGGTCCGGGAAGATCCCACATGCGCAGAGCGGCTGGGCCCGTGAGCCATGGCCGCTGAGCCTGCGCGTCCGGAGCCTGTTGCTCCACAACAGGAGAGGCCACAACAGTGAGAGGCCAACGTACCCCCCAAATAAATAAATAAATAAAGTTACAAATAAACAACTCACATTAAACAACCATAATAAATAATTAAAACTCATTACTTCCTCATTTTATTACATTTTACTATTTTCTATGCTCTAAAGGTTATTTTTGTCTATTGTTTCTGTATGGTGGCAAAACTATATAATGGTGTGCTACTTGTTCATCTCTTCCCAACTCTGTGTTCGGTGATGTCATGTTGATAGCTTGAAATTGGCCGTAGTGGGATTATTTACACCATGGAAATTGGTAAATGCTATAAATCAGTTTTTTTTTTTTCCTAGAGAGTGGTTATAAAACATTTACCAGTACACCGTTGTCCCTCATTATTAAATGGGGATAAAAATAGTACCCACTTCATGTAAGATGTACATAAAGCACTTGGCACAGTTTCAGATACACATTTTAATAAATGGTAGTCATAAATTTTATTACTTGTATCTCATCTCATCTCTGCATTGGGGAGCTGAGGGAAGCTGTACTTTCATTAGGCATTTCTAAGGCAAATGTACTATGGAATACTACACACTCATTAAAAATTGTGCTATGAAAGTTAATAAACAGAAACCTCATTTAAAATGGAGTCGGGAGGCCAGAGGGGTAAGGTCTCATGCCCTACCATTCCACTGTCAACTGCAGACCCAACACGAAGAGATTGTACCTTTGTATCTCTAATGGGAAGAAGGTTACCACTTTACTACCTAGCAGACGGAAGAATTTCTCCCTGCCAGGAAATAGCCTAGCCATTGAGAGACTGTCACAACTCAAGCTAATGAAAAGCCACTACACTCTGAATTCCCAGTTTCCTCCGATGGACTCTTTATTTATAATAGCTCCTCCCAACTCCCCCTTCTCCTCTATAAAAGAGTTTTCTCTCCTTTGTTCTCCAGACTTGCCTGTGGTTCCCTGTAGATTGCATGTCCCAAACTGCAATTCTTTTTTTCTTTTATAAATTTATTTATTTATGTTTGGCTGTGTTGGGTCTTCATTGCTGCGCACGGGCTTTCTTTCGTTGCTGCGAGCGGGGGCTATTCTTCATTGCAGTGTGCAGGCTTCTCATTGCAGTGGCTTCTCTTGTTGCAGAGCACGGGCTCTAGGCGCGCGGGCTTCAGTAGTTGTGGCTCCCCAACTCTAGAGCACAGGCTCAGTCGTTGTGGAGCACGGGCTTAGCTGCTCCGCAACATGTGGGATCTTCCCAGACCAGGTATCGAACCCATGTCCCCTGCAATGGCAGGCAGATTCTTAACTGCTACACCACCAGGGAAGTCTCCCAAATTGCAATTCTTGCCAATTCCTGAATAAACCCATTTTGCAATGAAACAGATGAATTTAATAAGGTTGAAGGTCAATATATAAATATCAACTGCATATTCTGTTCTTAAGTTCATCTATTAGTTTTTATAGCTGTTTCGTAGATTCCTTGGAATTTTCTGTGTACCAGATCATGTTGTCTACAAATAAAGACAGATTTATTTGATCCTGTCCAATCTGTAGGCCTTTTATTTTGCAGTTAACTGCATTGGCTAGGACCTCCAGTCCTATGTTGAATAGGAGAAGTGGAAGTGGACATATTTGCCTTGTCTCTGATATTAGAAGGAAAGTCTTTGGCTTTTCACTACGGAGGATGGTGTTAGTTGTAGGTTTCTTGTAGATGACCTTTATCAGGTTGAGAAGTTCCTTTCTTACCTACTATTTTATTGTTTTCTGTTCACCTCCTCTATTTTTTGTTCTTCTGGTTCTTCCTTCCTTGCCTCTTAAAAAAGTCTATTTCATTGTTTTCTATTGGCTTTTTAGCTATACTTCTTTCCACTTTTTTTTTTTTTTTTTGGTGGTTGTTCCAGGGATTACATTATTCATTCTTAAATTTTCACAGTCTATATAGAGTTAGCAGTATACTAAATATAGAAAACTTGTAACATATAGATCCATTTATCCCTTCTCCAACATACATAGCACTGTATGTATACATTGTATGTATGTACACACATTTACATGTATTTCATTAACCCCACAAGACAATGTTGTCATTTTTAGGTGTAAAGAGTCATACATATTATAATGAAACAAAGAAGAGAAAACCAGACCGTTATATTTACCCACATATTTACTTACTGATGCTCTTTATTCCTCTCTGAGGACCCAAGTTTCCATCTGATATCATACACCTTCAGCGTATAGGAGTTCCTTTAGCACTTATTGTACTGCAAATCTGCTGGCAATGAATTCTCTTTTTTTTTTTCCTCTTTTATCTGAGAATGTCTATTTTTCCCTTTTTTCTGAAGGATGTGTTCATGGGATATAGAATTCTGGGTTGACTTTCTTTTTCTTTCAGCCTTTAGAGATATTGTTTCACTTTTATTTGGTAAATAAATAGTTCACTCTCTAGGGGCTTTATTTAGCTGATTTGTTGTATAAAGTCCAGAGTTCATCTTTCTAAAATTTTTCCCCCTGTGGAGGTTGCTTTCATAGGATTTACTCAACCATTACCAGAAGCGGAAGTTCCCCAACCTTATTTTTATATTAAGCTTTTTATTTTGAAAAGAGCTAGACCTATAGAAAGGTTGTAAAAATATTATAACAAACTTCCATGTGTCTTTCACCTCGACTCACAATATAATACGTATTATTCTTTTCTTTTCTGAGCCATTTGAAAGCAAGTTCAAGACATCATGCTCCTTTGCCCATGAATACTTCAGTATGTGTTTCCTAAGAACTAGGATATTCTCTTACACAGCCACAGTTCAATTATTAAATTCAGGAAATTTAATATTGATACATAATATTCAGTCCACATTCAACTTTTTATCCCAGTATTGTCCTTTATAGCATCTTTTCCCAAGATTTAATCTAGAATCATGCACTGTATTTAGTTACCATGTCTCTAAGCTAGAACATTTTTTCAACTTTTTTTTTTTTTTTTTTCTTTGAAGACATTGGTATTTTGAAGAATATCGACCATTTGTTCTGTAGAATGACCAGTTTTGCCTGATGCATTACTGTCAGGAATACTCAGTGCGTCATACCAGGAGGCAAGTGATGTCAGTTTGTCCCACTTTTTGTGATGCTAACTTGGATCACTTGGTTCAGGTTGTGTTTGCCAGGTGTCCGCACTATAAAGGCACCTTTTTTCCCTTTGTGATTAACAGAGAATTGGTGGGAAGATGTTTGTGACTGTTCACAACATCTTGTTCCCCAGCACACTTGCACCCAGTGATAGCATCCATTGCTGATTCTTGACTGAGTCGATTATTACTGTGATGTTTACTAAATGGTGATTTTCTATCTCTGTCATTCCTTAAACATGTATTAGCTGGCATTCCACTACAAAGAGGAGATTGCCCTCAGCCCCTTATTTATTATCAATTCATGAATTCTTTAAAATTTTTTATTTTGATGCTCAAACTGTCCTATATTTGACCAAAGGGAGCATCTTTCAGCTAGTTCCTGTGTGCCATCGGCATGCACCCATAATTCTTCGGAATTTTCCTTTACTTTCTGAAACAATAGGATGTTCCAGGGTCATTCCGCCCTTTGCCTTCCCAGCTCTGGAATCAGCCGTTTCTTCAAGGACTACTGCTTCCTTTTAGTGATTTGGGGACTGTACTCCCAGCAGCACCATCTGTAGAGTCCAGGTGATAGAGGCTTTTCAGAGTTGAAAACAACTAAGAAGTCTGTGTTGTCCTCTGAGGGAAATATGTCCACGACTCTGTCCACTTGCTACATAGCTCTGTGTCTGGAACACCATAATCACTTCCCCCTCTGCTAGCAGGCTGGATAGACCAAAGAACAGTCTGGAATTCTTCCTGTTGATGTTTGAAGCACCATATGGATATTGTCACCGTGTGTTCTTTTTTTTCTTGGCCGAGCCACACAGCTTGTGGGATCTTTGTTCCCCGACCAGGGATCGAATCTGTGCCCTCGACAGTGAGAGTGTGGAGTCCAAACCACTGGACCACCAGGGAATTCCCATGTCATCGTGTGTTCTTATAAAGGGCTGGGACATTCCTAAGGACATTTTAATTATTTATTTATTTATTTTAAAGCCATTCACTTTTTTTTTCTTTCTTTCTTCTCTTTCCTTCCTTCCTTCTTTCTTTCTTTGTTGGGTCTTCGTTGCTGCGTGGGCTTTCTCTAGTTGCGGCGAGCAGGGGCTACTCTTCGTTCAAGTGAGCGGGCTTCTCATTGCGGTGGCTTCTCTTGTGGAGCACGGGTTCTAGGCACAGGGGCTTCAGTAGTTGTGGCTCGCGGGCTCTAGAGCGCAGGCTCAGTACTTGTGGCGCACGGGCTTAGTTGCTCCGCGGCATGTGGGATCTTCCCGGACCAGGGCTCGAACTCGTGTCCCCTGCATTGGCAGGCAGATTCTTAACCACTGCACCACAAGGGAAGCCCAACATTTTTAAAATGAGCTCAATTTGTTGACTTTCAGCCCTCATTTTGTGTCTATTCTATTTGCTTTTTATGTGAGCACTTATTATTACAATATTATGGGACTTTAAATTTTAATAAAAGACATTTAATCAGTTCTAAAAAAAGGACTTGTAAACTCTAGTCAGTTGTGTATAATATATACCTCTATGTGGTGCAGGGTCAAGTCCCATACCCAGTGATGATATTATAGTATACACACATCTCATATTATTTTCTAAAGTACTGCTCTATTTTTATTACAGATATCAAGATGTGAAAGTGGCCCTCCATTAGGGCATGGACTTCCAGGGAAGGTAAGTGCCCAGGTATGGGAGTCAGACCCACCTGGGAACGGGCCTGAGTTTTTCTTTCTGCTAGTGTGATTCTGACAAGTTACATCATTTGCTGAGCTTGTATTTATTCACTTGCCAAATGCGGACAATAACACATACCTCATGGAGTATATATCCTAACTCAGGATTAGCTGAAATCAGATTAGCGCAGGGAACTCTACTCAATACTCTGTAATGACCTAATATGGGAAAAGAATCTAAAAAAGAGTGGATACATGTATATGTATAACTGATTCACTTTGCTGTACACTTTATACTAACACAGCATTGTAAATAAACTATACTCCATTTAAAAAAAAAAAAAAAAGGAAGATGAAGAGGACACCGGCTCTGAGACTGGGGAGGACAAGTGAGGGAGGGAGAGAGCAGTGTCCTGGGGTCCAAGGGAAGGAGGTGTTTCCGGAAGGAGTGAGATTGATGAGTCAACGTCTCAGATTCAGCAGCGTTCTGACCTCTCGGCAAGAGCTTTCCTGATGGGGTGATGGGAATGCAGCCGTGATTTAATTGAGCAGAGAGGAGAAGGAGCAGGGAGGCATATAGACAGCCCTTCAGGGAGTTTTGCTATAAAAGGGAGTAGAGAAATGGGTGGGAGCTGGAGAGGATGTGGAGCTGGGAATCAAGGGAGGGTGCTTTTCTTTTTGGCAAGTATTAGAGATCTTCCAGCGTGCTTCAAGTTGTTGTTTGCCCTACTCTTGTGTGAAACGTTACAAGAGATTTCCCCTATTCTAAATAGTTTGGAACCACTTCCCTGGAAAGCATTTTCTTTCAGAATTCTCCACTCAAGTTTTGTTCTCTTTAATTATTGTAACCGGTTTAAAAAGGGAAACTCAAGGGGCTGTTTCACCCCTGTTTTCTACATCTCACTGAGTGTGTGGATTTATCACAGCCCAGCAGTGGAGGTTTTAATATCGCCACAACCCCTGAACTTGCTTCCACTAATTCTGAAGTAAGTGGAGAGGCGCCGGGAGGGATAAAGTGGGAACAGCCTGGATTGGGAGGACGGCCACCTGGGCTCCCCGCCCACTCAGTTACTGTCAGTTGTGTGATCCTGAGCCTGTCATGTGGCATCTCTGGACATTTGTAAATTAAAGCCCTGCAATACGATTGCTAAGTGACCTGTTTGTCCCTCAGTTGTCCTTGCTTTCTTGAGAATTTTGCTATGCATTTAAAATTACATTTATCCTGCATTTCTAGGTGTCTGCTGTATCGCCTGGCTCAAAGCACATACGTGAAACTTGATCAACTCTCGTTTATGCGTTCATTCACTCACTCCTTTAACATGATTTACTGGGCACCTTCTATGTGCCAGGAACACTTAGTCACTGGAGAGCCAGTGGCAAACCAGGCAGATTTTATCCTTGCTCTCAGACAGCCTGGTCCCTAGCCTGGTCCCTTTCCTCACTCTTTTCACATGCTCCATCAGCTCTGTAACGTCCATCACCTATCAATATTATTTCTCCCACTTGCGTTTCTGGAGACCACGTCCTCTGGGTCCACTCGAGATCGGTTGCTTCCTAGGCCAGTGGCACAGCACTGCAGGATCTCAGGTCTCCCTCTTTCCTGGTGTACTTTTTCATTTTGCTAGAATATATCCTCCAATAGATTCCTGAGAAGGTGAGTAAGGGAAGGAAACATTTACCTCTTTGCATATTTGAATACATCATTTTACATTTAACAGGTAATTTGAATGAGTATAGAATATCCTTTTCGCTCAGAATCGTTCTCGAGGTCTCTGTATTACTTTAGGAACATTTAAATCATTCAGGTCCTTGATTCTTTTGTACATGACCTGCTTTTTCTCTTTTTTGTTGTTGTTGTTTTTTTTAATCATTTATCTTTGGAATTCTGAAATGTCATGATGACATTCCTGGGTGCAGGTAATTTTTTGTTTTTCATGCTAGGCCTTTTCAATCTGAAGACTAAAATCCCTCAATTCTAGGAAGTTTTCTTATATTCTCTCTTCGACCACCTTCCTTCAGCTTTCCCCTCTATTTTCTTTCTCTAGACCTCCAACTAATCAAATTTTGGCCTTTAGATTGGCCTTCTAAATTTCTTATTATTTCCTCCTGTTTTCCATTTCTCACTTTTTTTTTTTTTTTTTTTTTTTTTTTTTTTTTTTTGCGGTACGCGGGCCTCTCACTGCTGTGGCCTCTCCCTTTGCGGAGCACAGGCTCCGGACGCGCCGGCTCAGCGGCCATGGCTCACGGGCCCAGCTGCTCCGCGGCATGCGGGATCTTCCCGGACCGGGGCACGAACCCGTGTCCCCTGCATCGGCAGGCGGATTCTCAACCACTGCGCCACCAGGGAAGCCCCATTTCTCACTTTTGTGTGTGTGTTTTACTTTCAGGAAGATTTCCTTGACTTTTACCTTCTAATTCTCTTGAATCTTTTATTTCAGTTGACAGTTTTTATTTTATATTTCTTTTTGTGTGTGTTTGTTTGTTTTCTGTACGTGGGCCTCACTGTTGTGGCCTCTCCCGTTGCGGAGCACAGGCTCTGGACACACAGGCTCAGCGGCCGTGGCTCACGGGCCCAGCCGCTCCGCGGCATGTGGGATCTTCCCGGACCGGGGCACGAACCCATGTGCCCTGCGTCGGCAGGCGGACCCTCAACCACTGCGCCACCAGGGAATCCCCGACAGTTTTTATTTTAGAGAATTCTATCTCATTCTGTTTCTTTTTTTATGACATCCTAATCTTGCTTTTTGGATACAATATCATCTCATATCCAAGAATATTAATGAAAGTGAGTTTGGGATTTTTCTTTGATTTTCTGCATTTTTCCCCTTTGTTTCCTTTTTCTGTTTGTTGTTTTATTCTCTCATTTATGTTAATGTGAAGAACTGAATATCTGATTGAATGCAAATATCTGTTAAGTCTGAGGGTCAGGAACGTGGATTTTTATTAATTTGTCTCTATGTTTCTGTGTTTAAATGATCTCATATATATTCTAGGTAGATTGGAAACTTTATGTATATTCATCTATCTTGATGACTGGAGACCTTCAACATAGAATAATCTGCAGTAAGACTAACTTGTAGGTGGTGAATCTCCAGTATTTGTGAGTCTTTTCTTTTGGGACAGGTTTTCCAGAGAGGACATTCCAAATCTTTGGCCTGGCTGCCAAAATTCTGGGAAAGGGAGGGGAGAAGGAAGGAAGGAATCTGAGGAGCTCATCGTTCAAGATGCAGATATTGGGACTTCCCTGGTGGCACAGTGGTTAAGAATCCGCCTGCCAGGGCTTCCCTGGTGGCGCATGGTTGAGAGTCCGCCTGCCGATGCAAGGGACGTGGGTTCGTGCCCCGGTCCGGGAAGATCCCACATACCGCAGAGCAGCTGGGCCCGTGAGCCATGGCCGCTGAGCCTGCACGTCCGGAGCCTGCACTCCGCAACGGGAGAGGCCACAACAGTGAGAGGCCCGCGTACCACAAAAAAAAAAAAAAAAAAAAAAATCCACCTGCCAATGCAGGGGACACAGGTTCGAGCCCTGGTCTGGGAAGATCCCACGTGCCGCGGAGCAACTAAGCCCTTGCACCACAACTACTGAGCCTGCGTTCTAGAGCCCGCGAGCCACGACTACTAAAGCCCCTGAGTGCCTCAAGCCCGTGCTCCACAACAGGAGAAGCTACTGCAGTGAGAAACCCGTGCACCTCAATGAAAACAGCTCCCACTCGCCGCAACTAGAGAAAGCACACATGCAGCAATAAAGACCCAATGCAGCCAATAAATAAATAAACAAACAAACAAACAAAAAAACCCAATGCAGATATTCACTGAACTCCTGGTGTTTGACCCTCTGACTCACCTCCACCTTTCCCCATGCCCTGTGTCCTCGTCTGGAGGTTCTGTCATTCCATTTCTGTAAATAATAAGCCTCCAGGAAGAGTGGCAGCAACTCCTGGCAGCAAGAGGTGGGCGGGGACACCTGGGGATCCCATTATTTCTTACACAGACTTTCTACCCATCCCCATTTTTAACCCATCGCCACATGTTTATCTTCTCCATGGTCCCTGGTACCGCTAAACTCTGGAACTCGTGGGATTCAGGGTGAATCTGCTTTTTATTGACATCCACCTTTGAAAACACTTAGGTTGTAACTTCTGCTCTAGAATAGTTAGCTCCGTTTTCCATCTCCCACTTTTTAAAGACCTAGGTCAATATTTGCATAAATACAATTTTTTATTCTTACAGATGTTTCTTGCCTTTTTTAATTTGGTTTTTGTAGGATTGATTATACTTTGTAAATTCCTTTACTCCCATCTTATTGGAGGTTGGGAGAGAGAATTTAATTTTGTGTGGCTGTGTTTACCGTAAATTCTTGATGACGGATCTCAGACTGATGGGCTCTGAAGAAGTTTCCGGTGCACAACGAAGAAATGCAGTTCCCAGGAATGGTCACTAGGTGGCTCAGTGGCTCTATTTAATTTATAATTTCTCCATAGCCATCCCTGCCAACTCGCAAGAGTTGGATAATCAGGTAGAGGGGAACTACAGAATCAGAGAATATTTACATTGGACTGAGTCTCCGAGGGCTTCCTAGCCCACCTCCTCCAAGGCAACGGAGATCCACGGAGTAATCCAGCTTATCCTGTGTCTGGAGGTAGTCGTAGAAATAGATTGGGCTTGGGCTTCCCTGGTGGCGCAGTGGTTGAGAGAATCTGCCTGCCAATGCAGGGGACACGGGTTCGAGCCCTGGTCTGGGAAGATCCCACATGCCGCGGAGCAACTGGGCCCGTGAGCCACAACTACTGAGCCTGCGCGTCTGGAGCCCATGCTCTGCAACAAGAGAGGCCGTGAAAGCGAGAGGCCCGCGCACCGCGATGAGGAGCGGCCCCCGCTTGCCGCAACTAGAGAAAGCCCTCGCACAGGAACGAAGATTCAACAGAGCCAAAAATAAATAAGTAAAATTAAAAAAAAAATAGGGCTTCCCTGGTGGCGCAGTGGTTGAGAATCCGCCTGCCGATGCAGGGGACACAGGTTCGTACCCTGGTCCGGGAAGATCCCACGTGCCGCGGAGCGGCTGGGCCCGTGAGCCATGGCCGCTGAGCCTGCGCGTCCGGAGCCTGCGCTCCGCAATGGGAGAGGCCACAACAGTGAGAGGCCCGCGTACCACAAAAAAAAAAAAAAAAAAAAAAAAAAGATTGGGCTTGAATTTTAAGGTTCTTTTATGGTTATATGTGAAGTTGCCTTTAAATTGGAATACAAATGTGAATGCATGAAAGTTGGGGTGGGAACAAGGCCAGTGCAGCGGGAGAAAGATGGAGAAGGCTGTCACTGGTTCACTGATCACACATCCTGAGCTCCCGCCGCTTGGATGGCAGTGCGCTAAGTACTGTGAAGACACAAAGGAAATGAGACAGGGTCCCTGCCCACCAGAGCTTACAGTCTGGTAAGGAGATGAGCCAACAGAAGACAATTAACCGCAACCAAGGAAGTCTGCAATACATGCCCAGTGGAAATGCAGCTCAAAAGTGCTACAGAATGGATGGAGAAGGGCAAGGTCACTTCCCTACTCAGGAGTAGGGGATATCCTTGCTGGCGGGACTTGGGCTGGCCTTGGAAGAACAGTGTAGATCAGCCCTTCTCAAACTGGAATGTGCATAACAAGCATCACCTAGGGCTCTTGTTTGAAGATACGATTCTAATTCAGTGCAGCCATGGTGTGTGCGTGTGTGCGTGTGCTTGCCTGGCATTGAGATTTTGCATTTCTAACAAGCTCCCAGGTGATTCCAATGTGGCTGACCTGAAGACCACACTTGGAGTAGCAAGAGTGTAGGCACTGGTTCATGAACTTGGCTGCACATGGCAATCACACAGGAAGTCAAACAAGAAAACCACTAACAGCCTCACCCTAGAGATTCTGTGTTAATTGGCCTGGGGTGCAACCTTAACATTGGCATTTTTAAAAGCACTTCCCAGATATTCTAATATGCAGTAAAGTTTGAGCATCACCGACACCAGGGGCATTTATCATTCATTTTGTCCGCCCAGCACCTGAATCCCCGACCCTTAGAGTCAGAGCCCACCCCCACTTTTGAAGCTGAAAACAAAAGATACTCCCTTTCCGTCACTTGCCTGGAATTTGGGCCCCACCAACCAACCCAGACTTTGCAGCAAAAGCTACTGAAAACAAAGAAACAGAGGCTGAACTCTATAGACTTAGCAAAGATTTTGCATTGGTGGCAGCTATATTGTTTCAGTGACAATTCTTTTTTTTTTAAAAAAAATATTTATTTGGCTGCGAGGGATCTTTTAGTTGCGGCATGCAGGCTTTTAGCTGGGGCATGCAGCATCTAGTTCCCTAAACAGGGATCAAAACCGGGCCCCCTGCATTGGGAGCGTGGAGTCTTAACCACGGGAACACCAGGGAAGTCCCTATTTCAGTGACAATTCTTGGGGTCTGATGCTCAAGCAGCAAGGACTGTAGCGCCTTAGCAGACCAATTCTGCTAAGCTTGATTTTGAGCATTGGTCTTGGCTGCAAAGCCTCAGACTGGTTCTATAGTCCTGAAGATTGTGGTATCATTTAAACACACACACACAGCACCCTTTATGGTTAAATATAATACAAACTTTAAAGCCCACATAGGACAAATGTGTAGATTAATGTATCGCTATAAAGCAAACACCCTTGTAAACAACATCCATGTCATAAGATAGGATTTTGCTATCCCCCAAACCCTTCATGTCCCCCTACAATGTATAACTCCTCCCTCCCTAAGAATACCCCTCCCTGACTTTTAATCGTTTCCTTAATATTCTTTATATTATTTCTGTACTTCCCTAAACACATTAAGGTTTAGTTTTGCCTGTTTTTTTTTTTTTTTTTTTCCTTTCCATCTTTTGTTAACTTACAATCTCTCTCTCCATTGGAACTTAATTGTTGAAGAGACTGGATCAATTATCCTGTAGAATTTACGTCTGGATTTTGTCGACTAATGTAGTTTAATATATTCCTCTGTCCTTAGATTTCCTGTAAAATTGGTAGTTGGATCTAGGTAAGTTTGACCTGAGGTTTGATCTATTTTTTTTGGCATGGCCTCAGCATAGAAAGTATTCTTTGTCAGAAGATACATAAAATGTCTGGATTTCTCTGAACTTGCATTGGAGACATTTTCACTTTGTAGTTCAATGACAATTAATGTTAGAAGGTCCTGAATTTCTTGCTACAGATTTTTTCCTAAGCAACTGTTATTCTCCCTTTGACTAGATGCAACAGGAACACACCACCTCTTTTTATCTTGGTGCTGGAAGTTTCAGACCTAAATTCGATGTCCCAGCAAAACATTTTGACTTGGAGTACTCACATTCCCTACGTGGCTCTTGATCTTAGGGAGTCACACTGATCTCAAATCCACCTAGGAAGTTGGCGTGGACTTATACCCAGCTGCCTTCCCCCCCACCCCGCCCCTGTATTTTAACTTACTTCACTACTATTATTCACTGCTGTGGCCATTATTAAGTAACAAAAGTCCCCCTCAAAGTACATAGCCTCAGAAAGCCAATTAAGAGAATCGTGAAAAGCAACTTACTTCATCGTCATTTACTTCTAGCCAAGGGATGGTGTGAAGTAGGAGGAAACAAAATTAACAAGATGGTAAGGGGTAATATAGGTTTCAAGAAAAAAAGTAGTAAACTGTGCTAAGTACTTTTCAAGGGCATTGTTCTTTGTTCGAGGTACCAAGGTTAGGCTAAATGGCTACATTAACTCGATAAGCTAAGGTTACACTCCAGCATTCTATCTTTCTGTTGGCTCTGGCACATGTTTGTTTTATTACCCCCATTATAATCAGTATAACCAAACCTTACGACCTTATCCTGAGAAACTGTGATATGGAGAAGGTGAAAATAGACTGAGCACTGGCTTTGTTTCAAAATCCAACTCCAGCACCAACTGGCAGTGCAACCAGAAGCAAATTACTTAACCCTGAGACAGTTCCTTTTGTACAAACGGTACTACTTCACCAGGTTGTTGATGACGTAACCCAAAGAACAGTGCCACAAGTACCTCATCCACTTCCTAGCAGGCAAGAGGCAGTCTTTCTCTTTCCCATACTCCCCTGTATATTAAGCCTGCCCTCTGCCATCATTTTAGTCTGGTCTTATTCAAATCGCAGTAATTCAGCAACCTTCTGTCTGATCTCTAGAACCCGTTTCTCCTCTGCAGCCCACCTAGACTCGCTTTCCTCAAACACTCTGCTCTCACCACTCCGCGAGGCTCACCAGGACTCCTACTGCCCATGACACTGTCCAGCTGGACTTCTAGTCTCTGCCTCACATGCAAAGCTCGTTTCTTAACGTGCTCGTGGTCTCTTCTTAACCTCCCCTTGGCCCTAGCCCTTCAATCCACATATCTGAGGACCAATTCATGTCCATCCCTCCTCTCTCAAACACCACCCCAACTACTCTCACGAACTGAACCTGCTCTTCTATTAATACAGCACTTAAATCTGGATCACATCTATTTGGCTCTTGGATATGTTTACCTGATCACTAATTCCTTTTGTGTTCTAAACTAAATCATAAACGTAAGGGCAGAGGCCATGGTCTGTTTTCCTATACCAAACTTAAAGGCAGAAATCATAGGCCCCACCCAAGACACAAAATTCTGTGTTGATGGGAGTGAACAGGGAAGCACTGACATCAGTCTAGGTGATCCTTATAAAAACTGCACTATGAGAAAACCTCTATATATCCTTCCAGCAGAGATAATCTTGTCAACAAATATTTATCTTTATTTATTGACTAATAAGGCCTTAATACAGGATCAAACATTTCTTTCATCAATACTACATATAAAAAAGCCAAAGCTGTTTTTTATGCTTCGCAAAAAAAGTAGGAAACACTTTTACATTTTTCAGATAAGAGGACGGTCACTGCTAAAACAAGGATTCATCCTCCAGCATGGCAGCCTTACCTTGGTGCCTGCCCCCCGGTAATCAGCTGACTTCAGTTGTAGGTGGCCTCTGGCACATTCCAGCAAGTGTTAGCTGGGGGGTGACTACGGTTGCGCACTTGATGCCAGGATGATTCTGCTTTCAAAATGCAGTTTCTTCCAATGACAGCCCTTGAAATCGCCTTCCCAGCATTCCCTAGTTGACAAAGCGATCCTCCTTCTATTTCTGCCCCTCCGATACCCAGTCTGCTATCCTGCACTATTTCCAGAAGGAATCCTCCATCTTAAACTCCATAAATAAATGAAAACCAAGCCACGCAGTTGGAAATCAAGTTTTGTTTTTATATGAACAGAAGTAGACCATCTAGAAATATTTCAGTTTATTTAAATTGTTAAGTAGAATATGAAACCGAATTTGTAGCTAGTACCAGAGAATGGACTTAACTGTTTGGTGTTGAATGAGAATGGCTTCTACACAGGATCCCGAGACTTACAGAAAAGGGGGTAAAGCCCTATTATTAAGCAAATAAAACTCATGTTTCAAACAGGTTATACAAAAATTGATTTATACTCCATTTCCCTTTTTTTGATATTTAGAAAGTGCAGATTTAACAAAAGGTAGCCATATCCTTTCTATGTACAATGCCAATTATAAGTATGCAAACAACGAAACTGTCAGTCTGTTACCCAAAAATCCCAGTGTTTAGCTCTCAAACCTTAAGTCACTGAACTGAATAAGGATTAAAGAGGGTTAAAAATTTAAAAAGCTACTGCCACATTCCAGATAAAGGAAAGCAACAAACACATTAAAATTAATCTAACAACAGTAGGTTTAACCTAAAACTTTTGAGAAGCTTAACATCTTTTCATTATTATTTTTAATGGAAAATTAAGGATTATTTGGCAATGCTGTTTTTACTAGTAGTAAACAATGATAAAGTCAAGTGAGGCAAAAAACCTAACCACCACCACCAGTGAGGCATATAAAATCACTTTTAGGGCACTATCTGAAAATTCATGGATGTTCATAGCAGATACGTCCCTATGTTGTTTATGTGAGCCAAGAGGTCATTAAAATGCTATCCACGACACAAAAAGACTTTTCAATGGAAGCTGCTGTCCTAAACTCAGCCTCTGCTAGAAATGAATCATGCTATTCACAATTATTTCAACAAAGGTATCATCTTAGGATGCTAGCAGCATAGCAAACTTAACTTACCCTATCCTAATGATAAGCAATGAAGCAAAACTAGAAAAATGAAGTGAAAAAATGACAGGGTGAGAGAGAGCTAGAGTATCTTATCTTCACATGAAAAGCCTTGGTTGTCCTTTTTCCAAATCCATGGTAATACAAGTTTTTCCAAAAGGATGTGAAGATAGGACTTAAAATTAATAATATTCTAAAGTACTTCTAAATCTTAAGGTAAAGACAACTTAACACTGAAAAAATGTTCTTCAAAGGCCAAATCTCAATATATTTGGCAAACATGTTAATAAATTTCACTCCTCCTTCCCACCTTTTTGAAACAACCTTGACTGGGCTACCAAACTGCTAGAGGAGTTGCCAAAATGGAGACTATTCAAATTTAGGTTAAGAGATTTATTCTAGGAAAGTGAATAGGCTATACACCTAATTAGAAAGACAAACCACAACACCCTCCAAACACTAGTGCATGCAATTAACTCTTCCATTTCATAAACTCAGTGGAGAGACAGGAAGGGAACAAAGAGGGAAAGAGAAGAGGAACATGAAGTCGAACAGCAAATGAAGGAATCTGGGACAGAAGCTTTAGGGGAGAGAGAAAATGAGGGGAGGACACAGTTAACTGACATTTGATAACAGGCAGTTAGAATTTATCTTTCAGTTTACTTAGCAAGTTAAGTCAGTGCTTTATGTTAAACTCGACAAAGCTGCTAGTTTACCCCTTTCATTTTTAAATAACTCATACCACAGGGTGGTGGGGGAGAAGCAAATAAAGAAGCATGCAGGAAGAGACAAAGAAAAAGTGGCCAAGGAAAAGAACCCGTGGCAGGAATAGTTTTAAATATCAAGGCCACTTAAAATGAGACTCCACAAACCAAAGCTATCATTTCTGCAATATCCTTTGTCCTCAATTAACTACTTTGAAAATTACAGCCAAGCAAAACACAAACATTTTAATGCTTTATGTTTCGATGATATGTCTCCTGCACATGCTTCCACCAAAATAAAAAAAGGAAAAGCCAAAGAAGTTCCTTTTCACATAAGGCACAGGACAAAATTAACCCCATTTACATATACAAGGCGAAAATGAGTGTTTTCCTGGCTTTTGTTTCTTTTGCTATCACATGTCTATAGATTATAGGGACTCAAGCACATTATCCATGACAGAAAATTCCACTGTTGTACAAAATAAAATTGTTAATTCTAACTTTTATTCTTATACAATTTGCAGAATAGAGTTGAAATGATTGCTATAGGTTTTAATGTTGATAAGAACTGGACTATAATACAACTGAAATGCAGTGGTGAGCTGAGCAAGTACATTAAAAAATGAACTCACAGACATGATTTTTCTATCCATTTTTTTGTTTGAAGAAAATTATAAAGTCAGCAAGCAGTCACAGATGAAAGAACAAATAAAACAGGTGGACTAGGAGTTAAAAGATGAGGAACAAAAATATCTGTTGAAGAGTTAAAAATGGACAGAGTGGTTTATTTTGCAGCAGGAAGAGAAAACAGGGTGGTGGATGGCAACTGATGGAACAGGAGAGCGTTCAGCAACATTTGCTCTTCCAGCCTGTCACGCCTCCTCCGCTGCTGATATCTACGTTTTCACTGTTGGGCTCTTTTACAGGGGTCTGGAACAAACACACAAGGAAAGCAACCCGTGAAAAAACACTGCCATGGATAAATCAAGATTTAACAGCAATATTCTCATAAATGTTAATTTATGTAACACAGTGCAATTACAGTCACATGAGATAGGTTTTCTCTCCCATGCAAAGTAAAGAAATGGAAGTTTTGTTTTTGATCTTCATTTTGCCTTTTTCTTCCAAGTTGTGAAATGTCTTGAGGCCTCCTGGCTTTCCTTTATAGAACTTCTGAAATTTTCTCTGCCCTAACTCTTGTGAAGAGAGGTATGTTATCTCCTGGCCTGACCCCTGAGTATTTAGTACTTAAAAAGCATCATCAAGTATATGTATAATACCAATGTTGGATCATGTCTAACTTCAGAGAAGTGAAACAGCCCTTTTCTGTTTAGTTTTACTTGCCTTTTGAGATTGGAGCTTGTTATTTCCATAGCATTGCTTTAAAAAGGCAATTTTAACCATGATACACTAACATTAAGTGGAGGAAATAGGGTGGGGCAGAATGCAAAGTTGTATAATTCATGTTAAAAATGGATTCAGAAAAAAATCAAAATGAGAGACACCAAAATGTTAACAGTAGTAGCCCTTAGGTGGCGGGTTTATGAATTCCTTTATTTTCCTCTTTGTATAAATCCTGTATTCCCCCGACATCCTAATATTACTTGTATAATCAGAAGAATATACTATTTTAAGTGGATAGCCTATACTATATGTATGAAAGCAGAATTTATTTTAGGGATAGCATACCTACAGTAAAGTATACAAATCTTAACTGTGCTTGATGGATTTTTAATATATGCTGTGAAACCACCAGATCAAAATACAGAACATATATAATATGCCCCCAGAAGGCTCCCTTGTGTCCCTTTCCAGTCAGTACTACCCTCCTAAAGGTAACCAATACTCTGATTTCTACCACCATAGATTAGTTTTTTCTGTTTTTGACCTTCATATACATGGAACCATATTTTATGTATTCTTCTGTATCTGATTTCTTTTTCCTTTTACTCAGTATCAGCCTGTGCAATTTATCCTGTGTGATTTATCCATGCTGTTGTGTGTGTAACAGTGTTCATCATGAATGGAATTTTAAAAGCTAGGATGTAAGTGGGAACTTATTTTCTCATGGAAACAATAGAAAGTTAAGGTAGCTCAAGGGGAAAAAATTAAAATAATTTCTAAAACTCACATAGCCCAAGAGAGGCCTGCTGAATTTATACTGAGGTGAAATTTCTACTTGCACTTTGAGCTAACCCCCCTACTCTCACTGCCTTATGGAATTCTCCTTTTCACTGTATGTTAAAGATGCAAGTATTGCATTAAAAAGGTCTTCGTGAAAAACGCACAGAAGAGAAATAGGCAGCTCAGCACCTGGCCACAGCAAGAAAAGTTGCATAGGAAGTACTCTTTTCTCTGGGACTCCTGGGTGTGGGTCAGTTAAAGATATGAGGGTGCTTATAGCCAGGGAGGTCACTACATTTATTCAGTTAGCATATCACTCACAGTCTGTCCTTGCACAATTTAACTTAGACCCTTGAAACAGATTCTCAAAAAAAAGGGCCAATAACTAAAGGGCAAAAGTGGGCAAAAGAATAAACAAAAAAGTTTACAGGAAAGGAAGCACAAAGGTGCTTCTTAAACATATCTTTAAAAATGCTCATCTTATTCATAAGAGAGCTGCAAATTAAATCTGTGTTTTTCACCTGTCAGGTTGGAAAACATCTGAAAGTCTTATAATTCACTATGTTGGCCAAGAGTTTGAGTAAACAGACATTCTCATATACTGCTGGCAGGAGTATAAAAGGGTACAGCCCTCAGGTAGAAGGTGGCAAACGTGTATCAGAATTATAAATGTACTATATGCTCTTTGGCCACTTCTGGGAATCTGTCCATCAAATATACTTGCCCATGTGTAAAATAATATAAAGATTATTCACTATAACACAATTTATGAGATCATAAGGCTGAAAATCACCTAAACGTCCCTCATTGGGAAACCTGTTTAATTATTATTATTTTTTTTTTTGCGGTACGCGGGCCTCTCACTGTTGTGGCCTCTCCGTTGTGGAGCACAGGCTCCGGACGCGCAGGCTCAGCGGCCATGGCTCACGGGCCCAGCCTCTCCACGGCATATGGGATCTTCCCGGATCGGGGCACGAACCCGTATCCCCTGCATCGGCAGGCGGACTCTCAACCACTGCGCCACCAGGGAAGCCCAAACCTGTTTAATAGACTACTCAAAGGAGTAGCACTCGGTTATTTAAAAAATGGAACTATTTTACTTACATTAAGTGCCAAACAGTGCAGAGCATGTTGCCTTACCTGTTTTTTTCTTTTAAAAAAAAGGGGGAGGGGGGAAGGATGGGAATAAAATGTATATATATTCATATTTACTCATATATTAGTAACTAAGAAATTAATTATTGGTTACCCATGGGGGAGGGATGAGGAGTTGGGGGAATATAGTGAGAAACTTCTCTGTATGTTTACTCTTTTAATTTTAAATGTCTGAATTATGGGAATGAATTATCTATTCAAATAATGAAGTTTTAAATGTTTTAAATTGCTTTCATTCTAAAGTTCTTTTTTCTTTTATCAACTCAGGAGAAAAAGCACTGCACAGAAGGTTGCTAGTCAGGAATCACTACTGTATTTTACATCTTTTAAAGCAAGTTTACATTTGATGTTTTAACTCATTACTTTATCACACTGAAAAGTGCATGTATGTGTATGGGGAAAAAAATGCTGTCTCACAATTAGGCCTGCCTACCTAGGGAAGACTCTAGACTGAGATCTTTATTTATTGGTGCATCCATACCTTTTAACCTTTAATATGATAAGATCTAGCTCACTGACAAACAAATTATATGCCTATATAGCACTATTCTTTTGAAATGCAAAGATTTGGAAGAAGATCAAGGGATATAATACAGAAAGAAGTCAGAAACAATGGAGAAGACCAAATTTCCAGAAAGAGAAAAAACACAGAGAACACGGGTATTTCAGTAAGTTTTGTGATAATTCCTATAAGTACTGAAATAATTTTTCACTGTAACCCACCAATCTCAGAAATACAAAGTATTATACTTTCCACCAATTAAAGTATTTTTCTATCTTTTATTCCCTTCATTTAATTAAAAATACAAATGTTTTTTCGTAGTCTACCTAGTATTTTTCTGTTCTACTTTAATTTTTGTTTCTTACAGGAATATTTTTAAATGAAAATATATTTCCTCAAGGAATTTTAATGGGTTTTTACCTATATCCAGTTGTGTAAAAATATTTTTTAAATTGTTTTTATAACTTTAAAAAGAAGCAAGTTAAAATTTCAAAAAAAACTGTACATGAGGTAAAAGTGATTCTGTCCTGTATCCCTTTCCCCTTCTGACCATCACACTAGAGTACTCACTACTTAGAGTCTGGTATATATCCTTCTAGATCCTTATTTGCTAAGCGTAACCAAATGTGTGTGTGTGTATGTGTACATGTGTTTTTGGTATCATATATAATTTTTAAAAGATCATTTACCACACGTTATATCCTAACTTGCTTTTTATTACTCAATATATCAATACATTATAGATATCAGACATGATATGCAGGATGTCGGCAGATGTGGACAGGCACAACTTTTGTAGTTACTCTAAACAGCAATAAGTGATAACGTTTTTCTAGTTTGAATACTACAGTAAACAGATAGCTCTCCCCTCAAAATAATTAAGTTGCTTGGTTCCTAAGAAATTTCATTAAATTTACACTTGATAATACCACCTCTATTACAGCTTAGATTTATATGTGTGTGTGTATGACATTTGAGGGGTTATTTGGGGGGGGGGGAATACTGATATCTCAAGTATAAAAACAGAAAGGTTACCAGAAGCAATTAAATTTTCTCTTAATCAATGCTTGCTTCTCCTTCAGGATTATGTCAGATTTTCTCTATTTTATTTGCATTTAAATATACCATAAGATTGAATAGAGAATTCAGGACTCATAACCTTAATTCATAACTGTGTATTTTATCTAGTCATTTGAGGGGAAAATATGAAAATCAGATTTCCTAATTTTGCTACAAGTTACTTGTACTGGCAAATTTTGGGATTCACGAATTAAATCCAGAAACTAACCTCGAGGTAAAATTCCCTGAGATCAATTTTCAGTTTTTTTTTTTTTTTTTTTTTTTTTTAAACCTTACAGGTTGAAATGATTGGGTAAATGAAATTTGGGGGCAGACTTACTCTATTTATTCAGTATATAGTATATACAGGCCCTTCAATGGCACGTCTGAGAAATGACTATATAGAAGAGTAGTGATTTTGTAGCAATAACTACATCATAGATTCACCTCTTATCTTAAATATTTTATCTATGGGAATGCAAAGGATATATAAGAGAAATGAAACAGAAGAGCCATAACACCATGGACCAGACAAAAAGTTGCAAAAAGGAGTATGAAATTAGGCTAGAGACTGAGTACTGGAGCTCAGAATATCAACTGTTATCACTGACTAGATCCTAGAGATTTCTAGATGGCTGCCTGTTCCTTCCAGTTCCTTTCTTTACTTTGGAGGATTATATATTGGTGATGGGTAAATATTTAGAAACAATACCACCCAAAACCAATTTCTGTATGTAAATCTAGTACTTTAGAAAACATGAAATGTTCAAATGTGACACCAGGCACCCTAGCAGAAAAAAAAAAAAAAAAAGAAGAAGAAAAGAAAAGAATAAGAAAAAAGAAATTTACCTTTCGAAGGATATCTTCAGCTAATGTGAGGAACGCCTTTTCGATGTTTATATTTGCTTTTGCACTAGTCTCAAAAAATCTAATACCATGCTCTCTTGCAATCTAAAATAGAAGCAAAATATCATCATAAAATTATCAAGTATAGGTTACCAATTGATGACTTTAGCATCCTAAAGGAAATGGTAATATTATTCTAAAGGTAGTAGTCTCAACTAGGTTATCTAAAATGAACAGATTATTTCAATGGGTCAAGACTCAAATGGTCAAGCTCCTTAGAAAACAAACAAACAAAAATTCACTCAAATGATAAGCTATCATTTCCAATAGCATTTTTAAAAGGATGCAAATAGCTCAAGTGCACTCCACTACCACTAATGTAAAAACAATCAAATGCAACACCATCTTCACAAAGAAAGGGCAGCATATTAGTCTCATTCAGAGCTTTTTACCTGCTCTCCTTTTCCTTTAGGTACAACTCTTTTATCATCCATATCACACTTGTTTCCTAGTAACATTCTTTCCACATCTTCATTGGCATGCTAAAATGAAATAAAAATTTAATTTACACACTATCATGAATTATGGCTTAATAAAAATGACTTTATAAGGAGGCTGTCTAGTTTCTAGAAACATTCTCAACAAGAGAGGACATATGCAAAAGATCTGAAACTGTAATTTCTTACACATAGTCTAAATCCAAGCTGGATCATGATTTTAGATAATGTGTATTACCCTATAAGAAACCTTAGTTTAAAATTCTATAGAGCCCTTAGAGTCTCAAAAAGTCACATTGCTAGGGGAGTCCATGAACAAAAATCAGTTAAAAACAAATGTTGCTCCACTGAAATCCTAATGACATCTTTTGCACAAATAGGAAAATCCATCTCTAAAATTCATGTGGAATATCAAGGGACCCTGAATAGCCAAAACAATCTTGAAAAGAAGTACAAAGCTGAAAGATTCACACTTACTTCCTGATTTCGAAGCTTACTACAAAGCTACAGTAATCAAAACAGTGTGCTCCTGGCATAAGGACAGACATGGACCAAAAAAACCAGAATAGAGATACCCGAAATAAACTCTTGTGTACACCATCAAATGATTTTCAACAGGAGTACCAAGACCATCCAATGGGGGAAAGGACAGTCTTCTCAACAAATGGTGTTGGGAATACCAGATATCAACATGCAAAAGAATGAAGTTGGATCTTTAACTTACAACACCTTACTCAAAATTGGATCAAAGACCTAAATAAAAGACCTAAATCTATTAAACTCTTAGAAAAAAACATAGGGAAAAAGTTTTATGACCTTGGAATTGGCAATGATTTCTCAGATATGACACCAAAAGCATAAACAACAAAAAAGAAAAAACAGATAAATTGTACTTCATCAAAATTAAAAACTTCTGTGTGTCAAAGATCACTATCAGCAAAATGAAAAAGCAACCCATGGGATGAGGAAAATTCTCAAATTGTCTATCTTTGGCCCAATGCACCTTTCCCTGAAATATCCCTGCAGCAACACAATTATGTTCTCTGGACACCAAAAGTAATTTATGAGACTTGGTTTGTCTTAAAATTGAATCCATCGTATTATTTCCACCAGCCCCATCCTCATCTGGATACCTTCTAGTCATCTCTTCAGGTCTCAGCTTAAACGTCACTGCCTATTTCAAGACTGGCTATTCTGGGTACCTTGAATTTCCATATGAATTTTAGAATCAGCCTGTCAACCCCCACTGCTATCCAGAAGAAGCAGCTGGGATTTTGACAGGGTTTTCACTAAATCTGCAGAACACTTTGGGTAGTACTGCCATTTTAACAATATGGAATCTTCTAATTCATGGACATGGGATGTCTTTCCAATTATTTAGATATTCTTTAGTTTCTTTTAACAACATTTTATGGTCTTCAAAGCCTTGCATTTCTTTGGTTAAATTTTTCTTATTTTTTTCTTTTTGACTCTATTATAAATAAAATTATATTCTTAATTTCATTTTTTGATTATTTGATGCGAATGTATATAAATACTACTGATCTTTGTATACTAATCTTACTTCCTACAACCGTACTGAACTTGTTTATTAGTTCTAACAGTTTTATTTTTTGGTCAAAGTGTGTGCATTCCTTAGGATTTTCTATATACAAGATCACACCATTTACAAACATAGTTTTACTTTCCAATCTGGGTGCTCTTTTTTTTCTTTGCCTAAATGCCCTGGCTAGAACCTCTAGTACAGTGTTGAACAGTAGTGGCCAGAGCAGGCATCCTAATCATGTTCTTGATTTTAGGGGAAAGGATGATGTTGTCTGTGGGATTTTCACAGATGTCTTTTAGATTTTGTCAAATGGGTTTTTTTGCGTGTGTCTGTTAACAAGATCATATGGTTTTTGTCTTTTATTAATACGGTGTATTACATTATTTCATATGTTGCATTCCTAGGTAAATTTCTCTTGACCATGATACATATAATCTTTTCTTAAATGTTGCTAGATCAATTCAGCTGTTAAAGTTTAAATTTCTGCAACACATTAAAAATTAGACAAAGTTAATCTCTTATATATTAGAAAAACAGATTTTTTTTTGTAATAGCTGGGTTTTACGTATGTTAGTTCTCATGCTGGGAAACTTAAGCCATCCAGCCTACCAAGTTAAATGTATGAGCCTGTGGTATAATAAAAAACATATTTTTGGTCTTTGTTCCTATTCCTGGCACAGTGCTCCTAATTTCCTGAGTGTCTTTTGTTATTCATAGCAAGCCTCTTTCTGTTTACCTAAATTTATGCTAATAAAGGACTCTCAGCAGGGCCTCTACAGAGTTTCACAATGGAGGCTGGTCACTAGAGGAACCAAACACTGAGCGTTGAGACTTTTAACCCCAACCCGCCATGAGGTTAAGGGGGCCAGAGATTAGGGTCAATCACCAGAGGTCAATGATTTAATTATCATGACTATGTAACGAGGCCCCCATTAAAACTTGGAAACAATGAAGTTAGGGTATCTTCTGGGTTGGTGAACACATCAAGGTGCCAAGAGGGTTACGTGTCCAGAGACAGCCTAGAAGCTCTGCATTCTCCAACCCCCATACACTGTCTATGCATTTCTTCCATTTAGCAGTTCCAGAGTTGTGTCCTTTATAATACAATTGTAAGTATAGCTCTTTCCTGAGTTCCGTGAGTCATTTTAGCAAATTACTGAACCCCAAAATAGGTCATGTGACCCTCCAAATTTGTAGCCAAGTCACACAGAAGTGCAGGTAGCCTGGGGGACCCAGGACTTGCGTTTGAAGGAAGAGCGGTCTCATGGGACTGAGTCCTTAAACCTGTGGAGTCTGACACTAAGACTGAGGAGTTACTGTCAGAACAGGACTGAATTGTAGGACATCCAGTTGATGTCACAGAATTGGAAAATCAGTTGCTGCTGGAACACTGCATAGTCTCTCTATATAAATTGCTCTTATTATACATGCTACTTGGCCGAACAATAAAATAAAGGCTAAGGAAATTTTAAAATGGAGGCTTTGTTTTTGGTTTCAAAATCTGTCTCATTAACAAATTATTAAATACTAACAGACTTCTTATAGCAACGGAAAAGTTACTAATAAGCCCTTAGGATTGTTACCATTGAAGATATTATTATCTTGCGTCTAATATTGGCTTAAGACTTGGTCTTTGTGTTTCCAGCCAAAAGTTGCTTTAAAGAGGTTTCTTGTTTTTGGCCGTGCCACACAGCTTGCGGGATCTTAGCTCCCCAACCAAGGATCAAACCCGGGCCCCTTGCAGTAGAAGTGCAGAGTCCTAACCACTGGACTGCCAGGGAATTTCCAAGATTTAGTCTTAATGAAATTCAAAGCATAGAAGGTGGAAATAAGACATGAAAAACAATTCCAACAAGAAGCTACCTATGCTGCAACACAGAAACAGACATGCTTTGACACACTACTTTATAAAAACTGACATCTTCATGTGCAATGATATGGAACTATTTTCTTGGTTAGTATTTTACTGTATTAGTACTCTGTATCCTTCAAAATGTCTAGAAGTGATATGGTATTTCCATAACTTAAAAATATGTTTTTATTTATTTATTATTTATTTTTGGCATGCCACATGGCTTGTGGGATCTTAGTTTCCTGACCAGGGATTGAACCCGGGCCACAGCAGTGAAAGTGCCAAGTCCTAACCAATGGACCGCCAGGGAATTACCAAAAATACGTTTTTAAAATTACTATTGAAAATGTAATTCATTCATTCAATAAAAATTCCCCAAGAAAATTCATTTAGACAGGTGTGTAAAACCACTGGTAGCTTCTATTTGGGGCCATCTTACAAGATGGCTGTATAGAGTTTCTGGGTAATCTGGTAATTGCCTTGGATGGGGTTCAAAACAGATCTGCCCAAAACTTTAAGAAAAAGGTAGGTAAAAAATAACATTACCCTGTAAACAAGTAGAAATATTCAATAGTAATGACAGCAAACACTATTAAGATCAACTGGAATATTTATTCTTCTTAACCAAGCACACAAATGTGTGTTTATGTAGGGTTTACACAATTTCTAGGTCTTACCTCATCTATGTTTCTAAGCCATTTGCTGATGTTTTCAAAACTTTTACCATTGGTGATGTCATATACTAGCATGATACCCATTGCTCCTCTGTAGTAGGAGGTTGTGATGGTGTGAAATCGCTCCTGGCCTGCCGTATCCCTGAAATAAACAGCCAATAATTTGCACTGAGAATTTTTATATTACTAAGTTCTAGATAAAGGGCAAAACAGTAGAATAGTTTGGTAAAATAGAGATTAAAATCCACTATATGACACAAAATAGAACCACCACTCATTTAATTCTTAAATAGTAAACAATTAAGGTTATTCGTAAACATATATATGTGCAAATACTTTTTAGTCTACGGAAATTAACAACCTACCAATACTGGATGAAAATCTGAAAAGGAAAACAGTACAAAGTGACATAAAATTCTTTTTAAAGTTATTTAAGGACGAATACCAGCAAGTGTGATAAAAACTCTTAGAATTCCATTTATTTAGTGATCTAGTTCCACAATGTAAACAAAAGCTTGTGGAATTTTTAGAACATTAAAGGACTACACCATAGTATAGCCACATTTATCTTTAGAATCATTTACAAACAGTTATAAAGATAACCTCCTTTATAAATAACAGGACAGAAATACATCAAGTAGTATTTTTCAACACTTTCAAGCCAAAGATTTAAGATATTTTGCTCCTGTAATTTTTCCCTCATTTGCATCACCAATTTCTTTTTATGGATCATTATAATTAGCATATGTACATGTTTAAGTCTCCCCCCCTTTTAAAAAAAATTTATTTATTTTTGGCTGCGTTGGGTCTTTGTTGATGCGTGCTCTAGTTGCGGCAAGCGGGGGCTACTCTGTTGTGGTGTGCGGGCTTTCTCATTGAGGTGGCTTCTCTTGTTGTAGAGCACGGGCTCTAGGCATGTGGGCTTCAGTAGTTGTGGCACGCGGGCTCAGTAGTTGTGATTCGTGGGCTCTAGAACACAGGCTCAGTAATTGTGGCACACGGGCCCAGTTGCTCCACAGCATGTGGGATCTTCCCGGACTAGAGCTCGAACCCGAGTCCCCTGAATTGGCAGGCGGATTCTTAACCACTGTGCCACCAGGGAAGTCCCTCCCCTATCTATTCTAAACAAAGTAAAATTCAAACAAACAAAAAACCCCACTCTCAACCCCACATCCCTCCAACTAACACTGCATTTCTCTGTTCCCCTTCCCAGCAAACTTCTTTTTAAAACTTTTGCTTTAAAATAACTACAGCCTCACAGGAAATTTCGAAAATAGTACAAAGAAGTCCTGTGTACCCTTTACCCAGTTTTTCCCAATGGTAACATCTTACATCATAGTACAAAAAGAAATTGACACTGGTACAATCTACAGACATTATTAGAGTACTGTTCTCTGCAATTTTATCACATGTATAGATTTGTGTAGTCACTGCCACAAAGAAGGCAGAAAACTGTTGCATCACTCACTCCTCTACCTCCTATATAGTCCCTACACCCTGGCTAATAATATGTTTTCCATTTCTCTACTTTTGCCATTTCCAGAATGTTATATAAATGGAATCATGCATAATGCAACCTTCTGAAACAGTTGTTTTCACTTTTTCCAGCATAATGCCCTTGAAATCTACCCAAGTTGTTGCATGTAATACTAGTCTGTTTCATTTTATTGCTGGGTAGTATTCCACTGAATGGACTCATCACAATTTGTTTATTTACTCACCCGTGTAAGGATATTTGGGTTGTTTTTAGTTTTTGGCTATTACAAATAAAGTTGCTATGAACATTAGTGTACAAGTTTCTGTGTGTACATTAAGTTTTCATTTCTCTGGGATGAACACCCAGAAATGTTACTGCTGAGTCAGATGGTAAGTATATGTTTAACTTTATAAGAAATTGCCAAACTTTTCTAGAGTGGCTATACTACTTTAATACATTCCCACTAGCAATGTATGAGAGATCCAGTTTCTTTGCATCCTCATCAGCATTTGGTGTTCTCACTATATTTTATTTTAGTTGTACTAATAGGGCATGCAGTGATATCTCATCATCATTTCAATTTATATTTCTCTATGGCTAATGACGTTATACACTTTTTCATGTAGTTATCTGCAATCCATATATCCTCTCTGGTGAAATGTCTATTCATGTCTTTTGCCTATTTTCTTTCTTTTTTTTTTAGCTGCACGGTGCAGCATGCAGGATCTTAGTTCCCCAACCAGGGATCAAACCCGTGTCCCCTGCAGTGGAAGCACAGAGCCCTAACCAGTGGACCGCCAGGGAATTCCCTCTTTTGCCTATTTTCTAATTGGATGGTTCCCCTCCCACCCCCCTTTTTTTTAAACTATTGAGTGTTGAGAGTTCTTTTTACACATAAGTCCTTTGTCAGGTTATGTGGTTTGGGAATATTTTCTCCAAGTCTGTAACTAGTTTTTTCATTCTTTTGACAGGGTCTTTTGTAGAGCAAATTTTTTTTTTTTTTTTTTCCCAGTACGCAGGCCTCTCACTGTTGTGGCCTCTCTTGTTGCGGACCACAGGCTCCGGATGTGCAGGCTCAGCCGCCATGGCTCACAGGCCCAGCCACTCTGCGGCATGTGGGATCTTCCCGGACCGTGGCACGAACCCGCGTCCCCTGCATCGGCAGGTGGACTCTCAACCACTGAGCCACCAGGGAAGCCCGAGCAAATATTTTTAATTTTGTTGAAATCCAATTTATTAATTTTTAAAAATCTTCTATGGATTGTGGTTTAGTGTTATATCTACTCTTCACCTAATCTTAGGTCCCAAAGATTTTCTATGTTTTCTTCTCAAAGTCTCATGGTTTTACATTTTACATTTAAACTGATGATACAGTTTGAATTAATTTTGGTACAATGTGTGAATTTTGAGTAGATGTTCACCTTTTTACTTACGGATGCCCAACCGCTCTAGCACCATTTGTTGAAAATGTTAAGGAAATATCCTTTCTTCACTGAATTGCTTTTCACCTTTAGCAAAAACCAGTAGGCCACGGTTCAATCTATTTCTGGGTTTTTTACTCTTTTACAATAATCTGTGTATCTGTGCCTCCCCCAATACTGTACTGTCTCGATTACTTTAGCTAAATAAATTCTTAGGTAGACTGATTCCTCTCACTTCTTTTTCTGTCAGAGTTGTTTTAGCTATTCTAGCCTTTTCATACACATTTTAGGACAAGCTTGTCTACACTGACAAAAAAATCTTCCTGGCAATCTTCTTTAAAGAGTTATCTCTAGTTTCTGTCTCTCCAAATTCATTCCTCAACCAATTCTAATCCAACTGCTATTACTACTACTCTACCAAGACTGTTCTTCTTCAAAAAGTCTGATGGCCAAATCCAGTATTTAGCTCCCTTACATATACAGTAATCATTCAGTAGGATTCTACACAGTTGACCACCTTCTCTTGAAACACTTTATTCTCATGACTTTTCAGAAACCATGTTTCTGCTCAATTCTCAGTATATCTTTTGTTGGCATTCTAACATTTACAGAAGTAGGAGCTGACATTCTCTACACAATAGCAGAGTGACCTTTAAGTATATGTTTGATCATATCATTTTTCTGCTTAAAATTTCCAAAAGCTTCAGTGGGGAAATAATGGAGCTGAAACAACTGGCTATCTTTATGCAAAAAAATGAAGTTGGACCCCACCTCATACCCTATACAAAAATGAATGCAAACAGATCTAAGACCTAAATGTCAAGAGCTAAAACTATAATACTCTTACAAGAAAACATAGGAGAACATCTTCATGATTTTAGATTTGGCAACTGTTTCTTAAACATGTTGTACCAAAATCATAAGCAATGGAAAAAAATAAACAAACTGGACTTCATCAAAATTTAAAAGTTTTGTGCTTCAATGGACACCGTCAAGAAAATGGAAAGAAAACCTGCAAAATGGAAGAAAATATTTGTAGATCATATATTGATAAGGAACTTGTACATGCAGAATATATAAAGTACAACTCAACAATAAAGGATAAATAATTTTTATCCAAAGAAGATACACAAATGCCCAATAAGCACATGAAAGGATATTCAACTTCATTAGGAAGTTGCAAATTAAAACCCCTTCACAGGCACTAGGATGGGTATAATCAAAAAACCAAACAATAACGCATGTTGGTGAGCATGTAGATAAATTGGAACCCTCTAACATTGGTGGGAATGTAAAATGATGCAACCACTTTGGGAAACAGTCTGGCAGTTCCTCAAAATGTTAAACATACAGCTACCAAATGATCCAACAATTCCATTCCTAGGTATATTACCAAGAGAAATGAAAACATATGCCCACCCAAAAACTTATAAAATCATGTTCATAACAACATTACTTATAACAGTCAAAAAGTAGAACAACCTAAATGTTCATCAACTAATGAACCGGTAAATAAAATGTAGTATATCCATACAATGGAATATTATTCAGCCATAAAAAGAATGAAGTACTGATATATGCTACAACATGGGTGAACCTTGATAACATTATGTTCAGTGAAAGAAATCAGACACAAAAGATCACATATTGTAATACAATTCTACTTATATGAAATATCCAGAATAGGAAAATCTACAGAGACAGAAAGTAGGTTAGTGGTTACCCTGGATGAAGGGTTTGTGCAGGATGGAAAGAGGCTGCTAAAGGGTACGGGTTTTCTTTCCAGAAGCATAAAAATGTTCTAAAATTGTGATCATGGTGAATATACCTTGCAAATATACTAAAAAACTATTTAATTGTATACTTTAAATGGGTGAATTATAAGGTATGTGAATTATGTCTCAATAAAGCCATTACAAAACAAGTAAACAAATGGAAAACACAACTAGGCTTAAAAAAACAAACTAAAAATTCCAATGTCAATTCATTATAACCAGAACCAATCCCAAAATCCTTATCCTGAAGTTTACAAAGTATTACAGGATTTGTACTTTTCACCAGCCTCCCCCCAGATTTTGAGGCACTCTTTTCCCTGACAGCTAGAACCACATTTTTTTCATGTCTCCAAATTCACAAGCTTGGTCTCACCAGAGAGCTTCTGTACTAGCTGTGCCCACAGTCCTGTACATGGTTGGCACCTCATCTTTGCATTTTAACCATCACCTTATCAGAAGCCTTCTCTGCCCATCCAATTTAAATAGTCATCCAGTCTCTCTTCATTCCATCTCCTTGCTTTACTTCTCTGCAAAGCACTTATTACAGATTTATTTACTGTCTCCCATGTCCTCTAAAATGTAGGTTCCATCAGAGATTTGTCTGTCTTGTTCACTGCAGAACCCACAGTATCTACATGGTGAATAAACACTCAAATGTTTATTAATGAGTCAGTATTTCAGAGTCTTACCTAGCAGTCCTTTATTATATTTTAGAATCAAGGCATTCCAATTTAGTTACGTGACCCTTAAAAACGTACATTTTTAAAAATAGTGCTTATATGTCTAAAAATATGAGTAACAAGGAATATAAAAGAACTACCAATACATTAATATTCCTTATATTTAATCACAGCGTGCATTATTATATGTTCATATATCTGATACCTATCCATTTATCCATCAATTCACATATATTCTGAGGGTCTACCATGTGCTAGGCATTATGCAAGAACACACACAGAACATGGGTCTGGAGTCAGATCCAACTTCATTGTCAGGTTCCAATCCTTCCAGCTGAGTGACCTTGAAGGTATTTATTTAACCTCCCTGCATTTTGGGTTTTTTTTTTTTTTTTACAAACAAAGTAGTAGGGATAACTAAAGTAAAATTTTATAATTAATTTGTATTTATTATAGATAACCCCAAAGAATCTATAGTATAAAAATATGCAAACGTGTAATAGTATCATTATATGTGACCCAAAATTTAATCGTGCTTTTAAAATGTCCTAAGTCAAAACCATCTCTATAGAGATGCTCTATGTCTATGGTATTCAGAGCTCTCTCAAGTTAATAGTTGTGTGTGTTTAAGCTATAATCAAAATTGCTTCACAAGGAAAACCCTGGCTCTGCCTGAAGCCTATTTCTGTATAAAAATAATATGTTTTTTTATTTAGCCAAGTTGAAGATTTGGCTGGACTTTTCAATTTTCTTAAGAGAATCTCAGCCCTGTCATACTAATTTCTGGAATTATACTTCTTCAGAGGGTGAAAAGTGCCAAGACAAAAAGTAAAGAGACTAGGGGCTGATGCTGGGGATGGTGCAAGCAAGTGATTTTAAACAGAGTAGAGGAAGTGAAGAGAATAAGGAAGTGAGCCATACAAATACGTGGGAGCAACAGTATTCCAAGAAGGGGAAAGAACAAGTGCAAAGGTCCTGAGGCATGGTTGAGGAATAGAAAGGAGATCAATGTGACTGGAATGGAAGGAGTGAAGCCAGACTAGTAGGAGATCACAGAGGTGGTGGGGCGGGAGTGCAAATCGGGTAGGATCTTATAGGCCTCGGCAAGCATCGCAGCTTTTCCTCTGAGTGAGATGGGAAGTCTATTGGAGGGTTTTACAAAAAGAAATAACAATCTGGGTTTAAAAAAAAATTGTTCTGTTTACTGTGTTAAAAATGGGTGTGTGTGCAAAAGCAGAGTTAGGAGGTAAATGTAATACCTATCCAAAAAAATGACATTTAAGAAAAACCATCTAAGGGCTTCCCTGGTGGCGCAGTGGTTGAGAGTCCGCCTGCCGATGCAGGGGACACAGGTTCGTGCCCCGGTCCGGGAAGATCCCACATGCCGCGGAGCGGCTGGGCCCATGAGCCATGGCCGCTGAGCCTGCGCGTCTGGAGCCTGTGCTCCGCAATGGGAGAGGCCACAACAGTGAGAGGCCCGCGTACCGCAAAAAACAAACAAATAACAAATAAACAAACAAACAAAAAAGAAAAACCATCTAATAGACTTGCTATCAATTCTTCTATGTTGCATCCTTAAATCAGGTTAGACTACTAAGAGGCCACACACACACACACACACACACACGCACATGTATGTATTTGTATTTATGTATTTATATATCTTCTTAGACCACAAGTTTATCTCCATTATCTCAATATTATGTCAACAAATTAGAATCATTACAAATAGCTTTATGAAAACTTATTGTGTATTAGTTATGACCTGTTCTTTCCTGCTTTCTTTACATTATTTCTGAAAAGAATAACTTACTTTTATTGTTGGTAGCCCTCCCTCCCTGCCCTTTTTGTGTTGGACGCCAAGAAGTTTATAGGTAAATTTTACAAATTAAGCATAGCAAATGAGTTGTCCTTTAGAGACAGTATATTTACATTTTCCATTTTTCTCAATTCCAAATTCTTACTTTATCTTTCATTAATCTATTTAGTTACAAGTTGCCTTAAAACAGATGTAATTATAAATGTTTTCATGAAAAAAACAAAAATTTGTCCTATCACAGTAGAAATAGTTTAGTTCTTTTGTAAATTGCAAAAAGAAGTATAAATTAACTAATAATTCTATCCCATTAGAGAGGGGTTAATGTTTCCTACCTAAAATCCAGACTAAAAATGTACTTATCCAAGACAAAGAACATACAGGACCGGGCTTCCAGTAGTGTCTAACAGCTATAATGTAGGAGAGATAGAAAACTTGCATTTCAGTTTTTATCATAAGTAATAAGAATTTAGGGAAAAAATCTTCCACAGCATTCTGCTATGAATACCACCCCCAACACTGTCTAACATTCTTGGAACACTGTTACACCCAGGTATTTATATGGCTCACGTCCCCATTCATTCACACTACACAATTAGCAAATTATATACACACTTCAGTGTCAAATCTATGACTAAATTCTCCACCAAGAAAAAGCACACTGTAAAGAAACTACTTAGCTAAATCTAAATCAATGGCACCTGGAGAAGAAATTTTATTTTTATACTATTATGCTGCTTAGTTATGAAATACTGATATAAAAGATATTGAAATATTAATGGCCCTTCTGAAAAAGTAATCATGATTTCAAAACAAATTCAGAGTTTTTGTTTTGATTGATGGCATACTGATCCATCTGTTCTTTGATTTTTGTCTCCTCCATCTCCCCAAACTTCTTACACCCCCCCCTTCCTTCTTTTCACATGCTCTCCTTGCTAAGTCTTTTAAAATTATCCTTTTCCTGGATCCTCCTAATACCAATCCCTACCAATTGTTAATACAATCAACAATTTATTTCAAACCAGAAAGGGAGTCCCTGACTCACTACCTCTAGGCTAATTGGTGACCCTCTGCCCAGGGCTAAAAAGAGCCACAGCTGCTAATTCATGGTCAAATTATTTTTAGGTTTGCATAAAACCTAAAACACATACACCCAGGTCTAAAGACAGCAGGTTGACGCCATTCAGCAAAAGCAGGTGTTTATTATTTGAAGAGCAATTAAACACTGTATATAGTCACATTATCTTTTTATGCTCCACATTACAGGTTTTTTAGCCTGTTTTCAAAAGCACTTGGTTTTCCTCTCCTATTAAAATTTTTTTCTTCTCAGCCTATGTAGTATAATCAGATTTCTGAAATTATCAATCAATGGCAATAGAATTTTCCTTACATAAAATGACAGATGCACAGCTAAGAGAATGTTGTAAAATCCTATTTTTTCCCACTGACATATAATGAAAGGAGTGACATATTCCTAGGAACTAAAAGAGCTTATTTCCTTAATTGTTAGTCCCACACACAGGGTCAAAGAAGCCATGTGCTCTGGCTGCTATTATGACAGTTATTTTTAGTCTGGACACTGACAGCACTAGAACAGGCCAGAGACAACATCAAGCTGCTCGGCACGGCAGAGACCCCAAATTTCGTAACTTTGTGCTTTTGGTAACATAATGAAGTTATTTACTTTATAAATTAGGATGTTAAATTTCTCACACTGAGTTTTATTTTAACAAGGCCTGGATTTCCTCACAGATATGCAACTTCTCTACACCCAAAATACCGTGAGTCTCAATTATGCTCATCTTCATTGCCCAAAACGGGTCAAAAGTCAAAAGTCTGATACCTACCCTTGCAGAGCTTACATTACAGTGGGGACAGGTACAAACAAGTAAATAAATATGTAATTCCAAATTGTGATAAATGTTAACAAGGTAAACAGGGTGGAGCGATGAAGAATGACGTAAAGGGGAGGGAGGAAGTAATGTAGATAGTATGATCAAGCAGGTCCTGTCTCTAGAGGTGATGTTTAAGGTAAGTGAGAAGTGAAGTATGAACAGAAACCAATCAAACAAAGTCATTCAGTCAACAAATATTTATTCAGCAACTGTATCTGCCAGGGTCTGTTGTAGGGGGTGGTTACATAACCATAATTCAGACAGATGGCATCCCCACCCTCCAAAAGCTGACATTCTAGTGAGGGGAACAATGAACACGTTTTTTAAATATGGTAAATTTAGATACTAAAAAAAATACTATGACAAACATAAACTAAGATAAAACATGATAGTTGCCTAAAGGACTGGGGTGGCTTTAGCTTGTCATCATGCAGGGCCTCTCTCAGAGGCTAACAATGAACTGAGATTGAATGAGAGAAGGCAGCAACACAAAGATCTGATAAAAAGCATCCCAAGCAGAAGGAACAGGTGAATGACAAGGGCCCACAGATGGGAATATGCTTGGCTTGTTCAAGAGAGGAACAAATGACCACAGTGGCTGGAGCAAAGCTGGTAAGAGATAAGGTCAGAAGGGGCAGCAGCCAGAACCTGGAGTTTTCAAATTTATTTCTGTTGAAATGGGAAGCCTCTGGAATGGAGTGGTACTTCAGAATGCTTAGTCTAGCTATACTTGGGTGGGTTAAGGGGGATCTACAGGGTATGTACAAAGGTCCTAAACTGGAAAAGAGCTTGCCATATTCATGGAATTGAAAGGAGATCAGCTGTGGGTAGAGACTATATATACAGGGAGCACAAAAGGAGGTCAGAACAGCGGGCAGGGGGGACCACTCTGTAAACTGTGGAAAGGAGTTTGGATTTGGAATTTCGGCTTTCATTCGAAATGCAATGGAAAGTCAAAATGGTTATAAATAGGGGAAGGAATGACAACCACAATCACATTTATATTTGAAAAAGGTTACTAAGGCTGTTACCTGGGAAAAGTACTGGAAGAAGGTAAAAGGGGAAGTAAGGACCTGTTAGAATATTAAAAGCCTACTGCAATGGTCCAAAGAAGAGGTAATGTTGGCTTGAACTAGGGGGTAACAACGGAGACATCAGATTGTATTTGGATTCTAGACATATTTTAGAGATAGAATCAATAAGACTTGCTAAATTGGATGTTGGGGTTAAGGGAATGGGAAAACTCACAGATGGCTCCCGTGTGTCTGGCACTTTATGTAGGTAAATGTTTAATTTCTCTACAATATGATACTAACTGGTTTCTGGTAACTGTGCTGATGTTAAAATCTACTGCTGGTACAAGATGAGGATGTTGACAGTGGCAAACATTTCTGACCCCCCTCCCCAAACAAAAATAACAAAAAAAAAAAAAAAAGAAAAGGCAGACTTAAAGTAACTCACTATGACTGTTTTCCTGGCAGGACCCACTACTCAATGGAAAATGTAGATAGCAAAAGATATTTTGGTAGAAACTTTCTAGAGATCTGGGATTTTAAAAACCATAGCTAGCTGCTTCTCCATCAGCCAAACAAGCTAATTTCAGGCCCACACACATGTGCCTTGGACAGGTGAGACCCTTATGCAACAGTTAAACTAAAAGATTCCTAGAAAGAAATGAGTGAAGACCATTTGAGTAAGAAAAATAAGACAAAGCTTTAGCACAGACTAAAGAAAGTTTCCAAAACCAATATTCAATCAGAACAATTTTTCATGCTGAAACAAGAACCTGAATATATTCATTCAAACTAAAGAGAGATAAAAATCACTGTGCTTTTTCGTAGCAACTGGAAGCACAGCACTAAAGTTGAGAATAGCATTTTGAATTTTGGTATCATCATAAGTTAACAGTAATAGGGTTTTTCATCCTAAAAGCTTTCTTGAATCACTGCAGCATATCCCAGCAGATCTCTTAACCTGGAGCTACATGACTTTTTTTCTCCCTGGAATATTAACATGCATATCAACTCAAGCAAAGAAAACAAAATCAGCTGGCATAATGCTAACCTCTTGAAAACTATTAATCACATATTTTAAACAGTCACTCATTCCTTATCTTTATAAGAAAATGGATATTTAAAATTAAAAGCAGGGCTTCCCTGGTGGCACAGTGGTTAATCTGCCTGCCAGTGCAGGGAACGCGGGTTGGAGCCCTGGTCTGGGAAGATCCCACATACTGTGGAGCAACTAAGCCCGTGTGCCACAACTACTGAACCTGTGCTCTAGAGCCCGCGAGCCAGCTACTGAGCCTGTGTTCCTGGAGCCCATGCTCTGCAACAAGAGAAGCCACCGCAGTGAGAAGCCCGTGCACCAGAATGAAGAGCAGCTCCCGTTCGCCACAACTAGAGAAAGCCCACGTGCAGCAAACAAGCCCCAATGTAGCCAAAAATAAATAAATAAATAAAAATTAATTAAAAAAAAAAAACAGTCAATGGTATACATGAAAACCTAAACTACATCAAATTTTCCTTCTAAAGTGTTATTAACTCTAAATTATAAATGTTGCCATTTCTGTGCTATACTTGATTTTATAGGTACACTAGAAATCTTTTCTAGATTAATCTTGAAGGCTACACTGGAGGACTTATTATTTCAAAAGAGCACCTTCTGAGGAAGGCTCTCTTTTTAAAAACAAGCGTTAGTTACGTGTTACTCTTTACTTCTAAAAGCTACAGAACCAAAATGGTAAGAGGAGGGAAAAATGTTTAAAGCCACAGGTCAAGAAACAGAAAGGAGAGTCTGTGAAGGACAGAGTGTAGGAGGAGGAACAGGACATATTCAGTAGGGCAAAGGTTTTATATATTGTATAAAGAAAAATATATCTTAAAAAATATTGTTTTGTATGCTCCTATTTCTGTTATATACACACACATATACATGTACATGTATATTGAGTCACAGAGTCACAGTGTAAAATGTATCTTACCTACTGTCAAAGAAGTTTGAGAATTACTGGCTTAAATAATAATTGTATCCCCTGTACAGAGGGGATACAGTTAAGAAGAGAGTCAATCAATCTGGCAAGGCCTAGGAGGGGGCTTGAAACACAAATGTTATATAGGGACAAGGTTGGAATAAAACGTGAGGGGCTGGTTGAAATTCAGAATAAGTAATTGACATCCTTTCCCTTGAGATCACTTTAATTATAATGAAATAGAATATGAGGCATTTTTCATTTGCTGGGTTATTTCCCAGTTAAAGAAAAGAAAAAAATCAATGATCATCAAGTGGGTTGTGCTTCAAAGAGAATCATTAAATTTAGGAAATGCTTTAAAACGTCTAGATTTTATTTAAATTTGTATTAAATTTTAAAGATGTTATAAAGATTGTACTTCTAAGTACATGGTCAGGTAATGAAGACATTCTGGTTAGACATACCTGATTTCTAATTATACCTAACTTTTTGAAACTGTCTTTTGGATTCTGGGACATTGTTCTCTCCTAATTCTCCTTCCTAACCCTCCAACTATGGCTTTGCAATTTCCTTTGCTAACTTGTTCCTCTGCTCAAAAATGTTACCATTCTTAGGGTTCCAGCCTCAACATGGGAGATCCCCAAATAATAATACCTACGATCTCTTGAACATTCATTATGCACTGGAGACTGCTCTAAGTGCTTTACATGTATCGCTAATCCTCATCACCACTCTATGATATGTCCTATTACAGTAAAACCAAAGATTAACATGCATTCATATTTAACACAACTATTGACTGGCAATGAAGAAAGAAAAATGATAGTTACTGGAAAGAGCAGCAAAATCAATTGACAAACTACTATTTATAGGAGGCAGTATAGCAATTAAGAATGTCACTCTCAGGCTCCCTGGTGGTGCAGTGGTTGAGAGTCCACCTGCCGATGCAGGGGACATGTGTTCGTGCCCCGGTCCGGGAAGATCCCACATGCCGTGGAGTGGCTAGGCCTGTGAGCCATGGCCACTGAGCCTGTGCGTTGGAGCCTGTGCTCTGCAACGGGAGAGGCCACAACAGTGAGAGGCCCACTTACCGCTAAAAACAAAAAACAAAACAAACAAAAAACCACATTGATAGTTTTCAAAATAACCATGCTGAGTAAAGAAGCCAGACCCCTCCCCTCAAAAAAGACAAAGAAAAACAACACATTATATGACTGCATTTGTATATAGTACTAGAAAATGTAAACAGGTCTATAGTGACAGAAAGCAGAAGAGTGGTTGCCTGGGGACTTCGGATAGGAAGGCGAGATTTCAAAGAGGCCTAAGGAAACTTCTGAGGTGATGAATATGTTCATTATATCTTGACTGTGGTGATGGTTTCACAGATTTATATATATGTCAAAGCTTACCAATCTGTATACGTTAAATATGTGTAGTTTATTACATGCCAGTTATACCTCAATAAGGCTGTTTAGGAAAAGAAAAAAAAAGGAATAATATATCTCTCACAGGGTCATTGTGATCACCTAATATTCACTGAAAAATGCTGCTATTATAATTTTAAAGTCTATGATTTATACCTGAATACAAATTTAAAGAATTTTATTGTGCTTCTATGGGGCAAATCCTATACAAACTAATGAAAATAATAATGCCTATAAAAAGTTATAAACACATTAAATACATTTTTAGCTTAAGACTGTCCAACAAAAAGATTATATTAATTTTTATATAATGTTTCTGAGCAAAGTATTGTGCTAAAGGCATTACCTAGATTATTTCATGTAATCCTTATAACAATCTTTTGAGATAGGTGATATTATCTCCATTTTACATATGAAGAGGGCTTCCTTGGTGGCGCAGTGGTTGAGAGTCCGCCTGCCGATGCAGGGGACACGGGTTCGTGCCCCGGTCCGGGAAGATCCCACATGCCGCGGAGCGGCTGGGCCCGTGAGCCATGGCCGCTGAGCCTGCGCGTCCGGAGCCTGTGCTCCGCAACGGGAGAGGCCACAACAGTGAGAGGCCCGCGTACCACAAAAACAAAAAGAACCATACATATGAAGATATAGGGGCCACACGGTGGTATGTAACTTACCCAAGTTCATACTGTAAGTAGAAAAGGTAAAACACTCAAGCCAGATCTCGCGGACTCCGAAGTCCATGGCAACAATTTTTTTTTACATCACTGAAAGAAGGTCACCTGACTATTAGCTTAGAATGGGAAGTTTCCTAGAATTTAAACAGTTGACAAGGAAGGATTTCACTGCCTTACCTTCAGGAACTTAACATTCTACTACAAAAAGTGAATAAATTAGCATTACTTACCATATCTGTAGCTTGATCTTCTTTCCTTGTAATTCAACTGTTTTGATCTTAAAGTCTATTCCTACAACATAGAAAAAATAAGGTAAATTGTATCTATGGCTCTGAACATGGCTATACTAAAATTAACTGGTGTAAAAACACACTTTCAAAATTTGTTTGTTTGGTTCTGGAAATTTACTATGTATGCAATTCTGAGCAAAAGTGTCCAATTGTAAACCTGTGTGATACAAGATCCAAGACAGTAGAAGAAATAGTTATATACAGAGAGATTTTACAATTAGGAAATTTTAAAAGTTTTTTTTAATATCTAGTATTTTAATGCAAAAGAATAAAAAGATGTTTCCTATTCAAAAAACATAGCCTTCACTAGCTTTCAGAAAAGAATATTACCAGGGATAAAGAGGGTCATTTCATAATGATGAACAGGTCAATGAATTAGAAAGTGTAAAAGTACTAGATGTTTATGCATCTAGTCACACAGTGTGTCACAGTACATGAAGCAAAAGTATTATAGGTTCCCCAGGATCTGTCTGCTCTTTATTTTAACTAACTAAAATCTTCAACTTGGTCCTTTCAGTTTGTTTCCCATACCCAATTAAAAGAAAAAAAGAGTGCCATTTGTCTGACACTTACAAACCTCAGACTGTCTACAGCCCATATTTTTGTTTCTCTAGGAATTACTGAGAAAATCGTCCTAAAATGACCTGGTTGTCAAGAATGACTCTGAACAGGACTGAACAATCCCAGTTAGGCACAGAATTTGTTAATTAATCTTAATGACAAACCCGACAACCCATACTATTTCAGAAAACTTTCCTGAATAGAAGTGAAATTAGGACAGTCTGAAAGCTCTAAACCCTTTGTGATGGAAAACAGGTAACACTGGAAAACGTCCAAGAATTTAGACTGCTTTAAGCCATCTACCTAACTGTTCAAGACAGAAACCTCATCCTAGACTCCATGAGTTTCCCTCTCCATCTCATGTTGTCTATCCTCAAAATAATTAGCAGCAGTTGAAGCAGTTCTTCATTCTTTTCTGCACAAAAACTCTGCTAGTGTTCCTACCTCTCCGGACACTCGTCAATCTTCATTATTGGTTTCTCCTCATCTAACTTTTCTAAAAATTGGAGTGAACTTCTTTTCCCTGATTTTATGGCTTTAAATTCCATGTACACACTGGCAACTCTCAAATTTTATATCATAGCCCAGACTGCTCCCCTTAACTCCAAACTTAAGATACCCAACTGCTTACTGGCTATCTCCAAACCTCACCTTTCACAAAGACTAAAAGCAAAAGTCCCTAAAATAGTCCATAAGGTCTTAAACATTCTGCCCACCCCCCCCCCCCCGTTCACTCTAACCTCAGTATTTTCTATATCATCTTTTTCAAAACAAACTATTTACTTGGGGCTTCCCTGGTGGCGCAGTTGTTGAGAGTCCACCTGCCAATGCAGGGGACAGGGGTTCGTGCCCCGGTCCGGGAAGATCCCACATGCCGCGGAGCAGCTGGGCGCGTGAGCCATGGCCGCTGAGCCTGCACATCCGGAGCCTGTGCTCTGCAATGGGAGAGGCCACAACAGTGAGAGGCCCGCGTACCACCAAAAAAAAAAAAAAAAGCTTGCAGAGAAACAAACCAGGCCATATTAAACAATCAAGAATAACAACTCTGAACTACTCAACCACAACACTAGAATCCAGAATACAAAAAGGTAAATAAAAAGTATTCTCGGGCTTCCTTGGTGGCACAGTGGTTAAGAATCCACCTGCCAATGCAGGGGACATGGGTTCGAGCCCTGGTCCAGGAAGACCCCACATGCCGTGGAGCAACTAAGCCCATGCGCCACAACTACTGAGCCTGCATGACTAGAGCCAGTGCTCCGCAACAAGAGAAGCCACTGCAATGAGAAGCCTGTGAACGGCAACAAAGAGTAGCCCCCGCTCACTGCAACTAGAGAAAGCCCACGCACAGCAACGAAGACCCAACGCAGCCAAAAATAAATTAATTTTTTTAAAAAAGTATTCTCAACCTATATCCAGCCAAAATCAAATAAGAGTTAAAAAAAAAAAGGCATTTCTAAAGATGAAAGATCTCAAAATATTTAGCTCTTGTGCATCTTTTCTAAGACAGCTACTAGGAGAGATTGCTTTACCAAGAATAGGAAGAAAAAGAATCCAGCAAAGAGAGTGATATAGGGAATTCCCTGGTGGTCCAGTGGTTAGGGTTAGGACTTGGTGCTTTCACTGCCGTAGTCTGGGTTCAATCCCTGGTCGGGAAACTAAGATGCCGCAAGCCATGCAGCACACCCCTCCACCCCCCGAAAAAGAGTGCTGTAAAGGGCAGTTCAAACTGGCCTAGAGAAGCAACCAGTTCAGGAGAGAATGAGGACAGAAAACAACAGGACAGAATAAAATGCATTTTAGCAGAGAAAGTGCCAAGAGGTATGCCTCCTAAGACACGGAGGGGATGAAATGGTATTAATGGAATTTAAATGAAAAGAAGAGTTCAGAGAGTCTAGCAATTCTGTTGTAGAGTTTGGGATAAGGTATGAATAGTGCCTTGAAATCTAAGCATATGTAAACAATGAAGGGACTGTAAACTCAGTAAAAACAGAAAGCGGTCCAAGAAAGGAAATGCAATTATAGTATACTACTTGATTTAACAGTTAACAAAATGTGTTATAACTATTTGAGAAGATGAAGGGAGAGGCACCAAGAATGCCTCATGGTATTAGAGTATTCCAATTCTCATCTTCCATAACAAGAGAAAATTTCTCAAACTAGTCTTTTTAAAAGTTAAAAACATATGACTAGGGAATATGGGGTTGAAGTAAAGGCCAAAAAATGTTTGGGAAAGGTAACACACAAGTGAGCATGGAGCAAGGATTTACTGTTGCTGCTGCTGTTGTCATAGGGCTTAAAGTACTAACTTCTAAAACTCTGTAGCTATTACATTAATAGAAACAAAAATTAGGTTAATAGAGGAGGAGGTATGTTTACAAATGTTCTCTTCACTACCCAAACACTCCGCCTTGATCACCGAACTTCTAGCATGGCCCCAACCCCCCCTACTACAGTCTCATTCCTTCCAGCCTTCTTTCTATAGTCACTCTCAAAACCAACTTTTACAACTGTGTACTTTTCCCAAGTAAATACCTTAGTCACTCCAGCACGTACTTTCCACACCCTCAAACACAGGTTGGAAAAACCTATATTTAAGATAGAGTAGAAAAGTTTTTGATACAATTTAAAGATTAGGGCAAAATCAATAACTCAGCTGTCAAGAGAAGCCAGGAAAACCTATCACCCTTTAAGATTCTGCCAGGAAGAATCAGATTCTCCTGCAACACTATCATTTGTTAAACTACCACAGACTAGAGCAAAATCATAGGGTTTGATCCAACCAGCGATTCTTTTCCAGTTTTTGCTTACGTAAAAATATACTAGAGGAAATCCCCACTTTTTACAGATTCCTGGGACCCAGTTCAAACAAGTATTTCAATTTACCAGTCTAACTCATTTATCAATTTTCAGTTGCTCAGGAAAGTGAGAAACAATATCAGGCAAAACATTTGCCTTAATGATGTTGCACCATCCAGTGGCAAGAAAAGTAACTGCAACTTCTAGTCACTATAAATATCAGTTCTCCAAAGCTTGGTTTCTGATGACACATCAATAGTAATTAATGCAGGCAGAAACAACCTATATAATAAACTCCAGACAACCAAAGTTCAACAACTTATAGCTAAATGATCAATATCTGTGGTTTTTAACAGGTGAAAATGAAGTGTTTTCACCACACCAGGAGAGGAAATTGGAATCACATACCTACAATCCTTTGAATGTAGCTTAGTCTGAAATTTAAAAGACCAAGCCTAGTCCTAGCTCTGTCATTAACAGCACAAATTTTGAAAAGGTCATTTTCCATAATGGACATCTCCACATGGATGTGAAAATGGAGAATGCAAAAAAGTTCCCTCTAAAGATCCTTTCACTTAATAGTAATAGCTTAGTAAACACTTTGAGAATTTGCAATGTACGTGGCACTGTTTTAAGCCCTTTGCATAGATAACTCATTAAGTCCTCAGAACAATCCTAGTCCATACTATTATTTCCATTCTACAAATGAAGAGTGAAATAAAAACCAATAGCAGCAGCAAAGGAAAAATCAATTAACACTAATATTCACTGGATAATTAAATATTGTAAGCATTTCACATATACTATCTCATTTAATATTAACAAAAATCCTCTGAGAAAGTACTAATATGCCTATTTTATTTTATTTTATTTTATTTTTTATTTTACTTTGGCCATGCCACACAGCTTGCAGGATCTTAGTCAGATCAAGGATCACACCCAGGCCCCAGCAATGAGAGTGCCAAGGCCTAACCACTGGATAGCCAGGGAATTCCCCGAATATGCCTATTTTATAGAAGACAAAATATACAGTAATTTACTTAAGGTCACAGAATTAATAGGCGGCAAAAACCAGGACTCAATTCCATGTCTGTTTGATTGCAGACCATACATGCTCTTAACCTATTTTCTACTGAGGTGAAATTCACATAACATAAAATTTACCATTTTAAAGTGAACAATTCAGTATATTCACAATATTGTACAACCAGCACCTCTATCCAGTTCCGAGACATTTTCATCATCTCAAAAGGAAACTCCACACCCACTAATCAGTGGCTTTCCATTTCCCCTCTCACCACTCCCCTGGAAACCACCAGTCTGCATTCTGTCTCTATAGATTTACCTATTTTGGATATTTCATATAAATGAAAGTATGTAACATGTGACCTTTTGTGTCTGGCTTCTTTCACTTAGCATAATGTTTTCAAGGTCCATCCATATTGTGGCATGTATTGGTCAGTACCTCATTCCATTTTATGACTGAATAATATTCCATCATATGTATATACACCATTATCTGCTTATCCTCTCATCTGGTGACGGACATTTCAGCTGTTTTGCCTTTTGGCCTTGGTAAAGTGTTGCTATGAATATGCATGTATATGTGTTTATATGAGTACCTGTTTTTAATTCTTTGGGGTATATACAAGAAGTGGAATTGCTGGGTCATACGGTATTTTAACTTTTTGAGGAACCACTGTTTTCCACAGCAGCTGCACCATTTACATTTCCACTAGCAATGTATGAGGGTTCAATTTTTCTACATCCTAGCCAATGCTTATTATTTTCCTTTTTGTAAGTCACTCTAGGAGGTACATATGAAGTGGTGCCTCACTGTAGTTTTGATTTGCATTTCCCTAATGACTACTGATACTAAACATCAGTTCATGTGCTTGTTGGCCATCTGTATACCTTCTCTGGAGAAATGTCTATTCAAGTCCTTTGCCCATTTTTAAATCAAGTTATCTTTTTGTTGTTGAGTTGTAAGAGTTCTTTATATCTTCTGGAAAACAGAGTCATATCAGAAATATGGTTTGCAAGTATTTCCTCCATTCTATAGGCTGTCTTCACTTTCTTAATTACCTTTGATGCATCAAAGTTTTTAATTTTGATGAAGTCCAATTAAATGATCTATATTTTTCTTTTGCTGCATGCCATTAACTACACTGATTTTAATTTTTGAAATGCATGAGACAGGATAAGTTCCTGGGAGCTGAGAAATTACTGACAAAACCAAAACTAAATTCAACTCTTCCAACTACATCCTAAGATGTAATAAAGGGATAACACAAGCATTTCTAGTGCAATGTAATATATACGTCTATATATGTATTGTCTACAAGCTATTTCACATTATAGTAATGTGTGTTACAGAAGAATAAACCACACTTACTATATACTTACACTGAATGAAGCAGACAAAATCCTCTGTTGAGGGGATTTACATTCCATGGAGAGGAGACAAAAAAATAAAATATGTGAGGAGAGTGTTTCAGGCAGAGGAAACAATAAGTGCACAGGGTCTGAGGTAGAAATATGCTTGGCATGTTCAGGAAAGATAAGTAGGAGTTTGGGTACAGTGATAACGAGTCTTCTGATCCATGAACATGGTACAGCTCTCTGTTTATTTGGGTCTTCTTTAAGTTCTCTCAACAGTGCTTTGTAGTTTTCAGTGCCTAGGTCTTGCACATATTTTGTTAAATTTACCCCTACTTCATTTTGTGGATAATACCATAAATGATAATTTTAAGTTTCATTTTCCAGTTGTTGTTTTTTTTTGCTAAATACAGAATACAATTTATTTTTGTATTGACCTTGTATCCTGCAACCTTGCTACATTCACTTATTAATTACAGTTGCTCTTTTTTTTTGCAGGGGGGGTGATGGTGGCTTAGAATTTCAATGTATATAATCAGGTAGTCTGTATAAAGGCACTTCCATATCATCTTCCTTTTTCAACCTCTATGACTTGCTTCTTTCCCTTGCCTTATTGTACTAGCTAGGACCTCTAATACATTGTTGTTTTGTACTTGATCCTCAAGAGAGAAAGCTTAGACTGAAAGTTTCACCATTAAAGTATTGTGTTAACTGTACATCATTTAGTTGGTTGAGAAAATGTCCTCCTATTCCTAGTTTGCTGAGGTATCATGATGCAAAATGAGGCTGCATTTTGTCAAAGGGTTTTCTATACGTATTAAAGATGTTCATGATTTTTCTTCTTTATTCCATTAAGGTGGATAATTAAAATTGATTTTGAATGTGAAGTCAACATTGGATTCCTGAAATAAATCCCACTTGGTTGTGACATATTATTCGTTGTATAAGTTCCTGGAATTGATTTGCAAGTTAGGTAAGAGTTCTTATATACATGTTCATGAAAGACATGTCAATGATCATTAGGAATAGGTCTTATCTTTATATGGTTTTAGTATCCAAGATAAAGCTGGTCCCATAAATGATTTGGAAGTGTGCCCTCCTCCTATATTTATTGAAGTAGTTTAAGATTGGTATTTTCTCCCTTAAACATTAGATAAAATGCACCAGAGAAGCCATCTGGGCCTTGAGGCTTCTTTCAGAGAATTTTAAACTAAGATTCAGTTTCTTTTTATTTTTTTACTATTTTATTTTTTTTTTAATTTTTTGGCCGCACCGCACAGTATGTGGGATCTTAGTTGCTGGACCAGAGATCAAACCCGTGTCCCCTGCAGTGAAAGCGTGGAGTCTTAACCACTGGACCGCCAGGTAAGTCTCTCAATTTCTTTAATATATGTCTTCTTAATCAATTACTAAAAAGGAATGTTGAAACATCCAGCTATGTAATTGTACATTGTCTATTTCTCCTTCCAATTCTGTCAGGTTTTGCTTCAGGTATTTTGAAACTGTTATTAGGTATATAAATATGATAAATTGACAACTTTATTGTTCTGAAAAGTCTGTATTACTGTAAAGTCTGTATTTATCCCTCACTCTGAAATCTATTTTGTCAAATATTAATAGTCATTTGAGCTTTTTTATGATTAACAGCTTATTAGATATACCTATTTTTTTAAGTGGTTGCACTAGCATTTATAATATACATTTTTAACTTAGGACAGTCTACCTTCAAACAGTATTATACCACTTCTGGTATTAATATAAAACACTTACAGCAGTCTACTTCCATTTTCTCCTATTACTGGGCTATTTTAAAAATCCTTTTTCTTCTACATGTTACACTTCTACTTTTTCTAAATATTATGAATCTTATAAAACATAAAAATCTTTGCTTTAAATAGTCAATTGTCTTTGAAATAAACTAAAATGAGAAAAAAGTGTTTTATATTTCCCCACATATTTACCATTTCTTAATCCCTTCATTCCTTTGTGCAGATCTGAGTTTCCATCTGGAATGATTTTCTTCAGCCTGAAAAACTTCCTTTAACATTTGTAATAGTGCAAGACTGCTGGCAAGAAATTCTCTCAGCTTTTGTATGGAAAAGGTCTTTATTTTGACTTTGTTTTTGAAAGATATTTTTGTTAGGATTAAATTCTAACTTGATCGTTTTTTCCTTTCAGAACTTTAAATATGTAATTTCACTGTCTTCTGGCTTGCATTGTTTCTTTCTCCAACTCCCCAATTTGGGGAGAACTGTAGATTTGAGAAATTTTTTATTTTTAAATTATTTTACAAAAAAGTTGCAAAAATAGCTCAGAGTTCACATATACCTTTCATCTAAGCTTCTCCTAATGTTAACACTTACATAACCATAGTACATTTATCAGAAACAAGAAAGTAACACTGGTACAATGCAAACTACAGACCTAATCCTAATTTTTTTTTTTTAACTAATGTCACTGTATTCCAGAATCCAATCCAGATTCCCACTTTGTATTTAGCTGTCATACGTCCCTAGTCTCCTCCAATCTGTGACAGTTACTCAGTCTTTTCTTGTCTTTCATGACCTTGATACTTTCGAAGAATACTGGTCAGGTATTTTGTAGAATTCTCCCTCAATTTGGGTTTGTCTGCTGTCTTCTCATAATTAGAGTAAGGTTTTGCATTTTTTGATAAGAATACCACAAAACACCACAGATGTAATGTTTTGCCTTTCTTGGTTCATTATATCAAGTATATATTGTGGATGTCTTCTTTCTATGATATTAACCTTAATAACTCAGGTAAGGTGGTATCTACGGAGCTTCTCTCCACTGTAAATTTGCTGGTTCTCCCTTTGTAATCAATAATTTCTAGGAGAAAACACTTTGAGACTATGCAAATGTTTCTCATCGTACCTGCACCCACTGATTTTACCTTCCATCACTGGACTGCCTGTGACAACTATTACTGCAGTATTTGCCTAATGGTGATTTTGTTTCAGTTATGGTTTTACACTTATTAATTGGAATTCTTCATTTATGATTTGTCCCTTCTACCTACCAACCTACCTGTTTGTTTTATACATACCAATATGGACTAATGACTATTTTATTCTATTGGTAGTAATGCAATATTATAATTATTTCATTACAGCTTTGGACATTACAAGCTCTTTCAGGTTGGTTCTTACATACTTTTTAAAAAATTAATTAATTTATTTTTGGCTGTGTTGGGTCTTCGCTGCTGCACGCGGCTTTCTCTAGCTGCAGCGAGTGGGGGCTACTCTTCATTGCGGTGTGCGGGCTTCTCATTGCAGTGGCTTCTCTTATTGCGGAGCACAGCTCTAGGCACGTGGACTTCAGCAGTTGTAGCCCACGGGCTCAACAGTTCTGGCTCAAGGGCTCTAGAGCGCAGGCTCAGTAGTTGTGGCGCACGAGCTTAGCTGCTCCGCAGCATGTGGGATCTTCCCAGACCAGGGCTCGAACCGGTGTCCCCTGCATTGGCAGGCGGATTCTTAACCACTGAACCACCAGGGAAGCCCGGTTCTTACATACTTTTGACATATCCCATCCTTTTCTGAGCACTTCTTCATTTTCTGGCACCAAAGATGCTCCCATATATCCCAGTTCTGGAATCAGTCAGTTCTTTTTTAAGAGTCCTGGTTCCTTTTGTTGAAAAACTGAATGTAGAGTCCAAGATCTGGGCACTAGGTATGCTCACTGCTTCTTCTAGGCATTCCCAGAGGACAGTGGGAAAAGATATTTATGTACACTAATCCATGCATATACACACACACCTGTATTTCCACAACCATCTGCATGTATAATATATAAAACCATGAGCTCATACTGATAATTCTGATTCCAATTCAACACCACAGAGTTCCTTCTAATCTTCTTCCTTTCCCTTAACCTCTTTAACAATAGAAACCTGGCTCTCATTATCTAAAATATATTTACTTATATGTTCATTCCTAGTATATACGTAGTTTCCAACTTGCTAACCCATACCCTTGTGAGAAATCAGATTCACCAAAATGCATGTTTACAGTCCTTTTTATCTTTAGTCTTACAATAGCTAATCATATACTATTTTCTAAAGGTATTTTGATTATTCTTTTCTTCTTCCTCAGTGTGGTTATGTTGCGCATTTGCTGGCTTATATTGTTTCATGAAAAGTCAACAGCTGTTCTTATCTTTGTCCCTCTGTATATGTAATGTGGTCTTTTTTCCCTCTGGCTTCTCTTAAGATTTCTCTTTGTAACTGGTTTTTAGCCACTGGATTAGGACGTGTCTCAGTGTGATTTTCTCTATGTTCATCCTACCTAGGTTCATAAAGTCTATGGGATTATAGTTCTTGTCATTACTTGGAAAATTTTCAGCCATTATTTCTTCAAATACTTCTGCAACCACAGGACCCCCACCTACCGTCCTGGAGTCCAAATGCACATGCATGAGACTGCTTGATAATGTCCCACACATCACAGAGGCTCTCTCCCCCTTTTCCCCAGACTTTTCCCCGTGTTTCATTTTGCACAGTTTCTATTACCTTACACTGATCTTTTCTTCTGCAGTGTCTTTTCTTCTCTTAATCTGCTATTAAGCCCATCAGCTGAATTTTTCATTTCAGATATTGTATTTTTCAGTTCTAGGAGTTCTAATAAGTCTTTTTTACATCTTACATTTCTCTCATGTTCATGCTTCCTTTAAATGCTTCAATGGGTTCCTTACATGTTGAGTTTTGTTCAGGCGGGCAGCTAAATTAGTTGAGAATCAGCTTAATCCTTTTGAGGGCTATTTTTCAGCACAGTTTTAAGGTGGGACTTGAGTAGCCTCTTTTCTAAAGTTACTTTGGCCCTACTCCTAAGGAGTACCATATCTGGGGACCCTCCCAAATGGTTCTGATATTCCACAAGGTCTCTCTCCATTCTGGCTGGGCAAAACTAGAAATGTCTCACAACCCAACGTTAAGTCCCAATACTTCTACCAAGTCTCTGGTAGTTGTTCTTCCTCTAATAGTTAGTTGTTCTTTGCCCAGCCTATGGAGCTCCACCCAGCTTAGTATCCAGCCAAAGAGTCAAAGGAACTCCTCTGCAGACTTCTGGATTTCACTGTCTGTGTAACCCCATCTTCTATGGTAATCACCTCTGCAAATTCCAGCCTCCCAAGTTCTATTCTCTGACTTCTACCTCCTTGGCCCAACAAGACTGCCTCACCCTGCTTCGATTCTAATTAACTTAGATTCTAACTGGAATCTAGTTTCAGAAAGAAAGCCTGTGAGATTTGAAGGGCTGAATTTTATTTTCCTTCTCTCAGGGAATGCAGTCCTGACCTTCCTGTTGTATGTATTTTGTCCAGGTTCCTCCTTGTTTATGGCCAGAGGGCTAATCTGGTACCAGTAAATTACTCTGTAATGTCCAGAAGTAAAAGTTCTCAACAGCTTTATTGTCTTTTAAAGGTTTAAGCAGTCCTTAATCTTTTTTGGGATATGTTCCAAATCATTTGAGAACCTAATGAAAATCATGGATCCTTTGCACATGCCCTCACACCAATGTGCATACATACAAAATTTGTTAAGTAGAATTTCAGGGAGTTCATAGACTCTGCCCCAGTCCCCCCACCGTCTATTGTTCCAGAGGGTTGTAACTTATAGTACTGGTATATTACACTATCATTCTTTCCAGGTTTTAGGGCCAATTTTTATTTACTGAAAACTTGCTGAGTCTGAAATTAAAGTATTTGAGCCAAGGAAGTTTTTTTTTTAATCAAACGAGATGCTTTTTTTAAAAGTTTATTACAAAGTACAGAAACAATCCAGCTATTATTCTCTCTCCACCTGTGACAGATAATATTTCTCACGTATCTTCACGATGATATACTGGCAGTCTGACACTACAGAGTGAAGAAACAAAGCCAAAGTAATCTGGATTTTGTACCCGATTTCATAATTACCTTTCTTTCATTATATAATTATTAAAAAGTGAATTATTTTCTTTTACTATCCCAAATCTAGCTACCACCAAGAGCAACACTGATACTGAATTATAAATATATATATTTCATATACATACTTATTCACCATTCTTCTCTAACTGCTGTTAAAAGGTGGCATTCTTCTAGGATACAAGTCCTTAGAGTACAAGGCAGCTCTGTCAGGCCAGATGTATGTGAATAAATCACCTCAGAAGTCACACTGGTCCTATGCGCTCACAATAAACACCTGTTGATTTAAGTAATGGAAGAAAGTTGAGAGGGTAGAGAATGAAGGGTGAATTGGAAAGGACAGTATTTGGGGGTACTTAATATCTAATTAACAAAAATCAATTGACCAGAATGTAAGGGTTTATTTCTGAACTCTCCACTCTAGTCCATTGATCTGTATGTCTGTCTTTACACTAGTACTACACTGTCTTGATTACTGTAGCTTTGCTTAAAGTTTTGAAATCAGGTAGTGTGTCTTCCAACTTTGTACTTCTTTTCAAGGTAATTTTGGCTACTCTGAGTCCTTTCTATTTCCACATGACTCTTAGGGGCCACCTGTCAACTTCTGCAAACAAGCTAGCTAGGATTTTGATAGGAATTGCACTGAATGTGTAGGTCAATTTGGGTAGTACTGCCATCTTAATATTGTCTTCCAGGGCTTCCCTGGTGGCGCAGTGGTTGAGAATCCGCCTGCCGATGCAGGGGACACGGGTTCGTGCCCCGGTCTGGGAAGATCCCACATGCCGCGGAGCGGCTGGGCCCGTGAGCCATGGCCGCTGAGCCTGCGCGTCCGGAGCCTGTGCTCCGCAAGGGAGAGGCCACAACAGTGAGGCCCGCGTACCACACAAAAATAAAAATAAAAATAAAAAAAATAAAAAAAAAAAAAAAATATTGTCTTCCAGTCCATGAACAGTGGGGTAAACTTTCCATTTACTTAGATCTTCTTTAAGCTCTTTCAACAGTGTTTTCAGTGTGCAAGTCTTGCAGTTCTTTTGTCAAATTTATTCCTAAATACTGGTTTCTTTTGATGCCACTGTAAATGGAATTATTGTCTTAAATTCATTTTTGGATGTTTCATTGCCAGTGTATATAAATACATTTCATTTCTGCATATTGCTCTTATATCTCATTCATAGACTTTTTTTTTTTTTTTTTTTTTTGCTGCGGTACGCGGGCGTCTCACTGTTGCGGCCTCTCCCGTTGTGGAGCACAGGCTCCGGACGCGCAGGCTCAGCGGCCATGGCTCACGGGCCTAGCCTCTCCGCGGCATGTGGGATCTCCCCAGACCGGGGCACGAACCCGTGTCCCCTGCATCGGCAGGTGGACTCTCAACCACTGCACCACCAGGGAAGCCCTCATTCATAGACTTTTAAAAACCAAAGCAGCTAAAGTATCTGTACATTATCTTAAAATTACATTACAAATGCCAACAAAAGTCATTCTAACAAAAAATAATTTCATCCAAGTAAACCAAAGAAGCTGACATCACACAGCAATATATAATAAAGCCCCAAGAACTGCTGTATCTGTAAGTCAGGATGAAGAAAGTCTTATTTGTTATGTACTAATTTTAGAGACACTCCTCTAATTCATAAAGTCATTAGGATTCTCACAAGTAATATAGCTGGAAAAGACAGCTGGGAAATCTGACAAATTCCACATCAGTTAAGAGACAGTAATATAAAAGCAAGAGAAGCAATACCACAAAAACAGAAAATTAACATGTTTCTCTATGCACAAGAGATGTGATGCCTTCTCTCGACCTGCCAGAGTAAGTTTTCCTATTTGAAAATTTAAAGTTAATACCTACATTTGTAATACCCATGTGGCATTTTAAATATTTACTTAGAATTTGCACTTTACCACCTACCAAATTTGGTAAAAATGAAAAAATATAACCAATTCACATGTACATCTCACACAATTTCTGAAAACTCAAACGCTCTGAAAAAGTAAAACACAACCCACTTACTATGTCTTAATTATTTTGAATTCAAAATTAGTGTAGTAGAAATTAATAAGCTTTGCTCTGTTTCACAGAAGTCATAAGATTTGTTTCATTGGAGTCATACATTTCCAGAGGTAGTTTTAAATTTGGCATGTGTAGTTAACTCCTTGAGTCCCTAATGAACTTCCTCCATTCCTTTATTCCTGAGCTTCTTTTATAATGCTTCTTTGACACTTTTCTAAAAAGGAAAGAGAAACTTTTTTCATGTCAAAGAACTGAGCAAGTAGATTCTGTGATAAAACACCATTAGCTGCTTTTGTTGCTACTTCCACTACTCAAAATTTTGGAGGCACCTTCCAGAAGGTGGTGTTCTCTAGAACATGGCAGCATCTTCATATGTTCTTATCTGGTACCACAGCATCAAGTAGTAACTCTGCCTCAAATAACTATCATGATCCTTCCAAAACTACTCCAATCATATTGATAATTGTTAGGTTATACACTGCACATCAATAAGCAAATGTAAGGTCAGGGCTGAGAGTGAATTAACTTTAGGAATTAAGAAGAGGCAGTATGAACTACAGTGATTAAGAGGATACAGAATACAAACATGCTCTCTGACTCTGCCATGTACTAGCTGTGTTGCACTGGGTGAAACTTTAACCTCTCTAGACCTGTTTCCCTCACCCACAACAGGAATTAAAATTTTTATCACCAGTATGCTGTGAGGATTACCCGAGGATTACATGAGGATTAATGTGTAAAATGTCTAGGATGGCACATAAAAAGCCCTCAATTAAGCTATTACATTGGTTCTGAACATTACTCTAGCTACCCAATTTCAGCCTTCTCCCAGTCTTAACGCTTTGCCATTAGTGAGTCAAACTATCTTCTTTCGGGCCTGCCCTTATCTTATTCTCCTGATACCTCCTTGATCCAGACCAAACTGTATTCCAAGCAGCATCTCAAGTCAGCAACATTGTTCTCAATTTTTCCAAAACTTGCTCACTTATCTTCTGACCCTTTGTTGCTTTCTATCTTCCTTCCCCTTTTATGGATATTTGCAACTTTTCAAGTATTAAAAGGTTTTCTAGGGCTTCCCTGGTGGCGCAGTGGTTGAGAGTCCGCCTGCTGATGCAGGGGACGCGGGTTTGTGCCCCGGTCAGGGAGAATCCCACATGCCGCAGAGCGGCCGGGCCCGTGGGCCACGGCCGCTGGGTGTGAGCATCCGGAGCCTGTGCTCTGCAATGGGAGAGGCCACAACAGAGAGAGGCCCGCGTACCACACACACACAAAAAGTTTTCTAAATCGTTAAAATGAGTTCATATACTATCTTTAAAGGCCACCAAATCTTCAGAATTTAGGACTTGTGGATCAACTGTTTCAAACTTATTAATGCGTAATGCTTATTACTCTCTAAGTAATATGACAACTTGTTATTTAGTCACGAAATTTCTACATCAGAATAATACTTTGCAAAGGCATTTGTTTATTCTGTATTACATAAAACATAGCCACTTTAAATTCCTGCTAATTCACTTTACTTCCCCAAATCTTTAAGTCCTCCTCCCCTTTAGATTTCAGATGAGGTTTTATTTAATGTTTTTCGTTTTTTAGTCTTTTTTTTAAAAAATGGATTTATTTTTGGCCGCATTGGGTCTTTGCTGTTTGTTGCACGCAGGCTTTCTCTAGTTGCGGCGAGCAGGGGCTACTCTTCGTTGCGGTGCGCAGGCTTCTTACTGCAGTAGCTTCTCTTGTTGCGGAGCATGGGCTCTAGGTGCACAGGCTCAGTAGTTGTGGCGCACGGGCTTAGCTGCTCCACAGCATGTGGAATCTTCCCAGAGCAGTGCTCGAACCCGTGTCCCCTGCACCGGCAGGCAGATTCTTAACCACTGTGTCACCAGGGAAGTCCTCCTTTTTTTAGTCTTAAGAAACAAAAACAAAAAAACCTTTCAAGCAACGCTTTTCTCTAGCTTATTTATCAGAGAGACAAAAACATCTGCTTAAACAAGTTAAATCTGTGCTCATCCACTCAGGACACTGCCAGCCAAAGCACAAAACCATTTCATTCCAACAGAGAACCGGGAGGAGGTGGATGGGAAGGATCTTCAAGTGGAATCAAGCAATAAATGACTTAATGGAGGGCATGAGGACTGTTTTCCCTACTGGAAAATAAGGGATAGTTCTACTTTTGGCACTTAAGAATTTAGGAGACATGGCTTGTTAAGAATGTTTGATGTGGGGAAAAGGGATGTACTAATAAAATTGAAGCATAATGTTCTCTAATTCCTTAGCAATATTCCACTTTCAATTATCTCATCTTGGCATCTTTTTTTTTTCTACTCTCTAGGAAGCCTGTACTCTCACACTGCTGCATGTAGCTGCTTCAAAATTTAGAACCCGGCATGCCTCTTCAAGACCTCCAAAGTAATCTCAGTTTCCACTCACAACAAATGTGGGAAAAGAACCTCTGCCTTTGGCCCCAACTTCTTATTCCTCCCAGAGGTCCCTGGCTTTTGTTACTACTTTTGTTTTATCTAACATTTATATACTGCTTACTATGTGCCAGACACAAGCACTTTACACCCATTGACTCATTTAATCCTCAAAACAGCTCTTAGGGTTTTGTGGATGAGAAAAACTAAGGCACAAGGAGGATAAGTAATTTACCCAAGGCTAATTTACACATGGCTACTAAGACTGGCTTTTTAACTCCGTCAGTTTGACTCCAAAGTCCACGCTCTTAACTATGAATGCAACCGTTCCGTTTTTTACCTTGAGAAATAAAATCTGTAACTTACAGAATGCCTGTGCAAGATATCAGACCAGTGGTTTTCCCTCCTTTATAGGACCAATCTTATGTTGTTTCCAGAGGTGATAGATGACAAAGAAAAGGTGGAAAGATTTAAGAGTCCTCAAGATGCAATCAATTTAACACTACCATTGCTATCATAGCCTTTCACTTTACTGCTCCCTTTTGAAGCCCCAAAGTAGCATATAAGTTATTCTGCATATCAGTTAAGTCACTTTCCTCCAAATCTCTTAAAGAAATGTTGCTTTATTCTCTCACAGAGGCACTACTGCTGGTACACTGCTATTTCTCTATATGTAGGACTGCACAAACCATCTCTCAGACCATGCTAATACAGGAACCACAAAGACAATCCATATAAACCCCTGAGTACAGTTCCCAGCACATTAGTTAGCCTAAGTGTTAGATCATATCATTTTTATTACAGACAGGAAACGAAGGCCAAGATACGAAGTCATTTGCCTATTAAAAAAATTTACTGTTACCAAAGCTAGTTTTTGGTCTCCAGTACAAAGCTCTGTCTACTACTATACTACCAAAAGATTACTACAAAGCAGAACAAAGAAAGTATTCCAGTTTATAGCCTCTGGAATTAGTTTAAAAATCCAAGGATTCATTCAGTCACTCAACTCTTAATCTCTCCATTCCATAACTTTCATCAACTGCTCTTTCTTCTTCTACTCTTTGTGCTACAGAATGAAGATAGGCACAAATCTAAGAAGTTCAAGCCCATTTCTAACTCATATTGGTTTATATCAACCTCCCATTATTTGGTTACCTTGGTTATCTTTCACTGCAAACCCAGAATAAGGAATTATTTTTCTTTTTAAAAAAAATTTATTTATTTTATTTATTTATTTTTTGGCTGTGTTGGGTCTTTGTTGCTGTGCGCCGGCTTTCTCCAGTTGCGGCGAGCAGGGGCTACTCTTCGTTGTGGTGCGCGAGTTTCTCATTGCGGTGGCTTCTCTTGTTGCGGAGCACGGGCTCTAGGTGCACAGGCTTCAGCATTTGTGGCTCACAGGATCTAGAGCACAGGCTCAGTAGTTGTGGTGCATGGGCTTAGTTGCTCCACGGCATATAGGATCTTCCCGGACCAGGGCTCGAACCCATGTCCACTGCATTGGCAGGCGGATTCTTAACCACTGCGCCACCAGGGAAGCCCAGGAATTGTTTTTCTATTTGAGGGTTCCTAGACTGCTAAAAACATTCTACTAATACACTGTTAAAATTAACTATTTCTAAATCAAACAGAAATTAACAATTGTAATAACAATATAGAAAGCATTAAATTCCAAACTTCCTGAAAGGAGTACCCTCATTTGCTCTTTACATTTCCTGAAACATGTGTGATTCCATGCATGCCTACGGAAGTCTTCCTTATCTACTGATAGATTCCAAGTCACAAGGCTGTAAAAAGAAGCTAAAGTTATAACACCATGAAAATACTAATAAATACACAACTTTCTAGCATCTATCCCTCAGTCATCACATAGACATCATTGGTATGTCTCTTACCAGATGTTCTAATAATACAGTGTAAACTTAATTATAAAGAGAGACTGGAAATCCAGTAAAAGATGCACTGAAAAATGATAGGGAAGAAATAACTTACTGACAAACAAAGGAGTGGATAGTTAACATATAAACAGAAATAGATAAGGATGGCCCCACAAGTGGGCCTAAAATTAAAATTATATGAACAGGGACTTCCCTGGTGGCACGGTGGTAACGAATCCACCTGCCAATGCAGGGGACACAGGTTCGAGCCCTGGTCCAGGAAGATCCCACATGCTGCGGAGCAACTAAGCCCGTGCTCCACAACTACTGAGCCCATGTGCCACAACTACTGAGGCCCGCGTGCCTAGAGCCCATGCTCTGCAACAAGAGAAGCCACCGCGATGAGAAGCCTGCGCACTGCAACAAAGAGTAGCCCCCGCTCACCACAACTAGAGAAAGCCCGTGGGCAGCAACTAAGACCCAATGCAGCCAAAAATAAATAAATTAAATAAATAAATTTATATTTAGAAAATTATATGAACAAAGGATTAAGAGAGTCCCTTGAAGAAATGAGTAAGATTCTTAAACTTTTTTTTTAAGGTGTTATGTATGTTTATTTTTTAAACAAATTGTAATTATAACACTATGTTACTGTGTTACTTTTTTGGGCGAACTGAGATAATATCACTTCAAAATAAAACAGTTGGAGATACTGCCATGGACTTAATGTATTTTTCATCGTTAGAACAGCTTCTTTGTTGGGTCCCTCTGCCCTATTTTAATCTCCTGTTATTCCATATTGTTTAAATGTGTTTTTAATGGCTTTTTATGTTCATACTATAAAAGTCAAAAGATTCAAGGATTTTATTTATATAATTTTGTCAGAAAAAGTATGCCAACACTTCCAACATCAGATTCTTTTTCTCAGTGCTAAATAGTTATGAGGAATCAAAATTATAATCTAAATTTTGTCAAATACAAGACAAAACAAACTAGGTTTCATAAGTTTTTATTTCTCAACAATTTCCCAACATTGTCTGTTTTCCATTACTTGTTAGGAAATTTCTTTTACTGTTTTGAATGGATTCCCTTTAAGTGACTTTCCTCAGTACCAATATTTCATACATTATCCTCCCATCTGACTTTTCATTTTGTGTCAGTCTATCCTACTAGATTATAAACTGAGTTAGGATGGACCATACATAGAAGCAATGAAAGAGGTAGACCACCAGGACTCAAACTTTTTGTGCTGAGGAACCCTTTATACTTCTAAAATTACTAAAGAGCCCAACAAGCTTTTGTTTATGTGGATTACATCAATTTATATTTACCACATTAGATACTAAAACTAAGAAACATTTTAAAATATTTATTAATATATTTTCAAATAACAACAAACCCATAAATAACATTTTTATAAAAAAATAACTATATTCTCCAAAACAAAAATAAACTGTGAGAAGAGTGGCATGATTTTATAGTTTTGTAACTTTAATGTCCAGCTTAACAGACCACAATTTTCACACCTACTTCAGCATTCAGTCTGTTGCAATATGCTCTTCTGATTGAAACGCATGAAGAATATGAAGTAATATGAAGAAAGTCTAGTTGCATGCAGATATATAGCTGGAAAAAGGAAGAATATTTTAAGAGCCTTCTCAGATCACCCTAAATATTCTTCTTTGACACTACCAAACTCAACAAGTGGTACTTTCTTAAAGATTAGTTGCAATGTGGAACCTAAAACCATGTCAATGAATTTTTCATATTCTACTAAATTAAACCCATCAGTTACTTTACACTTTGAGTGGATCTTTTTATCCATGCATGATTTTATAACATATAAAACATTAATTTTTTGGAAAATATCAGTTCACTAAGCTTAAGAACATAAGTTCCAAATGTTAACACATCTCATTACACAATATGAAAAAAATCATATCCATTAATATCACCACGGACTTCATCAGGAGACTCTCTAAGAACTGGAAAGCTGTCAAGCTCATGGAGGTAGACCCAAGTTTTCCAAAATTCTAATTTTCATTTAAAAGCATGAAATTATCATTGGCAACAAATACTATCATTTCATTCATTTGAGAAAGTATCTGCCAAATACTTCTTTGAATAACCATACGATGCCAGTTTTTTTTCAAGTATAAATCGAGTTCCTGAAAAAGGTGGCCAATTTAAACAATTTCACAAGTGCTTTTCCTTGAGACAACCATCACTGTCACAGAATGAGGCAGAAGTATTTTACATTTACTTCCCATTTTGTCATAGAAAAAAGATGTGTGCTCATGCGTCAAGATTTAATAAAACTGAAAATTCTTTCCGCTTCATCAAGGACATTTTTAAGTGAAATTAAGCTTTGTTTTCTCCTGTTTGAGTCCATGGTGGTGAAGAATACAATAACTAACTAGGCCAGTTTGGTGCCATTGTCTTAGTTCACACTAAGACCAGCAATTTTACATACCATTGTTTCTGTACCATGATGAAAATGGCAAATAACATCTTAGAATTAATATGAAAATAGTTTTGACTATCTGTCAAAAAAAGATCCCCAGGTGGAGTCAGTGGAGATCCAAATTTTGAGAACCATGGAGGTATACTAACATTTGTTGATAATTTACATGCCATACGATGTTAGACACTTTCATTATGTATTTCACTGGTTCCTTTTTTAAAAAAAACAAATGAGGAGGACTTCCCTCGTGCACAGTGATTAAGAATCAGCCTGCCAATGCAGGCGACATGGGCTCGAGCCTTGGCCTGGGAAGATCCCACATGCTGCGGAGCAACTAAGCCCATGCGCCACAACTATCGAGCCTGTGCTCTAGAGTCTGTGAGCCACAACTACTGAAGCCCATGTGCCACAACTACTGAAGCCCGCAAGCCTAGAGCCCATGCTCCGCAACAAGAGAAGCCACCGCAATGAGAAGCCTGTGCACCGCAACAAAGAGTAGCCCCCGCTCGTCACAGCTAAAGAAAGCCCGCGTGCAGCAACGAAGACCCAATGAAGCCAAAAATAAATAAATAAATAAATTTATATATATATAAAAAATCAATCAAGGAAAAAATAAATCCTTGAGGTTCAAAAAGATGTACAGTCACTCTATTAAGTGACTGTGAACAATGTTTTTAAAATGTTAAAAACACACAAACAGATAAAACCAGATTTAATACTGTTTTGCTCAAATCACAACTTCATGATTTGATGTAGTCTTTCCCACCATATCTTACTGAGCTCTCTAGCTTATCCTTCTGAAGCAAGCTCTAATTTCTGAACTTCCCACAAGAGCCAAAAACAAGTCCTCTACACTCTGAAAAAGCCAGGAAGTCAAACAAAGAAAAAGAGAAACTTAAAGCCAAGAAGACCAACTTCCGTGATAAAGCCAAGGATGCATAGCTTCAAGTTCAAGGGCCCAAGCATTAAAAAAATCAAGGAGCTCTCATAGAATACTCGTAGCTTACACGTCCACTATGGCTCAATATAACAGGCAATGAAAAGTAAAGAGAAATCTGAGACTAACACACAATGAAGTACAATGCTCCACACCAAGACTGTTACCAACAAAGCTATCTGAGCACTCAAAGTTTTTTAAACACCTTGCTGTCTAATACATTAATATCTTCAAGATATACCTAAGAAAGTTAAATTATGGAAAAACATAAATCTGTAAATGCTGGAACACTGCAATCCAACAGTTCCAGGGACAGTTAGGATTATGTTTTTTATTTACAGAGGCAAAGATGCAGTTTTACTGATGCTACTAGGTAGGTTCTTGCTACTGGTGACAGGACCACGGTCCTGCTGCAGAAAATTTAAACCACTTCTATTAAAGCCAACTTTTGGGGTAAAAAAATTCCAAAGCTGTTTAGAGGGAAAATGAGGCTGCATTAGACACTAAGAATGTATTAGCAGCTCAAATTTTTTAAAAAATATATGAGATTATAGACATAATAGGCATAAGGCAAATCAGAAATTCTTAAATTTAAAATACAAGGAGGTGCCTCAGTAGTCCTGTCCCCTAGCTATAGTGTACTGTATTCTCTCTCCTCAGCAACGAATCTGCATGAATTGATATGCTAACTGCTCTGCAAAAAACGCTTTTATTAAAAAACAGTAAATAAAACATACACACAACTCTTTCTTTCCCCTGACTTCTACAGATGAGGTATGGGATATCATTAAGTTTAACTGGCCTTTCTTTATTAAGCCTTGCCCACACAGTCAGTCTGAGAAAATGACTCGGCAAGACTCAGCCCATATGAGTTAAGTGATTAACACAATTAGGTTAAACACATTTCTCTAACATGCCCAATTTACAGAAAAAGAAAGAGGCTCAGAGGTTAAATTACTTGCTCAAGCTCACAAAGCAAATTAACCATAATTAGAATTCTGTCCCCCAGCTCAATATTCTGTCACATATACTAAAAGATTATTTCCAAAAAATTAAAGGCTCATTGTCAGCCACCAATAGGCACTTTCACATATACTCTCATGATCCTTGAAGATTAAATCACTCAATATACAAACAAGAGTTTAAACATACCTTTGTTAAGTCTTTCACTAGAAAATTCCAACTCCAATACACTTTGAACATTGTCTGGGCCAATCATCCTTTTAAAGCTGAATCTGACCACATCATATACCTGCTTAGACCTTCACTGGAATTCAAATCGTTAGCCCGGACTTCCAGGCTCCGGATGATCTGGCCAACACCTATCTCTTCAACATCTACTGCTCTGCTCACCTCACCTGACTCATACCTGCAACACAGACCTTTTCATTCTTTGAAAGAGATAAGCTTCTTTACTCACCAAGGACCTTTTCCTATTTCCTCTGTCTGGAATGTTCTTCCTTCTCTCCTCACTCTTTTCTCCTACCTAACTTCTAATAATATCTCAGATAACAGCATAAATTCCAATTCCTCAGGACCGAATTCCATGAGCTGCCTCCCCATTCCCTGAAACAGATTAAGAACCTGTTTATTCTGATTTCACAATATATTTTGTATTCAGAGTAATTATCTAATTAGAGATTACTCTGGTTTGGTGTTTTTGTTTGATGAATATGCATCACATCACCCCCACCAAACTGCTGCAAGTATGGTGATCATTAAGTCTGTGTGACCAAAACAGTCTTCATTTGTCATGTTTCCCAATGTCCTGTCCAAATTTACTATGTCTCAGATTTCATATTTTTAACAAAGTTGCATTAAAGTATGTGGAGAAGGGAGGGTGATGCAAGAGGGAAGAGATATGGGAACATATGTATATGTATAACTGATTCACTTTGTTGTAAAGGAGAAACTAACACACTATTATAAAAGTTATACTCAAATAAAGATGTTTAAAAAAATAAATAAAATAAAAATAAAGTATGTGGAGAGGGTTTGGCAGACCTTGAATTGGTACTAACTTCTGCCAAGGTCTTACCAAGTAGTTATGTGAGACAAATGTCCAGTGTAAACACTTATCACTTTTTAACACATGGTTGCATCTAAAAAGATAACCAGTGATAACCTGTTGCTCTTTCCCAACCCTTTACAAATGCTAAATAACTGACATGTCCCTTTCCAGCATAGCAAGCGGACAAAGTGTAATAAAAGACAGCCAGTTCCGTTTTTTTGTTTTTTTTTTTTTTTTTTTTTTTGGGGGGAGGGGTGGCGCACCGCTCTGCTTGCAGGATCTTAGTTCCCACACCAGGGATAGAACCCAGGGCCATGGAAGTGAAAGTGCCAAGTCCTAACCACTGGACCACCTAGGAAGTCCTCAATTCCCTCTGGTTTTAACAGATGCTGGGAAGAGAATGTTTGAAGCTGCTGCCTCAAGAAGATGCAAGAAGTCATCAGGTCACCAGTCAGTGGGATAAATGGGAAACATGGAAAATTATATGTGTATGTGAAATGTTCTTTTATAAAGTATACAGAGAGTAAAAATGTTTTTGCTACAATAATTTTATATTATACAATGTATATATACAATCAATCTATATATTTTGCAGTAAGCCCTCTAGGCAGCAATTTACTCAGAAAAAGTTTGTTTAAAGTGATAATACTGACAAGAAACAAATCTGAGGCAGCATCAGCATTTAATTCAGAAGGTAGTAGTTACTGTAACACTGTGTCTGAAGATGACAATAACACATGCAGCTACAAAAGATGCCATTACATTCTGTGAAGCATGACTTAATTTAGGTCAAATGACTGTCCCTCTAAATTAATTTTTCATTTTTTCAATTCCAAATTTCTTGTCACTCAAAAAAATTTTTAATGAATCAATAATTATTAATCTGTTGGCTTCATTAGCAGAATAACTTCACAAAGAGATAGTCATGTTTCAAATAGAAAAACCATCATCCCATTAATGGCATGTTTTACTTCATCCAATTTATGGAATGAAAATTAAGCTTTTGGCACTGAAAACAGAATAATGTAATTTGAAAACTACATGTTGAGAAGTTAGTTATATATGAACACTATAGCAAAATGGTTATTTGTACTTTTTTAAATTTTGAAAATACTGTATTTTCAAAGTCAGTCCCAGGGTCATTACAAGTGCTTTCTAAAAACACCAAATAAGCCTTTATGTGAGCAACAAACAGGAACAGTAATCACTTTAAGGCACATGGTAAAAAACTGGAGACTTTATTCTAAAGAGGTTTTGTTTCACAAGTGGACTCATCATGAAAACATTAGAGAATTAGAACTTGAGCAACTATTGGTTTTGCCATACTCCCATTTACTAGGCACACCTCTCCCCTATAAAGTGTTGTGGGTAAATAAATAATAATAAGAGTAAAGCTTCTGTAGGTTCATTCTGTTGAAGGTGAAACATCTGATATTACTGTGAATGCTACTGTGAACTGAGTTAAAAATATATGCGAGGGCTTCCCTGGTGGCGCAGTGGTTGAGAGGTCACCTGCCGATGCAGGGGACACGGGTTAGTGACCCGGTCCGGGAAGATCCCACATGCCACGGAGCGGCTGGGCCCGTGAGCCATGGCTGCTGAGCCTGCGCGTCCGGAGCCTGTGCTTCGCAACGAAGAGGCCACGACAGTGAGAGGCCCGTGTACCGCCAAAAAAAAGTATATATATATATATATATATATATATATATATATATACACACACACATATATGCAACATTGAAGACAATTTTTTTTTTTCCTCTTGGTGATAATGAGGATACAAATTCCAGTGGAGTACAGATGTCATGGTAAGACAGTATTTCCACTAAGCTTAAAAAAAAAAAACAACCATACAACAAAAAACATACTTGCAATGATTATGGAACACATTATTCATAACTGCAGGGACTTCCCTGGTGGCACAGTGGTTAAGAATCCACCTGCCAATGCAGGGGACACGGGTTTGAGCCCTGCTCCGGGAAGATCCCACATGCCACAGAGCAACTAAGCCCGTGCACCACAACTACTGAGCCTGCGCTCTAGAGCTGGTGAGCCACAACTACTGAGCCCACGTGCTACAACTACTGAAGCCCACGCACCTAGAGCCTGTACTCCACAACAAGAGAAGCCACCACAATGAGAAGAACACACATCGCAACAAAGAAGAGCCCCTGCTCAAAGGAACGAGAAAGCCTGTGTGCAGCAACAAAGACCCAACACAGCCAAAAAGAAATAAATTAATTAATTTTAAAAAATTAAAATAAATAACTGCATACAAAAAGGCTACAATATTCTACCAACTGAAAGACAAGCTTTAGATGTTAAACCTTAGAAATACACACGGTGACTCAACTATAAAACCTGTGGTCAAGCTGTTAATAATACATATGAATGAACAGGCAGCATGTGATTTGTTACATGTCCTCAATCATATTTTAGAAGTGTTTGAGTCTTTAAAGAACTACTTCATGAATCCAAGTATCCTACGATGGTATTGAATTTTTTTTAAATAAATGAGTCTTCTAAATTTTGGTTGCATTTTTAAAAATCAGCTGGAAGTCTTTAATCAAAGTATTTAATGAAGTGAAATGCCAAAAACATCTTCAGGCTATGAAGCCTTTGGCAAATTGCAGTTCTTGAAAATAAGAGGTTGCAAACAAGGAAGTGCCAAATGAAATTTCCAATTATGTATTTGCAACATATAAACCCTAAAATACAACTCAGAGAACTACAGAAAACTCTATTTAAAAAACACAACCATACTGGAAAAAACACATTCTTCACAGAAATACAAGGCATATGGCATTAGAGACACAGTTAATAGTTAATAAAGGTATATGACTATGATACAAAGACTGTTCTGCCTTGATCATGTTTTTAACAATCAAATATTTGATACTAAAAAAAAAGTTTTACTTTCATGAATACATTCATTTTTAAGAATTAAAAATTCTTATTTTTAAAAATAGTTTTGGAGGTCTTCCCTGGTGGCGCAGTGGTTGAGAGTCCGCTTGCCAATGCAGGGGACACGGGTTCGTGCCCCAGTCTGGGAAGATCCCACATGCTGCGGAGCAGCTGGGCCCGTGAGCCATGGTCGCTGAGCCTGCTATAGGCAACGGGAGAGGCCACAACAGTGAGACACCCGCGTACCGCAAAAAAACAACAACAAAAAATAAATTAAAATAGTTTTGGAATAAATTAATAAAATCAGTGTCAAATATTTCAACAAATTATGTAACTACTTTCAGCAGCCCTTCACAAGACTTCAGTCTGGATGATAAATTACATGGTCACTCCAGCCACTAGGCATACTCAATTTTGCTCACTCTCCACCAACCTAGCACAGTGCCTGTAGTGAGTACCAAATACATGTTTGCCAACTGACTGAAGAGCTCATCCCTTTGATCTTTCCAATAGAGTTTATATGGATTAGTAGAGACCTCACATAAATGAATTTACAAATAAGGGGAGGAAATCCCCATCCCCACCCTACGCATTAACTACTTCAGTTAAAGATATCAGTTACTAGATATCTAAGTTAGGTCCCTTGATCTAACCAATCTTGTCCCCAACATGAATCACACCAAATCTTTACTGTCTTAATTCTCATTTTCCCAGCTCGGACCCTCATCATCTCTCTCTCTTGGATTCTACCTAGCATTTTGCAAATCTGTCTCTTTGCCTCCATTAATTCCCATGTTAATATTTTGGTATATATCTCTTTGTCTTCTTTTTAACACACACATCAACGTATATATACAGTCATCCCTCGGTATCAGCGGATGCTCAAGTCGCTTATGGTTGGCCCTCTGTAACTCGGATACAGAGGGCCAACTACAGCACACTTTTTTTTTTTTTTTTTTTGCGGTACGCGGGCCTCCCACCGCTGCGGCGCGCAGGCTCAGCCGCCATGGCTCATGGGCCCAGCCGCTCCGCGGCTCGCAGGATCCTCCCGGACCGGGGCACGAACCCGCGTCCCCCGCATGGGCAGGCGGACCCTCAACCACTGCGCCACCAGGGAAGCCCACGGCACACTTTTTAAAGAGAGAAAACTGTCATACTTTAAATCTGAAGTCATTCCCCTACTTGATGATATCTTAGAAAATCCAAACTCTAACAAGACTTTTGAGGTCTTCTACAATCTAGCCTCAATTTATGTCCTGTCATGCTTCGAATTCTAGCCTCTTTGTACTACCTGCAGTCCCCAAACACACCATGTACCAATAACTCCTCCATTCCTATACTCCTATATATTCTGGCTCCAGGATGTCTGGATTCAAACTCTCATATTCCACAACAGGAAATCAACAAATAATGTCTAAAATTAATAAATAAACAGCAATATAATCATATGATTTAGAAATATGACTTAAAAAAAAAAAGCCAGGAAAATGCTTGCTTAATCATGGCCATGTTAACACAATTCTAGCTAATGAAATGTGAACGTAAGCCGGCCAAAGGGCTTCTGGTCAGAGTTTTTATGCTCCTAAAAGAAGATAAAATGGGAGAATTCCCTAGGGGTCCAGTGGTTAGGACTCGGCAATTTCACTGCCGGGGCCCAGGTTCAATCCCTGCTCAGGGAACTAAGATCCCACAAGCTGCGAGGTGTATCCCACAAGCTGCAAGGTGTGCCCCCCCGCCCCCGAAAAAGAGAAAAAGAAATGAGAGAAAGACAGTTTTTGCAACCAAAAATGTCATAACTGATTCCTTCATAGATCAAACCAACAGGTGAAATGTTACTAGAGAATAAGATAGTTGCACCATCTCAAAGCATCACCCTACCCATCATTTATTAATTAAAAAGGGGGAAAGTACCTTTAATGGAGAAATCCGGCAGGCTCTATCTTACCCAAGGGTTCAAACTTAGTATCTCCAATAATAGGACAAAATGACATGATGCACTGAGATGTGATGCACCGAGAAAGACATATCACCTAAGTAGTATTTTTGCCAAAATGTTTAATTTGAATCTATTCATGAGGAAACAAATCCAAAATGTGGGCCATTCTTAATAAAACATTTAGACTCATTCAAAACAGTCAATGTCACGATCTCATTTATTCTAGATTAACAAAAGTAAAGAGGACAACTAAATTCAATGCATAATCTTGAATTGGACTCTGGACACCTACACTACCAACCACTCCCCCAAACAGGCAAGAATGTTGAGGCAGTTTGAATAAGAACTATAAAGCATATATTACTGACTAATATTAAATTTCTTGGGTGTAACTATGAGGTTGTAGTTATATAAGAGAACATTCTTGTTCTGAGGAGATACGTACTGGAGTATTTAGGGGGATGACGTGTCATGATATCTAAAGCTTACTTACAAATTTTCAAATGGCTTAGCAAATAAAAGAAATACAAATACAAATGGTATGAGTGCACAAATGCAGCAAAATGTTAATAATATAGAAAATCTACATGAAGGACATATATATGAATAGTTACACTATTCTTTCAAATTTTCAGTGCATTTGCAAGTTTTTAAAATAAAAAGCTGGAAGGGAAAAAAAGAGACACAAGGAAGAAATTGTCCCATTTCCTCTGGATGATGTTATGACTCAGTATGTCTGGAGCCTAAAATTGCTGCATGTATCTTTATACCAATGAAGAGAACTAGCCTGAGGACAAACTAACTGAGTGGCAGGATGTAAAGATAACTTGGGTTCTTGGTGAGGATGCTGAGCATTTAACAAACTAACCCTAAAAGTGACACATCTTCAAACATTTTGTTGTAAGCCAGCTGGGTTGGGGGGTGGGCGGAAAAAGCAAGGAACTGTCACCTCCTAATACATTAAATGTACTGAAAAAAAGTATTGCCATCAAAATTACATTAAGGATGTGGAACAAAGAATTAGCAGCAAAGAAGAGGGACATCACAGTACTTATCCTTTCTATGCTATACATTCTAATTCTATGTTTTTAAGCTAATAGGCACTACTTTAAATATAAAATTTAAAAAAAATATTATTCAAATAAAAACAGATGCACCTGTCATTGGAAATCACTTTCCTGACCCAGGAGTAAAGGCACTTACTACAGTGATTTACCACACGATAAAAACATTCTAAACTAAAGAAAATGACATATATAGAAACCAACGCCATCCCTTTTCTGAAAGCTCCTAGAACCCTAGGCTGGTGGTAGTTAGATTTTGACATTCCAGTGAGTCCCTTTAAGGGGTATGATGTTTGATGCTGGGAAGAGCAATGGCTGCTTAAAATTATCAACAAAAGAGATAAATGGGAAAAAAAATCTCAACTACGTATCAGCTCTTTCAACCAAAAAATATGAAAAGCAAGTCAAATTATTTGTCTATAAAGAAACTACATCTAATCTGCTTATAACCATCCTCCAAATTATGTACCCAAAGAAATTACTCTTGTAAAAGATATTTTTCTTCTCATTTGTGTGTGTGTGTGTGTTTTGATAACTACTTTTATTTTTTATTTGTTTATTTTTTGCCTGTGTTGGGTCTTTCTTGCTGCACGGGCTTTCTCTAGTTGCGGCGAGCAACTTCATTGCGGTGCACGGGCTTCTCGTTGCGGTGGCTTCTCTTGTTGCAGAGCACAGGCTCTAGGCGCATGGGCTTCAGTAGTTGTGGTGCATAGGCTCAGCAGTTGTGGCTTGCAGGCTCTGGAGCACAGGCTCAGCAGTTGTGGCACAAGGGCTTAGCTGCTCCGTGGCATGTGGGATCTTCCTGGACCAGGGATCAAACCCGTGTCCCCTGTACTGGCAGGTGGATTCTTAACCACTGCGCCACCAGGGAAGTCCAAAAAGATACTTTTCAATAAAGTTTTATGAGTCACAAAATGGTAGCCCTTGTACCAATATTTCAGGTCTGGCCAGTATTGTTTTGTTCTAGGGTTTTTTTTAATGATTTCACTTTTGTAAAAGTCTGTATTTCCAGCTTCTCTGGTATAATGTACTGGAAAGAATACAGGCTTCAAGAGTCTGAGGGACTGGGATTAACAATTCTAGTTTCACCACTTACTAGCTGTGTGACCTTCTTGGCTCAATTACTTAATGTTCCTAATCCACAATTTTCTCATTAACAAAATGGGGATAATACAAATTTCCTCAGAGGATTAGTGTGAGAATGAACTGAAATAATGTACAGGCACACCTCATTTTATTGCATTTCACTTTACTGTGCTTCAAAGACGTTGCTCATTTTTACAGATTGAAGGGTTTGTGGCAACCCTGTGTCGAGGAAGTCTGTTGGCATCATTTTTCCAACAGCACTGCTCACTTCCTCCTGTCTCTGTGTCACATTTTGATAATTCTCGAAATATTTCAAAGTACTGGGGGTTTGTTCCAGACCACCACAATAAGGCAAATGACACAATAAAGCAAGTCACATGAATCTTCTGGTTTCCCAGTGCATGTAATAGTTAAGTTTATACAACGCTGTAGTCTAATCAGTAATAGCATTAGGTCTAAAAAAATGTACATACCTTAAAGATACTTTATTGCTAAGAAATACTAACCATCATGTGAGCCTTCAGCAAGTCATAGTAACATCAAAGATCACTGATCACAGATCACTATAACAAACACAATAATAATGAAAAAGTTTTTGAAATATTATGAGAATTACCAAAATATGACAGAGACACGAAGTGAGCAAATGCTGTTGGAAAAGCAGACTTGCTCAGTGCAGGGTTGCCACAAACCTTCAGTTTCTAAAAAGTTAAGAATCTGTGAAAAACAATAAAGCAAAGCACAGTAAAATGAGGTATGCCTGTACTGAGTGTGCTTTGGACATGACCATGCTGGTATGGCCTGAACTATGTATGCTATACAATCCCAACCTAGTTGTGATGTGGTTTTTTTTTTATTGTGGTAAAAACAAGTACCAGGGCTTCCCTGGTGGTGCAGTGGTTAAGAATCCACCTGCCAATGCAGGGGACATGGGTTTGAGCCCTGCTCTGGGAAGATCCCACATGCCGTGGATCAACTAAGCCCATGCACCACAACTACTGAGCCTGTGCTCTAGAACCCATGAGCCACAACTACTGAGCCTGTGTGCCACAACTACTGAAGCCGGCAGGCCTAGAGCCCATCCTCCACAACAAGAGAAGCCATCACAATGAGAAGCCAGCGCACTGCAACGAAGAGTAGCCCCCAGCGCACCACAATTAAAGAAAGCCGCAGCAACAAAAGACCCAACGCAGCCAAAATAAATAAATTTTTTTTAGTACCATAAAATTTACTACCTTAACCACTTTTAAGTGTACTGTTCAGTAGTGTTAAGTATATTCATGCTGTAATGCAACAGGTCTTCAGAACTTTTTCATCTTGCAGAACTACATGCATTAAACAACGCTCATTTGCCCCTTTTCCCCCAGCCCCTGATAAACACAAATGGACTTTGGGTTCCTTCCTCCTCATGGCTACTGTAACAAGTGCTGCTATGAACATGGGTGTGCAAAATCTCTTCAAGACTCTGCTATTAATTCCTTAGGATCTATATCCAAAGGTGGGACTGCTGAACCATACAGCAGAGTTCTATTTTTTAAATTACCTAACTTGTTATGATAATCGTAATCCTAAAGTACTCACGGTTTTTGCCCCAATAAACCTTTGGAATATTTACCATGTACTTCTCAAATTTCGCATTTTGGTTAAAAAAACTTATCATCATGCCTGTGAGACATGCTCCTAACTAGCATATTCCCTAAGTTAGTGGCACCGATTCGCCCAGCCAGTGGTAGCATCAGGATTATGTGACATGGATCTAATCCTGCCACTCACTACCCTATCTACAGGATGAAGTACGAGCTTACTGCCAGATCATATAAGGTCCTTCACAGTTGGCACCACATAATTTCTAAACACTTTATGCTCCAGACCCAAAACGCTGATAAACAGGGAACTGGTTAACTAAATCGTGATACATCTAATGGAACACTGTGCAGCAGTTTTAAAAAAATGAAGAAACTATGAGGAATGATCTCCAAGATACACTGTGGAGGGAGGAAAAAAAGTAAAATACAACTATTTCTGTGATGTATTTAATAAGTACAACCTTGGTTCTCAAACTTCAGCTTGTATGGAAATCATCTGGACGGCTCCATCAAAACACAGATGGCTGAGTCCTACCCAAGGAATTTCTGATTCAACAGTTGACAGGTAGAATGTGAGAATTTGCATTTCCAGCAAGTTTCCTGGTGATGCTGGTGCTGCTGTGAAGAGGTCCACACTTTGGAACCAGTGTCTTCACAGTCACTGCATATTTTAAAAATGGGATCATTCTTTGTTCACTGCAGCACTCTTTACAATAGCCAGGACATGGAAGAAACCCAAATGTCCATCAACAGATGAATAGATAAAGATGTGGCACATGTATGCAATGGAATATTACTCAGCCATAAAAGGAACGAAATTGAGTTATTTGTAATGAGGTGGATGGATCTAGAGTCTGTCATACAGAGTGAAGTAAGTGAGAAAGAGAAAAACAAATACCAGATGCTAATGCACATATATGGAATCTCAAAAACGGTTCTGATGAACCTAGTGGCAGGACAGGAATAAAGATGCAGACATAGTGAATGGACTTGAGGACTCGGTGGGGAAGGGGACAAGGTGAGGGAGTAACACTGACATATATACACTACCAAACGTAAAATGGATGGCTAGTGGGAAGCTGCTGCACAGCACAGGGAGATCAGCTCCGTGTTTTGTTGACGACCTAGAGGGGTGGGATAGGGAGGGTGGGAGGGAGACGCAAGAGGGAGGGGATATGGGGATATATGTATACATATAGCTGATTCACTCTGTTGTATAGCAGAAACTAACACAACATTGTAAAGCAATTATACTCCAATAAAGGTATTTTTTAAAAAAGGATCATTCTTTATCATCTTTAAAGAAAATCAACACGCCAGATTGTTCAAATTCAACGGTTGAGGAAAGCCAAATATGGTCTTAAAAGAAAATCATCCACTGAAGCAGATCATGGCAGTTATGTGAGAAAATTTAACTGACAAATAGCGAGGAGGATGAGCCAAGCTGTAATAGTACTCCATGGTACATTTCAAAATCTACAAAACAACGTATGTACAATTGCATTGCATATATCATACAATACCAAGCAGGCACACTGACAACCATTGCTTTCAGGAAGATGTGTTTTACAGTAGAAGAGTCAAGAACAAACTAACAAAAATTTTTAATTATTTACTTTTGACATTAGGTTACCTACAATGCTTTCCTTAAAATTAATGTTTTAAGACCTCCATTTCTTCCCTTCTAGCCACTCATTTCCATCAACCAACAAATTCACCTAACAACAGATGATAAAACAAACTGTATTTGAAAATACAGTTCCCTAAGAAACTCTCACTCAACTGAAGCAATTTTAAACTCAGTAGATTTGCTAAAATTCAATAGAAGATCAGGAAAAAAGGCAAATGTTTGAAGAAACAAATCCATTCAGCAGGGGCTAAAGTATTCCAGGGGGCTCACACATTCCAAGGGAGACAGAATGTCAAGGATGAGGATGTTGCCTGAGACTGAGGCAAGTTTTAAAAGGCAAACTGTGCTTAACTAAATCACTGCTAGAGTTGGAAATCATCATTTAATAGAAAGACCACAACCTAGGGCAAAGAGTAAGAGTATATATATCTTCATCACCAATGACTTAAATAGTGCCTGCTAAAAAGCATAATGTAGAAAAAAAGTAAAATCAGCTCAAGAAAATATGTGTTGGGGGCTAAAGAAGAAAGCTTAAAAAAAGTCCTGTAATCTGTGGCACCTACATATAGACATCTTATTAAAGAAAGATTTTCAGAAGAGAAATTGAAGAAAAATTAGAGGGGGAAGGGGCTACCCTGGTGGCACAGTGGTTAACAATCCGCCTGCCAATGCAGGGGACACGGGTTCGAGCCCTGGTCCAGGAAGATCCCACATGCCGCAGAGTAACTAAAGCCCGTGCGCCACAACTACCGAGCCTGCACTCTAGAGCTCGTGAGCCACAACTACTGAGCCCACTAGCCTCAACTACTGAAGCCCACGTGCCTAGAGCCCATGCTCCACAATAAGAGAAACCACTGCAATGAGACGCCCAAGCACTGCAATGAAGAGTAGCCCCCTCGCTGCAACTAGAGAAAGCCCATGCGCAGCAATGCAGACCCAAGGCAGCCAAAAATAAATACATAAAAATAAATTTAAAAAAAAAGATGAACCAAAATTGATAGGAACACTTTGTAAAATTTTTCAGTACTATCTGCGAAAGCTAGTACCTACCAAAGCTAAACATATGTGTACACCATGACCCAGCAATCCCCCCCCAAATATACACCCAAGAGGATTGCGTGCATATTTTTAAAAAAAGAAAAAGAAAAAGAAAAATTAGAGGGGTAAGTTGTGATATTATAGTGTAAAAATTAGTTATTTGAGTATATCAGGTTAACATTGAAATTATTTTTATTCCCTTAAGCACACATTGATCATCAGTCACAAATACCCCACAAAGGAAACTGTCCACCTGTTGCTTAATTTATAGTTACCTGTGTTATATAAGATATTACTATTAAATACGTTTATTAGAATATTTTATTGTACAGAGAAATACAAACTGCTAAACCCTGTCTGACTTATCCAGAAAGCCCACTATTCTTGAGGGAGGCATATTAAGTTAAGAGCATGGCTGACTTCCTGGAAGTCCATCTTAGAGCTTAGGTTTAAGCCAGTTTCATTAAGATGCTATTTATGGTCCTGACATTCACAAATCTGTGCAGACCCTTTTTGAATCCATTTAAAATAGAGAAATTACTTCTGTAAATGTTTCATTCAATATGAAAAAAAAAATCCTTATATTTATCCCCCAAACTGGTTCACTCACATTTTAAAGGATAATCCTCCAGCAATCCTAATACTTGAGAACTAGTGAGTAAATCTTAAATTTACCTCATCCAAGCTCATAATTTTGTTTGCATTATATTCACCCTCAGGCTTCACTTTTCCATCAATGCATCTCGATTTTTAAAATTCTTTCTGAATACAAGAAATAATTTCATTTTATTATAATAAAGCATTTATCCAGCATCTTGTGGAAAAATTATTCCCCAAAAGTTAAACTCTGATTATACATACATAAGACACCAAAACTCATTTTTTATTATATCTCCAAAATATATCAAACTTTCTACCTCAACAGAAACTACTGAAGATAAAAGAACTTATAGGGAATTCCCTGGCGGTCCAGTGGTTAGGACTCGGTGCTTTCACTGCCACAGCCGGGATTCAACCTCTGGTCAGGGAACTAAGACCTTGCAAGCCATGTGGCACAGCCAAAAAAAAAAAGGGAACTTCTCATTGGCCATAATCATCAATTCACAAATCTGTAACTGTATCGTACAGTAATACAATCTTTAATCTTTGTCTTAGTTTTCAGGTCTCCTACCTAAATGTCTATCTCATCTCATTTCTGCTGGCTGGACATGTCACCTGCATAAAAACAAAAGTCTGCTGCTTCTTCAGGGTCTAATAAAATGGAATTAAAAAACAAAGTCAGTAAGGCACTAAGAAAACACTAAGTACTATGTGTGGCTTTAATTTAGGTGATTTGTGAATATACTATTTGTTTTCATCTGGATTATGTTCAGAGGTTAATGGAAGACTAATCTCTAGATACATGTAAGTGTTACCACCTGACTGTTTAAAATTCTGTATCTTAAAAAAACAAGACAAAACTTTCTTTCATGAGGTATAGCAAACATAACTTTGTAAGACAAGAAAACAGAACAGAAAAATAAGGTGTCTTAAAGGGCAAAAAGCTTGTATTTCCCAAAAATATGAAATGTCTTAGAAGAGCAGCAAAGATATTGAGAATCAGATTCTAACTTAGGTGCTGAGAAAGTAGTGGTATTTTGGTGCACTTTTCAAAATTCTCCACTAGAACTTAAACTCCACAAGGACAGGCACCAAGCTGTTCTACTCACCACTGCATCTCTGGTGCTCACAGAGAGTGCCTGACACATTGTAAAACCTCAACGGCAAGTGCAAAGGCTTATAGCTTAATGTCCTACTTTATTTTTGAAAAATGACTATGGCATACACATCTTTAATCTATTTTGAATCGGACACCACTTCATACAAAAAATAAACTATCTAAAGAGACATAAAAGCAAATGTAGCAAAATATTGGCAATTGGTTGGTGAATCTAGAGGAAGGATATAAGAGGATTCATTATAGTAAGTATCTTTTCTGTAGGTCTGAAACTTTCCAAAAGAAGAAAAAAGTTTTCAGAATTCTTACTCACTTAAGCAAAGAGCTAACACTTGAACAGTTATTCTGATATTCTATTTACCTTCCATAGCACTCTTGTCCATTTATTATGCTGAGTATATATTCTCACACAAAAAAATATGCAAAAAGACACTACTGGATTTTTAAAAATTCACACATATCCATTAATGTCTAATTTAAGGAAGGCAAAGCCATTTTAGTAAGACTCAGAATATACAAAGAGGTAGAATAACTCTACTCACACTTTGTAAGGAAAAATGTTTACTAGTAGGTTTCAAACCAGCTAAAAATCAAGCGGGCAATACCTTATCATTCAATGCCAAGTGCTAATATATAGGACCCACTGCAATCCTCTGACAGATTATGAGTTTGCTGAATAATTTGTTGGTCAGTATTCTATAAAATAGTATACATCGAGAGCAAAAGGCTGAAATTTAAGACTACAGTCATACTTTGTTCAAAAAGCAAAAAATACTCTCCCTTCCCCCCAAGTAAATCAGCCAAGAATTATACATCTAAATTAAAGCTCTTTCCTTTAAATGGTGCTGTTGTGAATGCTCTGATTGCCTACTACATTCATTTGACTATCCTAAATAACAAAAATATCAGTATTTTGAGGATGGACTAGATATTTACAAGAACAGTAGCAAAGTATCATCCATCCCTAATCCTACTGGATGTTATTATGAGTTAAAAAGTGGAGTCAAAAATTACTTCAAATTCCATTAAACTACAAGAGAAAAAATCTTTCTGATCCCTTCTCTCCAAAATCACACCGAAATTTTAAGGAAAACAAGAAATATAAAGAGTTTACCTTCATTGCAATGGATAGACATTGTTACTAACCACAACAGATTAAGAAGTTTATGACCTCAGAACCCACTGAAGAAGATAGATACCAATGAGGAGCAAGCCAATTTACGTCTAAATATGAGGTTTAGCAATAGGAGGTATTAGGTACCAGGCAGAAAGTAAAGGCCTGATTGAAGGTTTATATAAGGACACCCCAAGACCTAGCCTCCATTTCACATAACCAGATATTACCACTTCTCAAAACCTAGCAGGAGTCTAAAGATTTATTCTCTAGAAAATCTGAAACTGACACACTCTGAATTCAGGAACAAGAGGTTCAGTGGAGTGTGGAGATGAAACTAAAACCAGGGAGATTAAAAAGCCCCACCCATGTTTACAAAGCTCACAAACATCTTTTCAAAGACCCATTCTTTTTTTTTGGGGGGGGGCACTTTAAAAAAAAATCTTATTGAAGTGCAGCTGATTCAATGACCCATTCTTAATTATGAACATAAGTCCTGAAATCACCAATCATTTGAGAAAGGCATCTAAAATAAAATACAGAATAAAAAAACATGGGTAGGGAAAATTTGAAGGAAAAAGAGAGTCAAGAAGAAAATGTCAAAAACGCCAACTTCCAAGAAAGATACTGTATTTATAAAACAAGAACAGAATGCTTAAAAAACAAATTTAAAGGAATAAACCAGAAAAAGCACTAGAAACTTAAACATACTACAGCTGAAATAAAATCTTCAGTAGAAAAATTAAAAGATAAAGTCAAAGAAATCTCACAGAAAGAACGAATTAGCAAAGCTAGAAAACAGAAAATTATACAAGCAATCCAGGAAGTCCAACATCCAACTAAAAACAGAAAACAAAGGGAAGAAAATCACAGGAGGGAAAAATGTAAGAAAACATGAAGAAGTTAAGGACCTGGAAAGACCCACCAAGTACAGAGAATGACAGATTTATTTTTTTAAAAAGACCCACCCACTGAGGTACATGATCTGTTACCAGGAATTCAAAAAAATTAAAAATCTAAAAACTTCCAGAGACAAACTAGGCCATAAATGATGGATAAAGAATCAAAATGGTATTGTACCTGCCAACAACATCAGAAGCTAAAAGACAAAATACTTTCAAAATCCTAAGGGAAAATTATTTTCAAACCAGAACCCTAGGCCCTGTCAAACTTTCAATTGAGTGAAAGGAAAGAATTTAGACATTGTCAAATATGAAAAGTCTCAAAAAATTTCCTTTGCCATGTACCCGTTTTGCAAGAAGCCACTAGAGAATGATATGATCCATGTGGCAATAAACTAACAACAGCATCTCACATGAGAGAGGCTAAGGGAACTGAAGCATGAAGGAGAAAGACCTAGAAGAGAGGTATCCAGTAAGAAATATATAGATATATATATATAAAATGGCTTGACTGTGTAGAAATTCATTCTGAGAGGTTATTGGAGGATGTAGAAAGACTCGATAATGGGTAAAGGAAATTAATCAAATAAAGAGAACTTTCAACTTCAGAGAAAAGGAAATAGAGTCATAACAGACTATTTGGCTTGACAGGGAATATTCACATGGGCATATTAATGTAACCACTGGATATCAATTTAACAAAAAAAACTGGGATAAAAGTGGGATGAGATTATAAAAGGTTAAAATTTTCATATAATATTAAATTAATACTCAAGAGATGGCTGTATACCTTACCTTTTGAAAATACAGGAGTATATAACAGAAGAGGTAGAAGATGCTTCTAAAGAAAAGGACTGATGGAGAGGAAATGAGACAGGAGACTGCTTTTTTTGTTACTTTAAATCTTTTAGCAGTTTACTTAACCTCAAATATGTGTACACATCACTGATAAAAATTAACTTTAAAAAGCTTTCAAGGGACTTCCCTGGTGGTGCAGTGGTTCAGAATTCGCCTGCCACTGCAGGGGACACAGGTTCAAGCCTTGGTCCGGGAAGATCTCACGTGCCGCGGAGCAACTAAGTCCATGCACAACTACTGAAGCCCACATGCCACAACTACTGAAGCCCACGTGCCTAGAGCCCATGCTCCACAAGAAGAGAAGCCACCACAATGAGAAGCCCGCGCACTGCAACGAAGAGTAGCCTCCGCTCACCGCAACTCGTGTGCAGCAACGAAGACCCAACGCAGCCAAATAAATAATATAAAATGTATAAAGAGCTCATAAAATTCAATAGTAAAAAAAAAAAAGAATGCAATTAGAAAATGGGCAACTAATGTGAACAGATATTTCACCAGAGAACACACAGATGGCAAATAAGAACATAAAAAGATTTTTTTAACACCTCTGGCTATCAAAGAAATGCAATTTAAAACAACAATGAGATTATTACTACACACTTATCAGAATAGCTAAAACACAAAATAGTAAAACCACCAAATGCTGGTGACAATGCAGAGAAACGAGATCACTCACATGCTATTGAAGGAATATAAAATAGTACAGCCACTCGAGAAACAGTTCGGTACTTTCTTATAAAACTAAACATGCAATTACCATATGACCCAGTGATTGCACTATTAGGCATTTATCCCAGAGAAACAAAAATTTATGATCATACAAAACCTACACAAAAATTCATAGCAGCTTTATTTATAACAGCCAAAAACTGGAATTAGCCCAGGTGTTCCCCAATAGGTGAGTTGTTAACCAAACTGTGGGGAATGCATACCATGAAATACTACTCAATAATAAAAAAGGAACTGATGCATACAACTTGGATGAATCTCCAGGGAATTAAGCCGACTGAATAAAAGCAAATCCCCAAAGGTTACATCGTATATGGTTCCATTTATATTACATTTATGAATGACAAAATTTTATAAATGGAGGACAAATTTTTGAAGGAGAGAAGGGCGTATGGAGGGAGGAAAGGGGTATAAGTTGAAAAAGAACACAAGGGATCCTTGTCCCTTGGAACTGTTCAGTATCTTGACTGTGGTGGTGGCTACATGAACCTATGGAAGTGACAAAACTGTAGTGAATTTCATACACACACACACAAATGAGTACAAGTAAAACTAGAGAAATTTGAGTAAGACTGGTGTGCTGTAACAGATGACAATATCCTGGTTGTGATATTATACTACAGTTTCACAAAATGTTACCTTTAGGAGAAACTGGGCAAAATGTACAAGGGATCCTTCTGTACTGTTTTTTACAACTGCATGTGAATCTAAAACTGCCTTAATAAAAATGTCAATTAAAAAAAGCCTGCATAAGCATTGCTACTGATATGAAAGAAACAAATCAATACTGCCCTCTGTTTTGATTTTGCTACATTGTACTTTTTGGGTCTCCAGAATAATGTTTTTTTCCATTTTCTAATGTTTTACAACCTTGGATGCTCTGTTTCTGGGTCATGATGGAAACTTAGTGTTCCATCACCAGTTGCTGTTTTCCCCAAAAATATGACTTTTCATCTCTGGAAAGAAGGATAAACATCAAGCAATCACTTTTGCTTGTAACTCAAAATATATGGTACTACTATCTTCAAATATAATGTTTTTTTTCATTTGAGATTTACCTTCAGGTGAGTTTCCTTCACCAAAATTTTACTCTAGTCATCTTTTCAAATTCCTTTTCTTATAACCCAAATTTAAAGGACTTAATCCATTAACCCCCAATATTCACCTCTTTGAAGGAAGCAAATCCATGACCTTTACAAGACTTTTATCAGTCTTTGGGTTCAGACAATGGTCTCAACACTCTCTATAGCTCTTTTATACTCTACCTTTATGACTGAACCATCTCCATAAACAATCTTCCCATGCAGACCTCTTAGCTATTCACAAATTTATATTTTGTGCTAAATAACGGTCTCTTATTTGTAAATCAACTCAACAAGCCCCTATTTCTCTGTTAATCAAACTGCTATCACAGCACTGGCTGGGCAACTCTGTACTGTTAAAAGTTGAAACAGATTGACAGTATTTCTCCTATCATTCTTTCCCTTTACAAACCAAACAGGAATATCAGTATTTCCTTTGCCACATCTCGAATACCATTATACAACATAATTCTTGAAAATAAAATAATTATTTCTAACGTTATCAGCTCAGCTCTGCTGTGTTACGCTCTGTTTGCAGAAGAAAAGTAACCTGAACAAACCCCTTGGTATTTGGTGCTGAGACGTGTTACTTTCCCACTTCTGTCAAAAGATAGACAAAACAACAATAAACCACTGTAACTCCAGTTTTCAAATTAAAACTGATGAGTAGGAGAATGATCCTATCATTAATTTTTTCAAACAAAACAATGAAATTCTCAGGATGAGAAACACAGCCATGAACAGGATTGGATGTGGATTTTAGTCAAAACTCTTACACTAATTAGCTATATAATCTTCTGCAAGTTATTTCCCCTCATCAGTCTCAGTTTCCTGACTCAGTTTCCCTGGTGGTGCAGTGGATAAGAATCCGCCTGCCGAGGCTTCCCTGGTGGCGCAGTGATTGGGAGTCCAACCTGCCAATGCAGGGGATGCGAGTTCGTGCCCCGGTCCAGAAAGATCCAACATGCTGCAGAGCGGCTAGGCCCGTGAGCCATAGCCGCTGAGCCTGCGCGTCCGGAGCCTGTGCTCTGCAACGGGAGAGGCCACAGCAGTGAGAGGCCTGCGTACCGGAAAAAAATTTAAAAAAAGAATCTGCCTGCCAATGCAGGGGACACGGGTTTGATCCTTGGTCCAGGAAGATCCTACATGCCGCAGCACAACAAAGCCTGTGTGCCACAACTACTGAGCCTGAGCTCTACAGCCCACGAGCCACAACTACTGAGCCCACGTGCCACAACTACTGAGGCCTGCCCGCCTAGAGCCTGTGCTCTGCAACAAGAGAAGCCACTGCAATGAGAAGTCCGCGCACCACAACGAAGAGCAGCCCCCCCGCCCCCACTCACTGCAACTAGAGAAAGCCGGTGCACAGCAACTAAGACCCAACGCAGCTAAAAAAAAAAAAAAATTCATATTAGGGTACTTTCCTATATTAATATCCCAAGGATATCTATGTAGATACACACAACAAAAATACAAACCTGCCTTCAGTATCTGAAAGTACAGACTGGTAATAATAAAGCATGGGAAAGTACCGTAAAGGATCCTCTGGACTCAATGACCACTGGTTAACAGTAGCTATCACATGAAACAGTGAGGGGCTGTCTGTGATTAAATGTTCTTTTATAGAGCTGTGTCAAGTGGCAAAGAGGTTTTTTGGGGCTTTTTGGTAGTAAAATATACATAACATAAAATTGACCATTTAAACCATTTTTTAAATTGCAGTAAAAAAAAACCACGTAACATAAAAATATACCAACTTAACCAGTTTTAAGTGTATAGTGCAGTAGTGTTAAGTGTATTTGCATAGATACACAACGGATCTCCAAAACTTTTTCATCTCTTGAAACTAAAACTATACTATATCCATTAAACAACTCCCCATTTCCCCCTCCCCCCAGTCCCTGGGAGACTATCATTCTACTTTCTACTATTCTACTTTCTGTTTCTATGAATTTGACAACTTTAAATACCTCATACAAATGGAATCATGCAGTATTTGTCTTTCTGTGCATGTTAACCATTTCTAAGTATACAAATCAGTGGCATTAAATATATTCACACTGCTGTGCAACCATCACCACTATCCATCTCCAAAACTTTTTCATCTTCCCAAACTGAAACTCTGTACCCTTTAGGCAAAAATTCCCCACTAACTGAAATTCTGTACACATTAGCCACTAACTTCCCATTACCCAGTCCCCAGACCCTGGTAACCACTATTCTACTTTCTCTATGAATTGACCTATTCTAGGTACCTCACATAAACGATTTTATGCAGTATTTGTCCATCTGCATCTGGCTTGTTTCACTTAGCATAGTGTTTTCAGTGTTTATCCATGTTGTAAAATCTATCAGAATTTCACTCCTTTTTAAGGTTGAATAATATTCCATTGTATGTATATGCTACATCTTGTGTAACCATTCATTGGTCTATGGACATTTGGGTTGTTTCCACCTTTCGGCTACTGTGAATAATGCTGCTAAACAGACAATAACAAGTGTTGATGAGGATGTGGAGAAATAAAACCCTGGTACAGTGCTATGGGAACATAAAACTGTGCAGCCACTGTGGAAAACAATATGGTGGTTTCCCAAAAAATTAAAAATAGAATTATGGTATGATCTAGCAATGCCACTTCCAGGTATATACCCAAAAGAACTGAAAGCAGGGACTCGAACAGATAAGTCTATGACAAAGTTCTTTTTTTTTTTTTTTCCCCCAAAGTTAATTTTTGATGTCAGTCATCCTAATGGATGTGAAGTAACATCACACAGTGGTTTTGATTTGCATTTCCCTAAAGATTAGTGATGTTGAACATCTTTTCATGTGTTTACTGGCCTTTTGTGTATCTTCTTTGGGAAAATCTCGGGATAGTTCTTAATCAATTCTAAAAATACATGTTCAAATGAAAGAAATTCTTTAGGCGGGCTTCCCTGGTGGCACAGTGGTTGGGAATGCGGGGGACACAGGTTCGAGCCCTGGTCCGGGAAAATCCCACGTGACACAGAGCAAGTAAGACCATGCGCCACAACTACTGAGCCTGCGCTCTAAAGCCCGTGAGCCACAACTACCGAACCCATGTGCCACAACTACTGAGCTCACGCGCCTAGAGCTGGAGTTCTGCAACAAGATAAGCCACCTCAATGAGAAGCCCATGCGCCACAAAGAAGACCCAACACAGTCAAAAATAAATAAATAACTTAAAAAAAAAAAAAATTCCTTAGGCATGCTGGCATTCCTGCAGCATGAGCCACAGCATGGGTGTCACAGCAAAGTCCTGTCATGTTTAATATGAAAAAGATTTTGCTCAATTCTCTAAAAAGCAGCCTCTCCATACAAAATGGGCTCATTTCAATTAAATACACCAATTCTTAAATGCATGTTTCTGGAACCATCCTACTCTTCCAACGCTTAGTAAAAACACTCAGACAACAAAAAGGGTGTGTTCATTATACCTCTCCCAGAGGCAAGAGCCTTTACCAATTTAATTTCTTACGTGGAACCCAGAGACTCCATTTCCCAGTGAAAGACAGTCCTTACAGAAAAAGTAATATAAAGTCGAGGGGTGGAGGGAGGATTAACAACACCGAAAGATAGCACTTTCAGTAAAACAGCCCACTAAAAATTTCTGCTTTGGGATGAGTCCAAGTAACTACCATATCACAAAAGGGTAATGCTTTCCTGAGCTCATACTGACAACAGGGTTATGGCCAAATAAACCAATGAAATCTGCTCATCCAAAACCAGTAACTCTCTTTAGCAAATACTTCAACAAACTGAATTTCCAAGCCCAGTTTTACCCTAAAATAACTCTATTAGCCAAACAGCTGATTTTCTTAATTAAAATCTGACCTCAATCTACTTCACATATTTAATGCTCAGAAAGTAGGTAGACAAGAAATGTTAAAATAAGACTAGCCAATTCTAGAGGATGCTGATTATACTTACTACCTGTCTCTCTGCCTGCCTTCTTTCACTATTTACCATGCACCCATTAAATGCAGGGACTCTTCTAGGTGCTTAGCATCTATCAGCTAAAAAAAGAAAAAAAAAAAGCCCTCTGCCCTTGTGCAGCTCATATTCTAGTGCCCTTGGATTCACTTTGTGATTTGTGAGTGTGGAACATACCAGTAATTTGTTTTTACAACTCTGCAATAAATCTGACCATAAACATCATACACAATTTCTGACATAGATGTGTGGGAAGTGAAAATATACAGAAAAATTTAAATACAGTAGTTTGTGTAAGCACTATAAGTAAGCATCATAAGCCTATAAAAATTATTTCTTCCAAGAATCAATAACCAATAAGTAACTGAAATGACTGTGCCTAAAACAATGAGGGCCAGCGTTATACTGGCAGTTTGGCCCTACTGAACACCTGCAAGGTAACTACTTCTGTCCAAACCTCAAGAGGTTTTAACAATCAAGTGACAACTCAAATTTCAGTATCATTCATAATTAGAGAGTGCTCTAGATTTTTTAAAAAGCAAAGCAAAACAAAAAAAATCCTAGTCAACTGATGACATGTAAAATGTCCTAAAAGTAGTACACATTCCAAGTATCTCTAATTATCTGCACATTAGCCAACTGGCTAGTTTATACTGTTTAAACATGCATTGTCCAATATAGTAGCACTAGCCACACTCAGCACCTGAAATGTGCCTAATCTAAATTGAGATGAGCTGTAAATATAACATACACTCTGGAGAAAAAGAATGTAAAATGTCTCAACTATTTTTTAATCTTGATTACATAATAAAATTATAAGACTGGATAATATGAGTTAAAATATAGTATTAAATACTTCTTTTACTTTTTAAATGTGGCTACTAAAAAATATTATCTATGTGACTCACATTATATTTCTTTTGGATGCACTGGTGTAAGATGTCAGCAGACTTCTAAACCTGCACACAGAGCTAATACATGCAATGTGTTGGAGCTGTACTCTGAATTTTACACCCAAGTATTTATCCATTTCTCAACTTACACTGTTCAATATATCTTACATATCAAAATATCACACATATCAAACACTTTTATATCAAAATATGAAAGTTTCAGAATCTAAAGTGAAATTGTTTAGCAGAGCACTAACAAATATTTGTGTGAACACTGCATGCAGGGCATTCAATCCATAAAGTAACCTGTTCTGCTTCACTTCCACAACAGAAGGGTCACAAGTTCCATATATCGCTAATATGCATGCACTGTGCTCCTACAGTGTGCCTGGCACCATGCCAGGTGCTTTGCTCTCCATGACCCATAAAATCCTCACAACTACCTTACGTGATAGGTACTACTATTAACACTATTTAAAGAAGAAACAAGCAGACAGAGATTAATTAACTTGCCAAAGTTCCATAACTAGTAACCTGTGGAACTAGCATTCCAACCCAGCAGGTTTGATCCCAAATTACTACACATTTTCCCTAGTAAAAAGACTACACAAGGAAATTCCCTGGCGGTTCAGTGGTTAGGACTTCAAGCTTTCACTGCAGAGGGCGCAGGTTCAATCCCTGGTCAGGGAACTAAGGTCCCCACAAGTCTTGCGGGGCAGCCAAAAAAAAAAAAAAAAAGTAAAAAAGAAAGACTACACAAGATTATGTCATTATCTTACAGGATTGGGCTTTAGTTGAGGGTATACACTCATTAAAAAAGACAAGAGTAGATGGAGTTAATGTTTTGCTTCCTACCCTCCACCCCCTACCCTTCTCAACGACAAGTTAAAGTTGACCACACGAATTAAATCCCTGATCTCATTACAGGTTTATTCTATGCTCCCTTTTCCAGAAAGGCCCTATCCCACCCCTGTGGTCCAATTCCTATTTGTCCTTCAGACTTCATTTTAGACATCAACTCCATGCAAGCGCCTAATTTAGGCTAGTCACCCCTCCTTCCTATGCTTATCCCCATTGTAGCACTTTCCACGCTCTATTGTGATTGTCCTCACTAGACTGCTTCTTAAGAGGTCTATTGTGTTCACTTATCTATCGCCAGTGCCTAAAACAGTGCCTAGCATTAGTTGCTCAATAAATATTTACTGAACTATCTAACTACCTACCCACCCAGATAGAGCTAAAAGTGGAATATTAAAAGTAAACATAGTGGTAGGAAGTGCTAACCCACAGACAGAGAACAAGTTCTAAGTTTCGTGAAATTTATGACAGGTCTAGAGAGCAGTATGACACTCAGGAAATAATGATTACAATGACCCCCTCCCCCCAAAAAAGGGAGTAAAATCAAAACCTAGTTAAAATGATCACTTGCCCAATTTAAATTCAGTAAACTTTGTTTTATGAGAATGAATTAAGTAGCTGACAAATATTTATCACAAGAAATCCAAATCAACGATTCCAAATGCTATAAACTGTTTGAAATCAGCTTAATTGTGACAATTCCCAGAGTTCAAAGAAGACTACAGTTGCTTTTTTAAAAAATCATCTTACTATAAAACTAGTTACACTTAAAAATGGGTTTCATTGCACTGCCCCAACGCTGTGTTCTGGGCCCCAAGTGACAGAGACAACTATGTGTCCTTTAAGATATTTATTGTGTGGAGAGGAAAAAACGGATTTCGCATACAACCCATTTAACACAATTCGTGTTAATGCACTAAATTGTCTCAGCAGAGTCAAATGGGACTTCCCTAGAGCGTTCCCTTTTCTTTTCCTAAATGGGAAACCGATTTAAAAGGTCAATCTTTAGCTCTTACTTTCACACTAAATAATTCTGAAACATGAGGTGAAAAATACATTAGAAGTCCCAAGGCTATGACTGGCAAGACACTTCCCTGTAAATTCTAGCGTAAAACAGAAGGGCGAACTTCATTCTTTCGGGTTCGAGGACAGAAGCTCAAAGTCTCCATTAGATTACTGCTTCTGCTGATGTCTCGAACAGCTCTGTGAGCAAACGTGCCAGAGAGTCCCACCCCAAGCACGAAGAGCCTCCGACTGTTTGACACATCAATGGATTAGTCAACGCCGAGCAACTCACTTTTCCCTTCTAATTTGCCTTAATTATTCCTCACACAAATCATCAAGTTTACTTTAAGACCATATGGAATCTTCTCTTTGCTCTGAAGTATGAATCCAGGCCTTTACCAAATGACTCCTAGTGCTTCAGTCCCAACCACCAAAATAAATCCCTTACAAATATCGTACAGCTAGTAACGCCACACAAACATGGAAAAAGCCAATCCAGACGCTTAAAGAAATTGGATTCTGGAACGCTGTTAATGCTGCATATTTTGTAACAGCAGGCACTGAGCAGAGTGAGAGACTTGAAAGCAAAAGACCGGATGCAAAGCTTGGGAAGACCCCGCCCCAGAAAGCTCGATGCCGATTCAAACAGTAACTTGGGTCTGTCGCTTGGAATCAGAATCACTGAAACAAAGGCGTATATTACTGGAAGCAAGATGTCTGGAATAAAAGAAACGGTTTGCAGATGCAGAGACCGCACACCACCCTCCCACAGGTCTTACCTATGGTGGAAATAAAGGTGGTATTGAAGGCATCATCCGAAAAACGAAAAAGGACGCAGGTCTTCCCCACTCCCGAGTCCCCGATCAGGAGCAGCTTGAAAAGCAGGTCGTACGTCTTCTTCGCCATTGGGAGGAGCGGCACAGGCTCTCGCCGCCGGCGGCCCCAAGGGATCGGGCCCTCTCACTACGGCCAACTCCTCCTCTCTCGGGCGTTCTCAGGCCGGAGGACCGGGGAAGCGTGGGAAAAAGGAGGGCTCGAGAGGGCGCGGGCGACCTAGGAACGGCCTCGTCGAGGAAGCCCCGACGGTGGCTGCGTCCGGTCCCTCCGAGGGCGGCGACCGCGGCTCCGCAGCCTCTTCCAGCCGCTCCGCCCGGTTCCGGGGAGTCGGTCGGGACAAAATGGCCTCCCCTCCCCCCTCAGGGCTGCTCGGCCGGGACGCTCCCACGGGCGAGCAAGCAAGCTCGGCCGTCGAGGGAGAGCGGCGGGCGTGAAGACAGTATCCCTCGCGAGCAGCCGCCCCGCGCTAGGACGCGGCGATGGCAGCGAAGGAGGACCCGGAGCCGACGAGCTCAACTACATAGCCACAGGAAGCCGAGCCGCCCCGGCCAGAGCCACCTTTTCCCCGTGCCCTCTCACGCCGGCGTGCGCGCTGCCTGAGACGCACGCAAGGACGTACGCCCGCCCTCCCCTCGCGCCCTCGCCCTGCGGGCCGCCTCTGCGCACGCGCTCCAGAGGGTGTGGGGGCCCGCGGGGGCGCAGAGTGAAGCTCTAGGTCTCCGAGCCTCAGTCTAAGCCCCGACGGAGACTAGAGAAGGGAGGGGCGAGAGAGGGCGAGGCCGCGGGCGCGCTCCCTGCGGCCGTCTGATAGGGTGCGCGGCGTTAGGAGCACGCCCCGCGGGGGGGGGGGGGGGGGAGCTGCCTAGTGACTGCGCAGGCGCGGCATGCTGGAGTAGCCCTTTGACACGCACCGTTTTCCTTCTCTGGTTGCTCTCCGGGCTCAGCTAAGGATGGTGGCGCGTGTGTTTTGCTGAGAGTCTTGGCACAGCCAAGAGCTTGGGTCGCCGTGTGTTCCTGTGTAGGTGTAGCTCGTAAATGCGAGAAAAAGTAGCGCCCTGGGTCATTTAATAGCCTCTTTGCTAAAATGAGGCGCATCCTGAGTGCCCTGTCTCGTGGTTAGTCGGGGCGGGGGAAACATTAAGCTCCGTCCCGGTTTACTTAAGGAACCAGAGCTGGCGTTCAAGAGAGCAGGAGTTTGAAATGGGAAAAACTGGCCACGCTGCTCAAGTTGGGATGATGTAATCTGCCCTCGAGGGCGAGGAGTAGAGGGCCGAGGAACACTTGGGTGCAGGGCCAACCTCCCCGCCAAGTGGAAGCGCCGGTGCTATGCTCTGCGTGGAGAACCGGCTCCAGAACTTGGACACTTCTTTAAAAAATTAATTAATTAATATTTATTTTTGGCTGTGTTGGGTCTTCGTTGCTGCACGTGGGCTTTCTCTAGTTGGGGCAAGCTGGGGCTACACTTCGTTGCGGTGCGCAGGCTTCTCTTTGCGGTGGCTTCTCTTGTTGCAGAGCACAGGTTTTAGGCGCGTGGGCTTCAGTAGTTGTAGCACTCAGGCTCAGTAGTTGTAGCACGCGGCCTCAGTAGTTGTGGCTTGCGGGTTCTAGAGCGCAGGCTCTGTAGTTGTGACACACAGGCTTAGTTGCCCCGTGGCATGTGGGATCTTCCCCAGACCAGGGCTTGAACCCGTGTCCCCTACATCGGCAGTTGGACTCTCAAGCACTGCGCCACCAGGGAAGCCCGAAAGTTATGATTTTTAAACATAGAAAGCCTACTTAGTTCCACTACGTAAATGTTGGGGACAGTGGGCAACTAAAAATGAAAAATAATTTTTTTCAAATTTCTTTGTTTATCCCAGTTGTTTCCAACAGTTTTATCAGTTAGAGCCTTTTCTCCATGCACTCAATATTCTGGAACTTTAGTAATTAATTATACTATTAATGAAGTTTATTTAGTATTGGATCAGGATCCTAGAGGTTTAGAGCTGTAATATCTTTTAAGTCATAATTCAACTCCTGCATGTAATTTACAGATGAGTCTAAGGCTCAGGGAGGTTAGGGACTTTTCAGAGGTCACACTGGCAGTGGCAGAGCCGGCCACTATATGCGCAAGGGAAAAGGGAAGAACACCTCTACAGGACCTCATACTGCAAGAAGGCGAGAATTGGAAGGCTCAGCCAGTACTTAATCTTTGACTTCCGTAAAATTAATTAAAGGCTTTGCTTGCAGTGAGGCCTAAGCCTCAAGCCCTGTCTACCACTGAAGGCTACTAGAGTGATCAGGCATGAGCTCTGACTCTAGAAAATAAGAATAAAATGGGAGTCTATGTAGGCCTAAAGGTAAACCTAGAGTTGCAAAGTAATATTTGATAATAATTGAAACAGTGAAAGAAAATGCCAATTTAGTAGTAGCTTGGGGCTTATACCCGTTTTGAAAAATTGTTCTGTACAGAATCTAGTCCAAATATTTGCAAAGCCAAGAAAGAAAATAGGTATATTTATATGTTCATACCAGTAATCAAGGTATTGTCTCTATATTTTTCTAGAAAGTGCACAGCTGGCCAGCTTATGGTTCCAGTCTTCAGCTTCAACTTTCAGGACCTGCCTCTACAACATGTAAGAAATCCCTGTGTGAAAAGATACTGACTCAGGATTGTCTTTATCATTCTTCCCACATATATTTCCCAGTCTCTCTCCCTGATTTCTTCCTCTTTAATCTCTCTGCCCCTTGCTCTCTCTGTTCTTGTTAAGAATGAAGTCTTCCCAGGGACTTCCCTAGTGGCACAGATGTTAAGAATCTGCCTGCCAAGGTAGGGGACACGGGTTTGATCCCTGGTCTGGGAAGATCCCACATGCTGCGGAACAACTAAGCCCGTGTGCCACAACTACTGAGCCTGTGCTCTAGAGCCCGTGATCCACAGCTACTGAGCCCGTGTGCCATGACTACTGAAGCCCGCGCACCTACAGCCTGTGCTCTGCAACAAGAGAAGCCACTGCAATGAGAAGCCCGCGCACCGCAACGAAGAGTAGCCCCCCGCTTGCTGCAACTAGAGAAAGCCCACGTGCAGCAACGAAGACCCAAGGCAGCCAAAAATAAATAAATTAATTAATTAATTAAAAAAAAAAAAAAGAAAGAAAGAAGTCTTCCCTTGAATGGCAGCCCTGCTGCTAAGTCATCACCTTGCTGTAAAACCTACCCCTCCAGTTCCTGGGACTTTGCCTATTTACTACTGCCTAGTTCCTGTGTTCACACTCTCATTCTTCCCCAGGGCCTTCTTAGAGGAAGGTCTTTGTTTGACCTTCCTGATGCTAAGTACTGATTGCCCAGAGGCTACCACTGTTCTTATCACCATAGCCTGCCAATATTCTGCTCTACATTCATATCTTGATTTAGTCCTACCTCCTGTTAGAGAATTACTGCCCCATGATCCTTGCCCAGCACATTGGATGTGTTTGTTCTAGTCTCCAGCAGTTCTGAAATGCTGGCCTCCTCACCTGGCACTTAAGGAGCTCCAGGCCCTAGACAACGAACTTTATTTCCTACCCTATCTTCCACATACTAGTCTCTAGACAGGCTGAACTACTCATCTTTCTCACAGTTACTCTGTATCTTCTTGATTTCATGCTTAGTTTACTGTGGTTCTCTCCATGCAAAATGCCCGCTGCTCCTCACCCCGCCTACATCCCTTCAACTTAAATGTCCTCACCATAGCCTGTCTTCCCCAGCACACTCTCTATGGAGGAATTTGTTCTTCCTCCTTTGAACTCCCTAGCACTAAAAAATCAAGTATGTTTCCTCCTTTTAATTTCCACAAATAATACAGATTTACTTTTAGAAACTTAAAACCTGCAGATAAGCAAAACAAAAATTTTAATTCTTAAAAATTCTACCCCAGAGATAACCACTATTAGCATTTTGGTGAATAGCTATGTGGATATTCTTCTTCCCACAACTCTTTATTTAGACATTTCTTATGACACATTTTCTACATTTTCTGAAAGACATTTATGTACATGTCGTATTTTCTTATTTTTCTTATTTTCTTATTTTCTCAAACTGGAATATCCTTGAGGGCTGTGACTATTGCATACATCACTTTGCACAGTGCCTTGAATATATCAGAACATCAAAACATGTTTAGTGAAGGAAAAAGCAAATGAAATTCAGAGATAGGTTCACTTTTTTTTTTTTTCCTGGAAAACAGTACTTGTTTGGAGAAACTTTCAAAATGCTGGGAGTGGGGGGAATTGAAAATTCAAAAGAAGTGAACGGAAAGATAATACCTTTGGACCAATATTTTATTAATTTTAGAAAATACATGAAGAACTCACCTAACTCCATTTTAGAGTTTATTTCTATGAACAAGAAATACTGTTAGGACTAATGGAGCAACTGTGATATAGTGGAATGAACACTTAACTTGGAATAAGATAACATAGACTCAAGAACCAACTGTGTGGGCTTCCCCGGTGGCACAGTGGTTAAGAATCTGCAGTGTCCCAATGCAGGGGACACGGGTTCGAGCCCTGGTCTGGGAGGATCCCACATGCCGCGGAGCAACTGGGCCCATGCGCCACAAATACTGAGCCTGCGCTCTAGAGCCCGCAAGCCACAAGTACTGAGTCTGTGAACAACTACTGAAGCCCACGCGTCTAGAGTCCATGCTCCCAGCAAGAGAAGCCACCGCAATGGGAAGCCCATGCACCACAACAGAGTAGCCCCCACTCTCTGCAACTAGAGAAAGCCGGAGTGCAGCAACGAAGACCCAACGCAGCCAAAAACAAATAAAAATTAAAAAAAAAAAACCAACTGTGCTACTGACTAGCTCTGTGATTCATTTAATCTCACTAAGCCTCATACATCAAAAGAATATAGTACCTCATGAGACTGTTTTAAAAATTAAATAAGATAATGCAAGTAAATGTACTTTATATAGTGTAAAACACTATGCAAATATAAATGATTACTATTATTACTAAGAGATAAGAGCAATGAATTGCACCATAAGGAAAAATAAAGCAGAAAATTACAAGTAAATTTAGAATACTTATAAATGATCAAAGCAACAAGCCATCCTGGATGAAAAATGGTGCCAAAGGAAGTTGAACTAAGAACAGGAATAGGTCAGAAGGAGAAATGAAAGATTAAAACTGGGAGAAACAAGAATTGGAACTGACAACTGTGAAGATTAAATGGAATCATCAAAAGGAGACCAAAAGAGGGCTTCCCTGGTGGCGCAGTGGTTGGGAGTCCGCCTGCCAATGCAGGGGACACGGGTTCGTGCCCCGGTCCGGGAAGATCCCACATCCCGCGGAGCGGCTGGGCCCGTGAGCCATAGCCCCTGAGCCTGCGCGTCCGGAGCCTGTGCTCCGCAGTGGGAGAGGCCACAACAGTGAGAGGCCCGCGTACTGCAAAAAAAAAAAGGAGACCAAAAGAAAGAAATACAATGGCTGAAGGCAGCAGGTAGCTGCCCCCGATAAAAAAAAAAAAAAAAAAAACTTCCGGGCTTCCCTGGTGGCGCAGTGGTTGAGAATCTGCCTGCCAATGCAGGGGACACGGGTTCGTGCCCCGGTCCGGGAAGATCCCACATGCCGCGGAGCAGCTAGGCCCGTGAGCCACAACTACTGAGCCTGCGCGGCTGGAGCTTGTGCTCCACAAAAGAGGCCGCGACAGTGAGAGGCCCGTGCACCGCGATGAAGAGTGGCCCCCCCCTTGCCGCAGCTAGAGAAAGCCCTCGCACAGAAACGAAGACCTAGCACAGACAAAAAATGAATTAATTAATATTTTAAAAGAGTACTTACTAACAAAAACAAAACTTCCCACCATCAACTCCAGCGGATGAATCTCTACTCACTTCTACTGGAGCAGTTGGTCCCGCACAGTGGTTATAAACATGGGCCATGAGTTGGCTGGACCTAAGATTCTATATCCGTCACTTTGTTAGAGACCTTGGGTAAGTTACTTAACCTCTCTGAACCTGTTTCCTCATCTGTAAAGTAGGAACAAGATAAAAACTACTATAGGGTTGAGTGAGGATGAAATAAGACATAATGTTTGGCCTTTAGTTAATGTTCAGAAATGTTATTACCACCACAAGAACTGAGAAAACTTTTTCCATTTGGGGATCATTGGCTTGTTGAAAAAAGCAATTCTAGAGGGACATAGTTAAAAAAGTTAAAAGAAGTTAAAAAAAAGTTTAAAAAAAGTTTTAAAAAATCACATATTTTTGAGACAAGTAATGCATTCTGTTAATCTATAGGGATCTCCTAGAAGGGAAAAACGTCCCCTAAATCCATCTTTGCAATTCTATTCCTCTTCTAAAAGTGATTATCGGTCAAGCAGGAACCCTAACCACGCTACGAACTGTATATTTACATTTACATATTAAAATGTAAAAAATATATAAGTTAATCTCTTTTTTTAATGTCTAAAGGAAAACAAAAGAATCATCTAAGGCAAAGGATGATGATTTGCTAATAATTGGCTATTCAACTTAGAAAATGGAAAGCACCAAGAAATGAACAAACATAGTGGTTCTCTTTTAACATGAAGAGGTGCATAGTAAACCCCCAGATGAATCAATACAAAAGAGGAGCTATAAGGCACACTTCCGCTGTCAAAAGAAAACTGGGATATTTATTGTAGCAGCAGTCAGAGCTCTGAAGAGCAAAAAAGGCTTTAGGTAAACTGAGAGAGAGAAAAGGGCAGAGAGCACAGGTTATGGCAACTTGACCTGCATGAGACGATTGGAAAAAACCCTAGAAGCCACTAAAAGTTAGGACAGAATAGAGTTGGAGAAAAAAGGCACTTCCTAAAGGCAGAACCCAGAGGAGCACTGGCAAAGTGAGGAAAGTGGTCTGCTCGAGGAAAGACTTGGAACCCCAATGGAACAGAAACTTAGATATCTCTCCAGAAAACTGTATCTCAAGCATCAAGACCTAGAGGATTCATCAGACTTAAAAAGACAATGACAAGAGGGGAATGCTTTAACCCTTTGCCAAGATAAGAAGTATGAAGCTACGCTTGACATAAATTCGTAGACTCATGGCATGGTATAATGGAGTCACAATGATCTGATTTTTTTAAAATTTATTTTTGGCTGTGTTGTGTCTTCGTTGCTGCACACGGGCTTTCTCTAGTTGCAGCGAGCAGGGGCTACTCTTCGTTGCGGTGCGCGGGCTTCTCATTGTGGTGGCTTCTCTTGTGGAGCACGAGCTCTAGGCACGTGGGCTTCGGTAGTTGTGGCACGCAGGCTCAGTAGTTGTGGCACACAGGCTTAGTTGCTCCGCAGCATGTGGGATCTTCCCAGACCAGGGCTTGAACCCATGTCCCCTGCATTGGCAAGTGGACTCTTAACCACTGCACCACCACGGAAGTCCCCACAGTGACCTGATCTTGAATTGTTGTTCCGTCTCATTTTAGCTGGGTCATCTTAGACCATTTCTTAGCATTCCGAATGTCAGTTTCCTCATCTGGAAACTGAGGTTTTCAGTAGCTACCAAATTCAAGCTATTGTAAAGATTAAACTTATCTATGCAAAGAACCTGGCAGGAGAACAAGTGGTTCATTAAATACTGATTCTCTTCTGCCATAAGATGTAAACCATCTAAGGAAGCACTGTTGTATCTCCTATAATACCCAGCCCAGTATCTTGCATGTAGTAGGGGCACAATAAATATTAATTAGGTTGAATTGTGTTTGCATTAGAAAAAAGCTTGGAAGTCATCTAAACTGATTTCTGCTCTGTGAAGAAATGCCAGAACCAACCTATGGCCTGTCCAGCCTCTGTGTAAACACTGCCAGTGAGCTTGCTGAAGCCAAGAAGGCTGATTGCAGGGCTGATTGCTGATTGCAGGGCTGGATATTTCTGACAGAAGCGTATACTGAGTCTAAGTGTGCTTCCAAGTTATATCATCAATTTGCTTTAATTCTGTCCTCTGGAGCAACACGGAATAAACCTTCCCCTATATTCACTTGACAACTCTTCAACTATTTAAAGATAGCATTGGTATTTTCCTCTAAACTGCTCCAAACTAACCCTCTTCAAATAAGATGACCCTCAGATAACTGTTAGTGCCACCATTCTGATTTGCACATGTCCCTTTTCGAATGTGGCATCCATAATTGAACACTGTGCCTGAGTTGATAATGTAACCCTATGAAAATGCCCAGATCAGGCTATTACCTTATAGTAGTAAGGGCCAGTTGGGATACTCTGTAAGGCTGAGGTGGTTTGGTACCTGACTGAGAAGAAACTGCCTTCCCGGGGAATTCTGTGGTGGTCCAGTGGTTAGGACTCCTCACTTTCACTGCCTGCGTTCAATCTCTGGTGGGGGAACTAAGATCCCACAAGCTGCAAGGTGCAGCAAAAAAAAAAAAAAAAAAAAAAAAAACTGCCTTCCAGATCAACCTTGCATTGTAACCATTAAGTTACTAAAGCCATTCAATAAATTATCATATAAATTACATTTTACATTTATAAATCTAAAATAGACAAAGGAGAGGAACAGGCAATTCACAGATGTAAGAGAAGAATATATTTTTAAAAGTTCAAATTTGCTTGTAATCAGAGAAATTCAAATTAAAACAACAAGAATGTAAAATTTTCTGCCCATCAGAATGGCAAAAATTAGAAAGATGCATAATACCAAGTGTTGGTGAGGGTGTAGAGAGACAAGAACTCTCATGTATAGCCGATGTGAGTGCAATTTGGTCCAGCCATTCTGGAAAGCAATCAAGCAATATTTACTAAATGATATACATGCCTGTGATTCAACAATACCACTCTTGGGTGTGTCCCAGAGAAATTCTCACATAGATTCATCACCAGCTTTCTCTGTGGCAGCTAGATGTTGGAATCAATCTAAGTGTCTTTTGCTAGGGAGATGAGTAAATAAAACATTGTGGATGCAAATTGAGTTAGTCCAGATAATAAAGAGTTGGCTTGGGTTTGAAAATTGGCTAATATGACAACTCAGACCCAAGTCAAGTTTGTTATCACTTCAGTTTACTAATAAATTAGCAAACTTGCAAAGAACAATGCCTTCCTAGTTCCTCACAGAAACATGCCCCAATTCTGGTGATCAGAGCAGGCTTTTCAGAGGGAGGAAACTTGGCTAATGAGTTCAGTCAGGACTAAGTTTTTGTTAGATTATCCTTGGGGAGGGGCTGGATCAGCATTCAAGGGTCTACCATCTACCATGTAAGAAAACTCCTGTTGGGGACTTCCCTGGTGGTCCAGTGGTTATGACTCCTTGCTCCCAATGCCGGGGGCCTGGGTTCGATCCCTGGTCTGGGAGCTGGATCCCGCATGCCGCAACTAAGGCCCCGCGTGCCGCAACTAAGGCCCCACATGCCACAACAAAGATCCAGCATGCCGCAACTAAGACCTGGCGCAGCCAAATAAATACACAAATATATTTTTTTAAATAATACTTTAAAAGAAAAGAAAATTCCTGTCATACTATTGGGCCTATAGCAGGCCTGCCCATGGCCTACCCCACATGCTATTGAATACCTTATAGCAATATTAAACTACTAACTAGCTACACGTTCAGCAACATAGAAAACTGAAACAAAGGAAACAAACTTATTTATAATACAATGCCATTCATGTACATTAAAAACATGCAAAACTATATTTTATGAATTTTCATAGGTATTTAATAACACCCATCCAACATTAGAGAGGGAACCTGTGGAGGGAGAGGTCATTGAGAAGGGAAGAAGGGAAAAATATAAAATGAGATAAAACAAGAGGGGCAATTTCCTGGAGGTCCAGCGGTTAGGATTCAGTGCTTTCACTGCCATGGCCCAGGTTCAATCCCTGGTTGGGGAACTAAGATCCCACAAGCCGCACAGAACAGCCAAAATATAAATTAATATTAGATACATTAAAAATGTCTCTTCAGATCATTTCACGTCAGAAAATGTCTTTTCAGACATTTTTTTCAAAGAAGACGTACAAATGGCCAACAAGTATGTGAAAAGGTGCTCAACATCATTAGTCATTAAGAAATGCAAATTTAAACCACAGTGAGATACTACTTCACATCCACTAGGATAACTATAATAATAAAGGGAAAATAACAAGTGTTGACGAGGATGTGGAGAAATTGGAACTCTTATTCATTGCTGGTGGAAATGTTAAATAGTACAGACACTGTGGAAAACAGTTTAGCAGTTCCTTAGTAAATTAACATAAAATTACCATATGACCTCATAATTTCATTCCTGGGTATACACCCAAAAGAAGTGAAAACAGGTGTTCAACAAAAACTTGTACATAAATGTTCTTAGCAAGGACTATTCACAATAGCTAAAAGATGGAAACAACACAAATGTCCATTAACTGACAAATGGATAAACAAAATATTATTTGAACAAAGTACTGATACATGCTACAACACAGATGAACCGTAACATTACACTACATGAAAGAAGCCAGTCACAAAAGGCCATATTATATGATTCATAAGTATGCAAATATTTTATTTTCACGTATATGAAAAGGAATAAAGTGTGATTCCATTTACATGAAATATCCAGAATATGCAATCTCACAGAAACACAAAGCAGATTAATGGTTGCTGGGGGAAATGGGAGCAGCTGCTTAGTGCGCATGGATTTCTTTTTGCCGTGATAAAAATGTTCTGGAAATAAATGGTGGTGATGTTTGCACAGCAATAAATAAATAAATTAATAAATTAATAAACAAGGACTTTTAAAAAAAGTGAAGAAGGGATTAACATTGTACTTGGAGATAGAGGAAACTGACATTGATACTCCTTATAGATATCAGAATAATAGTAAAGTGAGGGGGAAAAACCCTAAATATTTGGTTTGGTTTGATAAAAAGAACTCAGATTCTGGCTGTTTGCTTTTGCGCCTAACTGACACATAGCATAACAATAGTTGTGCAGATTTTAAAATTTGTGGCAGATTGATTTGATCCCGGAAGCTCAGACTGAATGGAATTGCCTGTTCACAAAGCTTGTACTCTGCTCTCAGCTGTCCCTTGTCAGCCCTTGCCCAGCCCTGTCTGGTCCCAGCTTTTCAGACTAAGCACCCAGTTATTTGCAGGCTGCCCCACCTCTTTCCCGGAGCCAGAGAGAAGGTAGAAGCGCAGGGTATCAAAAGCCTTCATGCTACATACCAATTGAATTAGACACTGCCAAGATAATATCTGAGCTCAGCCATCTCTTTTGTCCAAAATACCCCCCGGAGGAAGCGAGGCTCTCTCCCATGTAGCCTGTGCATCCAGCATTCCATTACCCTTTGCCCTACCTCTGGTGTTCCTGACAGCCACAAGGAGATCCTGTTTCTTTGCCTTGTTCTTACCAGTGCCAGTCCGCCACCCCTCACCCATATTCACACTCCCTTCCTTGTGTAATGGACATTTGACAGGTCTTTGGCTGCCCAGCCTTGAACCCCCTTCTTTGACTAAGAAACTCTCCACCGTGAGTTTTCAGTACACAGAGCCCTCCTCCCGCTATCTTCTCCTCCCCAGCACCCACCCCACTGCACCCCCAAACACACACCTAGGCTGTGGGGACATTAGTGGGGCTCTACCAGTCTCAAGCACCAGCCCAAAACCTTGACACAGGGGCTTAGGACACAAAGAAGCAGGCGCAGTGGGGTGTGTACTGAGAAGGCAGTGGGGTACCGCAGGAGGACCTGGTTTCCAGGGTACCTGTGGGCCCCAAAGCTAGGTGTATCCCCCGTCCATTGCTGGCCCTGCTGCCAGCTGCAGAATCTCTTTAGTGTCTAGAGAGGGCAGTGAGGACCTCATTGTCTGGCCTCAACAGACCGCATGTGTGGCTTGTTTCTGCACCCCAATTCCTTAGCCTGGTTCTCCAGCCTCCCCAGTAATTCTGAGAGCTTCCCAATAGCCCTCCAGTAAATTTATTTTCTGCTTCTATTTGCCAAAGTCAGTCTGTGCTGCAACCAAGATTCCTGACGGACACACTTGTTTCTGGTAGAACTAGGGTGACTCCAACTTTGCCTGATATTCTCACCATGTCCACTTTCTCTTTCCTGTCTTCTGCTGCCCTTGCCACCTGGACCTGCTCAGAATTTGCCCCTGTCTGCCGGTCTCTTTCCCAAGGCTGCTGTACTTTTTTTTTTTTTTTTCTGGCTGCACAGCACAGCTTGTGGGATCTTAGTTCCCAGACCAGGGATTGAGCCCCGGCCCTCAGCAGTGAAAGCACAGAGTCCTAACCACTGGGCCTCCAGGGAATTCCCAGGCTGCTGTACTTTTGATCCCTCTTTCCTGTGCCTCCACTGCCTTCCTCCAGCTCCCTCCCTAGGGCTCAAGCACCCTGTGCTCCCAGCCCATCCTGAGGCCTGGACAGCTGGGCAGTCATCCTAACCCTTTTGTGATGTCAGCACTGGACCTAGTACTGACCAGGGGAGAGAGTCCTCAGATAGAAAGGGTCACCAAGAGGGAAGAAGGGCACAGGCAGAGAGATGGGAGGGTAGCAGAGACATTTCCTATTTTTATATTTTAATCTAATACTATAAGTTGTCATTTACTGAGTTCCTACATTGTGCTGGCCCTTTACATGCATGACCTCACATTAATACTCTGAGGTGGGGATTATTATAATCCCCATTTTCAAATGAGGAAACAAGAGTTTAAAGGAATAAAGAGGGATGGAATGAGATGATGCCTGGGATCTCCTTTAAAATAATTGGAGGGAGGTAGACAAGTAGGATGTGGATGAGACAAGTTGCCCATCGGTCGATAATTGTTCAAGCTGGATAACAGGTATAAGGAAATTCATACTGTCAAGCTGGATAACAGGTATATGAAAATTCATACTGTTATGTCTAACTTGTATGTATTTGAATTTTTCCATAATTAAAAGTATGTTTTGTTTTAAGTTAAGAAACTTGATCAGGGCTTCCCTGGTGGCGCAGTGGTTGAGAGTCCGCCTGCTGATGCAGGGGACGCGGGTTCGTGCCCTGGTCCGGGAAGATCCCACGTGCCGTGGAGCGGCTGGGCCCGTGAGCCATGGCCGCTGAGCCTGTGTGTCCGGAGCCTGTGCTCCGCAACGGGAGCACTGGATTCCTGGCAAGGTACCTAAAAAGATCTAAGGGGAACAGAGTAGTGATTTTCAGAGGATTCAAAGGGAATTCAGAAGACTCGACTAATTTCTGCTCCTGTTCTCTAGGTACATTAAAGCAAAAAACAACAGGGTATGGTCGGGTTATTAATTCCCCACGCCTACAGCTTATTATAAAGAAGATGCCCCCGTTTTCTCTGCCTGCTTCTGAGTAGATGCAAAAGCAGACCATGAGAGAGCCTTTGGCAGCCAGTTTTCTAACAACACCCAGGCAACAGCTGTCCTTGGCTATCACCTGACTTGCCAGGCCCTGAGTCAGCACCACGCCCCCACCCAGTCCCCCTTGCTGAGCCAGACCTGACTTGCCCTTTCCTGGCTGGGCTGAACTGGTTGGGCCAACCCAGCCCTGCCCCATCCCAGCATCCTCTTCAGTGGGTGGCTTCTTGCTCCCTTACACTCACCTGGGGTTCCCACCCCTGTACTGCCCCTGTCAGCTCTGAAGGGAGCTGAAGACCACCCCCGAGCTGTCGGAGATATGGACAGGGCTCAGGAATCTATCCCTGGGTAGAAAGGGTGAGCTGGTCCCCAGCATCTCCCACCATCTAACAAAGATAGTCTTCCTTTGCTTGGTAACTCTGGGATTTGCTTTAGGAGAAAAGCAGAGGAAAATACAAAGACACCTCCCCTCTCCTATAGAGGAGGCTTCCACGCCTAGGCTCAAACCCAGAAGAGACCAGGGCTGGGGCAATATGAAGACCAAATTCTTGGTCTGTGTTTTTGTGGAGAATGCTCATTGTCCTCTTTTTTTAAAAAACTTAATTTTAAAAATTCATGTATATTCGATTTACAGTGTTGTGTTAATTTCTGCTGTAAAGTGTCTCAATTATACACATATATACATTCTTTTTTATATTCTTTTCCATTATGGTTTGTCCCAGGATATTCAATATAGTTCTTTGTGCTATACAGTAGGAGCTTGTTGTTTATCCATTCTATACATGACAGTTTGCATCTATTAACCCCCAAATCCCAGCCCATCCCTCCCCATTGTCCTCTTATTATACCCATTTCTTGATCTAGATGTGAAGCTACAACAAGTGCTGACACGATATATTCCCCAGGTGTTGGTGCCCTGGCACCACGACTGGAGGATCCAGACATTGACCCCATGGCTAAGTCACTAAGGTTAGCTTTTCCCCCATGTCAGCTCTATCCTTCTGGCCTCCAGGCCAGCCTGTTCTGAATCCTGGCCCTGCCACTTAGGCGTTCATGACCTTGGGCTAGTAACTGACCTCTATGAGCCTCAGTTTTTTGTGTTTTTTAAATATTTATTTATTTGTTTATTTTTTGGCTGCGTAGGGTCTTAGTTGCAGCGCATGGGCTCTTAGTTGCTGTGCGTGGGCTTCTCTCTAGGTGTGGTGCCCAGGCTGCAGGGCCCGTGGGCTCAGTAGTTATGGTCTATGGGCTCAGTAGTTGCGACATGCGGGCTCTCTAGTTGTGGTGCATGGGCTCTGTAGTTACAGCGCAGGCTTAGTTCCCCTGCGGCATGTGGGATCTTAGTTCCCCGACCAGGGATCGAACCTGCGTCCCCTGCATTGGAAGGTGGATTCTTTTTTAAATTTATTTATTTTATTCGTTTACTTTTGGCTGCGATGGGTTTTCGTTGCTGCCTGCGCGCTTTCTCTAGTTGCAATGAGCGGGGGCTACTCTTCATTGCGGCGCGCGGACGTCTCATTGTAGTGGTTTCTCTTGTTGCAGAGCATGGGCTCTAGGTGCGTGGGCTTCAGTAGTTGTGGCTCACAGGCTTAGTTGCTCCACGGCATGTGGATCTTCCCGGACCAGGAATCGAACCCGTGTCCCCTGCATTGGCAGGCAGATTCTCAACCACTGCGCCACCAGGGAAATCCTGGAAGGTGGATTCTTAACCACTGGACCACCAAGGAAGTCCCAAGCCTCAGTTTTTATGTCTGTAAAGTAGGAATAAAATACCCACCTTGCAGGTTTATTGTGAGGGTCAGACAATGCTGCGTATGTATAGCACTTAGTAGGTGCACAACACCCATAAGTTTCCTTCACTCTGCCTGGGGATTGGCTTCTGCTCAAATTGGACTGACATCAAAGTTTTGAGGCCTGAAACCAAGTGCTGCCCCAGCTCTTGTGTCTCAATTCTGGGTACTCAGACCTACTTTCCCATAATTCCCACATGGGCCAGTCGTTTTCTGATTGTCTGCCAGCCCAGACCACACTACACCACTGTCCTGATGCCATGATTCTACACACTCTTAATTTGTTCCCTTGGCTACCACCATGCAGTCACACCTGATTACTTCTGTGTCGCCCACTAACTAATGAGCTGCTTCTTCCCTTTCTTTTTTATTTTTATTTTTTTGCGGTACGCGGGCCTCTCACTGTTGTGGTCTCTCCCGTTGCAGAGCACAGGCTCCGGACGCGCAGGCTCAGCGGCCATGGCTCATGGGCCCAGCCACTCCACAGCATATGGGATCTTCCCGGACCGGGGCACGAACCCGTGTCCCCTGCATCGGCAGGCGGACTCTCAACCACTGCACCACCAGGGAAACCCTACCTTTTTAAATTAAGAGTTTTGATCTATTTGTTTAAGTGAATTAATGTTAGTTCCAAGTATCCATCTTTCTTTTCCAAAACACCCAAAGGTGACTTGTTCTAAATAATCCAATTCTGAAATTGAAAGCATCAACAGTAACTCACTATAGTTTGTCCCCTACCATAATTCTGGGCCAATACGCCCCCCTTTCCACACACATGACCCAGGCCACAACAAGCAAAGTCTAATCCTGGATTTTTGTTGGGAAACACATTTTCTTTCCCTGCTAAATTAGGTTGTAATCCCATATTCACTGGTGGCCATCCTGCCATCACTTGGGGAGAGTCTGCTTGAGAATGAAACCAACACAGAGGAAAGCAGAGCTGAGGGATGGAAAGATGGATTACATCATTTGAGTCTCTAGATTTGGCTATGCCTAAAGCCAGCAACCCCTGTAATTTTCAGCTATGTGAGCCAATATATTCTATTCTTTTCTTAAACCAGTTTAAACTGGATTTCTGTCACTTGCAAAAGAAGTCCTGACTAATAGAGTGTGTGTTGTCGGTTGAGCAATGGAATGCATGATCTAAAATGCTCCATTTCGTATAAGAACTTTTTGTATGGTCATATGGTATAGGCAACATTTTTAAAAAACACCTTTATTGAGATATCATTCATACACCACAAAATTCATCTATTAACATATACAATTCAGTGGTTTTTAGTATAGTCACAGTTGTGCAACTATTGCCACCATCTTATTTTAAACAATCTTCATCATCCCCAAAGAAACTGTATCCATTAAGCATCACTTCTCAGCCCCAATTCCCCCCACAACCTTTCTTTAACCCCTACCATCCACTAATCTACTTTCTGTCTCTATGAATTTGCCTATTCTGGACATTTCATATAAATAGAATCATACAATATGTGGACTTTTGTGACTGGCTTCTTTCACTTAACATAATATTTTTAAGGTTTTTGCATGTTGTAGCAGATGAATAATATTTCCTTCTGTGGAAATACCACATTTTATTTATATATTCATCATTGATGTACCTTTGTGTTGTTTCTACTTTTGGTTATGCAGCTGTGAACATTTACGTACAAGTTTTTGTGGGACATGTGTTTCAGTTATCTTGGGGACATACCTGGGAATGGAATGGCTAAGCCATATGGTAACTTCCTATTTAACTTTTTGAGGAATTGCCAAACTATTTTCCACAGTAGCCACACCATTTAAATTCCTACTAGCAGCATATAAGCGTTCTAGTTTCTCCACATCCTCAGCAACACAAGTTATTTTGTCCTTCTTATTTTAGCTATGCTAATGGGTGAAGTAATATCTTACAGTGGTTGTTTTTTGGTTTTGGTTTTGGTTTTTTTGTGGTACGCGGGCCTCTCACCGCTGTGGCCTCTCCCGTTGTGGAGCACAGGCTCCAGACGCACAGGCTCAGCGGCCATGGCTCACGGGCCCAGCCGCTGCGCGGCATGTGGAATCGTCCCGGACCGGGGCACGAACCCGTGTCCCCTGCATCGGCAGGCGGACTCTCAACCAGTGCGCCACCAGGGAAGCCCCTTACAGTGGTTTTGATTGGCATTTCCCTAGTGATTAATGATGTTGAGCATCTTTTCATGTGCTTATTGCCATTTATGTATCTTCTTTGGAGAAATATATATTCAAAACCTTTGCCTAGGGCTTCCCTGGTGGCGCAGTGGTTGAGAGTCCGCCTGCCGATGCAGGGGACACGGGTTCGTGCCCCGGTCTGGGAGGATCCCACATGCCGCGGAGCGGCTGGGACCGTGAGCCATGGCCGCTGAGCCTGCGCGTCCAGAGCCTGTGCTCCACAAAGGGAGAGGCCACAACGGTGAGACGCCCGCATACCGCAAAAAAAAAAAGAAAAAAAAAAAACAAAAAACCTTTGCCTAGTTTTGACCTGTGTTTGTCTTTTTAAATTGTAAGAGTTATTTATGCAGTCTCTTATCAGATATATGATTTGCAAATATTTTCTCCTATTCTCTATGTTTTCTTTTCACTTTCTTGATGGTATCCACTGAAGCACAAACATTTTAAATTTTGACAGAGTCTAATTTACCTTTTTTTTCCCCTCTCACTTATGCTTTTAGTATCGTGTCTAAAAAAAACATTGCCTAATACAAGGTCAAGAAGATTTACTCCTATTTTGTCTTTGAAGTGCTTTATAGTTTTGGCTCCTACATTTAAGTCTATGATCCATTTTATTTATTTATTTTTTAACATCTTTATTAGAGTATAATTGCTTTACAATGGTGTGTTATATGATCCATTTTAAGTTAATTTTTTTTAATATGGTGTGAGGTAGGGGCCCAACAGCATTCTTTTGTGTGTGGCTGTCCAATTGTCCCAGCGCCATTTGTTATATGCTTTCCTCCATGGATACAACATTATTTTTGTAAACATGTTTTACTTAGAACAATATTCATGTAAATTTATATTCTCTGATCACAGCCCAATTGCTTTTGTCAGCAATGTGACGTGCTGGAGATCGGGGATGAGGGTGATTTTTCTGTGGGTGATTAAACATTTGACTAGAAGATGATGAGCATGTATACAATGGTGCCCAATGCTAGTGTGCATCATAATCACCTGGGGAAATATTTTTTAATGGGAATTCCCAAGCCCCACCCCAACCTACTGCATCAGAATTTCCTGGGAACATTCTGTCTCTTACACATATAGAATCATAGAACATGAGAAATGGAAGAGCCCATAGGTCATAAATTCACCTCCTCATTTTTAAATTGATGATTGGCTTTGCTCTCACTCCCTCTAAACATCGAGGCCAGCCTGAGCACTTTGTTTGTATCCTCTCCAATACATTCAAATTCAACAACACTTACGACTAATAAGATTTTACTGAAGGCTTCATGAGAAGATGGAGAAGAGGATTACATGACACACCACAATGAAAAGCTTAATTATATCCCTCCATTTGACTAGCTAGACCTGTTCTTCTGCCCAAAGTTTTCTCCCTTGCTACCCTATTGTCCGGTCTCTTCTCTCCATCTCTCCCACTATACAACTTAATTTGAAATTCCTCCTTTTTTCTCAAACCATTCAACTATGGTCTCAAGGTTTTTGGGTTTTGTTTTTGGTTTTTAAATTATTTATTTATTTATTTGGCTGTGCCGGGCCTTAGTTGCCACAGGAGCGATCTTCGTTGTGTGGGGGATCTTCGTTGTGGCCTGTGGGATCCTTAGTTGCGGCATGCAGGAACTAGTTCCCTGACCAGGGATCGAAGCTGGGACCCCTGCATTGGGAGCAAGGAGTCTTAACCACTGGATCACGAGGGAAGTCCCTGGTTTCAAGTTTATATACACTCAACGGAGCAATAGTACAATAGCTACCTGAAAAGCAACCGACTACTTTTCCTCAAGCATTCTCCTTGGGAAAGTGGGAGGTGTCTCAGTTCATCCCATTGTCATAGAGCCATATAATATGATTTATCATATCATATCTCGTGAAGGCTTATTAAGAACAAGACCCTGGGCTAAGCACCTCGTAAAAAGGACTTAATGTCACGTAGCTCATTAATGGCAAATCTGGTATAGAACTTTTATCGTAAGGGTCAAAGCACAACTTCTAAGCCTCTCATATTCACAGTCTTCAATTTCTTTGGCTTCACAGCTCCGTGAGATACATGAAAAATTTCTATTATTTCATCTTTTAAAGATTGGGAAACTGAGGTCCAGTGACTCTGCAGCTCAGCTAGTGGAAAGTTTTGGTCTGGGATCTAGGATTGTTTGTCTTGAGCAGGATATGTGAAATTGTGGCTGAAATCTCCCTGGGAAGCCACAGTGGAAAATGTAACCAATAAGGGACACTGTGTAATCCTCAACACTGTAACGTGAGCTCAAGCCTAAAGGACTGAGGCATTATTACTGATAAGGAGCATGGAGAAGGAAGAATGGGGGAGGACAGACTGTCAGTGTTTCCCCTACAGTGACAGGAAAGGGATGGCAACGGTTGGGCAAGGCAGGATCCTGTTTGGCAAGGGACGTCTGTCCCCATGTGGGAAAGCATGACTCATCGGGGTGCCACAGCTCAGTGACACAATCTCTAAAGATCTTCCAAGTCACTTTGTCCGACTCTGTATTTACCAAGCAACTCTCAGATCTACTTTTGGCTTCTAAACTACACCTTCCCACAGAGTAAAGAATGTGCTGACTGGGGTTTCTTCAGGCTTATTGTCAATTATATTTTACAGGATGAATGAATAATGCTGTGTCTGGTCTCTCCCTCATGAGTTTGGTTTAGAGTGAGTTTATTCACTCAATATTAATTCAACAAATATTTATTGAGTGCCATCCGTGCAGCAGGTGTTGGTCCAAACCCTTGTGATACAGGTCAGATAAGATCCCTATCCTCATGGAGTGCATACACTAATGAGGGGTACCGCGTAACTGAAAAGCAAATAAATCAATAGATCATTTCAAACTGCGACAATCCTCACCTAGGATTACTGAGTTCCTTCCCACAGGCTCAACTCTACCTCAAGTTCTACAAACCTCCCCCTCCCATACTCACTTGGAAGACTTAAGAGGCTTTAGCCCCATCTCAGAGGGTTCAGCATCAAGTTTCCCTTCTAGTCTGACCTGGACCCTGAGAGGGTGTGTTTCAGTGAGATCCATTGCCTCCTTCACTGCTGGAGCTCTAGCCCCTGGACCTCAGGGGTGTTTCCTAGGCCATGACTTGATAACCTCATCCATTTGTTCACTGAATAGATACTTTCTGCACTCCTCCTGGGCACCAGTAATTTGGGGCTGGGGACTCAGAAATGAATAAGACGTGAATAAGACGCCCTTCAGTTCACAGTCCAAGGGAGGAGGCACACACTAATGATTCCTGTGCTTCTCCTATGGGTGAGGAGAGAGCGAAGAGCCAGGGTGCTGTGTGTCCAGAAGAGGGATCCTAAGTCATACTGGAGAGATGGGTGATCAGGAAAGTGTCTCTGAGGAGGGGATATTTAAACTGAGGTTTTGTTTGTTTTAAAGTAACTTCTATTATTTTTTTCTTTACAAAAATAACAATTGTTGAAATTTGGGAAAATACAGAAACAAAGGGCGTTTAAAGACACCATTGATAACAATCTGGTGGTGTGTACCTTCTAATCTCTTTGCTATTTGAACTTAGTTTTGGAGGGCAAAGATTTACCTTGACAGTGAACACAGGGAGGAGAAAATATTTGGTAAAGGCAGTTGTCCTTAGGTTGCTTTAAAATGCCTGATGTAATAGATAAAGACATGAAAGTATATATATATATATATATATATATATATATATATTTTTTTTTTTTTTTTTTTGGCTGCATTGGGTCTTCATTGCTGCGCGCGGGCTTTCTCTAGTTGCGGTGAGTGGGGGCTACTCTTCATTGTGTTGCACGGGCTTCTCATCACAGTGGCTTCTCTTGTTGCGGAGCACGGGCTGTAGGCCCGCGGGCTTCAGTAGTTGAAGCACGTGGGCTCAGTAATTGTGGCTCACGGGCACAGTAGTTGTGACGTGTGGGCCCTAGAACATGCGGGCTTCAGTAGTTGTGGTGCATGGGCTCAGTAGTTTTGGCTTGCGGGCTCTAGAGTGCAGGCTCAGTAGTTGTGGTGCACAGGCTTAGTTGCTCTGTAGCATGTGGGATCTCCCCGAACCAGGGCTCAAACCTGTGTCCCTGCATTGGCAGGCAGATTCTTAACCGCTGCGCCACCAGGGAAGTCCAGTATATATTTATATATATCTTTTGTTCATTGAAATATTGCTGACATCTAGCCAGCACATGACAGACAGTAGTTGCTCAACATAGATTTGTTAGTTAAAAAAACAAAAGGAACAAGATGTAATGGAAAGATGAGCCTTTGAATATTAAAGCATAAAAGGCAGTTCCTTCTTTGAGGCCCAGCATCTGCACAACGGAAAAGAGAGGGTCCTAGGAAGGGGCCATGCTAGGCTGAGGTATCCTGTCACTTGTCAGCAACAGTGTGAGCTATACAAAGACTGACGACTGTGATATCCTGGGAGAGAAGGTGTCAGAAGGAAGAAGGAGGCGTCTGGGTGGTCAGGTATGAGGGACGGAGGAGGCTGCGATGGCTGTATGAGGTGGCCTGGCCGCAGGGATGTAGGTAGCCAGTATGGGTTGCTCATCTATGCCCACAGAGCTCCTCCTGGTACTATGTGAAAAAGTTGGCATGGAGACTTGGAGACATGTATCATATAACTAGCATTCAGCAAGGTATGGAAAGAAAATAGATTTGATACCTCTACCTATTGTTTCTCAGGTGACTGGGAGGGGTTTTTCCTCAGGACGAAGGAGAGGTTTTAGGGATCTTTACCCAGGGCCACCAGGTACAGTGGTTCAGACAGTGCACTCCACAAAGGCACCGCACTGAAGGAGGCAACATTCATGGCCAGACAGACATATACCAACCTGAATGAGAATGGGCAAGCAGTTGTAGACATTCTAGGCCTCCTGGCTGGAGCAACCCAGGAGGGTTGCTGTGTAAACCCCGACTTGCATACACAGCCATGCACAGACTTGACAGCAAACGCTTGCACATACTCACAGCCAGTGCCCAGCCATGTCTGTCTCAAGTGCATGGTGGGTGGACCTGAGGTCTCTTTTCTCACCACTCGCTGCTCTCAGAGGCCCAACTTCTAATACTCAATCCTCCCCCAGCTCTAAACTGGACATAGTTCACCTAGGAAGCTGTGGTGGGCTCACAAGTTGACAAAGGGAAAAAAGTGGCATTAGGTTATGTGTGAAAGAGCAAGAGTGTGAGTAGGCTTGAATGCAGCCACGGATGCTTCATGCTAGGACCCTGACCAGCTGCCTGGGCCAAGCCCAGGATTTGAGCCAGCACACGCTACTGCACGCCTTGTGCACACAGTGTGCTAACTTAAAATGTTTTTAACTTGAGGAAGGGGACACTGTTCCTAACTTGCAGAACCTAGGGGCAGCCCTGGCCTTGCCCTATGTACTTCCTCCCCTCTTTTTACATCTTAACAAGTTGTATAACTTCTGCTTCCTCTTGGGTTCCAAGGAGACAAGTTCTGAAAGGCAAATTCTGGTGTTTCTAAAGCATGTGAAAGAGCTTTGAAAACATAAACTACTACTAGTCAGGGATTGCAAACTCGTATGCATGCTGGAGACAGGAGGCAAGGAGTTAATTATGTGTATAACATGGGCCTTTATGTATTTAATTCTGGGGGGTAAGCTTCATGGAGGTGTAATTTACATACAATAAAATTTACCAATTCAATGACTTTTGACAAGTGCATACAGATATGTAACCACCACCATAATCATGATATAGAATATCTCTATTACACCAAAAGTTCCCTTGTGGCCCTTAGCAGTCAATCCTTTCCCTCTAAATTCTGGCCCCTGGCAACTACTTATCTACTTCCCTCACTGTTGTTTTGCCTTTTCCAGAATTTCATATAAACGGATCCATACATTTTGTAGTCTTTTGTGTCTGTCTTCTTTCTCTTGGCATAATGCTTGTAAGATTCATTCTATTGCGCATGTATCAGTTGTATTTCTTGAATTGCATACCGTTGAATGGGCATACCACCAATTGCTTATCCCTCCATTAATAATGGACTTTTTGTGTTGTTTCTGGGTTTTGGCTATTTTAACTACAGTTTCTACAAACCTTCATGTACATGTTTCTGTAAGACACACTTTTCCATTTCTCTTGGGTAAATGTGTGTTTAATTTTATACGAAACTACAAAACTCTTTTCCAAAGTGGCTGTATGATTTTTGCATTTCCACCAGCAAAAACTGAAAGTTGCTCCACAGTCCTGCCAACACTTGGTATTGTCAGCCTTTTTATTTTTAACATTTCTAGTGAGTGTGTCGTGGTATGTCATTATGGTTTTAACTTACATTTCCCTAATGACTAATGAGGTTAAGTATCTTTCCATGGCTTATTGGCCATTGCATATCTTCTTTTATGAAGTGTCTGTTCAATAGACACTCTGCACACACATGCATGCACACACAGTTGGTTCTGTCTCTCTGGAGAGCCCTGACTGGTACAGTTATTTTTCTCCAATGAGTATATTTCCTTTGTTTTAGCAGGGAATTTTCTTGACTGGGCTGGAATGGCAAATCCTATTTCTTGTGCAGCATCTTCATCCTTTGTTCATGTCATTTGTCTTTAGCTGAGCTATTCTGAGTCTGTTCCATGCATATGTGGTTCAAGAATCAGTAAGAGGTATGAGTAGACAGAGTTTGGAGATATCCTCTCTGGTTCTCTTCTTTCTGAGGCTCTACTGTCTTCAGTCTTCACTGTTTTCCTGGCTTCTTTTTTCTGGTTTCCCAGGCCATAAGGACTGTGTGTTTTTCCTTGTGAACCCATCTGCCCTTTGTGTGCAACCTGGGACACACTTGGCCTTGGGCCCAGTCTATCTGCTTCTGTTTACTCTCCACTAACTGCAGAGTACCAGCTCTAGCCTCAGTTCAGTTTGCCTTTAGCTGGGCTACTTTGTGTGCTCCATTCATGTGTCAGTGAGGTAGGTCAGAGAGGTAGGTAGAGAGTCTCCAGTATCTTCAGGTAGTTCCTTTTGGTATTGAGCCCAGATTTTACCACTGTTTTCTGTAGGGAAGATTCATGTGGTAGAATCTTAATCTGTCACACCTGGAAGCAGAGTCACAGCTTTTGTATTTCTATTTCACCTTTTTTTTTTTTTTCCTGCAGTACGCAGGCCTCTCACTGCTGTGGCCTCTCCCGTTGCAGAGCAAAGGCTCTGGACACGCAGGCTCAGCAGCCATGGCTCACGGGCCCAGCCGCTCCGCGGCATGTGGGATCCTCCCAGACCGGGGCACGAACCCACATCCCCTGCATCGGCAGGCAGACTCCCAACCACTGTGCCACCAGGGAAGCCCATCACCTTCATTTTTGAAAGATATTTTTGTTCTTGGTTGGCAGTTTTTCTCTCAGTGCTTCATTTTTTTTAAAAAAAATAAATAAATTTATTTATTTATTTTTGGCTGCACTGGGTCTTTGTTGCTGCATGCGGGCTTTCTCTAGTTGTGGTGAGCGGGGGCTACTCTTCATTGTGGTGCGCAGGCTTCTCATTGCAGTGGCTTCTCTTGTTGCGGAGCACAGGCTCTAGGCACGTGGGCTCCAGTAGTTGTGGCTCACAGGCTGTAGAGTGCAGACTCAGTAGTTGTGGCACACGGGCTTAGTTGCTCCGCTGCATGTGGGATCTTCCCGGACCAGGGCTCAAACCCGTGTCCCCTGCATTGGCAGGCGGATTCTTAACCACTGAGCCACCAGGGAAGTCCTCTCTCAGTGCTTTAAAGATGTCTCTCCACTACCTCCTGGTCTGCAACATGGCCAACAAGATGTCTGCTACCATCCTTATCTTTGTTCCTCTGCACATCATCTGTTTCTCCCCTCTGGTTGCTTTCAACATTTTTGTCTTTATCATTGATTTTTTTAGCAATTTGATTATGATGTGCCTTGATGTGGTTTTCTTCATGTTTTCTCTGCTTGGAGTTTGTTGAGCTTCTTTGATTTGTGAGTTTTTAGTTTTCATCAAATTTGGAAAATTTTCAGTCATGATTTTTTCAAATATCTTTTCTGTCCTCTCCTCCACCCCACCCTCTCTTTCTGGGACTCCAGTTATATGTATGTAAGGCTGCTTAAAGCTACATCAGCTCACTGATGTTCTGTTCATTTTTTTAACCAGTCTTTTTTTTTTCTATCTGTGTTTTATTTTGTATTGTTTCTATTGCTATGTTTTCACAGTCAATAATCTTTTCTTATTTAATGTTTAATCTGCTATCAATCCCATTCAGTGTATTCTTAAACTCTAGAATTTTGATTTGGGCCTCTTTTATATCTTCTACTTCACTCTCATGATGCTCATGCTCTCCTCTACCTTCTTGAACATCTGAAATGTATTAATAGTAGCTGTTTTAATGTCCTTATCTAAAATTAGCAGTATAATTTCTGGATCTGTTTAGATTGGTTGATTTTTCTTCTCCTTGTTTGAATGATAGGTAATTATTTAACTGGATGCCAGATATTTTGAATCTTATGTTGTTGGGTACTCATATATTTTTTTTGTTTTAGGATTTTTTCTTTTAGATGTTTGGGTAGTTTAGTATGGGATGCAGTTGTTACTTGGAAACAATTTAATCCTTTTACTGTGCGCTTTTAAGCTTTGTTAGGTGGGTCCAAAACACCTCTTAGATGGGAGCTAATTTGGCTTGGTATCTATGCCCAGTGTGTTGGAAGGTCTTTCTATTCTGGCTGGTGGGAACACCAACTCTTCAAGAGTTCTCTCTCTCTCTGTGGTAGCCTGGAAACTCTCTCCAGACAGTGAGCGGGGACATTGGTAGGACTCATCTCATTTGTTTTCATTCTCTCAGGGATCACTGTCCCGCCTGTTATCCAAAGTCTTAAAACCATTGTTTTATATCTTTTGTTCAATTTTATAATTGACTAAGGCAGAGGATAAATCTAGGTCCTGCTACTTCATCATAGCCAAAAGTAGACGTTGCTTTTATTCTTTTAAGTGATCCTTTTTATTGAAACATAGCAAACATACATAAAAATGTACAAATCCTAAGTGAATGGCTCCATAAACTTCCACAAAATAAACACACCTGTGTAAACACCTCCCATATTAATAAATAGAACATCACTAGTGCCCCAGAAACTTCATGTTCCTTTCCAGTCATTACCTCTCTTCCCAGAATAACCACTGTTCTAATTTGTAGCATCACACTGCATGTTTATGAACTTTATATAAAGGAATCCTGTAGTATGTACTTTATGTCTGGCTTCTTTCACTCAACATGTTTGTCAGATTCATCCATGTTGTTATGTGAAGCAATAATTAATTCATTTCCGTTGCTGTGTAACATTCCATTTTATGAATATATTGCATTATTTATTCTCCTGTTGATGGGCATTTGAGTTATTTTGAGTTTGGGGGCTATTATGAATAGTGCTGCTATGATCATGTTTGCACATATTTTTTGTGTACATATGTATGTATTTTCAGGAGTAGAACTGCTGAGTCATAAGCTAGGCATCTTTTCTACTTTAGTGGATACCACCAAATAGTTTTCCAAAGGAGTTATCCCAATTTACATTCCTTCTAGGCTTATATGAGAATTCTAGTTGCTCCATATCCTCACCAATACTTGCTATTATGTCTTTTTCTTTTTAGCCATTCTGATGGATTTTACTTACACTGCCTTTCAGACCATGCTACAGACAATAAAACTACCAGGTGGAATGAGCTAACAGTGTGCCAGTTTGAGACTCCTGTATATAAGGTTTTCTTCTCAATGGCTTTGGGCATTCCTAAAAGCATTTGGTTGTTACATTTGTGTTCATCAACATTATTTGAGTGGAATTTGAAAGCTAGGTGTTTGATGATTCACCAGGTGAAGATATGGTGGGAGAGAAGGCAAACAGGGGCATTCTTGGCAGAGAAAGCAATACATGGAAAGGAAGTCATAAAAGGACCTGGCTCAGGGCTACCTGGTACAATTGTACATGATTCTTAGAATTGCTTTTCACTTCCTTGTCTGTGGGAATGGCACCTCCAGGAATTATGCAGTGCACAACTCATCAATCTGTACACAGCAGCCATGCCTGTAATGGTCAGGGACGATACGAAATTTGCTGTGACTGGAGGGCAGGGTGGGTGGGGTAGAGAATCAAGAGAAGCCAGATCCAGAACTGGGACAATATAACTGACTCAGATTTTGACAGAGGCTTACTTTAAAACTCCACCCTGCCCCCACCCCTACTAGATGAGGGATTGTACAAGCTTCCTCCTCTTGGATCCCTCAGCCTCTGAGCCAACAGGGCTGCCACTGAAGTGGGGCCGGGGTGAAACCCAAGCCAGGAAGGAGAAATGCTGAGTGTGCTCCAGCTTGTCTTGCTACACGGCTCTGGTCTCAGCAAGTTGAGGAACCAACGCCCTGTCCTTCCTCTATGTTGGGCTTCCTCCCTTGCCTGCAACCTCAGCACACTCCTCTGCCTGGGAAAATTGGTAACCCTGGATGGGACGCTGTGCCCACCGACCTAACACCTAGGTTTGTGTCATTGAGGCACTGGAAGTGGTTTCTGAAGGCACACGAAAGGGAAAGGAACATCCCAGGTTCCCCACATACCTCCCCAGGACCCGCCAGAGTGAAGGGTATCCCTCTGAAAGAATGATACTTTTTGGGGCAACACTCTGTCTATAAGCCCTCATTACACTTTGTGTGTGTGTGTGTGTGTGTGTGTGTGTGTGTGTGTGTGTGCGCGCGCGCGCGCGCGCGGGTGTGTGTGGTATGCTTGTTAAGGGCATTAAATGGTTAAAGTAGGGCTACCTGTTGGGTTAGAAGGAACTATCCACCGTCTGTCAGAGAGGGCAGGGTCTCTTCTGGAAGAAGAGGTTCATGTTCAAGCTCTGCCTTTCTTCCAGTTGCTCGGACAAAAAGTACTTGGACAATATATTCCTTAAAGTAGAAACTGGGACTGATGGAAGGGTTCCAGGGAATGACACAGAGAGACTCTCTCTTGGCTCTGGCAAAAAAGGGAGTATCTCTAGAGAAGTAAGTGGTAAGGTTAGGGAGTTTGGGATTGACATGTACACACTGCTATATTTAAACTGGATAACCCACAAGGACCTACTGTATAGCACAGGGAACTCTGCTCAATGTTATGTAGTAACCTAAATGGGAAAAGAATTTGAAAAAGAATAGATACATTTATATGTATAACTGAATCACTTTACTGTACACCTGAAATTATCACAACATTGTTAATGAACTCTACTCCAATATAAAATTAAGTTTAAAAAATAAAATAAAAATAAATTGAATTAGAAGAATAGCAAAAACTAATGATAATGTTATTAGAAATTAATCAGGCAAAAAAGATGGAACATCCCCAGTAAAGCAGTATAAAAAAAAAAAGAAAGAAAGAAAGATGTGGTAAGATGGCTCCTCCCCAGAAGGAGACAAAAGCCAAAGCAAGGAACCTGGGAAAGGTTCCATGGTTGCACCAGAACTCTGGGACTAGAGTGTACATGGTGAGATCAGATGTCAACTGGAGATTTGGCCCTGGGACTAAGTTAACTGTGATATGAATAGATACCTTTCCAACCTAGCTTTTTGGCTTATTTTTCTGCTTCTTCACAAGGTCAACTTTTTTTTTTTTTTGGCCACGCTGTGTGGCCTGGGGGATCTTAGTTCCCTGACCAGGGATTGAACCCATGCCCCCTGCAGTGGAAGCGTGGAGTCCTAACCGCTGGACAGCGAGGGAATTCCCACAAGGTCAACTTTTAAATCAATCAACAGGGGTACACACTTAAAATGTGTTCCCTGTGGCTTGAGGCTTATGAGGAGCTGAGAACAAGAGACACAGGTTCTCCCCTCAAAGAGGCTACTAAGTAATCAGAGAGAGGAGAATAAGGCACGTGAAACGCCTAAGGAAGAGTACAACTGATATGCTTTTGTGTTTCTGTTTTAAGCCAAAATGAAAATTAGCATGAACTCCCTGAGCAGACACCAGCTGGGCAACAGTGAGAGTGTGAAGCATCCCAGGAGGCAGGGAGGAGCTGTCCTGATCCTGGGACTCAGAATTGTTTCCAATTCAGCCATAAGTGTTGATGATCCATGTGTGAACTGTCAAGTAAACTGTAATATCCATAAAAAATGAATAAACAAGATAATGAAAGACCATATCTAATTAAATGCTAATCTGTGTGGGCTGAGGGGATCCACATGTACCCAAGAGGCTCCAGCTGCTAGGAAATGTACAATTCTTGCTGGACAGAGCCTGAAGGAAGGGTAGGCTTGGATAAACAAACAAAGGGCATTCTGGACAGGTGAACAATGTGAGGAAAAGGCAAAGAAATATTCACCTTCAAAATCACTCCCATTTCCATTGAATTTTAAAGTTTTCAAAGAAACTTAATAACCCTGCTCTTTTTTGATCTTCTCAGCAGCCTCAAGCATTTGACAGAACAGAGATTCCCGCTCACAAAGAAAGTGAAAACTGGAGAGAGTCTGTTGATTTTGTTTGCGCAGCCTCCCTCTCTCCCATTTTCTGCATCTAGCATCCTGGTTTTCCTTGGAGAAACATCCCTCTCTACTCTCAGACCAACCAGTGTTCTGACTCCACCCCTGAATCCAGGGTGGGCTTAACCAGACCTGGTCTACTACTGAACTACCACCACAGTAGTTCAGGGATGGGCATGTGACCCAAGTAGGCCAATGAGACTCACATCCAGAACCTTTGCTGGAAAACTGGGGAAGAGAATAAAGCTAATGCAGAGGAAAGCAGAGCCAAGAGACCATTTTCTGTTAACATTGTTTGGGTGTTTGGGTGTTTAGATCCAGCTGTACCTGAAGCCAGCATTATCCTAGGATTTTTCTGAGAGGTAAGCCATTACATTCCCTTCTTGTTCTAAGCCAGTTTGAATCTGGTTTCTGTTACTTGCTACTAACAGAGTCCTGGCTGATTCAGAAAGCTTAGACCATATATTTAAATTCTGATCCTGTGCTCTTAAACTAAGTATAATAACTGGAGTGATGGTAGTGTGGGAAAGGATTATTAAGCATGGTGGGGTCAGCCTGGTAGGGCCTCACTAAAAGACATGCTAGGGGGCTTCCCTGGCGGCGCAATTGCTGAGAGCCCGCCTGGCGATGCAGGGGACATGGGTTCGTGCCCCGGTCCGGGAAGATCCCACATGCCGCAGAGCGGTTGGGCCCGTGAGCCATGGCCACTGAGTCTGCGCGTCCGGAGCCTGTGCTCCGCAACGGGAGAGGCCACAGCAGTCAGAGGCCCGCGTACCGGGAAAAAAAAAAAAAAGGATAAAAGACATGCTAGGAAGTTAGACAAGGAATAGGGAGCCTCAGAAGATTCTTGAGAGAAATATCATATGATATTACTTATATGTGGAATCTTAAAAAATGATACAAATGAACTTATTTATGAAACAGAAATAGAGTCACAGATGTAGAAAACAAACTTATGGTTACCAGCAGGGAAAGGGGTTGTGGAGGGATAAATTGGGAGAATGGGATTGACATACACACACTACTATATATAAAATAGATAACTAATAAAGAGCTACTGTATAGCACAGGGAACTCTACTCAATACTCTACGATGGCCTATATGGGAAAAGAATCTAAAGAAGAGTGGATATATGTACAGGTATAAGTGATTCACTTTGCTGTGAAACGAACACAACCTTGTAAATCAACTACTCTCCAATAAACTTTTTTTAATTCTACAAAAAAAACCAGATTCTTGGACAATTTAAAAGAGACATCTAGGGGCTTCCCTGGTGGCGCAGTGGTTGAGAATCCGCCTGCCGATACAGGAGACACGGGTTCGTGCCCCGGTCCGGGAAGATCCCACATGCCGCGGAGCGGCTGGGCCTGTGAACCATGGCCGCTGAGCCTGCGCGTCCGCAGCCTGTGCTCCGCAATGGGAGAGGCCACAACAGTGAGAGGCCCACATACCGAAAAAAATAAATAAATAAAAAATAAAAAAATTTTAAAAAAAGAGACATCTAAAGAAAATACTGGAACAGTCAATGTTCTGTTTCTTAACATGGGGAATGGTTATAGCCCACATACATTCACTCTAAATTATGCATATATGTTTTTTACTGTCTTCTGAATAAAAACATGATATAATATGTACCTTTGAAAAATGAAAAAGAGAATAAATAATGTGGAGGTGATGATTACAGAATGGAATGGAGAAGAGAGACCTCGAAATGAGAGATGCACAAAGGAAGCTGGTAGTGAGATGGAGGCTTAGGGTAAGGAAGGATGGCCCAGAGCAGTACGAATACGGATGGAGGGGCTGGAGAGGTGAGAGATGCTTCCTGCATGAGTGAGGGCATGAGAAAAGTGTAGCTCCAAATGCTGGTCACGATGACAGAGACAGGGTAGTTGAGAGGGAAGGACCTGGTTGGGAATATTAAGGGGGCGTGTATGTGGTTACATTTTGAACTTGTTCAGGTGGGAACATCCAAACTGTGGGTCTGGGGACTTCCCTGGAGGTCCAGTGGTTAAGACTCTGTGCTTCCACTGCAGGGGGCACGGGTTCGATTCCAGGTTGGGGAACTAAGATCCAGCATGCCATGAGGTGAGGCCAAAAAAAAAAGGAAACAAACCGTGGGTTTGTAATATCGTTTGGTTGGAAGGAACAGAAGCTTCGTTGAGTTAGCTCAGGTGGGGAACTGGGAAGTCAAAAATGGAGGCTCCTCCCTCCGTATCTCTGGGGCACCTGTGGTCTTTCCTCTGCTTTTCTCTGCATCTGCCGACCAGGTCTTTCTCCTTCCTCGGCGGGAGGGCCCACCTGGCAGAAGCTGGAGTGCCCTGCGAACCCCACAGGGAGGCAAGGCCGCTGTCAAAGAAGCTGAGTGAAGGCACCAGTGGAAATTCTGTCAAATATGTCTAGAAGTGACCAACTGGGTGACGAACAGTTCCCGGCATGGACAAGGTGTAAGGTCTGCGTTCAAGGAAAGCCGCAGAAAAGAGAGCTTGGTTTTAGCCTGGGAAAGGGAAGCAGCAAGGTTAAGATCTGATGTGTCCAAAGGTGCGAGAAGGCCTTGCGGCCAGTTACATTCTCTACCGGACTCTTCCTTTCAGCTCAAACAGACTCTCCCATCCCCAGCCCACCTCCAGCTCCCCTACACCTCCCTTCCTTCAGTTCAAACTCCTTAAAAGCTGCCCACGCTCCCTGGCTCACCTCCTCCGCACCCCTCCCCCCTCAGCGCCATGCCTGCCCTGTTGGCACTCCTTAGCAGTGTGCTAGCGAGGTCTCCAAGGACTTTCTGGTTGCCATATCCCGGCAACAGATACTCCCCAGCTCTAATCTTGTTTCATTCATTTGTTGTTCATTCATTCATTGATTCAAAGAAGATTTGTTAAGAGCCAACTACTTTCCCTGTGCTGGAGGTACGATACTGAGCAAGATCCATTAGGCAGAAGTTCTCTACAGAGACAGTGTCTACTTCTTCCTCCCCAAATGCCACAGGCTCATATATGCACACATGCACACGCACACGCACGCAGGCACACGCACTTGCTTTTTCTGCTTACATCCTCCCCAGAGCCTCCCACTAGGGACTCAGCTGCCCGGCATGTGATCTTTGAGGGACACAGACAAATGGGAAGGAAGTTAGGCCAGTAGCCTAAGGAAGCTGGGGAGGAAGAGGGGCCAGACGGCCTGGAGGGGCACCCCAGGATGTACACATCATCACCTGGCCATTTGCTCGTGGCCCGGGGAGTGGGTAATTCTGAATGGCAGGCACCCAGTGGAGAAGGGCACATGGCCAGGATCTCAGGTTCTGGCCACTTCAGGCAGTCCTCGAAGCAAGACCCTTCCCAGAGGGCCAGGGAGGCACCCAAGGGACTGGTTGCAGCCTTTGTGGAGACAAGCAGTCTGGGCACATGCCCGCTACATCATACTCCTTCACTGAATCCCGGCCTTGCTCCTGGAGCATGAAACTCCTAGAACTGTCCCCATGAGGAAAGGGAGTCTCTGGGCGGGACCCTGAGCTCTGGGCTGAACACTGGCACCCTGTAAAGTCAAAGAGCCAGCCCGTCAGGGAACCCCAAGGGTTCTGGTGATGGAAGGTCCTAGAATGTTCCTTTCTTTCTCTTCCTAGGGAATTATATAAAATAAACGAAGAATAAAGAGGAGAAGGAGAAAGAAGATGGGGGAAGGAGAAAAGGAGTAGGAAAGGAAGGAGGAGGTGGAGAAGGAAAGCATTTTTTTTAAAAAAAAGCACAGCCCTGATCATAGTATTTCTCTGCTTAAAACGTTTTAATAACTTCGCATTGCTCATTGGATAACCACATGCCCCCTCCCTCCTCGCCCCCTCCCTCCTCACCCCTTCCAGTCATAGGAGGCCTGATAGGATGTGTTCACACAGCTCTTGTGGGAAATTGCCCCATGGGGTTGCAGCAAGTGAAACGGAGGGAGCACCACAGCGGGCCCATCGTAAGCAGCACTGAGAGCTACAGGGAGGGTGTTTAAGGGGAATTCCCTGGCGGGCCAGTGGTTAGGACGCTGCACTTTCACTGCCGAGGGTATGGGTTCAATCCCTGGTCGGGGAGCTAAGATCCTCCAAACTGAGTGGCCAAATAAATAAATATTTTTTTTAAAAGGGGGGGGCGTTTAGTCCTAGGTCTGTGACTATAGGACCATAGGAAAATCATGGTCTAAGCCTCCTTTTCTTCACCTGGTCAGTGGTCAGGGAGGATAAAACCTGCCCTGCCTGCCTCACTGGGTTATTGGGCAGCTCCGGTGAGATAAAGAGCCTAGAAACCTTTGTGAATTATCAAGTACTGAACAAATAAGGGATTGTTCCTACTATTGAGGAAACTACCTTGAGAAGTGTCAGAGGCCCACTCCTTTCATCTCTCTGCGCTGCTCTTTCTAATAATCCTTTATGTCATTATAACACCTTACGCTTTTCAAAGTACTTTAATATATATCGTGTTGTTTGTTCTGACACCATCCCTGTTCAGGGGCCGGGCAGGGCTGCCCATTTCTGGGCATATAAGGGCAGAGGCTTAGAGGGGTGAAGTCACCAGAAGGTCCGGTGTCACCGGGCAGGCGTGATGTGGCTGAGCCAGGCCTGAGCTCAGGTTTCCTGACCTCGGGGTGGGGCCTGCTCGGCTCCCAGCACGTACTGATGTTGTTCCTTTAGATTCTAAACCTACAGAGGGCACAGGCAGGGTCTTCTTAGGGGATGAACTTCCCCGTGGCGGGTATCATGGCCTTTGGGTGGGGCTATATCAGGGGACACCTGAGCTTTTGCCAGTGAGACAGGCTTGGTCTTTGAAGATCTATCTACTCACCCTGCGCCCTTGGGAATGTGCTCAGGCTCCTTTGTCACTCCTCTGTGTCAGTGGGCAGCCAACCACCGGGACAGAGGTGGGTCTTTTGGATCATTTTGGAATCCTCCCTCCAGGTGTGATTCTAGCCACGAAGTGTGCTGATGCCTAGTGCCACAAGAAACATCAGCTGATGGCTCATTCTCACAGCCAGGGAGTGTCAGCCCCATCCAGCCTCTGGGGCAGGGCGAGCACAGAAACACAGGCCTGCTCCCTGACCGGGAGTTGCTCAGAGCTGGAGAAACAGCAGCGCACGGGAAATAACAGCAAAGAGGACGGCGTGAGCACCGTCTCAAGGGGGCGACACGATGACCCTCCTGGATAAAAGACAGTATGAGCACAGAAAGACAGAGACCTCTGGGGACTGGGAGGCTCCGAGGCAGCTTCCTGACTGAGGACGCCCGGTCCCCCTCCCCTAAGTCGGTCTGCAGTCAGACTGAAACATTCTTGCTTTTGGTGAATCACACCAGGAAAGTGCCTGTGCGACATTCCAGGATGCGAAAGCCAGGCCCTCGGTCTGACTGCTGATTGGTGGTGTGTGAGTCAGGGGAAAGGGCACCAGACGGGCAGTCTCGAGATGCGGGACTCTGCGCCTTGATCTACATCAGAGCCGGAGGCGGCGAAGTGATTCGGCTGTTTTTCCTGTCAAGGTCAAATGCCCGGGTGGCCCCAGTTTGGCCTCAACTCACGTGTCCCCTCAAGTCGGTGATGATGGCGGCGAGCATTCCAGAGGGAAGGCGGCAGGCATGGGAGGTGCGATCTGAAATTCAAGGAGAGCAAAGCTACCTCCACGTCCTTTCCCTGAGTCCCGGAGGGGCTGAATGAGACGGAGAAGTGTGATGGGAGTTGTTCCCACGACATTTATAATAGTTAAAAAAAAAAAAAATCAGAGACATCCTAACTGTTCAATACAGAGAGTGACCCGAAATAAATCATAAACTTAAGTAGCCGTTCAAAACAGTAAAGCTTTTAGAAAATAATATAGAATGTCTTTGTGATCTTGGGGTAGAGGAAGAGTTTTCAAGTAAAATGCATAAAGTGCTAATCAAAGAAAAAAATTTGATAAATTGTGTCTATGTGAAAATTAAGGAATCTTGGTTATAAAAAGGTACCACCAAAAGAATGAAATGGGGACTTCCCTGGTGCTGCAGTGGTTAAGGATCCGCCTGCTGTGAAGGGGACACGGGTTTGATCCCTGGTCTGGGAAGATCCCACATGCCGCGGAGCAACTAAGCCTGCGAGTCACAACTACTGAAGCCTGCGCACCCTAGAGCCCACGTGCCATGACTACTGAGCCCGCGTGCTGCAATTACCGAAGCCCACGAGCCTAGAGCCGGTGCTCGGCAACAAGAGAAGCCACCGCAATGAGAAGCCCACGCACCGCAACGAAGAGCAGCCCCCCCGCTCGCAGCAACGAAGACCCAACACAGCCAAAAATAAATTAAAGGAATAAAAAGAATGAAACGGCAAGCCACAGAGAAAATGCTTGCAATGCATGGAAGCAATTAAAAAGCTCAAAGCCAAAATATAAAAGAGCTCTTATAAAGCAGTAAGAAAAAAGTGACCCAGTAGAAAAATGACCAAGAGACTTGAAGGGGCAATTCACAAAATAAGACACAGAAGTGCCATGTCCTAAGAATGTGAAAAGGTGTTCAACTTTATTTGTTGTCAGGGAAGTCCAAATTAAAACCATGTTGAGATGCCAAATATCTAAAACTAAGAATGCCAGTATGAAGTGTGGGTTCTGATGTGAAGCCACTGGAACTCATACACTGCTGGCAGTGCATATTTTTATTCCCACTTTGGAAAACAGTTTGACGTTATCAACTGAAGTTGAAGATATGCATTCCCTGTGACCCAGCAATCACAATCCTGGGTGTATGTGCAACAGAAATGTGTCCAGTGTGTGTAGGAGACGTGAACAAGAATGCGCATAGCTGCACACCTTGTAATAACCCCAAACTGGAGACAACCTAAGTATCCATCAAGAGACAATGATAAGTTGTATATTCACGCAACAAAATATTATGTAGTAGTAATGGATGAACAACAGCCAGACACCACGACGTGGATGAATCTCTCAAATAAAAGAAACCAGAGAAAAGCCAGACACGAAAGACTACACTTAGGTAAAGCTCAAAAAAGGACAAAACCAAACCACAAGCTTTAGATGGTAAAAGAAAAAAAAAAAAAGAAACAAGCAAATGATTACCATGGAAGTCAGGACAGAGGTTACCTTAGAGAGGAAGGAGGGAATTGTGACCACAGAGGGTACTGCAGGGGATTTCTGGGATGCTGTCAGTGTTCTGGTTTTGGCCTGGGTGGTGGGTACCTGGCTGTTTTATGATAATTCTTTAAGTGGTATATTTATGTAATGCAACACTCTGAGTGTGTGGTTTATTCAACTGAACTATGTGAAATTGACACTATTCAACCCTTTTTAACTTACTAGTTAAACCTACTGGCAATTTCATATGGTTCAACCTAATATTTCATAACTAAAAATAACTTCTGTTAAGTTAAGCAGCCATTCAAAATGATGGTCATGAAGGCTATTAATAACTTCATTCACTCATTTACCCATCAAACAAATATTTCCTAGGGGCTTGTTGTGAACCAGGCATATTTCTAAGCAGCGGGATACAGAATAAAATTTGGTCCTGGCGTTCACATTCTAAGGGGAAGATAATGTATAAACAGATACTGAAACATCTGGAATGTCATATTGTGATAAATGCTATGAAGAAAAACAAAGCAGAATAAGGATACAGAGAAGGATGAAGAGAAATTTTAGGAAGCATGGTTAGAAAGGCTTCTCTGAGGAGATGACATTTGAAAACGCAGCTGAATGAAGTGAGAGAGAGAGAAACCATGTGTAGCCATGGGAGAAAAAGCCTGTGGCAGAGGGAACAGCAAGTGCACAGGCCCTATGACTGGAATGTGCATGGCAGGATGAAGGAACAAGGAGACCAGTGTTACTAGTTCAGAGCGAGGGAGGGGGAGAAGATGAAGACGCGAAACGGGAGAAGTAACGAGGGACCCGTCACAGAAGGCCAATGCAGCTTCGCAAGGGACTTCAGATTTTACTCTGAGAGTGATGAGAGCCCATTGGAAGGTTGAGAGCAGGAAGTGGGAGGATTTGATTTATAGTTTAGAAGGAAGACTCTGGCTGTTCTGTGGAGGAGGGAGTCTAGGCGGGGTGGAATTACAGATTCCTGTTAAAATGCTACCACAGTGTCCAGGCAAGAGATGAAGGTGGCATGGACCAGAATGGCCATTTTGGAGACAGAATCAATAGACTTTGCAGATAGAACCCAGATAGGATTTTTCTGATGGATGGCATACAGGGGAAGAGGAAGAGGAGTCAGTAATAAGTATCATATTTTTCTTAAAAATAGGATGCGCGATTCTATATTTGATCAAAACTCTTTCAAAACATGTTCTTAAATTACTTCTGTGATGAGAAACTTAAATACAGCAGAGCCTAAGAAATGCAGTTGGGGAGACAGAATATTTTCATAGATGGATGGATAACACCATAAAAAAAAGCAGAAGCTAATTGCCACAGGAGGCAAGGAAAGGAAGAGACCCCAGAGGCCTGGAGGAGGCAGGAAAGTCTTTACCGAGGAGGCTGGAGTTGAAAGAAGAAGGTGGAGTTAGTCCAGGTGAGGAGCAGATTGACAGCTGCGCCTGGGGGCCCAGTACAGGGTGGTAGAAAGAGCAGGAGCTTTGGAGTTAGAGAAAGTAGGCTCAAGTTCAAGTATTGCCACTTACCACTTGGGTTAGTGTGAAGGTTAGATAAAACAACTGTAACTCACCTGTTAGGTGCTCAATACAGGGTAGCTTCTAAGGAAAGCTCTTTTTTAATATTCAGGTTTTAAAATTTTTCAGATTTTTCTATTTTTGATTTTGGGGGTTGGGAGTGGGGAGTTAACTCCCCATTCACCAAAAAACTGCAGCAGAGACAGGAGAAAACAAGCTACTGGGAAAAGAGGAACTATTAGTAATCTAGACTTGGACATAGCTGGGAACCCTTGAGTGAGATCATCTCACACTGATTGAGAGCCCAGAAACTTCCTGTTCATCTAGGAATGGTGTCACATAGTCATGTCTCCCTCTGCGGGTGGAATTTGGTGTTGCAAGGTAAACCCAAATCTTGAATTACTTGCATCTGGAAATTTGCAGGCCCCTGGGAATATTGAAGCGCTAACTCTGTGTTCTTGGTATGGTCTCACCCAGACTGTTAAACTGAGACCATACTGGAAGAAGATGCTGGTATGGGAATCCCCCGGGAAAAAGGAACTTTCATCGTCAAAGGAAATGAAGCAAAGGGAGCTTCCTCCTCCTACCAAGCCAAGGACGGGTCTGGACTCTTAGGAAACTGTCATTCAAACCAGGACTGAGCGGCAACTGTTCTGCCATCTTCACGGTAAGCTGTCCCCATGGCATAGGGGAAAGACTCCCAGGGTTTCAGTTTTGAAGTCTGAAGACTGACTATGCCACTTGGTGACTGGGTTTCCTTCCTTAGTCACTTAATTAGCCTAAAGCTTAGAGTCCTCACAATATGGGGATATTAACATTTTCCCCTTTCCTGGGGTTGATGTGAGGATAAAGTAATAGGGATGATCATACTCTATTAACTGTAAATCACTCTACAAATATGAGTTTATTACTGTCACTTCTTTGTCTTGCCTCTCCATTTTCTTGCCCTGAAGGTCATGGAGCATTCATTCATTTGCTTAGCAACTGATATTGATTACCTGAAGTATACAGAGTTCTGTGTTAGATATGCGGAAAGGAGACACAAAGACAAAAATCACAGCTCCTGTCTTCAGGGCGGCACACGTATGGTGAGGGAGACAGATTCAGTTAACCACATTACTAGTCAGACTGTGAGTACCATAAGACTAGTTAAACAACGAGCTATAGAATCATGAAGAAAGGAAAGATTAATTAGAAAGTAGAATCAGGGGAGTCAAAGAAGGTTTCCCAGAAGAGGTGATATTCATATGAAGCACGAATTCATATTCATTCATTCATATTTATTTTGTTTATTTATACAAATATTTATTGAGCATATCTATGTGCCAGGAATTAGACTACAGATGGTCCCCAACTTATGATGGCTCAAATAATGACTTTTTGACTTTACAATGGTGAGAAAACGTTACGTATTCAATAGAAACAATGCTTCAGATTTTGAAGTTTGATCTTTTGCTGGGCTAGTGACATGCAGTATGATATTCTCTCCTGGCCGGGCAGTGGCAGTGAGCCACAGTTCCCAGTCAGCCACGCGATCATGCTGGCAAACAACTGATACACTTACGACCATTCTGTACCCACACAACCTTTCTGTTTTGCACTTTCAGTACAGTATTCAATAAATTCCATGAGATATGCAACACCTTATTTTAAAGTAGGCTTTGTGTTAGATGATTTTGCCCAACTGTAGGCTAATGTAAGCGTGCTGAGCATGTTTAAGGTAGGCTAAGCCATGGTGTCTGGTAGGTTAGGTGTATTAGCTGCATTTTTTTTTTTTTTTTTTTTTTTTTTTTTTTTTTGTGGTATGCGGGCCTCTCACTGCTGTGGCCTCTCCCGCTGCGGGGCACAGGCTCCGGACGCGCAGGCCCAGCGGCCATGGCTCACGGGCCCAGCCGCTCCGCGGCACGTGGGATCCTCCCGGACCAGGGCACGAACCCGCATCCCCCGCATCGGCAGGCGGACTCTCAACCACTGCGCCACCAGGGAAGCCCTAGCTGCATTTTTGACTTAAGATATTTTCAATTTACGGTGGGTTTATCGGATTGTAACCCCACCATGAGTCAAGGAAGAGCTGTAGCGATTGTGGATACAAAAATGAATGAAACAGACATGTATTGTCTTCACAGAACAACAGAGGAGGTAGATGAACAATTATTTAATTACAATTATGCTAAGTTCTATAAAAGAAATACAGGGAACAATGAGAACATTGTTCTCAAAGGGACATAACAGCTCTGTAAACAGCTGTTATGTGATACAAAGGGACATAACCTAGGTGGGGAAGTCAAGAAAGGTACCCTAAGGAAGTGACATTCAAGCTGAGAGCTGAAGGATGGAGATCAGGTATCTAGGCAAAGACGGTGAGGATAAAGGTTCTACGCAGCAGAAACAGGATGTGTAAAGGCCCTGGTGGTAGGAGTTGGAAAGGAGGTGAAGTAGGCCATTGGAACTAGAATACAGGGAGCAAGGAGGAAAGTGGCCTGAGATGAGACAGGAGATATTGGGGTACCAGGTACCAGGTCATGTAGGGCCTTGGGGGCTGCATTAACGATTTGGACTTTAAGAGCAACGAGAAACATTGAAAGTTTTAAAGCAAAGGGTGACGTGATCAGACATGTGTTTTTAAAAGAATACTTTGTAGAGAATGGATGGGTGGAGGTAAGAGTAGACCTAGGGAGACCAGACTGGAGGCTATAGTGGGAGGCGAGGCTAGAGAAGATGATGGCTCGGATTATGATATTGGCTGTGGAAATGGAGAAGTTGATAGATCTGAGAAATATTTACAAAGTTGAATTGATAGGATTTGGCGTTTGAATAGATATGTTGAGGGTGGGAGAAGAGCTGTCTACAGAGCTAGGGACCATTCTTGGAGCAGCAAGCTTGGAGGGGAGGACGATGAGTTTGGTGTTAACAAGTAGAATTTCAGGTACTTGGGAGCTATCCAAGTGGCTATATCAATTAGAGAACTGAATATATAGAACTGGAGCACAGAGAAGTCTGGACTGGAAATACAAATTTAGGAATCATTTAGACACTAAGTGAAGCCACAAGCTGTAGTGATCGCTAGAGGGTGGCACTGGAAGAAAAAGAAGACTTAGGACCATTCAATGGTTAGAGTTGAAAGAGGTCAGTTGGTTAAGGATTGCTGAAAAGGGAGACACAGGGTGTGAACAACCTTAAATGCAAAGAACAGGAAGGAAAACTACTATTTCTTGAATGTCTGTTTTTTTGTTTGTTTGTTTGTTTGTTTGTTTTGCGGTACGCGGGCCTCTCACCGCTGTGGCCTCTCCCGTTGCAGAGCACAGGCTCCGGACGCGCAGCCTCAGCGGCCATGGCTCACGGGCCCAGCCGCTCCGCGGCACGTGGGATCCTCCCGGACCGGGGCACGAACCCGCGTCCCCTGCATCGGCAGGCGGACTCTCAACCACTGCACCACCAGGGAAGCCCCTCCTGAATGTCTTTTATGTTCTGGGAATTTTCACATTCATTATCTTATTTAATCCTCATGTAAATGCTGTGAGCCAGGTAAGCATTCCTATCCTCACTTTTTCCACTGAGGAAAGAGCTGGTCAGAGAAGTTGAATAATTTACTTACTGTCACACATCTTGTAAGCAATGCGATTCCCTCCAGTGCTGGAGGATCTGGGCAAGTACCTTGCCAGGTAGTGACATTGGGTGGGGAGAACAGGGCCAGAATCCCTTTTACCCAGCGCTATAGTGCCAAGCAGGTAAGCCAAAGCAGAGAAAGGGTAGTCCAAAAAGCAAAGCCAAGTGCAACAGGAAAACAGTTCAAGAGCCAAATGGTCCATTCAGAAGTCAGGTTGCCAGAGCCAAGAGAGGTTAGTCTACAGAGCCAAAACCTCACCCAGTAATTGGTCCAAAACTCAAGTTAATCACAAGCAGTAGAACTTGATCAAAGAGAAGGCTAAGGAAGGCCAGGAAACTTCAGAACTGGGGAAGCCACCAGCTAAGCCTCAAGCTTCCGATTGAGCTGGCATTTGGGCCCTGGGTACTCAAAGATGGGGAAGAGGTGAGGACAGGTTTTGTAGAGTTGAAGAACTAAACAAATAGGCCCTCGAGAGAATAACATGACTGGAAATGTTTTGTGGAAAGATTCTTCCGGTGCCTCTGTGAAGAAGGGCCTCAAGGTGGGAGAATATGGACAACTCGGATGCAATGCATAGATTCAACTCCCCTCTGCAGAGTGGAACATGCGTAGGACACTGGCTTGGTCCCTGGGCTTGAGGGATTATACTTGATTTGTATCCTAGAGGAAAAAATATGAAGACCCCAAAGTGGAACACCAAACACAGGCCTGGTCTGTCCAGGATTCTCAAAGAAGCAGGAGCTGTCAGGCAAGCCAAGCCAGGACACATGCATGTATTAAGGGCTTGTTTAAAAATGAGTCTTCTCGTTGGTACAGAACTTCAGGAGGATCAATGGTTTCATTTGAGCCTCAAAACCACTTTAAAACTAACCGCTTTAAATAGATGAGGAGACTAAGGCTAGGGCAAGGTAAGTGACTGCCCAAAGTCACACAGTTGGATGGAGATTAGAACTGCAACTTGATTCCAAGTTTTGTTTTATGCAAATTCTGTGTCTCTCTCTGTTAAGGAAAAGAGATTGGTCAGGGAAGCCTTCACAGAGGAGGAGGTACTTGAACTGCCCACGCAGCAGGGCACCAAGTACAGAAGAGTAACAGGGTCCTCCTGGCAAAGTCACAAGGATGCAACACAGCACAGCCAGAAGGAAACGAAAAATGGTTCCTAGAATTGTGAGCTCCTTGAGGACAGGAAGGTCCAGCTCCTAGAATGAGGCCTGATGTTTAGCAGGTGCTGGGTGACTGTTTGAAGAAATGAATGTGCTGGAACACAGTCTCTCTAGGAGAGTAGCTGGAAGTGAGGCTGGGAAGTGGCAGGAGTCAGAAGACGGAGAGGCTTTTATACAATATGGAAGGCTGGTGTTGGAGGAGGGGAGGGGACGAGGGTGCATGTGCGGAGAGGATGTGAGGAGAGAATCAGGTGGAAGCTGGTTCCAGGAGAGAGAAAAGGAAGGCCAGAAGTAAACCAGGGTAGGGAGAGGAAAGGACAGAGTCAAGAAACATTTGGGAGTTAGAATGCCTGGCAACACCCTTAAGGGGAGGGGTGACATGTACGCGTCTGCCGGCAGAAAGGCAGGAGCAGAAGAGAGACAGGGGATGCTGGTTGTGGAGGAAACAGGTGTGGGTAGCAGATACCCCGCATCCCCCCCACCCCACCCCAGCTAGGCTGCAACCTCAACCGTCACTCCTGGGGCAGAACGCCAGAGAGGGAAGGGCCTCCCGGACTGGAGAAGTCATTAGCAACCTGCCAGAACCGGGTTAACAAAGGCAGGACTACAACTCCCAGCATGCTCCGGCCCAGTGGGGTGACGGCGGGCGGTGGCTGCGCTGCACCCGTCTGGTGCGCACAGGACCTGGGTCGGCACCAGAGGCTTGTCATTCCGGAGGGGTCTGTGAGGGTGCGAGCGGGCATGCACCAGGGTCCCCAGCGCACTGGCGGCGCAGGGCTCGCGATTCCCGCCCCACGGCCCCGCCCCTTGCCCCACCCCAGCCGGGCGGCTTAGCTGGGGCCGCAGCGCGGCGGCAACATCACTCTCGCTGCCGCTGCTCCGCCCCATCGCCTTCTGTTTTTCTCTCTCATTCTCCGGTGGCGACGGCGGGGAAGGAGGAGGCAGAGGCAGCGGCAGCCGCGCTGGCTGCAATGAATGATCCCCCAGCTGGGGGAGAGGACTCCAGGTGAGCCTCTGCCCTCGGGAGGGCCGGGACCCCCGGTCGCCCAAGACCTGCAGCACCCCCGCCATGGATCCCTAGAGGAGGAGGAGGAGAAGGAGAAGACAGCTCCGCCGCCCACCCCCATCCCATTTTCCTCTTCCTTTATCTCATTGTTGCCGTAGCTGTTTACGGCAGGGCTCCCGCTGCCCCAGCATGGGGCGGGCTCCGGGTACTGCCATTCGGCGGGCGCTGCTCCCGCGGCTGCCCGGCGATTCTGCCTAATTCTCCCTCCGCAGCCGGTGCAGCGAGGACCGGAGAGCGGTGGAGGCCCGGACTGCAGCAGCGACGGGGCCACCTCCCAGCATCCCCACCCTAGGAGGCTACAGGCGGATTGAAGAACGGCGCCTGGGGGCTGGGCCGGCCCCACCGATCCGGACCTAGGGAGGACAGCAGGACCGCCTAGGCTGCGGAGAGGGGTGGGGGGGTCAGGAAGGACAGAGCAGCAAGATGGCCAGTAAAACCAAGGCCAGTGAGGCCCTGAAGGTGGTGGCCCGGTGCCGCCCCCTCAGCCGGAAGGAGGAGGCTTCTGGTCACGAGCAGATCCTGACCATGGACGTGAAACTGGGCCAGGTGACACTGCGGAACCCCCGCGCTGCCCTAGGGGAGCTACCCAAGACCTTCACCTTTGATGCCGTGTATGATGCCAGCTCCAAGCAGGCAGACTTGTATGATGAAACCGTGAGGCCCCTGGTAGACTCGGTGCTTCAAGGTTTCAATGGCACCGTGTTTGCCTACGGACAGACCGGCACGGGCAAGACCTACACCATGCAGGGGACCTGGGTGGAGCCCGAGCAGCGCGGGGTCATCCCCAATGCCTTTGAGCATATCTTCACCCACATCTCGCGCTCCCAGAACCAGCAGTACTTGGTCCGGGCCTCCTACCTGGAGATCTACCAGGAGGAGATTCGGGACCTGCTCTCCAAGGAGCCTGGCAAGAGGCTAGAGCTGAAGGAGAACCCCGAGACAGGCGTCTACATCAAGGACCTGTCCTCCTTCGTCACCAAGAACGTCAAGGAGATTGAGCACGTGATGAACCTGGGGAACCAGACCCGGGCGGTGGGTAGCACACACATGAATGAGGTCAGCTCGCGCTCCCATGCCATCTTTGTCATCACCGTGGAGTGCAGCGAGCGTGGCTTGGATGGCCAGGACCACATCCGTGTGGGCAAGCTCAACCTCGTGGACCTGGCTGGAAGCGAGAGGCAGAACAAGGCAGGCCCCAGCGCAGCTGGAGGGACGGCCACGCAGCCCACGGGTGGTGGCGGCGGTGGAGGTGGTGGCGGTAGTGGAGAGAGGCCTAAGGAAGCCTCCAAAATCAACCTCTCGCTGTCTGCCCTGGGCAACGTGATCGCTGCTCTGGCAGGCAACAGGAGCGCCCATATCCCCTACCGGGACTCCAAGCTGACCCGGCTGCTCCAGGACTCTCTCGGGGGCAATGCCAAGACCATCATGGTGGCCACCCTGGGGCCAGCCTCTCACAGCTACGATGAGAGCCTCTCCACCCTGCGCTTCGCCAACCGGGCCAAGAACATCAAGAACAAGCCCCGGGTGAACGAGGACCCCAAGGACACGCTGCTGCGGGAATTCCAGGAGGAGATCGCCCGCCTGAAGGCCCAGCTGGAGAAGAAGGGGATGCTGGGAAAGCGGCTCCGGAGGAAGAGCAGCCGTAGGAAGAAGGCCGTGTCGGCCCCGGCTGGGTACCCTGAGGGGCCGGTGATGGAGGCCTGGGTGGCCGAAGAGGAGGAGGACAACAACAGCTGCCGCCCGCCCCAGCCCACCCTGGAGGCAGCCTTGGACAAGAACATGGAGAACTACCTGGAGGAGCAAAAGGAGCAGCTGGAGGAGGAGAAGGCGGCCATCCAGGACGACCGCAGCCTGCTGAGCGAGGAGAAGCAGAAGCTGCTGGAGGAGAAGGAGAAGATGCTGGAAGGCCTGCGGCGGGAGCGGCAGGCCACCGAGCTGCTCGCGGCCAAGTACAAGGTAAGAGCCCCCGAGGGGGCAGGGACTCTCCACAGGTCCCCAGAGGGATCCGCGCTGGCAGACTTTTCTTTGAGGGTCTGCGACCTGGCTTGAAGCAAAGCGTCTCTGCCCTCCTGCCGAGAGCTCCCCTGGAGAAGGCAGGCAAATTTCTGCGACTCTGGACTGCCAGGCAGAGCCTCCCTGGAGCGCCTAGGAGGACACACACACACACACACACACACACACACACACACACACACACAGCAAAGCAGCAGGCAGTCTCTCAAGCCAGTGAGCTCGGGCTGGTCTGACCTGCTGCCTGTCAGTCTCTGCTGGTGGCCCCCAGTGTTGGTCAGGTCCGTGGACAGCCAGGCAGGCACTCAGCCTTGTTTGGGTGTGGGTTCTCACTCTTGCCTGGCCACCTCCCTTGTGACATCCTCCCTTTGCAGCACCATCAAACCTCACACCATTTTAATATCTGACGTTTGGACACTTCACAGTTTACAAAATGCCCCACATACATGATCTCATTTGATTCTTCCGGTAGCTATCCGGGGTCCTGCTTCTTAAACCCCCATTTTACAGGTGAGGGACTAAAGCTCAGAAAAGTGACATGACTGAGGTTCCATCCTACAAAGTGGCGGAGCTGAGCTGGAACCAGTGGCCCTTGGGCTCTTTCAGTTCTTGGATGGCGGGGCAGGATTATACATGGGTTCTGCTCCCTGTGAAAGCGGTCCAGTGGTCGCCTGGGCCCCCTGCCTAGAATCTTAGGAAAGAGATCACGCAGAAGGTTGGAAAGAGCACCGGGTTCTACGCTGGAGACCTGGCGTCTTGGCCTAGCTCTGCTACAGCTCATTGAGTGACCTTGTGTACGTTGCTTCTTCCCTTCCTCAAGCCTCAGTTTCCCTTTTTGTAAAATAGAGGGTTGGCCTGGGTGACCTCTGAGGTTCTTCTGATCTGAGAAACAAACCAACTGGCCCCCACACCCAGGCCTCATCCTAGTAAGATCCAGTTCCCCATTGCCCTGAGAGATGTCAGGGCCTCGGCGTCCTTCCTGAGCTGCTCCCTTCCCTGGGGAAGCCTCCAGGCCCCATTGGAACTAAGCTGCAGAGGCCCCCTGCCTGGCCAACCACAGACCTGTTAAGTTTCAATGCTGCAGATTCCATGACTCAATGTTCCAGGCATTTCCAGGTCCCTGGAGTCCTTAACACTGAGGGTTGGAGGAAGAACGCAAGGAACCGTGAGCTGATGACTTGCTGGGGGGAGCAGAACATTACCAGTTTTTAGTCCCTCTCAGGAGTGTGGGCTGGGGTGCAGGGGAGCCCTGCCTGGGAGGAAGAGTGGCATCGGCTGGAAGAGGGACAGATGAGCTACAGGCCATTGTCTGTGTTATGGGAATGTGCTGCTACACCAGGGGCTCTGGCCTTGCTTATTTAGTATTTAATTCACCTCCAGGAGCTCAGCAAGGGTTATGCTGAGCCGCTTACTCAAAGGGATTGGTACATTTGGGGTCCTCCTGGGAGAAGCAGGATGTTAAAGGCAGGACAGTTAGACTCAGCTCTCCGAGGAAGAAGGGAATCCAGGCAGTCTAGTGCTTCCCACCGGGAAATCTTACATGGGCAATCTGTCATCAGTATCATTACCAAGAGCCCCACCACTACCCCTTACTCCCTTTCCCCACCCACCCTTAAAGCTGGGGGGCAACGGAGGCTAAGAGAGTGCACTTCAGCCCTGAGCAAATGGGTAGAAGGGATGAAGCGAAGTATCCAATGGGATCTCCCATTGTTGGCCGCTCCCTGGCTCCCTCAGTAAGGTTCTTGGATCTAAGGTAATGTGGGGCACGGATAATGGGGCTGTCAAGAGATCAGGGCGGCCAGAGCCAGAATTCTTGTACCAGAGGCATAGCCCACAGAACCCCCCATCTTACAGCTGCCACGGGCCTTGGAAAACTGAGGCCCAGACTTGCCCAGGGCCACACAGGTGAGTTAAGGAGAGCCAGACTATTTATACTTGGTCCGGCTTCTTTCCATTACACCAGAGTCCGGAGGTTGTTACCTATGCTACTTGATAATCAGAGTAATTCATTTTTATGTAACTCTTTTATGTTTTAATCTCATGGGATCCTCCCAGACACCTCAAGAGATGAGTATTACTCTCTCCATTTGACAGTGATGAAAACCAGGGCTGGCGACTGTCTCCGTGACCTGGGCCAATAGGCAGGCGGAGCCAGGACCGGAACCCAGGTCTTCTGATGGCCCCAGACCTATGGTCTTTCCAAGTCTTCACGGACCCCTCCACATTTGATCTCTGTGTGACTGGGGGCAGAGGCCTTTGCCTCTCTAGGCCTCAGGTTTCCATTGGCCTGTTGAGGGGAGGTCTGACACAGCTCGCCAGGGGCTGGGTGAAATGGTCATTATGTGCCAGGCTTTCAGATATAAGTGAAGGGGGAGGGTTGCCTGGGAAATTCCGGGAGGGGAATGATTCCACATCCTGTGACTTCTTGTCACACCCAGACCTGGACAAACAGCTGCCAGCAAGCCCTGAATAGAGCCTATATAGAGGACCCCGACATCCATATAGTCCTTAAGGCACTGCTGGTTCAGTGTTGGATGTTTCTAGGATAGAGGAAACAATTTGAGGGCTCTTGAGGGACCCACTGGGTAATGAGGGGAGGAGCATGTGAGAGAGAATCCCAGGCCTGCCCATTTCACAGGGTTGTGCTGAAGATTAAATGAGATCATTAGTGTGAGGGCATTTGAAATATGTTGAAAGCACTACATCAGTGGAGGGCATTAGCAGACACTGGGTGGCTTCTGTCTGCCAAGCAGGGGTCCAGTGATGACATCTTTTTTTTTTTTTTTTTTTTTTTTTCTTTTTCGGTACGTGGGCCTCTCACTGTTGTGGCCTCTCCCATTGCAGAGCACAGGCTCCGCGGCCATGGCTCACGGGCCCAGCCACTCCGCGGGATGTGGGATCTTCCCGGCCCAGGGCTCTAACCCGTGTCCCCTGCATCGGCAGGCGGACTCTCAACCACTGCGCCACCAGGGAAGCCCCTAGGACTGACATCTTTGTCATTGGCTTAACGCTTTCCTTCCCCTGCCATCCCGGCTGCCTTGCCCTAACCCTGCAGCCCCGGGAACAGAGCCAGGCGAGAAAGATGAGCGCTCCGAAGGCGGGAGCTCCGGTCCCGCCTGGAAATTAGCTGAGCTTCTGCTCCCCATCTGCAACACACTCCGGCTCCCACTTTCTGAGTTTCGACAGCTCCCCTTGTCGCCTCCCTCATTCCCTTCTTCCAGTTCACACCACCCCTGGGGGCAGCTGAGCGGTAGCTGATGCGACCCAGTGCCCTCATTCACTCTCTCTGACTCATCTTACAGTCTGTCTCGCCTGTTTTCCCTGCCCGCCACCTCTAGGCTCCCCGTTCCCTTTGTTCTCCCCTCACTGTGTCCAAACACCATGCCTGTCTCCTTGGAGTCTCCTTTCATATTTACCTCGGGCCTCAGGGGATGGGAGGGTGTGCAAATATCTGAGCGTTTGTGATTGTCATCGGTGCCCTGTGTATCGGTAGTCATTAGCCATCCATACTTACCTCACGTCTCCGGGAGGAGGGGCTTGATAGCACACTAGACCTGAGAGGTAGGGAGAATTGGTAAAGTCACAGGCAGACCCGCAGCTGAGGTGATGCCTCTGCACAATGGCAACTCCAGCGTTTGCGCACAAATGCACGTACTGCCGTGAGGACTGGGACGCCCGTAGCTTGATGGGGAGAAGGCCCACTTTAATTGTGCAAGGAGCATCTTTTGATGACTGTTTTAATTTTGAGCTTAATTTTTTGAGGGCTCGGGCTAGATGATTTCTAAAGCTTTGATCCTAGATCTTTGGAGGGAAAGAAGAGTAGGTAGGGGAGGCAAGGGCTGCAGATGAGACAATATGCAGGCTGGAACTGACAGGGGGACTGGAAGAGGTAGAAACAACAGCACTGTTTGTTGATCCCCAAGTAAGTAGGTCTGGAGGGAGGGGGCGGGGTGCTGCTTGGCTAGAGCCCAACTCTCTCTGTGGTGGGTACGGGAAAGAGACCCTGCAGAAGCTGCCCGCAAAGCCAGAGGGATGAGGTCACTACAGAGAGTACAGACCGCATTGAATTTTTACTGTCTGTTTGTGGGTCCCTCTTCTTCCTCCCATTTCTCAGCATTGGCATTAACCATAAATAGTTATGCAAGGGCTTCCCTGGTGGCTCAGTGGTTGAGAATCCGCCTGCCAATGCAAGGGACACGGGTTCGTGCCCCAATCCGGGAAGATCCCACATGCCGCGGAGTGGCTGGGCCCGTGAGCCATGGCCACTGAGCCTGCACGTCTGGAGCCTGTGCTCCGCAATGGGAGAGGCCACAACAGTGAGAGGCCTGCGTACCACAAAAAAAAAAAAAAAAAAAAAAAAGTTATGCAAGAGGAGTGTCAAGCCCGAGAAACAATCATAATAGCAAGAATAATGCCATTTACTTAACACTTGCCACGAGCCAAGCCCTATACCATATATTGTATACAAATTATCTCATGTAATCCCTACAGGCACCTTCCATGAAAGGTGTTCCCATTTTATACATGAGAAAACTGAGGTTTTATGACTTGCCCAAGGCCTTATGGTTTGTATGTGGCAAATCTAGTTGAGCCCAGGTTGGTTTGACACAAACTTGGATCCTCTTTTATGCTTAAAGAATCAGGAATATTGGGCTGGGAACTGGTTGCTGGGGAGGTGGTGAAAAATGACAGGAGCTGGCGTAAACGTGTTGAATTTAAGGTGACAAGAGTCCGGTAGGCAGCAGGAGGTGGAGCAGGGGAGTTTAGAAGCAAGCACAGGACGGGAAGTGGAGTTTGGGGGCTCTTCTGTAGAAGAGGGCTCGAATGAGACCCCTGGCCCTCTGTTTTGGACCCTCTCTCCCTTTATGTAAGTGACTCCCAAATCAAGGTCTCCTGTCCAGGTCTTTGCTGACCTTTTTTTGTAGAGTGCTGTTTTCAGAGCATGGATATCAGAGTCAGGCAGGCCTGGGTTTTACTAGTTCTGAGACCTCAGTTTCCTCATCTATAAAATGGGATAGTAACGGTACCTATGTCATAGTTCTATTGTGAGGATGATAATCGACATTAAAGCACTTTACACAGTTCCTGGCATGTAAGTGTTCATAAATAATGACTTTATTACTGTTATCTTCGACTGCTTAATGGATGTTTTCACTTGACTACCTTCCTGGTATGTTAAACACATCACATTTTAGTCTGGCATTCAAGGCCTGCCAGAGTCTGGCTGTAATATATGTCATCAATCTCACCTGCCTAAGCAAGAGATAGGAGAACCTCACAGCCAACTCGTCTACCCCATACTTTGAACTCAGGATGTACCTCACGGCCTTTCCGCTGACTGTACTGTTTTTGTATCCTCGATTATCCTGGTAACCAGGGAGTGGGAGTTATGGGAGCAGGTCAAGCTCAATGTAAAGAACTTCTTAATAGTTAGAATTGATCTACTTCTAGAAATAATGGGCTCCAATCCCTGGAAGTGTCCGAGGAGAAACTGAATGTCACAGTTGCTCTAAAGGGATTCATGTACCAGAAAAGCCATTGAACTAGGTGATCTTTAAAGTCCCCTCCTCTTCAAAGTCCTTAATTGTTAAAAGTAGTATTTGTTAAAGCAAAATATAAAATGTTCGGTTCATCTTTTTGAAAATTAAGGTGACAGGATTTAAATGTTAATATAGGAATTCAACCAATAATAGAGATATTTCCAGCTCTCTATCCTGGCCAATTAGAGAAAGACAATGAAAAGAAGAAAATGGGAGGAAAGGCAGGAAAGAAGTAGAGGGGGACAGTGAAAAGGGGAAAGAGAAATGGAGTCACAGAGTCAGGAAGAAAGAAGGAAAGAGAGTGCATAAGGGGTGGACAGCAGTGTTTCTGGGGAGAAGAAACCCCAACTGGGAGAGAAAATGCTCTGGAGGAGAGAGTGAAATAGTATCGTTCCACTCCCCTCATCTTGAGGTTAGTCTCCAAATAGGGCTGTGTCCAGTCTCTAGAGACTCCCCAATAATCTGGGGAGCGTCTACGATCCCCAGACTGGCCTGGTTCCTTCCACATGTCCCCAAGGACACCAGCCCCACGCCAGACACTCTGAGACTTACAGGGCCGGCTTGTCAGGGAATTGTGTGCACCCGCACCTCCATCCCAGCTGAGTCCTCCATGATCCTTAAGAGAAGAAGCCTCACCGTAGCAAGTGACCAGAGCTCCAGGCTGGGTCTGGTATCTAGATCAGAGTCCATGGCCTCTTGGCACTGTTGGGAGCGGTAACTTTCATTCCTTGGTCTCCCTGGTGGGTGTGGTCAGTTAACAGAATTTCCACGAGCTGGGGGCATTTGGTAATAGAAAGATTGGACCCGCAGGAAGCGTTTAAGACTAATACATTTGCATCAGAGGTTCTGGGATTCAAGTTATGCTGGGGCTCAGCAGGCCTTTTAGTCCAGTGTTGGGCGTCTCTTGCTGTGTGTTGGCTGGTGGAGTGTATTATCATATGCGCTTAGTCATCTCCAGCCCCCGGATAGCGCAAGACTGGATGAAGTGGCTGTGATAATGTTCTCATTGTGCTCTGAGGACTAGGAGGAAGGGCCTGGAATTCAGCGGGAGAAGGGAACCCCCTGCCATCTGTGTTCTGCCAGCCTGCTGTCCCTAGCCAGTCTGGGGCACCTCTGGGGCTAGCCGGGCCTGAGAGCTGCTGAATCAGGTAGCCTGAGTAGATAAGAAAATGGTCTCGCTTCCCTCCAGTCCAGCCCTTCAGACATGGGAGCTGCACAAGGCAGACCCCTGTGCTCAGAGCTTATAGGGCACCTGTACTGGTGCTTTGGAGTATATCTAGAATTTTTAATACCCCGAGGAACTCCTGGGCATTAAATCCTGGTCAGACTAACGACTTACTTTCTGGTTGTCTCCCTTTTCCTCTCAGATGTACTTAACTGAGGGGCGCCAGGCCCTGGGTTGAACTGTTTCTGCGGTGATAGGTAATGGACCCGCAGGCTTTCTCCTTTCTTCAAGTGAGCCAGCAGAATAATAATAACAACCACAACTGGAATAATAACGGTAGCTGCCATCTCTTTAGTGCATGTTTAATGCCAAGTACTCGCTGTATTCTCGCATTGCTTTATTCAGTCTTCACAATAGCACCGTGAGGTAGTAGTGTTTCAATCTCCACGTGACAAATGAGGATACCAAGGCACAGTAACGACGAGGGAACAACCCAAGGTCACATGCCTGTGAAGTGTTAGCACCAGCATATGAGCCTATGTCTGCTTGACTGCAAAGCCCACGAGCTTCCCCTCCACACTGTATCACCAACTCAGAAAAGAAGGCTTCACGCCAGATCCCTGGCTGATAGGCCCCAGTGGGAGCTCTTGTCTGCTCAGATGCTTAACTCAGCTCTGTTCTTCCACATGATGCAAACCCCCCAGCCTCTGACCTCAGCCTAGAGCCGTTCGTTCATATAATCGACAAGTCTTTTTTAACACTATGACCAAGAATACGAATCAGTAGATAGGGTTAACTTTGTCTTTAAATTGTTTAAGTTTCTGGAATGAACCACAAGAACTCACTAATAATGGTTATCTCTAGGGATTTTAATAGGAAGGGGGCTTTTATTTTTCACTTTATAGTTTTTTTTTACAACAAGCACATATTACTTTGTTAATTAAACAAAAACAAATCTAAAAACGGTACGCGGGCCTCTCACTGTTGTGGCCTCTCCCGTTGCGGAGCACAGGCTCCGGACGCGCAGGCTCAGCGGCCATGGCTCACGGGCCCAGCCGCTCCGCGGCACGTGGGATCTTCCCGGACCGGGGCACGAACCCGCGTCCCCTGCGTCAGCAGGCGGACTCTCAACCACTGCGCCACCAGGGAAGCCCAAATCTAAAAATTTTAAAGGAGAAAAATATGTAAAAGAAATGTGTTAATACATGGTTGGAAGATTGGCTTAAGTGAATAATTGAGGGGAATCCAGAGTTGATAATACTTTTTAATGATATCCAATTATTGGTAATCCTGTGACTTTGGACAAGTCACGTCCCCTCCCAGGGACTGTAAGAAATGATCAGTAGATGATTCCTTGCTTTCTGCCCCATTTGCCTATTCATCTTGGCAGCAGCGGGTCAGGAGCCCAGGGTGAGAGAGCAGTGTGGATGAGGGGCAGTGAGGGCTGGAGAGGAATGGCCAAGCACTGCCTGGAAGCTGGAGGCTGAATGACCCAGGATCTGTAAAATATACTGAGTCTGCACTTTACGGATCCTTTGGCCTCATCCATTGCTGGCTTTGTTGCATTCTGTTGTCTGGCTGGGTTTGCATCCCTGGTGCTGGAGAGGAACCCTTTAGCACAACACAAATAAGTGAGGGAAGTAGGGGAGAAAGACAAGGTAAGGATCAGATCTGAAGTGCTCGTGGTTTTCCTTACTCAAGTAGATGGGCTGATTTTTTTCTTCCTGCTTGTCTCCCAGGTGGACTGAAGCATTTCTGGGCATCCGTACCCTGTCCAGGGCAAGGCTGGAGGTAGAGTCCAGCTTACCACCTCACTCCCCAGCCAATATGTTTCCTGATCTCCAATTGTTCCTTCTTCTTTTTTTTTTTTTTTTTTTTTTTTTTTTGCGGTATGCGGGCCTCTCACTGTTGTGGCCTCTCCCGTTGCGGAGCACAGGCTCCGGACGCGCAGGCGCAGCGGCCACGGCTCACGGGCCCAGCCGCTCCGCGGCATGTGGGATCTTCCCGGACCGGGGCACGAACCCGTGTCCCCTGCATCGGCAGGCGGACTCTCAACCACTGCGCCACCAGGGAAGCCCTGTTCCTTCTTCTTGATGAGAGAATCACTAGCATTTGAAAGACCACTTATGTAGTTTTTGGAGCCATCCAAGGAGACTCAAGACAGGAAACTCGGACTCAGTTTCCCGATTTATGTTCCCCAAGGCAGAGAACCACTGAAAATAGCGCTATTCTTCCCCTCACCATTGTCTCTTTCATTTCTTCTTCCCTTACTGTTGGTTCCTTGAGATCTATAGCCAGTGGCCACAAAAGGAGAAACAGGTCTGTGATGGAAGGCATGTCCGTGTTTCCTAAGAGGTGGGAGCCAGGACTGTTGCAGTAGTTTTGTTTTGCTCTTTGTGATGAGCGGTGGGTAAATGTCAATCAGGTACTGAAACAGCAAGTAACCACGGACATTTGATTGTACATTATCATTTACCAGGTAGTTCCACATCTATTATGCAACTCACCATTCTTACCCAAAGCCTGCAAGGTTAGTGGGTATTTGCCCCATTTTACAGTTGAGAAAACTGAAGTCCAGGAGCTGATGCCCTAGATTTCTTAGCAAATAGGAGGGTAGAGTGTGTACCAGGATTCAAGTTCTCTGACTGACATGCCCAGTGCCCTTTACATCTTTCCACCATGGAACTTGTAAGGTGGCCCTTCCCGTGAGCATTCGGGTTTCAGCCTCTCTGGGGTACCCTAGTATTACTGACGACCTCCCCCCACACACGCAGCTCAGAGCTGTATCCCGCTTATCTCAGAGGCCCCTATAAGAACTTCACACAGGCAGAAGCGTCTTCAGCAGAACCCTGCCTGTTTCATCTGGAAGAGAAAGAAATGGTGCCCTGAGCTTTCCTGATGGTTCCTGAGTTGGCAAAAGTGCTAAGACCAAATGTTGCTTTTCTCCAAGGCACCTTTCTGCCTGAACCCAGGAGAAAGCTGTGGAACAAGAAAAAGGGCACTGGACTTGGAATTAGGAGGCTGGTGTGGAAATACTACTTCTGCCACTTACTGGCTCCATAACCTCAAGCAAGTCACTTCACCTGTCTGAGCCTTAGTTTCCTTTTATGTCGAATGGGGATCATACTCGTTATCTCATAAGGTTCTTGTGATGATGAAATAGGATGATTAATGCAAAAAGGACCTAGCCCAGCCACAGGCACATGGCAAGTTGCATCTGAGACTCCTGTCTCCTGCAGAATGTCATAGATTAGCTGGCATGGCAGCGCAGATCCTGTTTGGCTTCTCTGTAAAATCATCCTTGATGATATCTCCTCAGAAGGGTGGCTGTCTGGGCCTGGCTGTCTCCATTCTGGCTTTCCAGATCAGCACTTAATGAGTGCTGGGGTCTCCTTTCTCCTCCTGATTTTGCACTTCAGTTGCTCCTGGAATGGGAAAAGGTGAGCCTCCGAATATCCCAAGCTGTTTCTGCAAGCTGACGTGGTCCCTGTGGTGATCTTGGCTGTTAATTGTCACAGCAGCTGACCTGCCTCTCATACCTGGAATCAAGGACCCTAACTGAATTGGGAAATTATTTGGAGAGTGCATAGTCAATATAGGAGCAGACACACATACCGATTCCGTAATTATGAGACTCCAGGCTTAGAATTCTCCATCTCCGGGCCTCAGTTTTGTCATCTGTAAAGCAAAGGGGGTTGGGGTGATTCCCTGAGGTCACCTTAGTTATCCGGTGATTCGTTTCCCTCTTGCAAGAGTCAGACCGTGTCCTTGGAGCTCCCAGCCCTGTCTTTTCCAGCCCACAGCCTCTGCTGGCCTTTTAGTTACAATGGACATATTTAGAACCAGTAGAACCAAGCCCAGTCCTGTCCACCGGCCCCACCCACCTGGACTCTTTTGCCCTGAGACATCACAAGGGCAGCATTAACTGGGGCAGCTAAGAGCTCTAGGAACTTTTCCTGGGGACTAGAAACCCCATATTCTGCTTAGTACCCTCCTAGCCTGAAGTGGGCCCAGGGATTTGAGGCATCCCTGTCCCTCTCTGCCCTCCTTACGTGAGTAAAGTTAAAGACAGATCTCTGAGGAAAAGGAGGAGACGGCCACTGGTATCCTCTGAGAAATGGGGAAAAGCAAAAGCAAAAAAAAAAAAAAAAAAAGCTGTTTCTAAGCAAAGAACTGCAGCCATGCATGACATATTTCAGAGCGGGGGGGGTGAAACAGGCAGCGATGAACTGAGACTGGGGAGAAGGGGGCACTGAGACCCTGCCCCTGGATTGGGGCCCACCCCCAGATTTCGTGCCAGGACCAGCCCCGTCTTCTAGCACTAGGCAGGTTCTGTCAGGCAGGCTTGGCTGACAGCGTGGGCTGGGCCGGTGGGCAAGACTTGGCGAGAAACCGATAAGGCACATTCGGTTGTCATTTAAGTCACATCTGTGTCGGGGCAGGGTTAGGCAGAGAAGCATAGGGGCAGTAGACAAATGGAATGGGGTGATACGGGCAGTCAGGCATCATCCAGGAACTCTCTTCATGGAGCCCAGGGCTCGGCCAGAAGGAGACATCCTGAAGCGAGGTTTCCAGGTCCAAGGGAGAGGTTTAACACGAAGCCTGATGCGCAAGAATCAGCACAGAAACCAGTCCTGGGAATCATGTCATGGGGGTGGCAGTGGGACGAGGGTTGGAACTTGGAGGCCCTGGTAGTCTTGGCTGATGCATCAGATTCCAGGCCTGATTGGCAGCTGAAATTCTGCCTGATAATGTCCAAATGGGTTTCTTGAGCTATAGGTGTGGGCAGCTGGAGAAGGTGTGGGCCAAACAAAGAATTGTTTTGAATCAGGTCCATCTCCTCACTTTAACATCGCCAAAAAAAAAAAAGCATAAAGGAGCATTTTGTAAAAGGAGAGATCAGACCTTTGCAAGCCTACCGCAAAGGTATAGAGAATATAAAATAAATGGGAGGCTCAATTTTATATCTCTTATTAAGCAAAATTGAAAATCATGATAATACTTCATGACAATGACATTGTAATGAAAATGGTTCCATTATTTATTGCTGGCAGTGGTTTAGAAAGGTAACTTGACAGTATGTTCTAAGATATACGAAATGTTTATAACCCTTTGTCCACTCCTGAAATTTCCTTCTAAGAAAGTCATCTAAAAAAGCAAAAAATTGGGAATTCCCTGGCAGTCCAGTGGTTAGGACTCGGCACTCTCACTGCCGAGGGCCTGGGTTCAATCCTTGGTCGGGGAACTAAGGTCCCACAAGCCGTGCTGCTCAGCCAAAACAATTTTATGCACGAGTGTTTATTGTAAATATTAACCAAACAACCAAAATATCTTATAATGGAGGTTAATTAAATATATTATAAATCATCCACTCTAAACATTATGCAGTCATTAAACATATAATCATAAACCTTATGGAAGTCACAGGAAATTCTTGAGATATTTGATGAAATGGAAATAGCAGGACATAAGCTTATATTTATACCATGTCTATAGATGTGAAAAAATGATGTGTGCATATGGAAAAATCTGGGGAAAAACGTTACCTAAAAAATTTAGTTACCTATGAGGAGGAATACATGAATTTTTTCCCATTTTGTTTTATTTCTGTGGTTATTTGATGTTAGTGCAATGTTTTTTTCTGAAAGCAGAGAAAGACAATAAAAGGTTAAAAATGTGTCCGCAGAATCCTTTAATGAACTGTGAGGTACTTAATCCAGTACCCCTGAGATAATACATTCCATAAATTTATTACCTTCTGTAAACAGAACTTCTCTTTGTTCTAAAACTCAAGGTACAAGCTCTTACTCTCTGTACCAGGGATTGATTGGAAAAGCCTGGAGCTTTCCTTTTCACACCTGTTTTGATGGTATAATTTCCAGGTCCATCCTCTTAACCTTTCTTTGTCTTTGCCAACTAAAGAGTCCTATTTTTTTAGTCTCTTATAATAGCCCTTGCATGGTTTTAGCCGCCCTTCTCTGGATCTTCTCTCTCCTTCAAGTCCCCAGAGATGCAGCAAGGGACTACACACAGTACTCCAGATTCAGCTGCATCATAGTTTTTTATTAGGGTAGAATGATTTTTGTTTTGTTTCCAAAAAGCCTTGGTGATGGTGCCTGGCCAGATGCTATTAGCTTCTGGGAACAATAGAGAATTACTTCCCCTCTTTTCCCTCTGTTTTGGTTTATAACTGATCGCTCACAGCTATTTTTTTTTTTTTTTTGCGGTACGCGGGCCTCTCCCATTGCGGAGCACAGGCTCGGGATGCGCAGGCTCAGTGGCCGTGGCTCACGGGCCCAGCCGCTCCACGGCATGTGGGATCTTCCCGGACCGCGGCACGAACCCGTGTACGCTGAATCGGCAGGCGGACTCTCAACCCCTGTGCCACCAGGGAAGCCCCACAGCTATCATTTAGTGAGTAGAGTGAAGATTACTTTTCCCCAAAATGTAAAACTCTGAAGCTCATCTGCCATTTTTTGGTCAGCTCACACGGCCTAGAAATTTTCCTGCTTTTTACCACCTGCAAGAATCTGGGGGCATCTGTGAAGTTGGTATTTTACCTGTGCACCCTTTCTTGCATGATTTATTTATTTATTTATTTATTTTTTGCGGTACGCGGGTCTCTCACTGCTGTGGCCTCTCCCGTTGCGGAGCACAGGCTCCGGACGCGCAGGCTCAGCGGCCATGGCTCACGGGCCCAGCCGCTCCGCGGCATGTGGGATCTTCCCGGACCGGGGCACGAACCTGTGTCCCCTGCACCAGCAGGCGGACTCTCAACCAATGCGCCACCAGGGAAGCCCTCTTGCATGATTTCTGATGGAAATCAGTACCCCTATTTAACATTTGGACATTTTTCCACCTAGAGAGGTGCCTGTTTATTTCTGTTTCCTTTCCTTTGTCCCTCTCCCCTTTCTCTGTCTCCTCACTCCCTCCCCCACGTGACTTTGAGTAACCTCTGATGTAGGACTTTGCCAGGAGGATTTTAACCTCTAAAGTTCTGGCCACTGGCTTCTCCATGGACTGAAATAATCTATTTTGTCCCTGAAAGAACTCTTGGAGATTAGTCAGACATGATTTCCTCTTGCTGGAAACATGTTGCTTTTCTTTTAGCAGGTTCTGCTTCCTAAAGCACACCACACATTGTCTGCAGTAGGAAGAGCACGGGCTTTGGAGCCAGGCAGACCTGGGTCTGGATTCTCCATTTAAACTGAACAGCTGTGATGTGACCTTGGATGGATTACTTAACCTCTTTGAGCTTTCAGCAGAAAAATGATGGTGTTAATAGTATGCCACTTAAAACATGTTTCACAAGTCACCTGGGGGTCTTGGACGCTGATTCACTAGGTTTGCGTAGGGCCTGAGATTCTGCATTTCTAACAAGTTCTCAGATAATGCTGATTCTGGGGACTGCTAAAAGCAGTGATTCCCAAATTTGCACACTGAAATCCCCTGGGAACCTTTAAAAACCACAATGCCCGGACCTCACCACCTGCCCCCTCCATTTCCAGTTTAACTGGATGTAGCCTGGGCACTGAGCCTTTTAAAAGCTCCCCAGGTGATTCTAATGTACGTCAAAGTTTGAGACTCAGTGCCTCAAACGTTATTAGCAGAAGTAAGTGTGAGACACCTGGCACATAGCAGGGGCAAAGAAAAGAATGGTTTTCTTTCTCTTGGTGCCTTGCCCTGTGCTTCTCTCTCCATCCTCATCCCGTCTTCACATCAGGTAGGAAAAAGCAGGGCATCAGCTGTCACCCTGTGTCTTCCTTACTAGAGTCTCCCCTAGAGCATCTGGCTTGGGAGTTCTCACTGCCAGTTGCGAGGGGAAGGGACCAAGATAACCCTGCCATGTGGCCTGGCACTGGGAGTTTTAAAAGCTCGCCAGGCAATTCTAATATGCAACCAATTTTGAGAACTAGTGTCTTTCTATTCGGTGGCAAAGAGTGAAGAACGCTAGGGCCACATAACATGCCAAGGGAAGTGTGAGGACTCAGGGCTGGAGTGGGCAAGTGTGTCCTAGAATGGGGGACCAGGCCAGATACCAGGTCCCCCCAAATGCCATTACAGTTAGAGGGATCAGTTATCCATGGCCTGCAGCAGTCGGGGGCTTCCTCTGTGGACAAGCAGAGCTGCTCCCTTCCTCCTTCCTCCCTCTTCACACCCAGCCATCCCTCCTGCCAGGAGGATGTGCAATGCCAGATGCCCAGACCCTGCTTCTCTGCCCCTTAGCCAGTGCATGTGGGTTGACCAATTGAAGGAGAAGCTGAGGGTGAAGATCCAGTTCTGCTCTGGATGAGTGAGCCCAGAGAAAGGACCTGGAAGCCCCCCCTCTGAGGCTACCCCAAGGAGTCCTTTCTTTTTTTTGTTTGTTTGTTTGGGGTGTGTGTGTGTGTGTGTGTGTGTGTGTGTGTGTGTGTGTGTGTGTGTGTGTGGTACGCGGGCCTCTCACTGCCGTGGCCTCTCCCGTTGCAGAGCGCAGGCTCTGGATGCGCAGGCTCAGCCACCATGGCTCATGGGCCCAGCCGCTCCACGGCGTGTGGGATCTTCCCGGACCAGGGCACGAACCCGTGTCCCCTGCATCGGCAGGCGGATTCTCAACCACTGCACCACCAGGGAAGCCCAGGAGTCCTTTCTGTTCGTCAAACATATTGAGCATTTACTATGTGCCAGGCACTAAGTCCCAAGACTCAGATCCGAGTAAGACATGATTCCTGACCTGAAGGAGCACACAGAGGACACAGGATGTAAACAAATGATGGGACAATATGGGAAAATAGTAGGAAAGTGTCCTAGCTATTGATGAGGCCTAAGGGAGGAAATGTGCAGAGTTGAGGGAATCAGCGAAAACTTCCCAAGATGCTCAAGCTGTGTCTTGCAGGAGAAGTAGAGGGCTCTAGAGCACAGGCTCAGTAGCTGTGGTGCACGGGCTTAGTTGCTCCACAGCATGTGGGATCTTCCCGGACCAGGGCTCGAACCCGTGTCCCCTGCGTTGGGAGGTGGATTCTTAACCACTGCGCCACCAGGGAAGTCCCTGAAAATGCATTTTAATGTAGTCACAACTTACACAGTTTCCCCTAGTCCTTTATTATTTAAGCTTCAGATTCAACCAGCACCTATGGAATGTCTGTGCCAAGCGCTGGGTCGGGCTGGGGGTGCTGCACACAGCGCAGGGGCTCAGTGGGGAGGCTGGCGTGGAGCTCAGATCTCACCCCTGTTAACTAGCTGCATGGCCTGAGGCTAGTTCCTCTCAGTTTCTTTACTTGTTGCCTGGGGTCTCTCTGGGGGTGAGGATGGAGACACCTGGCAGGTAGCGGTAGCACTCAGCAGATGTTTGCTGGCTTTCCTTCCCGGAGCAGAGGCGGCTCCAGGGTTATGGACGTGAGAGGTGATGGATAACTCAGCCGAGACCTTGCAATTGGTGGGTAGAGCCCAAGTCTTTCTGGCCACCTCCAAAGCTCACGCTGCTTCTGGGGCCCCATGTGCCCCTTAGTGCCACAGAGTCTCCTCCCTTTGGCTTTTCTTCTGTTTTCCAGCTGAAGATTAGAGCGTTTCCTGCTGCCTGTGTGAGAACCCCCTTCCTGAGTCAGGAGCCAGTTATCTAAAGGGCCGGGCTGCCCAGTGACTGTATCCGGTGTCTCCCCGCCTCCTAACACCAGCTGGGTCCTGTTGCCAGGATTAATTTGCCACCCGCACTCCCTTCCCAAGCATGGCGAACCGGCCTTCCGTATATCCAAAGCCAAGCTTCCATATCCAAAGCAAACAGATCAGGTGCCCTGTATTCTCTGAGGGATTCCCTCTCTTTGTCTCACCTAATGGTCCTGCTGAGAATGGGAGCCTTGTGTTGGGGCCCAGGAGGCTGGAGGGGAAAACTTCATTCTTGGTGAGGGTCATGAGGCTCCTTCTGGGACACATCTTCTGTCCCCTCCTGGAAGGACCACAAAACAGAGAAGCCAAACCTCTCAAGCTGGGGCTGCCGTGGCCCTTTGAAAAGCCCCAGAGCCCATCTCTTCACCTCTCTGTGTCCCCAGGCCATGGAGAGCAAGCTGCTCATCGGAGGCAGGAACATCATGGATCACACCAATGAACAGCAGAAGATGCTGGAACTGAAGAGACAGGAGATTGCCGAGCAGGTGGGGCTGGGGGGCTTCAGGTCTCTGGGTTGGGTGGGAGGGGGCACGTGGCCTTGAGGTGGCACTGGGGTGCTTAGGGCAGTGAGCCATCATGGACTCAGGTTCCCTGGAATTACAGTGCTGAGAACCTAAGGCCTGCTGCCCTGCATCCCATGGGTCCACTCTCCAGGTGGCGGCTCTCCATGAGGACAGCCTCCGTAAGGCACCTGGTACTAATTCCCGGGCCTTCCACAAAGGTGTGAGTTCTTGGCCAAGTGCAGGACTGTGTCCTAAATCATCAAGAACCACAGTTTGTTGGTCTTACCAATCAATTGTGATACTACATGGGAGAGGCTGAGGCAGCTGGAAAGCCAGTATCTGGGCATCGGTGTACGTGGTTGACACCCCTGGAATGCCCCAGCTGTTAGGGCTGAGGTCTCCTTCCATGGGGGGCAGTGCCTTGGCAAAAGCGTGGCCATATGAGCTGAGAAGAAGGTTCAGAGAGGCTCCATTGAGGATGGGGTGGGAGCAACGGATGTGGGCCATGCGATGCTCCCTGCTCCCTCCTGGCGCCTGTGGTCACGACGAAGCCAGGTTCCCTGGTAGGCAGAGCTCCCCAGTACGTGCTGCTCCGCTGAGTCCTGCGCCCTGCCTTGGCCTAGAAACGCCGCGAACGGGAAATGCAGCAGGAGATGATGCTCCGAGACGAGGAGACCATGGAGCTCCGGGGCACCTACACGTCCCTGCAGCAGGAGGTGGAGGTCAAAACCAAGAAACTCAAGAAGGTGAGATGCCACACAGAACTGGGTCAAGGTGTGTAAGGGCCTGGCAGCCTCTGCCCGAGACGTCACCTGCCCAAGGGGAGTGTGCTTTAGCGACCCCTCCACACTTTGCTTGAACTGCTGACCCCCTGAGTTACACTGCGTGGGTGCTGGGGTGAGGAGCAGGAGGAGGTGGAGCTCTGGTTGGGGTGGGATAGAGCCTTTCCTCCTGGGCCAGGAGGGGCCGGACAGGCTGGGTACACTTTTACTTCCACTCTCCAGGGTTGCCATCCTCACGGTCCTGGGTAACGTGCCCCTTTACTCTGGTGTCACCAGTGAGTCACAGTTTGGAGAACCAGGCACAGAGCAGGCCAGGGGAGTGGTGGGGAAACCTGAGGAGACCCGAGCCTGGGAGGGCTCAGACGGGGAGCCCAGGGCTCTCCAGGGATGAGAATACTGGCCGCCAGGACCCTGCAAAGTCCACGGCCAGGGAAAGGCGTGTGCATGATGAGCTGAGGGCCTAGGGCAGGAAGCGGCAAATTCCAGTCTGGATTCTGGGAAGAACCTGGAGAGCCCTTAGATTGCCGAGGTGGCTGCCCCAGAGCGGGCCAGGCAGAGGCCCAGCTACAGTGGCAGTTTCCAGGGACACACCTTTCAGTGGGTTAGGAGCGGGACAGGAAGGTTGGAGCTGCCCTCCACACCCCTACTTTTGAGAGCCGCTGGAGAGGCAGGAGTAGGATGGGTCACCTTCCAAACTGGCTGAGGCTCCCTTCCTTCCCTGAGCCCTGGACTCGCGTCCTGATTCCGGCTCTTCTGTTAACCTCATTGTATGACCTTGAGCAAGTCTGTGCCTGAGTTTCCTCACCTCTAAAAGGGGGTGTCGGACCAGAAGGTCCCTCGGGTCCCTTCAGATTTGAACATTGCACGATGTGGACAGCAGCTGAGAGAGCAGGTTAACAGGGCACGGCGTGGGAGGCACAGGGCAGCCTTTAGAACAACCCGTTCCGACGGATGGTGGGGCAGGAGGGAGCTTCAGGGGTGGGCCCTGGGCTCATCCTGGACCGAGCTGGCGGACCCTGAGCCTGCAGCCGTCGGGACCCAGGCTGGGTGAGCAGAGCCACATTGGTTGCCACGCTGCACAGCCTCTGAGCTGCACCCGTCCCCACCCAGCTCTACGCCAAGCTGCAGGCGGTGAAGGCGGAGATCCAGGACCAGCACGATGAGTACATCCGCGTGCGGCAGGACCTGGAAGAGGCACAGAATGAGCAGACCCGGGAGCTCAAGCTCAAGTAGGGCCCCTCCTCTTGCCATCTGCGGCTGTGCCGTCCCTCAGGCCCTGGGCCTCTCCCCGACAGGCTCCTGTCTTTCCTGAAGGCTTCGTTCCAACTGTCTCCCCGCCCATGTCCATGTACCTTAGCAACAGAATGTGTCTGAGGGATGGGGGAGGGGCCCATTGGGGTTCCCTCTACCTCCTGTTTCCTCGTTGCTCTCCTCGGCCTGCACTTGATGAACCCTGAGAAGTGCATGCCGGGTGCTGCCCAGAAGTAACTCCTAAGGCCCTGAGTCTGTAATCTTTGCATTAGAAACGGTGATTTTCAAGCTCTATTATTTCTCTAGGGGTTCCCTCCCCCCGACTTTTGGGGTTTTCCACCCTTCTCTGTTCCCTCTGCCTGTTTGCTTCTTTCTTCTCATCCGTCAACCTTCATATACACTGTGTGTGGTCTCATGTGGTCCCCTCTCTACCTCATTCCTGCTCCCAGGTACCTAATCATCGAGAACTTCATCCCCCCCGAGGAGAAGAACAAGATCATGAACCGGCTTTTCCTAGACTGCGAGGAAGAGCAATGGAAGTTCCAGCCCCTCGTGCCCGGTGGCGCGTGAGTCTTTCACCAGCTGTCCGGGCCTAGGGACTTGCCAGCTCGCCCCAGGCCCGGGGTAGCCAGGGGCCTGGGGGAGATGGAGGTTTTAGTGGATTGGGGAGGGCTGGGAAGGATGCAGATGGAGGATGGGTTTCCCAGGACCTAATGTTGGGGTCTCCATGAAGGAAGGAGTGTCAAGTACAGTGTCTCATTGGTCTGGGATGCAGAAAATACTAGCTGGCTAACATTTGGCCAGGCTGGGGAGTGTTCATTTGTCAGATGCCAAAAACAGCAACAACAGATCATATTGCCAAGCACTAACTATGTATTGGACACTGTAGGAGACTCTGCAGGCGGAAGGTAAATCAGACACAGTCAGGGCTTACGGTCCAGTGGGGAATACAGAAAAGTAATCAGATCAAGAAAGGATAGAGATGTGAGGTCTTTGTAGCCTCACTCAGCTGGGTGATTCAGCATTTCCACCTGTTTCCACATCCTAGCTCTTAGGTAACAGAGCTAAGTGCATTTAGCTCTGGGTGTGCATTTCCCTCTGCTGGTGGCCATGAAGAACAAGACTGGATATTCAAACCCAGCAGAGTGACTACCTCACCCATCTGGACCACTGGCCCTTCATTGAAAATCTGTGTGCAGAGGTGCTCACTCAGGAGGCCTGACACCAATGCACTTCCCTAGAGATTCTTTGCTCTATCTATCCTAGGAATATTAATGCCCAGATAGGGCAGGAGTCTCCCCGAAGCTGGGGTGGGAAGCTAGCTATAGAGGTCTACAGCATCTCACTGGAGCAACAGATGCCTACTTAATTTGTCTACTTTCTGAAGGGCTGATCCTGCGCAAGGCAACACTACACGAGTTTGTAAGTGGCAAGTTCATGAGTAAAGGACTTTTCAATGGCATCAGTTTGGATTTAAATCCACCTTTCCAGTCTAAGTGGAGGCCTGCAGTAGTATGTCATCTAATGCAGAAGTTTTCCACCCTGGCTGCAACCAGAATCACCTGTGAGCCGGGCTCCAGAGAGTCTGATTTAAAGGGTCTTGCGTGGATCCCAGGACTTGAAAAAAATTTTTTTCAAGGCTTCCAGCTGATTCTACAGGAAGCTAGGTTCAAAAACTACTACTCCAGCACCATCTGCTGGAGGAAGATGCTGGTGAGGCTTCTGCTTTGTAGAGTTATTTTGTGCTTACAGAGTTCTTGAGTTTAAAGTTTGTAGGTGGAGGAATTTCTTTACATTGGATAGAGATGGGATGAGAGAAGCTCTGAGAAGGCGTGTGTTTTTAAAAAGTTTTTAATTTTGAAAAGCAAGAATAGTACAAAGAATTCCCGTATACCCTTCACCCAAACTCCCCGGATGTTAGCGTCTGCCACATCTTGCTTTATTAATCCCCTCCCCTCAGCCATTTGAGATTAAGTTACAGTCAACCCTTTACCCATATTTCCTAAGAGTGAGGACATTCTCTTACATAACCACAGTACAGTGATCAAATTCAGGAAATTCTGTCACCTCAATAATGTCCTTTACAGCAATTCCCCCACCGGCTCACCTGGTACGTGGTACATTGCATTTAATTGTCATGCCTGTTCCATCTCCTTTAATCTGGAACTGAGAATGGATCTTGATTTGAGTTTTGAAAATTTCATGCTTCAGAGGAGTTTATTCATTTCTCGAAACATTGTCCCTGCAATTTTTACTTGACCACCTAAGCACACAATCGAGACTTCAAAGCATGGTGGGTTCTTTGCCTGAAGCTAAGATAAGCTTTCTGCTTAATGTTTATGAATTTCCATTCTTTGTTCTGTTTGTTTTTTTTTTAAGTTTACTTTCTCTCTTTTACTCAAATAACTTTTAAATTAAAAAACCTTTTAAATAACTTCTTTCTCTCTTTTGTTGCAAAAATAAAATGGTTTGCATACACTGAAAAACCATTCACAGATTTTTGAAAATAAAACAGCTATCTTAAAATAGCACATGTTAAATAATTTTTAGAGTAGATACCAGTAACAACTTTTAAAAAGAAAGAAGTCCTCTAAAATTTAGAGTGGTGTCTTTGCTTACTGTTGAACTATTGCCTTTCCTAGCCTCTTATCCCTCTCTTTGCTTTAAAGGTGAATTTGTGCTCTTTACATGCTCTTTTCTAGGCCTCAGAACCAGAACCTTTCTGGGCAGAGGGAGTTGCCTGTGATGTTCTTTTCCCACCTTTCCTTTCTCTTCTGATTCCCCCCACCATCCTTCTTGCTCTCAGAAAGTAATGCAAAGAGAGAAAGGTTCAGTGTTTTCTTTGCCATTAGGATGCCTAAGAATTCAGTTCTTTCCTCAAAAGCTGCTTGTGGGGAATTCCCTGGCGGTCCAGTGGTTAGGACTCCACAATTCCACCCGTGCAGGGAGCACGGGTTTCATTCCTCGTCAGGGAATTAAGATCCCACATGCCACGAGGAGGCCAAAACAACAAAGAAACAAATAAACAAGCAAAAAAAAAAGGGGAGGGGCTCAAAGTAGGCAGTGGGCTTTAGCTTATGCTATAGTGTTTTCTTTCCCATAACTCTTTGGGAAGAACTGGTCTCGACATACATACCCCCTTTGACTTAAATCTGCACACAGTTGCTCCCCAGCCTGCATTAGTACATCTCTGTTAGCAGCGCTTCTAACTGGATCCCAAATAGACTGTGTTCCCTTAAAATTTTATATTAAAATTGTAAAGATATAAATACATTTACAAGCTTTTTCAAAATTATGGTTAAGTATATTCACAACTTAAACACGCTGTTTTATACAGAATATATATGTACCTCCTCAGAATACAGAGAGTATATATTTTGTGTAGAAAATATCAAAATATATCTGGGTAAGGGTAAAAGGTATTAAGGCAATTGTGATATCCCAGTGTTCTCCGCTGTACTTAAATACGGTTGATATAAACAGGTATTATAGATTTCTTTAAGAAAAATTCCAATAAATAAATTACTTCAAAAAGACATTAATAAATACCAGGTAGTCAACTACATGCTATTCTGAATTACTACTACAAATTATTTTCTTTTTTCTAATGTCACTTGTCCATTGATAACTGCAATAAATAATATTTATCTCAGAACTTAAAAAAAAATCACAAAAATACAAAAGAAAAGTAATAATAGGGCTTCCCTGGTGGCGCAGTGGTTAACAATCCACCTGCCAATGCAGAGGACACGGGTTTGAACCCCGGTCTGGGAAGATCTCACATGCCGCGGAACAACTAAGCCCATGCGCCACAACTACTGAGCCTGTGCTCTAGAGCCCGCAAGCCACAAGTACTGAGTCTGTGTGCCACACTACTGAAGCCCACTCACCTAGAGCCCGTGCTCCGCAACAAGAGGAGCCACCACAATGAGAAGCCCACGTACTACAAAGAAGAGTAGCCCCCACTCGCCGCAACTAGAGAAAGCCCACACACAGCAACGAAGACCCAACACAGCCAAAAATAGATAAATAAATAAATAAATAACAAAAAAAAGAAAAGTAATAATAGATCTAGGAAGTTTTTATACAAAACAAATTTTAAAAATTACTTTCTACTGGGCCTTACCTGGCGGTCCCGTGGTTAAGACTCCAGGCTTCCACTGCACGGGGCACAGGTTTGATCCCTGGTGTGGGAACTAAGAGCCCACACGCAGGACGATGCAGCCAAAAATTCTCAAGCTCTGACAGCTCAATAAATTCATTTTTTAAAAAATTACTTTTGTATAGCAGCAGTTGGTGGTTAAAATAAAGTAAAAACAGGGGCTTCCCTGGTGGCGCAGTGGTTGAGAGTCCACCTGCCAATGCAGGGGACACTGGTTCGTGCCCCGGTCCGGGAAGATCTCACATGCCACGGAGCGGCTGGGCCCGTGAGCCATGGCCGCTGAGCCTGCGCGTCCGGAGCCTGTGCTCCGCAACGGGAGAGGCCACAACAGTGAGAGGCCAGCGTACAGCAAAAAAAAATAAAATAAAAAATAAAGTAAAACCAATTCCCCCCTCATTGGAATTCCCAAGCATGATAGTGACTCAGCACAGAGAGCCCTAGGGTAGCATCACGGTATAAGAGTCACTGGCCTGGATCTCTGAGATCTTTTGCCCCAAGCCCCTCCTTTCACAGTGGAAGGCTGAGGGTGGGCAGGTCCTTGGACGCAGCTTCCCGCATTTCGGGGAGCCTTCTGGCCTGAGACTGTAGAACAAGCTGCCTCTCTGGGCGGATTGGGTCCCACTGTTTGCAACATAACTTAATCAGGGATGAAAAACCTCTTTCTCCCCAAAGTATATTTAACTAATCAAGGCATTGTCCCATTTGTTCAATTCAAGTGTGGAATATTTTGCTTCAGTTTGGCCTGTGGTGTTCTGGGGATTAGAACACTGAATGCTTCTCAAAAGGAGAGGAAAAAAGCATTGTTGGAAAGAAATTACCTAAAGTCAAACCGTCCCTTTAGAAAGCTTTTGTTGAAAAAACGTTTCCCCTCTTCCACCAGCTGCGAGAATTTACCCCACACACTCTTTCCCGCGTCTCTCTTTATTATTTATTTTTTGCGGTACGCGGGCCTCTCACTGCTGTGGCCTCTCCCGTTGCAGAGCACAGGCTCAGCGGCCATGGCTCACGGGCCCAGCCGCTCCACGGCATGTGGGATCTTCCCGGACTGGGACACGAACCCACGTCCCCTGCATCGGCAGGCAGACTCTCAACCACTGCGCCACCAGGGAAGGCCCCCCCCGTACCTCTCTTTAAAACAAGGAGTTATTGTCGGGGAGCTCTTGAAACACACTCTGTATCAACTTATTTTGGACGTCTGTCCCTTTTTCTTTTTTCTCCACTATCTCTAGGCCACTGCTAGTTGATACACAATAACTTTAGGTGAGGTCCCTTCCACAATCACAAACAATTTTGTGTTAAAGTTACTTTGCAAAATACATTTCTGCAGCCAGCTCTAACCATAACTATTTTACAAATATGACCTTTTATTTTTGGTTACTCATCATGGACCTTATTTTTAATTGTGTTTATACAAAACTGTCTTCTAGGGGTTGTATATTTGGCAATGTCTGTAGCCCATGGTTTACAGTTCACAAAATTCTATTTGTAACTTTAGCCATTTGCCTTTTGCAATCCCTGCTATCCTAGATTCTTTTCGAAGTATCATGGTGCAGTAGAAAGAGACTGGATTTTGGATTTAGAACGTTCTGAATTCTAGCCCCTGCTCTGCCTCGAGAAGGTTTTTTTTAATGTCTCTGAACCCAAGTTTTGTCACCTGCAAAGTCGGGATAATAAAATAAAATTTTAAAAATCCCTGCAGGATTATCAAGATTGAAGTGAGGTAATGTGTGTGGTGCGTGTTGGAGGTGGGGTGGAGGGTGTTCCAGGCCAGTACCTGGCACAGAGGAGATGATTCATAAATGGCTGCAGCAGGACCAGTAAGATAACTGTGCACTCCAGATAAACCAGTTTGCCATCATGCCTTACAAGTGCCACAGAAGGACAGTTTGGTTTGTGGCTTTTGTTCTAGATTTTGATCTTTAAATCAGGCTGCCTCCAAATTTAGAGAGAGAGAGCATTCCTTGCTCTAAATAGAATCAGGATAGAAAGTTAAACTGGTTTCCTTACAGAGGCAAAGTTTACCTCAGTCAGAACATGCTCAGCTCTGAGTTGTCCCTAGATTCATTCACAGGCCTGTGACAGCTGAAAAAGAATCTGAAACAGGGAGAAGTTTTTGCCTGCCCGGGCAGGCCGTGTGCCGTGTGAAGGGGAACTGAGAAGAGGAGTGGGAGTTCAGACATGCAGGGGGATGCTACAAGGTGGACAGCTAACCTGCAGGGAAGGAGGGATCCAATCACGGAGAAAAGTCAGATTTGCTGTGTCAGGTACTTGTAAAGGACCTAGAAGGAAAACACACCCTATGATGTTGGCTGCCGGTTTTCAGAACAGGAGGGGAGAAAGGTGGTACGCAGACAGCGCTGGTAATGAGATTGGGGTCAGCCTCTGAGATGGGACGGAGAGAGAACTTTTTAATATTAAGAGGAAAATGTATCTAATCTCGTGATAGAAGCTATGTGGAGGGAGGGTCGTAAGAGAACTCTGAGGATCTACGACGCACAGGATAGCTGTTGTGGGTTTCTTTCAAGAGGGCTGGGGACTTGCAGAGCCAGGCCTCCACTCCAGGCTGTCAGCCACAACCTGCTTACTACAGAGGGATCAATCCTGAAAAGTAGGCCTGAGGCAGAGGAGAGAGTAGATGGGAAGCTTGGTGTCCCAATTACAGACTCCCCTCCCCCACCCCCTTCTTCCCACCTGCCACCCAGAATAGCCCTGGCATCTTTATTGGGTCAGGCTGCCAATTCACCCTGATCCACTGCTCTGCTCACCCAGCCCTGTCCCCCCTGTCCTGTTCCCAGAGGCTGCAGCCTTCAAGGCACCCTCAGGCCTGGGCTGTTCTGTGTGCGCTCCTGAAAGACAGCGTGGCATCCTATAAAGAGTATTTGGGAAGAATCCATTCCGAGTCTCTTCCTAATTGTATGATCTTGGACACAAAAGCGCTTTCGCTTTTCTGAGCCTCAGTCTCCTTGTCTGCCCTGTCTGCACCTCAGGAGGTTGTAAAGTTCAAATGGGATGCACAGATGCACCTTATAAATGATAAGCTGTTCTTTTACTGCTTTTCCCCCTCCCCTGGTGTTGCCACTTTCCACATGCGCAGCCCGCCCACCTTCCAGAGGGCCCTTAGCAGCAGACCCAGCTGGGGCTTCTACAGCCTCATCTTCCTTGTTTTCATCTATGAAGAGGGGTCGGTGGGGACCCTAAGTGGGATCCAGCACTGTTTTATATACACTTGGTAAAAAAAACCCTGGGAAGGTGGTTCTCGTTACTCTCTCTGTGGCAGCAGGCGAGCATTGTTCCGTCGGTGCCTGCACGGCTTGTTCTCCTATTCAAGGACAGAATGTCCTATCTCTGAATTACTCAGCCTGTCTCTTCTCTTCTGTCTTCTGTCTGCCTTTTGGCTTTTTTCGTTGCTCATCTGTATCCCTGTTTGAAATTAGCAAGTGGAATTGAGAATTAATAATCATCACAGCTGCCAAGTGTTGAGCCCTTTCGCTGTACTGTGCTAAGTGCTTATCTTGTTTAATCTCAGCAATTCTGTAGGATAGCAATGAGATAGATATCTGAGGCTCAGAGATACTAAGCCACTTCCCAAGGTAACAGAGTTGTAAGGGGTAGAGCCAACATTCAAACTCAGATCTACCTCACTCCAAACCCTGTATTATGTTTTTTAGTGGAAATAACTTGTTTTCTTTCCTATCTTTGTTTGCTTTGAATAAGAAAATACCTCACACTCATTAAGTTGCTGAGAGTAAAAAGTCTTAACATACCATGAGTTGGCCAGGATATAGAGCAATGGGAACTTTCTCGTAGGTAAATAGCCACTTTGAAAAGCAATTTGGCAATTTGATAAAGCTGAAAGTGCACATCGGAACCATTCCGTTCCTAGGGACATACCCCAGGGAAACTTGAATATGTACTTCAAGATACCTATACAGAGCTCTTCACAACAGCATTGTGTTAAATAGAAAGGGAGAGAGAAAAAAGAATTGACTTAGATGTCTATCAACAAGAGAATATATAAAAAACATATATATATATAAAACATATATAAAATGCTATGTTGAAACCTTAAGATAGTCATTATAGTTAAACTTTAATCATCTAATCTAGAGCAGCATGGATAAATATAAAAGACGTGTTCGTTGGACACAAAACAATATAGTATGTATACCATACAGAACAAAATTTAGAAATAGGCATACAGATACCATATATATTGTTTATGAATATCCACATATATAAATAAGTATAACAATATGCCTGACATTGATAAGCACAAAACTCAAGAGAGTGATTAATTCTGGAGAAGGAAAGAGATGGAGTCTTAAAAACTGTGTCTACATTTTATTTCTTAAAGATTTGGTGTTAAGTATAATAAAATGTTAAGATTTGACAAAGCTGGATGATAGGTGAACAGATATATATTATTTTCTATGCTTTTCTGAGTATTTGAAACAATTTATTAGATATAAAATTAACAATACATTATAAAAAATTTAGATATTGCAGAAAGACATAAAGATAATAAAAATCACCCATAATCACTCCATCCAAAGACAATCATTGTTAACATTTTGTTGAATATCCAGACTTTTTTCTAAGCATCCACACACGTACACACACTTCTTTAAAAACAAAACAAAAAAACTTCATCTTTTTATTTGCCTCTTTATTTAATATGCTTTTCATGTCTACATAGAGCCATAAGACGATTTAAATGACTACATAATATTCCTTCACTTGGCTGAATAATAAACTGGTCCCTATTGGTGCACATTTGGGTTGTTTCTAATTGTTTGCATTTGTAAATAACATTGCAGCAAACATCTCTGCTTATAAATTGTCCCTATCTCTGATTATTTCCTTAGGGAAATTCCTAGGAGTGGGAATTTGGGTCAAAGAATATGCACTTTTTAAAAGCCAAGCCTGGGAGTCCCCTGGTGGTCTAGTGGTTAGGGTTCGGTGCCTTCGGCACTCAGTCCCTGGTCGGGGAACTGAGATCCCACAGACTACCATACAGGCCAAAAAAACAAACAAAAAAAGCCAAGCCTGAGTTTTGTTTTGTATATTTTATAAATGATACCTTTATTGAGATGTAATTCACATATAAAATTCGCCATTTTAAAGGGTGTAATTCAGTGGAGTTTAGTATATTCACAGAGTTGTATAACATTACCACTATCTAATTCCAGAACATTTTCATCACTCCAGAAAGAAACCCCAAACCCATTAGCTGTCACTCCTCATCTTCCCCAGTGTCCTCACCCCTAGGAAACCACCAGTCTACTTTCTGCCACTATGGACTTGCCTATTCCAGATACTTGATATAAATGGAATCATATCACATGTGGTCTTTTGTGTCTGCCTTCTTTCACTTGGCAAAATGTTTTCAAGTTTCATCCACCTTGTAGCGTGTATCAGTCCTTCATTCCTTTTTGTTGCCAAATAGTATTCCATTCTATGATATTCCACATTTTGTTTATTTATTCATAAGTCAGTGGTCATTGGGATTATTTCTACTTTTTGGCTATTATGAATAATGCTTCTATGAACATTTATATACGAGTTTTTGTGTGGGCATGATTTCAATTCTCTTGATTATATGTATCTAGTAGTGGAAGTACTAGGTCATATGGCAACTCTATGTTTAACTTTTTAAAAAACTGCCAAACTGTTCCCAAAGTGACTGCATCATTTTATATTCCCAACCAACAATGCATGAAGTTTCCGATTTCTCTATATCCTCACCAACAGGTGCTCTTGTCTGTCTTTTTTGATTATAGTCATCCTAGTGGCTGTGAAGTGGTATCTCATTATGGTTTTGATTTGCATTTCCATAATGACTAATAATGTTGAGCTTTTCTTGTGCTTATTGGCCATTTGTATATTTTCTTTGGAGAAATGGCCACCCAGATCCTTTGTCCCTTTTTAAACAGGGCTGTCTTTTTATTCTTGATTTGTAAGTGTTACTTATATATTCTAGATACAAGTCCTTTATCACATTCATGATTTGCAAGTAATTTCTCCCATTTTGAAGATTGTTATTTCACTTTTCTTATGATGTCCTTTGAAGCACAGAAGTTTTTAGTTTTCAATGAAGTCCTATTTATTTTTTCTTTGGTTGCTTGGGCTTTTGATGTCATATCTAAGAAACCATTGCCTAATCTAAGGTCATGAAGATTTACTCCTTTGTTTTATTCTAAGAGTTTTTATAGTTTTAGCTCTTACATTTAAGTCTATGATTAATTTTGAGTTAGTTTTTTATATATGGTACAAGGGAAGGGTCCAACTTCATTTTCTTGTGTGTGGCTATCCAGTTGTCCCTGAACCATTTGCTGAAGAGACTGTTCACTCCCCGTTGAGTGGTCTTGGTACCCTTCTAGAGAATCAGTTGATTGAAAATATTGGGTTGGCCAAAGAGTTCGTTCGGCTTTTTCTGTAACATCTTATGGAAAAACCTGAACCAACTTTTTGGCCCACCCAATATGAGGGTTTATTTCTAGATTCTCAATTCTATTCCATTGATCCATACATCGGTCCTTCTGCCAGTATCACACAGCCTTGATTACTGTAGCTTTGTAATAAGTTTTGAAACTGGGAAATGTTAATCCTCTACTTTTGTTCTTTTTCAAGATTGTTTTGGCTAGTTTGGAACACTTGCATTTCAAGCCTGAGTTTCTAATCATTTTATTGTGTTAAAACCTATGAAGGAAAGTGAAAAGCAGAACCACTAATTGATGGTTTTGTATAGTGTGTGAAGTCAGTCTACGAGTCTGACAGCTAAAAATAAGATTGGATTTCCTTTCTTTTTTCCAGCCTTTAGTCAAACCTTTTCACTGTGGAAAATAATTGAAGCAACAAGAGTGAAGAAAAATGTGTCTCCTTGTGTTATACTGTTTTGAGTTGTCAGGTTGTATTAGAGCAAAGAGAAGAAAATTCCAGAACCTACAGTCTGCAGGGCCTACTGACTACCTGAATGGTGCTTAACCCATCATGATATCATTTTCCCTTTGTGTTCGGAGGAAATAGATTTAAATATAGCCTCTTCCCTACAGCAGTAACAGCCAAATGAAGAAGCGGCCAACATCTGCAGTGGGCTACAAGAGGCCTATCAGCCAGTATGCTCGGGTTGCCATGGCAATGGGGTCACATCCCAGGTATAGGGTAAGAAGCTGGGAAGTAGAAGGGGGGGAGGGGAGAGAGCGCCCAAGGGAGGTGATACTCACAACCTCTGCTTCCTCTACCTGCCTCATCACCCTTGCTACTCCCATTATTCCCCAAGTGCCCGGAAGATGCAGGCATCAGGGCCAGTGCTCACGTCTGGCCTGATATTCCCACCACAGGCTGAGAACATCATGTTTCTGGAGTTGGATGTGTCCCCTCCAGCGGTCTTTGAGATGGAATTCTCCCATGATCAAGAACAAGACCCCCGTGCATTACACATGGAGAGGCTCATGCGGTTGGACAGCTTTCTGGAAAGACCTTCCACATCTAAAGTCCGAAAGTCCAGATCCTGGTCAGTGCCATCACGGTCAGAGTGGGCAGTGGACTTAGAAGGCATGGAAACCCCATGGGCTGGTTGAGGCTGAGGAGGGTTTGGGTTGTACCCAAAGGGCATGAAGGGAGAGTGAAAACGGGGGCTGTGGGGGCCAAGTTCCTACAGCGAGAGGATGAGGGAAAGAAAAGTCCTCACTTTTCTGTTTCCTGCACTTCCCCACCCTCCCCTGTCGCCCACCTCATCCCCTTCCCCTGCAGGTGCCAGAGTCCTCAGCAGCCTCCACCTTCCACCGCACATGCCTCGCTGGCCTCCGCTGCTCTGCTCCCCACGACAGCGCTAGACCACGAGTGACAACCTTCAGCCGGGCTGCCCATCCCCCAGACCCCAGGGACGGGGCAGCCACCCCTGGATCATCTCGCCTGCCGCTCGGTGTGCGTGCGTGCGTGCGTGCGTGTGTGCGTGTGTGCATGTGCATATGTGTGCGGGGTGAGAATCTGGCAGACCGTGCCTCTGCTCGCTCTTAGCCTCCTTTATTTAATTAATGTTATTTATTCGTGGAGCTCAGTTCTTGCGGGAGAGGTGCCCTCGCCTGAGCTTGCCATGGTCACCGCACGGCCTCATCTTCTTCTGACTTTGGACCACGCCCCCACGCCCCAGTCAGACCTCATGCTCCTCCCTGTCAGTTGCCCCCAGAAGGGAGGGCGGCGGTGCCTGAGAAGAGAGTGCTTTTTCTACCCAGCGCGCTCCGTAATCGCCCATCTCCTCCTGCACTGCCGGTGCGCAGCTCCTGAGCACTTTCTGGGACTAGAAAACTGCTAGGTGTCCACCGAGGCCAAGAGACGTCCATCCTGATGGTGTTGAGCCTGTGCTTCCGGCGGAGAGAGCCCGCTCTCCACTTTCTGGGTCGCAAACAACCTCTTTCGGTTTCTTGGGCTCCTTTTCAAGGACTCCAGTGACCTCAGCCACACGGCCCATGCTCTTCAGCTTTGGCAAGAACTCGTGGCTTCCCAGACTGCTTCCTGCCTACCTTCCCAACCCGTGGATGCGAACTGTGAACCCACCAGTTGCTGCCTCCTTGGGACCTTCAGGAAATGGAACAGTAATAGAGACAATGTGGACAGTCATCGAGGGACGGCCCTTGGTTTCTGTCCCCTCGGAGAACTAACCTTGGCCGACAAGCAATCAGGCCAACTCCCCATCTTTGAGATCCTGCTTTCACCATTTTCCTTGCAGCTGCCTGGATCCCCGTTCACCGTGGAAGGGCTCAGTATCCTTCTCCCTCTGGCTAAACAAAGGTATCACAGAATCTGTTGCTTTTCCCCCTCACTGAGCACAGGAGATGGAGGCCCAGGAGCAACCTGCCAACTCTGCCCGTTACCCCTGTTTCTGAATCACGTTTGTTGGGCACTGTTTTGTTGACAAGACTGAACCTTTCTTCAGCATTGTGCAAATCGGTCCCTAGGGAAGTACCCCTTACTTTCCTTTGTGACAACCCGGTATGTCTCCAGGTATCTCGAGTAAATTTCTACCAAAAAAAAAAAAAGAGAGAGAGAGATTAATTTTCATTGACTTACCTTTTAATTGTATATTTCAGTGGAAGGGTGAAGAGGTAATCATGAATGGAAAACACGTGGTTTGGGATTTCAAAACGACCTGATAATGGAGTCTCCAGTTCCTAGAACATGAGGAGTTTTATCACTGGGGGAAAGGCACAAAACTGACAGGTCTGCCTGAAATTGGGGGCGAGGGAGGTGGCAGTAGGGGCCGACTACCTGGTTTCTCTCTTCCCGTCAGGGAATGAACGCTTCTTGAACAGTTCAAGTTCTGCTCTAAGGACCAAGCTATGGTTTGGTTTAATTCAGTGATGCTGTCATCGCTGCTGTAACTGCAGGACCAGGTGGCTGGGCCACTCAGTTGCCACTTGCTTCTGTCCTTCAAGGAAATAACATTTTTCATCGGCGCCCAGGAGATTATTTGAGACTCAGGATTCAGATCAGAGCTTCGGCTGTGGCTGGGACAGGACCAGTGTGTAGAAATTTCCCAGGCGGCCTGGGCACAGAGGGACCTCCAGTCCTGCGCTGAGCAGCCTCTCCCACTGACCTCTTTCTCATTTGTGGACGAAGCCGCACGTGTTACCCCCGTTCATCACCTGGACACATCGACTCTGCATTGTCTGGTCACTTGACCCTCACAGTCTTATAGCACAATATACCCAACTCCTTCACCCCCAGTCTGAGGGCTGGGCCCAAGGTGTGGTCAGAGGAGGAGCTCCTGCCTGCAGTTTTGTGTATGTGTGTATGTGTGCGCGTGTTTGTGTGTGTGTGTTTACCTCCACGGGGGACACTCTACACTCAGTGTAAGATATGCTGGGAACAGGGCCACCGGGGTGGCTGGATCTCAGTCCCTCTGTCTCTCTCTTCTTTTCCTTTTGATGTATCAAACACTTGGTTGACAAAGTAAGGGCCTTGATTAGGACCAAATTTCCATGTCTGTTGCTATGGTCTTTATTTAGGACAACAGTTAACAATGCTGTGGCCCATTCTTGTCACTCTATATACATATGATGATACAGGACATATGTAATATATAAATATATATATAAAACATTACCCTCTGTCTCCTTGGCTTAGGATGAGATCTCTGTGGAGCCGAAATGCACCTGCAGCTCAGTGCTGCCAGCAACCTGCAGGCCCCAGCCCTGTTCAAATTAACGCAGTCGATAATAAAGGAATGAGTATCGTTACAGAGTTGGTTGCCTGCCTTCTCTTCCCTCTCTGACTCTTTCTACTTCTCTTTTTGTGTTCTCCCTTCTCTCTCTTCCTTGTTTTTTCCAAGAGGGGTTCAAGAGTATTTGGAGCCCAGCTGCAGTGATCAGCACCTGGGAAAAGAACTGGCTGCTTAATAAAAGGGGCCCCGTCTGAGCATCAAGGCGGAGGGGGCAGGGCTCAGGGCTCACTGAGGCTCTAGTCTGAAGTCTGTGCCCGAGCTATGGCAGCAGCTGTTCGTGTTCTAAGCTAGCGGTCCCCTCCCAGTTAATTCTGAGCTATTAGCAGATTTCAGAACTGCCTGTCCAGATTAGCTGTCAATATCATTTAACAGCTCTGCCCCTTCTGCTTTATCAGCCAAGAGAGATTAAAACAGGCCATGATGTGTGTAAAGCACATCGATATGACTGGCACATGGTAGGTGCTGAATTAAAATAATTCAAGACTAGCTCCCCCTTATCTTGTCTTCCCAGGGCCTCTTTCCCTCCCTCTGGGTTCTAGTTGTCGGCTCCCTGTAGCATGGAAGTCTTACAGGAAATGAGAAGTAGTTGCTGCTAAAAAACACGAAGCCCAAGGAATTCCCTGGCAGTCCAGTTGTTAGGACTCAGCGCTTCCACTGCCAGGGGTGCGGGTTCGATCCCTGGTCAGGGAACTAAGATCCCACAAGCTGCCAAAAACAAACAAACAAACAAACACGAGGCCCTGACTCCTGGGAGAGCACTAAGGTTAGCCTGGCGCACAGGGCGTGGCCGCGTGCCCACTGTGGCACTGATGCCTTTCCTGGAGGGGCCTCCTGCCTCTGTGCCAGCTCCAGCCCTGAGATCCAAAGGGGTTCCAGGGCTCTGCTGCTTGAGGGACTTGCCAGGTGTTAGGTACTTTACACACCCATAGGCATTTAATCCTCCCAGGTGGAAATGATTGTCACTGGTTTACTGATGAAATTTAGGGAAATTAACTAACTTGGCTAAAGACGTAGGGTTAGTGATGAAGCTGGGCTTCCAGACTCTAAAGCCTGTATTTTGTATTTATGTATTTTTTTTGCGGTATGCGGGCCTCTTACTGTCGTGGCCTCTCCCGTTGCGGAGCACAGGCTCCGGACACGCAGGCCCAGCGGCCATGGCTCACTGGCCTAGCTGCTCCGCGGCACATGGGATCTTCCCAGACCAGGGCACGAACCCGTGTCCCCCGCACCAGCGGGCGGACTCTCAACCACTGCGCCCCCAGGTAAGCCCTGAAGCCTGTATTTTTTGATTCGGTGCCTCTAGTGCATCTGCTCCTCAGGACTGATAGGCACCCTACATGTTCTACAAGTAGTGCAAGCCAGGGACAGAAGGGCAGAGTGGTGGGAATAAAGCCAAATCTGCAAACCCTTAACCTTGAGGTCCTATTTTCATACCACTCATTCCTCCCGTTAGCCGTGGGCTCACTTGTGTGGCTGAGATAGGCGGTTCTAGAGTTCCACGGACCAGCCAGGGGACTGAACTCACCCTTGGCTGGGGTCCCCTTGCTTGTCAATATGGCAACTACCATATTTCTCTTCTTCCTCCAAGGTTGGGCACCTGACCTCCAGAGTTCCTTCTTCCTGTTTTCAGATGCCCAGGTCTGGGTGTGTGTTAGTTAGAACTCCTGGCCACTACTAAAGATTTGCTTAAGCTGACCTGAACAAAATAAGGACAAAGAAGCATGCTGTGGACCCCACGGGCAAGGACAGAACCAGTTCTCAGAAATGACCTAGTGCCAGGGCCTCAGACCCCACAAAGACCCTCTCTATCTCACTGTACTTTCTGTGTGGGGTTCATTGCTGTTTCCTCAGCTGCTCCAGTCTGTGACTTAGAAAATACGCCTGCCAGCAGCTCCCTGTTTACATGACTCAGTCATTTGGAGAGACTTAGAAGTCCCGGTTCCAGCTTCATGGGAATGTGATTCCAGTTCAGTGGTTTGTGTCAGATGGGTGGGAACATGATATATGAACAAGACCTCCAAGAATCCTACTGCAGTGCCCATGTGTACATGGGGTGGTGATGGTGGAAATAAAGATATTCCTCAAAAAAGTCGATGGGGGTAGCAGTTGGGGTGGAGTGGGCTCTGGGAAGTCAACAAAACAGATGCTCACAACCAGTGTATTCATCACCCAGCATGGCTTAAGAAAAATTTGCCCTGGGCTCATCCTTTTTTTCCGGCCATTTTTCTTATAACAGATCACCTGCACCAAAAAAAAAAAAACCACCCTCAGAGGTTCTGCTTTATTAGATCCAGGATAGATCCATGAGGTGGACACTGCAAGTTGCCTTTCCAATATTCATTTTTCCCTTCTTCCTTACTTACAAAATAATTTTGTTCAAGGAGGGCAGTGCACCCAACTAAAAATACTCATATTCCCAGACTCCCTTGCACCACTGGGTGGCCATGGGGCATGGTTTTGGCTGAGGAGATGCAAGTGGAAGTTGGCTAGGGATTTCTGGAAATGTTTTTGCTTTTCCTATTATAGATATCACCCATTTCTCCTCTTCCCATATCCTCTTCCTGCCTAGAATTCAAATGCACCTCCTGAAGTACATTCTTTCATTGAACAAATATTTATTTACTGAGCGCCTGTTACCCGTATATTCCAAGTACCGTTCTAAGTGCTGGGAATACAGCAGTGAATAGAACAGACAGGAGCCCCTGTCTTCACAGTGCTTAATTTTAGGGTGGGAGAAAAACATTAAACAAGAAAAACCTATTGCAGGGTCAGGTGACAACGTGAATGGCCAAGAAAAATAAAGCAGAGGAGGGAGACGCAGAGTTCTAGGTACTGATGGTGCTGGTGATGGAAAGGGATTGGGGGGTTATAGTCACCTCCTTAGTAGTCACTTACTAAGAAGATGACATTGGAGCAAAGTCCTGAAGGAGGTAAGGAAGTGGACTCCAGGAGAGGGAAAGCAAATGCAAACTTCATGGGTGAGAGTATGTCAGGCTTGTTCAAAGAGCAGCAGCCATATTGCAACCCTGAGGCAACAAGCATAACAAGTAAAGGTTGATGGAGTGGAGAGACCGTGAGTCCCAAGTCCCTGGCAGGGTTTGTGTGGCTGCATCATTTTGGGCCTGTCCACTTCTAGACTTCTAATGGTGCCAGACAAACTCCCAGGGGTTTAAGTCAGTGTTAGGGGGGATTTGCTAGGAATCTGTAGGTGATTCCAACGAACACTCACTCAAGTATGAGAATCTTAGTTGCAGCCATTTGTGATTTTGTGTCATACTCCTCTGGGCCTGCCCTTCAAGCACCGGCACTGGGGCCACCTGCCTGTGTAAACACCAGGACTGTCCTCGAGGGTGGTAGAGGCAGAGGGCAGAGAGCCACTGGAGGGCACCTCGGAGCCCCTGTGTTCCACCACATGTCCTTTCTTTACAACTGGCCCCGGGGGAAGCTGCTACCTTGTTGAGTCTAGAAAACCAAAGTGATTATTTGTTAACGTCCAAAGCTCCCATTTTGCAATAAGGAAAAGTAGACCCAGAAAAAGAAAGTGATTTCCGGAAAGTCACACAAACGGTGTGCAAACTGGGCCTGGAGAGCGTAAGGACTGATTCGCTAGACACACTGGTTATGTTTTTTGTTGTGTGTTTATTTTATTTGTTTTTTAAAAAATAATTTAAAACTCACAGAAAAGTTGCGGGTATCACACTAAGAATTACCATGTACTCTTAGCCCATAGACCTTGTTTAAGTTTTGCCAGCTGTCCCGAGAATGACCTTTATAGCAAAAGGATTCAATCCAGGATCATATGTTGTACTTAGTTATCATGTCTCTTTAGTCTCCTATCTAGAAGAATTCCTCAGTCCTTTCTTGACCTTTATGTCGCCTTTAACATTCTTTAATATTACAGGCCAGTTAATTTGTAGACTGTCTCTAGTTTCAGGTTTGTCTGATGTCTCCCATGATTAGATTCAGGTGATGCACGGAAGTGATGCTGTGGTCCTTTTACTGTATCCCATTAGGTGGAACATGATGACATGGCTTTGTCCTATTACTGGTGATGTTAAGTTTGATCGTTTATTTATTTATTTATTTTTAGAAGTGCCTTTTTTAAAAGAAATTCATTTATTTATTTATTTTCGGCTGCGTTGGGTGTTGGTTGCTGCGCGTGGGCTTTCTCTAGCTACGGCGAGCGGGGCTACTCTTCGTTGCGGTGCGCGGGCTTCTTGTTGCAGTGCCTTCCCTTGTGGCGGAGCACGGCCTCTAGGCGCGCAGGCTTCAGTAGTTGTGGCATGTGGGCTCAGTAGTTGTGGCTCAAGGGCTCTAGAGCGCAGGCTCAGTAGTTGTGGCGCTTGGGCTTAGTTGTTCCGCAGCATGTGGGATCTTCCCGGACCAAGGCTCGAACCTGTGTCCCCTGCATTGGCAGGCAGATTCTTAACCACTGCACCACCAGGCAAGTCCCAGTTTGATCGTTTATTAAGGTGGTGTCTGCCAGGCTTCTCTATTGTAAAGTAGTCACTCTTTATCCATGTGTAATTTTCTTTTTAACATCTTTATTGGAGTATAATTGCTTTACAGTGTTGTGTTAGTTTCTGCTGTATATCCATTTGTAATTAATAAGCATCTTGTGAGGAGATCTTGTGCAATTATGTAATATTCCACTCCTCTAAATTTCACCCATGGTTTTAATGTCCATTGATAATTTCCTCCTTGAATTAATTATTATTATATGGTTGCCAAACAGTGGCTTTTTACTTCCATTATTTTTCTTACATTTATTAGTTGGCATTAACTTGTTAGAAGCTGTTTTCTCTTCTCCTTACCTGTTTGTTTATTTATGTCAATATGGACTCATGGATTCTTATTACATTCAGTGGGTTGTAATCCATTATTACTATGATTTGTTTTGACGCTCAAATTATCCCAGATTTGATCAGTGGCAGTGCCTTCAAGCTGGCTTCTGTGTTCTTTTGAAATGTTCCTATTATTTTTTGAATACATTCTTACTTTCTGGCACAGAAAGATGTTCCAGACTTATCACAAGAGTCCTGATTCCTTTTAATGGAGAATGGTACACTTATTTCTAATGGCAGTCTCTACTCCCAGGAGATCTCAATGGACAGAGCTTGGATTTTAAAAATATATATGGGGGCTTCCCTGGTGGCACAGTGGTTGAGAATCCACCTGCCGATGCAGGAGACACGGGTTCGTGCGCCGGTCCGGGAAGATCCCACATGCCACAGAGCGGCTGGGCCTGTAAGCCATGGACGCTGAGCCTGTGCGTCCGGAGCCTGTGCTCCGCAACGGGAGAGGCCACAACAGTGAGAGGCCCGCATACCACACACACACACACACACACACACACACACACACACACACACACACACACACACTATATATATATATATATATATATATATATATATATATATATATATATAGTACATACAAAGTTACACATACACACACGCTTTACAGTTGAATTGAGTTTGCGTCTGAGTTCACACTGATTCCCCCAATTCCAACCAACATCTAGAGTTCCTGTTTTTCATTTTATAACTCTTTTCTCTGACAGTTGAGAAACCTGGCTCCCACTAACCTCAGTATACAATATTTACTTATTTGCCCAATTCCCTTGTTTGTGGCCAATTTCTTGACCCCCACAGGGCTGCCACCCTGCTCAGCTGTCTTCCTCACATGAGCGCCAACATCTCCGCCAGGCCGTGGTCTGCGCGGCCATGCCTAATGATGGAATTACTAAGGAGGGAGGAAGCAAAGGAGGGAGCTGGGAGGTGAGGGGTGGGGAGGGAGACATTATATTTGAAGCAAAAACACTCCCGTTATTTTATATCCCTCTCTGTGTGCTGCAGCAAATATAGGAAAGGACAAGATGATGAGAAAAGAAAGGATGTGAACTGTCCCTACCCTAGGGGGTTGCAAATTGAATAGTCAGGGAGAAATTCTTTCTGAATGCTAAGAGCGGAAACACCCAGTGGGCTCACCACCCAGGCTCACCGTGCACACATCTGGCTTCCACCTGGGACTGGTCCTCACTGGTGAACTGGCTGTAGCATGCCCATCTCCCGTGCGCCCCTAGGCAAGTCATCCAACTCCCTGGTTCATCTAAGTGATGACCCTTCCCCACCCCACCCCCTCACCAGCACTTACTCATGATAAGAGACGCTCCAGAATTTACAAAGAATAAAGAGCCCTGTAAATGTAATGGGTTATTATTATAGTTGTATCAGGATATCAGATCAGCTGCCTAAATGGAGATCCCAAATAACTGGGGCTTAAACAAAACAGAAGTTTCATTACTCTCTCGTATAGTAACATAGCTGTAAGTGGACCACGGCTGGTTTGCTGACTGATGGGGCTGTTCCATGGGATTAGAGACCCATACTCCTTCTACCTTGTTGATCCAACATCTTTAGGGTGTTGTCCTTGTCCACAGGGCCAAGATACTCATCACTACCTCTTTGCTCAAGTACCCAGGAAGGGAGAAAAGGAGGAGTAGAGGGCATGCCCTGCTCCTTAATGTGAACCTGGAAGTTGCATAATCCCATTGGCCAGAACTTTGTCACGCCTACCTTCAAGGTCAAATCTTTGTCTTCTTGTTGCAATGCCTTCCCTTGTGGCGGAGCATGGCCACAAGCATGAGTGGCTAATAATCAGAGGTTTTATTAGGGCACAGCTGTATAAATTGGCTCTGTTTCTGGTCACAAGGTAATCCCTGTATTTTCTGGGCTCCTCATATAATGGCCTCTGCAAAGTCCAGATGTGTCTCTGCCACAGACAGCAGAGCCAAGATTTGCAGGACTTGGACCTTATACAATTTTGGAGAGAGGAAGGAAAACTCTTACCAAGAAAAAGAGAGAAAATAATGAAACAAAATTAGGTATGAGAGTGATTACGTAGAATGAGAAAATAAATCACAAATTACAAAACTTAAAAGCTGACAAATACCACAACATCACAAAATTCAGAAAAATAGTATAATATGTTTATTATTTAAATACCTGACAGTCCTCTCTAAAACTTTTTCCCTGCATTCTCCGACTGTGCACTTTTTGGATGTGTCTGAATATGACAATAATTTTGTGCTATTTTCTAGCCAAAAAAACCAGAAACATAATTCAGTCTTTCTTTCAAAATGGTTGACTAAAATTTTTTATATTATTGAGAGTTTAGGAAAGTTTCTTTCTGCTTCAATTCATTATTGGTAATGTCATATAAACTTTTAGAATTATGATTAACTTTGGGAAAACCTCTATCAAATTTCTTTCATATATGCACTAGAGGATCTCGGGGCATTTCAAGTTATTTGGGTGTGTGTGCAATAACTAATCTTAGATACTGTTTGAAATAATAATGCTCATTAACCAGTTTGTTGACAATGTCCTAATTGTAATGGCTTATTATTAACTTTTTATATTTTCATGAGTCGGCATTTGGGGGGATGCAGAAAACATACAACATACACACAGGTGTACTAGCTCTTTTAGTACTGCTTACAAGATTGTGCCCATAAACACAAGGATTCCTATAAATTCTCTTTTGCACAAGTTCCATCAAAAAGAGGGAAAAAAATGAATGGTGTTTGTGATTATATGCACTATGTCATGTACATTCCTGACAGGAGGGAACTTCCATGTTGATCAGGCATTGATGAGAACCAAACAGTCCACTTACACTGTTTTGCATGTCTGACAACTGGAAGAATTTTCTACAGACCAGCTTTTGGCTTTGTAAATTTCAGACCTTGTCTCTCCCTCACTACCCACCAATGTCTGGTGCCAGGCACTGGGGGACGCTTTGTTATCAGTTTATGGTCTCTGGCCCTGAACCTTCATGTTTTGCCACCATTGTGGGCGAGTTGGCAGAGTGAGTGATGAGAGCATTCCTGGCAGCCCTTCCTACACTAGGTTAGCTAGCGATATTTATCTAGACATTTATCTATACATCTAGACTGCGAACCACCTAAATATATCCCATTAAACCAAACTAAATGTCCCCAACTCAACTTCCTTCCTTTTAGCTAGATCTAAAAATGCATGCAGCCATGTCTTGATGGTATAAGGGAATTAGGAATGAATGGAGACAGTGGTTTTAAGTGACTACGGTAAAAATATCTTACTTTTAGAAATTTCGTTTTCAATTGTATTTATATTTTGGCCGCGAGGCTTGCAGGATCTTAGTTCCCTGACCAGGGATTGAACCTGCGCCCTTTGCAATGAAAGCTCAGAGTCCTAACCACTGGACCACCAGGGGATTCCCCCAATTTTATTGAGATTATAATTGACATACAGCACTGAATAAGTTGAAGGTGTACAGCATAATGACTTGACTGACACACATCATGAAATAATTTCCACAATAAGTTTAGTGAACATCATCATCTTATATAGATACAAAAATTGAAGAAATAGAAAAAAAAAACTTTTCCTTGTGATGAGAATTCTTAAGATTTACTCTCTTCACGACTTTCATATATAACATACAGCAGCGTTAATTGTATTTATTGTGTTGTAACATTACATCCCTAGTACTTAGTTATCTTCTAACTGGAATTTGTACCTTTGACTACATTTATCCAACCAGGTTCCCCGCCACCTCCCCACCTCCCCGCAACCGGTAACCACAAATCTGATCTCTCTTTCTGTGAGTTTGTTTCTTCATTTTGCAGTATAACTGACCTACCACACTATGTTACTTCCTGGTACACAACATAGTGATTCAATGTTTCTATACATTTCAAAATGATCACCACAAAAACTCTAGTTACCATTTACTTTTAGAATTTTTAAAGAAACATACGCCTATATGATTACATTGTCAGGGCCTCTCACTGGACCCTGCAAGCAGGGTGTCTTGGGGTTTAAGCTTCAGTATCTTCATAGTAAATCCACCTCAGCCCCCTTAGGTGTAGGCAGAGATTTTATGGCAGTGATTGAAGATAGGAAGCAACTTTGCATTCCCCTTTGTACCCTTGCCCTGCTTTTCCTGCTCTCCCCTCCATACCACTTCCCCTACAACATGCGTTCTGAAGACTTCTCTCCTTCTGATAAAGAGAGTAGGCAACAACAGTATCACCATAGATAAATTCCTTAATGTGAACCTTTTTTTTTTTTTTTTTTTTTGCGGTATGCGGGCCTCTCACTGTTGTGGCCTCTCCCGTTGCGGAGCACAGGCTCCGGACGTGCAGGCCTAGCGGCCATGGCTCACGGGCTTACTTGCTCCGCGGCACGTGGGATCCTCCCGGACCGGGGCACGAACCCGTGTCTCCTGCATCAGCAGGCGGATTCTCAACCACTGCGCCCCCAGGGAAGCCCTATGTGAACCTTTTTAAATTGTAAGATTAAAACCTGCCAAGTCAATGAATCTGAAATAAATAAATGAACATATACACATATGTTCACATGCACGTGAAATTAAACAATACCTAGGTATTGAGCCACTATTAAGAATGGGCAGTAAGAGCTACCCAACCCATCTTGGGACTGTGCCCAGCTCCTGTTCAAAGGCAGCATTCATGGAAGGCTGAGCTTCTCCAGAACGTTGCTGCTTAGCCTGTGGGGTGTATGTGTGTTTGTGTGTGTATATATGTGTGTGTGTGTGTGTGTGTGTGTACACTCATATGGGCACACACAGGTATACACACCCATGCTACACATCAGGTACTGTGTAGAATGTGTGCTCTATTTGGCTGGCAATCTTCCCTTTCAAAGATGCTTTTGGGGACTTCCCTGGAGGCACAGTGGTTAAGAATCCACCTGCCAATGCAGGAGACCCCGGTTCGAGCCCTGGTCCAGGAACATTCCACATGCCACGGAGCAGCTAAGGCCATGCACCACAACTACTGAGCCCGCACACCACAACTACTGAAGCCTGTGTGCCTACAGCCTGTGCTCCGCAACAAGAGAAGCCACTGCAATGAGAAGCCCGCGCACCACAAGGAAGAGTAGCCCCTGCTCACCACAACTAGAGAAAGCCCGCGCAGCAATGAAGACCCAATGCAGGCAAAGATAAATAAATAAACTTACAAAAAAAAAAAAGATGCTTTTTGAACACGTGCTTCCTCACACAGCCCTGTGTTCGGTCTCTCTCCGAAGAGGATGAAGAGTTTCTAGATCCCACATATTCACACAGACATTCATTTTTGATGCCAAGCCTGTGTGACCTCCCTTTCTCAAGCCAGTGCCAACCCTGGAATATAGCTGATTAAAAAAACACCTTTATTTAAAACAGGCATAAAGTCTAATGACACAATTAGGCTGCTCTCACAGGAGGGAATTTAAATGCATGGGGCTGGCCTTCCTTCCTTCCTTCCTTCCTTCCTCTCTACAGTTCTCTCTGTCTCTGTCTCTGTCTCTGTCTCTCTGTCACTGGAGCCACTGGCCCACAGTGGGGGAATCAGTACTTTAAAAAGAAAACAGGGCGGGGTGGGGGATAAATTCGGAGTTTGGAATTAACATATACAAAATAGATAAACAACAAGGACCTACTGTATAGCACAGGGAACTATATTCAATATCTGGTAATAACCTATAATGGAAAAGAATCTGAGAAAGAATCGATTTGTATACATGTATAACTGAATCACTTTGCTGTACACCTGAAACTAACACAACATTGTAAACAAACTATATTTCAATAAAATAAAAGAAAAAAATCTCAAAAACAAAAAAACAAAGAAAACACCATTTTTTTATCTTTTGAGAAAGAAATGGTAATATATTTTACCTGTCTACATTTTTAATGAAGAACTAATCATTTATAAGTTTACATGTAAAACATATAGTTTTTTATGTAAAACTAATAGCAAACATATAAAAAAGTTCTACAGTTTGGCTGGTTTTGTACTTGGCTGGTTAAGATACTTTTAGAGAGAGAGAGAAATGGGTTTGCAGAAAAGAGATAAAGAAAGATGTGAGAGAGTTATCCAAGGCCATCATCTAGAAAACACCGTACCAGGAAAGGACCACGAACAAGAGCGATGAAGTGGTGGGAGATGAGCAGGAACCAGCAGAAAGAACTTTGTGCTCAGGCACCAGACACAACCCTCCAGGGTCCTTGGAGCTAAAGCAAGTGGAAGCTGACCTTTGAATCCTTTTGACTCATGCAAGTACTTCAATGCCATCTCTGCAAAGAAAAAGAGGTTTTCTGCTTTTATTATTACATATTTAACTTTTGAAACTTCATGCTCAGAAAAATGGTTTATTTCCCCAGGGAATTCTAAAAGTTTTGCTAGCACTGGAAGGCATGACTTGTGTTTCAGAGATCCTCTTCCCTACCGAACAAGGCTGTCAGAGGAGCAGTACCACAGTTCCCCTTGATCTGCAGAAGCTGTTCACTCATCTTTGTTTTTGCAGAGATCAGGGCTGTTGTATGCCACAGTCGTTGCCCGTGGCCCTTTCCCCTTATCAAACTCAACCCACATTCTGATTGCATTTCATTCTAGTTGCAAGAGATGCAGTGGAAACGATAATAAAAATCAGTTCAGTGAAAACGACCCAAAGGAATAAAGTGATTTTTGCCCTCAGTTCAGCAGGGAAGAGGCGCTTGTCACTCCCAGCCTCTTCTCAGCAAGCAGAGCCCCGACCAACTCCTTACAGCTCCCAGGGGAACTGCAGAGCTCCCAGGCCGCCCACAGTCAATTTGCTTTACAAAGAGAAAATAATTCTTCGGGAGCTGTAGAAAGCCTGCATTCCATCTGAAAAGTGGGGGGAGGGAGGGTAGCAGTGAAATATTTTAAAAGAGAGCTAGAAAATGGAGGGGGATATGATATCCCCAAATACTCAAACTAATATGCACTCGCATACACCCTCACACACACTTATTCAAACCCCTGTTCCCAATTAGAAAATGGAATCCAGTTTAGGAAGGATAATTTACAATATTCTTCAATTCATTAGTGAAATGCAGGATTATAATCATGGTGTTTCAGAAAGGAAGGGAGATTCATTCATTCATTCATTCATTCATTCATTCAGCGACTACTTGCTGAACACCTACAAGGAGTAAGGCGTTATGCTAAGCATCACTCCCATAAATAATTCCTCACCACCACCTATCTACCATTTCTCCCCATTTCCACTGCTGCTTCCCCTCCCCCATCAAATCCTGCTCAGGATGCTGCAAGTCTCCTAACTGGTCTGTCAGCTTCTGTCTTTGCTTCCACCTTCCCTCCTGCCCTCCATGGTACATTCTCCACACAATAGCCAAAAAGATATTTCATAGCAAAGAGTTTATATTTAAAATGTAAAATAAAATCATACGACTCCCCTGCTTAAAACTCTCCAATTGCTTTATGTTACCCTTTAAAAACTAGGCTTTTTACAACCATCTATAAGGTCCTACACAATCTAACTCCTGTCTATACTTTCTTACAATCTTGTATCATTCTTCCCCCCTTCAAAATACTCTGCAGCTACACTGGCACTTCTAATGTTTTCTTTTGTCCCTCAGATATGCTATGCTTGTTCCCTGCTCAGGGCCTTTGCACTTGCTATGTCCTTGTCTTGGGATGCCTTTCCCCCAGACTTGTAGATGGCTGGCTCCTTTTCACCATTCAGGTCTCACAGCAAATGTCACCTCAGTGAAGTTTTCCCTGGCCACCCAGTCTAAATTGGCTGCCCTTTCTATGCCATTACGTTTTTAAATTTATTTGCTAAAAGCATAGCACTTACCATTATCTGAAGGTATTTTATTTATTTGACTGTTGAGATAATAGTTCTCAGTGTGGTCCCAGGACCAGCAGTTTTAGCATCACCTGGGAAATTATTAGAAGTGCATAGTCTCAGGCCTTACTCTAGACCTACTGCACTGGACATTCAGAGGGTGGAGACCAGAGATCTGTATTTTTACAAACGCTCCAGGTGATTCTGAGGAAAATTAAAGTTGGAGAACCACTGGCTTATAATGATTATTGCTTCTCTCCCTCGTTCCCCCCCCCACCGCACTCCCCCATTTCCCCCCCCCCGCCCCCCGCCAAATGGAAATCCAAGAGAATGGAAATCCATCCGTCTTGTTCAGCACAGAGCTACTAGCACCAAACACATAGCTGACACTCAATAAATCGTTGAATGGTGACAGACTGAATGAATGATGGAACTGGTGCCCTGAGTTCTGTGTCTCAGGGGCCACATGGCAAACAGCCCAGTGGAACCAGGCCCCAGGGATCTGTACACAGCCTTCCACAAGAGCTTTTATCTGTATAACACATTGATCTTGCAGGCTAGATAAGCCTGAACAAGGAGTTCTGAGGTTGAAGAAACGCTTGAAAACTATGGTTCAAAGTGTTATTAATTACAGTTTGGAAACTAGGAGCATGTTCCATGTTCAGAGAACCAGACGGTTTGTAAATTGTAACCAATTAGAGGGCAAGGATAATATCCCTTTCTTTTTTTTTTTTTTTTTTTTTTTTTTGCGGTACCCGGGGCCTCTCACGGTTGTGGCGGAGCACAGGCTCCGGACGCGCAGGCTCAGCAGCCATGGCTCACGGGCCCAGTTGCTCCGCGGCACGTGGGATCCTCGCGGACCGGGGCACGAACCCGTGTCCCCTGCATCGGCAGGCGGACTCTCAACCACTAGCGCCACCAGGGAAGCCCCTCCCTTTCTTTTCAATTCTGTATAGTTCTTACCACATTGATCCTGGAGCAGGCTGCTGATTGACAAAGTGGCTTTGTCTTCCCTCCATCTTTTTGCTTTATATCAATCCTGGAATTAAAAAAAAAAAAAAAAAAAAAAAAGCTCTAAACCAATTTATCCTGCCTCCAGCAGTTTCTAAAAGCTTTCAGATTGAAACACCAGGTCAACCCCCAGCCCAGATCAGAGAGGAAAAACACCATCTTTGCAAAGGACATTGAACTTTAGAAAAGGTTAGATCAACAAGGAGAACAATGGAAAGGCCTTGGGAACCTCTTCTTAGAAATAATAATACTCTGGCTTGAAGCAAATATTATGCGCCAGCCACCATGCTGGGTACTGGAGTTACAAAGACCAAGAGAGTAGTGTTCATGTCTTCAAGGAGCTTGCAATCTGGAGGACGGACAGGCACGTACACAGAGCAGAGTTGGTGCTGAGGTGATGACTGACTACATAGTTTTGCAAGGGCAAGATTCCTGGAGACGTGGTATCTGAACAGATCTGGAAAGCTGTGTCTCGTTGGGTAGGCAAGAAAGGGCAATCCAGGCAGAGGAGACAACAAACGTGAAAGCACAGAATTGAAAAAGGGCAGGGAAGGATTCAAAAATGGTTAAGAGAGGGCTTCCCTGGTGGCGCAGTGGTTGAGAGTCCGCCTGCCAATGCAGGGGACACGGGTTCGTGCCCCGGTCCGGGAAGATCCCACATGTCGCGGAGTGGCTGGGCCCGTGAGCCATGGCCGCTGGGCCTGTGCATCCGGAGCCTGTGCTCCGCAACGGGAGAGGCCACAGCAGTGAGAGGCCCACGTACCACAAAAGGAAAAAAAAAAAAAAAAAAAAAAAAAAAAAAAAAAAAAAAATGGTTAAGAGAAATGACTGAATTAGTTACAAGATATTTATAGGTATTTGGAGAAATTTACATACTGACTGCCTATTTGATATTAAAGTTTACTGTTAATTTTTAAAGGTATGTTAATGATTTGTGGTTATGTTGTAAAAGAATTCTTATCTTTTGGAGATACATATTGAAATATTATTGCTGGATAAAAGGATATGGTATCTGGAATTTGCTTCAAAATAGTATGGGGAAGGGCAAGAGAGGGTAGGAATAAAGTTGAAAAAAGGTTGGCCCTAAATGCTTGTTGAAACTGGGGATGGATACATGGGAGGTCATAAAACTATTTTTCATATTTCTGTATATTTGGAATTTTTTATAATCATAGAGTTCGGGGAGTGGGGAGAGAGAGAGACTGCCTAGCACTGTTACTACCATTGTAATAAGCATTCAACAAATATTTGCTACTTTTCTTGCTCTCTTTGATGTGTCATTAGATGTGATCACCATACTATTACTTATAGGCACAAGCTGGAGGAAAAAGCTAAACTAGCCTTTTTCCTAACCCCAGCCCTGCTTCCCAAAGATACTGTGTTACCCACTGTTTGACGCAAGGGCCACAAGAGTTGCCCTTCCTTACTGTTATGCATGGGAGGGGTGGTCGATCTCCAAAGTGAATGCAGGTTTACTTCCAGGGAATCCTGTTGAAGGCCAGCCTGAGAGATGAGACACACTTGATTATGGCTCTGCTGGAGCTCCAGCTCCTGGGCTCACAGAGGGACAGAAAGGTCAGCCTCCTCAGGGTGTGCCTTTCTCTTTTACAAGGACTGAGCTCAGGCAGGCAAGCAGCATCCCTGGGGAATCTTCTGCACATGGGTGTAGCTAGGACACAGGCCCTAAGTGAAGAGAGGGTCTTTGGGGAACTTCAGTGGAACATAGACGGAGAGGAAGCTCCTTCTCCTGGACTCTTGGGACTACAACATACCATCATACCATTTAGGCAAAACTAATAAAATAGAAAATGATTGTGGGAGGAGGAGGATAGAATATACCCATTGCTTTTTTCCAAAAGAAGTCTCGATGAAAAATTGGAATACCCAAGCAGGGGTGAACTGCTTTACAAGTAGAATAGATGACCGACCCACTCTTGGCTGATTTGAGGGGCCTCATGGTTGACTTTCTGAAAACAAGTTCCTTAAACACCACAGAGGGCTTCCCTGGTGGCGCAGTGGTTGAGAGTCCGCCTGCCAATGCAGGGAACACGGGTTCGTGCCCCAGTCCGGGGAGACCCCACATGCAGTGGAGCGGCTGGGCCCGTGAGCCATGGCCGCTGAGCCTGCGTGCCCAGAGTCTGTGCTCTGCAACGGGAGAGGCCACGGCAGTGAGAGGCCCACGTACCGCAAAATAAATAAATAAATAAATAAAACACCACAGAGTCTGGAAATATTACCATTAGAGAGTATTTCTTTGGTATTAAAATTCACAGGAGGGGAAATACATTGTGTACTTATTAGTTACAATTATTATCCGTGATTTTCTGCTAATAATGTCTTAAATTCATGTGTTATCTTGAAGTTTACTTTTATTTACCTTATCTCATACAGTTCTCATGGGGGACCTCTACATTAGCAGGTAATATTCTTTTCATTTTCTCCCAGATCTTATAGCTACTGGGGCTTGAATTAAACTTTTTAACTTCCAGAATAAATCTCTTCTCTAAATGTTTCAGTTAACTATTGCTGGATAGCAAACTACCACCAAACTTTATTAATTCTCAAACTTTTGTGGGTTGCCTGGGTAGCTCTAATTTTGCCTGGAGTCACTCTTACAACTGCATCTGACTGGTGGCTGGGCTGCGGCTGCAAGCTGGGGTTCCTTGCTTCTCCCTGGCCTCTCCCCATGGCTAGCTTGGGCTTCTTCACAGCATGGTGGTGGTAGATTAGTTGGGCTTCTTACCTAGCAGCAAGCTTCCAAGAATGAAAGTGGAGGTTCTAAGGCCTCTTAAGACCTGGACTCAGAGACTTGGAACACCACTTTTACCGCATCCCATCGATCAAACCAAGATACAAGGTCAACCCAGATTCAAAGAGAGAGGAAACAGACTCTCTTTTGATGGGAGGCGTGGCAAGAAGTATTTTAAAGGGGTATGGACACAGGGAGGTAGGATTTATCGGGAATCATTTTTCCTTCTTTCTTTTAAAAAAATAAGCCTTATTTTTTAGAAGAGTACTTTATGAATCAATATCAATATATTATTAGCTAAAGTCCATACTTTATTCAGATTTCCTTGGATTTTGCCTAATGTTCTCTGTTCCAGGATCCCATCCAGAATATTACATCACATTTAGTCAGCATGTCTCCTTTGACTCCTTTTGGCTGTCACAGTTTCTCAGACTTCCCTTGGTTTTTTTTTGTGGTACGCGGGCCTCTCACTGTTGTGGCCTCTCCCATTGCGGAGCGCAGGCTCCGGACGCGCAGGCTCAGCGGCCATGGCTCACGGGCCCAGCCTTCCGAGGCATGTGGGATCTTCCCGGACCGAGGCACGAACCCACATCCCCTGCATCGGCAGGCAGACTCTCAACCACTGCGCCACCAGGGAAGCCCTCCTTGTTTTTGATGACCTTGACAAGATTACTGGTCAGGTATTTTGTAGAATGGTCCCTCTACTGGGCTTTATTTGATGGTTTCCTTGTGATTAGATTGTGGGTTTGGGGGCAGCTGGGGCTATAGGCTTTGGGGAAGAACACCACAGAGGCAAAGTGTCATTGTCATCACATCATATTAACGGTACGTACTATTAACATGACTTTTCACTGTTGATTTGACCTTGATAACCTGGCTGACGTAGTGCTTCTCCACTGTGAAGTTACTCTTTCTGACCTTCTTTCCACTGTGTTCTTCGGAAGGAATTCACTTTGTACATCCCACATTTAAGTGGGGGAGAGTTATGTTCCCTATATTTGAGGGTAGAGTATCATCTACATAAATTATTTGAAATTCTTCTGCATGGGAAATCTGTCTCTTCTTCCCCATTTATTTATTTTTTAATCATTTATTTATGTCAGTGTAGACTCACAAAATTTATTTTATACTTTGGATTGTTTTGTTGTTCAAATTATTGGAAGCCATTTTTTTTTTCTTTTTCTATGAGTTATTTTTCACACACACACACACACACACACACACACACACACTGTATTTTATTTTTACAAGAGATAAATAAACTGACACCAAACATTGTAAATGGATGACCACAACAAAAGCAACAATGATTGCAATTACCAAACACGAAACACGCTCATGCTATGTCATCATATTGACATTCAGTCCAGTCATCCTCCACTGTAACAGCTCCTTTACTTTGCAGTGAAAATTGATTTGTATATTTTTGCCTCTGAGTCCTTGTGGGATTTTTTTTTTTTTATTCAAACAGAAAGTCACAAAAATTATAATCATCCTCATCAGTTCACTCAGTCCCATGTAATTAATTTTTTTATCTTGATTTTTTGTTAGCACTTTTATGAATTTATCAGTTTTCCATTAGAGTTCTGAAAATGCTTATTCATTCAGTTCAGCAGTAGAGTCAGTTACCAGAAACCTGTACTTGTCAGAGTCTTTTCCATGAATTCTTTGAAGATGAAACCCTTTTATAGGAACATTTTTGCAAAAGCATCAGAGTACACCCAGAACTGTCTGTAAATGACAAAAAACTTACAAATGACCACGGTTAAAGATTTGATGAAAGTTCATAATAATGCAATTGACAAGGAAATTTAGTTATTTCTGAGATACACATTTTAAAGTAATAACTAGAATTATGACTTATAACATTATACCAGAACATATAAGATTTTTAGAAATTTCATGTAATGTCTGAAACATTTATATTAACATATTTCCATACAAATAACCCAAAGGAAGTTTAGTATTAGTTGTTTTTTTGTTTGTTTGTTTGTGTGTACTGCAGGTTCTTATCAGTCATCAATTTTATACACATCAGTGTACACATGTCAATCCCAATCGCCCAATTCAGCACACCACCATCCCCACCCCACTGCGGTTTTCCCCCCTTGGTGTCCATACGTTTGTTCTCTACATCTGTGTCTCAACTTCTGCCCTGCAAACTGGTTCATCTGTACCATTTTTCTAGGTTCCACATACATGCGTTAATATACGATATTTGTTGTTCTCTTTCTGACTTACTTCACTCTGTATGACGGTCTTTAGATCCATCACGTCTCAACAAATGACTCAATTTCGTTCCCTTTTATGGCTGAGTAATATTCCACTGTATACCAAACTTCTTTATCCATTCGTCTGTCGATGGGCATTTAGGTTGCTTCCATGACCTGGCTATTGTAAATAGTGCTGCAATGAACATTGGGGTGCATGTGTCTTTTTGAATTATGGTTTTCTCTGGATATATGCCCAGTAGTGGGATTGCTGGATCATATGGTAATTCTATTTTTAGTTTTCTAAGGAACCTCCATACTGTTCTCCATAGTGGCTCTATCAATTTACATTCCCACCAACAGTGCAAGAGGGCTCCCTTTTCTCCACACCCTCTCCAGCATTTGTTGTTTGTAGATTTTCTGATGATGCCCATTCTAACTGGTGTGAGGTGATACCTCATTGTAGTTTTGATTTGCATTTCTCTAATAATTAGTGAGGTTGAGCAGCTTTTCATGTGCTTCTTGGTCATCTATATGTCTTCTTTGGACAAATGTCTATTTAGGTCTTCTGCCCATTTTTGGATTGGGTTGTTTGTTTCTTTAATATTGAGCTGCATGAGCTGTTTATATATTTTGGAGATTAATCCTTTGTCCGTTGATTTGTTTGCAAATATTTTCTCCCATTCTGAGGGTTGTCTTTTCGTCTTGTTTATGGTTTCCTTTGCTGTGCAAAAGCTTTGAAGTTTCATTAGGTTCCATTTGTTTATTTTTGTTTTTATTCCTATTACTCTAGGAGGTGGATCAAAAAAGATCTTGCTGTGATTTATGTCAAAGAGTGTTCTCCCAATGTTTTCCTCTGGAAGCCATTTTTAATCATCTATGCCACTACACTACAGGAATAGAATAAGGATTTCTAAAAACTTAACAAAAATATTACATATAGAGAGAAAAATTATACAAACCTCAAGCATACTTGCCCGATGAATTTTCAGATACACTCATGTAATCACCTAGATAAAGGAACAATGATTCTAGCTGTCCAGAAGCTCCCCTCATCCTGCCTGCCCGTCTTTAGCCCTCCGAGGGTAAACACTATTCTGCCTTCTGATGGCATCCATCCCTGTGGTCTGCTGTTGTACTCTATATAGATGGAATTATACAGTACGTACTCAGTTTATCCCTGGGTTTCTGTCACTCAGCATTATGTTTGTGAGATTCACCCACGTTGTTACACTTTGTCGTGGGGCAGGCATTCTCACTGGGCATTTTTCAACTCTAGGCCTCCCCACCCCAAGATTCTGAAATGGGCCATGTTTCCCAGACTTATTTCATTGCAGTCTTAGGTTGGGATTCTCAAAAACAGGCTCTGAAACCAGAAAGTAAATGCACATAGTTTATCGGGAGTTGATCTCAGGAAGCGCTGGTCACGGAGTGAGGAAGGAAACACAGAAGAGGGGAAGCCAGGCAGACGAGTTAACCAGCAACCCGAGCTCAGCCCCACAGGGTTCTCCACCGGGTCCTCCCTGGGAGTCCTCCCTGGGGGTCCTCCACGGGGGCTCCTGCAGGGGTCCTCCACTGGGGGTCCTCGAAGGGATCCTCCAGGAGATTGTGCAGCACTTGTTACAGAGCTGTCCCCCAGAGAAGCAAAGAAACTAGGGTATTTATACACCAACTCCTTTCAGTTATTGCTTGAGAGCTGAGTACGTTAACAGCCTGGCAATTGCAGCCTGCCCGCAGTGTGGGTTAAATACGCGCCTATGGCCAGAGAAAGCCTAGAGGCACAGGGTTGCAGGTGCCACAGGAAACAGCCATCAGAGTGAGGGAGGCCAATGTCAAGGGAATTGGGAGCAGCACAACCGTCACACCTCGTTCCACCCTGACCTACTCATATCCCACATTAAGTCCATTTTGTCATGGACGCTTTAAAGTGGTAGCCAGCAGCGATGTCTAAAATAAATTTAATTGACAGGAAGGATGGGAGGGAGGCTCAGGAGGGAGGGGATATAGGTATACATATAGCTGATTCACTCTGTTGTACAGTAGAAACTAACACAACATTGTAAAGCAATTATAATCCAGTAAAGATGGAAAAAATAAATAAAATGTGGATAGTATACATGAAAAGAAATTAATTGACAGATATGCGGCACCTATCAAAGTGATAACAATTTTTAAAAAGTGGCAGCCACAAAGAGTGATTTGGGGATGTGGAGTGAGTATTTTCATGCTTTGACGGTAGAACTCTGTTTATGTTTTGTGGAATGAAATCTGGCAATATCTGTTTAAAACAGGTATTCCAGAGACGATGGATGTTCATTAAACCTCTCATGGTAATCGTTTCATGATGTATGTAGGTCAGATCATTAGGTTGTACACCTTAAACTTATGCAGTGCTGTGTGTCAGTTATATCTCAATAAAACTGGGGAAAAAAGAGGTATGCCATTGCAACTAGTGGATAAGTAAGTTCTGGAAATTTAATGCACAACATAGTGATGATAGTCAATGATACTGTATTATAAACTTCAAAATTACTAAGACTAAATCTGAATTGTTCTCAATACAAAAAGAAGTGATAATTAGGTGACCTGATGAAGGTGTTAGCCAACACTACTGTAGTAATCATAGTGCAATATACAAATACATCATACCAACACATTGTACACCTCAAACTTACACAGTGTTATATGCCCATTATAGCTCAATAAGAAAACTTTTTCATGAAAAGAAAAATTGAGGCTAGTTCATAGAACCAGCCTCAGTTCCTATACCGCACTTGTCCTGTGGCTATACTGTTATTTTATTTATCACCTCCCTCTTCTCCCACTCATTCTGGATCCCCCCTCATCCTCAGTCAACATTTTGCTGGTCTCAGTTACTTGCCTTCCATCCTTGAGGACTACCCAAAGTCCATCCTTGAGGAGTCTGAGTCTTTGGTTACCAAGCCTTTGCCTGAGAACCAAGTGCTCCAATCCAGTAGATCCTCAAATAGGGGGCCATGCTGGTGTTTGGAGTCTCCTGGTATCAGTGTGAACTCAGAGCTTGAAAGATCTGGATATTCCCTTTTCCCCCATTGTTCAGTTATTCTAGTAAATGACCATAAGTTCTTTTGTGGAAAGATTAAGGGAATCACTAGTGTATTGTGGCAGCATTTTAGGGTTCTTCCTCAAAGGGACTTGGCATCTCCTTCAGTTGATGGGCTCTAGGTGTGAGAACAGGCTCAGGTCTGGAAACTGTATAAGGGATTGTGATTTTCCATCGTAGTGGCTGACCTCAGGTTTCTACTCACTTGTATTAGTTTCATATTCCTGCCTAACAAACTACCACAAACTCAGAAGCTTAAAACAAACCCCATGCTATTATCTTACAGCTTCCCTGGGTCAGAAGTCCAGGCATGGCTTAGCTGGATCCTCCACTCAAGGTCTCACAAGGTTGTAATCAAGGTGTCAGATGGGCTACGTTCCTTTCTGGAACTCTTTTCTGGATGGAGCTCCTTCCTGGATCTTATAGTACTCTTCCAAGTCGACATGGTTGTTGGTTGAACTCAGTTCTTTGCAGTTGTAGGACAAAGAGGGCTGCTTCTGGCACAGGCCCTCTCTCTTATAGGCAGTTCACCTTTTAGCAGCTTGCTTCTTCAAGGCCAGCAGGAGGATCTCTTAGTCCAGTTGGCTAAGTCTTTTGTAATGTAACCTAATTAAAGAAGTGACAATCCTATCACCTTCGCCATACTCTATTGTCTAGAAGCAGGCCACAGGTTTTCAAGGGCAGGAGATTATACAAGATGTTAGGAACGGGGGGTAGGTGGCTCACCCTAGCGTGTGTCTGTGTGTCCACCACATTCAATCTTGGTTGTTTTTTTTTTTTTAATGTAAGTTAGGCAAATCCTTATTGCCTCCCCATCTATCTTGTTCCCAGGAATGCCATGGTCTATTAGCCATTGTCCCTTGAATCTGGGATGATCTTGTGACTTGCTTTGACCAATAAAAATGGCAAAAGTGATATTGTGCCAGCTTCAGAGCCTAGGCCTTGAGACTCCTTGCAACTTTGGCCTTTGCCCTCTTGATATGCAGAGATCGTCACTGGACGAGGAAGGTGGTCTAGCCCAGGAAAGGAAAAAAAGCCATGTGGGGGAATACCAAAGTGTCCCAAGCCAACAGCCAATGCCAACTGCAAGCCATGTAAGTAATACCAGCTCGGACCTATCAGCCCAGCTAACTCTGCAGCTGAATGCAGCCACATGAGCAAGCCCAGGCAGAGCTAGAAGAGGAACTACCCAGCCCACCCACAGAGTCATGAGAAATAACAAATCAATGTCATCTTAAACGACTGGTTTTGGAGTGGCTTATTACACAGCAATAGGTAACTGAAATACATATTTCTATACCAACTCCGGTCAATCATTGTTTGGCGGTTGCTCTGAGGCATTAAGACCCTGGCTTTTCTGGTCTGCCTTGCTCCTGAGTCAAGCATGCTCCAGTGATCAGGGAAAGCTCTCAGGCAGAGTCCCAGATGTTTGCAGGAAGAAACTGTCAGCAAATATAGGAACACTGAGTGTTGGGTGGATATGAGGGAGACCAGTCGCGTTTGTTACAACCTCAGAATTTTTTTTTTTTTTGGCAACCTCAGAATTTTTTTCTGCAACTTGTAAACATTATGTGGAATGGGGGTGGGGGTGGGGAGCAGGAGGTTTCTTTGAGGAACCAAGAACATTGGAGTAGATGATGCTTCTGGGAGACATCACCAGCTAGAGGAAGAATTTGCAGAACATAGGGCTGGGGCTATCAGAGACTGAGATTGGGGGCGTATCTTGTTCTTTTCAACTTCTCAGACTCTAAGAGCTCGAGTTCTCCCAGGCTGCTGTCAGACTGCATGCCTAGAATCCCACCTTTTATTTGCTCTCCAATTCCTCTCTGTTGCTCTCTCCCTTCCAGTAGGCAAGCTCACTTGTTATCTCTTGCCGGACTCCTCACTAGCCTCCTACCAACCCAGCTGTCATTCTCACCACTCAACACCTACCTGTCTCCCAGCTGCTGCTGCCTCTGAGCTCCCCACCAACTCCAGATCCTGTCTTGTTCAAATCTAGTTCATTTGGCATTTCTGCCATATCCCATATCAGTATCAGTGCTTTTCCTGTATTACAACTTCTAAACCTTAAGGAGTTTTAAAAAAAGGATTTGTCAAAAAGGATCTCATTGGTGAGATGAAATTATAGGAAATTTCAGGTGTGATTTCCTCCATTTCTGCGTTGCAAGGGAGATTATATTTAGTTGCAATAGAGGTGATATCCTAGGCTGCAGGGTTGTTCCCAGGTACCAAATATGGGTGAATTAACATTTCAAAACATCTTTGGAAGGTAACCAAAGGAAATCTTTTTTTTTTTTTTTTTTTTGTCTGAGCACCCAAAAAGATGGAAGCAAAGTTTGTGTATATGTTAAGATAAGCTGTGTTCCTGTATTTGGAGTATAAGGAAGTGGTTCTACAAGGGACTGACCAAAGATATTTACTTCCAGTTTACTAAGGCCACAAGAGCAAAAATTACAGTGTTTTTTATTAGGTATGCAAAAACACTCAGGGTTAAAATATTCAAATGCAGAAAAACTCATTTTAGAAGAAAACCTGAGTCTTACAACGAAGAGTAGCCCCTGCTCGTTGCAACTAGAGAAAGCCTGCGCTCAGCAACAAATATCCAACGCAGCCAAAGGTAAATAAAAATAAAAATAAATAAATTTATTTAAAAAAAAGAAAACCTTAGTCTTAAACCAAAGATCAGAATACATAGTGTATTATTTACTGCTCCTATGAATTGCAAATGGTTGCAAAATTAAATGAGCTTGTTTCATTTTCCTCATCTTTTTTTTCTGCCTCTTATGACAGCTAGTCAACATTTTTGAGCATCTACCAAAAACTGCCATTCATCTGATCTAATCCTCAGAACAACATCCACTATGCCAGTTAGTTCTAGTTTAAATTCATGACCACACATCCCCAAAGGAGTCTTCAATGCTGCCAAGCAACCCTACTCCACTTCCCCAGCATGTACTCTCACCCATTCTCCAAAACAACAATTTCACACATTCTCTGCTCTCCTCAAATCTCCCACATCCTCTTCCACCTCCTCAGTCTTGCCTACCTCTCCCACTTCTTCCCAGATTCCTCTCCATCTCACTCCATTCTAGATCTTCTCTGTATTCCACTGATAATACCAAACTCTTTCCTCTGCCTTAGGGCCTTTGAAGTTCCCCTTCCCTTACACTGGAATGCTCCACACCCTCATCTTCACAGGGCTAGTTCCTTCTTGTCTTTCTTGTCTTTTGTTTTAGCTCAAATGTCAAATTCTCAGAGAGGCTTTCCTTGTAATCTAAAAGTGCTCCCGCTGTCTTGCACATCAACTTGTTTTATTGTCTTCCAGACATTTATCAACATCTGATGTTATCTTGTTTATTTATTTCTCCCCTATCTCCACTTGAATAAAGCTCCGTGATAGCCTTACCAGGTATGGACTTACCTACCTGGTTTACTTCTGTATTCCCAACATTCAGATCTGAGCCTGTCACATAACAGGCTCAAAATGAATTTTCATTGAGTAAACTATCCCAATTTTTGGTAGATGAGGAAACTGAAGATTAGACAATCTAAACAAATTGCTTAAATTCACTCAGGTAGTAAATGACAAAGTTGGGACTTGAACCTAAATCTTTTTAGGTCCAGGCTGTATCCCCATCTATGTAAAAAATCTCTCTTGCTAGGATGAACATTTGAAAATGTATTTGAGGACTTCCCCGGTGGCGGAGTAGTTAAGAATCTGCCTGCCAATGCAGGGGACACAGGTTCGAGCCCTGGTCCGGGAAGATCCCACATGCTGCGGAGCAACCAGGCTCATGTGCCACAACTGCTGAGTCTGAGCTCTAGAGCCCGCGAGCCACAACTACTGAGCCCACGTGCCACAACTACTGAAGCCCGCGGGCCTAGAGCCCGTGCTCCACAGCAAGAGAAGCCACCGCAGTGAGAAGCCCGTGCACTGCAACGAAGAGTAGACCCCGCTTGCCACAACTAGAGAAAGCCCGTGCGCAGCAACGAAGACCCAATGCAGCCAAAAATAAATAAATAAAATAAATAAATTTATTTTTTTAAAAAATGTATTTGACCTCTGAGGAGTACTTGTGAATGTGGACAGCATTTAAGACAACATCAGAATGAATAGTCAAATTCCTCAGGCAGAAAACCAAGGAGATGCTGAGGACATCTGGCTGGACAAAGCCTGTGGTAACTAAGGAGCAGCACAGCCTGGCTATTCCCAGCTTGCTCCTGGCTGGCCTCCAATTCCTCCGCCTTCCTTCCTGCTTTCTGCATCTCTGAGTCTCTGACCACCTGCCGTTCAGTACAAGGTCTGGTTTTCCCTTCATGCCCACGACGTGAGCTACTTCATGCCTGTCAATAGCATCCAGATTTATGCTTTAGAGAAACTGGAATAGGATATTTTCCATGGGGGTCTATCAACTAAATCTGTGTTTATACAGCAGTCTTAATTTTCAGGAAGTTGCCTTTTTTTTTTGGCAGGAAATGAAAGCCTTGTATTGACTCTTCATTGGTCCTTAAATTGACTTATGAACAAAAGGGGAAGAGGAGGAAACGAGGAGTCTTTTGGCTGTTGCCTTAATCACCATTTAGGGAAATCTTCATATATAGGCTAGAGTCTCTAGGAATGCTAGATTTAAGGGATTATTCACTGGATTTTCTTCAGAAACTGAGATCTAGAGAGGTTATTATATTATCAGTTATTGAATGTTTATATACCTGGCATTATTCTGAGCTCTATGTGTATTTTATCTTTACAACAAACTTATGAAACAGATACTATCAATATTACACCCATTTTCCACATGAGAAAACTGAGGCCAATAAAGTTTTTTTTTTTTTTTTTTAATTTGCCTGAAGTCACACACTTATGTGATGAAATTAGGGTTTCATACACTTAATCTGACTCTGGAGTAGAGGTTCTTAACCACCACCTGTTTTTGTGTTTGCTTGTTTGTTTACTGTGGATTCCTTTGGCAGTTTGTTGAAGCCTATGGACCCCTTCTCAGAATCTCTTTTAACGTGTAAATAAAATACATACAATTACAAAAAAGAAAAAAAATTTACATCGAAATACAGTGATCAGCTTATTAGAAAAATGAATTTGTGATATGGTGGTATAGGTGCTTCACTGTTAATGCCTCACATAACAAGATATAGTGGCAAGTCTAGTAATACTGATATTGTGAAGTTATGATAAATATAAAAATATTTCTGTAATAAAATATGAAAATATCTGAGATTTCTGGTCATGACAAAGTCATAGGTGACAAATCAGTTTAAATTTAGTGAAAATAAAGATGTAATTTTATCTAAGCTAATGGACCCCTCCCTTGGACCCCAGGTTAAGAAACCTGATCTAGAACCTGAGGACATAATGTCCCCTGGAAGACCAGTTACAAAGCCCTCCTAACTGGTTTCCCTGATGCTAATCTCATTTACTCTCCCTGCCCCATCCACTCTCTTCACAGGTTGTCATTCTAAAGGGCTCCTCCTTGGGTCCTTGCTGGACACCCACCCCAGACCTAAGCCCCATAGAGTTTATTACCTTTTCATCTATGTCACTTTAGGGTTTTGCATATATGTTCATGATTGCATGTATGACAATGTATGGTATTTAATTGTTTATAGGTCTTTTTTTACTTTAATATGAGCTACTTGGGAGTAGGGGCTGTGTCTTGCTTATTTATTCATTTATCTGCTTTTTAATTTAATAAAATTATATTGAGCTTCTCCTATTACAAGGTGCTATTCTAGACACTGAAAATATAATAATGAACATGATAGACACAGTCCTTTTCCTCCCTGTTTTGCCATCTTGCACTCATGTCTGGTCCTCAGTGTTTGACTCATGGTTGAAAGATACTAAATTAATCTGTTTAATTGAACTGGATTGACATTTCAAGGTCGTACTTGTCCCTAAGAGAAATATTTCTTGAGACATTCCTTAATCTTCATATCCTCATATAAATTGCCAGGTATACAGCAGACACTGAATAGTCAATTCCTTTCCTTCCCTTTCCTCTTGCTGTCCTAATCACCAAGTATGCTAAAGCTTGTTGCATAGTAGAGAAATGGAAACAGCTGGGTACATAAAAGTTTTGCTGGAAGGAAGAAGAGTTGAGAAAGTTTACTTTTGTCCTCTTTTCTGGTCAGGTATAATATACAAGATACAATAACTAACATTTATTGATGGCTTACAATGTACTAGGTGCTATTCTAAGCACTTTACATCTATTACCTCATTCAGACCTCATAATAACCCTAGTAGAGAGAAGTGAGGCTTAAAAACTTTAAGTGGCTTGCCCAACTTCTGATAGTCAGGTGAGGTAATTCCAACCCAGTCAGTCTGAGTCTGGCACCTCTTTCTGTGTGCAGCCACAGCTGTTGACCAACGTAGAGTCAGAGGCAAGGACTTTGAACAGGATCCACCTACAGCCTGCCTCCTGGTCATGACCTAAGTCAAGGCAAGCATGTTTGTTCTTTTTGAAAAAATTATTTTATTTATTTATTTATTTTTGGCTGCGTTGGGTCTTCGTTGCTGCGTGCGGGCTTTTTCTAGTTGCCGCGAGCGGGGGCTGCTCTTCATTGCGGTGCACAGGCTTCTCATTGCAGTGGCTTCTCTTGTTGAGGAGTATACGGGCTCTAGGCGCATGGGCTTCAGTAGTTGTGGCACACGGGCTCAGTAGTTGTGGCGCACGGGTTTAGTTGCTCCGTGGCATGTGGGATCTTCCCGGACCAGGGCTTTAACCTTTGTCCCCTGCATTGGCAGGCGAATTCTTAACCACTTCGCCACCAGGGAAGTCCAAGGCAAGCATGTTTGAGATGGCAAACTGATTAAGGCTGAAGTCTGTGGCTAGGGTAGAGCTAACAAGGGCTTCAGAAGACCTGTGCTCTGATGTCTTCATGCTACACTATTTATTTAATATTGTCTTTTTAAAACAACTATTTCCCCCCAGAATTAATGTTGGTTCTACTATCTGTGAGGCTATAGGAAAAAATTTCTTAAAAAGAAAATTGTCTTTGGATTACCATTAGACAGAATTGGATAATTCTACCAAACTGGGGTATTTTTAAAAGTTAATTGTAGTTCTTCCCTCGTGGCGAAGTGGTTAAGACTCCACCTGCCAATGCAGGGCACACGGGTTCGAGCCTTGGTCTGGGAAAATCCCACGTGCCTACGAGCAACTGCGCCCGTGAGCCACAGCTACTGAGCCTGCGCGTCTGGAGCCTGTGCTCCACAAGAGAGGCCGCGACAGTGAGAGGCCCGCGCACCGCGATCAAGAGTGGCCCCCGCTCGCCGCAACTAGAGAAAGCCCTCGCACAGAAACGAAGACCCAACACAGCCAAAAATAAATAAATAAATAAATTTATTAAAAAATTGTATTGGTTAATTTTAACTTATTGTTTGAGATGAACATTAACATTATTTGGTCAAAATATAGCCAAATAAATCTCCCTAAGATATTATTTGGAATTAAAGAGCATTTAGAATAGTCTTCTTATCTAAGATCATGGTTTATATATTTATTTACTAAGAGTCTTATTTTACTTCTCTCAGAAATGAGTTGTTTACTTTATATAGGTTAACAGTCAAGACATTTTTTTCTTCACATTAGTCCTAATTTTTGGTATAAGTGTACAAAATATGTACACGCAGGTCCACTTATATGTGGATTTTTTTCAATAAATATAATACCTGTATTCTTATTTTATAGATCTTTAAGTGTGGGGAAAAGTTTGTGTTCAATTAGAGATCATAATAAGTGGAATCAAAAGAACTAGTGTTTGGGGCTTCCCTGGTGGCACAGTGGTTAAGAGTCCGCCTGCCAGTGCAGGGGACGCGGGTTCGTGTCCCGGTCTGGGAGGATCCCATGTGCCGTGGAGCGGCTGGGCCTGTGAGCCATGGCCGCTGAGCCTGAGTGTCCGGAGCCTGTGCTCCGCAACGGGAGAGGCCACAGCAGTGAGAGGCCCAGGTACCAAAAAAAAAGAACTAGTGTTTGAGTCCTGATTCTATCCAAACCCAAACCATTTCAGCTTCCTGCCCTTGGGTGAGTCATACTTATCCATTCCTTTGTTTTTGAGGCAGAGATAGCACTTCTTGGGGAGGTTGGTGACCCTAACCCTCGCATTGTTCAAGGGTCAACTGTATGCATATACACATACACTCTTTTGTAGCTATTGGGAATGGAGGTTTTCAAACTTTCTATCAGTTATTACTGGTATATAGAACACCTGTTAATTTTTTTTTGAGGGGGGGGCCACACTGTGCGGCTTGCGGGATCTTAGTTCCCTGACCAGGGATTGAACCTGGGCCCTCGGCAGTGAAAGCATGGAGTCCTAACCACTGGACAATGGACCAATGGACAAGGAGTTCCCATTTTTAAAATTAAGTTTTTAATTATAGTAAAATGACCCAAATTTTTCCATTTTAGTCATTTTTTTTTTTTTTTTTTTTTTTCTGTACACGGGCCTCTCACTGTTGTGGCCTCTTCCGTTGTGGAGCACAGGCTCCGGACACGCAGGCTCCGCGGCCATGGCTCACGGGCCCAGCCGCTCCACGGCATGTGGGATCTTCCCGGACCGGGCCACGAACCCGTGTCTCCTGCATCGGCAGGCGGATTCTCAACTACTGCGCCACCAGGGAAGCCCCTCATTTTAGTCATTTTTTTAAACATCTTTATTGGAGTATAATTGCTTTACAATGGTGTGTTAGTTTCTGCTTTATAACAAAGTGAATCAGTTATACATATAAATATGTCCCCATATCTCCTCCCTCTTGCATCTCCCTCCCTCCCACTCTCCCTACAGTTCAGTCATTTTTAAGGGTACAATTCAGTGGCCTTAAGTACATTCATATTGTTGTGCAACTATCACCACTATCCATCTCCAGAAATTTTTCATCATCCCATACTGAAACTCTGTACCCATTAAACAGTAAGTCCACATTCTCCCCTACTCCTAGCACCTGGTAACACTTGTTAATTTTTATACAAGTGTGTTTAATCAGGATTCTTAAATGAACTTTTAAGTTTTAAATTAAAATCATGTTTTAATTTGGATTTCACTGATACTCATGACCTAGATATTGTTTTCATATGTTTATTATCCAATTGAATTTCTTCTTTTGTGAATTGTCTATTCATATTTGTTCTTTTTAGCAAAAGGCACTATAGTGTGCTTCTTCCCGTGGGATAAAAACAATTCGATTCAATGTATTTTATTTTTTTATAATTAAAAAAATTATTTTATTTTTTTACTTTTGGCTGCATTGTGTCTTCGTTGCTGTGCGCAGGGTTTCTCTAGTTGCGGCGAGCAGGGGCTACTCTTCGTTGCGGTGCACAGGCTTCTCATTGCGGTGGTTTCTCTTGTGGAGCACAGGCTCTAGGCGCACGGGCTTCAGTAGTTGTGGCTCGTGGGCTCTAAAGCACAGGCTCAGTAGTGTGGTGCACGGGCTTAGTTGCTCTGTGGCATATGGGATCTTCCCGGACCAGGGCTCAAACCTGTGTCCCCTGCATTGGCAGGTGGGTTCTTAACCACTGTGCCACCAAGAGAAGCCCCTCAATACGTTTTAGATTGCTTCCCATGGGGCAAGCTGTTCTCCATTGACTATGAATCTGTTTATATTTTGACCTTGGGTCCTTTCTCTTTCCACACAAAGTACATAATCCAGTACACTTCCTGAAGCTTTGCCCATTGGGAAGATTTTCCCTCACTGCTATCTTTCAAGAGTACTTGAGTAGACTGTCCTGCAGCTGAGGTCCATTTTCATCTTGCTCCTACATACCAAGCTGACCCATCCATGAACAGAGCTTGGTTTTTCCTCCTCCTTTGTCAGCTGGTCACAAGGAAACCTCCCATGCAGCCACAGTGTGAGCGGAAGGAGAGGTGTCAGTGCAGCAGCACTGTGTGACTCGGTGACCTTGACCCCCTGATTTGGGTAGCTTACTTATGCTCTCCAGACTGCTTGTGCCCAGTCCCAGATGGAACACTTCCATCTTACAGTGAGTTGCTATTGGACCCATCTGACATTATGATTTGGTAGAGGTGACTGACAGAATCAGGCTCATAGTAGACAGTTTTCTGGCTGCATGGTCAGGAGCTCTATCTCTACTGGGGCTCAATGTCATGCCAGGAGTGTTTTTTTTCAAAAAGTATGTAATTCTTCACCACACATGGCAATTGATTGATTTTGTGGTGGTCTGCAGTCATCCTTTGGTAACCAAAAATAATATCTATTTTATCTCCTCCCTTCTTTTCATCAAATGGGACCATACCATGCATATGATTCTTTACCTTGCCTTTTTCACTTTAATATTTCTTAGATCTCTTTCCATGAATGAGTAGCAAGGGTATTTATCGCAGTATTATTTACTTATTTATTTTTAATTTTTTTTCTTTTTAATTTTATTATTTAAAAAAAAATTTTTGGCTGCGTTGGGTCTTCGTTTCTGTGCGAGGGCTTTCTCCAGTCGCGGCGAGAAGGGGCCACTTTTCATCGCGGTGCACAGGCTTCTCACTGTCGCGGCCTCTTGTTGCGGAGCACAGGCTCCAGATGCACAGGCTCAGTAGTTGTGGCTCACGGGCCCAGTCGCTCCGCGGCATGTGGGATCCCCCCAGACTAGGGCTCGAACCCGCGTCCCCTGCATCGGCAGGCAGACTCTCAACCACTGCGCCACCAGGGAAGCCCAGTATTATTTATAATAGCACTGAAATGTTAATTAAAGGAAATGTTAACTGGAGGAGATTGGTTAAATTATACATAATCCAAACAATGGAATTATATGTAGCTCTTTAAAATTATGCTGTATGTTGGAGTTTGAAGTTGTTAATCTGCCCAAGTTTGGCAAAAAAATTGAAAGATACATAGAGGAGGTAATAAGGTGGAGATAAAAATATCACCATAATGATAAAACTGTTGTAGATAAAACAGCTTAGATGTGAGGGCCAAATGGGCTTGCTACCACTTCCTGTCCCCAATTTCCCCAAGTCTAGACCTTAGGATGCCTCATCTTAGTGAAAGTTTAGCTGTGCAGAGAAGACATACTTAATCAGATACAGTGTCTCATAATGGTCCAGGGCAGGCAGGAAAGCAATGGGAGTGAATTCTTTATAGCCTTTCAATAGATTAGCTGCATCAGTCAAGAAATGTGGGTCAATGGCTGTCACTCCCCAAGTATACAGGCACCTCATGCCTCTTCAGACTAGGGAATGAGTAAGAGACAGAGCAAGGGACTTCCCTGGTGGTCCAGTGGTTAAGATTTCACCTTCCAATGCAGGGGGGTATGGGTTCAATCCCCGGTCAGGGAGCTAGGATCCCTCATGCCTTGGGATCAAAAAACCAAAAAGCATAAAGCAGAACCAATATTGTAACAAATCCAATAAAGACTTTAAAAATGGTCCGCATCAAAAAAAAAAAAAAATCTTAAAAAAAAGAGAGATAGAGCAAGAGGCCAGATGGTTACTCTAGGGCATTTCCTCCACATGGAAATAAGAGGTATTGTATTACTGTATCTCTGGTCCTTCTAGGTCCATATTTATTAAAATGGAAATACAGTCTGTGATATATTTTAAGTATAAAAATATGATTAAGCAGCATACATAATTCCATTTTCATTAAAAGATATATATGTATATGATTAAAATAAATATAAAATTGTCATTATACATGCTATTTTGTCATAAACAAAATATGAAAATAATCTGGGTGATTTCTTTGTGGTGGAATTTAAATTTTCTTCTTTTTATTTTGTAATACCCTATTGCTGCATTGCCCACACTCCTTTCCAGCGTACATATCTTCCAGCTGCTGTGAGTATTGGTAGCTGAGGACTCATAGCTGCATTATTCTCTGGAGAACTGCCCTTGGTCAACAAGAGTTATCTTTCCTGGAAATGCCTTGGAGGTTACAACTGACCCCGTTTCTCACCAGGGAAGGCCTGAGTATGAGTGTTTGATGAGCAGATACAGAAGCCTCACCTCATATCTCAAGGTGGGATAATTCTGTGGGGCCATTAATGCTTGGCTGAGGTACCAGGCTGAAACCACATCTTCCCTTAGCTTCTTTTTTTGGGGGAGGTATAGTTGATTTACAATGTTGCATTAGTTTCAGGTGTACAGCAAAGTGAGTCAGTTATACATATACATATATTTGCTCTTTTTTAGATTCTTTTTCCATATAGGTCATTACAGAGTATTGAATAGAGTTTCCTGTGCTACACAATAGGTCTTTATTAGTTATCTATTTTATATATAGTAGTGTGTATAAGTCAATCCCTATCTTCCAATTTATCCTTAGCTTCTTTTCCTATCATGTTTCCTTCAAATCCTTATAGGTTTCTCCCAAGAGCACTTCAATAAATTAATTGCACAAGGGGTCAAGTCTCATCTCAGTCTCTGCTTCTACAGATGTAATGAATATCTATGGACTTTTTATAAGAAATTTTGTAAACATGAAAAAGTTACTTTTATTTTGAAAATAAAAATCTCATGTGGATTCCAAGATAGAGCATGACAGGCTTGGGGCTGGATATCTGTAGCCTGAAAATTATTGACTTCATTTTCTGTAGTACCCTAAGCTGAAGTTTGTAAAAGCAGGTCGTTCACTTTACCACACGAGTCAGACCTCTATTTTTTAAGGTAGAGGAGAGTATTGTTACACTTAGAAGGGCAGAAGAGTGGGTGGAAGCTGTGGAGGTGGAGACTCTATGTAGTCCATGCTTTCAATCTATTTATGGGTAAAGAAGAGAAAGAAAAATAATTTGGTAGGGTAAGGTGGTAGGGTAGAGAGATTTCTTTATTTAATCTGGAAGGATCTTGAGTAGGTTTGTAGAAGATGGTGGAGGGGAGTCAGAGCTAGAAAATGTTTTTTAAAAGGCGTATTTTATGAACTAATGTTCCAGAGATGGTGAGAAGCCTGGGCTCCTGTATACAGTATGGTACGCAGTGCACTGAAGGAAGAATTAGCCTATAGTAAGGGGAAGGAGGTTAGGATTAGCAAATTTATAGGTAAATCTAGGGGCTGAAGGGAGACAGGGTGGGACTGCAACTGGTGGCCACTAATTTTTATATGATATATGAATCAATATTGTTAGTCAAATGAAAAGACAAAAGCAGAAGTAGGGCTAAGAAATTTGACTTTATTAGGAATTATGGAGGGTGTCGTAATGGGGGAGGGTTGGGTTTTAAGAAGAACAATCTGGCATCCTTTGAAGAGTGGGTTTGAGTAGAGTGGGAGTAGAGACAGGACATTTAGGGAAATCCAGAACTAGAGTGGGAATGATATGAGAGATGCAAATAGGCGTAACAAACTGAATCAATACACATGGGGACAAAAATACTCTCTGGGGAATTATATATAATTTAATAATAATAATGATGATAATAATAACCATTCAGATCTGTGGAAGATTAAAAAGTAGGAACTGCAATACCACAGTCCCTACCCTTGAAATTAAAATCTGGGAATGGAGCTCCAGAAAAGCAAAGTAAGGATGGTGGGAATATCTGTCCTAGCAGGATCTGAAAACAAGCTGAGGTAAAGTGCCCAGGCAACAGGGCTAGATGGCAAGTCCCAGTCAACAGCTGGGAATGGAGAGGTGCTTCTTGAACTGACTATTGACCTAGGCTTTAGAGTGAGATGGTACATACCTTGCATGTTATGGATAGTGCTATGAGTTACTAAAGGAATTTGTGAAAATATATCTATTATGAATTGCTGATATGGGGCTGTCTGATTAATGACTGAAGGAGAAAAATAAGGAAGTATCTAGATGCCTCGCAAACTCCCTATTAAGACTTTGTGTGTGTGTGTGTAATAGACCCCTTTTAAAACTTGAGGAAAAGTTATGAATCCTCTTCTCAGAAAATGCACAACTAAAACACAAAATATTGCCCATAATTTTAGGGGGTCCATAAACTTCTGAAACCTATCCATGGACTCCAAGTTAAGTATTGTTCTCAACTGTCTTTTCTCCCAATAAACAGCTCAACTCTCAGTCCTATTTTAGAAAATAGTAAGTTAGTAGATCGTAAGCAGCTTCTGGAAGCAGGTGGATTTGGGAGATTAGTAGGCGTTACTACACATTCTGTACTTTGCTAAGTATAAAGTCATGGAAATGCGACGAAAGATGCCACATTCTGGATCTTTCAGGAGGCTGTTACGGACACTACAAATAATTGTTTCTGACCACAGATACAGCTGAATCATTCAGCAAATATTTACTGGGCGCCTGATAGGTACAGGCACTGTGCCAGGGAGCGAGCTCACCAAGATAAAAAAGACATCATTTGTGTCCTTGATGAGACATTCGCATGTAAAAGCGTGAATGTAGTTACTGGTGGCCTTAAAATAAAGGTCACCTAAGACTGAGAGGCATTTTGGAGAGACGGAAAGGACTCTGAGCTCGGAGTTTGATTTTTGGTTTCACCATATTCTAGACTTGTTGAGTTTGGCGTCACTCAATCTCAAATTGCTTCATCTATCAAATGGGGTAAAAAAAGTGGACGAAAATTGTTGTAAATCTTCAAAAGATAACCTTTCTAAAAATGAACGTGGACAAATAAAATATGAAAGTTGGAGGCTTACTGAAACTGATAGTTGGGAGGGTCGCCACTAGAGGAAAGAGGCCGGCTCTTCCCCATCTCTATAGCCACCGCGGCGCCCCACACGCGGTCAGAATCCACTCAATAAACCTTCCGGGCCGGATCAAGTTCCGCTTCCGCAGGCAGGTTTTCGCTGTAGGCAAGAGCGCAAGACGCCCGACGCAGCGTAGCGTCGGACTTCGCCGATGCGCATGCTCTACAGGCGAGGCGGAGGGCGGAGGGCGGGGGAGTGGCCAAGCGCGGCTGCTGGCCGGCTCGCTCTCCCTGCATCCCCGCGCGGGAGGCGGGGGCGCGCGCGCGCTCGTTCGCGCGGCCGGCGGCGTACAGTAGTGACGGCCGCGCGGGAGCGGTCACATGACCGTAGCGGCTGCCTGTACAGTAAGGACCCAATATGGCAGCGGCGGTAGCAGTGCTAACGGCCGCAGGAGGACCGGCCACCCCATAGACCGCCCCCCGCGCACCACCCCTGCCGCTTCCTCTGCTCGGGTGCTTCTCCGGCCTGACTTCCCCTTTCTCCCGTCTTTCCCGGCACCGCGGGAAGAACAGCGCAGGGCAGAGCAGGCAGGGAGGGCGGCCGCAGCCCGGACACGGGAGCCTCCCAGTCAGTTCAAGACCCGACATGAGGGAAAAGGGCCGTAGGAAGAAGGGCAGGACCTGGGCGGAGGCCGCCAAGACGGTAAGGAGGAGGGAGCGGACGGGAAGGCCGGGAGGATTTCGTTCCCTCGCCGCTCGCCGGTTGCAGGAGAAGGGAGGTCAGTGGCCCTGCGACCCTGCTGAGGGGGCACAAAACCGCGCGGCGAGGGCGGAGGTTAGTGTCGGATTTGTGGTCCCCGTGGGAATGGAGGCGCCCGGCGGAAGAGGGTCGCCGCGGTGCTGTGGCTTCTCCCTGCGTCTACGACGAGTCCTCTTGGTGTTTTGAAGCTGCCTCTCGGGGTCACGACGCTCTCGTCCCCACTTTGTGGTAGCCCCCGCCCCGGCATGGGGAAGTCTCTTGGGCTTGCACAGTAACCGGTTCTTCTCCCTTGTGTGGCTGAAGAGCCCCCATTGGATGCAGATAGGAGAAGGCTTGTGCGTGTACCCAGCCCCGGAAAGAAGAGGGGAGCGCTGGAGCTGGGTAGAATTGACCCGCTATAGCGGACACGCCGCCTGACCCCGGGCCCCTTGCCTGTCTGGGCTCCCGGATCAGGCCGGAGGTCACGAGGCTCTTGTTTTACGTTTGTTGTTTGAGCTGAAAGTGCGGGAGGTGTTTAGAAACGAAGTAACAGGTGGGACTTGTAGAATTTTTTTTTTTCTGTTTCCGTAGAGACCTACTCTGAACAAGGCAGCAATGCATGGTGGGACCTGTAGTTTACCCGGCCTTGACTTTTCCGTAGCTAAAGTGATGGTGGCCTCACGAAGTTGTAATTAGTGGATAAAACCATCTTTTTCTTTTCCTTCTAAATTTATTATAGCGAAGTTTAGAGGTAGGTTTAAAAAAATAGAGTACTGAAGATGAATGAGAAGTTACGTTTTATGAAAAAGTTAAAAGCGCCCACCATGTGGAAATGAAAGGCTTGGAAAAGTAAGGTTTATTCCATCTTTGAGGGTGCATCAGAAAAGTAACAGGATATAAAACAGCATTTTAGTGTTGGGAAGTGAGAAGGACTGGAGGCATTATCTTTAATGGTGAATCATGTCAGTAATACTTATACAACATGGAGAGCCCTTCTAAATGAACCTTTATTATGTGTTGTGTTTTATTTTTTAAAGTGGAGTTTTCTGAATATAAAAGTAATAAATGTTCACTGTGGGAAAATTTTGTGGAAAATTATAGAACTTTAGTATAAAGAAGGAAATAAATTATGTATTTCACTCCTCAGAGCTCTGTTAACATTTGGTATATTACCGTCCGGTCTTCTTTATTTATTTCCCCCAATCTGGGTCCTGTTGTTTATTCAATCTTACACATTTGTTCTGTAAACCTTGTGCATTTGTTTTGTAAACGTTTTGTGTTAGGGGGTTGATGAGTCTTCAACTTGTATGTGTTTTAGTTGGAACTGTGGAAAAAAAAGTTAGTGAATAAATAGAAGCACATTTTATTTGTTGAGTGTTTTCACTTAACAATATATCTTCATAATTGTGACTGCTGGTCGTTTCCCTCTAAAGAATAAACTCTAGAAATAGTTTTTTTGGGTGGTGGGGAAATTGGTCCTTCACAAAAGACAATTTTACTTTGTTCTACTTGATCAGTACTACCTCAGGACCTCTTTTATTTAAGGAAAGATGGTAAATTTTATTTATAGGTAAGCAGATCCCAACTCTATGTTAATTTAAGTCTCTAGAATGTCATGAGTACTTTTTGAATTATCTCTTTGGATAAAATAATCATTGGGAGATTGTGACAGGAAAAATTTACCTCTACTGTTTAGATTTTCCTATAATTATTATATTTGCTCATTTATAGTAAACATTTCAAGCCTTAACTAGTTATGTGAAAGTACTTAAAAGATGTTAAGACTAGTTTAATCAATAGAGCTCTGAGTTCTGAAGGGATTAGTATATTAGTGGCTTGGTATTTTTATTTGATTCTGGCAAATGTATAAGACTTCAGTCTAAATAAAAATGAATTTTAGAAAGAGAATGGTGACACAAACTTTTTTTCTTTGCCAAAATCTAGAAAACACTCTACTCTTTTTTTTCTTTTTTTTTTAAACATCTTTATTGGAGTATAACTGCTTTACCATGTTGCATTAATTTCTGCTGTATAACAGAGTGAATTAGCTATATGTATACATATATCCGCATATCCCCTCCCTCTTGCACCTCCCTCCTACTCTCTCTATCCCACCCCTCTAGGAGGTCACAAAGCATCCAGCTGATCTCCGTGTGCTAGGCAGCTGCTTCCCACTAGCCATCTATTTTACATTTGGTAGTGTATATCTGTCAATGCTACTCTCTCACTTCATCCCAGCTTACCCTTTCCCCTCCACGTGTCCTCAAGTCCATTCTCTACGTCTTGAGTCTTTATTCCTGTCCTGCCCCTAGGTTCATCAGAACTACTTTTTTTTTTTTTTTAGTTTCCATATATATGTGTTAGCATACAGTATTTGTTTTTCTCTTTCTGACTTACTTCACTCAGTATGACAGACTCTAGGTCCATCCACCTCACTACAGATAACTCAATTTTGTTTCTTTTTGTGGCTGAGTAATATTCTATTGTATATATGTGCCACATCTTCTTTATCCATTCATCTGTCGATGGACACTTAGGTTGCTTCCATGTTCTGGCTATTGTAAATAGTGCTGTAATGAACATTGGGGTGCATGTGTCTTTTTGAATTATGGTTTTCTCAGGGTATATGCCCAGTAGTGGGATTGCTGGGTCATATGATAATTCTATTTTTAGTTTTTTAAGGAATGTCCAGACTGTTCTCCATAGTGGCTGTATCAGTTTACATTCCCACCAACAGTGCAAGAGGGTTCCCTTTTCTCCACACCCTCTCCAGCATTTATTGTTTGTAGATTTTTTGATGATGGCCATTCTGGAACACTACTCTTTTTTGTTCGTTTTACCACCTATAAAGTGAAGGATTTAAGTAAACCTCAATGTTGAAAAGGTTTCTGTTTGTAGGAGGAATAGGCAGAAGTAAATGTGAAAGGAATAGACAAAAGTAAATCTTTGAATATTTTCAGATGCAGAATAATGAGATCAGAAAATTAGTGTTTGACAAATGTAAAGTTTAACTTTGACCTAAATTAGGAAACTGTGTATATTTATAAGATCAAGGGGCTTCCCTGGTGGCGCAGTGGTTGAGAATCCGCCTGCCGATGCAGGGGACACGGGTTCGTGCCCCGGTCTGGGAAGATCCCACGTGCCGCGGAGCGGCTGGGCCCGTGAGCCATGGCCACTGAGCCTGCGCGTCCGGAGCCTGTGCTCCGCAACGGGAGAGGCCACAACAGTGAGAGGTCCGTGTACCACAAAAACCAAAAAAAAAAAAAAAAGATCAAGAGGACCAGGCGAAGTAAGTCTTAAACTTATTTCGTAGGCATTAAGGTCAGATGTTCTAGAAACAGTTTCAAAAAGGATATATTAAAATTGTTTACTGAGTATAGGCAGTATCTGATTCTTATTTCATTGTGTTCTTGGTACCTGCATTGTAGAGCTATCCTGTTTTAGGGAGCATTATTAAAATGGGGTTGTAGGGGCTTCCCTGGTGGCGCAGTGATTGAGAGTCCGCCTGCCGATGCAGGGGACACGGGTTCGTGCCCCGGTCCGGGAAGATCCCACATGCCGCGCAGCGGCTGGGCCCGTGAGCCATGGCCACTGAGCCTGCGCGTCCGGAGCCTGTGCTCTGCAACCGGGGAGGCCACAACAGTGCAAGGCTCGCATACCACACACACACACACACAAAAAATGGGGTTGTATTCCTGACCAATGATATAGCAACAGATAAATAAAATTATTCATTCAATATTATATGAGTATATATACATACATGATTTGGGGTGTTGTGTGTATGTGAGAGAGCTATACAAATTGATATAAGATTGCTATGAACCATCTGAAAAAGCAAAATAAGATTTATAATTATTATATAATTATAAAATTATGCCAAAAGGCTGATTAAATGTAGAGTATAGACTGGTTGCAGTAACTAAGGACACCAGACAGAGAAATAATGGGGTTGAGATTCTACTGAACTTGAATGCTCATTCACATTCACTACACTGGCTTGTGTCCCTACTGATCTTATATTTGTCTCATATAAATACACTAGTTATAAAAAGCATTATTCAAGTATTTAATTAACAGTCTTACATGTTTTACATTTTATTATTATTTTTTAATTTTTGGCCACGCCCCATGGCTTGCAGGATCTCAGTTTCCCAACCAGAGACTGAACCCAGGCCATGGCAGTGAAATCCTGGAATCCTAACCACTAGGCCACCAGGGAATTCCCATTACATGTTTTAAATTTTAAAGGTGGCAGTGATGGTGGTGATGAAGTGATTTGGATGAGAGATCTATAGTATAGTGTTTGGTGTAATTTAAATAGAAAAATTTGTAGTAAGCCAGAGATATTGAGAACCATTACATTGACTTTAGAACTATGTTCAAAGTTCTGCACATTCTTTAAAAAAAAACAAAACAAAACATTGTATCATGTAAACATTTGGTGACATCCCTGAGGAATTTAGCTGTTTTTGCAAAGCAGAGCTTTCGAAATAGTATAATCTTGATGATATCATTTTCTTTTTGATTTTTCCCTTGTCACCTACCACAACCAGGGCAGCATTAAAAGGGAAAAATGTCCTTTTAGGACAAGTTTGTTGTTATTGCAGATGCAAGGGGTAGAGAGGCAGACCTTAGAGATTGCACTAGAGGTACCTTTGCGTATCTTTGGGGAATGAAGTGGTCAAAGTATAAGTGAAGTATGGGTGTTAGAGATGAGCACAGCAGATCTTTAGCATGTGGTTTGTAGACTGAAGAAAAAGTGGTTTGTTTTTATGTTTGTATTTCTATGTAGACTTCACTTAGTGGTTAATACTATTTTGAAAGCACATAGATTTTTATGTTATTTACCTAAAGTCATTTAACTTTAGGGAATAAGTTGGAAAATAGAAAGTTTCTATTAAAGGAGTAACTCTCATATGCTAATTACTTTTATGGAGGAAGTATTGAAAACAAAAGAATTACTTAAAAGTAAAATGATAAAATATATGTAATGATTAGAAACAAAAACATCTGAAAATACACTTTAAAAGAAACAGAAGTATTAACTTAGAAATTATCAGTACTCTTAATCTTTACCATGAGTAATTTTCTTCTGCTAGGAGTATGGCTGGGCCTGGTAATATCTTCTTGGATCTATATTGACTAGGCCAGAGTCCTTGTATGTCTGTATTTGTATTATATTTATAGTTGTATTAGAATCTCCAGGAGAGAGTGTACATCTTGGAAAAACATACTAAAGATATCCTTTTGTAATGTTGTTTGTTTGTTTATTTATTTTTGGCTGCATTGGGTCTTCATTGCTGCCCACAGGCTTTCTCTAGTTGCAGCGAGCAGAGGCTACTCTTCATTGTGGTGTGAGGGCTTCTTATTGGGGTGGCTTCTTTTGTTGTGGAGCACAGGCTCTAGGTGCGTGGGCTTCAGTAGTTGTGGCACGTGGGCTCAGTAGTTGTGGCTCGCGGGCTCAAGAGCGCAAGCTCAGTAGTTGTGGCGCACGGGCTTAGTTGCTCAGCAGCATGTGGGATGTTCCCGGACCAGGGATGGAACCTGTGTCCCCTGCATTGGCAGGCAGACTTTTAACCACTGCGCCACCAGGGGAGCCCCTACATTATTTTTAATTTCAGCTTTATTGAGGTATAATTGACATAAAATTATAAGAGATACATTTATGAAATTGCTATCTGCAGGTCTTTTTGTGCTCAGTGATTTGATGTAACATTCTTTGCTTGAGTGATTTTCATTCTTGCCTTAATGTTGAAATAAAGTTCCCCTGTGTTTTGCTCTTGAATTTTGTATTATTTTCGGTTCATCTTTCCTTCTGTCCTGTTCTCATGATCCTGTCTTGAAAGCCCAGAAACTAAGGAAAAGGAAGGGGAAAAAATATTTTTTGAACATATATTTCTGTGAGAGGTGCTGCTGCTGCATCTCCTAGAATTATGAGAGGAGCTGAGAAAATGATGTCAGATTTGCAGAAGTCCTTGCTGTTTCCTCATCCACAAAATCTACTTTTAAAAGGCTGTGCAATTTTGCTTCGGTGAAAGGGCATTATATTTTCACTACAGAAGCTATCTGGAAGGAGGCCACTCTGTGTGGAAGATATAACTACAGGGAACTGATCAGTAAGGTTTGTTAAAACCTGCTATCTTTGTCCTTTTTACAAAAGCCTCTGAATGCCCCTCTAGTTCTGTTTTCTTTCTTTCCATATCTCATAGAGGCCATCCTCATAGTTTATAGTATTGTAATGTTGTACAATTTAGTATTTTTAGTATAGTTTGATTTATCATGTTTTTAGTGTTTTTTAAAAGGTTATTGAATATACTTAGTTTTAGAACTCTTTAGACATGACTTAAAAACAGTAGTGTTTAAATTGAGTTACTGTTACAGTTATATAGGCTCATTTTAAAAAAAAGTAGAACAGCAGTATGTAGAGAGTTAGTCTTGGATGAGTCACTATACTGAAAATAGGGATTAAATGAAAGTCTGCATACACAAATATTGAAAATCGTTTAGTTACCAAATTATAATTATAGTTGATAGTTTGAATACAGCTTTCTGGACTTTTAAACTTATATGTAGAAATATATATAAACATGTATACCTGTCTATATTTTGTATACAGTTCTTCAATTTGCATTGCCACTACATATGTATCCATTTCATTCTTCTTAATGATTTCTTAATATTCCATTGTTTTCAGATGTACCATCATTTAAAAGTCATTTATAGTTTTTTTCCCCCCTTTTGTAACATACTTCAGTATATATATCTGGGTGTATGTGTATGTACATTTGTGTGAATGGAATAGTTAAGATAAAGAATTTGTGAACTTGAGTTAGTGGCAGTTTATATTCCCCTCCAAAATTTTGAAGGTTCTTGTTTTTTCCCACCTTTCTCTGTTATCCAAGAAATCTATCACTCTTTGCCATTTTGATATATTAACAAAGCATTTCTTTTGTTATTTTGTTCAGTAGAACTTGATGGAAATGTTCTATATCTGTGCTGTCCAGTGCACTAGCCACTAGTCACATGTGGCCACTGAGCACTTGAAATGTGGCTAGTTTGACTTAGGAACTGAATTTTGAATTTTATTCAATTTTAATTCATTTAAGCTTAAATAGCCACATTTGTTTAGTGGCTACTATTATAGAGTAACTTCCTACGTTTATTGACTGTGTATATTTTTCAGTAAACTTGTCTATACAGATCTTTTGCACTTTTTTTTTTTTGCTTCCTGGTCGTTTTTATACTGATTTCTAAGAGTGCTTTGTAGGTTAAGGAAACTGGCCCTTTTGTCATACGTGTCACAGATCTGTTTCCCATTTTTGGCTTTTGACTTGATTTATGCAGTTTTTTAAAATTCTGCCAGACATTTTAAAATGTTTTTTTAAAAAATTTATTTATTTATTTATGGCTGTGTTGGGTCTGTTGCTGCGCGCAGGCTTTCTCTAGTTGTGGAGATCGGGGGCTACTCTTTGTTGTGGTGCACAGGCTTCTCATTGTGGTGACTTCTCTTGTTGCGGAGCACGGGCTCTAGACGTGTGGGCTTCAATAGCTGTGGCATGCAGGCTCGGTAGTTGTGGCTCGCGAGCTCTAGAGCACAGGCTCAGTAGTTGTGGCACACAGGCTTAGTTGTTCTGCGGCATGTGGGATCTTCCCAGACCAGGGCTCGAACCCATGTCCCCTGCATTGGCAGGCAGATTCTTAACCACTGCGCCACCAGGGAAGCCCGACATTTTTTCTGTTAATGTAAATAAATTTACCAATCTTTACCTTTCGTGCTTTTCTAGGTTTTGAGTCCTATTAAGAAAAACTTTCTCAAAGACTATAAGTTGAGTGCTTTTAAAGAAAATGGTTAGCCGTGAAGGTATATCTTTCCCAAATAGAATACATATTTTATTGTGGACAAGTAGGAGGAAATTCAGTTTATATATGTTAGTAAGTCTGTGCTCCTTGAAAGCAGAGACTTTTAAATATTTCTACCTGCAGAACTTAACTTGTTTTCTTGTGCATGAGTGCTAAATCTTAGTTCACTTTTTAAAATTGGAGATAAAAGAGAAGACACTGTTCTCACATTCAAGAGAGCACAATTTGAGTAAAATTAGTCAACTATATTAAATATTGTTTGCCAGGAAAACTGGTTGAATATCTTTTTTGTGAAAAAAGAAAGAAAGAAAGTTATTTCAAGACACACCAAAGTATTTGCCTCCCAAGACCCTTTCGAATTACATTTGGACATAGGGAAGTTTCTGTGATAATTCTTACTTCTGACCTTGCTTGACAAAAACTAAAATAGGTTAATGGTAAATACAGATGTACTTAGTCTTGGGCATCAAGGGACGTTGTAAACCTTATTAATTATAGCGTCTTCTCAGTAATTTGATCTATCTTTTAGTAAAAAATTATGTTGTGAAAGACTTTTCATTTGAAAATTCTTTGGCTGCTGACATTTAGCAGTTGATACTACATTTAGAATGGGCTTTCATTGGAGTTCACAGCTTGGGATGGCCCAAATCATCTTGAATCTTTAACCCACTGATGTCTGAATTATTCAGTAGCTGGTTTAGCCATATTCAGTTTCAAATAAAGTGCTTAATGGTGTTAGTGACTTATTCTAAATAGTAACATAAAAATTTAAATGTGTTGCTATTGATTTATAGTGATTAGTTTCCTATATGATTTGAGTGGTTCTGACAAATTTTGTAAGTTTAAATGGATGGTACCCATGAAATGGGTTGATATTTTAGGGAAGGTTTTCTCTTTTACATTGTTTGTGTGTGGGGGAGAGAGAGAGAGAGGGAGAAAGAAGATGTCAAAAAGAGATGGATTACAAGATAAAGATAATAGAAGAACACTTTTCATGTATATCATTAATCACCTATGAAAGACATAATGAGGAATATAGGACTGTTTTTTTGGCTGAGCCGTGCAGCCTGAGGGACCTTAGTTCCCCGACCAGGGTTCGAACCCGTGCCCCCTGCATTGGGAGCACGGAGTCTTAACCACTGGACCACCAGGGAAGTCCCAGGACTGTGTGTGTGTGTGTGTGTGGGGGGTACGCGGACCTCTCACTGTTGTGGCCTGGACTGTGTGTGTGTGTGTGGGGGGGGGGGGCGTACGCGGACCTCTCACTGTTGTGGCCTGTCCCGTTGCGGAGCACAGGCTCAACGGCCATGGCTCACAGGCCTAGCCGCTCCGCAGCATGTGGGATCTTCCCGAACCGGGGCACGAACCCGTGTCCCCTGCATCGGCAGGCGGATTCTCAACCACTGCGCCACCAGGGAAGCCCCCAGGACTTTTTTTTTTTTTTTTTTTTTTTTTTTTTTTGTGGTACGCGGGCCTCTCACTGTTGTGGTCTCTCCCATTGTGGAGCACAGGCTCCAGACGCACAGGCTCAGTGGCCATGGCTCACGGGCCCAGCTGCTCCGCGGCATGTGAGATCTTCCTGGACCGGGGCACGAACCTGTGTCCCCTGCATCAGCAGGCGGATTCTCAACCACTGCACCACCAGGGAAGCCCCCAGGACTATTTTTAATAGCAACTTGGTAATAACCTTAACAATCTGGATCTGATCTTGGCTCTTTAATTTATTGAGTTTATTGTGTTGGCTTGAACAAGTTATTTAAACCAGTGCTCAAACAATAATGTGTAAAAGAATCATCTGGGGAGCTTATTAATGTAGATTATTATTCAGTAGGTCTGCAGTGTAGCCAGAGATTCTGCATTTGTAACAAGTTCACAGGTGATGCTGGTGGTTTGGTCTAAGAGCCACATTTGGAGTTGTAGGGATTACACTAAGCGTTCTCAATTTCCCTAAACTGTAAAATAAAGATAATAATAGAATTTACCATTTGGAGTGTTAGGTGATTAGGCTAGAATGTGTGAAAAGTTCTTTGTACAATGCCTAGTATGTTGTAAGCACTGTTTGTTAATATTACTGAAAAATTAGTAAATGTAGATCACTTTATGTTTCTGAATGGGAAAACTAAATATTGTAAGATGTTATTTCTTAGCAAATGGGTGCAGATGTTTGAAACGGTTCTAATGAAAAGCCTTCTAACCTCAGGGACCCCATTTGCCACTTGTTTCCCAAGGTCAATGTGGAATCACACAGAGACCTAAACTAGCTATGGACAAGTTTGGGAACCCACTGAAAGATCCGTCTCATGCTTTAGGAGATTCTGTCCCAAGTCTCACTCTCTTGACTTATACTTTGTGAACTGCTGTGGAGAAGGGCATGTGGCAAGGAATGGCAGGCAGCCTCTGGTTGCTGAAAGGCTCCTGGCCAAAAGTCAGCAAGAAAACAGAAAGGGACTAAAACCTGCCAACGAGTAAGCTTCGTGGTAAGCTTGGAAAAGAATACAAGCCCAAGCCTCAGATAAGTTCACAGTCCCAGCTGTCACTTCAGTTTCAGCTCAGTGAGACTCTAAGCAGAAGACCCTGTTAACCCATGCCCAGAATCCTGACACAGAGAACTGTGAGATAACTTTGTATTGTTTTCACCTTTTATAATAAAATATAATCAAAAAATAAATTTGTGTTGTTGAGGCTGTATAATAGCAAACTAAAAGTATTACTGAAATTTGGTGGAGGAGGGAACATGGTAAGGTTGGTCTCAGGGAGGGATTGGCCTGGGTATTCAAGGGTGAATATGGATAAGGGTATTCCAGGCAGAAGAAAGGCTGAAAAAATGCAGCATATATTTTATGCATGCTGTTTACCTTTGAGTATTGTGAAGTGTAGTAAAAGAAAAGGCCAGAAAAGGTAAGCTGGGACTAAAATGTTGTAAGTTGTACAAATTGGGCAGACAAATATTTTTATTCTAGGAGTTGTAGAGAGTTTTTATGCAGGCAATAACATCTGTGTTTTGGGCCATTTGTGGGGTGTATTGTAGAGAGCTGAAGAATCTAGCTATGGATAGGTTATAGAGTGAGGCTCTCTTGAGTTAGAAGGATGGGTGGGGGGTATACATTTTATTTTTCTCATTTTATACCTATTCTCTGTACATCTATCCCACTTATAGGTCTCCAACAGAAGCCTGTACTTAAGTTCTGCCAGTCTTCTGAAGTTTTCATAAATACAGGAGGTTCTGGAATGCTCTTCAACACAACAGAATTGTATGATTCTTGAGAGGAAAAAAAAGTAAATTCTTTCCCCAGTTATTCTAGCTCTTTTGATTTTTCTTTTCTCTGAATTCTCATGCCACTGTTCTTTCCATTCTACTATCCTATGTGCCGCTGGTCTTCAGGTTTGTTGAGGTGGTAGAATTAATCAGAAATCTGTGTTGCACAACTCCATGGGGAACCATTCATATTTACATATTGTATTTATGTGAATATTGCTTCCTGGAGTTGTGCACCACAGTGGCTCTGGGTTCCATGATGCTTTGTGTGAAAATATCATTAAATATTTGTGACAACACCATTAAATATTGGTATATTTATTTCTGATAAAAGGTAAGAATAGTTTTGCCAGGAGAAAACCTATTACAAGTTTGTGATAGGAAAGTCACAACTTGAGAACAGATGGGTAGGCGGCAAGAAGGGCATCTTTTCCAATCTTTCATTTAGTATCGGATTTGCTTCATGTGTATTTCCCAGGTCTGTTTCCTGGCAGACAAGAGGTGGTAGCAAATGACAAAGGTTTAATGAAAATGTTTCCTATTAGCTGTATATTTTTTGTGAACACTTATAGAGAAAGTTCCCTTTTATTTCTAGTTTGCTGAGAGTTTTTGTCATGAATGGATGTTGAGTTTTGTCAGATGCTTTTTCTGAATCAATTGCTTTTCTTTTTAGACTTTTAATATGGTGGATTACATGGATTTTCAAATTTTTTTTTTTTTTTTTGATTTTCAAATTTTGAATTGGCCTTTTTGCATTCCTGGGGAAAGAAACCTTACTTGGCTGTGGTGTATTACACTTTTTATACATTGCCAGATTGTATTTGTTGAGGACCTTTATGGTTATGTTCATGAGGGATATTAATTTGTAGTTTTCTTCTATTGTCTCTGTCTGGCTTTGGTATCAGGATAGTGCTGATCTCATAAAAAAGGAAGTCTTCCTTCCTCTATTTCCTGAAAGAGATTATAGTTGATCATCACTATTCGTGGATTCAGTACAGTTGACCCTTGAACAACTCAGGTGTTAGGGGCACCAACCCTCTGCACAGTCAAAAATCCTTGAGTAATTTGTAGACAGCCCTCCATATGAGCGGTTCTTCCATATCCATGGTTCCTCATCCATAGGTTCAACCCCCTTGAATCGTGTAGTACTGTAGTATTTACTGTTGAAAAAATTCCACATATAAGTGGACCTGTGCAGTTAAACCTGTGTTGTTCGAGGGGCAAGTGTATTTGTGAACTCACCTGCTTGCGAAAATATACTCCTAACCCCAGACAGTACTCGGCACTTTTGTTCTTTTGTCCATTCATGGACATTTGCTGAGTGGCAAAACATTTGTCACCTGACACTGAGGTCTCTGCTGAAGTCAAACAAGGTGATCTTCTGCCTCTTCATTTCAGCTCTCATAGTGAAAATGTGTCCTTTTTGTGGTCTATTCAGTGCATTGGTGTTTGCATTTTTGTGCTTTTTGTTGGTGCTCTCACTATTTAAAATGGCTCCCAAGTATAGTACTGAAGTGCTGTCTAGTCTTCTTAAGTGCAAAAAAGCTGTGATGTGCCTTATGGAGAAAATACCCGTGTTAGATAAACTTTGTTTAGGCATGACTTACCGTGCTTTTGGCCGTGAGTTAATAATATGTATTAAATATCTTTAAACAGAAACACACATAAAGACAAGGTTATGTATTGATCAGTTGACAAAAATAAGACCAGAGGCTTGCAGGAACCTAACTCTGTATTTCATCTAGGAGCAGTGCTTCAGTTATTTGCAAATTTAGTGTTCATGGTGACATGTGAATAATGAGAATGGACTGTTTGTAGAACTGGTGTTATTTCTTCTTTAAATGTTTGATAGAGTTCACCAGTGAAAAACATTCTGGGGTCTGGAGATTTCTTTTGTGGAAGGCTTTTAACTATGAATTCAATTTCTTGTATAATTGTAGAGCTATTCAGGTTATCTGTGTCTTCTTGGGTAATTTGAGTAGTTAGTGGTTTTCCAGGAATTGGTCCATTTTGTTTAAGTTGTTGAGTTTATGTCTGTAGTTTGTAGTATTCCCTTATCGTTCATAGAGTCTGTAGTAATATATCTCCACTTTATTCTTGATAACTGGTAATTTGTCTTTTTCCATTTTTTTCCACTAGAGATTTATCAGTTTTTTTTTAATCAATTGAAAGAACGAGCTTTTGGTTTCATTAATTTTTCTCTCTTTTTCTATTTTCACTCTTATTGATATTTACTATCTTTATTATTATTAATGGTCACTTTTCATTCTCCCCCCATACCAGCCTCTGGTAACCAGTAATCTACTTTCTGTGTCTGGGTTTGCCTGTTCTGGACAGTTCATGTAAATGGAGTCATACAGCATGTGGCCTTTTGTGTATGGCTTCTTTCACTTAGCATAATGTTTTCAAAATTCATCCATATTGTAGCATGTATCCTTTTTATGGCTGAATAATATTCCATCATATGGATATACCACCTTTTATTCTCTTCATCAGTTGATGGATATTTGGATTGTTTATACTTTTTGGCTATTACGAATAATGCTGCCATGAACATTTCGTGTACAACTTTTTGTGTCAACATATGTTTAATTCTTTTTGGTATATTGGAGTGGCATTGCTAGGCCATACGTTAACTCTATTTTTAACTTTATGAGGAATTACCAAACTGTTTACCATATCAGCTGAACAATTTTACAGCACTACCAGCAATGTTTGAGGGTTCTAATTTCTCCTTGCCAACACTTTTTGTTTTCCTTTTTTTTTCCCTAAAATAATTATATCCGTTCTAGGGGATGCGAACTGTATTTTCCTAATGAATAATGATATTGAGCATCTTTTCATGTACTTACTGGCCATTTGTATATATTTTTTGAGAAATATCTATTCATATCCTTTGCCCTTTTAAAAATTGGATTATTTGTCTTTTTGCTGATTTCTAAGAATTCTTTATATACTGTATACAAGTCCCTTATCAGACACATTATTGGCAAATATTTTTTCCATTCTGTGGGTTGTTCTTTCACTTTCTTGATATGTCCTTTGGCACACAATTTTTTTTTTTTTTTTTTTTTTTTTTGCGGTGAGCGGGCCTCTCACTGCGGTGGCCTCTCCCCTTGCGGAGCACAGGCTCCAGACACGCAGGCTCAGCGGCCATGGCTCATGGGCCCAGCCGCTCCGTGGAATGTGAGATCCTCTCAGACCGGGGCACAAACCCGTGTCCCCTGCATCGGCAGGCAGACTCTCAACCACTGCACCACCAGGGAAGCGCAGGCACACAAATTTTAAAATTTTGAGTAAGGGTTTATTTTTTAAATTTAATTATTAGATAATTTCTGTTTCTCTATTTTCATGTTTACTCACTCTTTTGTTATTGATTCATCCAGTAACGTTTTGTTTTGGTTTGGTTATTTTTCAGTTCAAAAATTTCCGTTTGGTTTTTCTTTATATCTTCTACTTTGCTGAAACTTTGTATCTTTCCCTTCATTTCAAGCGTGTTAACCCTTGGAGCATTTTTATAATAGCTGCTTTATTTATTTATTTGGTTGCACCGGGTCTTAGTTGCAGCAGGTGGGCTCCTTTGTTGCGGCTTGTACTTTTTTTTCTTTAAATTGAAGTATAGTTGATTTACAATGTTGTGTCAGTTTCTGGTGTACGGCAAAGTGATTCAGTTATCCACATCTATATCTATATACTTTTATTTATTTTATTTATTTATTATTTTTGGCTGCATTGGGTCTTCGTTGCTGCATGCGGGCTTTCTCTAATTGTGGCGACCTGGGGCTACTCTTTGTTGCAGTGCACGGGCTTCTCATTGCGGTGGCTTCTCTTGTTGTGGAGCACGGGCTCTAGGTGCATGGGCTTCAGTAGTTGTGGCTCACGGGCTCTAGAGCACAGGCTCAGTAGTTGTGGTCCATGGACTTAGTTGCTCAGTGGTACGTGGGATTTTCCTAGACCAGGGCTGGAACCCATGTCCCCTGCATTGGCAGGTGAATTCTTAACCACTGCACCACCAGGGAAGCCCTATATTTATATATATTCGTTTTCATATTCTTTTCCATTATGGTTTATTACAGGACATTGAATATAGTTCCCTGTGCTGTATAGTAAGACTTTGTTTTTTATTTACTTTATATATAGTAGTTTGTATCTGCTAATCCCAAACTCCTAATTTATCCCTCCCTCACCCCCTTTCCCCTTTGATAACCATAAGTTTGTTTTCTATGTCTATGAGTCTGTTTTGTAAGTAAGTTCATTTGAGTCATATATAATAGCTGCTTTAAAGTCTTCGTGAAACATTTCCAATATCAGTGTTATTTTGTTTGTGTCTTTATTTTCTTTTCCTAAGCAAGTTGAGATTTTCCTTGTATACCAAATTTAGATTGTATTCCGGCCATTTTGAATATTGTATAATGGACACTCTGGGTCTTGTTTAAGTTCTGTGGAGAATGTTAATAGTTTTGTTTTAGCAAGTAGTTGACTGAATTGGGTTCAGGCCTCAGGTTCTGATCTTTGGGTTGTCTGTTCTGTGGGTTGTTGTTTCAATGTCAGTTAAGTTTTCAAAGCCTTTTTAGTGATGTTTGGATTTGTCCGTGTGTACCATCAGTGGACTGTCGGGGATTTGGGTGGTGGTCTTGCCCATGGGTTGTGAAACCATGGCCTGTGGGCTAAATCCAGCCCACTGCCTGCTTTCAAAAATAAAATTTTACTGGAATGCAGCCATGCCCATTTGTTTATGTATTTTTTTGTGGGTGCTTTCATACAATAGTCATAGTTAAGCAGTTGCAACAGAGACTGTTGGGCCCACAAAACCTTAAATTTACTATATGGTCCTTTATAGAAAAGGTTTGCTGATCCCTTGTCTATCCCACAGTCAGTTCTCAAAGACTTTCAGTACTTTTTAGGGTTCAGTCCATGTATACAAAGCTCAGGTGTTAGCCAAGGAGTTCATAAGCAACTTTAAGGGATCACTTTCCTGAGTTCTTTTGTCTGCAATCTTCCCAGTACTTTCAGATTCCCTGGGGGCTCCCCTTTTTCATTTATTTGGCCAGAAATTTGGGGCTTTCTTTATCCCAGTCCTCTGTGTACTTCCTACAACTATGCCTCCGTCAGGCCAAGCAGCAGGAGACTTGAGAGGGAAAAAGAGCATAGTTCCTTTGATTGGAGGGGAAGATTTCCCTCCTTCAGAGTTTTGGGCATCTGCTTTCTCCGTTGCTGTTGTTGCCACAGGATTACTTGGGGTTTGAGGTACAAGAGAACAGGGAAAATTAAAAATAGAAGAAAGAAAGAAAATGAGGAAGTTTCTGTTCTGTCTCTGAGCATTTTGAGACACCTGTCCTGATGGAACACTCTCTGTCTACACTGATGCCCATTTCCAGGTTTTGGGCTGTGTTGAGTTCAGCTTGAGATACTGGAGGGGAAAAATTGCTAACATCATTGCCAGTTTGGAGGTACTTTGCATTCAGGTGTTCCTCAATCTGCCTGCTACTATTTACTGATACTTTGTTGGGACTTACTTGGTGGCCCAGTGGTTAAGAATCCGCCTGCCAATGCAGGGGACACAGGTTCGAGCCCTGGGCCAGAAGATCCCTCATGCTGCAGAGCAGCTAAGCCGGCAAGCCATAACTACTGAGCCTGTGCTCTAGAGCCCGTGAGCCATGACTACTGAGCCGATGAGCCCTAGAGCCTGTGCACTTAGAGCCCGTGCTCCACAACAAGAGAAGCCACCGCAATGAGAAGCCCTCACACCGCAACAAAGAGTAGCCCCTGTTCTCCGCAACTAGAGAAAGCCTGCATGCAACCGTGCAGACCCAACGCAGCTATAAATGAATGAATGAATGAATAAAACACATAAATATTTTGTTGGATATGATTTACTTAAGGATTTTTACATCAGTGTTAACAAGAGATAATTGGTCTGCAGTTTCTTTTTTTAATAGTGTCTTTGTCTGGTTTTGATATTAGGGTATTGTTGGCCTCAGATGAGTTAGAAAGTATTCCCTCGAGTTCTTTCTTCTGGAAAATAATTGTAGAGAATTGGTATAATTTCTTCCTTATAATGTTTGGTAGAATTCACCAGTGAATCTATCTTAGCCTATTTTGGAGGGTTATTAATTAATCATTGATGTTTTTAGATTGTCTGTTTCTTCTTGTCAAGTTTTGACAGATTATGTCCTTTAGGGAATTGGTCTGTTTTATCTAGGTTGTCAAATTTGTGGGCATAATATTCCTTTATTCTTTTACTGCACATGGGGTCTGTAGTGACGTCCTCTCTTTCACTTCTGATACTAGTAATTTTTCTTTTTCTATTTTATTTTAAAGCTTTAGGCTTATTGACTATATATAACTTTTCAAAGAACCAGCTTTTAGTTTTGTTGATTTTTCTCTATGGTTTCAGCTTCACTGGTTTCTGCTCTAATTTTTATTATTTCTTTCTTCTGCTTACTTTGGATTTAATTTGCTCCTCTTTTTCTAGTTTCCTAAGATGGAAGCTTAGATTACTGAATTTACATCTTTTTCTTTTCTAATATGAATTCAATGCTGTAAATCTTTTTCTATGCCCTGCTTTTCCTGCATCTCACAAATTTTTGTAAGTTGTATTTTCGTTTAGTTCATGATATTTTAAAACTTCTCTTGAGATCTCTTCTTTAACTCATATGTTATTTAGAAGTGTGTTGTTTAGTTAGTGTCCATATAGTTTGGGGTTTTTCTAGGTATCTTTGTTACTGATTTCTAGTTTAATTCCACTGTGGCCTGGGAGCAGTCATAGCACAGTTTCTATTCTTTTAAATTTATTAAGGTGTGTTTTATGACCCAGAATGTTCTCATTCTTGGTGAATGCTCTAGTGATCTTGAGATGAAACCATTTACTTTGCAGAATCCTTAGCTGCTCCATTCAGGTTTTATAGCTACATTCTTGGGAGTGATAAGGTGGAATATACTTACCCCATCTTACCTGGAATTGGAACCCATCCTATATTTTGGAGTATTTCCTGTGGAAAGATTAGAAATATAGTTACTTGTAATTTGCTATGTGGTATACTGCTTTATTTAAGGGTTGTACTAATTTATAATGCCACCAGCAGTACGTGAGATTAGTTTTGCCCCATAGTGGATACATTTTTTTTTTTTTTTTTGCTGTATGCGGGCCTCTCACCGCTGCGGCCTCTCCCATTGCGGAGCACAGGCTCCGGACGCGCAGGCTCAGCGGCCATGGCTCACGGGCCCAGCCGCTCCGCAGCATGTGGGATCCTCCCAGACCGGGGCACGAACCTGTGTCCCCTCCATCGGCAGGCGGACTCTCAACCACTGCACCACCAGGGAAGCCCCGTGGATACATTGTAAAGCTAACATTTTTTGTGTAGAAGTTATAGAGAGATAGCTGGGAAGTTCATTTGTAATAGAATAATATTGCCTTACACGGCTAGAAACGTTTAAAATATAAGTACTTAAACATACACATATTAGTGTGAAGTTTTCCCTATAAAATTTGGATTTCTCCCTGTGTTTATTTGTCACTGCACCCTCCCTTTACCAACCTCCCTTTGTAACATGAGGGGTTTTTGTTTGTTTGTTTTAAAATTTCCTTTGAAAGGTAGACAAAATGGAGATGAAGAAGACATGGCTGTTGTAAAGTGAAGGAAGGCTCCAAACTAATGTACTCTGGGGTGGGGTGGAGATAACGTTTTCTTCTGAAACCTTTTCTGACTTTCTCCATATAGAGACCAAGGGACATAGTATTGTTATAAATATTGTCAATTAAAAAAAATCAGGTTCTTAGCTTTGTAAGCTAATGGAAGGAGTGGTTCTTTGGTGAGTGTCTCAGGTTGGCTTAGGATAGGATCAGTTTGCAAACACCAAATCTCAATGTCATATCATTGGAGATTCAATATATGGAACATTTAATTTAGTTAAGTGTTTATTGAGGACTTACTGTATGCCAGGCATGTGGATGTAGCATTGAACAAATCAGGAGAAAAGAAAAGATCCCTGTCTGTATGGAACTTAATTTGTGGATGGGGGTGGAAGACAGACAACATGGTAAATAAATAAATTATATGTTTTGTTAGAGGTAAGTGCTACGGGAAAAAAATTAAGCAAGATGGCTGGGGAATGCTGGGCGAGTTTGGAGCAGTTTGCAATTTTAATTGGGTATTCAGGCAAGGCCTCACTGAGAAGCTGACTTTTGACCAAACATTTGAAGGAGGTGAAGGAGCAAACTTTGCAGATACTCAGGGAAAGAGCATTCTACACAGAGGGAGCAGTCAGTGTAAAGACTGAGGCAGGAGTGTGCCTGTCTTGGTCTAGGAACTGTGTGGAGGCCAGCATAGCTAAAGTAAAGTGATTGAGGAAGAGAGATGTAGGCGATGAAATCAGGGAGGCAACATGTTTATTGCTAGGGCTAAACTCTATTGCCTAGAATTCTTGGTAGATTTTCCTATCTTCTTGTTCCAATTTACTTTCCAGCTCCTCTCATACTGAATGTCCTGCCTAGATAACTCAAGGACTTCTGGAATGACTCTGGATTGGCACTGGCCTGTGGAAGGTAGTTTCCATGGGGTATCATCCTTCTCTGTTGCAGGGAATAGCCAAGGTTTCAACAAAAAAATTTTGTAAAGTCCTTCAGAGGCTTTCGAAAAATTATGACATTTTTATATTAAGTTTTAACACAACCATTATTCAGAATGTATTAGCTTCCTGGTTTGTTCAGTGTTCTTTATGCTGTATTTCTACAGTAAATTACTTCTGTCTGTATTACGGCAACTAGGATCTATATGTCTGTTGGATCAAGTATTGTTGAAATTGTGTCTGACTTCCCTTCTGACGGGATAACGGTTTTACTGTTAAAGTATTGAACACCTACCACATATATAGCAGAAGTAATGCTAGCTAGCTCAAATCAAAACATAATAACAAATAGGACAAAAAAAGGGAAAACAGGCTAATTTTACTAAGCACTTGTGTATGTAAATTGTGAATACAGCTATATAATAAAACAACACACCATGATTAATGATAATTAATTATTCCAGGAACACAAAGCTCCTTTGTTTTTAGGAAATTATCATCAAATTATTAGGTCAAAAATGAGAAAACTATATGTAGAGATGTCAAAAATGTGAAACTATATGTAAAGATGGGTACTTGCCCAGCTCCCTAGGCAAGGATTTTATTTTCTAGACTCCCTTGTATGTAGGTGGTGCCAAGTAACTATTTTTAAAGTGAAATGTCAGCATAAATAATGTGTGTCACTTCTGGGTCAAGGTATTTAAGAGCAGGGTGTGCCTACTGAATAGAAACCAGCTGCACTGAACTGTTAATAATTTAGTTCACAGCTGAATAACTGTTTATAACTGAATAATAACTTATATTGTGTTAAGCTAATGAAATTTTGGGATTTGGTTATAGCACCTAGTGTTACCTAACAGGTATGAGCTATATGATTATCTCACATGTCAAAAAAGCAATTATTTAAATTCACCTTTCAATTAAAAGAAAGTGTTAAAACACATACATACCCAGGCAGGTAAGCTTAAGTAGAATTTCTTTCTCTATATGGGTGACTTAGATATAATTGACTCTGTGTTTGGTTTACTTAAATTTATTTTCTCATAAAACACTAGTCTTGGGAATAGTGGAAATAAACTCAGCATATTGCCCTTTTTTTTAGAAAAAATAATAAGACACAAGAAAACTTCCATTACCTGACCACTTTTTTTTTTTTTGAGTTTGGGCAGAAAGATGCTTTTATAACATAAAGACTGTTTTAGCCTAACAGCCAGCGTGATAATGGTGGTGAAACACTAGAGACAAACAGTGGAAAAATTAGAACAACGACAAGAAAACTTGCTATCGCTACTTTTATTTAGCATTGTTTTAGAAGTTGTAGCCAGTGTAGTTAGGCATGAAAAATAAATGAGGTGTAAGGAAGAAAAAAAATATTGCTGTTTGCAGATATTATGATTGCTTATTTAGAAATCCCAAAAGAATCAACTAAAAATCTGTTAGAGATTTACATAAGAGTTCAGAAAGGTGATTGTTAAGTAAATATATAAATAGAGTTCCTATATACCAATAATTAACAAAAATATTATGAAAAATATATTTAGGAATATGTTGAATAAGAAATATACAGGGTCTAGGTGAAGAAAATAAAAATCCTGGGGAAGGATGGAAAAATTGAAGAGAGCCAGTTTGCACCTGGATTGGAAGAATCATTATTATAAAGATTTTAGTTCTTGTCAAGTAAATTTATAAATTTAAAGCAGTTCCACTCTGACAAAACAAATCAAAAGTTCATTTGGGTTAGAATGTATTTTTTTAAAGTAGTGTAGTGAGACATAAATTATATTACTAGAGATTAACATGTATAGCAAAGATACAGTGATTAAAGCAAGATGGCAATGATGTGGAACTAGAAAAGACTGGTGAATAGTATAGATGTGAAAGCCCCAAGGCAGTCAGGTATGTCTAAGAATTCAGTAAACAGGTAGTGTTGAAATCTAATCATCTTGAGAAAAAAACTTATATCCCTGTTTCATACAGTACACTAAAACAAATTACAGAAGGGTTGACATTCATAGGGCTGTATAAATGTGTATGTATACAAGTAATGGGTGCGTGTGGCAAAAATCCCCAGTACTTAAGGGTATAAAGACATTTACCTCTCCAACTCTCCAGTGGAAAACACTGATAATGGTTTCTAAGATAAATGGCTAGAAAGTTTCTTCACATATGTATAACACCCCCCAAATTGAGGAGTCAGATGGTATCTATAATTCAGCAACTTGCTTTTTTTTCACTTAATAATGTCTGATGTCTTCGTATATCTGCACATAGAGTGCTACATTGTTCTTTTTCCTCATAGTATTTCATTATGAAAAAATTAAAACACACAACAAATTTGAATGAATTTTACAGAGAATACCCACCATATACCCACCACCTGGGGATTCCACCACTAACATTTATTATCTATCCACATTGCTCTTTAAAAAAAATTGTGGTATAATACACATAACATAAAATTTACCATTTTGATCATTTTTAAGTGTACAGTGTTAAGTATATGCACATTGTTGTGCATAAACTCTAGAACTTTTTCATCTTGCAAAACTGAAACTCTACCATTAAACAACTTCCCAACCCCCGCTTCCCACAGTTCCTGACACCCACTATTCTACTTCCAATTTCTTTGAATATCTTACCTCATATAAGTGAAATCATGCAATGTTTGTCTTTTTATGACTGACTTATTTCATTTAGCATAATGTCCTCAAGGTTCATCCATGTTGTAGCATGTGTCAGAATTTCCATTTTAAGGCTGAATAATTTAATCATAGGTGTATACCACATTTTAAATTGCATTCATCTGTCAGTGGACAGTTTGTTTCTGCCTTTTGGCTATTTAATAATACTGCTGTGAACATGCGTGTACACAGATCTCTTTGAGATCCTGCTTTTGATTGTTTCAGATATATAACCAGAAGTGATATTGCTAGATCATATAATAATTCTGTTTTTAATTTTTTGAGAGGAACCACCAAACTATTTTCCATAGCAGCTGCACCATTTTACGTTCCCATCAGCAATGCACAGGGTTCCAGTTTCTCTACATCCCTGCCAATAGTTATTTCCTGTTTTGTGTTTTTTTTTAAAATAGCAGCCATCTTAGTGGGTGTGACAACATCTTATTGTGGTTTTGATTTGCATTTCCCTAATGATTAGTGATTTTTTTTTTTTTTTTTTTTGGCCGTATGCGGGCCTCTCACTGTTGTGGCCTCTCCCGTTGCGGAGCACAGGCTCCGGATGCGCAGGCTCAGCGGCCATGGCTCATGGGCCTAGCCTCTTCGCGGCATGTGGGATCTTCCTGGACCAGGGCACGAACCCGTGTCCCCTGCATCGGCAGGCAGACTCTCAACCACTGCGCCACCAGGGAAGCCCTAGTGATTATTTTTATATGATTCTTGGCCATTAGTGTATAGTGTATCTTCTTTGGAGAAATGTCTTATTCAAGTCTTTTGCCCTTTTTTTTTTTTTTTTTTTTTTTTTTTTTTTTTGTGGTACACGGGCCTCTCACTGCTGTGGCCTCTCCTGTTGCGGAGCACAGGCTCCGGACGCGCAGGCTCAGTGGCCATGGCTCACGGACCTAGCCTCTTCGCGGCATGTGGGATCCTCCTGGACTGGGGCACGAACCCGTGTCCCCTGAATCAGCAGGCAGACTCTCAACCACTGTGCCACCAGGGAAGCCCCCTTGCCCATTTTTTTTTCTTTTTTCTTTTATTAATTTTTATTAGAGTATGGTTGCTTTACAATGTTGTGTTAGCCTGCGCTACACAGCAAAATGAATCAGCCATATACATACAGATATCCCCTCCCTTTTGGACTTCCCTCCCATTTAGATTACTACAGTGCATTATTTAGAGTTCCCTGTGCTACACAGTATGTTCCCATCAGTTGTCTATTTTATACATATTATCAATAATGTCTGTGTGTCATCCCAGTCTCCCTATTTCTCCCACCCTTTCCCCCTTGGTAGCCACGCATTTGTTCTCTATGTCTGTATCTCCATTTCTGCTTTGCATGTGAGATCATCTATACCATTTTTCTAGATTCCACGTATATACGTTATTATATGATACTTGCTTTTCTCTTTCTGACTTCACTTTGTATGACACTCTCTAAGTCCATCCACATCTACAAATGACCCAATTTCATTCCTTTTTATGGCTGAGTAATATTCCATTGTATATATGTACCACATCTTCTTTATCCATTCCTCTGTTGATGTACATTTAGGTTGCTTCCATGTCCTGGCTATTGTAAATAGTGCTGCTATGAACATTGGAGTGCATGTGTTTTTTATTTATTTTATTTTTGGCTGTGTTGGTTCTTCGTTGCTGCATGCAGGCTTTCTCTGGGTGTGGTGAGCGGGGACTACTGTTTGTTGTGGTGCGAGGGCTTCTCATTGCAGTGGCTTCTCTTGTTGTGGAGCACGGGCTCTAGGCATGCGGGTTTTGGTAGTTGTGGCACGTGGGCTCAGTAGTTGTGGCTTGTGGGCTTTAGAGCGCAGGCTCAGTAGTTGTGGCGCACGGACTTAGTTGCTCTGCGGCATGTGGGATCTTTCTGGACCAGGGCTCGAACCCATGTCCCCTTTATTGGCAGGTAGATTTCTTTTTTTAAAATTTATTTATTTGTTTGTTTGTTTATGGCTGTGTTGGGTCTTTGTTGCCATGCGAGGGCTTTCTCTAGTTGTGGCAAGCGGGGGCCACTCTTTATCGCGGTGCACGGGCCTCTCACTATCGTGGCCTCTCTTGTTGCAGAGCGCAGGCTCCAGACGCGCAGGCTCAGTAATTGTGGCTCACGGGCCCAGTTGCTCTGTGGCATGTGGGCTCTTCCCAGACCAGGGCTCGAACCCGTGTCCCCTGAATTGGCAGGCAGATTCTCAACCACTGCGCCACCAGGGAAGCCTGGCAGGTGGATTCTTAACCACTGCACCACCAGGGAAGCCCTCTAGTTCTCTTTTAAATAAAACCTTGACTGTTTTGTCTCTGAATAAGTGCATTTCACTCTGTGCAGATGAGAGTAAGAGACTAAAATAACTAGGAATGATTTATATGTGTATACACACACATACATATACGTATATAAAACAAATTGCTGAAATTACCCTTTTTAAGTACCTAAGGTAATTGAGAAGGAAAGGTGTCATTGAAATGCTAGCAGACTTCATGGATGAGGAGAGATTTTTATCTGAGCTTGGTTCTTTTGAGCAAGGATGTAGAAGTCCAGATTCTGTTCGACATTTGGGAAACTGTGCAGTCCTAAGTTTCTGGCAATATTTTGTCACATATTTCTGTAGTTTACAAAGCTTAAATGAAAAATATGTGAAATTTGTTTTTTGTTTTGTTTTTTTTGCTATAGTGTGGTTAAAAGCTTTTTGTGAGTAGTAGGCTAATCATTGCCAGTGTTCACCATAATTTGCTTTAGTTATGAACCCATGTGTATGGATTCAGAATATAGATTTGTCATTTACTTCAGGAGTTCCTAGTCTTGATCTAGGTGTGAGTTCTGTCTCAGGACTGTTTTGAAAGTGGTAGAAAACCTATCCCAAAGTAGTAGAAGGAAGAAAAGGGAATTTATTGGTTTATTGCTGAAAAATATGGAGGAAGAGCTACAGGTATGCTTGCATTCAGTCTTTAAGTAATCACATTGTCAAGATTTTGTCCCCCACCCCCGTCTTGGGTGTGTTAGAAAGCTGTTAGCTTCAGTCTTACACTATTCAAGTCCAGTAGTTGCTGGGGCAAAAAAAGTGTCTTTTCCCTGTTATATTCTTCTCCTTTAGCCTTAGTTTGAGTGTTGTCCCCATTTCTAAACCTGTTACTGTGGTCAGGAGGTTGGTTTCACGCATTGTTAGTGTTGGCTCCCACCATACAGATTGAGAATGGAGGAGGGGGGTGAATCTCCAAAAGAAAACCAGGGCCTTTTGCCAGAAGAATGTTGAATGGTAGGTAAGTTGCTAAAAACACAAATCTACCTTAGTCTTCATGGGGTCTGTGGACTCGCAAAAACTAACCATAAAAATTATATATTTTTATTCCAAGAAGAGTCTTCATAGCTTTCATCAGACTTTCAAAGGGGTCTGCACCCATGAGAAAGGTTAAGTATTTTATGGGTTTGGGGAGAAAAGGGTATTTTAACTGAGGCTAGGTACATTACCAAAGGTGTACATGAGAATCATTTTTGAAAGATAGTGGAATTGGATTAGACTTAATCCAGTGAAGATAGTATGAAATTTGGATGTTGTCGATGACTTTTAGGTGATGGAAGTATAGAATATGTTCAGATATTCGTTGAAATCAACTAAATATGGTAAAAAAAGATCAAGTAGTTTAAGAGAATAAGTGAAATACATTTACATATAATAAATTGCTTCCTTTTTCATAATTATACCTTTCATTTACTTCTTTGGTCTAGATATTAAAGTTGTGCTTTCCTTCTTGGTCCAAGATTTTTTTGGCATAGGGATTAAAAACAATTTTAATGACTTTTTTGTTTGGTTTTGTTTTGGGGGCTGCACCGTGAGGCTTGTGGGATCTTAGTTCTCCCACCAGGGATTGAACCTAGGCCCTGGCAGTGAAAGCGCTGGACTGCCAAGGAATTCCCTTATTTTAGCTTTTGTAATTTATGGTTTTATTGCATAAGAATCAGAACATGTTTGAACACTTTGTGGTTTTTGTAATTATTGAGGTATCCTAATACATAGGCAATTTTCCTAACAATTCCATTAGTGATTGGGAGAAAAAGTAGACTTGTTTGAGGAGTTTAAAGTTTGATATATCTTTGAAATCACCCTTACTGGTTTTATTCATATACTCCTATTTCTGTCTTGTAATCATAAATGAGAATTATAGTAGATAGAAAGTTGGGATAAGAGAAGCACCCTAACTTTAATTAGGATCTATGGTTGCTATCCCAATTCCATTTTTTAGTGAATGGTTTAGCCCACCTCATTTTATTGGAAAATTTTTTCAGGGATGGCCTAAAAACCCTAGAATTTGGAACCTACTTTTTAGCTTAGACATAGAATCCTTCTATTGAAATTCTTTTGTAGTAGTAACACATTATATTTATAGAGTGGTACTACCAGCCTTGGTTTCCTCCTCGTATTCCTTCTCCTTTGTTGGCTGAACCCTGTATGGAATCTTGATCCTCCAATGTGGACAAGAGTTGAGCACATTAGAAATGTATATAAGCGAAGGAAAATTACATGTTTTGAGCTGATAGAAATGTTGTAAGGAATGTCTCAATATGCAGGTCTTTTAATTTTTTTGTTAGGGATTAATTGTTTATTTTTGTGAACTATGGACACTTTTAACTAATTTCCCCTTGATTATCTGGCTAGTAATGTGCCTTATGGAAAGTTTAAAAACAAAAGTGTAAAGAAGCAGGAAAAAAATATCTTAAAATTAATTCTATCACATAGAGGAATATTCTTAGTCATTTCAGGGTCAAAGTTCCCTTTTGGAATTTAATGAAAGCTGTGAATCTTCTCTCCAGAAAAAGATACAGACACTAAATACTGTACATAACTCCAAAGGAGTTCATGGAATCCTGAAGCCAGCTGTGTATCCTATGGGCCTAGACTGTAAGTTAATAACTCTGATCTAAGGTAATACCATCAACATTTTGACATTTATTTCTAATTGTTGTGTTTTTTTCTTAACTGAAATCTTAATTGTGTAATCAGTTTTGCTTGTGGTTTTTGTATATCATAAGCGTTTCCTCATCACTGAAAACTCTGCTTACAGATATATTTAATGACAACGTAATATATCATTGTTTTCAATTTAGAAATAATTTATTGGGTTCCTCTTATGTTTCAGGTATTGTCTAACTGGAGGGCCATAAAGATAAAAAGGCTTGTGGTTTCTGCTTTGCTCTTGAACTAAAGATCTTTTTATGAGGGGAGTTAAGTTGATTTACTTTATTATCTTAACATTGGAAATTTAGGTTGTTTATTTTTACAACTGTTAGAAATAGTACTACAGTGATCACTTTTGTGCCTAGCTCTCTTGTGTATTTCTGTTATTTTGCTTTTGTAGATTGCTAGAAGAAAAGTTGCTGGGTAAGAGGATGTCACTCTTTGAAAGACCCTTCAAGTTACATGTTCACTAAATTGCTTTCCAGAAAGTTGTGTTAGTTTATTTTCCCAGCTGTGTAGTGTGTAAGTGCCTGTCTTATTACTCAACCCTCGAAGGATTGAATATCACCAGTTTTGAAAATTTTTGCTGTTTTGTTAGATGACAGATAAACTTTCAGATATAGAAAGGAGCGGAGAGTTATGTCAGGTACAGAGAGCAGCATGTGGAGAGGTGGGACGTTGGCAGTGTGAGTGCTGCAGGACACTGGAAGACTCTGTTATAGTTTATTTCTTACACAGCTAGCCATCCATATTAAACCCACTCTTGTTACCAACTTCTCAAGATAGAGGCTGGCAGCAGTCTCTAAAAATGACTTAATACAGGACGGTTAATGGAATAAGCTATAATCTCTGCTACAGTGCCTGGTTCCAAGGCCATAAGTTCATCATTTCTCTCCAATTCCATGTATTCTAGATTTCCTTCACCCTTGGCCAGACTTCAGCTAATCTAGGTTGCTTGCCTGGTAGGGTGACCCAGACTATCGTTCCTGAAGGGACTGAGCCCCTGTTTGCCTTTCCCTTATCATGCCTTTGCCTTATGCTGCTGTTGCCTGTTATTACCAGGCTTGGAAGCACTGAGAACCACTTAACTAGTATGGTTAGTTATCCCAACATTATAGTAACTCCTTTTTTTTTGCCTCCTGGTCCATCAGCATGAGGAGCCCAAAGTGACCAACAGTTGTTAACTTCAGATTCAGATTAAAATGTTTAAAAATGTTTCCCCATGGGAATAAAGATTTAAAATGTTTAAGAATAAAGATTAAAAATGTTTCCCCATGGGAATAAAGGTCTCTAATTCTAGCAGAGCCTAAAGTTGCAGGAATGGGAAACGAGTTATTTGCTCACTAGGGTTATAGGAACCAATTCTATTTCTATTCACACCTCTGTGCTGTACTTTTAGCATGCATTTACTGTATTTTGGAGACCATTCCAGTGTTCTCTCAGGCTTACTGCTTCTTGGTGATATAGTGTATGGTGAGATCAGTGCTCACTGCCCATTGTTAAATTTTGTTCATTGTAAAAAAAATGTCACTTGGTCTGAGGCAGTGTTTGCCCCATGTTGGTAAACTAGGTACCTTTTGATAGTGGTGCTGGCTGAGGCACTGAAGGCACGGAAGGCAAATTTATTTATCAGAATAGTTGTCAGTGCCAGTAAGGGCAAAATTGCTGCCCCTTCAGGGTGGAGGAGGTCCAGTGTAGTCAACTTGCCATCAAATGCTTAGCTCATTTCTTTGAGGGATTGTAACAAATAGGGGGCTCAGAGTTTGCCTTTGCTGATGACAAGTTGTGGACACTCAGCAGCAACAGTAGCTAAGCTGTGTCAGTTTTGAGAGAAGAAGGCTATAATGATGGGCTCATGCATAGCCTTTATCCTTGTCACCATGACTTCTTCATTTGTGGGCTTATTGTACATGTATGAGGTGGTTTAAGATAGGATCTGGAACCGTTGGTTTAAAATTGCTAACTCCAGTAAGTTTGCTAACTCCCTTGCTCTTCTGTACTGCCCTGTTGCTTTTTGGGCTCCCTTGGTGTAGAAGTTTCTGAGGCAGGAAAGTGGAGAGACTTGTAGAACCCTGAGATAGGCTACGATCAGCATGAGGTGGACACTGTGAGTGTAAGTAGGAATTGCCTACAGCAACTGAGGCTGAGTTCATCTGTGGGCTGAGGAGTTGTGATACAGGGTACCCATTGTTTCTGCTGTATACTATACAAAAGAAGGTAAGCAGCCCCCCACTCCATCATTAGAAGACTGGTTGAATAAATTGTGGTATTTCCATATAATGGAATATTATCCAGCTGTAAAAAAAAGCTTTTTATATAAACATAAGGATGGGCTTCCCTGGTGGCGCAGTGGTTGAGAGTCTGCCTGCCGATGCAGGGGACATGGTGCCCTGGTCCGGGAGGATCCCACATGTGGCGGAGCGGCTGGGCCCGTGGGCCATGTCTGCTGAGCCGGCGCATCTGGAGCCTGTGCTCCGCAACAGGAGAGGCCACAGCGGTGAGAGGCCCGTGTACTGCAAAAAAAAAAAAAACAAAAGCAAAAACATAAGGACCTCCAAGATGTATTAAATGAAAAAGGTCATGTATTGAATATTGTACATGCCTTGCTGCCTTTTGTTTGCAAAAGTGAGAAAAAAATATATTTGTGTTTATGATTGCTTTAATGCTAGAAGGATACACAGGAAACTAATAAGTGTGAGGAGGGGATGGGCGAGAATGGGAGGGAGATGGGACATGGGGGAGGAGCTAGGGGAGAATGGGAAGGGGTGGAAGATGAGGGGAATAAAACATTTTACTTTATGCCTTTTTTTTTTTTTTAACATGTTACCTGGTTTTTGTTCATTTGTTTTATAAGTGAAACCACCCTGATGAAATACTTATTATTAGGTTTGAATTTTATTTTCCATGTGACTATATAAACTAAAACTTCTTTGAGCTAAACTAATCAAATAGATATTAAATATTCCCATGCCTGGCAACTTGTCAATCAGTTCTCAGTTTAAATGTTGCATGGTTATTGAGCCTGACTATCAGTTGAACCCTCTCTCTTCCCATTCACTGTCAAACTTGTCACCCTGTTTTATTTTGTTTATTGTACTTATCACTATCAGAAAAAAAATTTTTTGCTTACATATTTATTGTCTGTTTCTACCACTAGAATACTAACTTCTCTAAAAGCAAGGACTTGCTGTATATTTTCCACCATTTCTTGGCATCCTATTTTTATTTTTGTTTGTTGGATACAGTGGATGCGATATCCTTTACCCTAAGGATTTAGTTATTTATTTAGCAAGCAGAGAACTTCTATTCTTTCATCTCCTCACTTCCCCTACCTACCGGCCCCCAACTCTCTTCACTGCCTCTGTTTTGATCATTTAAGGTATTAAAACAGTCTGATTCTCAGATATGAGTAAGTTGAGTTTAATACAAATCAGAACTTCCATCCTAACCCATTTTCAAATTTTTTTTCCCTTAATTTGTGCTTCTCTTGAATTTCAGGGAGTATGGTAAATTTTTCACTATTCCTACATTTTGTTTTAATTTCTTTAAATATCAACTTATTGAGGTATATGCCAGCTTTATTGAGGTATAATTTCTGTGTAATACAATACATACATTTTAAGCATACAGCTGACTTCTTTCTGACAAATGTGTACATCTGTGTAACCACCACCTAATCAAGGTATAGAACATTTCTACTCATTTCCGTTTGTGGATTTGACAAAGCTTGTTAGTTGATACATAAGTGTTTTATTATTTTGTAAGTTTCCTCTGTATTTGAAATATTGCACAATAGGAAGAGTTAAATCTTCTTTACCTTTGTTTCTTTATGTATCTTTTCAGTATTTCTTCTCCATATTATAGTTGTCCATTTTTCCCTTCCCCTACTTGCTCTCTACCCTAGTTGTGAACTGCAGGGCTTGTTTCTTATTAATCTTTGTAGCTCCAGTTTTTGGCACTTAGGAAGCACTTAGTAAATGTTTGTAACAGTAAGAATTAATTTTAGGAGTAGTATGGATGTATAACTGATTGAGAGGCAGTATAGCTTAATGCTTAGGAGCAAAGAAGCTTGTCTTCCATCACTTATTAGCTGATGTGACCTTGGGCGAGTTACTTTTCTCTGTGCCTCAGTCTTCATATCTGAAGAAAATGACATAATGGTTATCTACCTCATAGATTTATTGTAGAGATTAAATGAGCTAATATATGTAAAGTACTTAGAACAGTACCTGGCATTTAAATGCTAGATTAGTATTTACTGTTACTATTATTAATTCTTCAGCATTTTGGGAGAATTAGGTGCTGAGAATTTTTTTTTGCTTGAACCAGGGAGTGTGCATAACATTGTTGGATAATCAGGTGAAAAGAATCAAAGCTAGCAGATCAGAATGACTTGATAGAGCTGTTCAGAATTGAAGGACCTTTAGGTAAAGCTATACCCCTGAGCTTACAAAGCCAGCCTCTGTAATCTCTGGATATCCGTAGCTACCTTTCTGTATAGATATGTATTTAAATAGTCTCAGTCCGTTCTTACATTCAAGTTTCTGCCCCTGAATCTACAAACATATTTGCTTTTGCACTCACCTTTCAGCCTTCTTTTTTGTTTAAAAAAAAAAAAAAAAAAGAAGAAGAAAAGAAAAGAAAAAGAAAGAGGCATTTTTACTCTTGTCTAAAGCCAATGTTGCTCCCTGTGTTCCTGATTCCACCAGGCAGCCATCACATGTTTTAGACCTATCCTGTGATAGGGACTAAGGGGTGCTAGGTGAACAAGACAGGTGGTCCCAGTCCTTGTGCAGCTTATGTACCAGTGGGCAAGACAGATGATTTAAAATGCAATTATAGGGCTTCCCTGGTGGCGCAGTGGTTGAGAGTCCACCTGCTGATGCAGCAGACACGGGTTCATGCCCCGGTCCGGGAGGATCCCACATGCCGCGGAGCGGCTGGGCCCGTGAGCCATGGCCGCTGAGCCTGCGCGTCCGGAGCCTGTGCTCCGCAACGGGAGAGGCCACAACAGTGAGAGGCCCGTGTACCACCAAAAAAAAAAAAAAAAAGCTATTATAATAAATACAGTGTGATAAGCACTACTGGGGTGTATGGAATTCTGCTGTAGGAGCATAATTATTTTTGGAAACCATGGGAGGATGCAAATGCCCAAGGAGAGTAGAAATTGAGACAAGAAGAGAATCTTGAGAAGGATCAACATTCAGATGTTGTGGAGAATGAAGAGTTGCTGGTGGAGAGGTAGGAGGGAAACAGGGGGAGTCTGGTGTCACAGAAGCTGAACAGAGGAGTGCATCTCAGGACAGAGGTAGTTAGTGATCAACAGATACTGCTCAGCAGCCAGGTAAGGTCCTTTTCCCTCTTTCCTTTTCAGATATTTGGCTCTATCCGTATTCCTTACATCTAAATTCCATGCTTCCTTATTATTATCTGTTCAGCTCCTGAACTCCTAGTGTTTGTTTAGTGAGTTTGGTAGGTGAGGGATACTGCATCCTCTGAATTCATTTGTTTCTGAGTGTCAAATTATAAGTAGCACAAGTTTGGATAAAGAAAGATTTGTCAAACTCTGAATCTATTTGCCTCTGGTATTGGCATGGGGAGAGTCGGTATAGCTAGGGATACCTCTGTTTCCTTTTATCCTGGTTCAGGGAAACATGTTCAGGTCCATTTGACAAAACAGTTATTCTTTGATTCCATGTTTTCCTTCACTGTTCTGGGAAGAGTTGTTTTAACTCCTTGTTGCCACCTCTGGACCTCCCATTGAGTGCTGACCCACCCCTCCCCCAATAAGCTTGATTTCTTCCTGCCTGATTAAATGGAATCTGAACTTGTAAAGCTAAGAGCTGCTTGTTGCTAAATACAGTAAACTTTGAAGTTGCTATCTCAACCTCTGGCAGTTTTTGACATTGCTGACCACTTGATCCTTTTTAAAATGCTTTCATCTTTTTTGAGGCACCATATTCTCTTTTTTTTTCCTATTCCTCCGTAGTTTGTTTGCTAGTTTTTCGTCTCTGACTTTTCAACATTGGCATATTTGTTCCATAGCATGGTCTCATCACTTCTCATTCTGCATGTTTCCTGAGGGACCTCATTCACTACTGTGACATTAAATTAAAGCTTTTGGACAGTAAATAAGTCATATGACACTGATGTAAATCTGTAAAGATTACCGTGTTTATTTTTTAAGATTTATTTATTATTTATTTATTTTGGGCTGCGTCGGGTCTTGGTTGCTGCATGCTGGCTCTTCGTTGTGGTGAGCAGGCTTCTGTCTAGTTGTGGTGTGTGTGTTTTCTCTCTCTAGTTGTGGCACTCAGGCTCCAGGGCGCGTGGGCTCTGTAGTTTGTGACACGTGGGCTCAAGTTGGGAAGCGAGAGCTCAGTAGTTGTGGTACGCAGGCTTAGTTGCCCCGCGGCATGTCAGATCTTAGTTCCCTGCAGGGATGGAACCCGCGTCCCTTGCATTGTAAGGCGGATTCTTTACCACTGGACCACCAGGGAAGTCCCAAGATTACCGTGTTTTTATATGTATATTTTAAATGTAAAGTAAAATTTTCCGGACTACACAAAAGTCAGCTTCTACATATCTGTGTATATGAATGTAATGAACTCATAAGTGCAGCAGTAATTGAAATACTGCTGTTATTTAGGCGAGAATTGAACCCAAATTTAGGAGCTGTTTACATTATTCTTGAATACTCAGAAAGTATAAGTTTTGTATCCTTTTTGTTAGCTGGATGTAAGAATCTACAAGTAAAGAAATAGATGTATTAGGTACACTTTAAAAAAACAGATTTATCTTATCATACTTTAATTCTGTGTAGTATTGATTTTAATTCTTCTGAACAGTTATTCAGTTTGTCATAAAATAGTTCCTAAAAATTGTTTTGTAGATTAATGAACAATTCCAATGGAATGATTTTTTGTTTGATAAACACTGCCCTCCTGTGGTTAAAGTAAACTAAATGTTTTGTGAAACTACTATAGTCTTTCCACTTAAATTAACTCCTGGTAAAATAATGTAATAGTAATAGTTATACAGTAATAGTATTGTAATGGTAATGGAATATGGTATTTTTGCTCAGAAATATATGTGGCCGTTTTGTTTTCCTCTCCATCTCTCCCTCTTGCATTTCTCTAGTGTGTCTCTGTACATTTTTTCTCACTGTTTATGTACCGTTTCTTATAATTAAAAGAGTTAATTGTAAATGGAAAGATGGAAGAATATTAAGATATTGAAGGGAGGGAAACTGCACTTAAACATAGACATGTTAAAAGAAATCAAAAGAAAAGACCAGTGAGTTATAGTACATGAAATTAATAAAAAGCCTCCATGGAAAAAAACAGTAATGAAAAGATGAAGAATAAAAGGGAAGAAGTATTTGCAGTAAATGTGACAATAAAAGTTTTAATATATTTAATAATTTAATATGAAAATTAGAGCTCATACAAGTGGTATATATACAAGCAGACAGTGGTTATGAATAACCAGTTTACAAGTGAGGAAATACAGTAATTAAAGCACAAAAATATATTAAAATTCATAATGGTATTCCATAAAATGGTATTCATAATATTCCTAATGGTGTGTCAGATAAACAAACAAAAAAGCCCCGTTCACCTTCGGAGTATACTAGAAAAACTAGCTAATTATTCTGATAATAAATAGGACAGAATCAAGCACTTATCCTGCTTTTTTCTATATGAGTTGTATGTACTTCAGATAACCAACTAGTCGATGGAGGAAAACATTTATTTTTAGAAGGATTCTAGCTTATAAATGAAGAAGGAAAGATAGGCTATCACCATTTTTCAACACCTAAATAATGAGTCTGAATAGTGGCTACTAATCAGTGGTTACTAAAGCAATTAGGTTGGAATGCTGATGGGAAACTTTGTAATGGGTGGATCAGGAGGACATCTGTCCCCCTGATTTATCTTGACATCTCAAAAAAGAAACCAGATATTTTGTGTGTTCTCGTGTGTGGGGTGGGGGGAGGGGGATGGGAAGTAAACAACACTATGAAGTTCTTTTGGTAAAATAAAATCTGAATCTGAGCAGCCCTCTAGGTAATTCTAATTTTCAGGAAATATGAGGGAGAGAGTACCATACAATTAGCAAAATACAGAATGTGGGAGACTATAGTACAGTTTTCTTGGTTTCTTCAGTAAATAAATTGGAAGATAAAAAGGAGAAATCCATAGATTAACAGAGACTTTAAGACATGTGTTAACCAAATGTAGTGTGTATGGGTCTTCTTTGGATACTGATTTGAACAAACTAACTGTTAAAAGTGTTTTTCCCCCATGAAAATTGAGGACATTGTGTAAATAATTTGATAATGAAGGAACTGTAGTTATTACATTCTGAGGTATAAAATGGTATTTTTATTTTTTAAAAAGTGAGTCCTTATCCTTTTTTAGAGATCTGTACTAAAGTATTTATGAATGAAATGTTTGAGATTTGCTTCAGGATAATCCACTTTGTAGAGGTAGAGTGGCTGGAGGTATAGATGAAACAAAGTAAGCCACGTGTCGACAATTGTTGATTGCAGTGTTCCCAATAATTTTTTTTTTTTTTTTTTCAAAACAATTAAAAAAAAAAATTTTTGGCCGCGCCTCAAGGCCCATGGGATCTTATTTCCCTGACCAGGGATCAAACCTGCACCGCCTGCAGTGGAAGTGCAGAGTTTTAACCACTGAATCTCCAGGGAAGTCCCTCTCTACTTTTGTATATGATTTATTTATTTATTTATTTATTTATTTATTTATTTTCTAATTTTTTTTTTTGCCGTATGCGGGCCTCTCACTGTTGTGGCCTCTCCTGTTGCGGAGCACAGGCTCCGGACGCGCAGGCCTAGCGGCCGTGGCTCACGGGCTTAGTTGCTCCGCCGCATGTGGGATCTTCCCGGACCGGGACATGAACCCGTGTCTCCTGCATCGGCAGGCGGATTCTCAACCACTGCGCCACCAGGGAAGCCCTGTATATGTTTTAAAATGTTCATACTATAAAGTAGAATACTTAAGTCTTTAATTGAAAAACATTTCTCTTTCTCTCCCAAACTAGATGATTTATAGTATTAAATATTGAGAAAATTTAGCATAAATAATTTTCTAAATTAAAATTAATTTCAAATGCCTAGTATGTAAAGGTACTAGTCATAAACTTTTTTTTTTAAGGAAAGTAAACATCCCTTAAGCAGTTTTAACTGGTTTTTTCTATTTTATTTCTTGAAAAAACAGTATACCTAGAAAATCAATGAAATTAATTTTCGTTAAAAAGGCACACAGAAATTTTAGGTCTCTATTTCCAATAGCTTAATGTCCTATGTCAGCATGCTTAAGTATTTTTATATAAATAGTAAAATTTAACCGTATTAGAATAAAGTAATTCCTTGCTCTAGATAATAAATCAGAAAATATTTTCATTATTACCATTACCATGGATAATATAAATGTTCTAAATTCTAAATAGAGTTCATTCTGATAGTGGATTAATAGTTACCTTTCAATTAAGATTTGATATGCCAGAGAAATTTTTATTAATTTCCATTTCGTAGCTTGGACAGAAAGCCACCGGTTCAGATGGACAGTAGGGCAGCCACATTCCCCAGTTTGCTCATCACCACTTTCTGGTAGAGTTGGGATTTGAACTCTGATATTCTGCCTCATTATGATTAATTAATCAAAATATTTTTGCATAGGAATATAAGTGCCTTATTCTGTGATATTTTATGCTTGTTTTTCTTGCAGAATAGCTTAATATCTAGTCTTTATATTTGGGTATCTGTAATGTAAATAGGATTTAAAGAACATATAAGTGACTTTACAGGAACTGAAGTCTTGGCATTTAACTTAAAACTCATATTTTTGTAAGTTTTCGTCTAATGTTTAGTATTATTGGCAGGATAGGGCATTGTTAACTACTTGTGAAAAATATAGTGGAAAAATCAAAGGGGCAGCTGGAGAAAAGCATGCTATCTTTTGTATTTTTCATCCCCCTTAAGAACACTGGTGAAATTTTAGATCAGGATATCAAATGTGAACTGGAAAAGATTTTTGTCATAATTTATTAGTAGTAACAAAAGCTACCATTTATGTCACATGTGCTAAGTTAAGAATACTGCAGAATGTTTTACTTAATGTTCCTATCTATGAGGGTGTTACTACCCTCATTATACAGATGAAGGATTAAGATTGAGAGCTTTTAGTCATCAATATTATGTTTTAGAGCTATTAGATGCAGGCCATTTGAGCTCTATACACTTTGAAGCACTTTCTTATTTTGCATCAATTAAACTTTTTCCCCCCAACTGAAACCCCTTGATTATGTTAATAACATCCTTTACAGAGACCACCCAAATTGAGTCTTAGTCAATCCATTGTATGCTGGTATGGAGTATTTGTTATAAGAACTTGATATGTGGAAGAAAATAAAGCAAATCCCACGTTTGTAGTATTACGTAAATTTGTCATACATTTTAGTGTTCAGGATTTCCTAATGATAGTAACAGAGTAAAATTTAATTGCCAGGTGGATAATTATATCAGTTTCCCTAGAAATCCCTTCTATTTTTTGATTAAGGCAAGCATAACGCTTATTGCACAAAGTGGTTTTTTTTGGGTTTTTTGGGGTTTTTTTTGCGGTACTCGGGCCTCTCACTGTTGTGGCCTCTCCAGTTGCGGAGCGCAGGCTCCGGACGCGCAGGCTCAGCGGCCATGGCTCACGAGCCCAGGCGCTCCGTGGCATGTGGGATCCTCCCGGACCGGGGCACGAACCCGTATCCCTTGCATCGGCAGGCGGACTCTCAATCACTGTGCCACCAGGGAAGCCCAAAGTGTTTTTCTTGTATCAACTCCAGTGTTTTTCAGTATGGTTTACAAAAACCTCTATATCTTCCCACTTTTCTTAAGCAGAAGTTGTAGCAACAGAGTTCTTAGACTTTCAGTGGCAGTGTGTTTTCTTCCAGTAACCAAATGGGCTGTTTGAGGGGGAGTTCTGTGTTGGAAGTGAATCAGCCTGGAATAGCAACTAAATATAAAGCCTCACTTATACCCAGACCAATGCTTTTTAAAATTAATTATTTTAATTAATTTTTGGCTGTGTTGGGTCTTCTTTGCTATGCACGGGCTTTCTCTAGTTTTGGTGAGTGGGGGATACTCTTCGTTGTGGTGCGCGGGCTTCTCATCACGGTGACTTCTCTTGTTGTGGATCACGGGTTCTAGGTGTGTGGGCTTCAGCAGTTGTGGCATGTGGCTTCAGTAGTTGTGGCATGTGGCTTCAGTAATTGTGGCTCGCAGGCCCAGTAGTTGTGTCGCACGGGCTTAGTTGCTCCGTGGCATGTGGGATCTTCCCAAACCAGGGCTCGAACCCGTGTCCCCTGCAATGGCAGGCAAATTCTTAACCACTGCGCCACCAGGGAAGTCCCCACACCAATGCTTTTGATGCAGTTTTTTTGCTTTTGTCCAATAGATTGTGCATTTTCACTCTTTTAATTTGTTGGTAGAAATAAATTTTGTTTAGGTAGAGTTGTAATTTTATCTGACAAATCATTGAATATACTACTTTCTGTAATGGAAATAAAAGGAATGTATTTCTGATGTTCAAACAGATCTCTGATTTTGTGTGTGTGTGAGGTAGCTATTAAATTTTATAATTTTATTTTTTGATCTGTTTTCTGTTTAGATCAGATAGCATATTTCAAAAAGAGGAAATATGAAAGTCTAAAACATAGGACAAATTCAACCTCATTAGTAGCTAAAATTAAAAATTTTTAATATATTTTTTCAAATAATTACCAAGGATTTAAGAAGTGATATGAATGTTGGTTAATGGTTAACAGTAGTGGAACTCCTGTACACATGGTGGAAAGCAATATTACATATTAAAATAACTTTATACAGCAGTTCCACTTGTTAGAAGATTTTGAAAATAGAAGCACTTGGTGGCATTTGTTACAGTTAAAGAAACAAAAGAGGAGACAATAGCACACATTCATTGAGAATTTCATATATCCTCAAATTCTGAGCTAAGCAGTTCAAAATAAAATGTTCTGTTTGTGTCCCATCGCCACTCCATGAGTTATAGATATTTTTCTTATTTTCATTTTACTGATGAAACTAAAGCCCAGAGATTAACTTTCTGAGGTCACAGAGCTTTAAATTTTAGAGTCAGGTATAAAATTAAGATCTGTCTCACTCTAAACATGTGTTGGTAACCATTGGGAAAGAGTGCCTCATTAAGCAGTCTAAATGTGCAACAGTAGGAAATGGATTAAGTGATTTAGTGTGTATATGTATGTGTGTGGGTGTATATATATATCAGTCAGTGGAGTATCATGCTGCTATGAAATATATCAATAAGAAATGTTGCAAGATTTGCAAAAAGGGCTTTTAAAAAGAGGTACAAACTAGTGTATGCAGAAGGATGTCAACTGCAAAATGTTATAGGAAAAAACCTCTGGAAGGGACAGCCAAAATGTTAAATCCTATTCTCTCATGGCAGAATCCCCCTTTGCATATAATTTGAGGTTGGGGGAGTGTGGTCTAAATTTTCTAGAATGAATATGTATTACCATTGGCAGGGAAGCCCTTGTTGCTTTATATATGGTATATATGACTGTATATAGGTTTAACTCAGTATCTGAAATGAATTTCTGTGTGAAATACTATGAAATATCACTGGAAGTTGGTGGAACACCCTTGTCTAGAGTTTGAGAACCACAGTTTGAGAAATACAAAGAATCTTCCTAGGCCCCACCAGGATCTTATTTTTCAGTTTTATGTTCTTGTTCACTATCAAAGACACAGCCAGGAACCCACATCTTAAGATATTGACTTAATTATAGATGTATGTGGAGGCTGCCATTTGCATTAAGCTAGTTTTGTCACGTTTCAAAAAAGACCTGTGAGAAAAAGGTCTTTATCTGATCTTTATACTTGATGGTCACAATCCCCATCTTAACCAAAATATCAAGCAACGTTTCTGCAGTCCTCTTAGTTTTTCTGCCTCAACAAGTAAGAACCTACCCATCATTCAGCAGAAGCGTAGTTTTCATCATTCCAATGCATATTTTAGTTGACAAAAGAAAATTTTTTTCCTCATTGAACTCTTTGCTTTATATAAAGCTTTATTAGTACCCTCGTTAGTGTGGGGAATTAAGAGTTCTGACGTCTAAGTTTTAGGCTATGCTATTCTCTTGAGTCCTACTTTCCTTTCTGGTAAAATTATAACTAAACTTGCTCTGCTGTTCTTGGATTGTTGTGAGGGGAATATGAAATAGAATGGCTACATGATGTTTGTAACTGTAAGGCAGTTGTATATAGGAATTAAGAGAAAGATGTAAAATTTTTGAATGTATTATCTGGGTAGCACTATAGGAAGATATGTCTTTAATGTTTGGTGTGAGCTCGAGTTTTTCTTTGAAAGGGATATCAGTCTTTTGTGTTCTTTTTTGGCCATCTTTTATGTGTATATCTCTACGTAAGAACTCTTTTTATGTTACGTAAATTGGTACAGCATTATGGAAAACAGTTTGTAGGTTCCTCAAAAAATTAAAAATAGAACTACCATATGATCCAGCAGTCCTACTTCTGGGGATACAACCGAAGGAAATGAAATTACTGTCTTGGAGAGATATCTGCACCCTTGGTTCATTGCAGCATTTTTACAGTAGCCAAGACATGGAAAAAACGTAAGTGTCCAACAACAGATGACTGGATAAAGAAAATTAATATATATATGTAACAATATTATTCAACCATAAAAAGAGGAAAATGTGCCATATGTGACAACTTATATGAACCTTGAAGGCGTTCAGCTAAGTGAAATAAGTCAGACAGAGAGACAAATACCGCATGATTTCATTTATATATGGAATCCAGAGAAGTTAAACTCTTTGAAACAGTGTAGTTTGATGGTTACCAGGAGTTGAGTGGTAGGAGTAATTGGGAGATGTTGGTCGAAGGATACAAATGAGCAGTTATAAGATGAATATGTTCTGGGGATCTGATGCGCACAGCATGATGACTATAGTTAACAATAAATACTGCATATTATATACTTGAAATTTGCTTAGAGAGTAGGTCTGAAATGTTCTCACCACACACACAGAAAAGGTACCTGTGTGAGGCAATGAATGTGTTAATCAACCTTAATGTGGTAATCGTTTAACAATATATATGTATATCAAATCATCACATAGTGTTATTTGTCGATTATATCTCAGTAAAGCTGGGGGAAAAAAATCTGGCTAAAGTAATAAAGTGTGTGTGTGTGTGTGTGTGTGTGTGTGTGTGTGTGTGTGTGTAGCGGTGGTGGTGCTTGTGAGTGTCTGAGTGTATTTTAGAGTCAGGAATATCTCTGAAGAAGTGAAGTAAGAGAGAGAGTCCATGAATTTCTGGGGAAAAGCATTGCAAGAGGAGGGAGCAGGTACAGAGAGACCCTTAATTAGGAATGAATTGGTTATGTTTGAGAAAGGTAATGTGAGAAAAGTGAAATGTAGAGTTTCATGTAGAATCTTTTAAACTGTATTGGGAATTCAGATTTTATTTTAATTTTAGTTAATTTTTTAAAAAGTGACAGGGACCTTAAAAATCAGAGGAATATGTAATTTAAGCTTTAGGACGATTACTTAAGTGTCATGTGAATAGATTGGTGAGTCATATTTGACATAACTTTGGCTGCCTATAACAGTTCCTTAAATGATTTGGAAGTTTATTTCTCTTTCATGCAACAGTCTGGAAGTGTAGTTAGTCCACCGTTCTTAGGGTGCATCCTTATCTGTATGGTTCAGAATGGCTTTGTCACCTCCTCCACTTTCAAAACAGCAGGGTGGGGGAAGGGCCAAAGAGGGATGTGTCCCTGCCTTTTGAAAATCTGGGTTTTTGAAGTTATCACTCCCCCTCACATTCTGTTGTCCAGAACCTGCATTCCACACCAAGATTTGAGGGAGGCTGAAAGAAGAACCCCTGTCCCCAGCCCCCACACAGTCTCTTTTCATTTATAGCTATATAATATTCAATTGTGTAGGTATACCAGTTTTGTTAATATCTTATTATTAGATAAGAAGCCTTTAAACTTTTTTCTTTATTGAGTAATATAATGAATATTTTCTTATATTATCAATAGATTGTGTGTACATTTCCATTTCATGGTGTTCATTTACTATTGCCATGTTTTTGCTATCCAAAATAGTAGGGGGGAAAAAACCACTGAAAAGTGATTTTTTTGTATTTAATTGTTAGTGAAATCAGTCGTTCAATATCGTTTTTCCCATAAATTTTTATTATGGGATATTGAATGTGTACACAAAAGCCAACAATAATATAATGAATATCTTTGTACCCATCTTGTAGCTTCTATAATTATCAACTTATAGCCAGTCTTGCAATACTTAAACTCCTGTCTAAGTTTCCTCTTGTATAATTTTGAAGCAAATCCCCAACATCATATAATTTCATCTGTAAGTATTTCAGTATGCAAATATTTTTTCACATGTCTTTTATCCAGTTGTTTTAACTCTTTTATGAGCTATCTGTCCATGTCCATGGTGTATTTTTTTTCATTTTCAGTAATTTTACACAATTTTATAATAGTATATAGACAGTAAATACGGGTCCACTTTTCTGTATGGGCCTTAATTTGGACAAAGGTAGTAAGTTAAATTTTGGACATGTTAAGTTTGAGATGGAACATCCGAGGTTGATGTTTAAAAGCAGTTATAAACGAACTGTGCTGCTTTTCATTTATCAAAATAGGGGTGATTGATGAAGTCTTGGGAGTGGATGATTTTATTCAGGGAGGGTTGGAGTGAAAAGCAAAAGCTGCAAAATGATGCTTGTAAAGTATTTAAGGCATGGCCACAGAAAAAGACCAAGAAGAAACATTTTGGAAAAAAAGTCTGGAGAGAGCAGTGTCTAAGGAGGGAAAGGTTAATAACATTTATCGGATGTAGCATAGAGCTCAGGGAAGATGACAAACAGAAATATATTTGTTGGATTTTATGATTAAACAAATGAAAAAAGAGATGCAGACCAGGACACAGTGAGCTGTACGGTGCAAGATAGACCTGAGTTTGAATTCCGACTGCCACTTGTCTTGCTTCATTATGTTTGGAAATTTGCTTATTGAGCATTAGTTATCCCACTTTTTAAATGGCGGTAATAATACAGCTTGTCTTTTAAGGTTGCTGAGACGTTTAACTGAGAGAATGATCAGCACTTGTTTGTGTCTTCTTTATAAATGGTATTTGTTGACATCACATTTTGATACCTTATTGGCTGATCTAGGGTATCTGACTTCAAGTGGTTTCTATTACACAAGTCCTGTATCTGTTGTTTTTGACTTACTGTACTGATATTCTTTTTTTATATAAATTTATCTATCTATTTGCTTGCTTGCTTATTCATTCATTCATTCATTTATTTATGGCTGCGTTGGTTCCCCGCTGCTGCGCGCAGGCCCTCTCCAGCTGCTGCGAGCAGGGACTACTCTTGGTTGCGGTGCACCGGCCTCTCACCGCAGCAGCCTCTCCTGTCGTGGAGCACAGGCTCTAGAGTGCGCGGGCTTCAGTAACTGCGGCACGCAGGCCCAGCAGTTGTGGCTCGTGGGCTTCAGCAGTTGTGATGTACACGGGCCTAGTTGCTCCGTGGCATGTGGGATCCCCCCAGACCAGGGCTCGAACCCGTGTCCCCCGCATTGGCAGGTGGACACCCAACCACTGCGCTGCTGCTGATATTCATTCCCCCCCCCCCTTTTTTTTTTTTTTTTGCGGTATGCGGGCCTCTCACTGTTGTGGCCTCTCCCATTGTGGAGCGCACGCTCAGCGGCCATGGCTCATGGGCCCAGCTGCTCCGTGGCATGTGGGATCTTCCTGGACCGGGGCACGAACCCGTGTCCCCTGCATCGGCAGGCGGACTCTCAACCACTGCACCACCAGGGAAGCTCTGATATTCTTTTGATAGTATAGTATAGATTCTTGAGAATTGGTTCAATTTTAACTTTAACTTGCATTTATTAATTGCCAAGGGTTCTAAGAATAGAAAATGATTTAGGTATAAGAGAGTTTCTGCCTAAAATTTGGATTTAAAAAAAAAAAAAGAAAGAAAGAAACCGGAATTGACTTATAAGAAGTCAATTTAAAGTAAGCCTGCTAGGATTCTCCTGGTGGCGCAGTGGTTAAGAATCTGCCTGCCAATGCAGGAGACATGGGTTCGAGCCTTGGTCCGGGAAGAACCCACATGCCACGGAGGCAACTAAGCCTGTGTACCACAACTACTGAGCCACAACTACTGAAGCCTGCGCGCCTGGAGCCTGTGCCCCACAACAAGAAAAGCCACCACAACGAGAAGCCCTCGCACCACAACGGAGAGTAGTCCCCGCTCTCTGCAACTAGAGAAAGCCCGCGTGCAGCAACGAAGACCCAACGCAGCCAAAAATAAATAAATAAATAAATAAATTTTAAAATAAATAAAATAAAAACTAAAAATAAAATAAAAGTCTGTTAGTGGCAAATACTCTTCGTTTTCCTTTAATCTAAGAATGTCTTGATTTCCCCTTCATTCTTGGAGGATATTTTTGCTAGATAGGAATTTTGGAATTACAGTCCCTTGTCTTTCAGCACTTACAAATGTTCTTCACTGTTTCTGCCTTCCATAGTTTCTGATGAGAAACCCACAGTCACTGGAATTGTTTTTCTCCTAAGTGGAATGTTGTTTTTCCTTGGCTGCCTTCAAGATTTAAAAATTTTCTTTAGTTTTAAGTAATTTGATTATGATATATCTGGGTACAGGTTTCTTTGAATTTATGTTGTTTGAGATGCATTGATTCTCCTGAAATTGTAAGTGTATATCTTTCACCAAATTTGGGAAGTTTTCTGCTGCTGTTTCTTTAAATATGATTTCTGCGTGCTACTCTTTATCTTCTTTTGGGACTCTGATGACATGAATGTTAGACCTTTTGATATTGTCCCATTGGCTCTGTTCATTTATTTTTTCTATCATTTTTCTCTCTGTTCATCAGATTGGATAGTTTCTATTGCTCTATCTTCAGGTTTACTGATTCTCTTCTCTGTTGTCTCCCTTCTACAGTTGAGCCCCTCCAGAGAATTTTGGGTTTACTTTGGATATTGTGTTTTTTAGTCTTAAATTTTTATTTGCTTTATATACCACACAGGCACACACACAGTAATGTAATGAATCTTACTTCTCTGTTGAGACTCTTAACTATTTTTTTTTTCCCCCAAGAATCATCTTCCTGGCTTCTTGAAGCATGGTTATAGTAGCTGCCTTAAAGTCTTTGTCTGAAAATTCCAGAGTCTCTATCATCTTGGGTTTGTTGTGTGTAAGTTGTCTTTTCTCTTGTGAGTTATTGAGATTTTCCTGGTTCTTCATATGTCAAGTAATTTTGGATCATATATTAGACATTTTGATCTTAACGTTATGATACTCTGTCTCGTTTAAATGCTATGGACAATGTTGTTGTTGTTATTACTTTATTTTTAGGGATAGGAGGATTTTTTAAGCAGGCATTTGGTCTTGTTAGGTTCAGGTCATAAGTTTCTGCCTACCCTTCTGTGCACTAAAATTCCAGTGACTAGTTTTCAAAGCCTTTGTTTCTATCTCTCCTGCATGTACACCCCACCGAGTGGCAAATTTGGGAACCTGATAGTATGTTTAGGGTCAGATCCACTTAGGCATAGTTCTTGGGTGACCCCAGGAGTGTTTATAGAAGAACTTCATGGTGTCACTTTCTTGAGCTCCTTTCTCTGCAAGTTTCCCTGACACTTCCTGGCTCTTAGAGACCCTTCTTCCTTGTCATATGGCTAGATAACTAGGGTTTTCATTTGGTGTTTTGCTGCACACTTCCACAACTGCATCTGCCTTTGATGCCAAGCAACAGGATGGTAGAGAAAGAATATAAACCATGGGAATTCCCTCCACACTCATGGGATCGGAAGGGATCCGCTTTCTTGAAGTTTTAGGTCCCTGTCCAGCCACTGCTGGCATCATCACTGCCATAGCTGCTGCCTTTGGATTGCTTGGGGGCAGGGTCTGAGAGAAAGGGAAAGAAACCTCAGAGGATCGTCCTCCCTTTTAGGGGCCCCCTTTACTGCTTTTCAGACAGAAAAAGAGAAGACTTCTCTTGGAGCCATTTCTGTCTGCACTTACTGTGCAGTTCTGAGTTTGGACTGCCTTTGAGTCTAGGCTGAGTGATCCTAGGGGAAACGAAACCAGGAAACTCACTGCTGGGTTAGTAGTACTTCTAATTTTGGTTTCCTCCCTGAAACCAACTGCTACCATTTTCAGAGTCCTCAGATAGCTTCTCCATGCATTCTGTCCAGGTTCTTAGTTGTATTCGGGAGAGACAGGATAATTTATGCTTATTACATCATCTTTACCAGAACCAGAACACGGATACCGTTTTGATTTCATTATAACTGTATTGTTCTTTTGTTTTGGTTAAGAAATTACTGAGCAACCAAGATGTACTAGACTTTGTTTGGAGATGTAAAGATGGATAATCTTTAAGGTGCTTCCAGTAAGTCCACAGGTAGTCATGTGATGAGGGAGTAGAGGCAGAAAGTAAACATAATTTCATATTATGCATTAATAATAATTGAATTATTAATCTTAATCTTTTTTGATCCATTTCTGCTTCAGGATTTGACTTACGGTTTGTGACTGAAGGAGAGAATATCCTATTTACATTTCATTAATTTTCCACTTATTTGAAAATTTAAGGGATGAAAAGTCTGGATTTGTATATGCTGGAGGAAATTAATACATAGCTATAATAAATATAATTTATATATGTAATTATAATAAGAATAAGAAATTAAAATAAGAAATAATTTACTATTATATACTTGTTTCTCAGGTCTTAGAAAAATATCCCAATACACCCATGAGTCATAAAGAAATTCTTCAAGTTATCCAGAGAGAAGGACTAAAAGAAATCAGGTGAGTTATTTAAGTATTATTAGTAGTAATTATAATACTTGATTAGAATATTTTGTAGTATATAGCAGTCTGCTTTAGTCCTGAAGATTGATTATTTAGTAATAACTGCTTTGTTAATTTATGATTTATTCAGCTCAGATCTTTGGAGTTTTCATTCATAGCACAGTTACAAAACCAAAAGTAAGTTAGAAAAAAATTCTTAGAAGGTAGCTGTCTCCACACCCATGCACTTTAATTCTTAGGAAGGCCTGGAGCCATCTTCAAGCCTTCATCTATCAGTTCAGGCTTTTGATTTAATAAGCTTAGTCATTAGCAAATTAAAAAGTCCTCTAGTTCAGGGAGAATGGTAGATGTAAACAGTCTAGGAAAAAATAACCTTGGCCAAAAAGAATTAAATGGAAAAGATACATAAAGCAGTATGTGTTTCAAGTAATAGTCTTACTACGTTCAAATAAAACAGCCTGGGGTCAATTAATATAGGACCAAAGATAAAACATACTTTAATTTCTAAGAGCTTTATTATATTACAATAGCATATAATAGTCACTGTTCATAGTCAAGACCCTCTGCCATCAAGAAATATTAAAATTATGTTCAATATATTTTTTATGTTAAGGCGGAAATCCGGGTGTCTACATTAGAGATATTTTCATTAAGAGAAAAAGGTTACAGTGCTACTAGTTGTTCTTACCTGGGGGTGGTATAGTGCAGGGGTCCCCAACCCCGTGGGCCACAGACTGCTAGTGGTCCATGGCCTATTAGGAACTGGGCCGCACAGCAGGAGGTGAGCGGCAGGCAAGCGAGTGAAGCTTCATCTGTATTTACAGCCGCTCCCCATCACTTGCATTACCACCTGAGCTCTGCCTCCTGTCAGATCAGCTGCAGCATTAGATTCTTATAGGAGCTCGAACACTACTGTGAACTGCTTATGCGAGGGATCTAGGTTGTGTGCTCCTTATGCAAATCTAATGCCTGATGAACTGAGGTGGAGCTGAGGCTGTGATGCAAGTGCTGGGGAGCGGCTGCAAATACAGATTATCATTAGCAGAGAGGTTTGACTGCACAGAGACCGTAATAAATCAATTGCTTGCAGACTCATATCAAAATCCTATCAGTGAGTGACAAGTGAAAACAAGCTCAGGGCTCCCACTGATTCTGCATTAAGGTGAGTTGTACAATTATTTCATTATATTTTATAATGTAATAATGGAAATAAAGTGCACAATAAATGTAATTTGCTTGAATCATCCCCAAATCATCCCCCACTCACCCCACCCCCTGCCCCAGTTCATGGAAAAATTGTCTTCCATGAAACTAGTCCCTGGTGCCAAAAAGGTTGGGGACCCCTGGTATAGTGTAATACCCATAGGGAAAGTGTTTAGGATTTTGGGGGGGCTATTTTTGATTGTCACAATGATGAGAGAGGAGGGAGCACTATGGCATTTGGTTATTACTCTGAGGAACAAATTCTACTGATGTATTCTAATATTTTTTATAACACTATTGGGATTTATAGAACAGGAATGAGCAAGAGATTTAATTTCTTTTCATAAAATTAGACTATTCATAAAAATTTCATAAAATTTTCTATTCCTAAAAATACACACTGGGGAAATAGACCAGCAAATCTGATGTAAAGAGATCAGACTCCATCAGTGCCCTAGGTCTAAATGACAATTGCAGGATCATCCATCTCTAACACAGTAAGGTTCTGACTTTAAACTTGTCATTATTATTTCTAGAGAGTAGACAAGAACAGTAAATAAGAAAGAATACTAAATAAATAAAAAACAGAAGGGGAAAAAAGGAAGAACTTTAAAAAAAATGTAGCAAGATGGTGGAGTCATCCAAAATAACTTCTGGCTTCACTTAGTAACAACTCAGAAGCTATTCTTGGTTAAACTGTGTTGTGGTGATACAGTTACGTGACCACAAAGCAGTACTTTTAAAGTCACCAGTGACTTCCATTTTGTTACCTCACTGGACTTTTAGTTTTCCCTTTCTTGTTACCTCTCAGCATCATTTAACACAGATGACTACTACTTCCTTTTTGAAACTCTGTATCATTACCTGAAGTGACCAAACATTCCTACTTTCCTTCCTTGCTCTGCAAGCTCCTTCTCAGTTTTTTTGCTTATTATCTTCTCTCTAACTGAAGTGCAATCGACATTCCCATAGCTTTTTTGGGGGCCACTTTTGTTTTGTCACTTCCCAGTTGTGTAGGGAAGCTAATTCCCACCTCAGCCTTTGTACATGCTGACCCCTTTACTTAATTAACTGTTGTTTTTTTCAGGTGTCAGCTTGAATATATCTTTTCCAGAGAACTTTGGCTGACTTCCCAATCTAGATCACATTTTCCATTTTTAGTTTGGTATAGTGTTCTGTGTTTTTTCTTTATAGCACTTAAGATTAGAAATTACATATCGTTTTGGTCTTTCAAAAAAATCATGTAGCTTCTCTATAGTTTACATTAAGCTAGTAGCTCCATGAGGGCAGTGACATTTATCTCCCCCACTCCCTCTCACCACTGACTTGGCATGTAACAGGCATTGCAAACCTACTTGTTAATGAATATATGAAGTATCAGTGATTGGAAGATGACATTCAAATGTAGTCCTAGCTTATCCTCTTGCTGCATGATGTGTCTTAAATGGTAGTCTTAAAATCTTTAGTTTTCAGGTACATTATAGAATGAAGTAACTATGCTTATTGAAGATGTGCTCTTTTTTTTTAACTAGTCTTAGGATTTAATTAACCAGGAAGGGGGATTATTGGGAGGGGCACTCCTGTAAAAATATACAAAAGGTCTGTGGGGCTAGGTGGAAGGGGAGATAAATATGTACGTGGAACCCCGCCTTCCTTTAGCCCCTCCTCCCCCAGCCCTGAGAGGGCATGAGGACTTGGGTGGTAGGTGAAGAGGAGGGGGGCACTTTGGCCTCTGACTTAGTGAGCCTTTGGGGAGGCAGGCCAAGGGCCTAGGGGCCCTCAGAAGCGACAATGGTAAGATATGCTCCATTTTACAGTTTTATTTTCATTCCTTAATCCTGAATACAAGGCTTTTCAGCTATTTTTCCCTTTGCTGTTTTCCCTCTGTTCCCCCCATTTTGAAGAATTTCGCTTAATTTTGATAATTCCATGCTATATTGTTTTATTCTAAAATGTATTAAAATGGAAGCAGCTCAAATGTCCATCAGAAGTTGAATGGATAAATAAAATGTGGTATATACACAGTCAATGTAATATTATTCAGCCTTAAGAAGGAATGAAATTCTCATACACGCTACATAGATGAACCTTAAAAACATGCTGTGAGTATATGTATAACTGATTCATTTTGATGTACAGTAGAAAGTAACACTACATTGTAAATCGATTGTACTCCAATAAAAATTTTTTTAAAATATGAAAGAGAATGTTTATATGTATTAAAAAAAAAACATACTGAGTGAAATAAGCCAGACACAAAAGGACAAATATTGGACAATTCCACTTACGTGAGATACCTAGAATAGGCAAGCTCCTAGAGACAGAAAATGGAATAGAGGTTACCAGGCGCTGAGAGTAGGGGAGAATAGGGAGTTATTGTTTAATTGGTAGAATTTCTCTCTGGGATGATGAAAAAGTTCTAGAAATGGATAGTGGTAATGGTTGCACAACATTGTAAATACTTAGTGCCACTAAATCGTACACTTATACAAGTTACCATTTTAGCCATTTTATTATGTATATTTTGCCACAACCAGTCAACAAAAAGAAGTATTAAAAATGAAGTGATTGGCTCCTGGCTGAGAAAGACTGAGGGTACTAGTCCCTTTAAGAAGTTAGGTGATAAGATTGAAAATCATTTACCCAAAGTATGGACTTTTGAATGAATTAATTAGAAATGTACAGTATTCTTAGAATATTATAACATTTAAATTAAATACTGTTTTATAACTATAAAGCATATCAGCATTTTAGAAAACAGGGAGAAAAAAAAAAGTCCTTGAATTTTCCCCCCTCATAGTAGCTTATGACTTCGTGTATTCCTTAACGAACTCCTTTTAAAGGAAGAGTTTCCCATGGGAGTCATGGGAAAGAAAGAAGATTCGGATTTTGTTGTTTCAGGTGAAAGGAACATTTTGAAGTGTTCTAAAAGTAGCTTAGTTCTGTTTAGAACAGATACGTAATGTGAAAAGGGTTGAAGTAGTCCCTAGGAAGAAGAAAAGATAGAAAGATTTTAAAAGAAAGAAGAATTTGGGACTTGTAGATGGTAGCAGTTATTGGTAATTTAGATAGATAGATGCTCTAACTACGATATTTGGTCATTCCTAAAGAAAAAGAAGTTAGTTTCTGTACTGTTTGCCAGTAAATAGTTATTTCCAAAAATTAAAAATGGTTTTTAAACAATTTGTTGTGACATCTCACTTCCTTGTTCAACTTTCCATGTCTGAAATATAGCCTAATTGTTCTTTCTCTTAACTTACATAGTAATGATAACTTGGCAGTAGTTCCCTAGGGTTGAGCTCTTCAACACAGAATTGCTAGTTCCAAATTTGATACTGTTAGAACCTTTTGAAAAAATTCTGTAAGCTTTTAATCATTTGTTTTTACCTAGACAGTTTCCTTTTTAAAAAGTCAGTATTGTTGACTGAAGAGATTTTTTTTTTTCGAGTTTACTTGGTTGAATAACCCCCATTCACATTATAGCTGATGTGTTATTGAGTCTAGATATGCTCTACATTTATGTGAATCTAAATATTGAAGGAATAGTTAGTTATTTTTGTTTCCCTCTCAAGATACTACAAATGAAATCAAGGGTTCAGAGAGACAGATGTATCCACTTCATACAGTTTGCGTACTTCAGTTTCTTTCTAAGGGAAATTATTCAGGATTTTATTTTATCTTGATTCAATGTAACTTGTACAGCAAATGGCTGTCATTAGCCATCGGTGTTTAAAATAGCCTTTCAAAAACTTAACATGTTTCCTTTTTGTCTGATGATGTCTTAAGATATTTACAGTTTAAAGGAAAACTATCTCAGCGACCCCCTTTATTCCTGTTTTCTCCTGATTTGAGTCCATACTTCTTCCTGTGATTATAAACTACCCCATCGGTCATGAATACAAACCCCAGAGGTAATTCAAACTCCAGCCTCCCGAGTATACTCACACAGCTTCATGGAGCTGTTTCTGGACTTCGGGGCATTCTTTTTTTTAATCTTTTAAAATTAAGTTTGTAAAAGATCTCTGCATCTTTGAGCATAGTTCTGTAGTTCTCAGGGTCCAGTCAGCAGACAGAAGCTACATGGTTTGAACAGGGCAGTTATTAATTTAACTGGTTAATTTATTAACTGGAAGTTATTAACTGGTAACCAAGAATTAACTATTGAAAGGTAAAGATAACACAAAAGAATACAGTAATAACAGATATGGGAAGCAACTGCTACCTGTAGGGCTGAGGCAGGATGCCCCAGGAAGGAATAACTTTCAAGGAGGCCCCTCCATGTCCATAGGGGTTGTGATTCACTCTCCCTGGAGAAGGTGGGGCTCTGGTCCAGTGGATGACAAAGTTCACTGGTGCCATAGCCAGGGGTGGCACATAGAAAACTGCCTTCTGGGTAGTAGAAGAACTTGCTGGAAAGCCTCCTGCTGGGTTCTCAACTGGGGAGCCAGCTGAGGCAGCAGCAGAATTTTCTGGGTAGGCACCCACAGGCATTCTGCTGAACATTGCTGAAGGGTGAGCACCATTGAGTGTCCCTCATATTGCTGGGTGCTGCAAGCCATGAGAGCAAGCAGGCAAGCGCACACTAAAACTGAAAAGAAAAGGCCCCCTTTTTTCTTTCTGCAGTGTTCTCCCAGCACTATACTGACAAAACTTAACAGTGAGCCAGCTGGCAAAGGAGAAATGTTTATAGAATCCAACTCCATTGTCACAGAGAAGGTCAAAGAAGGTTGGATTTGGAGCTACAAGTCAATAAATCGGTAACTGGCACAGAAGGCTTCAGTAGTTTTTCCATAGAATAACTGAGGTCATTGACTGGTCCCGTGTACCACTTTTGTTTACTTGATTTCTTTCAGTCTGCACCCCAGCTAAACTGATGCAGCGCTGTTGCCTGTATAGGATCTGCGATTTCTTATCTTTACTCAGGACATTAAACCAGCATTTATCCTCCTCTCTTTATGAAAAAATCTTGACAATCTTTTAGAATCAACTCAGTTATTACCTCCACAAAGCTGATGGCCTTTTCCTCTGCAGTTTAACATATCTTCCCCCTCTCAATATTTTCTTTTTTAAAGGAGAATTATCACCTTATATTTTAATAGTATCCTCACTTCTCTTACTAGATTAATTTTTTATTAAGATTTATGATCAGTTTCCATCAGAAGACTAGGCTCTCAATACCAGAGACAAATGGAACTTCACTATTTTAATTATTTTATTCATAGAATTACAGAGAAAATAGACAAATATCATAGTTATGCTTTTAAATGGAAGATTCAGATTCTTTATACATATGGTTTAAAAAATTGAGTGATACATTTGTACATGGGAGAAAGTAAAAAAAACTTAAGAACTGAGATGACTTTAGAGATTATCTGATTCCAACGTATAATTTTGGATAGAATGAGGTCCCAAAAGCCAGTGTCTCCAAATCGGAATTTGCTTTTTCTTGAAACCCTCTCCTATTATTGTTTTGTTTTGGGTTAAGCTAAAATTGTATTATTCTAAACTTAGAATATATGTAACAAATACATAAATTATGAAACATAATAGTAAAAACACTTGTGAAATGTCCTTATCACCAAATATCATTGGAATTGCCTCTGTGCTTCTACACTATCCCATTCGCTTCTCTTATTTTGCTGTTACGAACTCCCAGTACTATGTTGAGTTAGAATGGTGAGCACACACTTCTTTGCCTGCTTGTTCATAAGGGGAAAGAAAGCATTCCCTCTTCTATATTCTGGAAGATATTGTGTAAAATTGATGTTAGTTCTTTAAATGTTTGGTGGAATTCTCAATTGAAAACCATCTGGACTTGGAGGTTTCTTTTTCAGGAGATTTTAAGTAACAAATTTGATTTCTTTAATGGTTATAGGACTATGCAAATTATTTGTTTCTTATTGATTGAGTTTTGGTAGTTTGATGTTTCTGAGAAATTTGTCCATTTCTTCTAAGTTGTCAAATTAATGAGTGTAAAATTGTTTGCACTGTTCCCTCACTGTCTTTTTTATGGTTGCAGAATATATAGTGACATCTCTGTTTTGTTCTTTCTTTTGTTTTTTTGGGGGGTGGGGTGGGACTGTGCCACATGGCATGTGGGATCTAGTTCCCAACCAGGGATCAAACCACCAGCAAAGTCCCCTGTTTTGTTCCTGATGTTGGTAATTTTTATTTTCTCTCCTACCTTTGTCAGTCTTGCTAGAGATTTGTTAATTTTATTGTTTTTTTTTTTTTAAAAAAAGAGACCAGAATTTTGTTTCATTGCTTTTTTTTTTTTTTAAATCATTTTATGACTCAGGTTATGGTCTATCTTGGTGTATTAAATATTCCATACATGCTTGAAAAGCATGTGTATATATGTTTTCTTCTGGGGTAGGGTGTTCTGTAAATGTAAGGTCATTTTGGTTAATAGGGTTGTTCAGATAGTCTGTATCCTTACTGATTTTCTGTCTACTTGTTTTATTGATAATTGAAAGAAGGGTGTTGAAGTCTCCAAGCATAATTGTGCATTTGTTTGTTTCTCTTTTCTGTTATTTCTGTTTTTGCTTCAGGTATTTTGAATATTTGTTGTTAGGTACATATGCATTAAGGGCATTAAGTTTTCTTAGTCAATTGACCCTGTTTTCATTTTGTAATTACCCTCTTTATCCCTGATAATAGTCTTTGTTTTGAAGTTTATTTGGATACTAATAGAATACCTTTTTTTAAATTTCGGTGGTGAGGTGGGAGGCTTGCAGGATTAAGGATCTTAGTTCCCCGACCAGGGATTGAACCCAGGCCCTTGGCAGTGAAAGCACGGGGTCTTAACCACCGGACCACCAGGGAATTTCCTAATAGAATACTTTTGATTCGTGTTTGTGTGATATTTATTTTTTCCATCTTTTAATGTATCTTGTCTTTATTTTATTTTATTTTTAAAAATAAATTTATTTATTTATTTTTGGCTGCATTGGGTCTTTGTTGTTGTGCATGGACTTTCTCTAGTTGTGGTGAGCAGGGGCTACTCTTTGTTGTGGTGCACGGGTTCTCATTGCGGTGGCTTCTCTTGTTGTGGAGCACCGACTCTAGGCACGTTGGCTTCAGTACTTGTGGCTCCCGGGCTCTAGAGCACAGACTCAGTAGTTGTGGTGCACGGGCTTAGTTGCTTCGTGGCATGTGGGATCTTCCTGGACCAGGACTCGAACCCATGTCCCCTGCATTGGCAGGCAGATTCTTTACCCCTGTGCCACCAGGGAAGCCCTACTGCCTTCTTTTGAACTGAGTATTTTGCACTGTATTTTATTTATTGACTTTCTGTCACTCTCTTTGTGTGTGCATGTGTTTAAAGTGGTTGTTCTAGAGATTATAATATCCAACCTTTCACAGAATTCTTAGGATTGATATTTTACCATCTTAAATAAAGTGTAGATGCCTTACAACCATTTAGGTCCCTTTATCCATCCTCTATATGTTATTGTTGTCATATGTGTTCCATCTCATACATGGAATTACCCACCAGACAATATTATTAGTTTTGCTTTCAGGACATAAATAGTTGAAAGACTATTTTTACCCAGATGTTTACCGTTTCTTTTGCTCTTCCTTCTTCCCTTAAGTTCCACATTTCCCTCTATATCATTTCCCTTCAGCCTGCAGAACTTTCCTTTTAGTATTTCTTTAAGAGCAGGTCTGCTGGTGGTGAATTCTCCTCTGTCTTCCCATTAATTTCAAGTTCATGTTTTCCTTCATCTGAATATGTCTTTTTTTTTTTGACCTTCATTTTGAAGAATTCTTTTGTTGGATATAGAATTCGGTATTGATAGTTCTTGTCTTTCAGTATTTAAAAATGTTGCTCCACTGCCTTCTGGCCTCCATGGTTTTTGATAAGAAATACATGCTGTTTGAATCATTGCTCTCCTGTAAGCAGTACATGGTTTTCTCTGGTTGCTTTCAAGATAATTTCTTTATGCTTAGCTTTCAGCAGTTTGATTTTTAATGTGTCTAGGTGTGGGTTTCTTTGTGTTTAAATCTGTTTAGCATTCAGTGAGCTTCTTGAATCTGTAGCTTTATGTCTTTTGCCAAATTTGGCAAGTTTTCAGCCATTCTTCAGATATTTTTTCTTCACCACACTCTTTCTTTTCTTCCAGTGTCAGGATTACCTCTGGGTACTTTACCACAGTTCTGAGTCTCTGCTCATTTTTTCCCAACCTGTTTTGTCTGTATTTCAGATTGGATCATTTCTGTTCCTCTCTTGTTACATCCCCTGACACTTTTCTGTCTTCTGCATTCAGCTTTTGAGCCCATCCAGTGAGATTTTTTCAAATTTCTGATGTTATGTCTTTTAATTCCAAAATTTCTGGGTTTTTTTTTTAATAGTTTCTGTTTCTCTGCTGAAAACCTCTGTCGTCGCATTAATTTCAAGTTCATTTATCCTAACCTCATGGATATAGTAATAATGAATGCTTTAAAGTTTTTGTCTGATAAGTCCAACATCTGGGTATCTCAGGATTGGCAACTGTTGATTGTCTTTTCCCTTGAGAATTTGTCACAGTTTCCTGCATCTTTGCTTGTTGAGAAATTTAAGGTAGTATTCTGGACATTTTGAATATTATGTTGTTTTATGTTCTGTTTTTCTGTTAAAAACTTCTGGAGAATGGTGATTTCTTTGTTTTTTTAAAGTAGGTAGCCCAGCTATTCTCAAACTATTCTTACCTTCTGTAAGTTTTAGTTTGATAATCAGTTCAGTTTTCAAAGCCTTTGCTCTGCTGTTCTGCATCTGTTCCATGCATGTGCCCCTCAGGGTGAGTCTGAGATGTGAGTAGTGCTTCAGTTCTTAAAGCCTTGGCTGTGTTAATTGGGAATGTCCTAAGTATATACAGCTCAGGGGTGAGCCCAGGCCTCATGTGGAAATTTGGGGATTCCCTTGTCCGGTTCTTTTCTCTCAGGAATTCCACGCCTCCCCCCACCCCCCAATTCTTAGAATTTTATCTGTCCCCTACAGTAGTACATCTCCTCAACTAGGACCTGCTTTTTAGTCAAAGTGGTGAGAAATAAACCCCAGAAAATTCACTCTGTGAGAGTTTAGCCAACTGAAGTTAGAGAGTATAGTCCACATGACTGCCCTCACTTATTATACCAACTACATAGTTCACAGGTTTCTAAGACCACTCTCAAGGCTTGATAATTTGCTAGAGGAACTTGTATAACTCACTGAAAACAAACACTTGGTTTTGGAAAGGATACAGATTAAGATTCGTCAAGGGAAGAGACATATAAGGTAGAGTCAAAGTCTAGTAGCCAACACAGAGCTTCCAGTCATCCTCTCCCCGTGACTTAGGACAGTGTTGTCAACATCAGTGTGTGACAATAAGCACAGAGTATTGCCACCAAGGAAGCTCACTTGAGCCTTGATGTCTAGAGTTTTTATTGGGGGTCCATCGCATTATTCAGTTTTCAGTGTCTAGCCCCTCTAGTGGTCAACTGATACCATGTGACCCAAGCCCCCACCCTAAATCACATTATTGGTATGTCTCAAAGCCCCCACTCCAAATTACAGTGTTACTATCTGGCTGGCCCAAGGCCCTCATAGGACCTAGCAGTTATCTATTAGAAGCCAAGGGCAAGGCCAGCCTTCTCTATGGGTATGGGTAAATTCTATACAATATACTCTCATATGAGTTAGGTTTTGACTTCCCAATGTGCCAGCTTTCTTAATTTTCAGTGTTTTAAGTTGCTTTTTAAAAATTGATGTATAAGTCACATACCATAGAAGTCACCATTTTAAAGCATACAGCTCAGTGGGTTTTTTGTTTGTTTGTTTTTTAAGTATATTCACCCAAAACATTTTCATCACCCTGAAAAGAAACCCTGTACTGATTAGCCACTCCCCTTCTTTGTCCCCTGCAACTCTCCCCATGCCTCAGCCATAGGCAATCACTAACGTACTTTCTGTCTCCATGGATTTGCCAATTTTGGATATTTCGTGTTATGAAATCATACACTATGTGGTCTTCTGTGACTGGCTTCTTTCGTATGTTATAATGATTTGAAGGATCATTCATGTGGTAGCATTTCTCAGTACTTCATTCCGGAATAATATTCCATTGTATACATATGCCACATTTTGTTTACCCATTCATCCACTGATGGACATTTGGTTGTTTTCACTTTTTGGCTATGATGAATTATGTTACTGTGAACATTCATGTACAAGTTTTTGTGTGAGAAGTTGCTTTTAATATTTTTGTCCACAGTCCTTTGTTGTAACTAGCCAGAGAGAGAGAGAGAGAGAGAGAGAGAGAGAGAGAGAGAGAGAGAGAGAGAGAGAGAGAGATACAGGCAGACAGGCAGAAAGACATGGGCAGGCAGGAAGGCTGGCTGGCTATTGTGGGCCTGCTTTGTCTTCACCAGCACCAGAAATTCCGGTCAATTTTAAATCATGAAATTGGACTGAGCTTTAAATTCATGGAATCTTCCATGATTCACCAAAAATTTCAAGTCAGAATCATGGTATTTTTCTTTGGCTTAGAATATAATTCTAGATTTTGGTGTAGCGTTTGTTTTCCAGTCATTTTTAAATTGCAATAAGCAGGAGGTGGGTATCACAAACAGTCTGGTGTAGGCCATTTAACACAGGTGTTTTATGACTAGGTGTTTGGAACCTCAGTGTTGACTAGTTCCATAATTGGAGCCTGTTTTTTCTACCAAATAAGTAAATGGATGTGAATAGTACACAATAAAACAGTATGAATCCATTGGCATGGTTAAATGTTTAAGCATTGCTCTGTCCAAATGTGTAGTCAGTCCTCAAATGGAAATAAACCTACCCCAAATATTTACATCTGATAATTACATCTGATAATTACATCTGATAATTACAAGATGATATGTAGTCTGACATTATATTTATATATGTGTGTGTGTGTGTGTGTGTATATATATATATATATATATATATATATATATATATAAAGAATGCACTGCAGCATTTAGGAGTTGAAGGGATTAAGGAGACGAATAAAGAGGATGTTTTACTAGATTATGCAAGATGTGGTGGTTTGGATTAGGATGAAGAGAATAGACAGATTTGAGATCATGTTTCAGGACTTGCTGATGGATTGGATATGGGAGGTGTAAGGAAGGAGGAAATAAAACATTATTTCTGGGCTTCCTGATTGTACAGCTGCCATGCACCATAGAGAGGAAGAACAGAGGAATAAACTGGGGAAGTGAAGAGGGTTGATTAGTAAAGAATTCATTGAGTATATTTTGTGGATTCAGAAAAAAAGGTTTGAACCTCATGAGGGGTGAGGGGATGTATTCAAGTGTGGGGACTGGTTTTGTTATACATGTCAGGACAGCAGTTAAAAGGTAGTAATGATATGGAGCTGTAGAGTAGGTATCTGTTTTCAGAGATTAATATCTAATACCTGTTTCGGATGTTGATGAATAAATAGTTCCAAGTACGTTATAGAATCTAAAAATACATTGTTTTCCTTCTGTGGTAATAAACTTTAACTTATGTTAAGTCTAGGTTTGTAAGTTAGGTACTGAAGACAGTTTTTTTTAATGTAAATTTTTACTTTTGGAAAATTCCAAACTAAAACAAAAGTATGTATCCTCCAGCATAAATTATAAATAGTCCTCTCACCCAAGACTGTTTTGGGTGAATTTCAGGTATTTTATTACTTCAGCATTCCAGTATGTATTTAACAGATAAGAACTAGAGAGACTATTTATGTACAGTTGGATATTCTGGTTTTTTTTTTTTTTGTACACGGGCCTCTCACTGTTGTGGCCTCTCCCATTGAGGAGCTCAGGCTCCGGACGCGCAGGCTCAGCGGCCATGGCTCACGGGCCCAGCCGCTCCGCGGTATGTGGGATCTTCCCGGACCGGGGCACGAACCCGCGTCCCCTGCATCGGCAGGCGGATTCTCAACCACTGCGCCACCAGGGAAGCCCTCTGGTTTATTTTTTAAAAGAGCAACTAAACATACATGTTAAGCATACATGCTATTGGTAAAACATACACGGAATAGTACGTAGTACATAAATCAAGTGCTTATGTACACTTTGAGACCCTACTCTTTTACTATTTTTTGTTTTTGTTTTTGTTTTCTTTGGTCTTGCCATTCATGAGTAGAAGAGGAAAGAGAAAGAAAAAAAGATTCTGGGTGTTCATGAATTTATTATCCACAGATTGAGTATATTCTGAATTAGACCATTTATGAGTGGTCCCAAGGGTTCATGATACATAATAATTAGTAATTTTGGTGAGGCCCATATGAATTTGAATCCTTTGCACCATAAAATTCATGTGGATGAGTAAGTTGTGCAGGTAATAAATGAGTATAGCCAACTGTCTAGCTTTTAAATAAGGTTGAGCATTACTTATTTGTCACCTCTGAAACAAGTTAGGAAATATTTAAAAGCCTTGGTTCTTTATGGAAAAAGACCTGGAAAGGAAGACTAAGTGCTAGTTATATAGTAGTATTGGTAGATTTGGGGACAAGCCCGTGACTTGGATGTGCATTCCTTACAAATGAAGCCTACCTAGTTCTATTATAACATTATGCCCGATTAATTATACCGCCAAATGGGTAATCTCTTTTGCGTTCCTCATCTTCTTCTCCCTCTTCAACCTCTTTTCCAAACCAGTCACGTTATTTTAGTCACAGAATGATACAGCTGGAAAAGATAATTAGGATATTATAGTCATATACCATTTTATTACCGAAGAATTAAGGCCCATGGAGATTGAGACTCGGCCAGGGTAGGACAACTAGCTTAGTGAAACTAAAACTCAGGCTTACTACTTACTTTTGTTCTTTTCTTCAGTATATACTGCCTCTACATCTATAGTTCTCCCTTCCCTTCTGATTAGTATATTTGCTCTATTGTTTTTCAAATAAAACTTACATCATGTGCTAACATAGAACATTAGGTTAGTTGCTGTCTAACTGTAAATTGCTTTCTGGAAGAATTTGAAGTAAAAACCCCAGCCATTATAATAACTTGGCTTCTGAAAGGGCCAGTACATTTTAAAATAACTTATCTTATTGGAACATTTAAATAGATCTTTATATTGCTGTGCAGAGCTCAAAATCGTTATCTAGCAAGGAGTTTTTCTTATGTCTCAGTCTTGTATCCCAAGCAAACTCCTTTAGAGTTGGAATTGTAAAGATCTCTGAGAACCATCTAGCTAAAATCATGCTCAATAAACATTTGAGATTAAATAAATAGATAAACAATAAACAGATTAAATTTTTACCTCTTTGGAGGAGTCCCATCTGCATCTGATTAGTATTAAATGCATTTACTTAGGAACAAAATAATCTCCCTCACATGGTATTTAAGTATGTTTTAGCTCACCTCCCACCAAAAACTAATCCAATTACTTAATTTTTTTCCTTACCTTTTCTTATATAAAAGTATATAGCAAAGGAAATAAAGTCAACATTCTCTACTACTTTTCAGCAGAAATCATCGCCACAGAGCAGATCATTTGACTGTCTGCAAAACTGAATTGCCTTGAGGTGATTTCACTAGAAAGAGCTCAGTTTAATAGTAAAGAACTTTATTACTTAAATTGATACCATATTTATCTAAGACTGGTTGATACCTTTGAGTTCAGCCTGCATTTTCTTTACCTGCTACTTGCAGTCTGCTTTCAAGCCTGCAAACCTTGTAGGGATGTCAAAAGGATTAATTATGAAAAAACAAACACAAAATGCTTGGATATTAACAGAAAAGAGTATTCTTATCTATTGTTATTTAGCTTCATAATGAGTTCCATTATGGAACAAAGGGAAGCTAATAAACCTTAGGGTCTATAGCTGATGGCTTTATGATGGCTCCTTGAAATTTGAAATGCATGGGAAGGATATTAAAGAATGGGGAATATTCACTGTATCCACACTAACTTTAAGCTGCTGTAATAGTTTTACTCTGCCACGTAATTGAGGTACTGCAATTGTTATCTGAAATAGTTTAGACTATTTAGTTGATGTATTTTAGACACTGATATTTGGGACTAACTTGTAAATTTTAAAGAAGAAATTAATGTTTTATGTAGCAAAGTGTTGGGGAGGGTACTAATTTGCAGAATTTTATATTCTGGGAGGGGAAGGGAGAGTTTATTTTTTGGCTTTATTGTTGTTTTGTAAAGAAAAATTAAAAGCTCTTTTTTTTTTTCTTCTTTCATTTTCTTGGGGTGCATTCCAACTCCAGAAGGTAAGAATTACTTTATTCTAAAGAAGTATTATACAGTTATAAAGCACTCTTTTACAAGTTTAATTGAACTTTACCCTTGGTTGCATGATTTTTACTTTATAAGACTAAATAATTAGTCTAGAAACTATTATAAATAAGAGTGGTATTGCTATGTAAATATTGGTTGTATGTGCTTTTTTTTTTGTTCTCACAATTTATAATAATCATTGTGTGGTCATATTTTTAGAAACCCAATCTACATTTAGTTTTATTAAAATCATTATTTGACTTTCTAGCATTAGGATACCTAATATTATACAGATTAATAAATGAAAATATTTCAGAGATTGGAAATGTGTGAGCTAACACTTGCTGTGTGGCTGTAAGGTTGAAAATTTATGTTTATGCTCTTACTGATTTAGAGAGAATATTGGTAAATCCTTTATGGGATTGACACATACTTAAAACAAGGCCCAGAACAGGTTAAAATTCATAGTCTGGATCTTTACTGAATTGGTTTTTTGTCTGTGTTTCTGTAACATTTTAGGTACACCTCTGTTACAGCAGTTCCCATGTTATATTATAGTTACTTCTTATAATTATCTCACTTGCCTGTGACACTAGACAGTAGAAAACATATCCATGTGTTTTCATTTCACTTGGACGTGAAATGCTTGGCATTTAGTTACAGCTTAATAAATCTTTTTAACGCCAGTTAAATTTGTATTCCATTAAGTTTGTTTACAAGAAACCTATTCATTTTTGAGTATTAGTTTATGGAGGAAACCTTAATTCAGGTCATACAAACAGAATTATAATTTTAAAAATTTTAAAGTAGGTAAGAAAAAATTTTTTGTTTTTGTTTTTTGGGGGGGGCTTATTGTTGATTAGGTTCTTTAGGTATGAATAATACGAACCAAATATGAATAACTTAAGCAAAATGGAAGTTATTTGAAGAATGTGGGGTAACTCTCAGGCTCAAAGGAAAGAAACAAGCTCTGAAATAAAGACAACTAAGGTAGCTGCAGAGATCAAGTAGCTCAAACTAATGGATGGGCTCATCAAGGCACTCCAGCTGGGTTGAATTAGTCTATGTCCACTCTGCTCAAGGTTAAAAATTCAAAGAAGAGTGAACTGGCTGGCCTAGTGTCCAGGGATGGTGAGGTATCTTGATGGACAGTCCTACAAAGACTATTTCCAGTGGGGTAAGGCATAGTTCCCCGAAGCAAGATTGCACATTCTTTCCAGAGGAAGAGAGAATATATATTGACCAGGCAGAAACAACAGATGTCCATTACGTTGCTTACTGTAGAAGATAAGAGTACAACAGAAAAACTTAAGCCACAAGCAATTGTAAGAACTCGTTGTTGGTTTTTTTTAAAAAATAAATTTATTTATTTATTTTATTTTTATTTTTGTCTGTGTTGAGTCTTCGTTGCTGTGCACAGGCTCTCTCTAGTTGCCGTGAGCGGTGGCTACTCTTCGTTGTGGTGTATGGGCTTCTCATTGCGGTGGCTTCTCTTGTGGAGCATGGGCTCTAGGCACGCAGGCTTCAGTAGTTGCAGCACGTGGGCTCAGTGGTTGTGGCTCACGGGCTCTAGTGCAAAGGCTCAGTAGTTGTGGCGCACGGGCTTAGTTGCTCTGCGGCATGTGGGATCCTCCTGGACCAGGGCTCGAACCTGTGTCCCCTGCATTGGCAGGCAAATTCTTAACCACTGGCCCACCAGGGATGTCCCTAATTACAATATGTCTTGGTGTTGGACTATTTTGAGTTTATCTTATTTAAATTCACTGAGTTTCCCGCATGTGTAGGTTTATTTTTCACCAAATAAGAGTTTTTCAGCCCTTAGTTCTTTGAATACTCTTTCTCCTTTCCTTCTGAGACTCTGATGATGTAAACTTTGAATCTTTTGTTATTATCCCACAACTCCCTGAGGTTCTGTTAATTTTTTTCAGTTTTATTTTTCTCTATGTTGTTCACATCAGGTAAATTTTATTGATCTGTCATTAAGGTCATTGACTCTGTCCTCTGTCATCTCCATTCCACTATTGAGCCAATGTAGAAGTTTAATAACAATTTAATTTTCAAAGCCTTTGCTGTGCTATTTTGGTCTTCTTGTTTTATTTGGTGACACAGAGTCTCTTAGTGATCTCTGCTGCATCTTTCTGAAGGAGTGGGAGGAATTTCCACAGAACAGGCTGCCTGATGGCTCTAGATATAGGGAAAAGGGAGTCTCCAGCTTGTAGGGACAGAGAGGCTTCCTGGGCCATATGCTTGTGATGGGGGACTCCTCTCCCCCCCCCCCCCGCCCCCCCACCACTGGGTTGCTCAACATCTCAGGGGAGGGAACTAGTAGTACCAGGCCCAGGAGGACAGAGAGGCTTCCTGAGCTGGGTTGCTTCTTGTGGTTTGATCCCACTTGCTGGTGCCACCTTGCCCTTCCTATTTTAGTCTTTATTTTTGAGGCTTGAGGGAAGATACTCGCAGTCAAAACCATTTAATTATATGAGCTTTACTGTAACTGTAAGTTACTTCTGTGGGTTGGAAAATGCCAAGAATTGGTAAAATTCATGGATCAATTGACTACTTCAAAGCTCTGAATCTCGACATAAATGGCTATGTCAAGACCGACAGCTCTTGTTCAAAAGCAGAAAATAGTTGTAATCAATAGCTTTGGCTATCTAGGTGTATAAACTACATTGCTAAATGAACAAGAATACCAAATAGAACAGATAGAAAATTAAACAAATTCTTAGTTTTTGATGTACCTAATCATATTTGTTACGTTTTATTCTTTCCCTAGCTCATTTCTTTCAGGACTATTTCTATAACTTATATTGATAAGTATTTTATTTTCAGTTCCTGTTTTCCTCACTAATTCTTCTTTTACCTCAAATAATATGTCCTCACATGTAACCCTCTGTATCTCTTTAGTTCAGAGATATATGGCTGTTTAGGAACGTGGCTCAGCCAGTTAAGAAATGTTAGCATCCTGATCAGCTGAAATAAAGGCAGTTGATATTTCTTTATATGCAGTAGTTAGAGTGACAAGCACTATGTTTGTCTTAAAGTCTACTTTTTCTTACCTCTTTCTCATCAGACTGAAAAGCAACATGCTGTAGTGAACGAATAGTGGAAATGGCCGTGGACTAAATACGATAGGAGTCAAGTACTTTGTGTTCCATATATTTACTTTAAAATAAGTCATAGAAACACTGGACTCTTTTTTTTTTTTCCTCCCCTTTTGAAGTGGTTTTGCTCATTTCTTACTGGTAGTAGACAAGCCATGATTTTTAAAAAACAATAGTGGGAAAAAAAGACAAGAATAGGAAGGTGAAGAGAATGAAGATTTATAGTGAAGTATTAAAAGGATAGAGAGAGTATATAAGCACAGTTTCTGAAGAATCTTTTTTTGTTTCTATGACCTCCCTCTCCATGCTATTCCTAGATTACTCTTACTTGTTTCATGCCCTTTCACTACTCTGTTAATCCAAACTTCTCATTTTGTGGTCCCAACTGGGCCTTCTTCTCCCAGAATGCCTGTTTGAAAGTTTTCCTGCATACCCTTTTACCCTTTCTCCAGTGGGTTTATTTCTGTTTGTTTCATGGCATGTTTGGGGAGGAAAATAGTTTGAAGAAACTAATTCACTAAAGGATAGATAAGTCGGATGCTACTTTTTAAATTTAAAAACTACATTTATGTTATTTCTTTTTAAAAAGTAGGTTAGTTGTTAACCCAACTGAACTTCTCATTGGAAGAATTGCAGGTAGTATGACCAAGGGAAGGCAAGCAAAAGGTTTTAATGAAAACATTTGTAAGAATACAAAAATTTTCAGTGAATTTAAAGCCTACCAAGACTATTAATTTAATGATTTCTAAACTCACTATTTTCCATCATAAGGGTGCTGTTGAGTTCAGTTTTGTTTTGTGTACTCTGTCAGGTAAGCATGCCACAAATCAGCTGTTGATTTTAAAGTTATGTGGTGGTACTGATTTGTTTTAGCGAGTATGTGGATAATGATTACTCTGTGTGTGTGTAGATACACGTATATCACGTGAGTGAAAGATTCTTATGAGTTTATTGTCTTTTTACATTTAATATTGACCTGAAATAGGGTTTAGTCAAGCATCTGTTTTCTGCACTGCTTTTAACTTTGAAAGTCTGAGTCCGTTATTTAATCCTACTGAAATTCAGGGGATTGAACTTCGAAGGACAGAGTGTATAATAGTTGAGTCAGGGATAGGGAAGCTGATTATGTCTTAGTTTTGACAAGGCTATTCTGTAGGAAGGAGTACAGAAAAATGAACAAGAGATTGGGATTAAAGTCAAGATAAGGCAGGGTTATCTATTGCAAAGTGTAGTAAGTCTAGGATTAAATAAATTAGACTGATGATGTCCCTTAAAGCTCTTTATCAAAGGCTTGAACTGGGGATAATAAATGTTGGAAGACATTGGTGAATTTTGAGGATGGATTGTAAAAGTTTTTTATATTAAGTTTCTTCAGCTTGGTTGCAGGGGGGGAGATGCCAATGAGGGAGAAGAGAGACCAAAAATCTGAAAAAGACTTCAGGGTTTCATGAAGAGTCTTAAAGTACTTGAAGGGCTGTCTTATGGATTAGTGAGGAAATAATGTTAAATTTGTTTCCCCCACTTACAAAGATAGTTTATTACAAGGTCATTTTAGCAAATTCAGACAGTAGAGAAAATCACAGAGAGGAAAGAAAAGATCCTCCTAAATTTTTCCACCATGATAACCACTGATTTACATCATAAAATCAGGGCTAAAAAATGGAGTTAGAGGAAGATGTATTTGACTTAACTTAAAGAAGTATTTATGAATATTTGGAAATGCTTGAGGACATAGTGATTCTCCACCACATTATATGCTTGTGCAAAAGACTGGATGATTAACCTGTTTATGACGTTTTAGGAGGGGATATATAAACATCTGTAGGTAAATGGACTAGATGACCTATGAAGCTCCTTGTCAACCTGTGGATTTTATCTGATTCTTGTCTGTAGGTATTTGTACCTGAGAGATGGTTATGTAAAGTGAGAGTAAGATAAAGAATGATTAAAAGTTGTAGGACTTTATTTGACCCAATAATTCCACTTCTGGGTTATATATACAAAAGAATAAAAAGCAAGGACTTGAATAGATAATTTTACACCAGTGTTCATAGCAGCATTATTCACAGTAGGCAAAAGATGGAAGCAACCCAAATGTTTATTGTGGCGTATACATTCAATGGAATATTTTTCAGCCTTAAAAAAGAAGGAAATTCTAACATATTCTACAACATGCATGAACTTCAGGACTTCATACTAAGTGAAATAAACCAGACACACGAGGACAAATACTGTATGATTTCACTTACATGAGAGACCTCAAGTATAAGTCATATTTATAGAGACAGAAAGTAGAGGGTGGTTGCCAGGGGCTGGTGTAGGGGGGAAGTGGGAAGTTGTTTAATGGGTGTAGAGTTTCAGTTTTGCAAGGTGATAACAGTTCTGGTGCTTGGTTGTGTAACAGTGTGAATGTACTTAAGTGGAAGTGAACTGTACACTTAGAAGTGGTTGAGATGGTAAATTTTATGTTATCTATATTTTACCACAATAAAGTTGTAGGATTTTGTTGTAATTTGAGTAGGGTACATTTTTATCTAATGTGGGAGAAACAACCACTGTATTTTATTAGTAGGAAATAATAAGACATTTGCCTAAGGTAGAGGGGATGAGCAGAGGTACTTCTTTAAATTTTTGTAGAAGGTAGTAAATGTTTATCTTGCCCTGTTAAATTTAATATCTAAGCAGTGATAGAAGATTCTAGAAGAATGTGAATGTGGATTTTTAAAAAAATTTCTGCCTACAATGTGATGATACAGAATTGGTGTAACAAGTGAGTAAATTCTTTAAGAGTGCCAGAAGGACCTTTAGAATTAGGAGACCTATAGACAAGATAAAGAAAGCTGCAGATTTTTACTGAGAGTTGATGGGCCTTGTATGTTTATGAACCCTTTTGCAGACCTCACTTACAGTTTTATTTGTATCCTTAAGCTCCAGAAAGAAACTACAAATGAAAGAAAACAATAGTGAAAATGTCCAGACTTTCAGTGGAGAAATTTGCCATGATTAGTTTTGGGAAAAGTTATCAGTTAATTTTTAGAAGAGATCTTTAGTAAGTTCTAAACCTAAGTTTCTGATTTTGTTCAGTTCCTGAACTGATAGCAAATTTGCAGGTGTGGCTAAAATTTTTACATTACTGAACATTTAAAATCTGTACCAACTTGCCTCATCTTTCTGGTGGGAGGGAAATGTTAATTAATCATAAATTAAATGATAATATAATGTGTGTATGCATACGCACACACTAGGAAATAGAGAGTCATATCATTTGGCTGCACTCAGTCCCAGTTCATTTGTTTTTACATTAAAATGTAAGAATGTGTGCTTACGGAAACTTCCACTTTTTTTTTTTTTTTTTTTTTTTTTTTTTTAATATCACCAGCACTTACCCCCGTGCAGTTACACGGTAGCTATTATGTAAATGTTCAATGAATGAGAAACCAAGTTCGCTTCTTTTCCCCATCATCTTTTTAAAAAAACTTTATTGAGGTATAGCATACATACCATAAATTTCACCCATCTTAACTGTACAGTTCAGTGATTTTTAGTAAATTTACTGAGTTGTGCAACTATCACTGTAAAAATCCCCAGTAAGGTTTTTCATATGTGTATACAGTTAATACTAGTTCCCAGTGCCAGCCTCTCATCTACTTTCTGTCTCTGTAGATTGCCCATTTCTGGACATCTCATATAAGTGGAATCATATAATATGTGGTCTTTTGAGGTTAATCCATGTTGTAGCACTTACTGGCACTTCATACTTTTTCATTGGTCCATATTGTTTTTATAGACTTCTTGTATATATTGCATATTTTTAGCTTTTTATTTATTTATTTGGGTTATTAATTTTAGACTTAAAAGTTGCAAAAGCAGTACAAAGAATTTTTATGTAACTTTACCTAGATTCCACAAATGTTAACATTTTATATACTTTATCTATCTAGTGTTTCTGAAATGTCTGAGAATTGTAGACATGCTGCCCCATTCATATTTAAACACTTGAGTATACTTTCTAAAGACAAGTATATTCTTTTACATAACCACAGTGTAACTATCAAAATCAGGATATTAATATATTACTTTCTAATCAACAGGCTTTATTTAAATTTGATAATTCTTCCACTGATGTCCCAATCCAGGATCACACATTGCATTTACATTTAGTTTTCATGTATCTTTAGTCTCCTTTAAGGTGGGAACATTCTTTTTGTCTTTGTCTTTCATGAGCTTGACTTTTTTTTTTTTTTTTTTAAATTCGGTACGCAGGCCTCTCACTATTGTGGCCTCTCCCGTTGCGGAGCACAGGCTCCGGATGCGCAGGCTCAGCGGCCATGGCTCACGGGCCTAGCCGCTCCGCGGCATGTGGGATCTTCCCGGACCAGGGCACGAACCCGTGTCCCCTGCATCAGCAGGTGGATTCTCAACCATTGCGCCACCAGGGAAGCCCATGAGCTTGACATTTTTGAAGAATTCAGACCAGCTATTTTGTAGACTGTCCTTCAGTTTGGATATATCTGATATTTACTCATGATTAGATTCAGGTTGTACATTTTGGCAGGAATGTCACAGAAATGAAATGTCATTTTCACTACATATCAAAAAGTGTGTGATTTCAGTTTATCCCATTATTGGTGTTGATTACTCCGATCCCTTATTTTATGTGATGTCTGCCAAGGTTCTCCACTATAAAGATATAATTTTTCCCCCTTTGTAATTACCATCTTGTGTGTGGAGGGGAGATACTTTGAGACTGTGTAAATATCTTGTTTCTCATTGTATCTTTGCCCACTGGTTTTAGCATCTCATTGTTAGTTCTCTGTTGCTGCTTAACAACATTATCATAGATTTAGGAGCTTAAAACAACACACATTATCTCAGTTTCTGTGTGTCAGCAGTCTGGGGGCATGGCTTTACTGGGTTCTCTGCAAGGCTGCAGCCAAGGTGTTGGTTCTTATCTGAAGGCTTAACTGGAGAAGGAACCACTTCTAAGCTAGGTAGTTGTTGGCAGGATTCAGATCATTGGGGTTTATCAAAATGATGTGATTCAGTTCCTAGCTGGCTGTTGGCTAGAGGCTGCCATGGGTTCTTTGCCACTTGGGCCTCCCCAACCTGTATGCTTCCTTAAAGCCAGCAAGGGAGAGTCAGAGTCACTTTGCAAGGATACTGCAGTCTTTCTCGTAATGGTAGTCACTGTTCTGCCCACTCTGCTGTATTCTGTATTGGTTAGAAGCAAGTCACAGGTTTCATCATCAGGAAGTGATGATAATTGGGGGTCATTTTCGAGTATGCCCACCACACTTCCACTGATAATACTTGCCTGCAGTGTGGTGGCCACATATGATGATTTTCTAATTCTATTATTTCTTCTTTGTTAGTTGGAATTACACTGCAAAGAATTCTCCCCCATTCATTGATTTGTTCATTTATTTATATTAGTATGAACTCATAGATTCTTCTCTTATTCTGTGGGTTATTATTTTCTACTATATTCATTTATTTTATTGCTTAAGTAGAAAGTAACAGTTTAATCCCTACACAAACAGCATTAAGAGAAGTCTTTAGCATGGGTGCCTAAACAGATTTGTAGTATAATGAATCATTTATCAAACATACTTTAGACTAAAGGTAAATTTTAACATGTAAGCTATTCTGTCATAGGTTTTCAAAGCCTTTGTAATTCTATTTGAAAATATACTTTGATGTAACAAACTTTTTGCATTATTATCAAAATGTCATGATTGCTTTTATACTGATATTCTTCAAGGGAACAGCTGATTTTCCCCCTAAAGATCATTACCCTATAATTGACATGATTAAAAGTTTTGGTGACACGATCTAAACATACTCATTCTAAAACCACTGAATCCTCCCAGCTCCTTCATCTTTGGCTTGTCTCTTGACCTTTAAATGTTACATATAGGTATCCCTATTCTTTGCATTTGTGGGCATCTGTGACTGACTCTCTTTTTGAGTGTGTCTCTTCTTGTACAATACTTGGTCAACAAATACCTTGCTATTCAGTGTGTCTTTTCTCTTTGGAAGTCTCGCACTTCAGTCTATATATAGTTTCCCTGCCCCCTTACCTGCTGTTCTAGTTTTTGTTTTGTTTTAAATAGCATGCCCTGTGAAAAGGAAGTGATTTTGAAAAAGAGCCTTTCTCTGTTTCAGAAGTTATATTGTTTTAATAATTTATTCATACATTTTGGACTGTTTAATATTTTTGTAAAAATGATTCCTGATGACCAAAAAAAGGTCAATCAGTAATGAAAAAAATGTATACTAGAAAAATATCCTGAAACTCACTAGCCAGGAATAACCGTTGTTTATTGCATTTAATTGAAGAAACCAAGAAAATTGCTAATTTTTTCACTGAAGATTATAAATATACTTCATTTAGGATATTAATTCCTAAATAATCTCTGAAGTTGAGGGAAGAGAAAATAGAAAAATTCTGAAGGTCTGTTGTCATTTTTAAAATGAAAGTTGAAAAAAATAAAGCATTTGCGTTTCTCTTATATCACTATAATTGCAGCTGTTTCCTTTTTTTGTCTAAACATTTCTCCATTCCTGAATTTTTTTATTTCTTTGTTGGCTAGATTTAAGTTTATGGGTCGTCTTTTCCTTGAGTTCTCATGGGCTTAATATCTTTCTTTTGCTTCTTTGTTTAAATGACATCTTGGCTGGATATAAATTTTTTACTGTCTGATATTGAGTATTGCTAAGAAAGCAGATGTTCCTTGCATTATACAGGGCTTATCAGTCAGTTTTTGCTGCATAACAGTCTTAATTTCAGTGGTTTATAACAATGAATAGTTCCTTTTCTTCTTCATGTCTTTAGAGGAGCTGGGGCTCAGTTATTGTTGCCTAGGCTTGGCTCTAGGTTGTGTGTTCTCTGTTCTTCTGGAATCAGTAGCCTGTTCTTGTGGCAGTCAGGAGTAAGTCAGACTATGCAAGCACATGTTAGCCGCTGTTTCTGTCATTTCTGTTATCATTTCATTGATCAAGTTTTATGGCCAGGTCCAGCATCAGTGGGGCAGGGAAATAAATATATTTTCTTTACTGTAAGGTGGCATGATAGAGGGGGTGAATGATGAATTAAAAACAGTAATTCATTCTGCCATTTCTGCTCTTCATTCATGCCTAGATCTCAGCTTGATTCTTTCTTAGTCCTTGAAGTTTAAGATTTAGAAAGAAGTTAAGGTAAATATTTCTGAGTATCTTGGGTACTTGAGTTCGTCTGTATAGGTTTAGTAGCACTTTGCCTCTTCTTACATCATTCAGTATACACTGGATTCATAAACAGTATTTTCTCATTGGTAGGAGAGAGTTGTCACCTTTGAATATCCTACACTTTTCTTCTGCATCCTTTTCATATCTCTGTCAATATGAATGCTTTTGACCTAGATGCTTTGTCAGTTAAGGTATTTTCAGTTGTAAATAACAGGAAATGCGATGTAAACTGGCTTAAACATCAAAGGAAATTAATCATGTGATGTAAGTGAAAAAAACCTGGCAAAACTTGATCCAGGTGCTCTGGCAGTTTGATCAGTATCTCAGCTCTGCTTCCTTCATTTTTGTTCCATTTTCATCAGGCTCATCCATCATAGTTGCAGAATTATTGTTTGTAGGTCCTGGAGCCTATATGGTTTCGGGTTTGAATATAGACGAGAAGAGAGAATCTGCTTCCCAGAGCTTCAGCGAAATCACATGCTGTTGAATCTGGCTGGCCCACAATGGAATCACATGTTAAATTAAAACTTTTTCATTACAGTATATGTAGTTATAAATGATATGTATTTAGGAAAAGTATTGGATTCTATACAACATTGGCATGGCTTCCTTAAACAGGGTACATTAAGGCTGAAATCTGAAGAGTGAATTAATTGGAGCTTGCTAGGATAAAAGGTGAGGGTTATCATTACAAGCAGAAGCATTAATTAGTACAAAGGCCAAGAAGTCAGGAGAATTGTGACAAAATGGAAAGAAGGCTAGAGTAGGCCAGAGCGGAGGTGGGGGCGGGCAGGTCACTTTGATAATTCTGGACTTTATTCTAAGAACATTGTGATATCATGGATGAATTTTAAGCTGGGCAGAGGTGGCACGATCATACTTGTTTTTATTTACTTATTATTGTTATTTTTTCTTTTGGCTGGGTTGGTTGCTGTGCATGGGCCCTGTCTAGCTGCGGCGAGCGGGGGCTACTCTTTGTTGCCGTGTGCAGGCTTCTCATTGCAGTGGCTTCTCTTGTTGTGGAGCATGGGCTCTAGGTGCGCGGGCTCAGTAGTTGTGGCACGCGGGACCTAGAGTGCGTGGGCTCAGTAGTTGTGGCATGTGGGCTCTAGGGCGCGTGGACTTCAGTAGTTGTGGCATGTGGGCCCTAGAGTGCTCAGGCCTCAGTAGTTGTGGCACATGGGCTCAGTAGTTGTGGCTCACAGGCTTAATTGCTCCACGGCATGTGGGATCTTCCCGGACCAGGGATTGAACCTGTGTCCCCTGCATTGGCAGGCAGATTCTTAACCACTGTGCCACCAGGGAAGTGTCCCATACTTGTTTTTAAAAGGTCACTCTGGCTTTTCTGAGTGGAGAATTAATGGGGGTGAGTGAAGTTACTGTCACTTGAGATAGGTACGGAACACTGGAACATTATGAAACTGGAATGGGGGAGCGAGTTGTTAAGGTAACTACCACAGTTACTGAATGACTTTTCTGTGACATATACTTTATATGTGAATTGAGATTCTGCACAAATTACAGATTAGATGGTATTTCTTCAGTTTCACAGATGAGAAAATGAAGGGTGTTTACAGTGACTTGCCCATGGCTACACTCAGATATGAATTCACATTGGTATGAATCCATAAATCTGGCTCTTTTGGCCACACAGTGATGTCTCTTTTCATGAGTTACTATGTTTGTTTCCTCTGAGCAGTGTGATTATAGGCCTCAGGTCTTTCAGCCCTGCTGGCTACTGCTAAGGAACCAATTTTACTGCAGAGAGAATTAAATAAGGTTGTTGACAGCATGACTGAAGTTACTTTTGTTCTTGGGCCTTGTGTATGTTTCCTTTGTGGAGTAGATCAGCATAAAATTACAGCACCTCACTTGTTCCTTTCCTTGAGAGCTGCTGCCAACCCCTGCCTCAACACCAGTCTCCTGAGCATGGTCAAAAAAATTATAAGCTAAATTATCTCATGATAGTTACGTAATATTTTGAGGTGTTATTGCTTCAGCTGCTTCAGGTGTCAGGACTTAACCCCATATTATATTTACTTGACTTTACATCAGTATGATCTCCTTAGTACCAGTGTTTTATCACTCATGAAGGTGATGCCTATTCCTTCAAGTTATTCAGTTATTTTTATTTAATTATATCATTCTGGAGTTACTTCCCTTGAAGGTATATTCCTGCCATCATGGGCAGTGTAGCCTATTTTACTTCTTTGCCATTGCTTCATTATTCATAAAAATAAACTCTGCAAGGATTCTCTGGTTTTTTATGTTTTCTTAAAATCAAATCTATATTATTGTTTTAAACTGTATAGTGTTCTGTGTATCTTGTGGGTTTTTTGAAACTTCATTTCCTTCAAAGGAAAATTACACTGGATTTGCAAGGAAAATATGATGGTGTCTGTATCGCTGTTACCACATCTTTTCACAAGATGTACATGTCTGCCATTTGCTTTCATTTTTATGGGTTTTACTGTTTTTTTTTTGTTTTGGTTTGGTTGAGTTGGGATTTTTTTGTTTGTTTGGTTTTGTTTTTGGTTCTAGGTACTAAGCCCTAGAAGAGATTGTTTCTTTCTCTCTGACCTAAAGTACTTTATATATACAAGCCTGTGTTCTCGATTCTATAATTCCCAAATCCAAAATGCTTGAAAAAGTTTTTTAGTCTTTTGGTACTAAACCTCATTTGTCAACAACACCTTCTCTTGAAACTGACATGAAACTATATGTAGTCTTTGTTTTTCCCACTTAGTGTGAATATTCATGTGTTTCACTGTGTTTGATTATGGGATTGCTGCCCCTAATCTCTCTGGTGATATTACATAGTATATGGCATATCATGTTGCTTTTCTAAAATCCAAACAGATTTTTATGTCTGAAACATTTGGCCTTAAATGCTTGGGGTCGGGCTTCCCTGGTGGCGCAGTGGTTGAGAGTCCGCCTGCCGATGCAGGGGACACGGGTTCGTGTCCTGGTCCAGGAAGATCCCACATGCCGCAGAGCGGCTAGGCCCATGAACCATGGCCACTGAGCCTGCGAGTCTGGAGCCTGCGCTCTGCAACAAGAGAGGCCACAACAGTGAGAGGCCCGCGTACCCTCCCGCCCCCCAAAAAATGTTTGGGGTCAGGGATTGTGGACTTATATCTGTATTGGTAGCACTGGTTACAGGTGCTTGTGACAGTTTATTCCCTTGTCTGTCTTTCCCATTAGCCTTTGAACTAAGAAAGCTTTCCTCCTTGGCCCCACAGACGCTAGTTTATTGTGTACTTAGTAAACAGTACTAAACAGAGTTGGTACTTAATATTGAAATTGAATACCCAAAATTGGGGCAAAGCTTTACCCAGATAGGTTATTGAACTACAGATTATAGCATGTTTCTTTTCACTTGATTATAAGTTCTTTTTAAACAGTCTCTTTCATGTTCTGCTTCTCTTCTTTCTTCTTACTGGAATCTTGGCTTCACCACTGACTAATCACTGTGTGATCTTGAACAGCTTACTTAACACCTCAGTACATTCGTTGTTCATTTGTAAAAATGGTGTCATAATTTTGCTTACCTCAAAGGATTGTTGTGAGGGCTAACCAGAATGCTTCCTGGAATTTAGCACTCCTTTTGCTGTTAATGTTGCTGTTATTGATTCATATCCTGTTGGTTACCTTACTAACATGGTGAATCATCCTCTTATTGACTTTGAGGTCATTTTTAGTGTTTTGATGCTTTTAACAATGCTGGAGTTAATCCTTGCATAGATGTCCATAAGTCTTTGTGGCCTTATTTTTGTAGGATAGATTGAAGTGGGATTGTTGCATCAGTGGCTCCTAATATTTTTAATTTTAGTGGATATTTGCATGTTACTTTCTTAAGGCAGAATTGAGAAATGGGGGGGTGGGGTAGCAGTTTTCAGTCCCACCAACATTCTACATAAGAGTGCTCATTTTCCCATAACCTTACAAGCAATGGATTTTATCAATTCATTTTTAAAAAGTAATTATAAACTCACGGGAAATTATAAAAATAGTCCCATGGATACGTCACCCCGCTTCCTCCAGTGGTAGTAATGTCTTATATAACTACAGTACAATATCAAAACCAGGAAACTGACCTTAGTACAGTACTGCTAACAAAGACCTGAATATATTTGATTTTTCCAAGTCTGACCAATGGTGTCTCGGTTTCATTTGTTTTCCTTTAACCACTGTAAAGTTTGGGCAGCTTTTCATGTATTCTGTTGGCCATTTATATTGCATTTTCATATCCTTTATCCATTTTTTCTAATTGATTGTTTGTATTTTCCTAGAAAGCTCTTTTAGGTATACTTGGTATAGTTTTGTTGATGATTTTTTTTCCTGTACAGAAATTTTTATTTAGTTATTAAGGTTTTCTTTTGTGGTTTGGGGGGTTTTCTCTCTTATGTAGGAAGGTTGCTCTATCCTGTAGGTTATACTGTTTTCCTTCTACTTTTTATATTTTGGCCTTTAATCCATTTGGAATATGTTTTTATATAGGCTGTGAGAATTAAATAATTATTTAATTAATTATTAAATAAACTATTTTATTTAGGACTCTCTCGATTGCTTGTGACTTAAAACCTCAACAGAATTCCAAAGGTGGGACTGGCTTAAGGCAAGGCTGGATACAGTGGCATAACTAATATTGCTAAAAAAAAAATATTGCTGTTTTCCTCTTTTCTCAGCTCTGCCTTTTTGGGTGTTGAATTTTCCTCTGTAATCCTTACCTAGCCCTTCCTTTCTCTGTCCTTTGTGTTGTTCCACCCAAATTCCAGATACTCCCCTCATGGTCATATGACTGAAAGTCTTAGGTATTATTTTCTCATACTGCTCAGGGGAAGAGAAAGATTCTTACCACTGGTGACCATGTCATAACTCAGTCTTCTTCCTGCTACACAGAAATAGTACCTTTTACATTTATTGTGATCTGTTGCTATATTTTCTATTTTGTTCCACCAGCAGTCTGTAAGAGTGAACATTTGCCTATTTATCCTATCCCAGAAACACATTACTTCAATAAAACTCTAATTCAATTATTATTATTCAATAATTATTCAATTCAGTAATTCATTATTCACTAATATTCTAATAATGTGCTTAGAGTACATTTTAATATCTTCTTAAACAAGTCTCTCATTTATTTCCCAGAAATTTCTTGGCAATTTTTATATGTTTATTTGATACAAACTTGGGGGTTTTGACTAGGATTGCATTATGTGTATTTTTAACATGGAAATATCTAAATTAGATAAACATAACTGAAGATCAGCCTGGAGATACTCAATGTTTTTCTTTATCTTTTTAATTAATTAATTTTTATTTTTGCCTGTGTTGGGTCTTCATTGCAGTGCGTGGGCTTTCTCTAGTTGTGGCGAGAGGGGGTGTACTCTTCGTTGTGGGGCACAGGCTTCTCATTGTGGTGGCTTTTCTTGTTGCAGAGCACAGGCTGTAGGCGACAGACTTCAGTAGTTGTGGCGTGCGGGCTCTAGAGTGCAGGCTCAGTAGTTGTGGCACATGGGCTTAGTTGCTCTGTGGCATGTGGGATCTTCCCGGACCAGGGCTTGAACCAGGGTCCCCTGCATTGGCAGGCAGATTCTTAACCACTGCGCCACCAGGGAAATCCCGTTTTTTCTTCTTTTATGTATGTATGTATGTATGTATGTATGTATGTATGTATGTATGTATGTATGTGTGGTAGGCGGGCCTCTCACTGTTGTGGTCTCTCCCTTTGCGGAGCACAGGCTCCGGACGCGCAGGCTCAGCAGCCATGGCTCACAGGCCCAGCCGCTCCGTGGCATGTGGGATCTCCCCGGACCGGGGCACGAACCCGTGTCCCCTGCATCGGCAGGCGGATTCTCAACCACTGTGCCACCAGGGAAGTCCCGTTTTTTCTTTTTTTAAAAAAAAAATTTATTTATTTACTTATTTGATTGGCCCGGGTCTTAGTTGCATCAGGCAAGCTCCTTAGTTGCGGCTCACAGGCTCCTTCGTTGTGGCATGCAAGCTCTTAGTTATGGCATGCATGTGGGATCTAGTTCCCTGACCAGGGATTGAACCCAGGCCCCCTGCATTGGGAGTGTGGAGTCTTAACCACTGTGCCACCAGGGAAGTCTCCTCATCATCTCCTCATCATTTTCTTTAACAAATGGTTTTCCTTTATTTTCTTTGTTGTCCTCCATCTTTTCAGTTTATTTATTTATTTATTTATTTATTTATTTATTTATTTATTTATGGCTGCGTTGGGTCTTCGTTGCTATTAGCGGGCTTTTTCTAGCTGCGGCGAGTGTGGATCACGGGCTCTAGGTGCGTGGGCTTCAGTAGTTGTGCCACGCAGGTTCAGTAGTTGTGCCATATGGGCTTAGTTGCTTCGCGGCATGTGGGGTCTTCCCGGACCTGGGCTCAAACCAGTGTCCTCTGCATTGGCAGGCGGATTCTTAACCACTGTGCCACCAGGGAAGTCCCCATCTTTTCAGTTTTTGACCTTCAGCACCTTCACAGTACCAAAAGACAGCGGTCCTGCTCTCTCCCACAGAGAACTCTTATCTTTAGATACCCAAGATATCTAGCATCCTCTTCCAGTAGGCTTCTTTGGGTTATTGAGTAGTAGCAGCAGATAACTGAGAAGGGAGATATGGAAATGTGCAAATAAGTTGCCTTATCCCTCAGATATTGTGAGTTGTTTTTTTTTTAAATTTAAGGATGCCACACATCTCCATTTATATTACTATAGGAAAATGAAATTGATTACAATTAGAAAGGAAAATGATATATGTATATTTTCTACAGATAATTTATTATATACCTAGGTATATGATAAATGTATATTAGAATTAGTAAACTTTTAACCAGGTTTCTACATAGAAGATGAATATTCCAAAGCCTGCTCTATGTCTTTTTAAGTGATCTCATGATAGGTCTAAATACAAGAGACCATCGTAATATAGATAACTATGGAATCATTATATTTTACACCTGACACTAATACAATGTTATATGTCAATTATATCTCAATTTTAAAAAAGAGAGCTTGGAAATGTGTTCGTTCCATAACTCAGATTCAGTCTGGTGCAGCAGTATGCAGGGAGATTAATATTGTTTATTTCTCTGTGTGTTTTCTTTTTCTTCCCTGTTTTACTTCTGGACATTTAAGGCTTGTGCTAAATGAAATACATTTAAAAAATTTTTTTTCAGCTTTATTGAGGTGTATTAACAAATAAAATTGTAAGTGAAATAGAATCTTTAGAAAATATATTTGTGATACCTCTGTGAGAGAAATTTGTCTTGACTGAAATGTTAGATGCTGAATTGGGATTAAGAAAATTATAGAATTATTTTTTTTTTAGATATCTGGGAAGGAATTTTACATCCATTTTCTCCATGGCAGCCTTTCTAGATTTATAGACTTTTTTATAGTTTATAAAATGTGTTTAAGTCAAACGACTGTTGATTTATTTTTGTTCAGTGTTATATAGGATATTCAGAGACAGAAACTAATCATTGTGTTCTCTCTCTCTCTTTTTTTTTTTTTTTTTTTTGGCAGTGGAACTTCCCCTCTTGCATGCCTGAATGCAATGCTGCACACAAACTCCCGAGGTGAAGAGGGCATCTTCTATAAGGTCCCAGGTAGAATGGGAGTGTATACTTTGAAGGTAAATATTTTTGTTAGGGAGTCATTTAAAAAGTGAAAACAGGAAGTAACTACATGTAATAAATAATACTTGCATCATAGAGACAGAATTCTGTTCTTGAAGAGCTTACTTTCAGGGAGAGGTAAAATTTTCAATCCTGTATCCAATATATTTTTTTAAAATTAATCTGTAACCATCTGTAGGTAGATTGGAGAAGTACCTTCATTTTTCTTTTTTTTTTTTTCATCTTTCATTCTTTGCCATAGTATTATTTTGAAAGGATGAAATGAAAATGACTTCCAGTGACTTTTAAAGGGCGTCACATATTTAAATAATAATGAGTATTACTGTGGAGCATACAGCCTTGATGCTTTATATTACTTTCTGATTTAATTCTCCATTACAATTCAGAGTTGTGGTTATTATTCCTTTATTACGATAGAGAAAGGCAAAGTTCAGAAGATTGGACTTTCTTGCTCAGTGTTGGCCAGATAGTATCAGAACCAGAATATGAATCCATATCTGACTGAATTCCCATGTTCTTTTACCATAACAGACTTGCTAAGTTCTAATTTCTGCACTAAAAAGGGACCTTGACTTATCAGTGTCCTTTCAGTTACAAACAGAAAAACCAACTCAAATGAGCTTGAGTGATACAGAGAATTTATTAGTTCACATAACTGAAAATTCTAGGGAAACTCAGCCTGAATTCAGGAGCTCAAGTGATTGTCATCAAGGATGGGTCTCTCCACTTTCTTTTGGCTTCATTCTCAGGCCGGCCCTCTCCTCATCATACATGACTTCACTCCCAACTCTGCAAGCTGTAAGTCTGGAGAGAAGGAGTCTCAGGAACTGAAGCAGGAGCCCTTTAGTTATTTCTGATGTGGCTGAATTGGTTTGGCTTGGCCCGTGTGCCGGTACCAGAATGATTGCCGTTGCCAAACATACGGAGTCTTCTGATTGGCCACTCTTAAGTTCATGATCACCCTGGATGTGAAAGTGTGGTTAAGCCCTCTCAAGCCAGACGAATTGAGGCAAGGGTTGTTTCCCAAAGGAAATTTATCAGCAGAAGGAGAATTAACGCTTGGCATGCAATGGCTATGTCCATGTGTATGTGGGACTCTGTCCCCTCTTACCTTTTTAGTTTTGGCTGTAGTCATCACTATGCTCACTGGTTGTGTGTAGCCCACTAACATTAAAAAGATCTAACTTGCCCATAATACCTCCTTTTAAAACACCTTGTTGAACTTCACAGGGTTACAGGGATCTAGTCCCACATAGAGCTTTCTGTGTTCCTTTTAGGTTTTAGTTGTTCTAGACCTTCTATATTGTTAATAACATTTATTAAATGCCTATTCTATACCTGACACTGTAGAGTCTATAAAGAAGGATAAACTATGGTCCCTGATCTCTTGAAGCTCACATAGTTACTGAAATAATTGCATGCTCACAAAACATACTGTGCTGTAAAGTACTATGAGAGCATAGAGGAATAAAGATTAACCTTGAATAAAGGGATCTGGAAGTTTTAGTTTGTTTTTCTGTTGGTTTAAAGTTGTAAAATTTGAGTTGAACTTTGGCAGAGAAATAATGGAAGGAAGGACCTTCCAGGACAAGGGGATAGCTTAAGCAAAGGCACAGATAAAAGGATTCAGAATGGATTTGAAAGTAAATTGGAGTGGTTAGACCATAATCTGTGTGTGGGCTAGCGTGGCAAGGAGTCAGGATGGGGTAAATGTTAGGTGAAGAACAAACTTCGGAGGCTTTTGAAAACCTGACTGAGTGGTTAAGAGAGAGAAGGAAGGAGGGTAGGTATGTGTTAAGGAAACGGCAGAGGTTTTTTTTTGAGAATAGCATGATCAAATCATGTTTAGGAAGATAATTCAAGTAGGATACACTTAAGAGTAAAGCAAGAAAATTTGTCAAAAGGATGGTTATGATTGTTTGGAAGAGATAATTGGCCTAAACTGTGAGAGTGGTGAAAGAGATGGGGGCAAGGAACATGAGAGAAATTAAACGTAAACTATTTGGAGTGGGTAAAAGAAGGGGTGCAGTGATTCTAAGATTTGGGGCATGAGTTGATCCTGGAGGGATCACAAGTTTAAGAAGACAGTTATATTTGTATTTAAAGTACTTGTTGAACTTACAGATCAAGAGGTCTTGTTTGCAATTAACTCTATAAAAGTTTCCTGTATTTTGAAGGAAAGGATATGTATTTTAAGAAAGTGTATATAACATGTGAAATGGCACTAGAGTATAAACATAAGTGGAATAAAACAGTTCCTTACTAGATCAGAGGTTACTATCTGGACTATAATGTTGTAAGTACTAGTTATAGGTAGGAGGGTCATGTGTCGGAATTACTTTTTATCTGATTATAAAAATAAATTATGTGGGAAAACAAAAAATATATTGAGAAGAAAAAAGAATCATCCATAGTTTTATAACTCAGAAATAACATTCACTAATGTGTTTATTTATATGTATATATTTTACATACTACATAAATACATAGTCGCTAATATTTATTGAGCTCTTATCATATGCCAGGCCTTGTTCTAAGCATTTTATATTTATTAACTCATTTAATTTCAGAATGCTCTTTTAAGGTAGTTACTGTCACCCCATCTTATAGACAGGGAAACTGAGGCATGAGAGTTTAAGACTTTGACCAAGGCTGCATAATTAGGAGAAGATAAAGCCAGAATTCAAACCCCCAAAGTCTTAATTTCCTAGTTCTTGACCTTACAACTACCCTGTTATATCTCTTACATACTGTGGCTGACACAGGTGTCCTTTCTGATTAGCATTCTCACTGTCCAGTGCAGAAACCAAAGATTCATGTGATTTTGTTTTTTTAAACCATTCCTTTTGACTCTTGCTACTTACTAACCAATTTTTGGAACCAGTTAGATTCAAATAATGCACTATCACTTGCTATCCAGACTCTTAACTGAATTTACAATACATAATGGTACTTACATACACACACACATACACACACACACACACACACACACACACACACACATATATTACATGGATGATGGGTGTACATACATTTTTAAAAATCGTTATTATATAGATTTTATCCTGAACATTTCATCATTTACCTGGATTTATATATACCAAGATTTTGTCTAATTTAAGCCTCTGTGTTGTGCCTGCATAAGATTGCCATGTATAATTTTTATCTTTGAGTATGGATGGAAGCATTAACTAATTTGATGCAAAGAAGAGAGATGACAGGAATTCAGAAATTATTGCTGGTTCTGCTACTGAATCTTATAATACTAAAAATTAATCAGCACAATTAAAAGTCACAACAATGCATATCAGAAATTTAATTCCTATTTGCTGAAATGGTAATGATTAATCCTAATTGGATGCCTACATTTTCAGAAAGATGTGCCGGATGGGGTGAAAGAGCTATCAGAAGGTTCAGAAGAAAGCAGTGATGGTCAGTCAGATTCCCAGAGTTCTGAGAACAGCAGCAGCAGCAGTGATGGTGGCAGCAACAAGGAGGGAAAAAAGAGCAGGTGGAAAAGGAAAGGTAAATCCACCTGATCCCTCGATAAAGTACTGAATGCTGTAGGACAAATGCCCTTGTTAATAGTTCCTCTTTTTCTAGACCCCACGTCAGTCAGTCTCTTTCCCTTAGCGGTTAGATCAGTGCTGTCCCGTGGAGTTTCCTGCAGTGATGGAAGTGTTCTGCATCGATGCTGTCCAACTCAACAAAGTAGCCACTAGCTGTGTCTTTTGAGCACTTGAAATATAGCTAGTGTGACAGAGGAACTGAATTTGTAATTTTATTTTAACTAAAATTTAAATAGCTACATGTGGCTAGTGGCCATCACATTGGATAACATGGCTCTGGGTTTTACCTGGATTTATTTTAGCTCTTGGCTGCCCGTAGCCTTTTTTAGGATGCTCTTATTTTATTTACCTCTCTATTGCTCTCTTTTAAAATTTGAGGACTTAATTGCTCTAAGAACTTTCTCCTTACTAGGAAAATAATGCTTTTCATTTCTGCTAGCAAAGATTAAATTTAGTCTGCTGGTCTTTGCTCTCACCTCCTGCTTGGTTTCTGCTTCATAGCTTACCCAAAAACTTTCTTTAGGGAATAATGTCTTTGTTGCCGCAGCTTCCCTGGGATGAATTTTCCACTTAAGGATACATTTTATTACCTCTTCTTCTATTTGTAGCTTCTTGTCAAGAGTCTTTTTGAAGAGGGCAAATCGTTTTTATACCAATATTGATAAATTTAGCCATACATGGCAGGGCAGATTTTAAGCCAGCTCATGCTGGTTTCTTTATAAGGACTGATATAGTGATATTCTAGAGCAAAATAGACATCAAAGAGTTTCCCTAGCTTGGATGACCTCTTACGTTTGAGTCGTAGGTGAGTTGCCTTTGGATCTAGAAGTTAGAGTGATGCTTGTTGGAGTACTTGACTCATTAATTTTAAGTACCTCTAGAACTATTGATTTTGAACTATAACAGAAAAATCATCTGCTTTATTATCATTTCTGTGTTAATGTGTGTGCTACTCTTGGAGAAAATTTAGATAATTGGTGGCATTATCTGTGCTCTCTCATACAGCTACTACACTTGCAAGTTGGGCAAATTTTGAAACCAGAGGATCCTAGCTTTAAGATCACAACCACTTAGAGAGAAGCTCAGACATCATGTGTTAGGAACAAATGGAATAAAGGCAAGGCAAGGTTGGGACCTGTGACCAATATTCTTGATGTGTGTTTTTTAAAGTAATCCCTGTCAGTAGTGAAAAGAGATGTGTCCAGGACTTTACGTTTCTCAGAGTCTACTAAAGACCTTTTTTTTTTTTTTTTTTTTTGCGGTACGCGGGCCTCTCACTGTTGTGGCCTCCCCTGTTGCGGAGCACAGGCTCCAGACGCGCAGGCTCAGCGGCCATGGCTCGTGGGCCTAGCCGCTCCGTGGCATGTGGGATCTTCCTGGACCGGGGCATGAACCCGTGTCCCCTGCATCGGCAGGCGGACTCTCAACCACTGCGCCACCAGGGAAGCCCAAGACCTTTTTTTTTTCTTTGAAGGGTGGAGCCAAAAGTATTAATAAAGGGCTCTGTCTCTCCTCTGCTTCAGAACCCCAGTTAAAAGTTGTCTTTTTAAGTTTGGGAATTGTTGATCTAGGATTAGGAACCAAGCCAAGTCATCAGGCAAGAGAGACAGCTAGATTCATAATTTCTGGATGTGGCTGGAAACAGGGAAATCAATACTAAAGATCAGACTAGTAAACTGGGAACAAAATCTTGGTTGTGGAGGTCTTTGCTTTTCAGTAGCTCATATGCTGCAGTGGCTGTTTGTTTTTGTTTTTTTAACATCTTTATTGGAGTATAATTGCTTTACAGTGGTGTGTCAGTTTCTGCTTTATAACTGCAGTGGCTATTTGAAGTAGTGGTTGTTATGTGGTTGTGAAAGGCGCTCTCTAAGGTAAATGTATTGTGATACAGGAGGATTTAAAATAACAATAGAACCCCATTGTCAGTAGCTTAATGGGTAGATTAAAATAGCATAACCTTGCCCCACACTCGGCATAATAATAGAAGATATTAACAGCAAGGTAATAGCAAATTCAAAATTGTGGTCCACATAAATTATTTTTGAACTGCCTCTGATTCATTCTTCTTCTAGAAATTGTCACAGTATTACTTAGCCTCAGTTTACATTAAGATGAGATGTTCAATAAAGATCTTTTCTGATTGTAGCCTATTAAACTGAGTATAGAATGGCCTTTTACGTGGTGTTTGGAAGGTGGCAATGAAAGATGCATATGGACATGCTAACTACTCTAGCATCTCTGATAGTCTTCAGAAATGGATAAATGCTGAGCTAGCAATAATGAAGAATGATTTAGTCTCTCATAGGATGTGCTTCTCTCATTTATATGATATAGGCAGAGAAATGTAAAATTTTAGGTTTATATTATATATTTATGAATGTTTTTATAGTCCAGTGCAAGTTAAAGTGGAAAACTTGTAGTTAGCAGTGATAGTAGCAGCGTGCTGCCCAACAGTTCTAAGTCAACTGCAGTTACTAATAAAGGTAAAACAAACTAAATGTGCCTATTCCTTTTTCTTATTTAGGGCTTTTACTCTCAATCTGACATCACTTTATTTCAAATGCATTGTAAGACAGGAAGAACACTGAGATAGTATCAAAACCCACTTCCTTTTATGTACAGGAATAAAGAGCTCTGACAGCAAAACTGATACTTCTAGTTGGAAGTCGATAGAAACTCTCTTGATATAGGTATACCTTTTAGCCAGATAGGGACAGAGAATAGAACTTTGAAATTCAGTCCAATGTTAACACTAGTTTATTGATTTCTGTGTAAGGTGGAAGAACTTAGAAGTTTGTAGTTCTGGTTCCTAATTTTCAGACAGGAAACAATGTTCAGAGACGAGCTTTTTGGAATTCCAATCCAAGGTAAGATGGAATAACGCCAGAAAAATGATTAAAATCAACTTTTCTGTTGCCTTTTTGTAGGACTGTAGCTAAGTGAAGTCTCTGCCTTTTCCCTAAAATATAAATACTGCAGCATGAAGCAACTGCAAAAACATTATTTTTATCTTCTGAAAAAAGTTTTGTTAAATTTTGGTCTGCTTTCAAAATGTCAAGAAAAAAATTAAGTGAAATAAGCTTTTTCACTTATAAGGTGTTACTAATTCTTTCCAGGAACATGAACTCATGTTAATTTTACTGCTTCAGGAATTTGATACATAGTGTGTTTGGAGTTACTTAAAATACCGTAGACCTGTCTGCCCTCTAACAGCATTTATGTATGTGTTAAGTTACTGAATAGTGATTATATATATATAGAAATGTCACCTTTAAAAAGTATACAGGAGAGAAAAACTCCTTTGGACAAAGTTAACTTACATGGTGAGGGACCTTTGGAAGAGATGCTCTCTTTTCTCCTGGGGTGATAAGTGTCTGAGTTGGAGGTTTTAGCTTTGTCATGTTTTAAAGACAACTACACTGCTAGGACTTGGATAATTAGGGTACCCAGAAGCAAGGGAAGGTGTTCAGGTATGGCCTCTTCATCTTTGGTTAGGGAACTGTTTGAATATAATCAGGAGCCACAGCCTGCTCAGTTTGGAGTAAACTGTACTTGGTGTGAGAAGAAGGGATTTAGGACTAAAACTACTCCTGGAAATGAAATTCCTCTAAAGAAAGAATACTGTGAAAATAAAACTCTCCCTTAAGAGAAGGATTGCTGTTTTTGACCATGCACTCTTTCAACTATTAATCCTTCAGCTATATAAAGCTCAGTTTCAATTTTGATATTACTGCTCCATTATTTCTGATAGTCTCTCTAATACTTCAGAGGGGCCCATTGAATGTCTTCAGGAGAAACTAAAATGCTAAGTCAGAGATTATTTACCAAAGCTTTTAATTCAGATGCATCTAATATGAATAGTCCATTACCCTTTTGACCTTGTTCAATATGATAATCATTTGTTGAAATGGAAAATTCCCAATGCTATAATATATCTGAAAAATGATACCTTCTGATCTTATACTCAGGGGGTGGTACATATGTATCCAACAGCCTGAAACTACTTCCAGTAAACTGTGTAAAACTGGCTTTAATAAGCCTCAGTTCTAAAATTTGTTTCAAATATTTTTCTGAAAACAAATTTGAGTTTAAAAAGATCTCTCTACTAGGTCGCTGTTTGGTTTTTGTGTGTGACATTTTTGGTTTTTTAAATCAAATAATGAGTGCTTTTGATCAGAACTTGTTAATCTCTTGTTATGTCTATATGTTTATATGAAAGCAAGCATTTTTGTTTCTAATCAGATACTAAATAAGTTCTTAAATGAGTGCTTTTGACTGTTGCGCCATCCACATTGGAGGACTAGTAGTTCAGGATATAATCTTGAGAAGTGTTGTTTAAGCAGTTAGTTTATTTGCAGAACCAAAGAGTTTTAAACTCTTTGTTTTTCAAGATTTTTTGGTTCTTTTGGCTCATCTCATTTCCATGTAAATTTTAGAACCAGCTAGTCAGTTTTCACATGCCCCCACTCCCATTAACCTGCTAGGATTTTGATCGAGATTGTATTAAAACTGTATGTCAGTTTGGGCTCTGATGCATGTTTACATTAAGCCTTTCAATCTATGAAAGTGATATTACTGCATTTTCTTCAGTTTTCTTTCATTAATGTCATATAATTTTCTTTGTAGAGGTCTTGTACATCTTTTATTAGATTTATTCTTTGACATTTTTACTTCTATTATAAATGGATTAAAAAATTTTTCATTTCATGATTGCTTATTGCTGATATGTAAAAATACATACAAGGACTTCCCTGGCGGTCCAGTGGTTAGGACTCCACACTTCTCCACACTGCAGAAGGCATGGGTTCAATTTCTGGTGGGGGAACTAAGATCCCACAAGCTGCGTGATGTGGGCAAAAAAAAAAAATACATATAGTTAATTATTATAAATTGATTGTCAATGTCTGTGAAGGGTCTAGGATTCTATCCTTTTTGTAAGCTAACAAGTTAGCTTTATATTAGTTCATGCATGTTGACAGAAGATGTAAGACTCCTGGGTCAGAGAAAAAGGAGTTTATTACTCACAGCATAGCAAGCAGTATGAACATGGCATATTTGTTGTGTTGGTTCTTCTTTATCTCCAGGTCTTCCATGGTTGATGAGATAATGGGCCCAGGTGCATGCTACTCATGCTGTTGGTTTGTATCTTAGCCAAGGAACACTGAGGTTGAGGAGTTCAATTCCTCCTTCCCTCCCTCCTTCTCTCCCTCCCTCCCTCCCTCCCTCCCTCTCTCCCTCCCTTCCTCCCCTCCATTTTTACTGAGATATACTTGACATACAACATTGTATAAGTTTAAGGTGTACAGCATAATGATTTGACTTACATATGTCATGAAATGATTACCACATTAAGTTTGGTGAACATCCATCATCTCGTATATTGAAATAGATACAAAGTTAAAGAAATTAAAAAATTTTTTTTCCTTGTGATGAGAACTTTTAGGGTGTACTTTCTTAACTTTCATATATACATACAGTGGTATTAATTGTATTTATCATGTTGTACATTACATCCCTAGTGCTTATTTATCTTCTGACTGGAAGTTTGTACCTTCATCACTCCCCGCAACCTCCCCACCTCTGGTAATCACGAATCTGATCATTTTTTCTATGAGTTTGTTTTTGAAGTGTAGTTGACCTACAACACTGTGTCAGTTCCTGGTACAAAACTTAGTGATTCCATATTTCTATATTTCAGAATGATAACCATGATAAGTCTAGTTGTCCTCTGTCACCACACAAAGATATTACACCATTATTGACTATATTCCCCATAGGGTAGGATACATTACATACCTGCGGCTCACTTATTTGGTAACAAAGTTTGTACCTCTTAATCTGCCTCACCTGTTTCTTTCTTCCCCTCACCACTACTCTCCCCTCTGGCAACCACCTGTTTGTTCTCCATATCTCCACAGATATGGAGAGTTTCTGGGTTTTGAGGGGGGGGTTTTTTGGCCACAGTGCACAGCTTACAGGACCTTAGTTCCCTGACCAGGGATTGAACTCGGGCCACGTCATTGAAAGTACCAAGTCCTAACCATTGGACTGCCAGGGAGTTCCCATTCTGTTTCTGTTTAGTTTTGGTTGTTCACTTGTTTTGTTTTTTAGGTGCCACATATAAGTGAAATCATACAGTATTTGTCTTTGTTCTTCTGGCTTCATTTAGTATAATATGCGCTCTGGGTCCATCCTTGTTGCCACACATGGTGACAAGATTTCATTCTTTTTTATTGCTGAGTAATGTGCCACATTGTATGTGTGTGTGTGCATGTGCTGTGTGTTTGTACGTACATGCATACATACACAGCACATCTTCTTTATCCATTCATCTGTTGGTGGGCATTTAGATTGTTTCCATATCTTGGCTGTTATAAATAATGCTGCAGTGAACATAGGGGTGCATATATCTTTCCTGATTACGTTTTTGTTTTGTTTGGGTAAATACCCAGGAATGGAACTGCTGGATCATGTGGTAGTTCTATTTGTAATGTTTTGACGAATCTTTGTTCTGTTTTTCCATAGTGGTTGCACCAGTTTACATTCCCACCTACAGTACATGAGGGTTCCCTTTTCTCCACATCCTCGCCAGCACTTGTTATTTGTTGTCTTTTTGATGATAGCTGTTCTGACAAGCATGAGGTGTTATCTCATTATGGTTTTGATTTGCATATCTTTGATGATTAGTCATGTTGAGCATCTTTCCATGTGCCTGTTGGCCAACTCTTTGTCTCCTTTCAGGGCTTTTAAATAGTAAGTGGAAGCAAGCCTACTTTGGGAAGAGTTAACTGCCTTCTCTCACAGTTGCTGACTATAAATACAGCATTCAGGGACTTGTATTCTTGGCATACCCAGCAAGTACTTGTAGCAACACTGAGGGCACATGGTGGATTGCCTCTCCCAACGCTGATATTGTATCCAGCAACATTTCTAAATTATATTCTAATCTAATGGTTTATATATAGGTTTATTCTTAGGATTGTCCACATATACAAACGTGATTTATGAGTAGTGGCAGTTTTATTTTTTTGCCATGTTATACTGGCTAGGGCTTCCAGTAAAGAGTGACATAGGAGTGGTAACATCAATCATCCTTTTCATTCTCAATATTTATAAGGTAAAGTTTTGAATATTATGCCATTTTAAGAATGATGTTGACTATAGTAGGTTATCGTAGACACTCTTTATTAGATGAAGTTAGTTCCTTTCTATTTGTAGTCTAAGAGATTTTATAATGAACAGATGTTGAATTTTATCAGTTGCTTTTCCTTCACCTACTACTTCAGTAGGTATATTTTTTTCCTTTATTCTGTTAATGTGGTAAATTATGTTGGAACTCTCATATATTGCTGGTAGGAGTATAAATCAGTACAACCACTTTGGAAAACTGTTTCTCAGTATATACTATAGTTGAACATGCATCAGCATCACCTGGAGAGCTTATTATGATGCAGATTCCTGGGCCCCACCTTCAGAGTTTCTGGTTCAGTAGATCTGGGCTGGGATCTAGTAATTTGTATTCTAACAGATTTTTAGATAATGATGGTTTTGTTCTTGGTACAACACCTTAGAAACCGCTGGTTAAGACATTGTAGTAATAAAAGCAAAAGACTAGAAATTACCAAAATACTCATAAGAGTCCAGCTGAAGAAATTATGGTACATCTGCCAGTGGAATCTTATGCAGGTGTTAAAAGGAAGATCTCTTCTGTTCTATTCTCTTCCCCAGGATGTATTATATTGATTATATTTTTAAAATCAAGGGTATGGACAATTTCTAGTACATGGTTTTTTTGCTTAAAGAAGTGAGTTAACATATTAAAATACACACACACACACACACACACACACACACACACACACACACTGTTTTCACCAAAACAAAAATGCAAATAAAAAACAATGGAAGGATAAAAACTAATATAAATTATTTCCTTTAAGGGAAAGGAGGTAATAAAGTGGTATAGACAGGGGAGGGAGCTAGACTTATATGAAAGTAACTTGTTTTATAGCTTTACGTAATTAAACCAATTAAAAATTTAAAATGCATTTTCTAGAAATATCAAACAATTTAAAGCAAACTCAAGTATATATCAAATTTGAACATAATGACATAGGTAAGTTACTGTAGGATATGTCTTAGGTGTGGGAGACCAGACTCAGAGAAATCTTAAACTGCCTTCAGTAGTCTTTTCAGTAATTTTATTGATACGATTTCTTTGAAATTAAATCTATAATAGAAAGCAAGTTAATAGTTACAGTAATGTTATTAGGAACCAGGATTATCTGGGAAGAAAAGTGATAGAAATATAAAATCAGAAAAGTTAATTGACAATGCTGTAATCATAAATTCCAATTTGTTATCTTTTGCATGAATTAAAAAATTTTTTTCCTTTGAAAAAAATTCTTTTTTTTTTTGTTCCAGTCACTGAAAAGTTCTAGAACCAGTGGTAACTGAATAACATCAAGTGCAGTGTTTTAATACCATTTTCAATAAAAAGGTATCAGGTCTCCTTGGAGAAGGGGGTGCTCCAAGTCTGGGGAAGAAAATTATGCAAGATTTGCCTAGGACTCTTTCTGTGCCAGATAGCAAGGAAGTGGTTGGATACTGCTGGGGCCATGTCCCAAAGATGGTTTACAACTTGAAGGAACTCCCACTAACCCAAAAGTGCACAGTTTGAGTGCCAAATTTTTAATAATTGCTAATGATGTAAACATTTCAAATATGTAAACATCTGTGAGTTGATACTTAAAAAAATAAAATCAGTTTTAAGTGCTGTATTACTTTTCTAAGGCTGCTGCAATAGATTACCACAAACCAGGAGCCTTAAAACAACAGAAATTTATTTATTTTCTCACAGTTCTAGAGGCCAGAAGTCGGAAGTCAAGGTGTCGGCAGGGCTGTACTCCCTGCAGAGACTCTAAGGGAGAAGTCTGTTCTGTGTATTTTCTAGCTTCTGGTGGTTGCTGACATACTTTCCCTGTGGCCACATCCTCCAGTCTCTGCCTCTGTCCACATGGCCTTCTCTGTGCCTGTCTTGTGTCTAAGGTCACTTGTCATTTGATTTAAGGCCCACTGGAATAATCAACGATGATCTCCTTATCTCAAAATCCTTAATTAAATCTGCCAAGACTCCTTTTCCAAATGATGTAACATTTCCATGTTCTGGGGGTTGGGACATGGACATGACTTTTGGTGGCCACCACTTAGCTCACTACAAGAACTCACTCATTCTGAAACTACACAGAGTCCAAATCTTGGTTGTGCTCCTTGCTAGCTGTGTCCTTTGTCAGGCTAATTAAATTTCCAGGTAGGGAAAATTTAGATAATACCATCCCAATATGCAGATGTGTATATTTATTTATTTATAAATGTATATCCGTGAAATTTTTTCTTTCTTTTTTTTTTTTTTTTGCATAGAAAAATGTCAGCAGGGATACCATCCCAACTATATTATTTAGTTATCTCAGAGGATAGAATTGGAGGAGATTGGATGAGGGTAGAAAGAGAAGTTGTACCCATCTTAGAGGGTAGTTAGAAAAGTTCAGTGAAATTCTGTTCAAATGAACTTAGCGCAGCATTAGGCACATAGACAATGTTTAATTCATGGTTGATCTAATAAAGTTACGTGTCTTGGAGACATTGTAGACCCTAGAAGGAATTAAAAGAGATGAGGGCCTTCCCTGGTGGCACAGTGGTTGAGAGTCCACCTGCCGATGCAGGGGACACGGGTTCGTGCCCCGGTCCGGGAAGATCCCACATGCCGCGGAGCGGCTAGGCCCGTGAGCCATGGCCACTGAGCCTGCGCGTCCAGAGCCTGTGCTCCGCAACGGGGGAGGCCACAACAGTGAGAGGCCCGCGTCCCGCAAAAAAAAAACCAGAGATGAGTTTCTCAACGTGTGTTTAAATCTTATTTTCTGTTCATAGTTCTGAACCTTTAATATTTAAAACTTAGAGTAAAGTTTAAGTTTCATTAAAGCTATGAGACCAGTACTTGGCATTAAGTACTGGGAGGTGTTCCTCATTGGTGGGTCCTGGAATTTTCTTGATTTATTTCAGTTGGTTTTGAAATATGTTTATGGATTCATTTGTTAGAAAGGGCTTTTGCCTTAAAGGGAAACATTCCAGACAGTTTGCCCTGGTAATTACAGATAGCTTTATTATCTCTTTTCCAGGCTACAAAGTAGAATTCTTAGGTTCTTTAATGGGGTCATTTTGGCTTGGTCGTTTGTTTTCTGTTTATTTTCAGACAGTTATTGGGACAGGTAAGGACATGAATAATCTCAGATTTCTGCAAACCATTAAAAAGAAAATGTAGTTAAATATTAATAGTTTTTACCTTTATTTTCATAATGTCCCGTTAAAAACATTGGTCAAATCAAAAAGACAGACAATATCAAATGTTGACAAGGATGTGGAGAAATTAGAACCCTCATACATTTCTGGTGGAATTGTAAAAAATGGTTCAGCCATCTTGGAAATCAGTTTAGCACTTTCTCAAAGAGTTTAAACATAGATTTACTGAAAAAAACAGCAATTTCACTTTTAGGTATGAACCCAGGACAATTGAAAACATATGTCCAACACAAAATTCTGCTAACGAGTTTTCGTAATGGCAGAAAGTGGAAGCAACTCAAATGTCAAATCAGCTAATGAATAACAATGTGGTGTATGCATACAGTAGAATATTATTTGATGATAAAAAGGAATAAAGTATTGATACATGCTCTAACAGAGGTGAATCTTTAAAACATGCTAAGTTAAAAAAGCCATGCACAAAACAGCACATATTGTATGATACCATTTATATGAAATGTCCAGAATAGGCACGTGCATAGGGACAAAAAATAGGTTGGTGATTACCTTCGATTAGGGGAGTGGGTTAGGGGAAAGAGGAGTGACAGCTAACCAGTACAGGGTTTTTTTAGTGGGTGATGAAAATTGATTGTGATGATGTTTATACAACTTTGCAAATATATTAAAAGCCATTGAATTGTACACTTTAGGTGAATTGTATGGCATATAAGTTATATCTCAGTGAAACTGTTATTTTTAAAAATTGCTTAACATCTAAGTGCACTAAGGATATGGTTTCTTTTTGTTGCTTAACCATCTCAAGAATTATCCAACTCCATTTTTTGTATTGTATATTACAATGAATTTTTTTTTAACACCACGCTTACTGTATGTCAGTTCTTTCCCATATATAACCTTATTATAAGGGTTGGAATACAAAGCTAAAGCTAACTATGATAGGTCTTCTTAACATTGTCTACTGTTGTCCTTTTTTTTTTTTTTTTTTCTGGTACGCGGTCCTCTCTCACTGTTGTGGCCTCTTGTGGCCTCTCCTGTTACGGAGCACAGGCTCCGGACGCGCAGGCTCAGCGGCTGTGGTTCACGGGCCCAGCCGCTCCGCGACATATGGGATCTTCCCGGACCGGGGCACGAACCCGTGTCCCCTGCATCGGCAGGCGGACTCTCAACCACTGCACCACCAGGGAAGCCCCTGTTGTCCTCTTTAAATGTTGTCTACTGTGCATTCCTTTCTTAGGACCTCTAAGAGTCCATTGAAATGCCATATTCCAAAACTTATGTATTCCAGTGAACCATGCTTCTACATTCTTATGTCAGGTAGCTACCTGCCAGCATACTTTATATGGTATCTTAAGACTCGTTAGCCATACCATGAGATGCCATTTTGCTATCCAGGCTCTTTCAGTCCAGCTACTTTGAAAGAAGGCATTAGTAACATGGATTCTTTGAGAGTCATCACTAGCAGTAGTGATGATTATTTTTATTATTAACGGGTCTGAATCAGCAATTTCTTTGTTATATCATAAATAATACACTGTTGAACTTTATAGAACATAAAGATCTAATTGCTGTTTATTATAAGAGGTATAGGCCCTTGAAAGGAAAACCCTCATTCACATAATACTAAGGTTTGGCTAAGCTCTGATGAGGTATTAAAACAGCTGGTGATGAAGCAGAGTGGTTACATCCTGTGCAAACCTACATTGATTCCATCAGAGAAATCCTAAAGTACCCTTTCACATGGGTAGACCTAAAACTATTGATGTAAGAGATGAAGGAATATAAAAATTAAAGCTATGGTAGTGTTTGAGGTGGAATGGCCTTATTGCCTTCCATTTTAAAGATAGGGAAAACTGGAACCCATTCTATCAACCCAGGGCTCTTCCACAATATCATGTTGTTATTAGATTTACCTTAAGAACACAGATACTGTCCAAGGGGCTCTAGCATCTTTTCTAAGTTTTACCTTAGTTGATGACTCATGGTTTATATTCTACTTCCTGCTTCTTCAGTCAATTCTATTGAAAAATTAAAGAATGAAAAGTAATGAATACTAACATCCATCCCTTCCCCATCCTATCATCCTTCACTAGAGCTTTCTGAGGAAATAAACTGAAAAGGGAGGCTGTTTGCAGTAGAACTCCAAAAAGAAGATCCTTCCCAAAAGTGTTTGGTCACAGTTCTTAATACAGGTAGCAGCATATGATTGGGGAAGGAATGGTGCTTGATATCAACTCTGATAACAAAACTTTTCATTGTCATTTTCCCCCCTAGTATCGTCTAGACTGTCACAACCATCCTCTCCTCAGTCAGGCTGCCCATCACCCACCATTCCAGCAGGTAAAGTCATTTCTCCGTCACAGAAGCACAGCAAGAAGGCACTAAAGCAGGTAATCATGCTATTCTGTTTATCAGAATTATAATCTCCTACATTAAAAATGCATGATTCTGGCAGTCAGTGAAAATTTCTTGAAAGGATGTTAGGGAGAAATTTTGTGCGGTTTCTTTCACACTTTGTATTTAATAATTTATGCACCTCTGTGTTATAGGTTTGTGGTAGATAGATACTCTTTTTATCACATTTTAAAAGTTCCTCATTAGTTTCCAATTTGCTATGAGGGCTGTGTGTATGTGTTTAATTAAGAGTAGGTATTGAATTTTTCAGGTTGAGCTTCTTCAGCATTTATGAAGATGATCAGGTAGCCTTTCTCTTTAAGTCAACCAATATACGGAATTCCAGGGCTAGACTTTCTAATGTTAATGTATTGTTAGCTCTCTGGAATAAACCCTATATATTTGTTATATAATTTTTAATATGTTAATGGAATTTTCTTTTTTAAGATTTTAACTTCGATTTTGTTATTTTCTTGTACTATCCTTACACAGTTTTGGAATCAGGATTGTTCTTAGCATCTAAAATAAGTTGTATAGCCCTCTATTATTTTTCTGATTTTTGGAAAAAATCATAGAAAGTATTTTTTTCCCTGAAAGTTCTGCAAATCTCACTTTTACAACTGTTTTCCTAGCATTTCAATTTCATCTACTACTACTGGTCTCTTGATTTTCTGATTTTTGAGCCAATTTTGGAAATTTACTTTTCTTAGAAAATGCTCCATTTCACTTGATCTTTTTCAAATATTGGTATAGAGTTGTACATAGTATTTTTCTTTATGTTTCTCTTTTGGTCATCAGTGTTGTTCATTTGGGATGTATCTTCTTTTTTCTCAGTGTAACTTGCCGACCATTTTATTGGGCTTTTCAAAGAACTTGCTTTCTATATTTTGAAATGCAAATTATCAGTAAATTTAAATTTGACGAATAATTAAGGACACAGACTAATTTTATCCTCAGATTAGTATATATAATACAGCTTAATTATAACATCAAGCACAAGCACTGTCAAGTATGTGGGAAAATGACTACTTATAGTTTGTTGGTGGAATATAAATTCTTATAGCTACTTTGGAGAGAAATTTTATGTTTATTAAAATTTTAAATGCCCATGACTAAGTAGTTAAATATTTGGGAACTTATCTTAGAAAGATGCATGTATTCATACATACTTACATACATACACACACAGAAAAATGTTTGCATTAAAGTTTGTAAAAGGCAAAAACTTGCAAGTGAAGATATATAGATAGATAGATAGATAGATAGATAGATAGATAGATAGATAGATAGATATGAATTCCTTAATAAACAGTGGCTTATCCATGTGCTAGAAAATTATACAGGATTAAAAGTTTACCTTGTAATTAAGTTTTTCTGTATGCATAGACATGGAAACATCACCACGCTATAATGTTTAATCATTAAAATCAAGTTGTTTTACAACATTCGTTAAAAACATACACATAGCCACATACATACCCAGAGCAATAGTATATTTTTAATGGAAATATAAATCTGTATATACACACAAACACATCCATATAATGTAAGTGTAAAAAAGCTCAATAAGGAAAAATAAATGGATGACTGTGGTTATCTTTGAGGATTGGGGAACAAGACTGAGTGGTGGGCAAAAGAGAGTTTAGCTTTATGTTTGAATTGAATGGTAAAAATGTATTCTTCATGTCATAACTGTTTAACTAAAATTTTAAGGGAGTTCTCTGGCAGTCCAGTGGTTAGGACTCAGCACTTTCACTGCTGGGACCCAGGTTCAATCCCTGGTCAGGGAACTAAGATCCCATAAGCTGCGCAGTGCGGCCTAAGATAGATAGATAGATAGATAGATAGACGGACAAGATAAAATTTTTTAAATTAAGTAGGTCTTAAAGTGTTTAAACCAAAAGTGCTTTTATTAAAAGATGTCCAAAAATTTGATAAGGTTAATTACAATCTGCCTGGGTATCCTGCAGCACTTGCATTTTTACACATTCTTTGCAAGAGTTTAAGAAGTATGAGATGCTTCTTTTCCACAGAGAAAAGGCAAGTATTTTATTAAAACTTGTTAGCTTATTCATGACATATGTACTACTCTGTATTATTCTCCTGTAATCTCAGGAGTCAAATACTGTATTTTCTTTAAAGAATACCAGTATGAGAAATTATATAAATTAGATTGTTGGTATGTAAAGTAAGGCCTTGCCTCCAGTATATGTTTTTCATATTATTAGGTGAGAAAACTTATTTCAGTGTAAGTTATCCTTTACCCCAGTGAAGGTGTTTTTTGTTGTTTGCTTTTTAAATTTTAAACAGAATTAGAACAGGGTTTGTAAACTACTGAGGGAGGGGAAAACCGAGTACAGTTCTTAAACAGACTGTAAGTTATTTTGTTTTCATCATATATCTGAATTTACATGATCATAGCAGAAATAGATAAGATCAAGTGGTTCTATTAAATTTTGCATTAACTTAGAATGACCTAGGTACTGTGAATAGAAAGGAATGAATACTAATGGCTGCCACACAGGAAGCTTACAAACATTTCCTGTTCTGATAGCAAAGAAAGAGAGACAAGCTGTAATCAGTGATCAGACAACACTGACGTTATGCTTCTGCCTCACCTATTATAAATGTTGTAGGTGAATGTAAGCCAGATACCTGAATCTCTCAGTTTCTTTTCTCCACTGACAGCTTAGATCAGGGAGATCAAGTGTTGCCACTGTCCTTGCATGGTATAGCCAGAGGTATATGTGAATGTGAAAAGGAGAAAACCATATTGTGAAAAGGGAATGGGAGACAAGTAGGCAGTTATTCCACACTTTTCTACATGATGGTCTTGAAGGTTAAAGCTTAAACTGGCATTTTAATGAGGTCGTAGATGTTCAACTTTTTCCTGAAATGTAGTTTTACTTTCTTAGTTTCTGTCTTTTTTTCTTTTTAAACCCTTGAGTTTAAAAGTAGCCTTTATATATCTTTATGATTAAAATCTGGGAAGCTATTTGTCTTCCTGTTCATTCTAAATAGTTTAGTATATTCTCTAAACTAAGAACATCATAGAAATTAAAATATTCTGAAATAACCAGAAGGAATCACACTGTTCTTAGAACCCATGTTTTCCAATCTTCCTTCCCTTCAGTTTACTGCATTGCTATAAATTGCTGAGATTTATTTGGTCATTGGGCCAAATTGTACTGCTCTTACCTGAGATCAAATTCAAGTAGTTATTTACAACCTTTTGTTCAAATGCAGAACCTCTGAAACATATGTAAGCTAAATATTTACATTTCTATATAAAGTTGATGCAAATAGGACTCTTCTTGGTCCAGGGCTTAGAATTCTGTTTTCAGAATGATTGAAAACATCTAATTCTCTGCTACTACAAGTATGAGAAGTCCATGGCTTACTGGTGATTTTTAAGCTCTAAAAATGTGAATGACAATTTCTCACATTTATTTAAAGGAGAACATTGGTAAAAAAAAAATATCCAAACTCTTAAAGATCATTTAAGCTTTGTGTTTAATTAGTTTAGTTTAGATTTTTGTTTACTTTGATGGATTTCAAAGAAATTGGATAATGAGCATACTCTTCTTCACCACTTAAAGTCATTTATTTTTTTATTATTACTAAAAACTGATTTGTTTTGTTTCTTACAGTCAGTTTTCTCTTTATAGGCTCTAAAACAGCAACAGCAGAAGAAACAGCAGCAGCAATGCAGGCCAAGCATGTCCATCTCCTCCAACCAGCACCTCTCTCTGAAGACTGTCAAAGCAGCCAGTGACTCTGTACCTGCCAAACCTGGTAGGCAGACTGAATGTCTTTTCAGTGAAAGTTTCTTTTTCCAGTATTTTTGTATACCAAATTCATATACTATATCCTTTATTTTTAAATTACTGTGTTTAAATTACTGCCAAATCATCAGTATAAATCCTTCTAGTGTAAAGGGGGAAATTTATGCAGAGTTAATCATACGGTTGTTAAAAAATACATCATTGGGGTTTGCATGTTAGAATAAGATCAATGACTAACTTCCAATATGTCTAAACTAATAATATTTGGAAGCCTCTAATTAGTAACCTTATAAAAAGCTGATGTTTCCAAGATGCTCACACTGAACTCTTCACCAGTTCTCTCCTTTAAAAATAAAAGGTTTTCCTAGGAATTCATGATACATTTGGGTTTCCATTGGACATATCCACAGGCCTTTGGATTTTTTGTTGTTGCTTATTTTGTTTTGAATTTAAACTGGTCTAGATATAGGCTTTGTATTTTATTATACAATTTAGTTTGATGCCAGCTGATTATGTGAGTTGGCCAGATTTAAACTGTCTTGCCGAACGTTGCATTTTTGTTAGGAAGGAAATTTACCACCAGAAGCAAATAATGTGCTGGGAGGAGGAAAGGGATTTTATTTTACTTTTTGACTCCTAATTCTTAGACTCAGAACACATTTGAAGGGTCACATTGCCTCATACATAATTCCTTTGGTTAGCGTTGAATGATTTAATTGTTCATTTGATTGATTGTTTAGTTTCTGTTTATACCCTCGGTCATATTTCATATATATTTTTAATATATTTATATATATATTTTTTCCTCTAGCGATATGGGAAGGAAAGCAATCTGACGGACAGTCAAGCAGCCCTCAGAATTCAAACTCTAGCTTTTCTTCTTCAGTTAAAGTGGAAAATCCTTTGCTAGGCCTGGGAAAGAAGTCATTCCAGAGGTCTGACAGGCTTCACACAAGTAAGTTAATTTACAAAGACCTCAGTTCTCGCACCTTAAATTTTCAACTCTGTGTTTGAGATACATCACCTGTTTGGCTTAATTGCTCCTTCCTGTTCATCTTTGAGCTCTTTGTTTTGCGGTACGCGGGCCTCTCACTGTTGTGGCCTCTCCCATTGTGGAGCACAGGCTCTGGATGCGCAGGCTCAGCGGCCATGGCTCACGGGCCCAGCCGCTCCGCGGCATGTGGGATCTTCCCGGACCAGGGCACGAACCCATGTCCCCTGCATCGGCAGGCGGACTCTCAACCACTGCGCCACCAGGGAAGCCCATACCTTTGAGCTCTTGACTGTTTTCATGTTCCTATCCTGTCTATCAAACTTCATTTCAGAATAAGATCTGTTATCAGCCATTTTGTGGTTTATTTCTCTTTCTGACAAGAGGTTTCTTTATCCAGCATTATTTACCTTTTATCTCTGTGTACAGAAAGGTAGAAGGGCTTATGATTAAACATGGAAAACTGAACCCCTTTTCCTGCTTCCTCTGAAATCCCACTATAAAATGAGAATATGGAAATACAAAAGATTAAACCCATTAGGGTGAAGAAAATGAGGAGACAACAGATGGACAGGAAATATCAACAGATTTTGAAACATAAAAAAACTGAATGGAGTCTTTCACAGAGCGGAAGAGCAGATGCCAGTAGTAAGCCAGCCAGCTAAGCCTGTAGAGCACCAGAAAGGTTTATGAATTGGAGATATCATATCAAGGATTGAGATATCTTTCTCATAGTAGAGAAAGATGAAGCATACAGTTGAAAAGAAAAACCTTTGAAAGTTAATAAGAAGGAGTTTGATGCCTCAGCCTAGCAGGAGACAGGAGATTTATTTTGAGGTGAAATTAAACCATATAGACTTGAAATTCAGAGATACCACACATAGCTGAGGACAGATAATGAGACAATGTACCGGACTCAGGGAAATCAAGTAAAATACAAATACTAAATAGTGATCCTCCTGCTTGCTTGGTTTCCAGAATGTTAGTAGTGAGGCATATTTCTACCTCCATTACTTTGTTCCTCCTCCCCACCTATGCTTCAGCAAGAGATTGTGGGATTGGTACCTAAAGAAATTGAATAGCCTCAGAAAAAAAATCTGCAGGCAAATTTATAGATTCGCAACTAAAAAAGATCATCTTGATCATACTTCTGTGGAGCTCACCAGTCTACAAGATGCACCCAGGCACCTAAAATTTTCAGTCAGTCTTTTTTTTTTTTTTTTCCTTGCAGTATGCAGGCCTCTCCCATTGCAGAGGACAGGCTCCGGACACATAGGCTCAGTGGCCATGGCTCACGGGCCCAGCCGCTCTGCGGCATGTGGGATCTTCCCAGACCAGGGCACAAACCCGTGTCCCCTGCATCGGCAGGTGGACTCTCAACCACTGTGCCACCAGGGAAGCCCTACTTTGTTCATTTCTATGTCCTTGTACTTTAGGTATATCTCTTTATAACAGCATATAGCTAGCTGAATTTTCTTTATTTTCAATTCAATATGTAAATCTTTCTTTGGTGAATTTTATCCATTTATATTTATCGTGATTGTTAATCTATTTGGACTTGTTTCTACAGTCTTATTTTTTTGTTCATCTTTGTCCTGATTTTTTTTGTTTCCCTTTTTTTTTTTTTTTTAATGAATAAAAAATTTTTTTTGGCTTGCCTCAACTTTAATTCTTATTGGAGGGATTTCCCTGGTGGTCCAGTTGTTAAGAATCCACCCTTCCCCTGCAGGGGGCTCAGATTCCATTCCTGGTTGGGGAACTAAGACCCCACATGCTGCTCAGTGCAGCCAAAATAAATAATTACTTAATTAAAAAATTTTTTTAATTGGAGTATAGTTGATTTACAACTTTGTGTTAGTTTCAGCAAAGTGATTCAGTTATACGTATACATACATTCATTCTTTTTTAGACTCTTTTCTCATATAGGTTATCACAGAATATTGGGTAGAGTTCCCGGTGCTATACAGTAGGTCCTTGTTGGTTATCTGTCTTATATAGTAGTGTGCATGTGTTCATCCCAAGCTCCTGATTTATCCCTCCCCACCACATTTCCCCTTTAGTAACCATAAGTTTGTATTCTATATCTATAAGTCTGCTTCTGTTTTATAAATAAGTTCATTTGTATTTCTTTTTAATTACATTCCACATATGAGTGATATCATATAATATTTGTCTTTGTGTTTCTGACTTACTTCACTTAGTATGATAATCTCTAGGTCCATCCATGTTGCTGCAAATTGCATTATTTCATTCTTTTTTATGGCTCATATTCCATTGTATATATGTACGGTGTCTTCTTTATCCATTCCTCTGTTGATGGACATTTAGGTTGCTTCCATGTCTTGGCTGTTGTAAATAGTGCTGCAATGAACATTAGGGTGTATGTATCCCTTCAGGTTATGGTTTTTTTTCCAGATATATGCCCAGGAGTGCAATTGCTGGGTCATATGGTAGTTTTTAAGTTTTTTAAGGAGCCTCCATACTGTTCTCCATCGTAGTTGTACCAATTTATATTCCCACCAACAGTGTAGAAGGGTTCCGTTTTCTCCACACACTCTCCAGTATTTATTGTTTGTAGACTTTTTGATGATGGCCATTCTGCCTGGTGTGAGGTGATACCTCATTGTAGTTTTGATTTGCATTTCTCTGATAATTAGTGATGTTGAGCATCTTTTTGTGTGTTTTTTTGGTCATCTGTATGTCTTCTTTGGAGAACTGTCTGTTTAGATCTTGTGCCCATTTTTTGATTGAGTTGTTTTTTTGACATAGAGCTGCATGAGCTGTTTGTATATTTTGGAGATTAATTCCTTGAGAATTCCTTGAGACTGTCTTTTCTCCATTGTATATGCTTGCTTCCTTTGTCATAGATTAGTTGACCATAGGTGCATGGATTTATCTCTGGACTTTTTATCCTGTTCCATTAATCTATATTTCTGTTTTTGTGCCAGTACCATGCAATTTTGATTACAGTAGCTTTGTAGTATAGTCTGAAGTCAGGGAGCCTGATTCCTCTTGCTCCATTTTCCTTTCTCAAGATTGCTTTGGCTATTCTGAGTCTTTTGCATTTCCATACAAATTGTAAAAATTTTTGTTCTAATTCTGTGAAAAATGCCATTGGTAATTTGATAAGTATTGCATTGAATCTGTAGATTGTTTTGGGTAGTATAGTCATTTTGACAATATTGATTCTTCTAATCCAGAAACATGGTATATCTCTCCATCTGTTTGTGTCATCTTTGAATTCTTTCCTCAGCATTTATAGTTTTCTGAGTACAGGTCTTTTGCCTCCTAAGGTAGATTTATTCCTGGGTATTTTATTCTTTTTGATGCAATAGTAAATGGAATTGTTTCCTTAATTTCTCTTTCTGATCTTTTTGTTGTTAGTGTATAGGAATGCAAGAGATTTCTGTGTATTAAGTTTGTATCCTGCAAAAAGTGGTTTTTGCTTTTTCTGTGAATAGTCCCATCACTATATTGCAATATTTGCCATTTGATAGACAAAACATGTTCATTAGTTTAACTGACATCTCCTTAAATATTAATACCTTAGCAGCTGTTTATGGTTAGTCAACTATGAATTGTATGTTAATTCCTTTTGCTCATTTTTCTCTTGGTGATGTTTATCTTTTTCATGTTGATTTATAGGTGCACATTTAATATCAAGAATAGTAACCTTCTGGGACTTCCCTGGAGGTCCAGTGGTTAAGACTCTGCCCTTCCTTTGCAGGGGGCATGCATTCAATCCCTGGTTGGGGAACTAAGATCCTGCATGCTGCGTAGTTCAGCCAGAAAAAAACAAAAAAAAGAATAGTAACCGTATGTCACGGCTTGCAAATATTTTTCCAAGTTAGTCTTTTTTTTTTTTTTTTTTTTTTGGTGCAAAAGTTTTAAACTTTGTACTCAAATCCGTCAGTGTTTTGAAAGACTGAAACCTTCCTATCGTGAACAGATTTTCTGTTGACTGCTAAGCTAGTCAATCATAACATTTTTAGCTAATGCAAATAAAATTGATGAAAATAATTATCACGGGAAGGGAAAAAGAACCTCAGTATGATTTGTGTATATATTTGGATTTTTCCATTTTTTAGTCATTCTGTGTCTGTGTTATTTATTATAAACTTCCGTAGTTCCATTTGAGAAATGATCGAGTCTCAAACATAAAATGTATTTTTAGTATGGGAAAAGATGTACTTTTACAGACTTTATTCCATTTTTGCAGTGAAGATAACTTGTCTTTTATCCTTTATGAACGAACAAAATTTAGCTTTGTTTATTTCTGAGAACCTTAAGTGTTACCTTCTTCACAGTGTGATATTTTAAAGTACTTACAACCGTGGTTTTTTTGCACTGCAAAGGAAGGTATAGTTTAGATGAAAACAGGAATGTGAAGGAGGCCCAAGTGATTCTTTTCCATATTTTTATAGGGCAAATGAAGAGGACTAAATGTGCTGAAATTGATGTTGAGACACCAGACTCCATTCTGGTTAATACAAACCTACGAGCACTAATCAACAAACACACCTTTTCAGTCCTTCCTGGAGATTGCCAACAGCGACTGCTTCTGCTACTTCCAGAGGTGGATCGACAGGTGCGTTCTTTCATGCATTATCAGCAGTTTTATAACCCGTCTGGGGCTTCCTTCAATCATCACCTTTAGAGCTCCTTAAGAATTTTAAATGGCTTTTGTGTGTACCTGTAAAGAAGTGATATCAAAGGTATTAAACAAGAAATAATATTTCTTAATAGGTTGGCCCTGTAGCTCATAAAGGAAAAGAACCCTCTTATCAGAAATGTCAAGATTATGGAATAAAATTTGTCTAGCTATCATATTAGGATGTAGACATCCGCAGAACATAGTTCAGGAGGAAGAATTGTCTTAAGGCATTACACTGGGGTTTTTGAATGGATTTTTGATGGGATTAAGAATGTTAATTATTTTTCCTTCTTTTGTTAAATTTTTCTAAAACAAACATTTATTGCTTCAGTAATAAGTTTTGAAATCCAATATAAGTTATACTACTTAAAAAAACAAAACAGTACCCAGAAGAAATGTCAAAGGTTTGGAAGAGTCTAGGCAGGGACCAGAGAGATTTAGGTTGGTCAGGAATAAGGCAAAAGTCTAAGACTTAGGCTTTCATCAAGGAAGGAGTGACTAGCAAGTCACTCCCCCTTTTGATCTTCTGTTTCCTCCTCTGCAAAAGGATCATTATGATTTTGTGAGGTTTGTTCAATTCCGAGATTTTTTTTTAAATTAATAATTATTTTGAAGTACCTAACTATGTTCTAAGTAATCTGTTAGGCACTCCACTTTTTTCTAATTATTATAAAAACATGATGAGAGAGAGTTGTTTTCCCTGGTTTACAGTAAGAAAACTAGATATATTCCCTAGTCTATAGAAAAGTCAAAACTAAATCTTTCTCATTCTGAAAATCATTTTTCTACTAGACTATATTGATATCAATTTCATATTGCTATGAATCAGCACCTGTGAAAGGTCAGATTCCATTTCTGGAGAGTTCAGATACGTCAGGTATTCTACCAGCAGTAGGGACAAAGAAGTAAAACTGATCCTTCCCAGCTGCTGCTCTCCCCACCTTAACACTCCTTGGAGAAATTACAGCTTTTGGGATGCCCAGTTCTTGGTTAGAACAAGTTAGGAGACTGAAGTTTTGGCAGAGTTTTTAGAGAGTTTCTCTTCTTGCTAGGGATTGCTCTCATCTTTTTTAAAGACTCAAATTTTAGGTTGGGACTAATAACACAAGACCTAACAGAGGATATATCTATAGTATTCTAGTGTGGGTTCCTCAGAACTGTCTTTTGACTAATGGCCCTTATCCTGTCTTAGAAGGGGAATTGCCACATTTAATTTTGGAATTAAAAGGGACCTTAAAACTTACCCAACTTCCCATTCCTGTGGGGTATTTTTAATAGGAGGCTACTTGCCTGTCTTTTTCAGTTACTGTGGTGGGAGGACATAGTAATCTGAGAATATGGAGTATGGAGTTTATTAGTGAAATTATTAGTGAATTTATTAATGAAATTCTGCTTCACTGTCAGATGAAATTTAGAGTTTATCAAAAATTCTGGTTATTACTAGCATGAAACATTGGAAACCATCTTTTAGTGTATGGAGTACTCAACAATGAACAGTCGAAAAACATTATTTAGACCAGAGAAAGGAATAAGGGAGCAGCATAGATTAAAACATCTCTCTTCAGATATATTTGAAGGCCAGTCTTTGGAAGAGGTAAACTTCTTCGTTTCTCCAGGAGGCAAATTTGGGGTTAAAATAGCATTTTTTTTTTAAACAGTTGGAGCTATTAAATTGTAGAGTGGATTGACTTGTTTTGGAGAAACTTGCACAGCACTGGAATATTCAAGGAGATTCAAGGATGACCTGTCCTCATAGGGAAGCCTGTTACTCCTCTGCCAAATCTATAGAGTACACATCAGCAGCCAGCAAACTGTAGCCCACAGGCCAATTTCAGCCCACTGCCTGTTTTTGTAAATAAAGTTTTATTGGCATTCAGCCACTCCCATTAGTTTCTGCATATTATGTATAGCTACTTTCTGCCACAGTGTCAAGAGTTGAGTTGTTGCAACAGAGGGTATATGGCCTATTCGTAGTCTATCTCTCTTTTTTTTTTTTTTTTTTTTTTGCGTTACGCGGGCCTCTCACTGTTGCGGCCTCTCCCGTTGCGGAGCACAGGCTCCGGACGCGCAGGCTCAGCGGCCATGGCTCACGGGCCCAGCCGCTCCGTGGCATGTGGGATCTTCCCGGACCGGGGCACGAACCCGTGTCCCCTGCATTGGCAGGCGGACTCTCAACCACTGCGCCACCAGGGAAGCCCTGTAGTTTATCTCTTAACAAGAAACGTTTCCCAGTTTCTGCTCTAGGGCCAGGGGAAAATAATATTGGCCCAGATAGATTTAGAAAATAAAGTGAGTTGAGTTCCATAATCCCTAGGATATCCAAATTGTTACCTAAATTTTCTTCAAAAAATTGTTTATGACTTTAAGCTTAAATTTAGTCTTATAATCCATCTAGAATATTTTTTATATTGTTCTGACATTGTGGCTCAACGTATTTTCTACTGACAAGATGGCCACTTGTTCCAGCAGTACATATTTATATAACCATCTTTTTCTCTCAGTTTGAAATACCATCTTTGTTATATATTCTATTCAGTTACAGGCAGTTTATATTTATAGGCACTCTCTTTCACTCGTTTCTTTGTTCACTCTAATACTAGTAATAATTGTTTTGATTGCAGTGGCTTTGTGTGGTATGCTTAATAATTGGAAAGATAATTCCCCCCTCTCCGTTTTTCATATTAATTTTTTTTTCCATGTGAATTTTAAGATCATTTTATTAATGAAAAATCTGCATAGAGATTCTGGTAGAAATCTAGATATTAACTTTGGGCAGAATGACAGTTAATAAAATCTCTAATGCAGAGAAGAATCTTAAAATCTTTTGGCAAGATATCACAAATCAAGTCAGTGAACAGATAGATTGGAGGAAATACCTTTAAAGTACGTGGCAGTTTTACTACGTATAACATGCAAAGGATTCTCACAAGATAGTTAAAAATAAGCATCCTCATATAGAGTAATGAGCAAATAGGAATTGGCATTTCACTAGATGGCAAATCTAAATATTCATTAAACATGCAAAAAGATACACAAAACTCTAGTAGTCAGGATGAAGGAAATTTTAATCATTTCAAACTCATTAATAGGCAAAAGTTAAATAGCATGTTAATATCTCTTATTCACAAGATAAGGAGTATGCTCGTATATTTCTAGTAGAAATGTGAATTATTTTATTAGCCTTTCTGGAAAATAATCTAATAGTCTTTTAGTTACACACACACACACACACACACACACACACACACATTTCTTTGCTTTCAGAACCTGTCCCATAGAAAAAAGCACTAGTATATTCATCTTTACTGGAATGCTTATTACAGCTTTGTTGATTATGGGAAAGCACTGGAAACAAAATATATTTATGATCAGGAAATTAGTAAATGTATTGAGGGACATTCATACAGTGAAACAATCTGCAGCTTTTATAAAGGAGCTAAAACTATGCCTGCTGACTTGGAGAGACTTCCACTTGTATAATGTGAGAAAAGTAAGTTTCAGAGTAGTGTATGTAACTTGGTCACAGTTTTGTAAAACAAATAATGAACCTCTCAGAAAAAACCTCTTATATATGTATTTGTTTGCAGATGATTCTTTGAGTATAATTAACCAATGGGGAATGGAATAGGGAGGAGAGGTAAACAGGAAAGAAATTTTTTTAGAAAAAATATAATATTACATTATAAAATAGAAGTGTCCATAATAAGCAGCATGGTATGATACAGTCATGTTTCTGTAAAATTTGACTTACACACATTCTTCTCTAAAAGGACAGAAACGTCAAATTCCACATGATACAATTGGCTTTCTTTCTAAGCTTTCTGTGGCTTATTTTTGACCCAGGTTGGTCCAGATGGTCTGATGAAGTTAAATGGCTCAGCCCTTAATAATGAGTTCTTCACTTCAGCAGCCCAAGGCTGGAAGGAAAGACTTTCAGAAGGTAAGTGTTCAACTTTATGTGTCTCTTAGGATGTGTGTGCACTTGGAGGGCATATTTGCACCTCTGAGCCTCAGTGGGTATTTGCCCAGTTTTGGAAAGCAAAGGATAGAACCTTTCATAAGGTAGAGCTAGCTAGTCTATGTGAAACACATTGCTAGACTTTTATTTAGAGCATGTAACCAGGTTTGGCTCCAGGAGTTCAGCAACATGTTTCTTTAAGGGTTTAAAGTCACCCGGTAAACTAAAAAAAATATAGACTTTTAGGCCCTATTCCTAAAGATTCTGTTTCATTAATTCTAGCTTAATGCCTAGGAATTGAAATTTTAATAAGCAGAATATAGAATTAGAGTTATTTTATGGTGCTATGAATCATGGTTTGGTAAGCAGTGAGATAACTTCTTTCTTGCTGCCCAATCTCAATGAAACTAACAGTAAAAAGAATCTAAAAAACTAAGAACTTTTTAAAAAACTGCTTTGAGAAATGTTTCACATACTGTAAAATTCACCCATTTGCGGTGTACAGTTCAATAGCAGCCAGAGCATTTTAATAAATACAGGTTATGATCAAGAATTGCTAACCGTGGTTACTGCTTTGCCATATTTCTAATTCTGATCTAACAGATTCATAGAGGGTATATTATAAAACATAAAAAAAGTGATTGATTGCATTTGCATAGCGTGCAGTATCGGTCACTATTAGCAGTTCTTAACCCTGATTGCTCATTATAATCACTGCGCCTCAGTGGGTTTTTTTTACTATCTGTACTTTTCACGATAGTTGTTGTTGACTTTTCCCTTCCTGTTTTTCTTTTAGGGCAAATTCTGTGTTGAAGGGATCTCTCACTGATTACTTTCAACCTTTCTCTTAAAGATTTCCTTGAGCAGAGACCCCCTTTTTCTGAAAGAGTCAAAATCACATGAGCACTTTAAAACATACCTGTTACCAGTACTTTCTTTAAGAATAATTTGGTTATGTTCCCTACTCCCCAGCTTTTAAAAGTAGACATTATCAACAGTGATACCTTGATTATTATGTTACTGTTTTTTTGCGTATGAGCAATCACTGCTGTACCTATAATCATGCGATCATATTTCGTGAGCAGCAAAAACTTTGAACACTGTATACATGCGAACAGAATTCAGTACTATTTATTCCTCATTATATCAAGCACAGTAGACACAACCAAAGAGCAGAAATTCAGAAGTTCTGGGTTGGATTCTGACAGCCAGATCCCTCTTCTCCCACTCATATGCCTAGGACTGTGATATCCACTATCCTCTAACACTTTTCCTTTCCCTCTTCTTACCCCCAGGAGGTCTTAAACTTCAAATCTACCATTTCCTCTTCTTATTCTCTAATGTCCTGGGTATTAGAGAATAAAAAAATAGCCTGTCTGAGTCACAGGTTTGAAGATGGCCTACCAAGCACATTCATTGTTCTCTACTGATGGGGTGGGAAGAATTGAGGTGTGGTTGGTAGTTTTGAAAATAAATGGCATATTTAGAGCAGCTGAGTCTTTGGCATATTGAGTGTCTTGTTGCTAGGGCACTAGACTCATACAGTTTCTGGAACAATTAGAAAACTGACAACTCCAAAATAACTCGCTACTTTTTTTTTTTTTTTGCCACACTGTGCGGCTTGTGGGATGTTAGTTCCCCAACCAGGGATTGAACCTGGGCACACGGCAGTGAAAGCACAGAGTCCTAACCACTGGGCCACCAGGGAATTCCTACTCCCTACCTTTTTACTGGAACCTCAAATGTCTTTAAGCAGGGCCATAACTGTTCATTATGCAGTTAGAGCTAAAAGGCCTAAAACACAGGTTGCCTTGGAGAAACAGAATTTTTTAATAATAAAGTGTCCAGTGGCATTATTTACTGAAAGCCTATGACCAGATGACTATTTTTCCAGTGGAAAAGAAATGACGGACTCAAGGTTTGTAAGAAATCTAGAGGGACTATGATATTTGAAGCAGAGGTGAGGGTTGCTACAAGGAAGGCCCAGAGAAGTGGCCAGTTAACTTCAACGGCACACTGGCAACTACATGGAGTGGCGTGCAAGGGTTTTTATTTCACCTGATGGCTCCTAGGTAGTTCCCCTTACAGTGAGGAATTCTGGGGAATTTCTTTTACTTTCATGTGATAGTATTCTGACTCCTGCATGAGTCTGTCATGATTTACAAATAATTGAAAGTAGCAAATAGCATATTTCTATTGAATATCTTTTTTCCCCCTCCTTGGTACATACAGGTGAGTTTACACCTGAGATGCAGGTGAGAATTCGACAAGAGATTGAGAAGGAGAAAAAAGTAGAGCCTTGGAAAGAACAATTCTTTGAAAGCTACTATGGTCAGAGGTAAATATCAAGACAGGTTCTGTAAACCAGTGTTAATTCCTATACATGCGTCATGTGGTGCTTCATCTTGTTACCTTTCCAGAATATCTAGTCTGCAATTTCCTTCATTTTTTTTCACTAGTTCTTTTTTACCAAGAAAAATATTTTTTTCTTATGAATCTTAGGTACACAGAATTGGATTATTCATAATCGTTGACTTTTTTTTTTTAACATTTATTTGGCCGTGTCGGGTCTTAGTTGTGGTGCATGGGTTCTTCCTTGTGGCGCGCAGGCTCTTCCTTGTGGCACACGGGCTTCTCTCTAGTTGTGGTGCCTGGGTTTTTCTCTCTCTAGTTGTGGTGCACAGGCTCGAGGGTGCATGGACTCCAGAGCACGCAGGCTCTCTCCTTGAGGCACTCAAGCTCATTAGTTACAGCGCACGGGCTTAGTTGCCCCGCAGCATGTGGAATCTTTTAGTTCCCTGACCAGGGATCAAACCTGTGTCCCCTCATCGTAAGGCAGATTCTTTACCACTGGACCACCAGGGAAGTCCCAGTCCTTGACTCTTAACACATTACCATTGTAGATGGTGTGGTTTCTTTTTTTTATTTAAAAAAAATGATTTTATTATCTTGAATTAGAGTCCTTAGTTTGAATAGATTGGTTTTTCTTTCAGTAACTTTATAATATATAAGAATACTGAAGTTCTATGCATTTTTTTTATTGTAGTCAGTTATCCCACAATAGGATAACTTATCCAGAATCACTAATGAATCCTGTAATATGGACCATTGTATTCAATGTGTAATTAAACAGCCTTTCTTCTATAGAAGGCACTGGGAGATAGTCATAGCTGAATCAAGATACAGACCCTTTTCTCAAGGGGCTATAGTCTGAGTCAGTTTTTTTCCTAACAAAAAAAAAATCTTAAAATCTTAATGGGGGGATTTCCCCGGTGTTCTAGTGGTTAGGACTCGGCGCTTTCACTGCTGTGGCCCAGGTTCAATCCCTGGTCCAGGAGCTAAGGTCCCACAAGCCATGCGGTGCAGAAAAAAAAAAAAAAAAAATCTTAATGGGGACGCTTAAATAGATGACAGTGGAGCTGTATTGTTTGAAATAGAATTGAACACCCAGAGTTTTAATTGTCTATTAGTCTCCCTTCTTACCTAATGGCAGCCTTTTAGGATACTCCATAACCATAGCTTGAGAACGAATGGCTCTTTTCCTTATTTCCATGTAGTGTTCATTGATCCCCTTCATGGTCATTTCAGAAGTGATTCTTAATGAGATGAAGAGCACCGTACACCAATTTTTCTACCTTCTTGGTATGAGCTTTGAGCTTTTCTACAGAAACGAGGGTGAATACATTTAGACCATTATTATAGGTAGCAGTTATTCCATAAATATTGTTCATTCCCTACTTATAAGATGGAGCATTACAGCCGTTCTTGGGTCTTTCTGTTTTTAGCTATTACTTTTTGCCAGCTTTTTGGAAGGACTGTATTTGATTACTGTCCAGATTTGTCCTCAGCCATTCCATCTCAGGGGTGCAGTACTGATTATTGAAGTCACCAGAGGGCTATCTTGTTTTTGCTTGTTGTAGGAGGAGTCTCTAGTGACCCCTACAGGGTAGCCTAGCTCTTAGCCAGGCCACACTGTGGAAGTCTCACTTGGTCTTCACTCCCAGGATAGCTCAGAGGCACTTGATCTCAGAATTTTAGAGCTATACCAAGTGAAATTTAAACAGGCTTTCCAAAAACTCAGAGTTCTCGTTTTCAACCTCTAGCAAATAATAACAGCCAGCCCTCCTACTGTCTCCTCTGGGTCCCTTAGATTTCTTGGGCCAGCCTTTCTACAAGTACTGCAGAGTAGAGCTGATCACAGTCCAAACCCACAATCCCAGGGTACATGGGTCTTTGTCTTCTTTAACTTCTCTGTGGGTAGTCTGTGATCCATGCCTCTAGGCAATGTAGCCCCTTTCTAAGCAGAAGTAATAATAATAATTAAAATTATATTGAGCTTTTATTATGTGCTAGGTGCTATTCTAAGTACTTTACATGCATTAATTTAGTTACTCATAATAGCAACACAATGTACAATTAAACTGAGATACAGAAGGCTAGTCACTTACTTATTACATGGATATTAGGTATCAGAGCCAGGATTTGAATCCAGGCACTCTGGCTCCAGACCCTTCACTACTATTAATAATAGTGAAGATAATATATGAAAATTACCTACTAAGTGTCACAGGTTCTTCTAGGCATTGCCATACACCATTATCTCATAATATATTCAATAACATAGGCCGTTTCTCAACTACAATATTTCTTCCACCTTTTAGTTCTGGCCTGAGCCTTGAAGATTCAAAGAAATTGACAGGTTCACCCAACGATCCCAAAGTAAAGAAAACCCCAGCTGAGCAACCAAAGTCCATGCTTCCTTCAGAGGCCTCTCCTGTCAGTATAGTCTCAGTAATTCCCCAGTTAGTGTCTAAAGAAGAAGTACTGCAACTGCCATCACCAGTCAGAAAAGAAGAGCATGAAAGCCAAGATAAGATGCAGCCAAACTCCAAATCCCCAGAGCCCCTACTTTCCTCAGCTACCAATACAAATGAGCTTAGCAGCGTTCCTCCCATCAAGTGCCCAAAGGATGAGGCTCTCTTGGAGCAAAAGCCAGTTGCCTCTGCTGAACAGGAGTCTGAGAAAGAGAATCATCTCACTACAACTTCAAATTATAACAAAAATGAAAGCCAAGAAGCTTTAGTTACATCCCTGAGCAAACCCAAGAGCCCTGGGGTAGAAACAACAGTAGTGAAGCCCATAGTAGAAGCAGGTCTACAGGAGACCACTATGAAAGAGCCTCCATCAACTCTGGCTGATCACAGCCCAGAAAGCCTCAAGAGGAAATCTTCTGTCACCCAAGAAGAGGCCCCTACAAGCTGGGAGAAAAGACCACGTGTCACGGAGAATCGCCAGCACCAGCAGCCATTTCAAGTCTCCCCACAGCCCTTTCTCAGTAGAGGGGACAGGTTCCAGGTGCGGAAAGTACCACCTCTCAAGGTAAGAGAGCGGGAAGAATTGAAAAAGAAAGATGGTCTGAACACTAAGTTTTTGGTTGTACCTACTAAGTTTCAAATATTTGTGGTATTTCTTAATGCAGAAGCAGTTGTATATATTTGATATGCATGTAACTGTGGTCATATATGAGTAAAATTATTAAGAAACAGGCATTTAGAACTGCATCCTTATATGTATACATATAGCTAATTCACTTTGTTCTACAGCAGAAACTAAGACAACATTGTAAAGCGATTATATTCCAATAAAAAAAAAGTCATAAAAAAAAGAACTGCGTCCTCACAGATCTTTTTTGGGGTTTGAATACTTATTCAGATATCTGAATATCTAATGCAGTCCACCTCCACCCACACCCCTGCTGGCTACTCTTGTATTTTAAGACAGTTATGGAAAGTATTTTGTCTCATGTGACAAAATAATAAGTATAATAATAAACAGGAGGAGGTCATTGATGTGATTAAGGGATCACATCTTTGTATCAAGAGCCATGATATTTAACACTTTATTGACTGGAGATGTATTATGGCCACAAGCATTAGTTTCTACAAAACTCCCCAGCCAGTAATGTGTTAATTATTGCTGCCATAACTGATTTGATGTTCTGAGAGTCTGGAACTACCTTTTAGTTCCAGCCTTTTAAAGGAAATGTGTGTGGCTGCCATGCATCACCACTGGTCACTTGAGGGATCTTAGTAAGATGGAATAGCCTTGCTAAGCTCTACTGCTTAGGATATATGATTAACTTGTGTTTTAGCCCTATATTGCTGCATATCAGATCTTTTAAATTTCTATAGCAGTGTCACTGCCTTAGTGTGTACTTGGGCTTGTGCCTAATATCAGTTTGCAGTTCATTCTCCATTTTATTAATAGTATTTATTAACACTATTGTGTTTACGATGAACCCAGGCACTGGGTAGTATTTATTCACATTAGAATGTAAGTTTAAAAAAAAAAAAAAGCCAAATAGAAATACTTTTTTTCCCTTTTTTATTCAATTTAGACTAACCAAAGTCCTACCTGGAAATATCCCTTGGAAACACTCAATTACTAGTACTTGACCTGTTTCATGCACTGTGAGACTTATCTCTCATTTTGCATCATAATAGTATGATGTTCTTCATTACTTCTTAATTTTAAGATTTGTGATTTTAGCACTTAGGAATCTCTCATTTTTTCTTTTTCTTTTTTTTTTTTTTTGATATTTTTCTACCATTAGCATACACTCTCATGCTTTGCTAGAGATTCTGAGTTTTATGATAATCACTTGTATTCTTCTTATAAAAATATGAGAAACCTTTCTTTATTGCATGTCAATTAGAACTTATCTCTAAACCTGAGAGCTGAGTTATAGTCTAGGTTTTACTTTATATAAATGACACTGGGTAAGAACCATCATTTTTATTTCCTCATCTTTCTGCTAATCCAAAGAGACTCTACACTGAAAACTTAAATCCACTGTGACCAAGTTAATGTTATTTAACTTTTTTTCATTCTTTTACTTCTCCTTCCTCATTTCCCCAAAAACTTTCCACCAGAAGTTGCTTTAGTAACTCTCTTACCTTAGACCCTATCTCAAATCCCATTTTCTTAGACAAAGCTTAATGTAATTTATAACAGAACAAAATCTTTTAAACAAAATTTGAATTTTATTACAAATGTTATATATGTATATGTGTATAAAATTATATATGCACATATATCTATTTTATATATGCATATCTACAATATGAAATGTGTACATATATGTATATAGAGAGATGGACAACTCAAACAGACATTATGTATTTTCCATTCAGTATACAGTTATAATAGAATCTAATTCCTTTGCTATACCAGGATAAGGCTTCTAATAAGTTAAATCGTTGAATTGTTATCAGTGCCTAGAAAGCTTGTGTGGTTTTTGTACTTTAAAAAAAAAAAGTATAACATCTCATTTATTCTACATAAATGGGTAATAGGACTAGTTACATAAATAACGGAAAATTATCATTTTTAAGCATTAAAACTTTTTATTTTAACCACTCTTAAGGATTGTCCTTATTTAATCAACATGTTGTTGATGATATTCAGTCATTGTGATAGGTATCCTTTATTGTGCTGGATATGTTGTTATTCTCAAGATTATTCGAATGTAAGGTTGCTTGTTCCCTATATATGATTCCCCTACACAACTGTGCTTTTTACTTTCTTGTTTTTGATTTTCTAGTTTTATCTGTTTTTCCCCCTACTAGTTCTCTCTTCTAGATGGTATTACCAAGGGGCAACAGGTTGCTTCTTTCTTACTCTGGGCAGCTTCTAAAATACTGTGTGCAGTTGGATGTAAATTAGATTTCAGCTTTAAGAGAGAGATTGAGTATATTTCATGATGAGAAATATGTGGGCTTTGTGACAGGTGTTACAGAATCCTACAGGTCTGAATGACAGAGAATTCTCCAGGACTGCTGACCTTTTTAGAAATGGATATTGCAGATAATGAAAAATCTTTAGTGACTTTATTAGTCTCAATTTAAGCAGTTCCAGAAAGATGACATGCATTTTCTTAGAGCTCAGCGGCTTAATATGTTTCTAATTACATGTCCTAAAACATCTGTAACATTATTTGCTCTTTTAAATTCTGCCAAGTATTAGAAAGGCCCAGATACTGGTTCATTCTAATTAATTCCAGTAGCTTTCAAAGTATTGTTTTGAACAGGAGTCAGATTCCTTTCAGGTGTAATATTTTATGGTGTGAAAATCAGTGATTTCAAACCTAATGATGCATCAGAATCTCGTAAGAAGCTTTTTAGAAATGCATTTTTTCTCTAGGAGTTCTAATTTGTAATTTTAGGGACAGGACTGAGAGGATGTATATTTTTTAAAAGCTCCACAAATAAGTATAATGCCAGCAGGGGGTGAGAATGACTTTGGTTAACATTACAGACATTATATACATGCCCCGTCATGTGGGTGGGCAGAATGGATCACACACTGTCTTCCTTCCGGTGCAGTCTAGAAGCCTCTGTAATTTGAGATAATTCAGCCTATATGCTTAGCTGTGCAAGTGTGCGTGTGTAAAAGAGAAGAGGACAAGAATTTTCCTCTGGACCTCGGTAGTAAAGCCAAGAAGTAAAAGACAGTAATGGTGTGCTACTTCTTTATTTCTTCGGTTTCTGTCTTCTCGCTTTTACACACATTTTAAGATGTAGATACCGTAGAAAGGTCTCTATCTTAAATGATCAGCTGTTATGAGTAGTAGTGACATTCAGAGAGATGTGTGTTGTAAGAAGAGGTTTGAGGCTTTGGGGTGGGAGTGGATGTCGAGGGAGGGGAGTCCGTGGCACCAATAGAGGAGGTGAAAGGACCCTGGAGACAAACCTGTGTGGCTGTCCCCATGGTTTGGTCTCTTAGTCACAGGCTTCCCATCCTTGTCATAGGGTTCACCCTACTCAGAATTTGTGTTAATGAAGTTTGATTGCTCTTATAAATGAAAACTAAGCTCTGTTGTTTTTTTTCCCCCCTAATTCTTTCAGATCCCGGTCTCCAGAATCTCCCCCATGCCGTTTCCTACATCGCAGGTCTCTCCCAGGGCTCGTTTTCCAATCTCCATCACTAGTCCTAACAGAACAGGAGCCAGAACTCTCGCAGACATCAAAGCAAAAGCCCAGCTGGTCAAAGCACAGAGGGCAGCAGCTGCTGCTGCAGCCGCAGCTGCTGCAGCCGCCTCAGTTGGAGGGACCATTCCAGGACCTGGCCCAGGGGGTGGACAAGGTCCAGGAGAGGGGGCTGAAAGGAGAACTGCTAGAGGAGGGAGTCCAGACTCAAACAGAGTCAGTGAAACTGGAAAGGGCCCCACACTGGAACTGGCAGGAACTGGAAGCAGGGGAGGTACGAGAGAGCTTTTACCCTGTGGTCCAGAGACTCAGCCCCAATCTGAGACCAAGACCCCAGGCCAGGCACAGTCTCACAGTGTCTCTGGAGCACAACTACAGCAAACCTCCTCAGTGCCTCCACCATCTGCCATCAGTGGAGCGTGCTCAAGTGTCCCGTCACCAGCCCACGCTAACACACCCCCACCAGCTTTAGGGAAAGTAAGTAATGAAAAACTGAATCCCACCAGGGCGGCAGCCACGGTGGCCTCTCTTAGCCACCCGCAAGGGCCCAGTAATGGTAGGCAGGAGAAAGCACCTCCTACTCCAGCAGATCCTGCTCTAATCGCAGGTGCCTCACCTGTTCATTTTGCAGTCGATGGCACAGTTGAGCCCAAAGCAGGTTCTAGTAAGAATACACCAAACCCTCCAGCCTCAGCAGAGATAAGTGCTAGTGCTTCAGTGGATATGACTCCCTCCCCTTTAACATCTTTATTAACAACAGCCTCTTTAGAGAAGCTTCCTGTACCCCAGGTGGTTGTAACCATAGCACCTACTGGATCAGCTCCATCCTCGAGCACTTTGCCAGCAGCTTCCAGCCTTAAGACCCCGGGAGCTTCTTCAAGTATGAATGGACCCATTTCAAGGCCAAGCTCTAATATCCCTGCTAATAATCCTTTGGTAACTCAGCTACTGCAAGGCAAAGATGTTCCCCTGGAGCAAATTCTGCCTAAACCTCTCACCAAAGTTGAAATGAAAACTGTTCCACTAACTACAAAAGAGGAAAAAGGGATGATGGTAGGAGCACTCGCAGGTACCAGCGTAACAGAAAATAGCACCAGAGAGGAAGTTAATGAGAGACAGTCCCATCCAGCTACACAGCAACTGGGTAAAAGTTTGCAAAGTAAGCAGCTCCCCCAGGTTCCAAGACCCCTTCAGCTCTTTTCAGGTAAGGATCTAAGGGACGCTAGCATTGACACACACCAATACCAAGAAGGACTAAGTAAAGCAACCCAGGATCAGATCCTTCAGACACTCATCCAGAGGGTTCGGAGGCAGAATGTTCTCTCATTTGTGCAGCCCTCCCAGTTCAACTTCACTCACTCAGGTTTCCAGTTAGAGGACATCTCCACAAGCCAGAGGTTTATGCTGGGTTTTGCTGGCAGAAGGACATCCAAGCCTGCAATGGCAGGTCACTACTTACTTAACATTTCCACCTATGGCCGGGGTTCAGAGAGCCTTAGGAGGACCCATTCTGTAAACCCCGAAGACCGATTTTGTCTAAGTAGCCCCACTGAGGCCTTGAAAATGGGATATACAGATTGTAAAAATGCAGCAGGAGATAGTAGCAGCGGTAAAGAAGATGATACTGATGAGGAAAGTACTGGTGATGAGCAAGAATCTGTCATGGTGAAGGAGGAGCCGCAGGCTTCCCAGAGTTCTGGCAAGTGTGAAGCAAGTTCACGACCCCACAGTAGAGAAACCCTATCCACCAGTGATTGTTCAGCTAAAAAGAATGTGAAGGCAGAGATGCCAGTGCCTGAGCAAACCACTTTAAGCAAGGAAAATTACCTGTTCACTAGAGGCCAGACATTTGATGAGAAGACCCTAGCCAGAGATTTTATTCAGGCAGCACAGAAGCAGATGGCTCACGCAGTGAGAGGTAAGACGGTGCGGAGCAGCCCTGAGCTTTTCAATTCTACTGCTCTTCCTCTACCTGCAGACAGTCCTACCCATCAGTCTCTACTCCTTCCACCACTGCAAACCCCAAAGCTGTACGGAAGCCCCACACAGATTGGGCCAAGCTACAGAGGCATGATCAACGTCTCCACCTCATCGGACATGGACCATAACTCTGCTGTACCGGGGATGCCCGACTGTAGCCAGGTAGCTAGCAATGTCGGTGATGTCATGTCCTTTTCAGTGACTGTCACAACCATCCCTGCTAGCCAAGCTATGAATCCCAGCAACCACAGCCAGACCATTCCTGTTCAGGCCTTTCCTGAAGAGAACAGCATAGAGGACACACCTTCGAAATGTTACTGCCGATTGAAAGCCATGATCATGTGCAAGGGGTGTGGAGCCTTCTGCCACGATGATTGCATTGGCCCCTCCAAACTGTGTGTCTCCTGCCTTGTCGTTCGGTAATGAGACTAGAAGGGAGAGCACACTGTAAATGAGGCAGGAAGGGGAAGGGTTGACAGATGTGGTTTTTGAGTTCTTTTGGAATCGCAGAAATAAACTAGGTTTCAGTTGTCTTAAGAGACAAGTGTTACTTAATCAGGAATAGAGTACAGATCTTACATTTTAGAGGAAAAGCACCTTGTATAGTAAGTCCAAGTCAAGCAAGACTTTGTGAATTTGTGACAAGTTTGCACTTACAAAATCATGTAAATATGTCACATCTTGTTTTAACATTTTTCCAGGTGTTTAGGTAATAATGTATTACTTTGACTTCAGATTGATGTTCCACTTCATGTGACTTTGAAAAGTTTAATGCCATGCATGGTGAAAGGAAGCGATTTCCCTTCTGCCCTTTCTTAAGAGGCTAGGAAGAGAAAGGAGTGAGGGAATGGTCTGAAGAAATGACCATTCATGTTGATTATGTCTTGACTGTCTGACTGCAGGCTTTACGTAGGTTATTCAGCCTTTGCAGGATTTGGATTCAGGGTTTACTCAGTCCCTTTACCTTAGATGGAACCTTCTCAAATTCAAATTTTTGATAAGGTATTAATTTCACAGGCAGTACTTCAGACTCTGAAAATTCTGACTTGGTTCTTGGCTTCCATAAACCAGTACTATTGCCAGGTACTCTGCTTGCAGTCTGTGGATCCCTGCTGTTCCCTAATCCCACTCCCTTGCCCCGAAGCAGGAGTGTGGCCCTTGAAAAGTTTGCCTCGCCGGGCCCCTTGGGTTACCGTCACCTGTGCAGGGCAGTGACTCCAGCAATCATCTCCGAGGATTTAGTCATTCGTGGGAGCTTACAAACAAGTTTGAAATACTAGTATAAAATTAACAGATAAGTGTTAGTGATAGGGCAATTTGAGCTATGTTGTTTTTGTTGGGTAAGCAGAGTAAAGGTGCAGAAACCGTTGAACTGAACATAAAGGACTTCGGAAAGCAACTTTAACACTAGAAACAAAGTGGCCCCTCTCGTCCTCTTCTCTCCCAACCTGTTACCTAATGTTCTACAGTCAGCTGTTGCTACAGTTAGAAAAACTCATTAATACCACATTTGCCCATTCTGTTAAACCTGTTTTGACCTCCCAGGCATCTGAGGAATATGGGAGTAATCTTATATATTACTCTGAACATACACGTGTGCGTGCACTCACACACACAGTAAAAGTCAGACACTTTTCCTGTTTTAGAAAATATGTCCCCTTTCTTGGACTACTGCTCTCTACGCACTAGAAATTTCTAATGTAAAGGGGCTTTAGTGAATGACTTAGGGAACATCTAGAAAGGAAAAGAAATCAGCTGCAAATTTTTATTGTTTGTTTATTCTTTTTTGTTTACTTTTTGTTGAATCCTGTCTCTAGTGACTAAAGAATTTTCGAGTATATACATTTAGGTTATGGTTAAAGAGCATTAAAATAAATCTACAATTTACCAGAATTCGGTATTAAAAAGTTGGGGATTGTCAGTGTGCATCATTTGCATATTGATTTCAAATCTCCTAATTTCATGTATGTAAAGGACATATTAGTGCAACCTAGTACAGTCATAGTTGTACTTAATATTCAGGATGTGATATATACAAAATGCAGAACAGCTTAAACTCGTTAACTAAGTCACATTCCAGATTAGGGGCAAGTAGGCAGTAGTAATCTTAGCTTTGCACCCATTCTGCTACCCACCCCTCCCTACCTCACCTCCTGCATTATACATACACACTTTTAATACTTTCAAACCCCATAAGAAACTATTTACTTCTATTTTTTATTTTTTGTTTCTGAGTTTCTTGTGGCCCAAAGCAAATATAGGATTAATATCTGTGTTCTAGTTTCAGCCAAGATAATTTGATGTCCTTCTAACTTCCCTTTTTCTTCCAGCACACACATAGCTAAGAGGTAAGAAATCTGTAAGGATCCAGGGATAAGGAGCAAGTTCTCCAGCCAATAACCAGTAGGAGTCAGAAACCATGGTTCTGTTCCCAAACTTTCAGTGCCCTGGGTAATCCCAGGGGGTGTTAAAAAGACCTGTTGCTAGGTAAAACTGTCCATTCCGAGCTTCCTCACTCCCCACTTGAGTGGCAGGACTGAGGGGTGGTCAGCCTGCTGGAAGTGGTTGACTGTTTCAGAACCGACCCCACGGCGAGCACGAGTTAACCAATTTGGATTTTCACAATGACTTTTCTACACACCTTTCCTATCATAGAAAGTCTCTCCTCCATGGTTCTCTTAATCTGAGGATGGACAGACTAACCAGGAAAGGAGGAAAGGCATCAGGGATTTTCAAGTCCATTTAGAGAGCAAACCGTATCGTGCCTATTCATCTTGACCCAGGCTCTTGCAGATAGGTCCTAAGCATTACTGTTCACCAGATTCTCTTTACAAATAATACCCAGCTAATAAAATAGTCAGTAAATTGTCAACTAGGTACACTGCCTCACTTTTGACTAAATGAGAGAATAGATTCTCTTAGATTGGTAGAAAATTGAATGCAATCTATTTATCAATTGGTTTCAAAACGGTTTCACATAGAAGGTCATTCATCTTATGTGCTGACTGAGCTGAAAAGAAAAAAGAAAAATTACAATCTGTCCCTTTTGAAAATGAAGCAGTAGGAACAAGAAAACCTGTAAATTATTAGAATATGGTATTCCAGAACCTTTAAAGCAGTTTTTATCTTAGGTTTTCAGTTACTTTACCTTTCAATTCAGTCTGAAAATGTTCTAATAAGTACTAAGCTTATTTTTATGGTATTAAGTTGCACTATTTCCAGTGACTAGTCAGGCATTATGCCTGATGCTTATGCCTCCAGGGTATGCTTCTCAAGCCTTCAGATAATCTTCCACTTCAGGTCACCTTGGGGAGGTGGCATTAACAATATATCATCTCAGTCTTACTTGCGAATGTTTTAAGTTGTCTAATAGAGAAGACTCCCTAACTTTTAAAGGATTTTTATTAAAATTCTCCATCCTATTAAACAGAAAATAAAGCCAAATAGCCTGGAGTTGTTTGCCCTATGTATCCCCTGTGTTGAAGATACTGAAGCTGTCTGTGGTACCCCATGTAACATCTTTAAGGATAAGGTCTGGCAGATGGGAAATTTTTCTTGGGGCATGGGAAGCATACTTACATGGGCTGGGAAGGCACACAGTGTAGATATTTTAGGAGTTATCACAGATTTAAATAAATAGCCAAAGGAAGACGTCATTGCCTTCCAGGTGAAGGCATAAATTCGTACATTAATAATTGGACCGCTTACCATCCTAATTGCTCTTATTGCCTTTCTTCACCTAAGAGCCCTTAAAGAACTCTTGGGTGAAATTATTTGTTATAATGAGGGGGTCTTCTCTGGTCGTTACATCACTATTTGTTTCTAGAGCTCATTGTCAGTAAGCAGTACCAGGGTGGTTCTCTCTGTGACCTAGAGATTTCACAGCAAGGAGAGAAAGTCTCCTCGTTGCATTACAACAATGTGCTAAGTAAAAAAAACTTGGCCAAGGGTAGTTTGCAGCTCAATCTACAGAATAGTCCAAAGAGACTCCGAGAAACATGATGATAGGCAGGGATCTTTCCTACCGTGTTTCAATACCTACATAACCTATTGAAAGAGAACAATAGGTAAAACAGTTCCTAAAGTTGGAAGTAAGACCTTCATAGATTCTTGGTTACTTATTTTTTTTAATGCTTTACATTTGATACAACTATTAAAGATCAATTTTAAAAATAGCTTTCCAGTAATATATTTTAAGTAATATATATTTTAATATCTATGTAAAAAGTGACAGTGGGAGACTTTGAATTTCTCATATAAGGTATGTTTAGGGCCTCACTGTTAAGGCACAAATTATTTCAAAGGAAGTTACTCTAAAGACACTCAGATTATTTCCAATAAAATGCAATAAGGGGAAGAGTTTTGGAGTTTATTTTTTATTTTAAAAGAAAATTGACTTATTTACCACAAGCTATTTTCTTTTCCTTCTGGCTAAAAGGTTTGTACAGACTGGTTTGGTAAATGCTAAACTTTTGTGTCTTTTGCCTTTTTAAAGGAATTGTTAACATTGGAATTGAGGGTATGTACAGAGAAGTTGGTGTCAACACCATTTAAAAAGTCATATTTTTTCACAAATATAGAAAAATCATTTTACATAAGAATTTTAAGTATTTGCAATAAATATATGTATATAGATTGTATGTATTCATATATTCTTATTTTTCATTTTATTATTAAGTAAAAGATAATTAAAGTGGAAATAAAAACCTTGGAGTTTTCGGTGCATCTTGAGGTCTGGCATACATGTGACAGTGGTGTGGGTAAGGGCCCTCAGTTGTTGCCTTATACTACTATTGGAAGATTACCAACAGATTGCATAGAAGACAGTAAAATGAGGAATTTGGTGATAAATCAGGGTAGTGTATTTCTTTCAAAACTCTAGTAAAAATATTAAATTCTGCTAATATGTCTGTCTCTGTGCTTTCACCCTTGAACTGTTCTCTCTCCTAACCACCTAGTGTTACTGGGAAGGTAAAAACAAAACAAAACACAGTGCATTGTTTTTTTAATGTGCCCATTGTTTGCTTCTAAGACAAAGAATGGCAAGAAAATTTCTCGGGGTGGTGGGGGCGGGCATACGTTTTCCTTTCTCCACAGTGGTTAATAATTCATTAGCAAACATTCACTTCCATGACCTTCCAGGCCGTAGGGTTTATGTGAAGAAATAATATCGTGAAGATAATGGAAAACTTTTTTTGTTTCCCTTCTTTGAGAAGTGAGTTTTGTAGCCAGTTTTATGTCCTTCCCAAATGATCTGGAGATAGAAGGGCTAAGAGAACCTGAATGTTGATCTCCCTAATGTCAGGAAGGGTGTTTATGGAAATGAGGACTGAGCAAACGTTAGGAGGGGTTAACCATACCTAGAGAGAATCGAGTCCTGCTGTCCAAGAGAAGTCATTTTGTGATTGTGAATATTTAGTTTTAGGATATGATTGAGGAAGCAAAAGGATACCTAGATAGTCTTTGGGAATAAAGGCGTATAGTTCTTTAAAAATGAATAATATATAGCTTTATTGGTGACCTGAAAGGAAATAAGGTCAGAGTTTGAAGAATATCTTAATGACCCATGAAACACTTTTAATTGTAGTTCACTAGTTCTCCCCATAATTGCTCGGTTGTGGTTATTTTAACTGATAAAAACAGCAATTTTTGGAAATTAGAATACTCCCGCCCCTGCCTCTCCCCCCCCCCCAATAATGCAACGCTCTGTGGCATGCAGGATCTTAGTTCCCCATCCAGGAATAGAACCCGTGCCCCCTGCATTGGGAGCACAGAGTCCTAACCACTGCACCACCAGGGAAGTCCCAAGAATGTTTTTTAAAAGACGGCCTTACTATTTTTCAAAAATTGAAAATTCAAACATAGGGCTGCCCAAAGACATTGAAAATAGTTCAGATGTCTAAGAGAACAGCGCTAGATCTTTGCTGAAAATACACTATTTCTAAAGGAAAAATTTTAAGTCTCAGGGAGCATCTGCATCCTCATAATTCCCATATATGGTAGATACGAATGAAGGTGAAATACGTAAATGTGTGTGAACCAGTTCATGATGACTGTTTACAAAGACCCCCCCCAATTTCTAATATTGTACTTACTGTTATTTATCCCTACCTCATAGGAAGTAAAATTCATATTCAGGTAATGACATAGGACCCTAAGGTATAGTTGGACTGCAGTTAATCGAGAAAGAGCAGTACATCACGACACAGCTTCAACTTGGATCCCCAGCTTTCCTTTATTTACATCACAGAGTCTTAGAAACCTGTGTTCATTGCTTTTAACACTAGTTGACCAAGAGTGATCTTCACAAATCAAATTTCGCATGTTTCTAGTTCTTGTACATAAATCATGTTATTCACTAATTCAAATACCTTTTGAACATCTACGTGCTAAGCACTGTGCTAAGGTTCTGGTTAAGCAAAGGTAAAGAAAAGCAGTCATGTAAGTTGTAAAAGGTCTTCCTAAAAGTAGTAACCACACAGCACATGTCTAGTTCACAGCTCAAGGAGTAGTATATGCTACGTTATTTCCCAAGACGTGTTGGAAGTTTAAGATTAAATGAACTATGAAATAGAAGCATTTGAGGCACTTGGCAAAACATGAAGAAATAAAAGGCATTGCCCCTACATGAAATTACAGTGTGGAATTGAGGAGCCAGGTTGATAAAATTTACCTTTTTTTGACAACTGTCACTAGAAGATCTAGAGATTAATCAGAATTTCAAGGAATCTCTTGGTAATACCTAAATTGAGGAAATCAGGCCGAAAGCAATCTCTTTCAATGAATACTGGTCAGTATGTCAGTAAAGATGCTTCATCTTATGTTCAACTAACCCTTTCAAATAACAATTTGGTAAATAATGCAGCTTTCCTGTCAAACCCAAAATAAGCTAAAGGGAATTAAAAAAACAACCTTGATTTTCATCTTATAGACTGGTGAGAAGGAAGTGTATTCATTTAAAATTGTTAGAGATATTTCATCCCCTTTTCCCCTCCATAATGGATAAAATTAGTTCTTTTTATTCTAATATTGTAGAATTGACTTTTTTTTTTCCTTTCTACTTCTAAGTCACAGAACTTGAATTAAAAGAGGCTTCAGCCGGACACTACCCCTTATAAAGTGGCCTAAATCCTAGTTCTTTAAGGCTTTCTGGTAGAAAGGTTTTAAAAGGATAAATGAATGTATTTTGTCAGTGCTTATTATTGAACTTTCCTTACCTGGGTTACTGGATTTGCAACTTGAATTCTGTATTCCAAAATATTCATGTTCACCTTTTGGTCAAAAAGTTATAAGGTGTATTCCACCATGTAATACAGTCTCAACTCTCTCCAGGAACTAGGAGGGCAGATAATCCTGTATTTTCCTTATACTTAGTGACATTAAACAGAAGTTTGGGTTTCTTTCATAGGGACTGTATAAACTAAGGAATCTCTATACCTCTGTGTATCTTTCAGTCTTAACCTAAAAAGGGAATCCCTACCAAGATTTTCTTATAACAGAAAGAACAGACTAAACCTGGAAGAGAAAGATGATCAGCTATGGGGATGGGCTGTGACTAGATAGTGGGTTGTCCTGAAGAATAACTGCAAACTCAACTTTCCTGGTTCTTCAAGCTCAAAAGAAACTAAGGGAATTTTTTAAAATCCTGACTTTCATCTTGACTGCAAAACCTATCGAGTGCCTAGGAGAGGAGAAAGGTAAACCCAAGACTGGATTTAAGATAGATTTAAGTAAACTTGGAATTATTCTTATCCTTTTACCAAATATTTTTTTTTAAGTTTTGGGTTCCCATAATGTAATGAATTGCCATGAGTGGAACATGGAATTTGATTTGAGGCATTCTGTGGGCTAAGTAATAGTTTTCTGTTGAACTGTATTGTCCATCTAGTGACAGCTTTTGCCACTGCTCAGGATTTAGGAGTGTGCACCTGTGTCTAAGTGACACAGACATTGGCTCATAAATACTTTATTAAACCAGCTTGAGTCAGCACTTTATTAACTTTAATCATGGATCCTCTTTTTAAATACTTAATATTTAAAATTCAGATTAGCCCAATAAGAAAGCAATGCATTTAATGTCAAAATGTCTGAAGATAACTTACTTTACACAGTCTATGTCCTTCCCATGGAAAGTGTGGTACATAACATTTTACATTTCTTGGGTCAGTTCCTTTCAAAACACCAGTGTCTGATGTTTTCAGATAGCTAGAGCTTGGGAATGCTGGAGTTGGACTTGGACCCCAAGTCAGCAGTTGTTTTCATTTTAGGTTTTCAGGCATAGCAATTTGAAGTGACCCCATCTGAACCTATACATAATCACTTTGAACAAGCTTTAAATTAATGAAACTCTTCCAGAGTCTCAAATTTGGTCACCTGCTTGTTGCATAAGGAGACAGATTCTGGGCTGGGAAGGACCTGACAATTTGTTCTCTGATAATAAACTACTGATTGAAGAGCACGTATTTTATTAGAGACTTCACGAATTTCTAGAACCCATGAAAGATCTAGAGTACATGATAAGTGAAACTCTAGAAAACCTTTCTCTTAGCCATAAGTGCTATGACCTATTTTTTTTAACCCGTCTTAATTCTGTGACTCATTGCATCATACCTTAAGAGAAATCAGAATGGAAGAAATGACCTTATGTTGGTCTTACTTTAAAATCTTTGTGCACATAGGCCTTAGCACTTTGACAGATAAAGCTCTGCCTTTTAGCTCCTTCTCTTGTCTTTATTCTTCCCACTTTTAGACTGTTCCTTTTATTGGTCGTATAAAACTACCTTCAAAATTGAATGTATAATAATGTTTCTGCACATGGACAAACTGTATTTTAACGACTCATTTTATGTGTAATAAAGGCATACAGTTTTACTCCAGTGACTGTGCCTTTTCTTTTACAAAGAAACCAGACACCATATTGAATGACTTACCTGCGGTTTCCCCTTCCCCTGTACTTGATTGCACAGTTGTCCCTTCGTCCTGGCTAAATTTGGGTACTACAGAGAATGCCAGTCTCTTCGGGCAACACGCAAAGAGAGTTAAAGAACTCAACATGAGCCATAAAGAGGGAATGTATTTCAAAAATTAAAAGGACACCTATACTACAAAGCTACAGTAATCAAAACAGTGTGGTAATGGCATAAAGACAGACATAGAGGTAAATGGAATAGAATGGAAAGCCCAGAAATGAACCCTCAAATATGTGGTCAAATGATTTTTGACAATGGTGCCAAGAGAAGTCAATGAGGAAAGGGCAGTCTTCAGTAAATGTTGGGAAAATATGATATCCACATGCAAGAGAATAAAATTGGACCCTTCCTCTACACCATATATAAAAACTAACTCAAATGGATCAAAGACCTAAGAGCTAACTAAAACTTAAAACAGGGAAATCTTCATAATTGGATTTGACAATGATTTCTTGGATATGATGCCAAAAGCACAGGCAACAAAAGAAAAGATAAATTGGATTTCATTAAAAATTAAAAACCTGTGCATCAAAGGCCATTGTCAACAGTGAAAAGGCAACCCACAGAATGGGAGAAAATATCAGTATTTGCAAATATTTCATATATTTAAAAAATCAGTATTCAAAATATATAAGAAATTCCTACAACCCAACAACCAATTTAAAAAGTACTTGAATAAAGGACTTCAGTAAAGGACTTGGATAAATCTCCAAAAGATACATACAGGTGGCCAATAAGCACACAAAAAGATGCTCAACATCACTAATCACTAAGGAAATGCAAATCAAAGCCACAATGAGATACAGCTTCACACACATTAGGATAGCTATATTGATCGTCAAAAAATAAAACAATGTCAGCAAGGATGTAGAAAAATTGAATGCTGGTGGAAATGTAAATAGGTGCAACCACTGTGGAAAACAGTTTGCTTCTCAAAACAAACGGAAGTACCTTATGATCCAGCAATTTCTGGATATACACCCAGAAGAAATGAAAGCAGGAACAGATATTTGTACACCAATGTTCATAGCAACATTATTCGCAATAGCTAAAAGGGGAAACAACATGAATGGATAAATAATGTGGTATATACATATGAGGATATTATTCAACCTTAAAAAGGAACGAAATCCTGACATGTAATACAACATGGATGAACCTTGACATTATGCTCAGTGAAATAAGCCAGACAAAAGGGCAAATACTGTATGGTTCCACTTATATGAGGTACCTAGAATAGTCAAAGTCCTAGAGACAGAAAGTAGAATGGTCGTTGCCAGGGAATAAAGGTAGAGGGGTATGGGAGTTAGTGTTTAAAGTTCTGGAGATGGATGGTAGTGATGGTTGCATAACAATGTGAATGTACTTAATGCCAAGTGTACACTTAAAAATGGTTAAAGTGGTAAATTTTAATGTCTATTTTACCACAATAGAAAACAAAAGCAAAAGGAAACTCAAAGTGGTTAGAGAAATAAAACTTGTGAGACATTTTCTGAACAACATGAGAATGTTTTCTGTTTTATTTATTTATTTATTTTATTTATTATTTTTGGCTGTGATGGGTCTTTGTTGCTGCTTGCGGGCTTTCTCTAGTTGCAGGGAGCGGGGGCTACTCTTCATTGCGGTGCGTGGGCTTCTCATTGCGATGGCTTTTCTTGTTGCGGAGCACAGGCTCTAGGCACGCAGGCTCAGTAGTCGCAGCACGCGGGCTCAGTAGTTGTGGCTTGTGGGCTCTAGAGCACAGGCTCAGTAGTTGTGGCGCATGGACTTAGTTGCTCTGCAGCATGTGGAATCTTCCCAGATCAGGGCTCGAACCCGTGTCCCCTGCATTGGCAGGCGGGTTTCTTAACCATTACACCACCAGGGAAGTCCCAAGAATGTTTATTTTAAAAAGGTGGTTTTTTTAGCGGTATGCGGGCCTCTCACCGCTGTGGCCTCTCCCGTTGCGGGGCACAGGCTCCGGACGCGCAGGCTCAGCGGCCATGGCTCACGGGCCCAGCCGCTCCGCGGCATGTGGGATCCTCCCGGACCGGGGCACGAACCCGTGTCCCCTGCATCGGAAGACGGACTCCCAACCACTGCGCCACCAGGGAAGCCCTAAAAAGGTTTTAAGGAAATAAAGAATGTAAGTTCCACCAATGGAGTTAAAAAAGACCCTGTAGCACTAGAGAAACTAGTGATGACTTTAGAAGAAGCCATGTATCTTTGAAGGAAGCAAAGCTCTTGGAGACCACCCTGTGCAATGACTCAGAAAAGTGTCCTTGGACCTAAGAAGTTACAGCTGAGAATAGAACCAAGTACAACCAGGAACCCAGACTTAGTACAACTAGTACAGCCAGGAGCCCAAAATGTATCATCAGTGCTGAAGTTTACCAGGAATTGATGACAACAAGAAGCAAGCACTTTTCAAAATAAGCAAAACTATTAACCATCCTCCTCTGACATATTAAGCATTAAGCAATTCTAGTGAAGAGTAGAATTCTTGTAGTGGACATCTTTTGTTGACCTGAGAGGCAAAAAGCGACTTCATTTTTTAAATGTGCGCTTTAAATTTTTTTAGTGAAGTCAAATACCTCTCTATGTGAGCTACTTCTGTTACTTTGTGAATTGTCTCAACAGGACTTCCGTCAAGTTTCCTATTAGAGTGTTCCATTAAAAAAATTTTTTTAATTGAGATATAGTTGATTCACCATATATTAGTTTCAGGTGAACAACATACTAATTCAAAATGTTTATAGATTATACTCCATTTAAAGTTATAAAATATTGGCTATATTCCCTGTGCTGTACAATATATCCTTGTAGCTTCGTGTTCCATATTTTCCTCAGTGTTCTTCGTATAATAAGGATATTAATTTTTACAATGTTTGTTGCACATATTTTTCCTAGTTTCATATCCCCCATTCTTGTTTAGAGTCTGTTTTGCCATACAGAAACATTTAATTTTCCGTAATTAAATTGATCATTTTCCTTAAAGACTTTTGTTTTCATGATGTGCTTAAGAAGCCTTTTAACAATACATTGTTTGTAAAAAATTTAACCCCTGCTTTTTTTTCCTAGTTCTCCTACTGTTTAAATTTTTTTAGCAGTTCTATTAAAGTATGACTGATATGTAACAAAGAGTGCATATTTAAAGCATACAGTGTGTTGTTTTTTTTTGTTTTTTGTTTTTTGTTTTTGCGGTACGCGGGCCTCTCACTGTTGTGGCGTCTCCCGTTGCGGAGCACAGGCTCCGGACGCGCAGGCTCAGTGGCCATGGCTCACGGGCTTAGTTGCTCCGCGGCATGTGGGATCTTCCCGGACCAGGGCACGAACCCGTGTCTCCTGCATCGGCAGGCGGATTCTCAACCACTGCGCCACCAGGGAAGCCCGTGTGTTAAGTTTTGACATATTTTACCACCACAATCAAGATTATGAACACAGTGGTCACCTCTACAATTTCCTTGTGCTTTTTGTCGTCCCTCCAGCCCTGCTGACACCATCCACAGGCAAGCAACCACCGATCTTTCAGTCACTACAAATTAGTTTGCATTTTCAAGAATTTTATACAAATGGAATCATACTACTGTAGGTTTTTGTTTGTTTGTTTTGTTTTTTTGGCTGCACTGCGCGGCTCGTGGGATCCTAGTTCCCTGACCAGGGATTGAACCCAGGCCCTTGGCAGTAGGGGTGCAGAGTCCTAATTCACTGGCCCGCCAGGGAATTCACAGTATGTATTTTTCACTGCTTGGCTACTTTCACTCAGTGCAGTTATTTTGACGTTCATCTGTGTTGTCACCTGTATGAGTAGTTCATTTCTGTTTATTGCTGAGTAGTATTCTATTGTGTGGATGCACTATAGTTTCTTATCCATTTACCTGTCAGTGGGCATCTGAGTTGTTTCTAGTGTTCGGCTGTTACAAATATAGCCACTATGAATATTTATGTACAACTCTTGGTACGGATGTATGCTTTCATTTCTCTTGGGCCAATACCTAGGAGTGGAACGGCAGGACAATATGGTAGGTGTTATGTTTAGCTTTTTAAGAAGCTGCAAAACTATTAATATTTTCCGAAGTGACTGTAGTACTATTTTAAATCCCCACCAATGGTATGAGAGATCTAGTTTCTCCATATCCTCGTCAACATTTGGGTCAGTGTTTCAAATTTTAGCCATTTCAATAAGTGTGTAGTGTTATCTTCCTAATGACTAATGTTGTGAAACATCTTTTTATGCACTTATTTGTCATCCATATACCTTTTTTCATGAAGTGTCAGTTCAACTCTTTTGCCTGTTTTTCCAATTATTTTATTTAGTCCTTTGATTTCCATATGAATTATAGAATCGGATGTCAGTTTCTATACAAACAGCATTTTGATTAGGATTGTGTTAATGATATACATCAATTTAGAGAGAATTGAGATCTTAACAGTATTTCACCATCAACCCATTATGCCATTTATTTATATGTTCTTTAGTTGCTCTCAGCAATGTCTTATAGGTTTCAATAAGTCTTTTGCATCTTTTGTCAGATTTAACCCTACATTAAAAAATTTTTAATGATATTGTAAGTAGGCAATTAAAATTTTTTTCAATTTAAAAATTCACAATTTTTGAGCATCATTTGGTAGATATGATGAAATGATAATTGATGGAGAACATTCAATTCATATTTTATGCAGATTTTGTATTCTACCTTGCTAAACTCACTTGTTAGTTTTATTATCACTTATTAGCTTCTTTGTACATTCCATCAGATTATAGATGACTGTTATCTCCAAAGACAAAAAGTTTTATTCCGGATAACCTTTCTTTTTCTTACCTGACCTCACTGGCTAGAACCTATAGTACAATGTAGAATAGAAACGGTGAGAGTAGAAATCCTTTTTCCTTATCTTACAGAGAAAGCATTTAGTATTTCATATTAAGTATGATGTTAGCTAAAGGTGTTTCCTACATGCCCTTCGTCAGGCTAAGGACGTTCCCTTTTATTACCTGCCAAGAGTTGGGGTCTTTTTTAAAAAAATCAGGAATGGATGTTGGATTATTTTGTCAAATGCCTTTTCTTCATTTATTGATTTGATATGGCTTTCTTTTTCAGTTTGTTAATATGATGAATTACATTGATTGACATCAGCAAATTCAACCAGCTTTGGATTCATTGATTTTCTCTATTGGTTCTCTGTTTTCTTTTATTTTTTTTTAAATTAATTTATTTATTTTTTGGCTGTGTTGGGTCTTCATTTCTGTGCGAGGGCTTTCTCTAGTTGCGGCGAGCGGGGGCCACTCGTCATCGCGGTGCGCAGGCCTCTCACTGTCGCTGCCTCTCTTGTTGCAGAGCACAGGCTCCAGACACGCAGGCTCAGTAGTTGTGGCTCACAGGCCTAGTTGCTCCGTGGAATGTGGAATCTTCCCAGACCAGGGCTCGAACCCGTGTCCCCTGCATTGGCAGGCAGACTCTCAACCACTGCACCACCAGGGAAGCCCATGTTTTCTTTTTCATTGATTTCCACTCTGCTACTTATTATTATGTTTCATTACTTCTGCTTATTTTAGGCTTAATTTGTTCTTTTTTGTCTAATGTCTTAATATGGAAGCTGATGTCATTAATTCAAGAATTTTCTTTTTTATAATGTGTTTAGTACTATAAATTTCCCAAGTACTGCTTTAGTAGCATTCCAACAATTCTGATATGTTGTTGTTTTATTTCTCTGCAGTTCAAAATACTTTCTAATTTTGATTTTGATTTCTTCTTTGACCAATGTGTAATTTAGAGGTGTGTTATCTAGTTTCAAGATATTTGAAGACTTTTCAGATATCATCCTCTTATAGATTTCTATGTTAATTCCATTGTAGTCTGAGAACAAACTTTGTGTGACTTGAATCCTTCTAAATCTATTAAGACTTGTTTTATGGCTCATAACGTTCTGTGTATTTTTGAAAAAAAAATGTGTATTCTGCTGCCATTGGGGTAGTGTACCATAAATTTCAATTAAGTCAATTTGGTTGAAAAAGTCCATATTTTTTCTGATTTTTCTCTCTACTTGCTCTATCAATTATTGAGAGAGGAATATTGAAGTTTTCAACTACAGTGGTGGATTTCTCTTTCTCCTTGCAATTCTTTCAGTTATTGATTCATATATATATATATGTATATATATATATATGTATATATATATATATATATATTGTGTGTGTGTTTGGTACGCAGGCCTCTCTCTGTTGTGGCCTCTCCCATTGCGGAGCGCAGGCTCCGGACGCGCAGGCTCAGCGGCCATGGCTCACGGGCCCAGCCGCTCCGCGGCATGTGGGATCCTCCCGGACCGGGGCACGAACCGTGTCTCCTGCATGGACTCTCAACCACTGAGCCACCAGGGAAGCCCCCCATATATTTTTTTAATAAACTTTTTTTAGAAGACTTTTAGGGTTACAGCAAAACTGAAGGGAAGGGCTTCCCTGGTGGCGCAGTGGTTGAGAGTCCGCCTGCCGATGCAGGGGACGTGGGTTCGTGTCCCGGTCCGGGAAGATCCCACGTGCCGCGGAGCGGCTGGGCCCGTGAGCCATGGCCGCTGAGCCTGCGCGTCCGGAGCCAGCGCTCCGCAACGGGAGAGGCCACAACAGAGGGAGGCCCGCGTACCCCCCCCCCCCAAAAAAAAAGACAAAAACTGAAGGGAAAGTACAGCGAGTTAACGTATACCCGCAACCTCCCTACCCACCAACTACCAACATCCCACACCAGAGTGGTATATTTATTAAAATCAGTTGAAACATCATTATCATCCAATGTCCGTAGTTTACATTAGTGTTGTACCTTCTCTGAGTTTTGACAAATGTATAATGACATGTATCCACCATTATAGTGTGGTACAAAGTGGTTTCACTGCCCTGAAAATCCTGTGTACTCTGCCTATCCCTCCCTCCCCCCCTCCCCCCAACCCCTGGCAAACACTGATCTTTTTTATTGTCTCCATCGTTTTGCCTTTTCCAGAATGTTGTGTAGTTGGAATCATAGCGTATTTAGCCTTTTCAGATTGCCTTCTTTCTGTAACATGCATTTAAGTTTCCTCCATGTCTTTTATAAAATTTCTTTATCCACGCATGCATTGATGGACAATTAGGTTGCTTCCATATCTTTGCTATTGTAAATAGTGTTGCAATGAACTTGGGGGTGCATATGTTCAAGTTACTGTTTTTGTTTTCTTTGGATAAATATCAAGAATTGGCATTGCTGGATCATATGGTAGTTTTATTTAAAAATTTTTGAGGAACCTCCATATGGTTTTCCATAGTGGCTGCACGAGTTTACATTCCCACCAACAGTGCATTCCTCACCAACACTTGTTATTTATTGTTTTTAATAATAGCCATTGTAACAGTTGTGAAGTGATATCTCATTGTGGTTTTGCCCTGCATTTCCCTGATGATTACTGATGCTGAGCATCTTTTCACCTACCTGTTGGCCATCTATATGTCTTCTTTGGAAAAATATCTATTCAGATCTTCTGCCCAGTTTTTAAGAAGGTTGTTTGTTTTCCTGCTATTGAGTTGTATGAATTCTTTATATATTTTAGATATTAACCTCTTATCAGATATATGATTTTCAAATATTTTCAACTATTCAGTAGGTTGCCTTTTGATTTTGTTGATGATTTCCTTTGCTGTGCAGAAGCTTTTTAGTTTGATGTAATGAACTGTAAAAAAAGTCTAGTTTGAAGCACAAAGCTGAGCTCTGACTTCTTTGTTTTAGCCAGTGTCCATGCTTCTCTTTCCTAGGGCAATAAGCTTCAATCTCATTGTTTGACTGAAAGGTGCTGGGGGGGGGGGGGGAGGGTGTATGATGAGTTACTGAGAAGGGACAGTACATTATTATCCAATAACTGTGGATTGCATGTATTAATTAGATTGAAGAAAAACTTCAAAACACCGAGATACAGGGTATTGAATGGAAGTCTATATCCATGTATATGTTGTAACTGGAATTTTGTGACAGGGGTGAACTGGAGGAAAAAAAACCAATTTTAGATCTCAATCTTCGTTTTCAGTTCTGCATAGTAGGTGTTCAGTAAATCTATGTTGAATTAAATAGAATTCTTCATTTGCAATTTAAAATTTTCTTTTATATTTGAGAGACGGAGAAATAAAACAAAACAAGAAGGGGAAGGAAGGTTTTTTAAAAGTCTTATCAGTAAGAGGGAAAAGTTAAATAATTTCAAATTATATTAAAATTATTAAATTTAAAAAGCTGAACGGATAAATAAAGGCATATTGATGTTACATACTTTTAAGCGTACTTGTTGGGAATTTAAAAAATGCTCTTTTAGACATCACCTCTCCTCAATTTATTCGCAAATATGTATTTTAGACAATTAGATACATAATGCAACTTTTCTGTTTACTGAATCAATTTTTCTCTATTTTAATATTTTATCGCAAATAGTAATATTTGCAATCAAACATCTATTGAGCACTAACCATGTGCTTGAGGAATGGGAAAGAATGGTCCCAGAGAGAAGGACGGGAGAGGAGAAGATGGCGAACGTACTTCATAAGTATGACAGAACCTCACGTGTCAAAGTTACGTGGGCTCTGGTCCTCTGCAAAGGGGGACACCTGGGCGCTTCTATTATTCATGGCAATACCTCCACCCGTGTCACACGTCTACAATTCATAAAGTGCTTTTAAAAATTTATCCCATTTCATCTTCATCACGCTCCTGTGAGGAAGAGATTATCATGTTTATTTAATAACATACAAAACTCTGAGGGCCAGAGGGGATAAACGTCCTTGGTCATACAGAGTCTGCGTGGCAGAGTTGTGCGGGGAACCCCGGTTTCCTGAGTCCTGGACGCCAGCTGCACCGCCATCCCGCTTCTAGGACGGGGGGAGCATGCCCTGCCGTGGCTGTGGCCGGCCTGCTTGATTTTGATCCCCTTCTGGTACTGCCATCTCCTGGGGAGGAGTTCCAGGCTCCTCCAGGGGAAAGAAAGCTCTGCAACTCGGCTAAATACAGCCTGGGAGAGGCTGCATCTCGTTTGGACTAATTATCTTGTCACCCATCAGAAGAACAAAGAGTGAAGAATTTTCAGGCCTCATCATTCCCAGTTCCTCTCACCAGCTGGGGCCTCCATGTAAAAGTCCTGACATCAGGCCGGGAGGAGCAGAGTGCGAGCTGACTGAGGATTGTCAGGTCGCCCTGAGGGAGACCACGGCAATGACGAGACTGCTTCAGCCTCCAGCACGATGGCTCTACTGAGACCTGGAAGCAGGCTGGCCTGGCGAGAGCGCCCTCAGTCCTAGAAATGCCCAGATGCGGGACAAAGAGCAAGGAGAGGAGGCCCTCAGTGAACCATGCAGCCTGACGTCAGCTGCGTGCTCCACGGATACCCATTTTGCAAAGCTCGCCTTGTTCCTCCGTCTAACCAACACTTACATGCTGTGTGCAAGGCGTGTGGGGAGTTTATTAAATATCATGCCATAAGGAAGCCAGAAGATGCTCTCACTGAGTCCCAAAGAGTTGAACTGAAAACCAAAGTTAGAGAAATTCAAGAGAAGGAAAGTACTTCGGTCAAGATATGTGCTTAAGGTTTGGGGTCAAGAGGAGTTTCATTATTGGAGGCTAATAGGGGCAAGTCTAAGCAATGAAATATTGTCTCAGTGTAGCTTTTATTAAAGTCTTATTTATATTAGGGAAGTGCTCTGGAACACATGGCATCAGCCAGTGACACAATTTTTTAAATGAAGAAGGATGCTTAATAGAACACAAAATTCTGTTCACCACCAGTACTACAAATGATTCTGGTTAAGTTACTTTCTGTTGTGGATGACTTTATGATAGAGGCATAACATCTGCGGGTGGGCTCAAACAAACTGTTACATCCGAGAATCTGGGCCAGCACATCTAACATCTGAAACGAGTTCCAAGTAAAACACTGCACTGGAAAAAAAAAAAAAAGAATGTTTTGCACATTTCAGATCAGATGTTTGCACATTTTAAACTCAAATTTCATTTCTAAGAAAAGGCGTGTAGCTCATTCAGCCAATGGGACGTGAAATAGAGTTCAAAGGTTTTACGTCACAGTTTGAATCATCATCCAACCCATCTGAGTGGGGACATGAGTCATACATCCAGCCTGTGGCCGGTACGGACTAGTGGATATTGAAACTTCATCATCAACCACAACAGTAGGCATTTACCGACAATCTACTCTGATAAGGTGAATGAGCGTGAAAAAATAGCCTTGAATTTCACAGACACATTCTAGCTTCTCTTCAGAGGGTTATACCGCTTCACCACAGGATTCTGCTTCAGAACCCAGCTGTGAGACCGGAGCTCCCGCCTCTACCCTGAAGCTGGAGGAGAGAGAGGTAGGCTAGAGTCCAATGCAGTGCTTCTGGGAAGCAGTATAGAAGGCAGAGAAGTAAACAGAGTTGGGGAACCAGGGCTCTTGAAGCCCGGAAATCTAAGACTAGCCCCTTGCATTCTTTCTGGGCTTGTCCTCCTCCCCTTCCCTGTCCCGCACCCCACCCCCACTCCTTTGGTTCTCTTCCCTCCCACGCTCCCTCCCTCCCTCCCTCCATCTCCTTCTGGCTTCATTTCATTTTGCCTCACTCTTCCTCAACTTCTGCTTTGTCCAGAATTTTAGTGCTGGACAGATGTGAGAGAAACATCAGATCAAAAAACCAGTCACTCTGGAAGCCTGGACCACCCTAAAGACCAAATTGGATTAATTATGCCCAGGCAAGCTTTTAAGACACTTTTAAAATACAGAAAACCAAATGAACTGAAAACTTGGGTTCAGTGGTCTTGAGATAATGTGGCTTATTCGCATATCTTGGTAGGGTTATAAAGACAAGTGCTCTTCCTGGAGCTTTTCGTTTGAAAACTTACTTCTGTAAGAGAATCAGTCAAATATAAGCTCACCAAAGGCAGGTTTAGTGCTGGATACTCTGAAACAGACTCCCAGCTCAATTTTCTCTGCCCCTGAGAGGAAAGTGCTTCTGGAGAGGAATGTGTTTCTGGATGAAGAAGTTGGAAGAGCCTCCTCGCCTCTCCCTGCTCTGACGCGGGCAAGTGGCATAGGGCACAGAGCAGAAGGGACAGTTTTTCTAAGACTTGTAAGGGTGATGCGTTTCTCTCCCTTTGTAGCCAAAAATAACGGATTGTGGACCAAGCAGGTCCCCTCTAGACCATGGTTTCTGAGTCTTGGCATTCTGAAATCTGGGGCCAGGTGAGACTGGGTTGGGGGCTGTCCCGTGCACTGTAGGATGTTTAGAAGAATCCTTCGCCTCCACCCACGAGAATAGCACACCTCCCCCCGCCCGCCCAGCTGTGACAACAAAAAATGTCTCCAGACATTGCCAAATGTCTCCTGGGCAGCAAAATCGACCTTGGTTGAGGATCACTTCTTTAGAGAAGAGAAAGGAGTATTATGCTCCAAAATATACAAAGAAGATCTCAAGTGTTTAAAAATGTTTAGGGAAAGATGATTGTTTGGAAAAAATATATGATGGTTGCTTAAACTTCATAGCTTCCAAGTTGCTCTAAGCTGTTATTTCTGCTAAACTATAAGCTTCATGCGGGCAGGAACAACATGTATCTTATTTACTGCCATAGTCCTAAGATCCAGTATAGTGGCCAGGATATAATAGGTGCTTAATAAACACTTGTGGAATGCACCATTTAATAAGCAAATACTACCTGCCAAGCACCAAGACATGTTCATATATCAACCCTAATCCTCACAACACCACCAATGGAATAGGCTTTTAAAGTAAAACTCTTCAATAAAGCAAATGCAGATATCACGTAATTGTTGTCTCCCAACTCCTGCCCTTCTCCCAGGCTCTGTTCTCACATGGGATGAGCTAAAGTTCTTACTTTAGGGAGGGCCTTCTCTGGGGAGGTGGGGAGGCAGAGGCTGAGTCCCTGTGTCCTCAGTATTCTTCCAGCCAGATTTCCCTGGATCCAAAAGACACAATGGGTGCCAGAGAACTAGGAGATTCCTGGAATTATTGCTGCTGTCCTGGGAACTTTAGCCAGTCACAAGATCCATGCTGTCCCCATCAATATTTAAACCAGAGTATACAATGCACAGGGGGCACCAAACCACAGCTGAGAAAGGATTTGGTTTACATAGCCAGAACCCAAATCCAAGTCATTTCATTAACTTCTCAAAACAGGCCCTTGCATTTTATAAGACTGACTTCTTTTGCCCACCCATCCCCTGATGGTGGGGTGAGGTCTTACTGTATCATCTCCATGGTACAAACGAGGAAACTGAGGCTTTCCAAGATTGCATGTCTTGTTCAAAAACACAGCTACTATGTGGTAACCCGAGATTTGAGCCGCGGAAGGCTGGGCAGACTCCATACTCTTTCCACATAAACTCTTCCAGAGCGGAGCTGGTGATGGCCATTCTTGCATTCCTTGTGTTATAATTACCTTAATGGTTTGTGTTGGAGGGGCCAAATTCTCTATTGTGTGGGCTTGGGAGGGGCAGATGAACAGGACCTGGTTTGGAGCCAACACCCTCAAAGCTATGCCAAACTGAAGTGCAGCAGGCATCCCAGGATGAAGAGCGGGCAGGACTGGACTGGCCTGGTAAGAACAGGCAGAGGCAAAATAATGCAGCGTCTCTTGTGGAACTGTACAAGGTGAGGCAGAACGGAGATCAGCTGCTGGCGCATGGCTCCCGTGGGAGATGGGACCACTTAGTGGATCACTGCCTTTCAAAGAGGTCTGAGCAGGATGCCTGGTATCAGATAAGCCAGGGGTCTTGGCAACTTATCAAGACACGCCCCCCACCCCCGGGGGGAAGATGTGGTGTTGGGGAGAGTGCGTGTTAAATTACATGCATATACAGATGTTTGTGGGGAAGGAAGCTGGCTGGATACAGGAGTGAGCTGGTGTTCCTTACACATATTCTTTTTTATTTTTTAGAACTCTCTCATTCTTTTTCTTTTTTTTATACATTCATTTCTGTTTATGATTTTTGGCTGTGTTGGGTCTTCATTGCTGCGTGTGGGCTTTCTCTGGTTGCGGCGAGCGGGGGCTACTCTTCGTTGCGGAGCGCAGGCTTCTCATTGCAGTGGCTTCTCTTGTTGCGGAGTATGGGCTCTAGAGATGCGTCGGTGGGCTTCAGCGCGGACTTCAGTAGATGCGGTGCGTGGGCTCAGTATTCGTGGCTCGTGAGCTGTTAGATACGATGTTAGTGTTTGTTCAAGTCCTTACAGACCAAGCTTGAGGCCCCTTGGGAAAGGGCTCAGAGGAGCCTGGCTGAGTTTGGTGAAGGAGGGAATTGGTGTCACCATTCAGGTGCCTTGTCTTGGCCCTGATGACTTTCCAGGTCCAGGTCCCAGTCCTTTGAGAGATCTGCATCTATTTTGTTGCTCTTGGGAGCCCTGGGATACCTCTGTATTCTCAAAATAGATTTTCCTTCATTTAAGCGAATTGTCTGGAATTCTCTCCTCAAAAGGAAGCAATCCCTAACCAAGACAAATCACAATACCTGTATCAACACAGTCCACATACTTGTCATTTTTAATGGGTCAACGGCCATTCCTACATGTCAATGTCTCGTAGTCTGTTTCGCAATGACTTGCGTCATTTCCAGATTTTTACGCTTATAGATAGACCTACAAGGAACATATGTAAGAGTTACTTTTTCCTTCTTAAATAAGGTCAAAAGGTGGAATGACTTTAGAGCTCCTGTTACACTGCTTCCAGATCCTCTCCTGCTAAAGTCCCACTGGCCACATTTCAGGACATCAGTTTTCCCACAGCCCCATCTAAACAGTTTCATTTTTATTTATTTTGGTTTGCGTGATGATGCCTTGGAATCATTTCATTGGTGTTTTAAAATTGCTAATGTGGTTTGATGAAGATTAAATTACATAATATATATGCAGACCACAGCACAGAGCCTGGCATATAGTAAGCTATTATTATTATTGACCTTATATCTTTGTGCTTTTCCTCATGTATTTGTGTCAAGGGTGGTTTCTCATTTTATCCACACGGCAGCTCTTTCCCAGTCTGTGTGCTGCCTCTGGCTCCGTCCTCGGGCCTCTTCTCTTTTCTGGCTCTGTTCGTGATCTCAGTCACATGTCTTTAATGCTATCTGTACGCTGGAAGCTTACATTCATACCGCCAGCCTGCACCTCTCTCCTGTACTCCACACGTCTCACTGCCTATTCAACATGTCCACTCGGACGTGGCATCTCAAACTCAACCTCTGAAGCTGACCTCCTGCTCCCCATGGAAGCTGCGCCTCCCATCTCAGCTAATGGCAGCCCCTTCCTCTCAGGTGCTCACTGCAGCTCTATTGACAATAGCCAGGACATGGAAGCAACCTAAGTGTCCATCGACGGATGAATGGATAAAGAAGATGTGGCCCATATATACAGTGGACTATTACTCAGCCATAAAAAGAAACGAGATTGAGTTATTTGTAGTGAGGTGGATGGACCTGGAGTCTGTCATACAGAGTGAAGTAAGTCAGAAGGAGAAAAACAAATACCGTACGCTAACACATATATATGGAATCTAAGAAAAAAAAAAGGTCATGAAGAACCTCGGGGTAAGACGGGAATAAAGACACAGACGTACTAGAGAATGGACTTGAGGACACGGGGAGGGGGAAGGGTAAGCTGTGACGAAGTGAGAGAGTGGCAGGGACATATATACACTACCAAATGTAAAATAGATAGCTAGTGGGAAGCAGCCGCATGGCACAGGGAGATCAGCTCGGTGCTTTGTGACCACCTAGAGGGGTGGGATAGGGAGGGTGGGAGGGAGGGAGACGTAAGAGGGAAGAGATATGGGAACATATGTATAACTGATTCACTTTGTTATAAAGCAGAAACTAACACACCATTGTAGAGCAATTATACTCCAATAAGGATGTTAAAAAAAAAAACCTTTGAGTTTTCCTCGACTTCTCTTTTTCTCTCACACTCCACATCCAGCCTCTAAATCCTCTGGGCACTATCTTCAAAATATACCCAGAAGCTAGCAACGTCTCCCCACCTCCAGTCACCAGCCTGGCCAAGCCACCATCATCTCTCACCTCTCACCTAAGTGACCTTCCTATTTGTACACTTGGCCATCCTCAGCATTTCAGCTTGGACCTTGGCCTTACTCCTGATTATGGGAAGTCTGCCGTCGTCCTGGTTTCATGGTGAGTTATAACCATGTGCAGTGGAGGAAGAGGACAGCTCATTAAAGGTGAGAAAACCATTCGCAGAAGCTCTCCAGCAGGGCTCCCCTCCCTTGCCCATCTGTAAACCAGTCATTGGCAAGAGGAATGGGACCACCGCACCATCTGAGACTGATCGGGATTTTACCCCTGAGCTGGGGATAAGGTTCTCTCCTCTGACAGGTAGACCCCTGAGCAGGACTGAGGCTATTTGTCGAGGAAGAAATGGGGGACAGTGTGGGACTCTGTGACTCTGTCACAATGTGGGAGGTCGGAGAGTCAGTAAAAGAGTCCAGTTACTTTTCTGATCTGCTCAGTGTGGGTGGCCCCAGGGCCCACGGGCCTTGGAAAGGAGCAAAGGAGCAGAGGTCTGCTCATGGCCAAGCAGGGAGAGGCAACTTGGGTGTCTTTCTGCTGTTTGCTGATTGTGTTGCTTTCCTAGGGCTACTGGAACAAATGACCACAAACTGGGTGGCTTAAAACAACAGAAATTTATTCTCTCATGGTTCTGGAGCCTGGAAGTCTGAAGTCAAGGTGTTGGCAGGGCAATGCTCTCCCAAGGCTCTAGGGGAGAATCTATTCCATGTCTTTCTCGAGCTTCTGGTGTCACCAGCAATACTTGGCTCACGGCTGCATCACCCCAGTCTCAGTCTCTGCGGTCACGTGGCCTTCTCCCTGTGTGTTTCTGGTTTCTCTTCTTCTAGGGACGTAGCCGTATTGGATTAAGGACCCATCCTACGCCAGTGTGGCCTCATTCTAGCTAATCACATCTACACCGACCCTATTTCCAAATAAGCTTGCATTCTTAGGTCATGGGGTTAGGATGTCAGCATATCTTTTGTGGGGGACACAATTCGACCCATAACGCTTATATTTAGAATAGTAATTAAAACTTAAATTTTCTTTATTTCTTCCTTTACAATCTGGATGTCTTTTCTTTCAGTTTCTTGCCCAACGGTGGGGCTTGACCTCCCCAGGCAGCACTGCGCTAGCTGCATCCCATAAATTTTGGTATGTTGTACTAAATTTTCTTTACAAATTATTGTATGTTGAGGCTTGACTTGAATTTATTATGTAGGTAACTAAAATTTTGAAGATAAAAATGTATAAAATGTGTTCCTCACCTTTAAAGAGTGAGGGTAATTTACTGAATAATCAACTAGTAGCCATGAATTAAGAGCTATAGTGTTTACAGAGTGTATAAAGACATTGTGTATTAAATTCCTCTTTTTTCTTTTAGCTGTTCATGCCTAGGTCACGGCTTACAACAGTGCTAATGGGGCCAAAACTCCATCCCACTGCATACCTCTCGTCAGATACTCAAATTGCAGTTGCTGTGCTTAAGAAGAGGAACCTCAGTAGACCTTACAATTGTAAGACTGTATGTGAAATTTTCATTTTTCATCTCAGTGCATCGCTGTTTCACGTTTTATCTGCAAGCCAGCAACTTTTTCTTTAATCACCTCCATTTTACAGAACCATTGTTTAAGTCCCATGAGTGGGATTAACTCAATGATAGAGCATTTATAGCCTTAGGATTCCTAGGGATCGAAGAGCCAAAGACAGAAAAGGGAAGCAGCACAATGAGACTTTACCTCCTATTGTTTCCCTCTGAAAAAAGATAATTCTCATCACCTTCTCCCAGCTCTCTTGCCGGCAACACCCAGCATCACAGTGGTACTAACACTCTTCTGGTTCACAAGCACTGCCCTGCATACCCACAGGCGTTGGCTTCCTCTCTCCAACAAAGGCCTCCAAATCTCTCCTTATGCCTCAGGAGCTGGCGTTTCCTCCTACTGCCCTCCTTCCCCAGGGGAAAGACGGTTTTGCTGTCTTGCTGAGTTCACTGTAGGAAAACTTGACATTCAGGCTAATATTTCTCTGACTGCGTTTCTTTGCATAAACTATACCCCTTGTTTATGCAGTTGCACCCTGGAGTGGCCAGCTGCTGGTATTTCCATCCTGTGGTATTTATAGGCTATTATCAAGGCTCCCCTCACCTCAGAGGCTTTGAAAGGAAGTTGGCACTTTCAAGCTTACTTCTCCCCATGTCCACATACAGGCAGAGGCCGAAACCTGCTGCTCTGGAGCATAGCTCAGGATGAGGCGCGAATCAACCCCCAACCTAGCTCAAACAGAAGTTGTCCAAATAGAAGGTCAGAGTTTGAGCTCTTCACACCACTTAGCCCAAACACCTGCTTAAGCAGCTGCTAAGGGGCTGCTCTTCTTCACTTGCACCTGCATCAGGCCATTGACAATTCCTTGAACAGGCAGCTCAGGCTCCGGTTGCTGAGAACAGGCTGGGTGCAGTGCTGCCAGCCAGCCCATCTCTTGTGGACTTCACCGGGGATATTGTTGACCTTTCAAGGTTAGTGAATACTCAGCAGTTATATACAGTTCTGTTATTGTAGGTTTCAGTCCTGAATACAGTTTCTCATCTTGTAATTCAGAGAAGGAAAGGAACAGCAGAAAGTTAGCTTTTAATTAACTCTTACACTGTAACACATTTTTTAAAAGTTTTATTTTATTTTATTGGGGTATAGTTGCTTTACAATGTTGCATTAGTTTCTGCTGAGTGAATCAGCTGTATGTATACATATACCCCCTCCCTCTTAGACCTCCCTTCCCCCACCCCACCCATCTAGGTCACCACAGAGCACCGAGCTGAGCTCCCTGCGCTGTACAGCAGGTTCCCACTGGCTACCTGTTTACACATGGTGGTGTGTATATGCCAGTCGCAGTCTCCCAGTTCATCCCACACCCCCTTCCCCCCCTTATGTGTCCACACGTCCGTTCTCTATGTCTGCGTCTCTATTCCTGCCCTGCAAACAGATTGTCACAACTCTCACAAGTTTTATTTTTTGCATATTGTTTTGTTTTTCATATTTTTAGCTATAACGATGTAGATATTTTCTACACTTAATAATACAATTACTTAATAACATTTAATAAATATTTCCCTACATTTCTACAAAATCTTTATAATAATAATTTTAATGACTACCTAATTCATTGAGTTGATGTGTATCACAGATGACATAACACTTCCTCACTTGTTGCATTTTTAGATTTTTGCAGAAGTTAGCTGAAGAAGGTGCCAGAGAATGCAGAACTCCACAGGGGGGTAGTGAGGGGTGCCACAGAGAGGGGTTCTGGTGTTCACATCATGTGAGGGCAACAGGCATCTTGGGGATGGGCTTCTAAGACGATGCCCCAAGCAAACCACTCACCTATTTCATCAGAGACTAACCCTGGTTCTGTGTATATCGACTCATGTTTCATCCGTTAAGAAAAAAAAAAAAAAAAAAAAAAAAGGAAGAAAAACATGTGGAGACATGTCTCATCTTTGGTACTGGATCAATCAAATGGTGCCCTGGAGTCCAAAAGCCAGAGCCTACTGGTCAGCATGTGGTAAAACTTTTATTTGGCCCCAGGACAAGTGTGGCCGCCACTGGCATCTCTGCTCGGGGGCTGTGAAGTGGGCTGTGAAGTGGGTTGTGGTGTACAGGCTTATTTCATAGTTACAGCCACTTGGTCCTGCCCAAGCACCTGGCCTCATTCTGCTGGTCAAGGGAGAGTTAATTAGCCTTAGGTCTGTGATTCTCAAACTTCAGTGTGATAAGAACCACCTTGAGGGGGAGCGCTGGACGTATAGATTCTTAGTGCTCTCACCCCCGGAGTGGTAGGTCTGGGGCGGGGCCTAGGAACCAGCATTCCTGCCAGGTCCGCCAATAATCTGATACCACGGTCAACAGGATCTGAGACGCACTGCCCTAGGATGTAGCTCAGGACTTGTAGTCAGGACCGTTTTCCGCCTGGAACCTACTCCTGATGCTACGGCTGGGCCCCACCGGTGTCCTCTGCCTCATCCTCAGGACATGGGGCTCTGCTCAGCTCCTCTGCCCCTCCCCAGTCCTGGCTGGGCCCAACGAGTGGCTCACAGACTCCACGACGCTGCCTGCAGGAATATGGGTCACGACCTCTGCATCGCAGCCATGGTTATACTGCTGGGCTGTCTGCAAACTCACCAGCTGACTACTTGAAGTGACACCCACCAATCTGCAACCTCTCCTAGCTTCCAGTTCCCTCCCCTCCCCAGCACACACACCGGATACTGTAGGGGCCTCCTCCCCTCTTCCGCTGCTGGGTCCACGCCATGTGCCCCCCCAACATCAGCCCCCAAGCATGTCTGATCTCTGGGTCCCACTGCCTCTAGGCCAGGCCCATCCTGCCTCGGAAGGAATTGCTCTCCAGTCAGAGCTCAGAACAGACGTGCCAGGAGCTGTTCTGAATGCTGCGTGGGGCAGCAGCTGAGTCTACTTCCAGCTCCCATTTTTTCAGCCTTTCTGAGAGACGGCATGGGCAGCCCACTCTCAGTCAATCGAATCCTTCATGGATCACCTCCAAAGTTACACTTTACCAGGTCTCCACGGTGCCCTTGTCTGTGCTCCTGACTAGGATGTTATGATATTTCTGGGCTTAAGGAGTCCACACTGGGGGGCTTCCCTGGTAGTGCAGTGGTTAAGAACCCGCCTGCCAATGCAGGGGACACGAGGTCAATTCCCTGGTCCAGGAAGATCCCACATGCTGCGGAGCAGCTAAGCCCCTGCGCCACGACTACTGAGCCTGCGCTCTAGAGCCTGCGAGCCACAACTACTGAGCCGGCGTGCTGCAACTACTGAGGCCTGTGCACATAGAGCCCGAGCTCGGCAAAAAGAGAAGCCACCGCAGTGAGAAGTCCACGCACCGCAACGAAGAGTAGCCCCCACTCACCACAACTAGAGAAAGCCCGCACGCAGCAACGAAGACCCAACACAGCCAAAAAAAAAAAAAAAAGAGAAGTCCACACTGCACTACCCAGGGGCCTCTTGCTCTTCTCGGTCATCAGCTCTTTAACATTTATAAGCAGATGAACATGAGACGAAATATACAGAGTTAGTGTTCTCGTCAGTCTGCAGACCGAATGAATGTGATATATTTAACGATGCCTTCTAATTATTCTGCTAGATAGTATTTAGCCAGGAATAGTAAGCAGTAAACTCTAGTTACAGGGATGTATTGCTGAAGACTCAGGTACGTGTTTATAAATGAGACCCGACTTCTGATTCATAAACGAATAAAGTTTGAATGTGTAGTTTATTGTTTGCCCATGCAATGGGCTTGTTTCACCACTAGGAGGCAAAGGTGCGGTGCTCCTGTCTTTTTCTTTTTCTGGGCTGCTTAAAACTACCTGGGAAGGTGCCAGAGAGCAGAGGAGTTCTAGGCTCCCCAAGTTCAAAAGAGGGTGGAGGGGGCAGTGGAGGAAGCCACTGAGAAGGGATAAGAAGGAAACCGGTATTTACTGATGGGCTGCTGTGCGCTAGATTCCGTGTGAAGCACTTACACATACACGTCTCATTAATCCTTTTAGCTATGCAATATATAGATGAGAAAACTGAGAATCGGGGAGGTAATATGACCTGCCCAACAGAGCTAAGACTAGCAGAGCACAGATCTGACTAGAAGGCTGTCTTGACACCAAAGTCTGTGCTTTGACATACAAATAGTGCCAGAAAGGAAAGTCTAGGGTACCTCATAAAAATTTGGCTTAAAAAAAACACAACAAACCAATAATCAGCTCTGTTCTTATCAGCTGTGCCCAAACCACAGCTGTTTGTGTGCATTTGCTTACCAGGAATGGTGCTTTGGAAGCTTGGCATGGTTCCTTTTTTCCCCAAAAGTAAAATAGCTAACTGTTCTTGAATCCTTTTAGACTGACATGACATCCCAGACTAGGGCTCCAGAAACAGGCATGAGTGGCTGCCATGCCATCAGCCCTGCCCAGGCAGGGACATTGGTGCCCAGGTCTCCTTGTCCCATGCTCTCACAGGTCTGGCACCGCCCATTTTGGTCAGAGTTGCATCGATCTATTTTTTTTTTTTGAGAATTATGTATTTCATTATTATTATTTTTTAAATTTTTTGGCCATGGGATCTTAGTTCCCCGACCAGGGACTGAACCCACGCCCCCTGCATTGGGAGAGTGGAGTCTTAACCTCTGGACTGCCAGGGAAGTCCTGCATTGATCTATTTTTATTCAGTTGTGAATATCATTTTAAAAACACATTATGGACAACTCCACTTGGTGGTATATACCCCAAAGCATTGAAAACAGGAACTGAGCAGAGATGTGTACACCAATATTTATAGCAGCATTATTCACAAGAGTCAAAAGGTGGAAACAAAAGTGCCATATAACTATACACTTAAAAATGGCTTAAATGGTAAATTTTATGTTAAGTTCAGTTTACTATGATTTATTAAAAATTAAAATAATATCTCACTGAAAATCTCAGTTCAAAGTTCGTGTCCTGTCCTTTAAAGCAGGCTTGTCTCCCACTGATAACAGCCAAGGGGAAACATCCATGGACACAAGAAAAAGCCTTGTCATCTGGCGCGGCAAATAGGAGACCCCAGAAAAGGCTGCCTCTCTCGAACACATCCTTGAAAGCTCCTGAGAGCCCCTCCCCTCCCGTCCCACCCTTCCATCAGACTTGTGTCAGCCCCCAGCCTGGATAATCACCATCATATGCTGCTTCTGTGGGAGGCTGCCAGCCTTGCCAGGGAAAAGCTGAGTGCCAGCTGGCTGCACTGCCGACGTATGCTCTCCAACTCAACAGGGACTTCTGTGCTGCTTGGAAATCCCATGTTTCCCAGATCACACGCAATGAGTAGCTCATTTTTCACTGTGACTCGTCCAAACTCTTCCTGCTTTCTTTAAGCTCGCCACTTTCAACATCCCCATCATGCTCACAGCAAAACATCTCCCTTTCTCCTTACTAACTTATTCTGTTCTTCTCCGTCTGGCCTCCACCCACCCTTTTTGGTTTTGCTTGGAGCTAATGCCCCAGGGCAATGAGCGCCTTCTCTCCACCCTCTCCATTCGCTACTGTGACCCAGCATCAATGACTTCATATTATCAGGATCTGAATAAAGTTTGCCTGAAGGAAAGTTTCTGTTAAGAAAAAAATTTTTTGAACAGCATTGCCTTGGAGGATCAAGTGTGATCTCTTGCGATGGAGCTGACTTCACCGGTGCTCCCGTGCCCTCCTCTCCGGGGCACTGATGCTCAGTTCTCCTTTTATCCACCGTCTTCTCACCTACAGACGTACTACTCAGTGGTGAACACCCTAAAACACACTTTCCCCTCGACCCGGCTAACCATTCGGGGTTGCCATCCAACCCTCGTCTCCCTGCCACCAAACTTAATGAAGAACTTATCGGAGCCTGTCCCCGCCCTGTGACTGTGCTGCTCTGTCCTAAATTCTCACTTTGAGACCCCATCCCCCCACCCCACCTGCCTTAACCCCTGCACCATCACAGTCGACCCCTGTCGTCCAAGCCCTGCGGACCACGTGTCTCCTCTGTTCCCTCTGGTCGTCCAGTGTCTCTGTTGTTTGCTTCTTCTCCTCTGACGCCCACACATCGTTCTCTAAGCTTCTGCTGCAAGGCCTCTTCCCAGACACGTCTGCCTCTCCAGCTGCAGCCTTTTCCATGGATGGCTCTCAAATCGAACCCTGACTGCTCCATCGAGCTCACCCCTAACATCCACCTGCTTCTTGGACGTGGCCACTCGCATTTACCTCACCCCATCCCAGGCTAGATCCTTCGCTTTCCTTCCCTGCTCCAGCCCATTCCTCCTGGTTTCCCGTTCCCGTGGTCAGCATCCTCAAGTAGTCTGTCTCCCAGGCTTTAAGCCCCGTAGTTATCCACGGCTCCTTCCTCCCGCCCAGATCAGTGACCAAATTCCATCAGTCCTGTCCCTGCAGGGTCCCTCACCCCCGTCCTTTCCTTTCCGTTGAGCCGCTGAAACCCCAGCCAGGCTGCTCGCTTCCTGCCTTCCCGACTCAGATTCTGTCTTCACGCGCCTGTCACTGTGCATTATCCAAAAGCACAGCCAGGCAGACCATTTAAGGTGCAGCCCCTCCTGGCTCCAATCTCCCTCCCAGATCTCTTACTGTCCCCGCTGTGTGTCCTTGGTGCAGCTTACCTGGACTCCTCACCGCTACCCAAGTGCCCCAGGGCTCCCCCATCTTTGCCTTTTGGCTTCCGCTTTCTCGGCCTGAAACGCCTTCTCAAGTCATCATCTCTGACAGAACCCACCCTTCAAGTCCCAGCACAAGTGATCCGTCCAGCTGGACATGATCTCTTCCTCTTCCTGACTTTGGTAGCACTTGTTTCCTGACTTTTTAAATGTTCTGCCTTAGGGCACAACCCTTTCTGTCTCTCTCTTCCTCCTGCCCCCACGCTGGCATGCAAGCTCTTTACACCCACAGCCCTGTCTTGGTCATCTTTGTATCCTCTTCAGCATCTTCTCTAAAGTAGATGCTCAAAAACGCTGCTTTTGATTTGAACGGAGAAGATGCCCTCGACTTCAGAGGGGGGGATGAGGTGATGTGTCTTCTCTCGGTACCTCTCTCTGGTTTCCAAGCAACAAAAACACCTTGGCCAGGTCACAGGCAATGCACATTCCCTGTTTTTCGGTCTCCTGCCAGAACCATCTTGGACAAAAGGCGGGGCACGTCAGGCTTTCTCAGAATTACCTTGGCATTCGCTTCCTGAGTCACCATCTATGGTGGAGTTATAGGCAGCCTAAATTACCCTCTCCTAGTTTAGGAGCTCCTGGTCAGCCCTGGGTCCCTGGTGGGTTTGCTGGACGCTGCCAGGAGATGTTCGTGCCCACGTCAGGCTTGCAGGGCTCCGGCCCCCCCACCCCCAGGCCGAGTGTGGTGGGCTTTCCTGTTGTGCCTCCTTCAGGAATGAGAGGGAAGAACTCAGGGAGGTAATGGGGCTGAAAGCTTATTACAAGGCTAACTTACATGTAAGAGAGAAGAAAAAGCTCCATTGGGGCTTCCCTGGTGGCGCAGTGGTTGAGAGTCCGCCTGCCGATGCAGGGGACACGGGTTCGTGCCCCGGTCCGGGAAGATCCCACATGCCGCGGAGCGGCTGGGCCCGTGAGCCATGGCCGGAAAAAAAAAAAAAAGCTCCATAATCTCGGCTCCTTTTGTGTTTGCATGTTCCTTCTAGCCTTGTCCATATGCAGAGCCTATTTTTACATGTAGTAATATTATATATATATATTGCCTTTTTTACTAATTATAAAATCATAAACACTTTCCTATGATTCTATAGCTTTTCTAATAATTCTTGTAATGGCTTCACAATATTGCCCTGGCAATAATTTGTCTATCCTCTTTACTAGACATTTCGGTTATTTCTGATTTTTTTTTTTACATTTGAGGTGATACATATAGGTTTTATCTTATGTTTAGTTATTTCCGCAGGAAGAATACCTAAGAGTTGGATTACAAAGTCAAAAGATAAACAGTTTTACGGCTCTTGACTCTCACTCGCATATTGCTTTCCAAAAGGGTTGCAGCGATTTATAGATAACAGTATTTCAGTGTTACCGTAGCCCATTAGATTGCTAATGTCCACTCAGATCAACACAGGCTTGACTGCTTACTATGTGGGAGGCACTTACATATTTATTTATAAATTGAAATCTCATCCTAGAACCTTAGACTTTCAGAGTTGGAGGACATCTGCTCATTTTACAAAGGAAGACATGAGACCCAGAGAAACATTATGTGCAGGGTTCATGGTTGCATAGTTTGAAAACAGTAGCACGTTGCATGTAGTAAACCTGAATCTGGGGACCTCGAGTCCGCTGCACTTTCTACCCTGCCCAGATGGTGCAGTTTGGGTGTTTGTTTATTTCCTGTTAATGAGTGGCTGAGAAGTGACAGTGCGTGTTTGTCCTCTGGCCACCACCATCCCGACAGTCTCTCCCACGGCATGTGTTTGGGCAGTAGGGGTGGGAGAGCTCTGGACCTTTAAGTCCCCAGGGCTAAGCCAAGACCTCCGCTGAGTAATGAAACACTTAAAGGTGCTGTTTTCTAAAAAAGGGGCTCCTTTACGCCTCTTGGAGTAGTTCCTGCAGACTGTGGCATATTAAGCGTGGAGCAGCCTGTGATGCCCTGACCCCCGCCCTTCCTCCGTGCCTCTGCTGACTCTCCTACCTTCTCTTGCAGTGCCAGGAAGAACCTCGCCCTGGCTTTCTATGTGCTTATCCTCTCTGACCTTCAATACCAGCTCCTCCTAGAAGGCTTTTTCATCTTCCCGTGTATCAGTTATCTATTGCTGCCTAACAAAACTATCCCCAAACGTTTTACTTTCACAGTGACTTATAACTTCCCTATGATTCTGTGGCCTGGCTGAGTGGTTCCTCTGCTGATTTGGCCTGAAAACCTTCACTCAGTGTGGGGATATGCAGGCCTGATGGGCCAAGACATCCAGCAGCTTGTGGCTACCATCTGGGCACCTTGGTTCTCCTTCACGTGCCTCTCCTCCTCCAATGGGCTGGACCAGCTTCCTTGACGGCAATGTTCCAGGGTGCAAGCGCTTCTCCAGCCTCTAGTTGGGTCCCGTGTGCCATCGTCCCCATTGGCCAAAGCAAATCACAAGGCCAAGCTCAGAGTCCCTGGGAGAGGGAGACGCACTCGATATGTGTAAGGGGTGGCGTGGTGCGCTGGCTCGTCACTCTAACAACCTACTACAGTTCTCCCTCTGTCACAAGTGGGTCACGTCCCTCACACATGCAAAATACCCTCATCCCTCCCAGGGCCCTGGAGTCTCATTCATCATGACCCCAGGCCCAAAGTGTAGGGTCTCGTGATCTGAATCCGGTCCAGGTACTCATGAGGCTCCTCAGGTGGGGTTCTTCAGATGGCTCCTCTTGATCCAAGGACTGGTGAAGTGAAAAGATAATCCATCTCCTCCTCTCTGTACACCCAATGTCTCACATGATGGTGAGACGGGGCCAGGACAACCTCAGTAAACACTCACATCCAAAAAGGGGAGGACTGGGAGATCCAGAGTGATTCTGCAGTTCCACGGGGAGCAGGGTGCATGTCCCTCTGCTTTGGAAGTAAGGGATGCTCCTGCCTTAGGGTCCCATTACCTCAATGGCAGTGATTCCTCAACTGACTGTTCTCTTTGGCTCTTAGCTTTGCTGCCTGGGCTTTTGGCTTCACCTTCTGAGACATTTCTGTGTTGGTGAGAACTGGCCTCTTCGTGGCTGAGGAGCTTCCTCGACCTGCTTTCTGCTCTTCAGAAAGTTTGGAACCCAAGGCTTTTTTCATTCTGAACTCTCTGTCCCGCAACTTCCTTAAAACTTTGTCAGCTTTTTAGGTATCAGAAAATAGTCTACTTGATTAGACAAAAGCCATTCCCACAATTGTTTTAGAGGTGGTCTTCCCTTCGCTTTGGGCAACGTCTTGGAGAGCTGTGTGTGGCAGTGACCTTGAGATTCTTAAAAAGCCCCTTTTTCTAAGTGAGAGGGTCTACTAGACACGACCTTAAATTTTTCTCAGGTCTTAAGAAAGAGTCACGGCCTCAAACTTAATTTATCTTTACCCTGAAACCATGTCTCACACTGAGACTCTTTTGTGGGGTAAAGAGACTGGAAATATGAAACGTTTAGTTTTGGAACCCAGCACATCCTCGCCCTTCCGTGTTTCTTCTAAATTCTGCTACAGACTAAACAGTTCCTCCTTCACTTACCTTATGGTTAAAGCTGCTAAAAAAAACCACGACAATTGACACCTTTAACATTCTACCTGGAAATTTCCTGAGCCAGATTCGCTAGCTCATTAGGTATGTTTTCTACCTTTCAAGTTACTGCAGGTGAAAGTTGTGTAGGACTGATTTCATTACTATAATCATTTCACGGCCATAGGACACAGGTGGCTGTCTTTCCTGCCTCCAGTAGGGTTTCCCCCGAAGCCTCCTGCACAGCCTCCTTGCCACCCTGCCAGCCTCCATTTGCCACGCCATCCAAAGACAATGCTACATGTTTTGTATTTTTGTTACAGTACCACCTCCTTCCATTTTCTGTATACCATCTTTCCTGCATAACAAATCATCCCAAATCTTTGAGTCTCAAAACAATATTAATTTATTATTTCTCTCAGTGCTGCAGCTCAGCTGAGAGGCTTCTCTGCTGGGATCACCAGGGCCCACTCATGTGGCTGCACTTAAACTATAAAGTCAACTGGACTGGAGTGTCCAAGATGGACTCACTCACGTGCCTGGCAGTAGGTGCTGATCAATGGCTAGGGTGCCTTGGTTTTCCTCCACGTGGCCTCTCATCCTCCTTCAGGCTAGACTTGCTTCCTTATACGGTGTTGCAGGGCAGTGTTCCAAAAGAGCAGCCCTGGGCTTCCCTGGTGGCGCAGTGGTCGAGAATCCGCCTGCCGATGCAGGGGACACGGGTTCGTGCCCCGGTCCGGGAAGATCCCACATGCCGCGGAGCGGCTGGGCCCGTGAGCCACGGCCGCTGAGCCTGCGCGTCCGGAGCCTGTGCTCTGCAACGGGAAGAGGCCACAGCAGTGAGAAGCCCGCCTACCACAAAAAAAAAAAAAAAAAAAAAAAAAAAGATCAGCCCTAAGGTGCAAGTATTATCAAGCCTTTGCTTGTGTCGTCTATGCCACTGTCCCATTGGCCGGTGCAAATCACATGGCCAAGTTAGAGTCAACGTGGGAGGGAAGCACACGAGTTTCGTGAGGCATGACTCTTCAGGGACTGTCACCATTACAGTCTACCATCCGGTGGGGACCATCCCTTACAGGCTACCAAACCATGCCTCTAGACTGAATGAGTCTTCTCTGGGCTCTTTCAGCACTTCGAACCTTTATCAAAATGCCCTTAACATAGTCTCTCTTGAAAACAGTTAGTTCTGTATAATTCACTTGCCACCTGTAAGCTTCTTTAAGCAGAAATTGCCCGGTCTGTTTTCTATCCCACCTTCCATTTCCTGGCCTAGTGCAGTAGGTGTTTATTCAATACTAGCTGCTAGGGAAGAGTCCCAGCACACAGCCCAGGGCACTATAGTTTGTAGGGCTGGCAAGAGCTCCCTCTTTGATGATTCTTACCAAGTACCCAAAAAACGGCTCAGGTTCTGAATCCCCTCACATCCGTGACTTTTCCAGTTTTCTGTAAAGTCATGAGAGAGTGCTGACCGGTGGGAGTGTGCTTTAATCCACGTTAGTCTCCACGTAGAAAAGTCTTTTCTGTCACAATCACACGCAATACCTGCACCCCAGCCAGGTGCAGACCCTCTGAGATCCAACCCAAACCTGAGGCCTCTTAAATTAATTATCCTGTGTTCTGACCATGAGCACTGGGTTTGAGGAACTTGAAATCTAGTTGAGGGAACAGAATGGCACATAGGAAACAGCCCTAACTACAATAGGGCCTGAATGTTAAGGGGGTACAACATAGAAGCAACCAGGATAGAGGGAGGGTAACTCGAAGGAAGCAGTCTTCTCAGAGAAGGTGAAGCTTGAGTTGGATCTTGAAACTGGGTGTGGACAGATATGGATGGAGATGGTGAAGGTATGAAGCCAAATGAGCGGGGTAGGACGTTAGCATTTGAGGTGTGGAAGAGAGTAAGCAGACCGTGGGAGAAGGAAACAAAAAAGGTTGGGGAATAAGTGAGGTGATAGATGTGCCTTTAAAAGCCTCAGCAGGGGCTTCCCTGGTGGCGCAGCGGTTGAGAGTCCGCCTGCCGATGCAGGAGACACGGGTTCGTGCCCCGGTCCGGGAGGATCCCACGTGCCGCGGAGCGGCTGGGCCCGTGAGCCGTGGCCGCTGAGCCTGCGCGTCCGGAGCCTCCGCTCCGCAGCGGGAGAGGCCACAACAGTGAGAGGCCCGCGTACCGCAAAAAACCAAAAAAAAAAAAAAAGCCTCAGCAAATCAAATCCAGCTGTACCCAGTAGGTCATCTGAGATTGCTTCTGTCGATGAGGTTTGTTTCCGGAGATCTCCTCACCCGACGGTGAAGCGGTTTTGCATTGGAAGCAGTTGAAGAGCTGGTGCTGCCAATATAAGGAATAGAGAAGGTGGGCGGAGCTCAGCGTAGCACTGGTAAGAAGCTGCCAGCAGGGAGAGGGCCATTGGGTTACCCCGTGTTCCGCATGGTTTGCTAAAGCCGCAGTGGCCCCTCCAGTTCCAACTGGGTGACATTTTTCCTGTTTGCAATTTGGGCTCATTGCTCCTGCATTTTTGCAAAAGATGGAGACATGCCAACGTGAGGAAAAAGAGGAATTTTCTTGGCACACAGTGGTGCTAACCTATTGGAAGCACCTTTTATAAAAAAAATTGCAGTATAGTTGACTTACAAGGTTTTAGGTATTTTATGCGGCATAAAGTGTGTGGCATATACCCACACATATCCATGTATACACACACAGACACACATATATATATTCTTTTTCAGATTTTTTTCCACTATAGGTTATTACAAGATAGTGAATATAATTCCCTGCACTATACAGTAGGTCTTTGTGTTTTTCTTTTTTATCCATCTTACATATAGTAGTGTGTATCCGTTCTTCCCAAATTCCAATTTATCCCTCCCCTCTTCCCCTTTGGTAACCACAAGTTTGTTTTCTATGCCTGGGGTCTATTTCTGTTTTGTAAATAAGTTTATTGGTATCATTTTTTTTTAAGATTCCACATATAAGTGGTATCATATGGTATTTGACTTTGTCTGACTTACTTCACTTGGTATGATAATCTCTAGTTGCATCCATGTTGCTGCAAATGGCATTATTTCATTCTTTTTTATGGCTGAGTAGTATTCCATTGTATACATGTATCTTCTTTATCCATTCATCTGTCAATGGACATTTAGGTTGCTTCCATGTCTTGGTTATTGTGAATAGTGCTGCTATGAACTGGAAGCACCTTTATTTAATGTGACATGAAATGAAGCTAGAGGCCCCTGAGTAGGCCTGAGAAGCCCTAACGGTGGTGGTCTAGGCCCTAAAAGAATTTGTTATGTGGAACAAGAAAAGGCAGTGGGCTGCTATGAGCTCTGAAATGCTGAGATGAGGAACAAAACTGAGTGGAAGAGTTAACCCCAGGACAAGGACATTAGTAAATGTTGAGAAGCACAAGAAGATGGAACAGCTCAGCATCAGTGACAAGAAAGCAACTTCCTGTTCCCACATCCTCCTCTCCGGTTCTAGGGAGGACACAGAATTGGGACCTAGAAGAGAAAGGGGAACACATAGCTCTCTTCTCTTTCCTCCTTCACATGAATGCAGGGACCCGAGAAACTTGTATTTCCAATGTCTGAGGCTGTCTGGTAACATTCTGCAACGTAAAGCAGCTCAGTCTCCCCCAACCCCATCACCCATGCAGCAAGAGCTTGGACAGTATTCGAGCACACGAGGGCACAAGCGAGCTGGCAGAATCGCCTTTTTTCTTCCACCCTGGCTTGTTGGCCAATGCCCTTTGCACTCTTCCTGCGGCCAGAACCTCTCAAATAATTAACTTTAACATGTAGAGAAGCTCAGTTGTTCTCCACTTTGGCTACATGTTATATCACTTGGGGACACTTAAAAATAATTCAGTTCACCTAGGGCTGGTCCAAGATGTAGGTATTGTCCCAAAAGCATACCAGGTGATTGGGATGTAGCCAGATTGAGAACAGCTGAAATGACTAAACTTGAGCCAATTTAGAAAGTTTAGTCAACACAGAATTTGTTGATCTTTGGGGTATCTGAAAACACCACATAAATAATTAGCCTTTGGTGAACTAGCAAAACGTAGGAGATTTTGGATACTGTGTCCTCTGGGTTGCCTCCTTGGGGCAATTCTTGAGGATCTTTTGCGGGCTGTCATTTAGCCTCTGGCCTCCTGAGCTTCCACCTTTCTGGCCTGTGATCATAAGCACACAGAAAATACCACAGTGGACTATCCAGTCCAGTCCAATCTTCATCATGACCCAGAAGGACAGTTTTGTTGAAAAACGGTATTGCATCCATGATGTAAATCTTAGAAAGTTTCCTTCATAAAGGTTTTCCATGCAATTTGTCACAGACTCGCAGAATCCCCAGGATACTATGGAGAGCATGTTCCAGCACTGCCTCTCCTCCTGGCCATCCTACCCCCAGCCAGAGTCTCCCAATTTGTCTTCTGTGTCACCTTCATACCACAGTGGACAAGACTGAGAACCAGTGATTCAGCCTCTGGGGGAAAGGATTTCTTCATTGCTACTCACCGTGCAGAATAGCAGTTCCTATGTATTTCTTTCAAATCTGCCTCTTTCAGTCACTACCAGCTACCCTTTACTGCTGGTATTCTAAGATTTGGCGACTGCTTATGTATTCCAGCTATGCACACCTTAGCCATATCACATCTAAAGTTTTTTTTAAAAATTATTTTATTTATTTATTTATTTATTTTTGGCTGTGTTGGGTCTTCGTTGCTGTGCGCGGGTTTTCTCTAGTTGCGGCGAGCAGGGGCTACTCTTCATTGCGGTGCGCAGGCTTCTCATTGCAGTGGCTTCTCTTGTTGTGGAGCACGGGCTCTAGGCGCACGGGCTTCAGTAGTTGTGACCCACGGGCTCAGCAGTTGCGGCTTGTGGGCTCTAGAGCCTGTATTGTGGCACACGGGCTTAGTTGCTCCGCAGCATGTAGGATCTTCCTGGACCAGAGATCGAACCTGTGTTCCCTGCATTGGCGGGCGGATTCTTAACCACTGGGCCACGAGGGAAGCCCTAAACTCGTATCTTCCTCTGAAGGCCAGAGTTTGGTTTTTGCTTGCCATTATGTAAAGGACACGCTTTCAGCTTGTCATTTTAATTACTCTCTATTGGACCCTTTCCAGTCCTGTTATGTAATCTGTAAGTGCCAGAACAGAATGACACACATTATGGTGTCAATTTACTGTAATTTGACATAAGGATGGGATTGTGGTATTTTGTTTCTAGTATTCTTTTCTTTTTTAAAACATCTTTATTGGAGTGTCATTGCTTTACAATGGTGTGTTAGTTTCTGCTGTATCACAAAGTGAATCAGCTATACGTATACATATATCCCGTTTCTAGTATTCTTATCTGCACGATATTGGGGGTTTTGGTGGGGGATGGGGGCAAGACAGTAAACTCATGACTTCAAGGAATAGTTTCATGTTCATGAAATTGTTTTCTTTGAATTGATACTACCTTCCTGTTGCCTACGCTGACACTCAGCTGGCAGGTGTCACCCTCCTACACAGTTCTGTACATTCTTCTGCAGATTTATTCCTGCTACTGTCAGCTCACTATCTGGCTAAACTTGGTGTTACAAACGACCTCAGAGATTCCGCGTGCCTCTTCCCCGAATCATTTATCATCATGGAAATTAAGACTTGGATGTTCAGACTACAGAATGAAAATGGCACAGGTTCTAGCATTGATTTTTTTTTTTTTTTTTTTTTTTTTTTGCGTTACGCGGGCCTCTCACCGTTGTGGTCTCTCCCGTTGTGGAGCACAGGCTCCGGACGCGCAGGCTCAGCGGCCATGGCTCACGGACCCAGCCGCTCCGCGGCACGTGGGATCCTCCCGGACCGGGACACGAACCCGTGTCCCCTGCATCGGCAGGTGGACTCTCAACCACTGCGCCACCAGGGAAGCCCATGAAACATTCTTTCACACTGTGATTTTAATGGCTGTGGCATCTTCTTTCTCATGGACATCTCATAATTTAATTAATCAAAGCCCTGTATCTTTTTTCCCCCAATTTTTGTTTTTAGAATTAACTCTGGTAAGATATCCTAATGCATAAATGTAATTACACATCAATGAATGTTTTCATAAAATAAGTTGCAAGAATTTGGATTTCTGGGTCAAAGGATGTCAATATTTTAAAAGATTTTGATATGTATTTCCAAATCACCTTCCAGAAAGGTTGTATAATTTACATTTCTTCAAAAAATTCTTTAACACTGTATATTAAATTTCAAATATTTTGCTAATTTAATTTGTAAATATTAGTAATGAATATAATCAATATTAGCAATTAATATTAACATTATCATTAATATTAATTGATATTAAAATATATTTACTGTCCCTTGTGTTTTTCTTCTTTTCCTGGTATTGATTCTTTTTTCCCCAGTTTATTGTTTGCATTAGACTAAAGTTATATCTAAGTACTATGTTCGAAATTCTTTGGTTTACTTCTTTCTCCCACTTCTTTTGTGGTATGTCATCCACTTGACATACAACCGGGTTCATTTGTTTCTATTTGCATTTAGTTACAGATTTTAATTTTTCCCTATGTTGCTGCACGGTATGTGGGATCTTAGCTCCCCAATCAGGGATAGAACCCATGCCCTCTGCATTGGAAGCACAGAGTCTTAACCACTGGACCGCCAGGGAAGTCCCTCCCTATGCTTGTCAATTTAATTTTATTATTTCAATGTATGTAACATTAGCATGCTTCCAAATGCCAAAACTACACAAAAAGATATACTCAGAATTGTTCCTCCCTCCCCTATCCTTTCCACCCTCTTCCCTCACCCAGTTCCTTACAGGCAAGCAATATCATTGTTTTCTGTTATTGTTCTTGTGATTGTTTTTACTAAAATAAGCAAATCCATTACATTTTCTTATTTCTTATCTTTGTTACACAAAAGGTAACATACACTACATTTGCTTTTGTACTTTACTTTTATAACTTAATTATTTACTCTGGCAATTACTTCATACCAGTTCATAAAGATATCCTTCATTGCTTCCCAGCTGATTGTGTGTGTCATAGTTTACTCGACCAGTCTTCTGTGTTTGGGCATTAAGGTAGTTTCCAATATTCTGCAAATACAATTAATGGTACAATGAAGAAGCTTACATATGTAAGGGTGCCTATTATTTTTGGAGATATCATCTTTAGAGTAAATTCCTAGAAGTGGGAATGCTAGGTTGAAAGGTAAATGTACAAATGTTTCAGTAGATATTGCCAAATACCTCTTGATAGGGGTTGTACTATTTTTCCTTCCCTCTAGTAATATTTGTCTCCCTGTAACCTCACCAGCAGAGTGAGGCTGTGTAGGTCTGTCCCGTTGTCCCAATACCATTTTTTAGAAAGTCCTTCTTTGCCGCAGCCATTTGACTGCTTATCGTATACTGGATTTTTATATGTAGTTGGATCGATTTCTGTACCTTTCATTCGGTTACACTGGTCCGCCTCATCATGTGTCAGAACCACACTGTTTTCACTCTGCACTATGTTTTAGTATTTGCTGGGACTAGTCACCTCTCATAACTCTTAATTTTCAGTGTTTTACTAGCTATTCTTGAGTGTTTAGTTTTCCATATGAACTTTGGTATCAATTTGTCTAGCTACATAAAAACTTGTTTATAGTTTTTGCAGGAGCATATTAAATTTATAAGTTAACATAAGGGGAACTGTCATCTTGACTATGTTGAGATATTTTAACCAAAGCCAAGGGATGTCTTGTTCAAGTATACTTTTGTGTCTTTCAAGATTCTTTTATAGCTCTCTTTTTTCAAAGAACCAGATTTATTGAGACAGAATTCACTTTCAATCCATCTATTTACAGTGTACAGTTCAGTGGGTTTTAGTATATTTACGGAGTTGTGTAACTGTAACCACAATCAACTTAAGAACATTTTCATCACTTCAGAAAGTAACCCCAGGGACTTCCCTGGCGATCCAGTGGTTAAGACTCCGTGCTTCCAATGCAGGGCATGCGCGTTCGATCCCTGGTCAGGGAACCACATGCTATGCATCGTGGCCACAATCAATCAATCAATCAATCCACTTTAAAAAAAAAAGTAACCCTATACACAGTATCAGTCCTTTCCCAATCCCTCAACCCCTCCAGCCTCTGGCAACCACTAATCTACTGTCTGTCTCTATGGTCTTGGCTATCCTGGACATTTCATATATATAGAATCGTGTAATATGTGGTCTTCTGTGACTGGTTTCTCTCACTGGGCATAATGTTTTCAAGGTTTATCCATGTTATAGCATGAACTCCATTCTTTTTTTGTTTTGCAGCATAATATGCCACTGTATGAATGGATTTACCATATTTTGTCCATCCATATATCAGTTGATGGATTTGGGGGTTGCTTTCGCTTTTTGGCTGTTAGGAGTAGTGATGTACATGTGTGTATAGGTTTTTGTATGGGCATATATATTCAAGTCTGTTGGGTATATACCTAGAAGTAGAAGTGTTGGATCATATGATAACTTTATGGTTAACACTCTGAGGAAATGCCAAGCTGTTTTCCAAGGCAATTGCACCGTTAACAGTCCTATCAGCAATGCATCAAGGTTCCAGTTTCTCCACATCCTCACGAAAACTTGTTATTGTCTGATTTTGATTATAGCCATCTTAGTGGAGGTGAAGTAGTATCTCATTGTGTCTTTTTTCTTTTTCTTTTTAAAATAGATATTCTTTGTTGCTTATCTGTTTAAAAATTATTTATTTATTTATGGCTGCATTGGGTCTTCGTTGCTGCACGTTGCGGCGAGCGGGGTGGGGGTTACTCTTCGTTGCGGTGTGCGGGCTTCTCATTGCGGTGGCTTCTCTTGTTGCGGAGCACGGGTTCCAGGCACACAGGCATCAGTAGTTGCGGCATGCAGGCTTAGTAGCTGTGGCTCACAGGCTCTAGAGCGCAGGCTCAGTAGCTGTGGCGCACGGGCTTAGTTGCTCCGTGGCATGTGGGATCTTCCTGGACCAGGGCTCGAACCCATGTCTCCTGCATTGGCAGGCAGATTCTTAACCACTCTGCCACCAGGGAAGTCCCTCATTGTGTCTTTGATTTACATTCCACTAATAGCTAATCATGTTGAACATCTTTACAAGTGCTTCTTCACCATTTATATATTTTCTCTGAAGAAATGTCTGCTCAGATCCTTTCCCCAATTTTCAGTTGGGTTGTTTTATGATTGTTATATTGTTTATGTATTCTGGTTATAAGTCCCTTATCATATATATTATTTAGAAATATTTAATCCCATTCTGTAGGCTGTCTTTACACTTTTTTATGGTGTCCTTTGACACACAAAAGTTTTTAATTTTGAGAAAAATCCAATTTTTTTACCTTTTGTCATTTGTGCTTTTGGTATTCTAAGAAGGGTTTGCCAAACTGAAGGTAATGAAGATTTACATTTATGTTTTCTTCTAAGCTTTTTGTTGTTTTAGTTTTTACATTTCGGTTGTTGAAGTCCTAAGCAGTACTGCAGAATGTGACTATATTTGGAGATAAAGTTTTTAAAAAGATAATTAAATTAAAATGATGTCATTAGGGTGGGCCCTACTCTAATATGACTGGTGTGCTTATAAGAAGAGGAGATTAGGCTACAGACAGTCACAGTATAAAGGGAAAACCATGTGAGGACACAGGGAGAAGATGGACATCTACAAGCCAAGGAGAGAGGCCTCAGAAGAAATCAACCCTGCTGACACCTTGACCTTGGACTTCTACCCTCCAGAACTCTGAGGCAATAGGTTTCTGTTCTTTAGGTCAGTCTGTGGTACTTTGTTATGGTAATTCTAGCAAATTAATACAAAACCCCCACTTGGTCATTGTATCGATATATTATTTTCTTAAATCACTTATTTTCATATTATTTATGGCTGCTTTGGTGCTACAATGGCAGGGTTGAATAAGCCTGCAAACTCAAAATATTTACTATCTGGGGCTTTAGAAAAAAATTTGCTGACCCCTGCTCTAGTAGCTACTTAGGAGGGGCTTAACGTGCACAGTACTGAGTTCTTGCATTTAAAAAAGTTTTTTTTTTTTTTTTCTATAGCTTTTGATGCTTGAAACACAGCATGGATGGATGGATATAAAATCCTTAGCGTGTATTTTCTTTCCTTGAGTTTTTAGAAAATGCTGAAAATGCTGCATCACTATAGCCTTGCTTTGCTCTTAAGAAGTCTGATGCCAAATATTTTGGTCGCCAGACTCCATAACAAACTACCCTAAAAGGAACGGCATAAAGAAAGAACCATTTTGATTACAATTTCACAACATTTGGGGTCAGGAATTCGGGGAGGATTTGGCTGGGTGATTCTTCTGTTCTACGTGGCTTCAACTGGAACCACTCAGTGGTATTCAGCTGATGGCTGGACTGATAACAGAGAATTCATGATGACTTCTCTCACATCAGCTAGGATCAGGTAGACGCCTCTCCCTCTCCATGTACTCTCAGAACCTCTCCACAGGGAGTTAGATATTTTACATAGTGGCTCGGGGCTTCAAGGACAAGTGTTCCCAAAGACCCAGGTGGACTCTTCAAGACTTCTTATGACCTAGGCCTGGAAGTCTCATAACATCACATATTCTGTTGGTCAAGCAATTTGCTTTGGCCAACCTGGATCATAAGAAGTGATACAGAAAATACAGTCAACTTTAATGTACTGCAGCCTAATTTTCTTACACTTTTAAATAATTTGAACTTTTTATATGGAGGCCTTGAAGATTATCATTGTTATTTTTTTGCCTAAAAGTTTTTATTTTATTTTATTTTTTATTTTAAAAAATTTTGGCCATACCACATGGCATGTGGGATCTTAGTTCCCTGACCAGGGATTGAACCCCTGCCCCCTGCATTGGAAGCACGGAGTCTTAACCACTGGACTGCCAGGGAAGTCCCTGTCTAATAGTTTTAAGAGGCTAGCTCTCAAAATGGATCATTCTGTGGTCATTTCCCCAAGTACATATGAGTCCTTTCATTTTGTAGGTTTATATTTTCTTATTTCAAGAAAGTTTCTTAGATTATAGTTTCATCATATGTGGAACTTTGGCTACATATATGTTGGATCTCCTTTGCTTGTATTCAAATGACAGTCCAAAGAGAGAGAGAAACAAGCACAAAGGTATGGAGGCAAGGGAAAGTAGGAACATTTCAGGAGTTTGGATGGGGGATGTGTAGGAAGAGACAAGAGACGGAGTGGACAAGGGCTAGATAGATGGAAGGTCTTGTGTGCCAGCAGTGACACCACAAGCAGCAAATTAAAAAAAAAACAATTCTGACATGCGGTATGGAATATGGATCAGAAGGAACAAGACTATAGGAGGTAGACAAGATAAAAGGGTATTGCATTAGCCTAGGTAAGAGGAGCTAAGAGGGACAGACTGTAGATTCATGTTTGAGGAGAATCAATGGGATTGTTGGGTGTGGCAGGGGTGGGCGTGGGTAAAGAATGAAGGATGACTCCCAGGTCCTGGGCAACCAAGGGTCCAACAGTTTTAGACAAGTAGAGCTTGAGGGGTCTCCAGGACATCCAGGTGGAGAAGTCTAGTAGGCTTGTGTGTACATGGAACTCAGATGAGTGGTCTGAGCTAGATAATGCACTTGGGAGTTGCCGATATATGTGGCAGACGAAGACAGGGTGGATGCAATGGCTCAGGGAGAATGTATGGGGTGCGATGAAAGCTGAGAACAGAACCTTGTAGATGGAGGAGTGGTCAGAGGGGTTAGGAGATGAGTCCCTTTGTGAAGGCCAAGGGGGTGTCAAAATGAGTGGAGAGCTCTGTGTCGCCAAATGCCACCAAGAGCTCTAGTAATAGAGGACTCAAAAATGGCCTGGGGCATTTAGGAAGAAGCCAGCGCTTACTGACTGAGAGCAGTGCAGCGATGTGGTGGGGACAGAAGCTACACAGCTGTGGGTCGGGGAGTGAGAGGGGGCTGAGTTGGCAGAGATGAGTGTAAACTACTTTTAAGACTTTTGTCTTAAAAGACAGGGAGGGAATAGTAACTGGAGCATGATCTAGAATGACAGAGGTTTCCTCCTTTTTCTTTAGGACAGAAAAAGCTTGAACATGAATAGATGGTGAAGGAAAAGGACAAGTAGGTAAAAGAAGTTGGTAATTTTGGGAGTGAGAGTGATGACTGCAATATGTTTGAAAGAAGTTTTCTGAGGATGTGTGAGGTGATGAAAAACAGAACCGAGATGGAGAGATGCTAATATGAATATATTTAAAGTGGTTAATTCCCAGAATGGCTAGTCCACATATTGAAATTACTTTGGTTTCAGTCAGTAGAGCAAACAGAACAAACCATATTTACATATTGTTTTACATCATTTACACCTCTTTTCTCCAAAGGACAGGATCAGTGTTTTACCCTTTCAATGCCTCCCACACAGTTGGTGCTCAATGAGTAGTAAGTGAATAAACAACGTGTCTTTTATCTGTATTCTGAGTATCTTAACATATTCAAAACATAGTTAAGACCCTGCATACAAGTGAAAAAGTCTTCTAAGCATGCAAAATAGTCACAAAATTCATAAGTGATAGGTGATGCAGTTTTTTGGAGTAACCTGTTTACTCTCACGTAACAAAGTTGCTTACCAGCATTTCCCTCACCACAGGGGTTTAACAATAGGAAGATAAGAGGAGGAGGAAGAGGATGTCCTAAAGACAGGCAGGCAGACAGACAGCAGCAGAAGGTGGTACGATCTGCCTTACCATAAGGTGCCAAAAATCAGTGAAAAACCAAACTCAAAGCACAGGGGCCTGGCTCTCTTAGCTTAGGGATTTACATCCTTCACTAACATATCAAAAGTCCTTAAAGGACGCTGCTGTCTTGAGCTTAAATAAAGTTGAGAAAATGATCCTTTGAGCTGTTAAAAAAAAGCTTTGCTGTTCCTCATTTGGCATTATCTCCTGTTTCACACAGTTTGGAAAGGATTCTATCAAAACGGATATTAAAACAAAAAAGCTGATGCTGAGTTGGTAAACCTCGGTCACTCTGTTCCTTTGCCCAAGCTGTTTACCTAGCTTTGGATGCCCTCCCTTTTTTTTCTCCTAGGATTTCTCTCTTTTTCTTCCTTGCAGGCTGAACACAAATGCCACCTCTTCCAGGAATCCCTCTGCATCGTCCAAGCGGAAGTAATCTCTTCCTCCTCTGCCCTCCCACAGCATCTCACCGTGGCTTGGCTTTGCACGGATCACCAGACCTGCTTGTTTACACGGCCGCTTTTCCACTACGTTACGCGCTCCTGGAGACCAGGGACCTTGACGGTGTACCCACACAGCACCTGGTACAGTGCTACAGCGCTAGGCACGGAGTCGGTGCTCAGTTAACGGTTGCTGAGCTGAATTAACACGGAAAAATCACTCAGGGCAGGGTCTCGTGCTCGAGGTGCGAATGAATGATTCATGGGGGTGGTTCTTTGCATTCTTTACCTTGTAGTCACGTCGGGCCGAGCATCCAGCCGGCGGGGCACATACCTGTGGAGTTGGAACGCACCTCCGCCGCCCGCAGCTGGCTCACGGGAAAAGCCCGCAGGGGGCAAGTTTACTCCTCCCGCCCGGAACCCGGCCGCAGGGGGCGGGCCTCGAGGGGAACTCGGCCCGCCGGCCCGCCCCCTCCTCGGCGCGGCGGAAGCTCCGCCCCCAGCCGCGCGCTCGCGCAGGCGGCGCGTGCCCGGCCCCCGCCCTGCGCCCTCGCGCCCTCGCGCCCTCGCGCCCTCGCACCGGGGGCGGGCTCGCTGCGCGTGCCGGGCGGGGAAGCGGCGCGAGCCGGGTGCCTGAGAACGTTCGCCGCGGGGGCGGCTCCGGGGCCTGAGCGGGCGCCGCCACCGCCTCAGCCTTGGAGGCCGGGCCGGAGGAGGCGGAGGAGGCTGCGGCCGCCGGAGACCTTTTCGACGCCCCCAGCTCCAGTCGGGAAGTGAGTACGGCGGGGGGTTGTGGCGGCCGCCGTAGGCTGCGGGAGAGGAGCGCGGTGCAAGAGCCTCGCGCCCGCGAGAAGCGGGAAGGAGCCCGCGTAGCGCCCTCACCTCGGGAGCCTGCGGGGGTGCAGGGCCAGGAGCGGCGGGGACGGCGCGCGGGGAGCCGGGGCCGCTGCACAGCGCGCGCTGTGAGGGGAGACGGCGCCGCGCGCCCGGACCTGGAGGGGCGAACGCGGGGGATGGAGCGGAGCTCCGGGCCGCCGCCGCCGAGCTCTGAGCCCCGGGCCGCGGAGGGTGCTCCGGGGTCCCGAGTGCGCTGTGGCCGCAGGGCGCGGAGCCGGGGTGCGGACGCAGGGCTGATGCTGCCCGTGCCCGGCTCGCAGGGAGGAGGCTCTGCTTAGGTGTTTAAGGGGGCGAAGGAGGCAGGTCCTGGCAGAGGGCAGGTGAGGCAGGCAGGCCCTGGCAGAGGGAAGGGAATTTATTTCACATCACCTCAAAACACTATTTCCCGAGGCACCTATCAGTGAACCTGTGCACCGAGGTCACCCGTTAAAGGAAAGTGTCCTGAGAGGAGGAAGGATGCAGCTAACGAATGCTTGCTGTTAAATTCCTGCGCCAGGCCTTGGGATTAGGGAGACCTTCCAGCAGTCTCAGCAAACGTTTATTGGTTAGGTACCTTGGGTAGAGAACCGTGGTCAGCACTAGGGCCACAAAATTGTGTAAAACACAACCATCATTTGCTATTTAAGTGCTGGCAGTTTGGTTGTAAAGGTATGCGTATGAAGTACAAAGCAACATTGAATTTTGTCTCATTCACTTTAGGTCTCTTTTCCCCAGTATTGGGCAATTGGAGCCATAAAATTGCTTGCTTTGAGGATTAAAGCCGGAGGGTCAAAGAAGCTTGTGGGAGGTACTTGGGAGAGTTTTGAAGGAACTTGTGGGTAACATTTAAAGAGAGAGAAGGGAAACGGAAATTGGAAAGAGAAAAGAAGTTACCTTTCTTCCCAAGTAGAATGAAGCTCCACGACTATTAACTGCAAAATCCTCAGTGACAAGAACAGTGCCTGACCCACAGCAGGCACTAAATACCTACGTATTGCCTGAGTGAATGAACCAAGCAAGGTTTTGCTCTATTTTACACAGAGCACTATTGATTAATCTGGTGTTAGGGATGGCTGAATGGACTTCCCTTGTTCCTCAGGTTGTCTTTTTTTTTTTTTTTTTGCCGTGTGAGGTAACCCAGGTTCTTAGGTCTGGGCATTTAAAGTGATGGCTAGGGTGATGGAGTTGTCATATCTGGTGGTCACGCTGCCACTTTCACATTTTTATTGCATGTTGGCTGCCAGGAGCTTACTCCTTGGGCCGTTGCTTCAAATCATCCCGTTGTGGCCCTTTTCTGTCACTTGAGGAAGAAGAGTACTTTTGTCTAGAGAACATTTTTTCATTTTTATCTTGGTTCTTGGCTCTTAGATCTGTCATAAGAGGATGTATCTCTGCTCTACTGTAAGGCCTGGGATTCTGCCTTTTTTCTGCCTTGGTTGGATTTCTGGGCTCTCGAGCTCCAGGCTGCTGTTTCAGTTGCCTGGGTTGCAGTGCCTGTTGGGTTACTTTGTCTGCCAAATTAAAACTTGACCTTTTATGAGTTCTGTGAGAATTTTTATCGTACATAAGTGGAATTACTTTTGAAGGGGGTTGTGTAGTCAAGGTTGTGTAGTCAAGGTAGTGTTGGCAAGGCTTTTGAGTGTCCAGTATGTGTGAGAGACAAAATTTCTCCTTAGTTAGGAAATCAGATTTAAAACCAATAGAATGCCAAGTTACCACTTGTTTTAAATCTTTAGTATAAATCTCCCAGGACCTACGTTTCCTTGTATAAAAATAAAATATTAATTCAAATTCGGCATTGTGTAGTAAGCCTTGAAGAACTAAGTTAATTTCTCTTTAGTTTTATAACTGTGTACTTAAGAGTGCAACCAGCAGGTGTCCACTAGTTCTTATTTTGGGATGCCTAGGTCCTGTAATTTTGGATGCCTTGTTCTAGGTTTTCTCAGTGGTATTGTATTTTATTTATATATTTAATGTACATTTATTTCGAAATCAACTTTACTGATGTCTGCACAGATGTCCTATGCAGAGCTGGTCTAGTGGGGTTATGTCTGATAAACCCACTGTAAGTCGAAAGTATGGTAAGTTGAAAATGCATTTAATACACCCAATCTACCGAATCATAGCTTAGGCTAGCCTACCTTAAACATGCTCAGAACACTTACATTAGCCTACAGTTGGGCAAAACCATCTAACACAATGCCTATTTTATAATAAAGTGTTGAATGTCTCATGTAATTTATTGAATACCATACTGAAAGTGAAAAACAGAATGGTTGTAAGTGTCTCGGTTGTTTACCCTTGTGGCTGACCAGGAGCTGTGGCTCATTGCCGCTGCCCAGCATCACGGGAGAGAGTATCATACTGCATATTGCTAGCCAGGGAAAGGATCAAAATTCAGATTTGAAGTGCAGTTTCTACTGAATGTGTATTGCTTTTGCACCGTCTAAAGTCAAACCATTGTAAATTGGGGACTGTCTGTACTTCGTAACCACTATCCCAATCAAGATATAGAAATTTACGTCACTGTAGAAACTCCCTCATGGTGGTTTGCAGTAAATACTCTCATCACCTCTCATTTTATTTATTTCTAGTTATACAGGTATCAGGGCTGTGGCATCTAGTGCAGGAAGTATACTGCCCAATTTTAGGGGATGCCATTCACATCGGAGTGCCTGTGAATGGCAGCTCCTGGAGTTGTATTGTGCGGTCGGGGCTGTGTACTGCAGCTCTGCAAATGGCTCATGAACGCACACTCTCCTGTTAAATGCTCAAACAGTACAGACAGCATACAAGGCCCCTTGACCCACTCCCTTCTCCACCGAAACGGCAGTTATCAGTTTGTTGTGATCCTTCCAGACCTTTCTCTATGCATTTTCATCTATATATAGATAATACAGGAAAAAGTAGGATTTCCTCCGATGCCGACATTAATGACATGATACTGTAGACACTGGTCTGCAACTTTTTCCTAACAGAATGTCTGAGATCTTTCCATGATGGAACATAAAGATCTACCTGGTTCTGCTTGACTTCTACACAACACCCTACATAGTATATATTGTACTGTAGTTTATTTAATCCTCTCCTCATTAATGGCCATTAAAGCTGTTTGCCATTTCACCATTGCCGCAGTGAATGAAATGTAGACTTGCTGGGTCAAAGGGGTGTATGCTTTATTTTTATTTTTTTTTTGGTTTTTGTGGTACACGGACCTCTCACTGTCGTGGCCTCTCCCGTTGCGGAGCACAGGCTCCGGACGCACAGGCTCAGCGGCCATGGCTCACGGGCCCAGCCGCTCCGCGGCATGTGGGATCTTCCCGGACCGGGGCACGAACCCGCGGCCCCTCATCGGCAGGCGGATTCTCAACCACTGCGCCACCAGGGAAGCCCCTTGCTTTAAATTAATTGATGGAGGTTTAACCATTTTGCCACTTGTGGATCTGGTTCATTTATTTTTAAAAGCTGAGTAGTGTTCAGTTGTACACTTAAATCACTGTTTATGTATCCTTCGCTAACTGTGGGACAGTTAGGTTACTAATTCATTGCTGGATTTACGTGTTGCCAAAGCATCCTGCCAGTCTGAGGCTTGCCTTTTCCTTTTGTTAACAATGTCTTTAGTTGTATACAAGTTTTACATTTTAATGTTATATTTATGGAAAATTTTACACTAAATTAACAAAATTTGTTTCTGTGTCTGGTTTAAGTAAATTTTCTCTACCCCAGGGTATGAATTCTATATATCTGTATTTTCTTTTAAAATTAAAAAAGAAGTTTTGCTTTCTGTGTGGAATTTCTATATGGTGTAATGAAGTGATATATATATATTTTTCAATTTGGAAAACCAGTTTTTCAGCACTTTTCCTCATTTTTTTATTGTGGCAAATATACACAACATAAAATTTACTATTTTAACCATTTTTAATTGTACAATTCAGTGGCATTAAGTACATTTACATTGTTGTATAAACATCACTATCCATTTCCAGAACATTTTTATCTTTCTCAACTGAAACTCTGTATCCATTAAACACTGATTCCCCATTCTTTTCTCCCTCCAGCCCTTGGCAACCACCATTCTGCTTTCTGTGAAGTTGACTACTCTCGGCACCTCCTATAAGTGGAATCATACAGTATTTGTCCTTTTGTGTCTGGCTTATTTCATTTAGCATAATGTCTTCAGAGTTCATCTGTATTGTAACATGTGTCAGGATTTCCTTTTTTTTTTTTTTTTTTTTTTTGACCCCGCCTCGAGGCTTGTGGAATCTTAGTTCCCTGACTAGGGATTGAACCCAGGCACTCGGCATTGAAAATGCCAAGTCCTAACCACCGGACCTCCAGGGAATTCCCAGGATTTCCTTATTTTTTAAGGCTGAATGCTATTCTGTTGTATGCATACATTATGTTTGCTTATTCATTCATCCATCAATGGACACTTGGGTTGCTTCTTTCTTTTGGCTATTGTGAATAATGCCGCTATGAACATGGGTGTGCAAATATCTGTTCAAATCCCCGCTTTCAATTCTTTTGTGTATATACCGAGAAGTGGAACTGTCCATGATATTTAAAAAATTATGTACATAACTGAATATGACCAAAATGGGTGGATAGTACAGAGAGTTCCTATAAACCCCCTCTTCTTCAGGGGCACTTTCCCATTATTAACATCTTGCATTAGTGTGGTACATTTGTTACAACTGATGAATATGTATTGATACATTATTATTAACTTAAGTTCATGGTTTATATTAGGCTTCTGCTCTTTGTGTTGTACAGTTCTATGGGTTTTGACAAATGCAAAATGTTATCACATGACATTTCATGTAATGTCATTGCAGTATCATGCAGAATAATTTCATTGCTCTAAAATCCCCTGTATTCCACCCATTCATTCCCCCCTCCCTCCTACTGAGCTCCTGATAACAACTGATCATTTTACTGTGTCTATAGTTTTTGGTTTTTAAAAATAAATTTATTTATTTTATTTTTGGCTGCGTTGGGTCTTTGTTGCTGCGTGCGGGCTTTTCTCTAGTTGCAGCAAGCGGGGGCTACACTTGGTTGTGGTGCGCGGGCTTCTCATTGTGGTGGCTTCTCTTGTTGCGGAGCATGGTCTCTGGGTGCGTGGGCTTCAGTAGTTGTGGCAGGTGGGCTCAGTAGTTGTGGCTCGCGGGCTCTAGAGCACTGGCTCCAGTAGTTGTGGCGCATGGTCTTAGTTGCTCCGTGGCATGTGGGATCTTCCCGGACCAGGGCTCAAACCTGTGTCCCCTGCATTGGCAGTTGGTTCTTAACTACTGTGCCACCAGGGAAGCCTTGTGTCTATAGTTTTTCCTTTTCCAGAATGTCATATGGTTTGGATCATGCAGTATTCTAGGCTTTCAGACTGTTCTCTTTCACTTAGCATTATGCCTTTATGTTTCCTCTGTGTCTTTTCTTGGCTTGATAGCTCATTTCTTTTTATTGCTGAATAATATTTCATTGTATGAAAGTACCACAGTTTGTTTATCCATTCATCTATTGAAGGACATCTTGGTTACTTCTAGTTTTTGGCAGTTGTGAGTAAGCTTCTGTAAATATTCATGTGCAGGTTTTTGTGTGGACATATGTTTTCAGCTTTCTTGGGTAAATACCTAGGAGCGTGATTGCTGGATCGTATGGTAAAGGTATCTTTAGCTTTGTAAGAAACCGCCTGTCCAATTTTGCATTCCCAATAATTTTAAAATTGTATATCCTGGCACCCTAAATGTAATTAAAAAAAAAATCTTTGTCAGACTGTTCTGTAAAATTAAACCGCATCTGGCATGAATTTATATTCTAATTGTTGCTTTTGTTGGCTGTCTTTCTTAGCATTATACTTCTTTATATGTTTTGAAGTTTTGATTTACAGACTCATTTGAGGGTGAGTACTTTTGCTTTTGTTTCTCTTATTTCTGTGCTTACCCTTCTCTGTGTAGTGATATTTCAGGTGCTTCCACTGATTGACTGGACTCTAGTCAAGAAATCAGATATGATAATGGTCAGGGTCCTGCTCTTTGAGGTAATTGGGCCTATTTTAGATCCACTCACAGAATGTGTGAATGTCTTGGTTCATTTCCTGGTCATGAGGCAGTGTTTTTATCTTCTCACTTTTCAGAGCCCAGAGCACCACATAAACCGTAGTTCTAGGCAGAGACTGACCGGTACTTTTTCACTTCCTTTCAGCTCTAGCCTCATCCTTGGCTTTAAGCAGTGAATCTGGCTCAGATGTCTCCTGTTTCTCTACCTCCTTCACTCTGTGTCACTGTTGCCCTGAAGGAAGTATACACCTGCTTCTAGACTCAGAGTCCAGCAAGCCTGTAGCTTCAGTCCTGCTCACAATTTTGTGTATCTGTTCTGTTTCTGATCCAAGTGGAGGGTTGTCTTGTTTTTGAGCCTTTTTAGTAACTTAAAATAGATATTTAAGCATATCTATTACTGTGTATTTGGAGCAGAGGGGATGCATCCAAGTGTTTACTTACTGGGCTGCTTTGACTAGAAGACTTAATTGACCAGGCTTCTTTCTAAACTTGATACCACTTATCTTGTTTTCTGTGTTATTGCAATGCCTAGACCCTCCAGTGCAAAAGTTGAATAGCAGTGATGATAATGGGCGTTTTAGTCTTTTTCCTGAATGGGAATGCTTCCAGTGTTTCACTGTTAGATATGATACTTACTAAAGGTTTCTGGTAGGTGTCTTTTGTCAATTTAAGGAAGTTTCCTTCTATTCTTGGTTTATATTTTTACTGGGTGTTGAATTTTATTGCTTTTTGGCATTTGTTGAAATTATCATTGATTTCTCTTTATTTTTTTTTTTGTGTGGTACGCGGGCCTCTCACTGTTGTGGCGTCTCCCGTTGCGGAGCACAGGCTCCGGACGCGCAGGCTCAGCGGCCATGGCTCACGGGCCCAGCCGCTCCACGGCATGTGGGATCTTCCCGGACCGGGGCACGAACCCTTGTCCCCTGCATTGGCAAGCGGATTCTCAACCACTGCGCCACCAGGGAAGCCCTGATTTCTCTTTAATATGTTAAGAGTAGGACAGACCTTCCTGAGTTGTAGATAACTGAGAGAAACAGATATATTGTATTTGATTTACTTGTTAATACATTTTTAACAACCAAAAAATGAACTTTTAAAGAAAACACATTTTGATCTTGAATTTTTGTATATTAACAATATTATATATAAGCTGTATAATATTATATATATGCTATATATTATGGCATTTCAGCAATAATCAGATTTGGACCAAATATTTCTGTAACTAAGCCTTACTATAATCAAATAGTGTACAGTAAAAAAAATTTTGGGGGGGCGGGAGTAACTTTAGGGACTCTATAAGGACTTTTTCAGTCCCTAACCATTCAGGCTTCTTCTTGGCTTCTTTTTCTAGACTCTTTACTCCCTCCTTTTAATTTTTATCTCTGCTTGCTCTGTCTCCTCTTGCCAGAGAGAGACTTTCTTCTGCAAGTAATAACAACTGTTATTTACTGTGAGGCTACTGTATTCAAGAGATTTTCATAGATAATGGCTACATTGTAATCTTTACCACTGTGGAAGCTAGGTATGGTATCTCCAGTGTTTGGGTGAGGAAATTGAGCTCAGAGAAGTTAAAACTTGTTTAGGGCCACACCAGCTAATCAGTGACAGGAGTGATATTTGAACCAGGTCTAACTTCAAAGCCCATATTCTTTCTACATGCTCTCTCTAAACAAGACTTTTATGTTCCAAGTTCAACTTGGGTTTTGTTTTTTTGGCTTACCCACATGATTCCTGAGCGTGGTGATATGACCACTTTGTGTCTCCACAATATGATTTGCGTGAAAATTTTCCTTTAGTCAGGTACTTCATTGTTTTTTACTGGTGTGACATTTTACATGTTCTTGAGCAGTTTCTTAAAATGACTAAACCTGGGCTTCCCTGGTGGCGCAGTGGTTGAGAATCCGCCTGTCTATGCAGGGGACACGGGTTCGTGCCCCGGTCTGGGAAGATCCCACGTGCCGCGGAGCGGCTGGGCCCGTGAGCCATGGCCGCTGAGCCTGCGCGTCCGGAGCCTGTGCTCCGCAACGGGAGAGGCCACAACAGTGAGAGGCCTGTGTACCACAAAAAAAAAAAAAAAAAAAAGACTAAACCTTTTTTAACTGCACACAAAAAAATAGATTAAATAGTGTCATGGTTAAGCATGTGGGCTCCAGAGTAAACTATGTTTCTTGGACCTTGAGTTTATTTTCCTTTAACTTTTTAAATATTGTGAAATATTGGCCCTCAAAAAGGTATAGAGAATAAAAATTGTGAATACCTGTGTACACACCACTTAACTTAAAGACACTAGGCTCCTTTTAAAGTTGAACCCCTACTGCTTCCCAGTTGTATTCTCCTCCCCTTCTGAGGGAAACGCTATTCTGCATTTGATGCTTTTCATTCTTATACATATTTTCATACTTTTATTACATATGTAAGTAGCCCTAAAATGTATATTGTTTTGCATTTAAAAAAACCCTTTATATTAACAGTATTAATTATATCTTTTTATAACTTTATTTTTTTTCTCTCAGTATTGTGAGACTCATCCATATGGATATATATGTAGCTCTAGTGCATTTATTTTCTTCACTGAATAGGATTCTGTTATTGGGCTATATCACAGTTCTGTGTTTTCCTGTGGATTGGCAATTAGTGTGTTCTGATTTTATTTGTTACTACGAATAATGCTGCTATGAGTATTCTTGTCACGTCTCTTTGTGTACACATGCATGTCTTTTAGAGTGTGTACTAGGAGTAAACTACTGGTATGTGTGCCATGCACATCTTCAACTTCCGTGTGTATTGCTAAATTCCACTCTGAAGTAGTTTTCCAATTAACATTCACACCAGTGATGTGTGGCTTCTGTTCCTTCCTTGCCTTGTCACCCGTTGGTGTTTTAGGCTTTATAATTTTTGCAAATCTGCTGGATGTACCATGCAATCTTATTTTTATATTAATCTTACATGTTTTTCTGATTACTAATGAGTTTGAACATTGCTCCATGTTTTTATTGGCTCTTAAGTTTTCCTTTTCTGTGATTTGCTGTTTTTCATCATTTACCTGTTCTGTTGTGTTGTCTTTTTCAGATTGATTTATAATTTTAAAATACATTTTGGGCACTAATATTTCACACAGATGGCTTCAAATTTCTTTTTCCAGTTTGTGGCTTCTCTTTTAAAACTTAAAAAAAAAAATAGGATCCTTTGGTGCACTTAAGTTTTGGATTTGTGGTTTTAATTTATTGTTTATTAAATCTTACCTACAGACCACAGGCAGAAAAATTATCCTAGTGTCTTCACATATAGAAAGGTGGTATAATGGACCAGGAGTTAGGGGTTCTGGGTTTCTATTTCCATGCCTTTATTGTGAAGTACAACTATAGTCTGAGACTAGACATTTTATTTATTTGGATGTGCAAAATATGAGACCTGGGAATTTCTAAGCCCTTACATTTCTGATTCTCCATTGCTTTGCCTGTGGTTTTTGTAGCTCATAATGAATCATTACTACCAACATGTTAACTGAAATTAAAGATATGAGAACTTAGAAATGAAATTTTGTTAACATCCAGGATTTTGGTATGAAGGCTGCATGCTGTGTATGTGATCAAAAACAAATAATTTGATTTAGGTTGGAATACATTTAATTGGTCTTATTTTTTTCACTAATTCCTAAGTCATTTGAAAAAGTAATTCTTATATATCTTTTTTTTTTTTTTTTTTTTTTTTGCGGTACGCGGGCCTCTCACTGCCGTGGCCTCTCCTGTTGCGGAGCATAGGCTCCGGACGTGCAGGCCCAGCGGCCACGGCCCACGGGCCCAACCGCTCCGCGGCATGCGGGATCCTCCCGGACGGGGGCACGAACCCGCGTCCCCCGCATCAGCAGGCGGACTCCCAACCACTGCGCCACCAGGGAAGCCCCTTATATATCTTTTTTAAAAACCCTTTAGGGTTTTTTTTTTTTAACTGTAACTATAGAAATTGCTAACAAGGATACTTTTTTCCTGAAATATGACTATGAAAACTAAAGCTTTGTTTCATTTCAAGAATGCACGCTTTTCTTTATTGTTCATGCTTTTATAAATTTATTTTATTTATTTATTATTTTTGGCTGCATTGGGTCTTTGTTGCTGTGTGTGGGATTTCCCTAGTTGCGGTGAGTGGGGGCTACTCTTCGTTGTGGTGTGCGGGCTTCTCTTGTTGAGGAGCACGGGCTCTAGGCGCGTGGGCTTCAGTAGTTGTGACACACGGGTTCAGTAGTTGTGGCTCGTGGGCTCTAGAGCGCAGCCTCAGTAGTTGTGGCACATGGGCTTAGTTGCTCTGCGGCGTGTGGGATCTTCCTGGACCAGGTTTCGAACCCATGTCCCCTACATTGGCAGGCAGATTCTTAACCACAGAGCCACCAGGGAAGCCCAGTTCATATGGTTTTAATATTTGCTTATTAAGTAAGTAGTTTAGTATCTTTGCTTACAACTAAAATTTCCTCTTTATGAACTAAGCAGCCCATGGCAAGTTTAAGGAAAACTATGAGGTTTTTCTTTAGCAGACTAGAGGTGTCTGTTTCTCCTTTTTGTGCCTTACTTTCCCCCAGTTTCCTTCCTTCTTTCCTTCCTTCCTTCCTTCCTTTTTTCTTTTGGCTGAAGCATGTGACTTGCAGGATCTCAGTTCCCTGATCAGCGATTGAACCCGGGCCATGGCAGTGAAAGTGCTGAGTCCTAACCACTAGACCACCAGGGAACTCCCCCACCCCAATTTTCTTATATTCAATTTTCTGATTCCTTGGGCACACTGCATTTCTAGCTCTTTTACCGCCTTTCAATTTTGTTAAAACCCTTTCTCTATTCCAGATTTTTTTTTTTTTTTTTTGGCTGTGTTGGGTCTTTGTTGCTGCGCGCGGGCTTTCTCTAGTTGTGGTGAGTGGGGGCTACTCTTCGTTGCGGTGGGCGGGCTTCTCGTTGTGGTGGCTTCTCTTGTTGCGGAGCACAGGCTCTAGGCGCGTGGGCGGCTTCAGTAGTTGTGGCACACGGTCTCAGTATTTTTGGCTCATGGGCACTGGAGCACAGGCTCAACAGTTGTGGTGCACGGCCTTAGTTGCTCCGTGGCATGTGGGATCTTCCCGGACCAGGGCTTGAACCCGTGTCCCCTGCATTGGCAGGCAGATTCTTAACCACTGTGCCACCAGGGAAGTCCCTCCATTCCAGATTTAAACTGTTGTAAATGATTGATAAAAAAGTATTTTCTCTTCTTCCAGCCCTATATTTTTATACTTTTAAATAAATCAGAAAAACTGTAAATTAAGAAAAAAGAGTCTTGCCAATAGAATTCTAGTCTAGGCATCATTCAAGAGGGTAGTTACATAATAATATCAATAATAATAGTGATAATGGCAGCTAACATTTATTAGGCTCTTATTTTGTGCCAGGCATGGTGTTAAATGCTTTACATAATTTATTTAACAGTTACCACAGGGGATTCCTGGTTAGGACTCTGCACTTCCACTGCAGGGGGCCTGGGTTTGATCCCTGGTTGGGGAACTAAGATCCCGCAAGCTGCCAGTCGTGGCCAACAAATCAAAAACACCAGTTACCACAGCCCTGGGAGGTTATATTTGCTATTCAGAGCTCTGTGTAGAAATGGAGTGCAGTCACTGAATATTTTTTATTGGAACCTAGGGAACTTTTTCAGATTTGTAAAATCAAACAAACCAACCAAAAAAACCAATCTCTAGGGCTTTACCAACGTTTACTTTCCCTGGCTTTTTTTTTAATCTGAAAGAAGAGAAAAGAAAAGAAGTATTAGGGGAAGGATAGTTGAGAATTTTTCTGAAATAAGCAAGGAAGTTAGTTCTCCTTTAGGGAAGTTTGATTAGTTCCAGTTAAGAGCTTGTTAGTGATAAGCACAGTGATCTCTGACTTCTTAATTTAAGGAGCATCCAGAAAAAAACTGACAGGAGTTTTGCTGGCAGAAAATGAACTTACACAAGAAGTTTTGATACCTAGATGCTTTGAAGTAACTGAGAGCTGGAAGTTAAGACATTAACAAAAAGATTCAAGGAAAGTGAGGGATACTTAACACTTAGGTGTAGTATAGAGACTTTCTGGAAACATTTCTAGAGCCTGCTTTCTTTCCTTTAGTCTTTACTGTGGGATTTACTTAACTTCTGCCTGCAGACTTAGCCTAGGCCTGGAACACATTGCTTCCCTGACAGGGCTAATGAGGGGGCCCAGACGCTTTGCTGCACTAGCCTCCTGACCCTGTTTAACTGTGACCTAAGGTCTGCGCAGCACCAGGGCTTGGGGACCTGTATTCTTTGCTCAGTCCTGGAGTCGTCGTGTTTGCCCTGGAGGGGGTGATGTGGCACAGTGGAAAGAGAATAGGCTTTATTGTCACATTGGTTGCTTACTCCACGAATTACTAGCTTTGGAATGTTAGGCCAAGTTAACCACTTAGGCTCTAAATTTCCTCATCTGATTCTGTCATTCACATTCCTTATTTGCTCCTCAAGCCTAGCTCAGTCTCATCTTTTCATTCTAGTTTTTTTTTAAGAGTAATGGTGTCCAAAGTGGGAGGCGTGCAAAATGATCTTCTAGGCAGGGTATAACAAGAAAAAAAGGGCAATTAACTTGACTAATATTTACATCATAGTTGGACACTTTACTCCATCTGTATGTCTGATGATATACATCAGGTATGGAAAGTGAGGTAACCTGAAGGGAGGATCCTGGGCACACCACAACCTGGAGGGGCCGACCGTGTGAGCCTCCTGATTTGTTCGCTTACATTCTATTTGGACATATTACAGTTAACCTCTGCCTGGTTTAGGGGTCTTTCAGATTATATTATCTGATTTGCCTGACATGAAGCTTGCTGAATGAATAGACAAAGGGCTTAAAAAGATTCCTGCAAAGAATCTGCGGATTGAAGATTCAACTGAGGACTGAAGTGCTAATTCAAGGACACTTGAACAGCAGGAAACAAGCGGAGCTGGTACTTCTATTTATATTATGAGCTTGTTTTCAGTCAGTTGCAAAGTACAAAACAATAATGGTCTAAGCAGATTGAAAAGGAATCACTAAAAAAAAAAAACAAATAAACCCTTAACGTTGTTAAAAATACTATATGATGAATGGGTTTATATAGACCATTGAGTATATTGTGCCTTAAGGTATTTGCTTAATGAGAGTATGAGGCTAATATGGTCAGTTGAGATATTTTAAAACGAAGCATTCCGAACATGAAGACAAACTTACTGAGCTTTTTTCAGTGATGATTATAGTTGTGTGCTAATTAATATCTTTTTTTTTTTTGACTGTGTTGGGTCTTGGTTGTGGCATGCGGGCTCTTCGTTGTGGCGTGCGGATTTCTCTCAAGTTATGGCTCAAGGGTTTCTCTCTAGTTGTGGCACGCAGCCTCCAGAGTGTGTGGGCTCTGTAGTTTGTGGCACTTGGGCTCTAGTTGAGGCGCGCGGGCTTAGTTTCCCCACGGCATGTGGGATCTTAGTTCCCCGACCAGGGATCAAACCCACACCCCCTGCATTGGAAGGTGGATTCTTTACCACTGGACTACCAGAGAGGTCCCTGATTAATGTCTTAAAATTTTATTAACTTCATGATATATTTTAGGAAGTTTCTTAGGAGATTTCTTACCTCAGGAGTAAAAGACAAAAAGCCATAAACTTTTCTTCTTCCTGTTTTAGTAAAACTGGCTGAAATAATACATAGACAAAAATAACAATTTTAGTTTGGTGACAAACTAAAAATCCATCCTTTGTTAGCAAATACTGTCGGGATACTCGTAGAAGACATTGCTGAGGCTTTGAAATAATAAATATTATACCAAATTATGGAGTTTGTGAGCATTTCTGTATATTTCGATAAAAGTTCAGAGGTTATGGTTTTTGGTGTAGTCCATTTTAATAATAAAATGTATGGAGACCTGCCTCTTTAACCCTCCGGACCACTAAAGGAAAGGTTTACCAGAGAATATACTCTAATGACTTAAAATTTTATTATGAAATAGTGCATATAAAGCATAAAGAATAATACAGTGTACCCAGAACCCAGCCTAATAAATAAATCATAGCTAATAGAGTTGGTATTCCTCTGCAGTCACATTATTCTACTTCCATCTCCAGAGGAATTTGCTTTTCTGAATTTGGTGATGCATGTTTTATGTGCACTTCTAAAGAATTTGTATTTTGTCATTATTGGGTGGGTTGTTCCACAAATGTCAATTAGATCTAGTTGGCTGATGGTGAAGTTGAGTCCTTCCATATTCATCTTGACTTTCTACGTGTATTGATTGTAGAAGAGTGTTGAAGTCTCCAAGTATAAGGGATTTGTCTCTTTCTCCTTTCAGTTCTATCAATTTTTGCTCATTTTAAAGCACTGTGGTTAGGTACAGAGACATTTAAGATTATGTCTTACTAAAGAATTCTGTATGTTACAGGCCCAACAATACAATTTTATAGATATTGTTTTATCTATATTGTATTAAAAAGCAATTGTTTAAGTTAGTTAAGAGAATAAAGAGAAGAGATATGTAATTGTACTGTCTTTAAAAAAATAAACTTTACTTTTTTAGAACAATTTTAGATTTACTGAAAAATTGAACAATAATAGTTTCTGTGTGTATCCTACACCCTGTTCCCTCTGTTATTAGCATCTTACATTAGTATGGTTCATTTTTTGCAGTTAATGAACCAGTGATGATACATTATTATTATTATTTTTATTTTTAAAATAAATTTATTTATTTATTTATTTTTGGCTGCGTTGGGTCTTCGTTTCTGTGCGAGGGCTTTCTCCAGCTGCGGCGAGCGGGGGCCACTCTTCATCGCGGTGCGCGGGCCTCTCACTATCGCGGCCTCTCTTGTTGCGGAGCACAGGCTCCAGACGCGCAGGCTCAGTAGTTGTGGCTCACGGTCTTAGTTGCTCCGCGGCATGTGGGATCTTCCCAGACCAGGGCTCGAACCCGTGTCCCCAGCATTGGCAGGCAGATTCCCAACCACTGCACCACCAGGGAAGCCCATGATACATTATTATTAACTAAAATCCATACTTTCTTCAGATTTCCTTAGTGTTTACCTAATGGCCTTTTTCTGTTCCAGAATCCCATCTAGGATACCACATTACATTTAGTTGTCCTCTCCTTTGACTTCTCTTGGGGTTTGTCAGTTTCTTGGCTTTTTCTGATGAAGTTTTTGATGAAACTTGACACTTTTGAGGAGTATTGGTCAGGTATTTTGTAAATTTCCCCTCGATTGAGATTTGCCTGATGTTTTCCTCATGATTAGACTGGGTTTATGGGTTTTGGGGAGGAAGACCACAGAGGTAAAATGCCATTTTCATCACATCGTGTCAAGGATCCATACTGTCAACATAATTTATCACTGTTGATGTTGTACTTGATCACCTGGCTGAGGTAGTGTTTATCAGGTTTCTCCACTGTCAAGTTATTTCCCCCTCCCCCTTAACCTCTTTGGAAGGAAGTCACTGTGTGCAGCTCACACTTAAGGAGGGAGGAGTTACGTTCCACCTTCTTCAGGGCAGAGTCTCCATGTAAATTATTTAGAATTTTTCTGTACAGGATATTTGTTGATTCTTCATTCTCGTTTGTATCAGTATTAACTTAAGGATATTTAGTATTATATTTTGTTGCTGAAATTTTTCCAACTTTGGCCATTGGGAGCTCTTTCAGTTAGCCTCTGTGTCCCTTTGATATACCCCTATCATATGTTTTTTTTACTCCCAGGACTTTTTTTTTTCAACTTTACTTTTATTTAAAATGAGGCCATATTTTCCTCTTATAAAAAGAGAGTTCAGGGCTTCCCTGGTGGGGCAGTGGTTGAGAATCCGCCTGCCGATGCAGGAGACACGGGTTTGTGCCCCGGTCCGCGAAGATCCCACATGCTGCGGAGTGGCTGGGCCCATGAGCCATGGCCTCTGAGCCTGTGCGTCCAGACCCTGTGCTCCGCAGCGGGAGAGGCCACAACAGTGAGAGGCCCGAGTACCACAAAAAAAAAAAAAACAAACGAGTTCAACTAGAACTGTCAATTTTCTCATCTGTAAAACAAGAGCACTGAATCAGCTGACTATATTCATTCAGAACTCAATTTCTTTATCTTATGATCACTAAGGTTCTCCCTAAATCTAATATACTAAGGTTCTAAGGAAAGGAAAATATATTACTAATGACATGTTTTCATTTTTATTTCTTAGAGTTCAAATGTCCACCATATACCTTGGTCTAAGCTTAAGGAACCATTCAAGGGGATACAGTGCAGATGGGAGGGGAAAACAGAAGCCTCACACAAGCTGTGCCATGTTGCAATCAGGCTTCTGTTTGAAAGATAATCTTCTCTATAGCTTTAAAGTGATAACTTTGTACCACCAATGCTTCTTGTTTCAAACGGATTTTCTCTGGCTCTTCCTGAACACTTTCTGAGGAATCATCAACCTCTTCCATTTCTGAGGAGGAAGGACTCTCTACTGTCACAGTCACAGGAAATTCTGATGGACCTTCGTTAACATAGTTAAGTCTCTCTTTCTCAGAACTAGCCCATTTATCTCCACGTTCCTTAGTGCACCCGACACACTTACACAGCATTTATGAGCTTTACACAACTGGAAGGTCACATCTTTATTTCTTATTGCGGGAACACGACTTCTGTAAAGTTTATTTCTGTCACAACCTGTCTCTACAAGCCGTGGCTGGAAGAAGCTCTGGATACAGATCGGGGACAGAGGGTGCTCAGGAGCGGCGCCCAGTGCACCCCGCGAGGCGGTCGGCGTTAAGTTCATCAGGCCCTCCCGCAGGGAAGCGCGCATGGCGGGCACAGGCACCAAGTCCTGCAGCGCACACAGGCCCTCAGAGCGCGAGAAGAGGTCGGCCGCGCTGTCCCAGCGCAGCTTCACCGAGTGATCATGGCCCGAGCGCGGCCTCGGGGACACAGGCTGCGGACACGATGCCCACACCCGCCTGGGGGCCCCGGCTCGCCTCCTGGCCCCTCGGGCGCCCACCACCTGGCGGCTAAGGCCCCGCAGCGTGTGTAGGACCGGCGTCGCAGCCAGAAGACATAGGGCCACGGGCCCCAGCTAGGCCAGCCCCTCCATGCCGCGCTCTGGAGCCCCCGCGTGGCCTGGTGTTGGCGCCGACATCAACCCCTCCCAGGACTTCTTCTTTTTTTTTTTTTTTTTTTTTAAACATTTATTTATTTATTTAGGCGGGATCTTCGTTGCCGCTTGTGGACTTAGTTGCAGCATGCGGACTCTTAGTTGCCACATGCACGTGAGATCTAGTTCCCCAACCAGGGATCGAACCCAGGCCCCCTGCAATGGGAGCGTGGAGTCTTACCCACTGGACCACCAGGGAAGTCCCTCCCAGGACTTCTTTACCTTCTATACTACAAGATGCTCCAGGCTCATTTGTATATATTTCTTGCCTCAGGCATTTCTCCAAGGAGCCCTAGTTCCTTTTATTGAAGAACGGTATTATAAACAAAAATTTGGTCACTAAATGTGCTGATTGCTTTTGGATACTTTTGTTTCTAGGCCCTCTCAGTTGACAGTGCAAGGACATGTGTATGTATATACTAATGCATGTACACATACCTACAAATGTTTTTATATGTAACTATCCATATATCTATATTGAGTTAACCATGATGTATACTGATGTCTCCAATTGTAATCCATTCCATTACCACCTGGATCATTCTAGCTTCTCACCTTGCTTATCTGTAACCTCACACTTCACCATCTGCCATCTGTTTACTTAATTGTTCAGTTATGCATACATGCATAGCAGTATTAGAATTCTTAACCCATAACCTGTGGGAAACCAGAGAACAGTACTTATATATATTTTATTTTGCCTTTAGTTTTAACAGACTCTGTTCACTTCCAGAGTTACTTAGGTTACTATACTTTCCCCCCACCCTGTTCAGTGAGGTTGTTTCATATATTTGTAATACAGTTAGATTGTTTTGTTATATTCTCCATTTCATTCTGGGGTTCTCTGACCTCCTAAAGGATTAAAAAAAATTTTTTTTACATACATTAAGGTTCACTCTGTATTGTAATTTTCTTTTGGTTTTCACAAATGTGTAGTGTTAAGTGTTCACCATTACAGTATCATACGGAAGTTTTATCACCCTAAAAATTCCCCTGTGCTTCACCTATTTATTCCTCTTCCCTTCCCAAATCTCTGGCAACCACTGATCATTTTACCATTTGTATTGTTTTGTTTTTTCTAGAAGGTCATAAAATTGGAATCATATAGTATGTAGCCTTTTCAGACTGGCTTTTTTCACTTAGCAATACTTATTTAAGCTTCAAGATTTTTCATGGCTTGATAGCTTATTTATTATTGCTGAACAATATTCCACTTATGAAAGTAGTAGTTTGTTTATCTATTCACCTATTGAAGGGCATCTTGGTTGCTTTCAGTATTTGGCAGCTGTGAATAAAGCTGATATAAACATTTGGGTGCACGTTTTGTGTGAATATACATTTTCCACTCAGTTGGTTAAATACCTAGTGCAATTACTGAATTGTATGGTAGGACAATGATTAGTTTTGTAAGAGACTGCAAAACCGTTTTCCAACCAGGCTGTCTGTGCATTCCCACTAGCAATGGATGAGAGTTCCTGTTGCTCTACATTCTTGTCATCATTTGCTATTGACAGTTTTTCAGATTTTAGCTGTTCTAATAGGTGTATAGTGTTATCTCATTGTTTTACTTTGTAAATTCCTAATGACAAATGCAGTTGAACCTCTTTTCATATGCTTACCATCCATATAATTTCTTTGGTAAGGTATCTGTTCAGATCTTTTGATCATTAAATTTATTTATATATATATATTTTTGGCTGCATTGGATCTTCGTTGCGGTGCACGGGCTTCTCATTGCGGTGGCTTCTCTTGTTGAGGAGCATGGGCTCTAGGTGCGTGGGCTTCAGTAGCTGTGGCACTCGGGCTGAGTAGTTGTGGCTCGCGGGCTCTAGAGCACAGTCTCAATAGTTGTGGCGCACTGGCTTAGTTGCTCCGCGGCATGTGGGATCTTCCTGCGCCAGGGCTCAAACCCGTGTCCCCTGCATTGGCAGGCGGATTCTCAACCACTGCACCACCAGGGAAGCCCTGATCGTTTTAAAATTGGGCTGTTTTCTTATTGTTGAGTTTTAAGAGTTCTTTTCATAATTTGAATACAAGTTCTTCATCACATATGTGTTTTGAAAATATTTCTTTCACTCTGGGGCTTGTCTTTTCATTCTGTTAATAGTATCTTTTTCAGAGCAGTTAATTTTGATAAGATGCAGCTTATCAATGTTTCCTTTCATGGATTGTGCATTTTTTTCAGTTTGACCTTGGGTTTAGGTCATTAAATAATCTTTTCTAGGAACCTAACAGTTTTCGCTCCTTTCAGATGGAAGAAACTTTGCTTACATTCTCATAGCTAGGACTCTGGTCTTCTTTCATTTTGTAGACTAAAGCTGTACTCTGGTTCTTCTTCGTTTTTTAAATTTTACTTTAAAGATGTTTATCGTTGCATTGTTTGCAGTAGTAGATAGTTGGAAATAATTGTCAACAGTCAAGGCTTGGATGAATGATTGTGATAAAATTCTATCCTGTCTTTCAAAATTGTGGTTTTGAAGAGTATTCAGTGACATGGAAAGGTGTTTAAATATATTGTTAAAGTTTTCCCCCAGCTTTTTTGAGCTATAATGACAAATAAAATTGTATATGTTTACAGTATACAACATAATTTGATTAATGTATACATTGTGCAGTGATTACTGCAATTAAGTTAATTAGCTCTTTCTTTTTTGTGTGTGGTGGTGGTGGTGGTTTAAGATCTACTCTCTTAGCAGATTTCAAATAAAGAGTATTATCAACTATAGTCACCATGCTGTGCATTTGATCCCCAGGATTTATTCATCTTGTAACTGAAAGTTTGTATGCTTTGTATTTCCCCGTTTCTCCCACCCTCCAGCCCCTGGCAGCTACCAATCTACTCTGCTTCTATGATGAGTTTGACTTTTTTTGGTATTATTAGATTCCACATATGAGTGAGATTATATAGTATTTGTCTTTTCTCTGTCTGGCTTATTTCACTTTGTGTTCTGATTCTTTTTAATTGGGTGGAATGAAGCCCTAAGTAGGGTGATCAGGATCCTGTGAAGATCAAACACATTTGAATAAATGTACCTAGTAGATTTCACAGGATGAACCACTGGAAGAAAGGGTTGCAGAGTCCTGAGATCAGGGAGTCAGAGAATTTTAATCGTCAATTCATGTGGACAAAGATTTTTGGCAGTTGAAATGGGAAAAAAGGGTGGATGAGAGAGTGATTATGAGGAAGGAAATGGCAGTGTTTGAAATCAGAGTTAGAATGTGAAGTGAATGATAAGGTGTTGGCTACTTCTAGATTATGAGGCTCAGAAAAGGCAAAGTGCCAGGAGTCCAAGTGAAGGAAGAAGAGAGATGTGTTTACATTCATGTAACTGTTGATCTTTAAAGTTATATCAGGAAGACAAGGACATGTAATCAGGTGTGGTAGTAGGGTTAGATCTTTGTTGAGTGTGGACTGTTAAAATCATAATTACAAAGATGGAGGTATTAGTATCCACAGAGCACTGGGATGGAGTCATGCTAAGGCCTAGGGAAATCATTTATAGTAATCTTAATTTATGTGTACCCCATTCATTTGGATTTTATGAAATCTGAACTATAAGCTTGGTTGAAATGAAAAGACTTAGTATTTTAGTTTGAGTTCTATCAGAAGCTAACTCTTAGACAGGATTTACGTGCAAGTATTTTGTATTTTGTTGTTGTTGTTTGTTTTTTTTGTGTGTGTGTGTGGTATGTGGGCCTCTCACTGTTGTGGCCTCTCGCGTTGCAGAGCACAGGCTCTGGACGCACAGGCTCAGTGGCCATGGCTCGTGGGCCCAGCCGCTCCATGGCATGTGGGATCTTCCCGGACCGGGACACGAATCCGTGTCCCCTGCATCGGCAGGCGGACTCTCAACCACTGCGCCACCAGGGAAGCCCAAGTATTTCGTTTTGGAGGTTATCCCTGCAAATATCAGCAGGGGACCGGGAGGTGAGATAGGGAAGGGAAGTTAGCAGATAAAGGTTTTTTTTATCAAGCAAGTTACCACTGTGGGTGACAGAAGCTTATTCCCACTGGGGAACTCTAGGAGCCTATGTAAAACATGTCCTCAGATTTATACCCTTTTAGGGGGCAAGGTAGGTAGAGTATATACCAACTAAATCAATCATCTGTTAAGACTGTTTCTAGGGTGGGAGAGGGTGACGCAAGAGGGAAGAGATATGGGAACATATGTATATGTATAACTGATTCACTTTGATGTAAAGGAGAAACTAACACACTATTGTAAAACAGTTATACTCCAATAAAGATGTTAAAAAAAAAAAAAGACTGTTTCTAGGGAGTGGTAAATTTATAGCATTTCAGGCCTGTCATGCAAGGAACAAAATGGACTTCAGAGGTCAGAGAAAGCCTGGTTTCTCTGTTTAAACAAACAAACAGAAAATGCAGATGCTGTCAGTCAGTATAGAAGGATTCAGCAAAGACCAGGAGATATGGGGAAGGGGAGCACCCTATTAACTGTTTCCTTAATACCTGCTCTGCAGTTCCAGCATCTCCAGTTCATTTTCTCTAGGCCACCAAAACCCACATGCCTAGCTTAAATGAGCCAGTCTAGTGGCATATTAGGACTGGTGCCAGGTGTCCTTTTCAGAACATTAAATCCTGGGTCATGGGATGAGTACCGCCATGTCAACAAACTTTGTCTTTCTTTTACACTTGGCTCAAGTTCAGCACTCTCAAGGTCCATTCCTAGGTATGTTCTTCCAGTTCCTGTCAGTGCATATCATCAGGTCTAGCAGCTGTTTTGATGAATCAGCCCTTTTCCATCCAAAGCAGGGACAGTACCTTCCCTTTCTGATGATGTAAGACTTGACCCTAGTTATTAGCGTAGAAGCAGTGAGGGAGGTAGAAACAGATCCTGAGGAGGGTCAGCATATTTTGAGGCATGCATCTCAGATGAGAACTTAGCATAGTCTTTAGGCAGAGGAGTCTGCCCTTGTAGCAAGAGCAGAGAGCCACTTCTTCAGGCCTATAGGGTTCAGGGGAATCTTGGCTGGACTGTGAATTCAGTCTTCTTTGTTAAGCTGCTTATTTTCATAAACAGAATTTAAGCCTGATTTTTAGCGCAGTCTGCTCTCGAGTTGTGAGAGCTGAGGGTTCCTTAAAAAGTGCTGCCTTGGAGGTCCCTGGCTCTCATAGCGTGCTCTGAGTGGGTACTTGGCTGATTTAAGCCTTGACATTTTCTGTCTTCCTGCTTAACAAAAGCTCAACCATTTAATTGTCTTTAAAATTCCCAGTTCTCCTATCTTTCTCAAATGCTAAAGCTATTGCATAAGCCAATCATCTTCTACCTGTGTCCCTTACTAGCTCCACCACTTCATGAGTCTTAGTACTATCCATGCAGCAGCACATCAGGGGTTCTCACCAAACTACTTACTACCAGCACTGGGATCCTTGTCATCTGTTGGCAAGTGATCCACTTACAGAATTCATCTTGAAGGTCTGTTTTACAGGATCAAATCTGTCTTATTTTGGGTTACCCTAGAAGCAGACGCTCTATAAGGACTCAAGTGCAAATTAAGAAAAAAATTTTGTTTTTTTAGATCCTAGGAAATAACTAGTAGAAGAGTGGAGAAGTAAGACAGAGAAGAAAGTAGATAATAAAGGATTTCTTATCAGGCACCATGGGAAAGCCAGACGTGTAGCAATGCAATATTAATTACTATTGCTTTAGGTTGCGTTGGCATGCTTTTACTTAAAGGACCAGATGGTAATTATTTTAGACGTTGCATGCCAGATGCTCTCTGTTGAAAACAATTGACTCTGCCATTGTAGCATGAGAGCATCCTTAGACAGTACATAAATGAATAGGTGTGGCTGTGTTCCAGTAAAACTTTATTTGCAAAAACAGGTGGCAGGTCAGATCTGGTCCAGGTACTATAGTTTCTCTAGCTTGCTCTGACGCCTGCTTTACGTGCTCTCTTGTTTCCAATGCCGCAGTAATCACACACGCAGATGTGGGCTCTGAAGTGGCATCGGCAGTGCGTGTAGTTTCGTGGTCATCCAGATGATCTAAAATATGTTTATATTAATTTTTTTAAAGATTAATCTGGAAATAAAGACAGAATTTAGAAAACTGTAATGAAGAACTTAGGGATCTCCAGGAATTCATAATTCTACTTTGAGAAAAAGTGATTTAAAGAAATAGCAAAAGTAGAAGTATATAATAAATGATATATGTTATAAAGGACATTATGATTCTCTGTTTTAATCTGTGTTTAACATTTAAAATTTGTATTACCCAGTGGGAGACCAAGTTTGGGGACAGGGAGGAGGCTTTTGAATATCTTCGTTACATTGTAATTATAGGCTCCTGGTACCAACTCTTGTTTTTTTCTCTAGGACCTAGGTTTCATTAGATGTTTGCTGTTTCTGGTTGCTTTTTCTTTGGCTTACTTTCTTTCTGTTTAAAACTGTTTCCTCTTGGGGGCAAATTGTTAGGTAACCATCATGTACGTTGAAGCCTATTTGGTAACATTTCAGTGATCTAGGAAAGGGATAGTTTTAATGATCAAAATATTAATTGCAGAATGTTAAGGAATATATTTACATTTTAAATTTTCTTTAGGATATATTTATAACTAAACTTTCAGCAGGCACTTTGCTTTAATAGATACGTAATTTGTGTAGTCACCATTTAATTCGTGATTCTGACGTATTTGAGAATGTTATGTAAATCTCTCCATGATTTACAGCAGTTTAATCTTCTTAGGGATATTTAGCTTACGCTATTTGTCTAGATATTTTTTTCTTCATAGAGTAAGGCGAAGTTTGGCTGAGATGTCACAGATTTTGCATCAGTAGGGTCCATGCAATGGGCTGTTGTGTTCTAGCTTTTTAAGCATAGAGATTTGAAAATATGCATCTAGAGGCAAAAATTATGAAAGAAGTTTAATGAAAGGGTTGGAATTCTACTCTACCGCTTCTGAGTTGTGTGTCCTTGAGCAAGTTAGTGTTCTTTTCTAGGCATCTGTTTCCTGATCTGTAAAATGGGGATAATAATAATAATAATGCCAGCACCCAGAGTTGTTGGGAGGATTAAATGAGATAATGCATGGAAAGAGTTTTTTCTTAAACAGTGACTGGCATAGCCAAAGTCATGTGATTAAAAACTTAAATTTAGGGCTTCCCTGGCAGCGCAGTTGTTGAGAGTCTGCCTGCCGATGCAGGGAACGTGGGTTCGTGCCCTGGTCCGGGAAGATCTCACATGCCGCAGAGCGGCTGGGCCCGTGAGCCATGGCCGCTGAGCCTGCACGTCCCGAGCCTGTGCTCCGCAATGGGAGAGGCCACAACAGTGAGAGGCCCACATATCGCAAACAAACAAACAAACAAAAAACCTTACATTTAGGAGTTCTTTGAGTTTGTGGATGAATACCTTTTTTGTTTAATACTTTTTAATATAAAAATAAAAGATTCTATTTATACCTTTTATGTATAAGCTAATTATCCTGATGTTCTTTATTATAGCCTTTCATTTTAATTATTATCTTTAGTAACATGTTTATCCATGTAAAGCAGTAGGAATATGGGGAAAATGTCTCAACTAATCCAGGACTCTGCAGAGAAAATAAAGTTAGAGATAAGACATGGCCCCATGTTTTCAGCACAGGAAGCAAGTGTATGAGCTCATTTAAGTATTGACTTTATAATATTTTAGAAGCTATCAAATAAAGGGACAACAGTTTGTTTTGTTCTGTATCGGGCTTCTGCTTTATTTTTACTGATATCCTTTCAATGTGTGCACACACAGCTTGGTTTCCTGTACCTCTTCACAACAGACTGATAAGCACTTGGTGGAATTGTCAAATTACACATTGGTTTATTGTATCCTTCTTTGTCTCTAGGATGATTGAGGAAAGTGGGAACAAGCGGAAGACCATGGCAGAGAAGAGGCAGCTGTTCATAGAAATGCGTGAGTCTTGAGTGCTTCTGGAATCCTGTTTGTATGTGTGGGAATGGTTTTTTTTTTTTCCCCCCGATCAAGTCATAGCATTAATCAGAAGTTTTGTGTTATAAGCTTTAGAAAGGGAAGAATGGGAGTTAAAGAATCATGCAGTTGGAGGACACCAAGCCAGAGCATATATTTTAATTGAATTGACTTGAATTGCTTTCTTCAAGGTCATAGATAAAAAGGCAGAAATGTTACCTAAAATATCTGTGATGATATCATGCCAGTCAATTTAGACTTCTTGCTGTAACTACGTTGTTACCATGAGATTGCAGGTGGTGATAAATAATTAATACATTATATTGTGTAAATTACCTTACACTAGATAAAGATTCTAAGGTAGCGAGGACTAAGTGCTAGGAAACACTTAGAGCTGTAGGAAAAAGTAAAGCAGGAATGTGTACTTTGGTATATTACTTTACTATATACCCTTTGAAATCTTCTGTTAAAAAATTCTTATATTGATGTATTCTTACTTATTCTCATATATTCCTATATTCTTATATGTTTCTTACATGAAACTCAAACAAAGAAAAAGATGGCCAGGAAGAGTAGGGCAGTTCCCAGTATTTGAAGGATTGTTTTGTTTTGCGATTGCTTGTCTGTGTGACCTTGACCAAGTGACCTTGGCCAGTGCATTCACACTTGGTGGACCTCAAATTCCTTAGCCAGGAAATAAGGTTATCAGTCTGTACCAATGATTGTGAAACCTCTTAAAAGCACTGTGCTCCTTACAAGGACCTTCAACATGAGTGTCATAAAATTCGTTCTGCTTGGCTGAAGCCAGGTGGGCGGAGTAGGAGTCAGCTTGAGATGGCCCCTCGGGTAGTTGCAGAATTCTAGAATTCTACCTACCACAGAGTGAAAATCAGCAGATCAAGTCTCAGGACACCCTTCCAACTATCAAGCTATTTTAAGTCTCTATAAAGTCTTAGTCATGGGAGGCAGAGTTTGACTCAACTCAGACCTACGTTGTCCTGCCAGGCATAGCCTAGATAACTGTTTGTTAAAGGAGGCAAAGAAATTTTTGGCATTGGTTAGGCAGTGGGTCTGGGTGACCTTTAAGGACTTTTGTAGCTCTGAGTCTCTAACTGCTAGTCATCTAAGCCACACAGCTTGGGGTCACTTCTCTCCACCTCACCTTTCACCTCCAAGGAAATGGCAAAGTGCAGCTGAGTGTTCCCTCAAAAGTGAGTCTTGAATCTGTCTGTTCCTCATACCATGGTGGTGTTGAATACAGGCTCTGCAGTCAGACTGCCTGGGTTTGGATCTAGGCTCCCTCACTTCCTGGCTGTATAACCTTGGGCAAGTTACCTTCTCTCTCTGTGCTACAGTTTCTCCATCCATAAAATGGGAATTGTACCTACTTCATAGAACTATCATGAAGATTAAATGAGATACTGTGACTAAAGCACTTAGCACATTCCTTTCCCAGAAAAGTAGGTATTTAATGTGGTTAGCTGTGTTTATTATTAATATTTTTATCCTTGTTACTTTTCTAAACTAAAACAGTTGGTTTCTGATCCTTTCCTTCAGTCTTGACACTCTCAAATTGGTGATCTCTGATGCTGCCAGATTGGACCCAGATCTATTCTGGGTTACTTCCTTCTTAAATCCCTTCAGGGCTCGTCATCACGGTCCTGAGAAAGCCCAGGCTCTGCAGTGTGCCAGACGAGGACCTTCTGGACTCTTGTTCTTGGTTCCCAGTTTCCATCACATGCCTTGTGTCTCATTTCCCAGCAATTCTGAACTGGCTTTCCCCAAGATAGATCGTATTTTCCATGTCCCTGTGCTGTTGCTTATGGGGTTGCCTTCACCTTCATCTGGCTTGTTGTTCCTGCCTACCCTTCCAGACTCAGCAAAAGGGCCATCTTTTCATTTAATTTTTAACACATTTACTGAGAATCTGTTACATTCCAGGCACCATTCTAGGTGCTGGGGTTATAGGGGAGGACAAAACACAGTCCCTGACTTCACTCATACCACTTACATTTTAAAAGGGAAACCGACAGAAATGGAAACCAAATAAATAATAATTCCTCATACTAAGAATTACCTGGGGTGCACTCACATGGGCATGTTAGAGAGCATGACTGGGGTAGATATTTGAAGTAGAAATTGGGTATTCTGCAAAGAATTGGGTTTACTACTTAGTGAGTGTTATCACTGACACACAAACTTCATATAAATTACCATTCTCTGTAACAAACTCAAGGATATGAACAGACTGGGAGATGTTTGGTGGGTATGGCTTCTTGAGCCTCCTCTATTTCTTCACAGGAGGAATTGCATTGGTGGCAATGGTATCTGCTGTGGGAAGCCCCACTCTCATTTCCAACATCACCCCAAATCTGCGTTATAATTACTTTCTGAGGATGCAGAGGTCACTATTTGCCAGCCTTATGACTTGGCCGTATCATCTAGGTGTTGGGTTGATTTTAGTATGTCAGTTTTGAATCCAGTGATCTTTCTCCCCTCTTTCATTAGTCTTAATGGTTAGTTTAGACTTCTGCTTAGGTGGGTAACTACATGTACGTCATTTTTTAAAAAGACTTTTTTTTTTTTTTTTGTGGTATGCAGGCCTCACTGTTGTGGCCTCTCCCATTGCGGAGCACAGGCTCCAGACGCGCAGGCTCAGCGGCCATGGCTCACGGGCCCAGCCGCTCTGCGGCATGTGGGATCTTCCCGGACCGGGGCACGAACCCGTGTCCCCTGCATCGGCAGGCGGATTCTCAACCACTGCGCCACCAGGGAAGCCCGAAAAGACTTTATTTTTTTTAGGGCAGTTTTAGGTTCATAGCCAAATTAAAGAGGAAGGAACAGAGCTATCTCATATATACCCCCTGCCCTGACACATGCATGGTCTCCCCCACTATTAACACCCGCACCAGAGTGGCACGGCCATTACAGCTGATGGACCTACATTGACACATCATAATCACTCAAAGTCTATGGTTACATTAGGGTTCATTCTTGGTGGTGTACATTCTATGGAACTGCATTATTTTTAAAGAAAGGCCATTTTGACTCTTACTTTTGCAATCCTTATACCTCTTTTTCATGACCTACTGTACTGGTTAGGACCTCAGATATTATATTTAAGAGTTGGGAGGATAGCAGGCATTCTTGTCTTGCTTTTGACTTGAATGGGAATGGATGTAATATTTCACTATTAAAATGATATTTGTTGTAGGTTTTGTACCCTTCATCAGGTGAAGGATCTACTTTTCTGTCCTAATTTACCAAGAGTTATTACTGTTATTTTCTTTAAATCATGAACGAGTAGAGAATTTTATCAGTTGTTTTCTGCTTCTCTTGAGATGATACAGTGACATATAATGTATTTCTCCTTAACATACCTCGTTCTGGGGCCAGCAGTCTTTTTCTTAAAGAGCCAGAAAGTAAATATTTAGGATTTACAGGCCATATGATGAGTTCTGTGTCATAGCTACTCAACTCTGCTGTTGTAGCATGAAAGCGGTCATAGAAATTTAATAGTTTAGATAGGTTGTGTTTTTTTATCTCATGTTACCTTTATTGTTGTGCCTTTCAGTAGTATTCTTAAGCCTTTCTATTTTTAGACAGTATCTTTTAATTTCCTATTTTGAACAGTGATGAAGTTAGTTTGTTCTTTCTTTGCTTAATATTTTATCTTCTGGACTCTAAGCACCATGGAAGTGAGAATCACATGTATTTATCATGGTAGCCCCAGAAATTCAATAAATATTTATTAAAGGACGAGTGGAATAAATTACATACAAATAATTTGATAGTTTACGATTTTTACATGATGTAACATTACTAAGAAAAAGGAAAGGTGATAATCTCTCAACTCTGGTGCTAAAGTAAAAACTTTTAGATGAGTCTACAAAATAATTGATGCCAGGCCTCCATGCTCAGAGATTCCAGAATTTTTCCTTTTCCAGAATTTTGTCACTTTTATTGGTCTTCTCAAGGAACTTAGGCTTTATTGGTCCTCTCTATGTATCTTTGTTTTCTGTGTCATTACTTCATACTATTACATGGTTTATTACTTTCTTCTTTAGGCAGTTCTATATTTCTTTTTCTAATGTAGGCCATTTATTTGCAGACTTTTTTCTTATGTAAGCATTGAAGAATATACTTTTCTGTGATTTTCTATTTTTGTATTACATGTGTTCTGATATATACTATTTTCATTATCAGATCTCTGTATTTTCTAATTTCTGTTGTAGATTAATGAGAAGTATCCTTTTAAATTAGTAAATGAATGTCTGTTTTAATAATAAAGATATTTAGCTTAATGGGATTATGGGTCAGGGAGTGAGGGATGTTCTAGAATCTTTGTATTTGTTGATATCTATGTTATATGTTTTTCTAAATATTCCATGAGTGCTTGAAAATAATGTATATGATTTCTGTATTATCTAGATCAAGCTCGTTATGTTTTGTTTTGTTTTTTTGTACGCGGGCCTCTCATTGTTGTGGCCTCTCCCGTTGCGGAGCACAGGCTCCAGACGCGCAGGCTCAGCGGCCATGGCTCAGGGACCCAGCCGCTCCGTGGCATGTGGGATCTTCCCGGACCGGGGCATGAATCCGTGTCCCCTACATCGGCAGGCAGACTCTCAACCACTGCACCACCAGGGAAGCCCTGCTTGATCTTAATTACTGGAAGATGTTAAAAATCTCTGCTTTGATCATGGATTTAAAATTTTCCCCCTGTAGTTCTGTCAGTGTTTTGAAGCTTTTGTTCTTAGATGCATATATATTAAAATGTTCTGTCTACCTGGGAAATTGAATCTTTTATTATTATACAGGTAAACATTTTTTTTCTAGTAATGCTTTTTTGCTTCAAAGTTTGTTTTGTTGTATATTAATATATCTATACCAGCTTTCTTTTGGTTGAATGCCTAGTACAGTGTATATCTTTTTTATTTTTAATTTATTTTTTATTCTTTTAACATCTTTATTGGAGTATAATTGCTTTACAGTGATGTGTTAGTTTCTGCTGTATAACAAAGTGAATCAGCTATACATGTACATATATCCCCATATCTCCTCCCTCTTCCGTCTCCCTCCCACCCTCCCTATCCCAACACTCTCGGTGGACACAAAACACCGAGCTGATCTCCCTGTGCTATGCGGCTGCTTCCCACTAGTTATCGATTTTACATTTGGTAGTGTATGTATGTCCATGCCACTCACTTCGTCCCAGCTTACCCTTCCCCCTCCCCCTGTCCTCAAGTCCATTCTCTATGTCTGTGTCTTTATCCCTGTACTGCCCCTAGGTTCTTCAGAACCATTTTGTTTTTTAGATTCCATATATATGTGTTAGCATATGGTATTTGTTTTTCTTTTTCTGACTTCACTGTATGACAGTCTCTAGCTCCATCCACCTCACTACAAATAACTCAATTTCATTTGTTTTTATGGCTGAGTAATATTCCATTGTATATATGTGCCACATCTTCTTTATCCATTCATCTGTCGATGGACACTTAGGTTGCTTCCATGTCCTGGCTATTGTAAATAGAGCTGCAATGAACATTGTGGTACATGACTCTTTTTGACTTATGGTTTTCTCAGGTTATATGCCCAGTAATGGGATTGCTGGGTTGGATGGTAGTTCTGTGTTTTTTAAGCAACCTCCATAGTGTTCTCCATAGTGGCTGTATTAATTTACATTCCCACCAACAGTGCAAGAGGGTTCCCTTTTCTCCAAACCCTCTCCAGCATTTGTTGTTTGTAGATTTTTCAGTATATATCCATTTATTCTTTGATTTTTTTCCTGTATCCTTATGTTATATATGTATCTCTTGTAAACAGCATAAGTTAGATTATTTTTTTAAAAAACCAAAACAACCATTGTGACAATTTTGGCTTTTTCACTGAAGACTTTATTCTGTTTAACCTTTTTTATGAATAATGATATGTTTCATTTTTCTTCCATTTTATTTTGTGCTTCAGTTTTGTCCTTTCTCTGTTTTTTAATCCCTCCTTCCTTGACTTCTATTAGATGAATTGAGCTTCCCTCCATTCTACTTTTTCCCTCTACTTAGTTGTGAGTTGTATGTTCTTTTTCTGTTCTTTTTGTGGTTACTCCAGAAATTTTAACATCAATTAAAGTGAAGCCCAGGGACTTCTCTGGTGGTCCAGTGGCTAAGACTCCGGGCTCCCAATGCAGGGGGCTTGGGTTCGATCCCTGGTCAGGGAACTAGATCCCACATGCCGCAACTAAAGATCTTGCATGCCCCAACTAAGACCCGGTGCAGCCAAATAAATAAATAAATAATTTTTAAAAATGAAGCCCAAATCATATCAATATTTATAACTTTGTTCAAAGTAATACAAGAATATTATTAGAATGTGTTAGAGTACCTCCTTTATGAAATATATGCTCTTTTTTGTATTACCTTTTGAACTCCACAAATTAGACTTTATTTTTATCTTGTATAATCCATTTTTGTTTTATCCAGCCTATTTCGTTATCACTTTCTTTGTTTGCCATTATTTACAAAAATTTAAATCCAGATCTTGGTGGAGCCAGGCATGTGTCACAGCCATTTCCTTTTGTGGGATTTTTAAACTTTTTTTCCTAGTTCACCCACTGAGAGAGTCACCCTTCAATGATCTTGGTTTTATCTGTACCTTCCTCTCTTCTGGGACCTCTGGCTTCATCTTTGGTCCCTAGGGTTTTTAATTGTACTGCCAAGAAAAAAATGAGGAAGTCATTCGTGTTCATATTTGTTGCTTATTCAGACTAATATTTTTTTTGAAAATTTTTTTTTTACTAATTAGTGCTTGTGAAAGTTTTTAGACAATTCAGAAATGTTACTGTACTTACATTTATTAGATTTATAATCTCTTCTCCCCTTTCTCCTTCCTTCCTCCTCATCTCCCCAGTTAGATTCGCTTTTCAACAAAGTACATTTACTTCCTTATACCTCTCATTAGTCTGTTGAGCACCTCCATCAAATCCTATGGCTTCTTGGAACACAGTTTGGAGTGCTCTGCCCTACCTGAAGAAAGTTAAAAGCATCAACATGTTTACACAGGAAAAGGAATTGGCTTCCCCACTACTTTTATCATCTCCCTCCATGAGCCTTTCCTTGCTAGTGTCTGCAGTTGTATAACCTTTTGACATTACTTTGTATATTTTTTGGAAAAAGCCTTTTTTATACCAGACAACCTAGAACTTCCCAGTTTTTAGTTATTTATTCATTCAATAAATATTTAGATGCTAGTTTTATTATGTCCTACTTTGGGACATATAGTAATGAATAATACAACAGTAAAATGGTCTCTGCCTTCATGGATCTTGTTTTCCTGGAAGTGGGAACAAGGGATGATAGTGCAGTAGGAGCCACAGAGGGGGTCCAGGAAGGCATCTGGAAGGAAGTGATGTCTTGGCTGAGTCAGCCCAATAATGTGGTGAAGGAAGGGCTGGGACACTATCACTTACCAAGGCCCAGAGGTGACGGGACCTGGTATGTTTGAGTAATTATAGGTAGTCCAGACTGATTGGAGTTGAGTGTGAGGTAAAATGTGAGAGGTGCGTGAGCTAGACCTTTAAGTTGAGTTGGGTAGTCCTATGTTTCCCAAAACTAGCTTGATTATAAGACTCTTTAGGGGCATTTGTTAAGAATGAAGATTCCAGCTTCCTCCCCTGGAGATTTTGATATAAGCTTCTGATACAAACAGATACAATAAAACCCTTCCATTTGACTCTGTTTTCCTTGGGATTTGGTTATACTATAGAACATTCATATCCCATTCTCATGAATAAGGAGAGCCATAAAGTGCAAAGAAGGCTTAATCCTTTCTTATCCTTTTCCTTTCTTTCTCCTGTACCTCTTGGGTACCCAGTGTCCCATTGGTTCCCTGTCTGTTCACAAATTTCACTGGGCTTTCTAACTGGGGCCAGAGTTCTGCCTGGATATTTAGTTAGGGCTCTCTGTATCATTCCTTTTTTAAAATTTAAATAATTAATTAATTAATTTGTGGTTGCATTGGGTCTTCGTTGCTACACGCAGGCTTTCTGTAGTTGCCACGAGCAGGGGCTATTCTTTGTTGCGGTGCATGATCTTCTGATTGCAGTGGCTTCTCATTGTGGAGCATGGGCTCTAGGTGCGCGGGCTTCAGTAGTTGTGGCACGCGGGCTTCGTTGCTCCGCCGCTTGTGGGATCTTCCCAGACCAGGGCTCGAACCTGTGTCCCCTGCATTGGGGGGAGGATTTTTAACCCCTGCACCACCAGGGAAAACCTCTGTAATTTCTGGGTGGGCTTGAAACATTGTCTGACATTAATATAAAAATGACTTTTTATTGTATTTCTTTTAATGAAATAATCTTGAAGTGAATGATAATGAAGAGTAATCATTTCTAGTTCAGAATTCCCAAAGTGATGTTCCAGTTATTTCAGTTTCTTCACTGGGGCTTTTCTATTTTGTATTTGCCAAACTACCATATTTTCTGATCAGGAAATTAATGTGACATTTACATAAGGGAAGTATTAAAAAAGTGAAGGCGGGGCTTCCCTGGTGGCGCAGTGGTTGAGAATCTGCCTGCTGATGCAGGGGACATGGGTTCGTGCCCCGGTCCGGGAAGATCCCACATGCCGCAGAGCAGCTGGGCCCGTGAGGCCACGGCCACTGAGCCTGTGCGTCCGGAGCCTGTGCTCCGCAACGGGAGAGGCCACAACAGGGAGAGCCCCGCATACCACAAAAAAAAAAAAAAAAAAAAAAAAGTGAAGGCTATTCTTAGGCACTGTATGAGGATTCTCCTTATATAAATCAGGGAAGATGACTGCTCCAGAAGAAGGGAAACATATGGGAAGTTTGGTTGAATATTGGTACAACAAGATTTTAATAAAGTTCTAAGGTTATTAATTATATCTAAACTTATAGAAATTATTTTTGGATTTGGACTGCTATTAGATTTTTAAAAAATGATGCTCTGGCCAGGACCTCTTAGAATTTATGAATTCTGTAACATCCCACTGCTCTCTCTACATTTTCCTCAATACAATTAGAGTGATGTATTTTCACAAGGATCAGACTGGCAAAGGAAAGCAGAGTGATACTTGATTCTTGACTAGTTCCTGAAGCTTCATTGTAGAGATTTCTGGCAAACTGGTCTGAAGCATTTGGAGTTTCCTATTTTCCTAAACTAGTTAGCTTTGGACTTGTGTGCTATCTGCTCTATTTCATTTTTTGTGGTGACAAATCTGACTCTGCACTGGAGAAGGAGTCTGAAAAGAGTGAGTTATACCAGGTGCACTACCTTTTTTCTATAGTTACTTTTCCACTAGCAAGCATGGCCTAATAAATACCCTGCAAAAGTCTGATCAATCAGATTAGTAATTTTTCTGTTTGATCAGATGGGGGTAGAACTTTCCTTTCCTAGCTGTTAACATTCATTTTATCAGTGTTTCTCATAAAAATATTTCATAGAAATAAATGTTTAGACATTAAAATTACCTACTGTGATTTAATGACGGGTTATTTATTAAATGCTCTTGGACATGTGTTGGCATTCTTTCTCAAAATTATTGGTTTGGTTTTGAATAATTAATATTTAATGGTTCCAATTTAAAATATTTAGACTGAGATAGTCATATAGAAACTGAGTAAAAGAAAATCAGACTGAATAAATTTAACAAAAGAAGTGTAAAACTTATACTCTGAAAACTACAAAACACTGTGGAAAGAAATTAAGGAAGACTAAATAAATGGAAAGATATCCTGTATTAAAGGATGAGAAGATTTATCATTAAGATGGCAGTATTCCCTAAATTGATCCACAAACTCATGGCAGTCCTCGTTAAAAAACTGGCTTTTTTGAAGAAATGGATGGGCTGATCCTAAAATTCATATGGAAATTCTACCCAGAGTAGCCAAAACAGTCTCAAAAGAGAACAAAGTTGGAAGACTCACACTTACGAATTTGAGAACTACAAAGCCACAGTATTCCAGATCGTGTGGTACTGGCATAAGAATAGACATATAATCAGTGGCATAGAATTGAAAGTTCAAAATTAAACCCATACATCTGTGGTCACCTGATTTTTCACAGGGATACCAAGACCATTTAATGAAGAAAGAATGGTATTTTGAACAAATGGTGCTGGGACAAGTGGGTATCCATATGTAAAAGAATGAATTTGTACCTCTGCCTCATACCGCATAATAAATTAACTAAAAATATATCATAGCCCTAAATGTAAGATCTAAAACTGTAAAACTTTTAGAAGAACACATAGGTATAAATCTTCATGAACTTAGATTAGGCAAAGCCTTCTCAGGTATGATACCAAAAGCACAAGTGACAAAATAACAAATAGATATATTGGATTTATCAAAATTAAAACCTTTTGTGCCCCATTAGATACGACCAAGAAAGTGAAATGACTACTCAGAGAATGGGAAAAAAAATTTGCAAATCATATATTTCATAAGGGACTTGTATCTACAACATATAAAGTACTTATAACTCAATAATGAAAGACAAACAACTCAATTAAAAAATGGGCAAAGTGACTCATAGGGGGAAGAGGTTTCTTTTTTGAGATAATGAAAATGTTCTAAAAACTGACTGTGGTGATGGTTGCACAACTAAGTTGAATACTTTAATGTGTGAATTATATTTCAAAAAACCTGTTACATTAAAAAAAGAAAATAGGACTATAACGTGTATGTATAGAAGGGTAGAAATTTTGTGAGAACCAGGTGATGGAGGAAATAATTTTAATTGTGACATCAAGGTAAGGGTTGATTGAAGTGAGATTAAGAGAAATCTTTGCTTCACGTTTTGGTCAATAAATATTACTTTCACCAAAAACCTGGAAAAATCCTTCCTTTTTTTTTTTTTTTCTATGAGCAGAAATGAGAGATGACTGTAAATATTGGTAGAAGATAATTTGTGCTGGTTCACTTTCCCTTTATTGAGTCAAAAGTTGCTGCCAGATCTTACAAAGGCAGCATAGGTGAAATAAAAAAACTCACACTGGAGGCCAGAGTTCCCTGAAGTGGCCTTAAAATTCAAGGAGACTTACAGCAAATTTTGAAATGAAAGCAAAGTTTGATTTATAGATTCATATAATTTAGGCTTTGTTTAGTTACTATGGCTATACATTACTTATCCCCAAACAGTCATTTATTTTGTTTATACCTTTTTTGGGTCTAAAATTAGAACAGCATCCAGTGCTGATGTCTTGACTTTGCTGCATGATGTCTCAGGCCTCCGTTGGAAGACTCAGAGGCTCAGGGCTGGATCATCTGTTGCCTTGCTCACTTACATGTTTGGTAATTGCTACTGACTTTCAGCTGATAGACTCAGTTTCTCTGGGTATCAGTGTCTCTGTGTGGTTTCTCCATATCAGCTAGTTCGGGCTTCTTCACAACAATGGTGTCCAGGTTCCTAGGGCAAGAATCCTGAGAGAGTGGGAGCACAGAGAAGCTGTCCCACCTTTTATCGCCCATCTTCAGAAGTCAGGCAGCGTTCCTCTGCCACACTCTAATTCATTGAGGCAGTCACAGTGTCCTCAGCTGCAAGTGGAGGGAAATAATCTTTAGTTCTTGATGGGGAGGGGCAGCATACTACTAGAGGCACATAAAAATACTGGTCTGGAAATACTGTTGTGTCCCTTTTTTGAAAAACACAGGCTGCCACAGACCTAGAAGGGGAACTTAGAGATCAGCTGGTCCAGTTCCCTCATTTTGTAGATGAGGACACTGAGGCTGAGAAGAAGGGATGTAACATGGCCATGGTCATGGCCTGTGGTTGGTGGCCAGACTGGGGCTGGAATTTAGCTTTCCTGACTCTAGGCTAGGGTCTTCCCTACTATACCACTTTTCTTCATTTTGCAGAATATGTAGTTCACTCACTCAAGTCATGAGTGGTCCTCCCCTCAGAGTTTTCTTAGGCTAGCAGACAGGATGATATAGGCAAAACTGCTGGCTTCGTGCTTGGCATGGAGTGGGCATGCAGAAAGCATTTTTAACCCTTCTTCCCTGCTTTGTGTTTTATCCAAAGAGGGCCTTGTTGACATGTTATGTATAGACTGTGCCAACACAATGGAATAGAGTCACTTCCCCAGCATGTGGAAATTAAATGGTAAATCTCGTTGAAGATTTTTTATTTGCCCCTTTTCAGGTGCTCAGAATTTTGATGTCATACGACTATCAACTTACAGAACAGCTTGCAAATTGAGATTTGTACAAAAACGATGCAACCGTAAGTCATTTCTACTCATTTCTGTGATAGCTGGATAGAGCTCTTGGTAATAAAGAAGATTTTAATGTGTTTTAGTCATATTGTAATGTTAATTGAATTATTTTGTCTTAAGTGTTTATCAGAATATAAGCTTTGTAATGGAAAGAGCTTGTTAATTTATTCTGGGTGTCCCTCAAAATATTTAAGAAACTCAATAAGGTAACTAGTTTTGAGATTAATTAATTCTTTATTTTTTAAAAAAAATTGTTTATTTATTTATTTATGGCTGTGTTGGGTCTTTGTTGCTGTGCGCGGGCTTTCTCTAGTTGTGGTGAGCGGGGGCTACTCTTCCTTGTGGTGTGCGGGCTTCTCATTGCGGTGGCCTCTCTTGTTGTGGAGCATGGACTCTAGGCGCGCGGGCTTCACTAGTTGTGGCATGTTTGCTCAGTAGTTGTAGCTCGCGAACTCTAGAGTGCAGGCTCAGTAGTTGTGGCACGCGGGCTTAGTTGCTCCACGGCATGTGGGATCTTCCCGGACCAGGCTTGAACCCGTGTCCCCTGCATTGGCAGGCGGATTCTTAACCACTGCGCCACCAGGGAAGTCCCAAGATTAATTAATTCTTTAAATGGGATAATTGATTTCTCCTTGTCACTGTTTTTAATAAAAAGTTTTAAGTAAAATTAATACAGTTTATCAGCTTCTGGAGGGAAAGAAAGACTAATATTTTGATAAAGGTACAATAAAAATTAGCTTTCTTGTTTAAACTTAATATAACACAAATCAGCCTTTTCTATAAAGCAGTTGCTTCCACAATTGCTACTTATAAAATTAAGTAAATTAAAATATTTGTAAAATGCATATAAAATCTTTCTTAATTTGTGTGCAGATGAACTTAGAATTATTGTACTTTTCTCAGATATGTGTGTGTGTGTATGTTAATGCAAAACTGTTTTGTGTAATGGAAAGAACATTAGCCTTAGAATGGGAAAACCTGTTTTACTCCAGGTTTTGTTTGTCATTTATTATAAACACATGACCTTTGACAAGTCACTTTATATTTAAATACTTCTACACTACTTTAAGTCCTGCTCAAAAATCCTAGCTTAAAATTCTCTCCAAGAGTTTACCATACCATCCTAGACCAAGTCATGTTTCTTCTCTGGTTTCCCAAAGCATTGTTTTCAAATTATGGGATTGTGAACTGTTAATGGTTCATGAAACTGTTTTGGTGAGCTGTAGCCAGAAGTTAAAGCATGTAATGGAGAAATAAAAAGAGAAAGAAAACAAGGTCAGAACGTAGCTTATGTGGTAAAGTATTTTGTGAAACGTGTTTTTTATATATCTAGAGGGGTGTGTGTGTGTGTGTGTGTGTGTGTGTGTGTGTGTGTGTGCGTTGATTTAAATATATTTTCATGTTGTTGTCAAATAGTTTGAAAACCACTGTCCTACAGGAACTACTATTTTTATACTTCTTCCCATAATTATTCTTGAAACACAGTAGTCTATGTGTGGGCTGAGCCAGGCTAGTGGCATTAGTAATATAAAGTAAAAGATGCATTGTTCTAGCGGTTTTATTTTGTTGCATATGATTCTTCAGTTCACCTGAAATTTTTTTTACTTCAGAGTGTAAGTAGGAGTCAGATTTCAATTTTTTCCATATATATGTTCAGTTGACCCTATACTATTTATTGAAAGACCATCCTTTTTCTTCATTACTAAAAAAATCTTTTTCTCATATTCATTAGGAGAAATGTACAAGAATGTTCATAGCTGTGTTCATATGTGAGAGGATCTGCTTTTGAACTCTTGTGTTCCATTGGTCTGTTTGTCTATCCTTGTACCAATAATCACTGTTAGAGCTTTATAGTATGTTCTGGGTACTTTGTTCTATTTTACTTTTTAAGATTGTCTGAGACATTCTTGGCCTTTTTACATTTATTTTCACACAAATTTTAGAATTTGCTTGTTAATTTCTACTAAAAATGAACAAAAACAAAGATTTGTGCTGGGATTTTTTTCCTTCATTTTTTTTTAAAAGTATAATTTACGTATAATAAAATTCATCCTTTTAATGTATAGCCCTGTGGGATTTTGTTGGGACTACACTGAAACTGTAGATCAAGTTGGGGAGAATTGATGTATTTCCAGTGTTGAGATTTCATTTCTGTGAACCTGATATATCCCTCCATTTATTTAGGTCTTTAAGTTTTGCTAATTTATATATATTTTTAGTAGAGATGTTGCACATCCTTTATTGGATTTATTCCTGAATCCTGGAATATTTAGAAATACAGTGACTTTCATATCTTGATTTGTATCTAGCAGTCATTCTAGACTCAAATATTTAGTGATATACATGTAGAATCTTTATGATTTTCAATGTGTATAATTTTGTCATTTCTGAATAATGACAGTCACATTTATTTCCAATACTTGTACTGATAATTGCTGCATATTTATATAGGTTAGGATTTGAAATACGATAGGAATGATGACTGGGCATTTCTTATTCCCAATATCAGAGGGGAACGGCTTTCAGCATTTTACTATTAAGTAATATGTTTGCTGCAGTTTTTTTGTAGATATCCTTAATCAGATTAAGGACATTTCCAAGTTGTGTGTTTCTTCATTTCTGAAGATAAAGTTTATTTTAAAAGTTTTCTTTTTGATAATGATTTCTGACTTAATTTCATTTTGATCACAGAGCACAGCTTATATGATTTTCATCTTTTAGAATTTATTGGGATTAGTTTTATGACTCAGGATAAGGTCAGTTTTTTTACATGTTCTTTGTGTTCTTGAAAATAAAGCATATTTTCTAATCACTGGGGGCAGGACTTCATATAGTGTCCATTTGCCTGCCTTGTTAGTTGTAAGTTTGTCTATGACTGTACTTATTTTTTTTTTTTGTATGTTTGCTCCGTCACTTGCTAAGAGAGGTGTATTAATATCTCCCACAAAGCCTGTGGATTTGTCTCTTTGAGGTTCTGTTACATTTTGCATTGTGTATTTTTGAAGTTACAAAGGGGAGGCAAAACTTTACCTCTACCCTCTCAGGGTCTCCAGCGGAGCCTGAGAATTAAATTGACATAAGACAGATTAACAGGAGAAAAGCATATGGATTTTTACATGTACATGGGAGCCCCCGTAGGAAAATGAAAACCCAAAGGAGTGAGTAGGCCTAAGTGCTTATATACTAAGTTGAACAAAGAGTGGCAGTTGTGGAAAAATAACTAAAATAGGTCAGGAGACTAAAGATAAGAGTTATTTTAACAAAGTCTGCAGGTTTCACTTAGACTCAATTCACTGGCTCTGGTGATGAGGAAGTTTCTTTCCTCTTGGAATAGGGTGGGCATTTTTCACATGGGACTTTTATCTCCTGCTTTTGGGAAGAAAAGGGGAGGTCAGAGTGTCCTTCTTGGCATCTGCTGTTTTTTCAGGTGTCTTTAGCTCAAACTACTCCGTACGCCAAAGTGGCATATCTTGGGGTGACATATTCTGCCACCCTTCACTATTCTATTAAATGTAAATAAATGTAAAGTTCTTATATCTTTCTGCTGAATTAAAACTTTTGAATTGTTGAAAAAGTTACAAAATAAACACAAAGTTTGTGTTGACAAAATAAACACAAAGTTTATCTTCTTTGTGTTCCAGTCCATCTTGTTGATATCTGGAACATGATTGAAGCCTTCCGAGACAATGGCCTTAATACACTGGATCATACCACTGAGATCAGTGTGTCTCGCCTCGAGACCGTCATCTCATCCATCTACTACCAGCTGAACAAGCGCCTTCCTTCAACTCACCAAATCAGTGTGGAACAGTCCATCAGCCTCCTCCTCAACTTTATGATTGCTGCATATGACAGGCTAGTACCTGCCCTGCTTAATCCATTTTAAGAATGTTTCTCTTCTAATCATCCTTCTTCTGTACTGCCTTGCCAAGGGTTGTCAACTTAGAATCACAGTTAAAATGGAAATAAATTAGTACAAGTCCCTTCTAAAGACTGGTTAAATGCCAGAGTGACTTACTGACTTGGGGCATGTCACATATTAACCTCTGTAACATTAGGGAGATGCACAACACTTGAGACACAATTGTTTGGTAAAATTGTCAGTACCTTAATATAGCTGTTCTCTATTCAGTGAAATATAGCCAAGTTGTACATTGGATTATGAGGCTTTCTATTTGACTTTTAAACTAACTTTTCTTTATTATGAAATAGCAATTGCCTTTGGACTATAGTATCTTGTTTTCTCTTTATTTATGTTTAGGATTCTATTTTAATTTTTTTCAATGTAGAACATTGTGTTCTAAACCTTAAAACAATAGAAGAAAACTAAATGTCCTCCAAATTAAAACAGAAATGAGTTGTTATATTTGTGTTTATGGAGAATTAAGTTGGTATGATAAAAAATAAAAAAGAAATCATAAATGATGGAAGCACAGAGGTTAATATTTATTTTCCGGGAACCGGGAGTTCAGATGTCTGATCCCTGCTGTACTATCAGCAATCTGATTTGGATGGGTTAATTCTCTCTGCTTCATTTTTCTCTCTGTAGGAAAATGAGTTCATATATTTGTAGAATGCTGTTAGTTATACTTTATAATATTGAGGGTTCTGTGAATTAATGGTAAAACCATACAGGTGTGAAGGCCAAGTCACAACATAGGCACTCACTAAATTCACTTTAAAAAAATTAATTAATTAATTAATTTTTGGTTGTGTTGAGTCTTCGTTTCTGTGCGAGGGCTTTCTCTGGTTGTGGCGAGTGGGGGCCCCTCTTCATCGCGGTGCGCGGGCCTCTCACTGTCGCGGCCTCTCGTTGCGGAGCACAGGCTCCAGACGCGCAGGCTCAGTAGTTGTGGCTCATGGTCCTAGTTGCTCCGTGGCATGTGGGATCTTCCCAGACCGGGGCTCGAACCCGTGTCCCCTGCATTGACAAGCAGATTCTCAACCACTGCGCCACCAGGGAAGCCCCCACAGTTTTAGAAGATGTTATCAAATTAGATATTCCATCCATTTAATAAAAAATTATTTAAAGAAATTTGAATTTTTAAAACATGAGTGTACATGCAGCATATGTCCCAGAATTCTAATGCCATTTTTTTAGCAGTTAATCTAGTAGGTTAAGTTTATACTGTCCAAGGAATGACTCTTCTGATCTAAAAACCTTAGTAAAAACCATTATTCTGTGGTGAGTAAGCAGCACCTTGTTGTGACACTGACTCACTGAGTAAGTCAGTTCAGGGCCACACAACACAAATTAATTTTTTTTTTTTTTTTTTTTTGTGGTACGCGGGCCTCTCACTGTTGTGGCCTCTCCCGCTGCGGAGCACAGGATCCGGACCCGCAGGCTCAGCGGCCATGGCTCACGGGCCCAGCTGCTCCATGGCACGCGGGATCCTCCCGGACCGGGGCATGAACCCGTGTCCCCTGCATCGGCAGGCGGACTCTCAACCATTGCGCCACCAGGGAAGCCCCAACACAAATTAATTTAAGAAACTTTTAAAATTCAGAAATAAAAGTCATCTTAGAGTCTAAAAATGATAAAACAGAGATTATAAACTTTGACTCCATAATTGTATGAAGTAAGTACTACAGCTAAAGAAGGGAGGAGAAGAGAGAGTGAAGAGATAGCAAAAGGGAGAATGGGAGGACCAAAGGTAAGGGCAGAAGGTACAGAGGTGTCCTGGGACACAGTCGGAGAAAGCTGGACACAGGCAGAAAGAGACAAAGGAAAAGAAAAAACAGACAGTAAATCAGCAGGAGGGCACACTGAAGAGAACTAGGAAAGCAAAAAGAGATGAATAAGAGTAAAGAATATAGTAGGGCAGGGGTGAGTTTGGTAATTCTCAAGTCATATCCTGTTTAAAATGTTGACCGTGGGCATCAGAATAAATCATCACATCTTTACTAACCTTAAAATCTTTATATGATAAGAGCTTATTTAGTTAGCTCTCCGGAAATTTGAAATCGGCTTTCATGTACTGGAAAAAAGAAAGGATCTGGTTATCAGAATTTTATTTTTGAAAATCAGGGCATTTTGTTGTTAAATACTTCCAAAAGTAGTAGTCTCTTTATAGATTGGCCACTTTGTTATTTGGGCTGGGGAGTCCCTTTGATATGTAGAATTCCTATGATTTTAATTGATCTTTTCAAGCTTTTGTATTTCATAATTTCTCAAAGTTAAAATTTGAATACAGCAATTAACTTAATTATTAAATTCCCTCACCTCGGGACTTCCCTGGTGGTGCAGTGGTTAAGAATTCGCCTGCCAGTGCAGGGGACACAGGTTTGAGCCCTGGCCCGGGAAGATCCCACATGCCACGGAGCAGCTGGGTCCATGTGTCACAACTACTGAGCCTGTGCTCTAGAGTCCACGAGCCACAACTACTGAAGCCTAGAGCCCATGCTCCACAACAGGAGAAGCCACCGCAATGGGAAGCCCATGCACCGCAACGAAGAGTAGCCCCCACTCGCCACAAATAGAGAAAGCCTGTGCACAGCAATGAAGACCCAACGCAGCCAAATATAAATAAATAAATAAATAATTAAAAAAAAATTTCCTCACCTCCAAATTCATAGTCAAATATTTGGTCAGGTTGTTTCCGATTATTATAATAAGATTGTGATACCCTAAAACAATCATTAGGAACAAATAGGATGTAAGACTTTCTCCCTTAAGCATGTCTTTTCTTAGAAATTAATTTTTTTAATACTTAGATTTAAAATATTTCACATTGGACAATTAAAAACATTGAAAAGTATGAAGAATGATATTATAACATCTGTGTGTAGACTTTAATCTATGAAGAATAGCCAAAACATTCTGTTAGCCTCAGTTTTTTCCTCTTTCAGGTCCTCAGTACCACAGTTACAGTACCATAGGTACATTGTCTGGTCTGAAGGTACAACAGGTGATGCTCTAAGCAACATTTTTTTCTTCTTTTTTTTTTTTTATAACAAGGATATCCAAATTCCTAATGTGAGGGATAGGAAACCTTCCTTCCTCTTCTTCAGTTGAGCTGATTTAGTGATTTAGAGCTTGGGATTTATAAACCTCCTTTCTGTTTCCAACCTTGGTGTTAGTTCCACGTCTTCAGCTATAAGCAATAGAAAGCCTACTCAGATGGGCTTTCACAGTAACTGGAGCAATAGGCTCACATAACAGAGGAGCCAGAGACAGGATTGTGGTTGAATCAGGGCCCTGACTGCATTTCTTCTTCTTTTTTTAAAAAAATATTTATTTATTTGGCTGCACCGGGTCTTTAGTTGCGGCATGGGGGTCTTTTAGTTGCGGGATGCGAGATCTTAAGTTGTGGCATGCAAACTCTTAGTTGTGGCATGTGGGACCTAGTTCACTGACCAGGGATTCAATCTGGGCCCGCTGCATTGGGAGCGTGGAGTCTTAGCCACTGGGCCACAAGGGAAATCCCTGCGTGTCTTTATAGTGGTCTTGGCTTTGACCTTCTCTTCTATTAGCTTCATCCTTATGCTGACTTCAAAAAATGCCTGCTACAGCCACTAAATGCTTCCTGTCAAGTCTAGGTTGGGGAGAGAGCCAGTTTTCTTTCAACACTGAACAAAAGTACCTGAGCCTCCCTCCAGATATGTGTGTTTGGGCCATGTATGTGTAAGTGGTAGGCTTTTTAGCTGAAACAAAGGATTTGTGCCTTTGGGGCAGAGGATAGTTAAATTCTCACCCTCACCCTGTGTTGCCTCATTATGGGGATGGTTGGACTAGATATGACGGTGATGACCACAGTGTTCATTACTAAACTCCTTGAAGTGCATTATAAACTTGTGGTTCCCTTTCTTGTTAAATAGTCCTACTCTCCATCCAGTTCCTTAAAACTGAGAGTCATTATAACTCTTCCTTCTCCATCAGCCCGCACATCCAGTCGGTTACCAAGTTCTTTTATTTCTACCTCTTGAATATCCTTCAGGTCTATGTACTTCTCTCCATCCCCACTGCTACCATCCCAGACCACCAGCATCATCTTTCACCTGGACTACTGCTATAGCTTCTAAGTGATTTTTTTTTTCATATACTCTTTTTCCCCTCATTCATTCGTAGAAATAATAAACATCCACCAACCCACTCTCTAACCCAGGAACTTGAACATTGACAATAATTTACATTTATCTCTCCTAACCCATCCCACTGACCTACACTTAACTAAGGCGAACCCTATTCTGATTCTGTATTATCATTTCCTTGCGTCTTAAAAACCATTTTTGTTCACATGTATGGACATAAATAAAGTATTGTTTAATTTTAGATATTTTTACGATTATAAAAAGAGTGCCATACTAATGTACTATTATCTGATTTATTTTTTTCAGCCAGTAACATATTTTAAAGATTCATTCATGTTGCATTTATCTATAGTTCAGTTATTTTAACTGTTATATAACATTCTGTTGTGTTTCTGTACCATTCTGGTGTTTTCCAGAGTTTTGCTCGAAGAAACAACACTGCTTGGAATATTCTTATTTGTGTCCAAGTGTTTCTCTTGGTTCTAAACTGAGGAATAGGATTGCTGAGCTGTGGGGTATATGAAAGCTCAGCTTTACTCTGAACTGATATTTAGAAAGTATAAAATTATTTTTCCTGGGCTTCCCTGGTGGCGCAGTGGTTGAGAGTTGAGCCTGCGCGTCCGGAGCCTGTGCTCCGCAACGGGAGAGGCCACGACAGTGAGAGGCCCACGTACCGGAAAAAAAAAAAAAAAAAAAAAAAAAAAAAAATTATTTTTCCAAATTGTACCCATACATAAGAGATCCTTTTGATTCACATTCTGTAAGCCTTAGAATTCTTGGAGTTCTTAGTTTTTGCTAAATGACATCTCATTGTTATCTTGATTTGCATTTTCTTGATTACTGAGCATGTTCATATGTTTCTTAGCCATATTTATTACTTCTGTGAAATGCCTCTTTGTGTCTTTTGCCCATTATTCTTTTTTTTTTTTAAGATTCCATCTGGTCAAAACAGATTTTATTGTACATTTGGATTATTATGCTTTGATATTATACAACTTTGAATTACTAATGGTAGGTGACATATATCGTACTATGACATATATCATACTATCACACATATCATACTATGTGCTAGGTACTATCCTGAGCTGTTTACATTCATTAACTCATTTAATCCTCACAACAATCCTATATAGGTACTTTGGTTATCTCCATTCTACAGATGAAAAAATGGAGGCTCAGAGAAGTTAAGTGACTTGTCCAAGGTTACACAGCTAGGAGGTGACACGATCAGAATTTGAATCCAGTTTCCAGAACTTGAATCCAGGCTCTACATTATGTTTTTCTACCCATGGTGATACTTGTCCTGGTTTGCCCAGGACTTTTTGGATTTGGCACCAAAAATTCCACCTCCTGGGAACCCCTTCAGTCCCAGGCCACCCAGGATGGCTGGTCACCTTACTTCTGGCTTTCAAACATAGCTTTCCAAGGTCAGCTGTTTTTTAGGAGAGCCATAATTACCTCTACCTTTGTGCCATTCAGTTCACTGATTGCTAATAAGATAGAGGGGTTATGAAAATGACCTTGTCAGGCTCTTGCTATTGAAGTAAAGTGGATAATATATGGAGAAAATCTGTGGAGAGGACAAACCCATTATTCTAGTGTGTTATTTTTTCTTTTTATATTGATTTGTAAGAGTTCTTCCTGTAATTTAGATAACAATCCCTTCTTGATTATGTGTATTGCACATATATTCTCCCAATTTATAGCTTGATTTTTTTTTTACTTTCCTTAAGATGTCTTCTTCATAAAATGTTTTTTAATGAAAAATGTCAAACATATACAAACATAGAAAGAATATTATAGTAACAATGTGCCTGTTACACAGCTTCCATAATTACCAATACACGGCCAGTCTTATTTCATCTATATCCCAGGCTCTCCGCCTCCCTTCTCCCCACTTTTTTGACTTATTTCGAGGCAAATCTCACATGTCGTTATCATTTCATATGTAAATATTCCAGTGCATATATATCTCTAAAAGATGGGATGCCTTAAAAAAATTATTACCATAATGCCCTTATCTCACCTGAAAATTAATAAATATTAATTAATATGTTAACATATCCATTTCACTAATTCTCTTATAAATTTTTATTTTTTATGTTGTTTAATTTGAGACTCAAATAAGGTCCATGTACTGCAGTTGATTTTTTAAAAAATTTATTTATTATTATTTTTTAACACCCTTATTGGAGTATAATTGCTCTACAATGGTGTGTTAGTTTCTGCTTTTTTTAAAAAAATTAATTTATGGCTGTGTTGGGTGTTCATTGCTGTGCGCAGGTTCTCATTGCATTGGCTTCTGTTGTTGAGGAGCATGGGCTCTAGGCACGTGGGTTTCAGTAGCTGTGGTTCGAAGGCTCTAGGGCACAGACTCAGTATTTGTGGCACATGGGCTTAGTTGCTCCGTGGCATGTTGGATCTTCCTGGACCAGGGATTGAACCTGTGTCTCCTGCATTGGCAGGCAGATTCTTAACCACTGCGCCACCGGGGAAGCCCAAGTTTCTGCTTTATAACAGTGAATCAGCCATAAATTTACATATATCCCCATATCTCCTCCATCTTGCGTCTCCCTGCCAACTTCCCCATCCCACCCCTCTAGGCGGTCACAAAGCACTGAGCTGATCTCCCTGTGCTATGCGGCTGCTTCTCACTAGCTATCGATTTTACATTTGGTAGTGTATGTATGTCCATGCCACTCTCTCACTTCGTCCCTGCTTACCCTTCCCCCTCCCCGTGTCCTCAAGTCCATTCTGTACATCTGCGTCTTTATTCCTGTCCTGCCCCTAGGTTCTTCAGAACCATTTTTTTTTTTTTTAGATTCCATATATATGTGTTAGCATACAGTATTTGTTTTTCTGACTTACTTCACTCTGTATGACAGAATAGGTCCATCCACCTCACCACAAATAACTCAATTTTTTCTTTTTGTGGCGAGTAATATTCCATTGTATATCTGTGCCACATCTTCTTTATCCATTCATCTGTTGACAGACACTTAGGTTGTTTCCATGTCCTGGCTATTGTAAATAGAGCTGCAATGAACATTGTGGTACATGACTCTTTTTGAATTATGGTTTTCTCAGGGTATATGCCCAGTAGTGGGATTGCTGGGTTGTATGGTAGCTCTATTTTTAGTTTTTTGAGGTAGCTCCATACTGTTCCCCATAGTGGCTGTATCAATTTACATGTCCACCAACAGTGCAAGAGGGTTCCCTATTCTCCACACCCTCTCCAACATTTATTGTTTGTAGATTTTTTGATGATGGCCATTCTGACTGGTGTGAGGTGATACTTCATTGTAGTTTGGATTTCCATTCTCTAATGATTAGTGATGTTGAGCATCCTTTCATGCGTTTGCTGGCAATCTGTATATCTTCTTTGGAGAAATGTCTATTTAGGTTTTCTGCCCATTTTTGGATTGGGTTGTCTGTTTCTTTGATATTGAGCTGCATAAGTTGATTGTAAATTTTGGAGATTAATCCTTTGTCAGTTGCTTCATTTGCAAATATTTTCTCCCATTCTGAGGGTTGTCTTTTCATCTTGTTTATGGTTTCCTTTGCTGTGCAAAAGCTTTTAAGTTTCATTAGGTCCCATCTGTTTATTTTTGTTTTTATTTCCATTTCACTTTGAGGTGGGTCAAAAAGGATCTTGCTGTGATTTATGTCATAGTGTTCTGCCTATGTTTTCCTGTAAGAGTTTGATAGTGTCTGGCCTTACATTTAGGTCTTTAATCCATTTTGAGTTTATTTTTGTGTATGGTGTTAGGGAGTGTTCTAATTTCATTCTTTTATATGTAGCTGTCCAGTTTCCCAGCACCACTTATTGAAGAGGCTGTCTTTTCTCCATTGTATAGTCTTGCCTCCTTTATCAAAGGTAAGGTGACCATATGTGCGTGGGATTATCTCTGTGCTTTCTATCCTGTTCATTGATCTATATTTCTGTTTTTGTCCCAGTACCATACTCTCTTGATTACTGTAGCTTTGTTGTATAGTCTGAAGTCTGGGAGCCTGATTCCTCCAGCTCTGTTTATCTTTCTCAAGATTGCTTTGGCTATTTGGGGTCTTTGTATTTCCATACAAATTGTGAAATTTTTTGTTCTGGTTCTGTGAAAAATGCCATTGGTAGTTTGATAGGGATTGCACTGAATCTGTAGATTGCTTTGGGAAGTATACTCATTTTCACAGTGTTAATTCTAATCCAAGAACATGGTATATCTCTCCATCTGTTTTTATCATCTTTAATTTCTTTCATCAGTGTCATAGTTTTCTGCATACAGATCTTTTGTCTCCTTAGGTAGGTTTATTTCTAGGTATTTTATCCTTTATGTTGCAATGTAAATGGGAGTTTTTCCTTAATTTTTCTTTCAGATTTTTCATCATTAGTTTATAGGAATGCAAGAGACTTCTGTGCATTAATTTTATATCCTGCTACTCTACCAAGTACATTGATTAGCTCTAGTAGTTTTCTGGTAGCATCTTTAGGATTCTTTACATATAGTATCACGTCATTTGCAAACAGTGACAGTTTTACTTCTTCTTCTCCAATTTGGATTCCTTTTATTTCTTTTTTTTCCTCTGATTGCTGTGACTAAAACTTCCAAAACTGTATTGAATAATAGTGGCAAGACTGGACAACCTTGTCTTGTTCCTGATCTTAGAGCAAATGATTTCAGTTTTTCACCATTGAGAACGATATTGGCTGTGGGTTTGTCATATATGGCCTTTATTATGTTGAGGTAAGTTCCCTCTGGGCCTACTTTCTGGAGGGTTTTTATCATAAATGGGTGTTGAATTTTGTCGAAAGCTTTTTCTGCATCTATTGAGATGTTCATATGGTTTTAATCCTTCATTTGTTAATATGGTGTATCACATTGATTGATTTGCATATGTTGGAAAATCCTTGCATTCCTGGGGTAAACCTCACTTGATCATGGTATATGATCCTTTTAATGTGCTGTTGGATTCTGTTTGCTAGTATTTTGTTGAGGATTTTTGCATCTATGTTCGTCAGAGATATTGGCCTGTAGTTTTCTTTTCTTGTGACCTCTTCGTCTGATTTTGCTATCAGGGTGATGGTGGCCTCATAGAATGAGTTTGGGAGTGTTCCTCCCTCTGCTATATTTTGGAAGAGTTTGAGGAGGATAGGTGTTAGCTCTCCTCTAAATGTTTGATAGAATTCACCTGTGAAGCCATCTGGTCCTGGACTTTGGTTTGTTGGAAGATTTTTAATCACAGTTTCAATTTCAGTGTTTGTGATTGGTCTGTTTATATTTTCTGTTTCTTCCTGATTCAGTCTTGGAAGGTTGTGCTTTTCTAAGAATTTGTCCGTTTCTTCCAGGTTTTCCTTTTATTGGCATATAGTTGCTTGTAGTAATCTCTCATGATCCTTTGTATTTCTGCAGTTTCAGTTGTTACTTCTTTTTCATTTCTAATTCTGTTGATTTGAGTCTTCTCCCTTTTTTTCTTGATGAGTCTGGCTAATAGGTTATCAATTTTGTTTATCTTCTCAAAGAACCAGCTTTTAGTTTTATTTTCTTTGCTGTTGTTTCTTTCTTTTTCATTTTTTTTTCCTGATGTGATCTTTATGACTTCTTTCCTTCTGCTAACTTTAGGGTTTTTTTTGTTCTTCTTTCTCTAATTGCTTTAGGTGTAAGGTTAGGTTGTTTATTTGAGATGTTTCTTGTTTCATGAGGTAGGATTGTATTGCTGTAAACTTCCCTCTTAGAACTGCTTTTGCTGCATCCCATAGGTTTTGGGTTGTTGTGTTTTCATTGTCATTTGTTTCTAGGTATTTTTGATTTCCTCTTTGATTTCTTTTGTGATCTCTTGATTAGTTAGTAGCATATTGTTTAGCCTCTATTTGTTTTTATTTTTTACAGATTTTTTCCTGTAATTGATACCTAGTCTCATAGCGTTGTGGTCAGATAAGATACTTGATCCAATTTCAATTTTCTTAAATTTACCAAGGCTTGATTTGTGACCCAAGATATGATCTATCCTGGAGAATGTTCCATGAGCACTTGAGAAGAAAGTGTATTCTGTGATGGAATGTCCTATAAATATCAATTAAGTCCATCTTGTTTAATGTATCATTGGAAGCTTGTGTTTCCTTATTTATTTTCATTTTGGATGATCTGTCCGTTGGTGAAAGTGGGGTGTTAAAGTCCCCTACTATGATTATGTTACTGTTGATTTCCCCTTTTATGGCTGTTTCCATTTGCCTTATGTACTGAGGTGCTCCTGTGTTGGGTACATAAATATTTACAATTGTTATATCTTCTTCTTGGATTGATCCCTTGATCATTATGTAGTGTCCTTCTTTGTCTCTTGTAGTAGTGTTTATTTTAAAGGCTATTTTGTCTGATATGAGAATTGCTACTCCAGCTTTCTTTTGATTTCCATTTGCATGGAATATCTTTTTCTTCCCCCTCATTTTCAGTCTCTATGTGTCCCTAGGTCTGAAGTGGGTCTCTTGCAGGCAGCATATATGAGGGTCTTGTTTTTGTATCCATTCAGCCAGTCTGTGTCTTTTGGCTGGAGCATTTAATCCATTACCTTTAAGGTAATTATCGATATGTACATTCCTGTTACCATTTTCTTAATTGTGTTAGGTTTGTTATTGTAGGTCTTTTCCTTCTCTTGTGTTTCCTTCCCAGAGAAGTTCCTTTAACATTTGTTGTAAAGCTGGTTTGGTGGTGCTGAATTCTCTTAGCTTTTGCTTGTCTTTAAAGGTTTTAATTTCTCCATCGAATCTGAGTGAGATCCTTGCTGGGTAGAGTAATCATGGTTATAGGTTTTTCCCTTTCATCACTTTAAATATGTCCTGCCACTGCCTTCTGGCTTGGAGAGTTTCTGGTGCAAGATCAGCTGTTAACTTTATGGGGATTCCCTTGTATGTTATTTGTTGCTTTTCGCTTGCTGCTTTTAGTATTTTTTCTGTGTATTTAATTTTTGATAGTTTGATTAATATGTGTCTTGTTGTGTTTCTCCTTGGATTTATCCTGTATGGGGACTCTCTGAGCTTCCTGGACTTGATTGACTATTTCCTTTCCCATATTAGGGAAGTTTTCAACTACAGTCTCTTCAAGTGTTTTCTCAGTCCCTTTCTTTTTATCTTCTTCTTCTGGGACCCCTGTAATTCGAATGGTGGTGCATTTAATGTTGTCCCAGAGGTCTCTGAGACTGTCCTCAATTCTTTCCATTCTTTTTTCTTTATTCTGCTCTGCAATAGTTATTTCCACTGTTTTATCTTCCAGGTCACTTATCCGTTCTTTTGCCTCATTTTTTCTGCTATTGATTCCTTCTAGAGAAGTTTTAATTTCATTTATTGTGTTGTTCATCATTGTTTGCTCTTTAGTTCTTCTAGGTCCTTGTTAAACGTTTCTTGTATTTTCTCCATTCTGTTTCCAGGATTTTGGATCATCTTAACTATCATTACTCTGAATTCTTTTCCTGGTAGACTGCCTGTTCCTCTTTATTTGTTTGGTCTGGTGGTTTTTTGCCTTGCTCCTTCATCTGATGTGTGTTTCTCTGTCTTCTCATTTTGCTTAACTTACTGTGTTTGGGTTCTCCTTTTTGCAGGCTGCAGGTTCATGGTTCCTGTTGTTTTTGGTGTCTGCCCCCAGTGGCTAAGGTTGGTTCAGTGGGTTGTGTAGGCTTCCTGGTGGAGGGGACTGGTGCCTGTGTTCTGGTGGATGAGGCTGGATCTTGTCTTTCTGGTGGGCAGGACTGTGCCCAGTGGTGTGTTTTGGTGTGTCTGTGACCTTATTATGATTTTCGGCAGCCTCTCTGCTAATGGTTGCCGTTGTGTTCCTGTCTTGCTAGTTGTTTGGCATAGGGTGTCCAGCACTGTAGCTTGCTGGTCACTGAGTGGAGCTGGGTCTTAGCGTTGAGATGGAGATCTTTAGGAGAGCTTTTGCTGTTTGATACTACGTGGAGCCGGGAGGTCTCTGGTGGACCAGTGTCCCGAACTCGGCTCTCCCACATCAGAGGCACAGGCCTGTCACCCAGCCAGTGCACCAAGACCCTGTCAGCCACCCGGCTCAGAAGAAAAGGGAGAAAAAAAGAAAGAAAAGGGGCTTCCCTGGTGGCTCAGTGGTTGAGAGTCTGCCTGCCGATGCAAGGGATACGGGTTCGTGTCCTGGTCTGGGAAGATCCCACATGCCGCGGTGTGGCTGGACCCATGAGCCATGGCCACTGAGCCTGCGCGTCTGGAGCCTGTGCTCCGCAACGGGAGAGGCCACAACAGTGAGAGGCCCGCGTACTGCAAAAGAAAAAAAAAGAAGAAAGTTATTAAAATAAAGAAATTATTAAAAATGAAAATAATTAAAAAGTAATACAAAAATAAAAGAAAGTAAGAAAGAAGAGAGCAATGAAACCAAAAAAGAAATCCACAAATGATAACAGGTGATAAAATCTATACTAAAAAATAAATTAAAAAAAACGGATAGACAGAACCCTTGGGCAAATGGTTGAAGCAAAGCTATATAAACTCACACAAAGAAGGATACACATACACACTCACAAAAAGAGAAAAAGGAAACAAAAAAAGTATCTATCTATCTATCTATCTATCTATCTATCTATATATTAAAAAAAAGAAGAGGACAACCAAATCAATAAACAAATCTACCAGTGATATTAAACTCTAAATACTAAACTAAAATAAACATAAAACCAGAAACAAATTAGATGCAGAAAGCAAACCCCAAGTCTACAGTTGCTCCTAAAGTCCACCGGCTCAATTTTGGGATGAATTGTTGTCTTTTCAGGTATTCCAGAGATGCAGGGTACATCACGTTGATTGTGGAGATTTAATCCGCTGCTCCTGAGGCTGCTGGGAGAGATTTCCTTTTCTCTTCTTTGTTCTCACAGCTCCCGGGGTTCAGCTTTGGATTTGGCCCTGCCTCTGCTTATAGGTCGCCTGAGGGCATCTGTTCTCTTTTGGGAAGTCTGAGGTCTTCTGCCAGCCTTCAGTAGCTGTTGATGTAGGAGTTGTTCCACATGTATATGTATTTCTGATGTATTTGTGGGGAGGAAGATGATCTCCACTTCTTACTCCTCTGCCATCTTGAAGGTCTCCCTGCAGTTGATATTCTTTTAAGATTCTTTTAATCTGTAGGCTCTCCCTTCATCTCTCTCTTTTTACCCTAGAGATTACAGTATGTATTCTTGATTTTTCAAAGTCTAAGATTAATTGGTACCATTATTCTCTTTCTAGGTGATGCAAAGGCTGATGTGTTTCTATACCATTTTGGTTTTAGGACACTTTAATTTCATTTACCCATTCTTTTATGTCATTGAGATTGTGTATTTTTATTTTATATATATTTAAAATCAATCAGGCCTTATTAATTTTTTTATACAGTGAGCATCATTTAATTTATAGGTAAACTAAATGATGTTGACTATAATAAAATAGTGTCTGCTTAATTTTAAATATACTAGTTTTGTTGTTCTTCACTTGCTCCTGCATTTTCAGGCTTCCATCAGGAATTCTTTTCTTTCTTCCTGAAGAACACCCTTTGGCATTTCCTTTCTGCACATCACATTGTGGCACGTTGTCTTAATTTTTGTTTGAAAATTTCATTCTCATACTTTAAGAATATTTTCATTTGGTATATGAGTTTTTGGTTGACGGTTGTTTTCTCTCAACATTTTAAGAATATTGTTCTAGTATTTTTTTACTTCCATAATTTCTGATGAGAAATCAATAGTGAATATAATTTTAGCTGCTTTGATGGTAATCTGTCAATTTCCTGTGGCAACTCTTAAGATAGTCTTTATTTTCTTTTCTTTTTTATTTTGGTTTTCAGCAATATTACCATGATGCCAGATGTGTCATTCTTATCTCATAATCCTTAAATATAATAAGCAGAGTTATTGTAAGATCTGTGCTTGTAATCCAATATCTAGGTTCCCTATGGTTCTTTTTGTACTGTTTGCTATTTCTGTTTTTCGTTCATGTCATCTTACTTCCTCTCTGCCTTGTTATTTTTTATTATGTGAGAAACATATTCCAAAATTATTTTTTATTTTTATTATGTACCAGTCATTATATTGCAGAATTATTTGCAGAAATACTTTGAGGCCTAGGATAATGTTTTCCTACAGAGTGTTTATGTTTTCTTCTGCCAGGTGCCTGGAGACCATAACAGTCCAGAAGCACCATAGTTATTTCCAATTCAGCCCATGCGAGGCCCTGTTTTACTTCTGCACACTAGTGCTTTTAGGTGCAGCCTTTGGGCTTTCAACCCAGAGTAATGGGAGCAGGAGTAGGCAGTTTCATCAGGATTCAACATTCCACATCTCTCTTCTAGCCCCTTAATACTATCAAAGAGTTACTACTTCTGTAGTTCAGCCTTTCTGGTGCCCCTCTGAAATCAGAAAATCGCTTGCATGGAAAAAGTAGTTTCAGTCATTGCACTCACCTCCCTGGGCATCCAACTCCTTTGTATTAGGTAACTCAGTTGTTAGTCCTCATTTTCATTAAGGGAGATTAAAAAAATTTTTTCCCATCTTTACTACTTTTTCTCAGAGGAAGAGGTGATCAGAATTAACTAGTCTGCCATTACCAAATATTTCCTCTGTTTTTATTTCTTTTTTCTCTTTTTCGGAATGTTGTCATATTTACTTCCTCTGTCTCCTGTTGTTTCTCACATATGCTTCAATTCTTTTATTTTTTTACTTTATTTGTTTTATTTATTTTTGGCTGCACTGGATCCTCGTCGCTGCATGTGGGCCTTCTCCAGTTGCGTCGAGCAGGGGCCACCCCTCGTTGCAGTGAGCGGGCTTCTCATTGTGGTGGCCTCTCCTGTTGCGGAGCATGGGCTCCAGGCACATGAGCTTCAGCAGTTATAGCACGCGGGCTCAGTAGCTGTAGCTTGCAGGCTCCAGAGCACAGGCTCGGTAGTTGTGGCACATGGGCCCAGTTGCTCCATGGCATGTGGGATCCTCTCGGACCAGGGATTGAACCCGCATCCACCGCACTGGCAGGCGGACTCCCAACCACTGCACCACCAGGGAAGCCCTGTGCTTCAATTCTTTAACTTGCTGCTTTCCTTTTATATTTTTTTATTTTTTAATTAATTAATTAATTTAGTTTTGACTGCATTGAGTCTTCATTGCTGTGCATGGGCTTTCTCTAGTTGCGGTGAGCAGGGGCTGCTCTTTGTTGAGGTACGCAGGCTTCTCATTGTCGTGGCTTCCCTTGTTGTGGAGCACAGGCTCTAGGCGCGCAGGCTTCAGTAGTTGTGGTGCACGGGCTTAGTTGTTCCACAGCATGTGGGATCTTCCCAGACCAGGGCTTGAAACTGTGTCCCTTGTATTGGCAGGCAGATTCTTAACCACTGTGCTACCAGGGAAGCCTTTTCTGCTTCCTTTTAGAAGAGTTTATCAATCTGCATTTCTACTCATTAATATGTTCTTTGTCTAGAGCCATTCTACTGTTTGTCTCATCTGTTATGTTATTTTTTAGCTGTTGTATTTTTCAAACCTAGAATATCTGCTTCATTCTTTTTCATGCTTTGTGGTTCTTATTTCATATTGCTAATCTCTCTTTAGTTTGACTTTTACTTCTATTTTTTTATTGAAATATAATTGACATATAACATTATATTAGTTTCAGGTGTTCAACATAATGATTCAATATTTGTATATATTATAAAATGATCATCACAATAAGTCTAGTTAACATGTATCACCATACATAGTTATAAAAAGTTTTTTTTCTTGAGATGAAAACTTTTAAGATCTCTGTTAGCAACTTTCAAATATACACTACAGTATTTTAAGCTATGGTTCCCATGGTGTACATTACATCCCCATGACTTACTTATTTTATAACTGGAATTTTGTATGTTTTGACCCCCTTAATCCATTTTGCCCACCCTCCACCGCCTGCTTCTGGCAGCCACCAATCTGTTCTCTATATCTCTGAACTGGGGATTTCTTTGTTTTTTTTTTTTTTTTTTTTAAATTTTTTAAAAATTTACACATAAAAGCGAGATCATATGATATTTGTCTTTTTCCTTCTGACTTATTTCACTTAGCATACTGCCGTTGAAGTCGATCCATGTTGTTGCAAATGCAAGATTTCCTTCGTTTTTATGACTGATTCTATCAGTCCTTAATTCCCTGCTCACACCAAACTCTAATTAAGCTACTTGAGGCACTTTTCAGGTTTTCCAATATGACATGCACATGCTCATTTCTTCTCTCCATGTATTTTGGTTGGTCTCCTGCCCCACCTCCCCTGGTTTTTACCTACCCTGTAGCCTTCCTTTTAATCACCAATCCCATTTTCATCCCTATGATGACCTGTAGTACTTACCTGTATCATTATTTTGACTTTCGAATGTATGATGCTCTCAACTGCTTCTTATTATACAAATAAGATTGAAAGTCTTTGAGAGCAGAGATTCTACCTTATATTTCTTTGATTCTTCAATAAATGTAATGCTGGATTCTTTTTAAAAAATTTTTATTGGAGTATAGTTGCTTTACAATGTTGTGTTATTCTCTGCTGTACAGCAAAGTGTATAATGTTGGATTCTTAATAAATATTTGTAAGATTGAAATGAAAATTAGCAGGCATTCTGATTGTGGTAAATTTGAATAATATTCTGTGTTGATTTTACTTGATTAAACTATTTGACATTTGCCAAATGGATTCTTGATTTGCTGTTGATTATTGCATAATCCATTCACTATGAAGTTTTGTAAATTAAGATTAATTGGAAAAATATGAGTTTTCGAAAACCAAGGAGAAATGCTCTTATTACTTTTAGCTACATATGATAATTGGACTGGTAATACTGTTTCTGAAGTAGAAGTCTATTTTTCACGTGAGAAGTACTAATTTATGGTTGACAGCATTTACAGTTGTTTGCCAAAATTGTAGAAACAGCTTGTTTTCTTAAGTAAAGAGTGCTCCCTATTTTCAGAAGTATTAATTTGAATAGCAAGCTCTTATTAGATAGTGCAAAGCTATAAACACCATCCAGTTTGGGTTAGTTTATTTTTTAAAATTTTTTATTGAAATATAGTTGATTTACAATGTTGTGCCAGTTTCAGGTGTACAGCAGAGTGATTCGGTTATACATATATATATACATATGTATTCTTTTTTTAGATTCTTTTCCATGATAGGTTATTACAGGGTATTGAGTATAGTTCCCTGTGCTATACAGTAGGTCCTTGTTGGTCATCTATTTTATATAAAGTAGTTTAAATACATATATATATATATATATATATATATATATATATATATATATATATATTTGGCCACACTGTGCGACATGTGGGATCTTAGTTCCCCGACCAGGGATCTACCCCCGCCCCCTGCATTGGAAGCACGGGGTCTTAACCACTGGACGACCAGGGAAGTCCCTGGGGTAGTTTAAATGTCAAAAAATTTGAGACTTTACTAAACTGAAATGAGCAAAAATTCCCGTCCAAATGGCACAAGTGAGGAGTGCAGAGACTTCTGAAGGCACCTGCATGTCAAAACTCAACAGTTTATTCAGGGTGACTCACTGTCTGCTTAGCTTGCTGCAGAGCTAATCATGGTGTTTTCTTAGTGTTGGGTGATAACACTCTTTAGAAGTCATGGGCATGGTTTATTGTCAGAGTCTAAAATGATGGATCTGTGGAGGTGAATCATGCAGAGACGTCTGAGACAGAGAATCATCATGTTCCTTATTGAGGGAGGGTGCTCCCCAGAGGGCTTTTGTGTGGGTGGGGTTAGAATAACAAGTTTCCTCTCTCCTGTCATCTTCAACACATATATTACCTGTTTTTCCTTTCATTTTAGTATCTTTCTATAGGGGTTAATATTCATTGTTAATTGTGTAATACCTTAAATACCTTTAAAAAAAAAGTTATACCCAACTTTCCAGCTAGGCCAGATTTTAAGTGAGTCACATTTTCTGTGATGAAACCAGGTTCAAGATCTTTCCAGATCTTGTTTGAAGAGAACTGATTCTGGTATGAACTTGGACTTTACTTTGGAAGTACTGAAAACATGGATGTTGGTGAGGTTATATGTGTGATGGCCAGGGCAGCTGACTATTCAGTTTTAAATGTAACTTGACCAGGGTATGTGGATTAAATTCAGATGTATGGTGGGAAGGATCAAGAATGAGTTTTTCCAAGAAGTAATCAATCGGATAAAGGACGGAATCATAGGGGATTAGGCTGCTAAGTGACTGCAGCTTCTGCCTACTGCCTCTAATTGCAGAGGAAGAATGCAGAGCTCCAACCAAACATTACAAAAGTAAAAGCGGCACTTTCGCTTTGCTGTGTTTGGGGGCAGTTATAGGAAGTTGTAGTTAGGCTTAAAGTAGACTGAGGGATTTCAATGCCAAGAAAAGCATTCAGAGCAAAGGAGTAAATGCTGAAGTTTGGCTTACAAAGCAAATAGTTGCAAGGAGGGAGCTAACTTTTTCTTTTTGAAGAAAAATAAAAATAACATGATTTGAGGAAGTAAGAATCGTGAGGCTACCCATTCACTAATTTTATTGGATGATTGTGTCTTCATGCTGTTATACTTAGATTTTTATATAAATATCTTCAATAAATATTTTTAAGTATCTTTAAATATATCATTTATTAACTTGTTTATATTAATATTTCCTTTCGAAGGGTGAATAAACCTTTTGGTAGGTGAAACTGTGAACCTAAAGTTGTAAATGATGGTAAGCATTATAAGTGGGAAAGATTAGTTCATAATTAAGAGTGGGCTCAGGCCCATTCCCCCATTCTCAGGATGCACAGTTACATATTTATAAACAGGTTCTTAAAAAGGTTCACTAAGCATCATTTCCAAATCTCTCCTGCCTGCAGATTCACCCCCCTCACATTTACTGTGACCCTTAATCTCAGATACCTCTCCTTTCCCCCATACTTCAAGCACCCGCAACCTGACATATATTCCCTCTATCCTACTGGGTTATGTATTGACACTCAGATGCATATCCCCTCACCCTCAATGAAGCATGCAATGCTAAGTGCAGATACATTTGCAGCCTCAGAAGAGCATGCAGGCAGAGAGGAGAAAAGATCCACCGTTGGCTGGGTAGGATATTGTGAGTGGAGATTGCTGTGTGGTTGCTGTGAATAGGAAAGTGGTTGGAAAATAGATAACTGAGAGATGACGAGTTAAGGGGCCACGTGTTACTGATAATAATTAGTTGAGGAGTTAATGCACTATTCTGTTAATGCATCTGCAGACTTCTTGACCTGAGACCAGCTGTTGAGACCAGTAATAATCCCAATGACTGGAAAAGGGCACAGGTGTTTAGTGCTGATCCAGGTCAGTTGAGAAATATAGCTGCTGTTCTGTATTTAAATATAAGACTTTCTGAATCCAGGACTATTATTTGCAACAGAGTTGAGTTAAAGAATATTTGAATAAGGGATGCAAAGTGTTGAGAATATTAGTGTTTCTAAAGCATTTTGAAGATTAGGAAAAAGTGCTGTTTAAGTGCTATTATAATAATTTTTAGAAGTAAAGAGGTCATAGACCCATTAAGACCTGTTTTATGGCATTTATTGATGAGCACTTTCTTCAGTTACAGAGTTGAGTTTCACCTGGGTCTCTTGCCAGTAGGCTGGGCTCTGCCACACTCTCCTGTCTGCATAGGTGACATTAGTTTCTTTTTTTGCAGCAAGGGATAGATATTATTTTGTCTCTATGAAGGAAGAACATGAGATTTGGAGCCAGAAGGAGTTATACAAACACAATATGATCAATTCTCTTTCATCTTTCGTCATGTCCTTTGACTTACTGTTGCCTGTGAAATACAAGCCAAAGTCTTAAAATTGCATTCGAAGTTCTGTGTTGGTAGTTCTTAGCTTTGGGTGCATATTAAAATAACATGAGGAACTTTTTAAAAGTACCAAGAACAGGGTGGGGTTTAGGCATCTGAATAGTATCTTCTATTCTCATACCTTATTGAGATTTCGGTTTAGAACTCTAAGGAAATACAAAGAATCATCTTGTTGATTTTTACAAAAATATCCTATTGTGAATTTGGGATTACATTGAATCATAACAGGATTCTGATCAGTTTAGGGAGAATTGACATTTTAACAATATTGTCTTTCATTTCATGAACATGGTGTATCTATTTACATTTTCTTTGATTTCTTTCATCAGTATTTTGTAGTTTTCAGCATACACATCTTGAACATAAGCTTAAAAAAATTTATGTTCTTCATGTTTTTGGTGGTATTGTATTTCCAATTTTCTTTTGCTAATTTATAGAAACTTAAATTTTTTATGTTGACCTTGTATTTTGCAGCCTTGCTAAAATCCCTTACTATAGTGTTTTGGTAGGTTCTATATATATTTTTTGTAGGTTCTTTGGGATTTTCTACACAGAAGGTCATATTGTCTGGAGCAGGTACAGTTTTATTTTTAAACTTTCAATCTGTATGCATTTATATTTTTTTCTTACTTTATTGCACCAGCTGTGTTCTCCAATGTGATATTGCATTCTAGTAGTGAAAGCAGTCATCCTTGACTTGTTCTTGATCTCAGTGGAAAAGTACTTAGTCTTTCATCATTAAGTATGATGTTATTAGCTGTTTTTTTTTTTTTTGAAGGTGCCCATTATCAGACTGAGGAAATTCTTTTCTTTTCCTGGTTTTCCAAGAGTATTTATCAGGAATGGATGTTGAGTATTGACATCTGCATCTATTTGGATGATTGTATAGCTTTTCTCTTTGTACTGATTGATTTTCAAATGTCAAACTAGTGTTACATCACTGGGATAAAGCCTCCTGGATTGTGATTTTTAACTCATTTTTATATATTGCTACGTTTGATTTGCTCACATTTTGTTGAAGGTTTTGTGTATGGGTTCATGAGGGATACCGACTGCTTATTTTCTTTTGTTGTAATGTATGTATGCGTTTTTGTTATCAGAATAATGCTGGCCCTCATAAAAGAATTGGGAAGTGTTCTTTCCTTTTTTATTCCCTGGAAGAGAGTAGAACTGCAATTATTTCTTCTTTAAATGTTTAGAATTTGCCAGTACAGCTCTCTGAATGAGGAGCTTTCTTTTTTGGAAGGCTTAAAAATACAGATTCAACTTCTGTAATGGATATGGGTCTATTCATATTACCTATTTCTTCCTTTTTTAAAAAAATTCATTTAAGTTTGGCTGCGTTGGGTCTTTGTTGCTGCACGTGGGCTTTTCTCTAGTTGCAGCAAGCAGGGGCTACTCTTCATTGCAGCGCACGGGGGCTACTCTTCGTTGCAGTGCGCGGGCTTCTCATTGTCGTGGCTTCTGTGGTTGCAGAGCATGGGTTCTAGGCACACAGGCTTCAGTAGTTGTGGCTTGTGGGCTCTAGAGCACAGGCTCAGTAGTTGTGGCACATGGGCTTAGCTGCTCTGTGGCACGTGGGATCTTCCCGGACCAGGGCTTGAATCTGTGTCCCCCGCATTGTCAGGCAGATTCTTAACCACTGCGCAACCAGGGAAGCCCTACCTATTTCTTATTGAGTGAGCTTTAATAGTTTCTGTTTTTCAAGGAGTCGTTTGTGTCTATCCAGTTCATCTAAGTTGTTGAATTTATGGACATAAAGTTTTTGTAATATTTCCTTAATATTTCTGGAATGTTTAGAAAACCTGTGGTGATATCCCTTCTTTCTTTTTTTTTTTTTTTTTTTTTGCGGTATGCGGGCCTCTCACTGCTGTGGCCTCTCCCGTTGCGGAGCACAGGCTCCGGACGCACAGGCCTAGCGGCCATGGCTCACGGGCCCAGCCGCTCCGCGGCATGTGGGATCTTCCCGGACCAGGGCACGAACCCGTGTCTCCTGCATCGGCAGGCAGATTCTCAACCACTGCGCCACCAGGGAAGCCCCCTTCTTTCATTTTTGATATTGGTAATTTGTGTCTTTTCTTAGTCAGTCTGGCTAGAGATTTATCGATGTTATTGGTCTATTCAAAGAACCAGCTTTTGGTTTCATTAATTTTCTGTATTGATTTCCTGTTTTCAATTTCATTGATTTCTGTTATTACTCATGTTATTTTTTCCCTTTTGCTTGTTTTGGGTTTAATTTGCCGTTCTTTTTCTTGAGTCTTCAGATGGAAGCTTAGGTTATTGGCTTAAGAACCTTCTCTTCTAGTATAAACATTTAATATTTATAAAGTGAAAAGTGCCCACTCTTTCACTGCTTTCCTTTGGCTGCCTGCTTTTGACCCTGGATGCAGCTAATGTTATTTTTTCAGTATCCTTTCAGACAGCTTATGCATATACAAATATATGAAAATATTCTTTTACTCTCTTCTTTTTAACATAATTGCTAGATTGCATTCTAGCAATTATTTTGTTCCATGCCTTGCTTTTTTTTTTTTTTTTAAAGTAATCTATCTTGGATATAATTCTCTATCTTTCATATGTTTTTTTTCATTCTCTTTTATGATAGCCTAATAGCCAGTCTTCTATTAATAGACATCTAAAGCTGGGGCCGGGGCCTTGGGGGTTTTAATGTTTTTATTCTCTTTATATATTTTATTATGGAAGTTTTCATTATGGAAAATTTTATGCATTGCAGTTTATGTATCTTAAATGTTTTTTAGCCTGTATTTTTCCCTTTCATCATTCTCTCCTTTAAACCATTACCTTTGTCTAGTAATGGTAACCCTCACTTTCCCAGGATTCTTTTTTTTTTAATAAATTTATTTTAGTATTTATTTATTTATTTTTGGCTGTGTTGGGTCGTCATTGCTGTGCACAGGCTTTCTCTAGTTGCTGTGAGTGGGGGATACTCTTCGTTGTGGTGCGCGGGCTTCTCGTTTCAGTGGCTTCACCTGTTGCGGAGCACGGGGTCTAGGCGCGTGGGCTTCAGTAGTTGTGGCACACCGGCTCTAGAGCGCAGGCTCAGTAGTTGTGGTGCATGGGCTTAGTTGCTCCGCGGCATGTGGGATCTTCCCGGATCAGGGCTTGAACCCGTGTCCCCTGCATTGGCAGGCGGATTCTCAACCACTGCGCCACCAGGGAAGCCCCCGGGATTCATTTTTTAAAACAGTTTTTATTCAGAAATAGAAAACACCTACGGAAGAATACCTAAAACAAAGTACAGTTTAATGAATTGTTATAAAACAAATATCCATATAAATACTCCAGAGGCCAAGAAATAGAATGTTGTCAGAACCCCAGAAGCCCCTTATGCTCTCCTTTCTGTGTTACAACTCCTCTCTCTTCCCCCAGAGGTAATCAGTATCCTGATTTCTGTGGAAATCACTCTTTTTGTGTGTGTGTGCTACGTGGGCCTCTCACTGTTGTGGCCTCTCCCGTTGGGGAACACAGGCTCCGGACGCGCAGGCTCAGCGGCCATGGCTCATGGGCCCAGCTGCCCCGCAGCATGTGGGATCTTCCCGGACCGGGGCACGAACCTGTGTCCCCTGCATCGGCAGGCGGACTCTCAACCACTGCGCCACCAGGGAAGCCTGAAATCTCTTTTAAGATTAGTTTCTACTTTCCCCTGTGGAATTTCCTGGGTATTCTTAAATCATGAAATCTATGTCTGCAAAAAATGTTTCGAGCAAGTTTACCTTAAAAACTGTCGTTAGCTGTGCAGCGAGGCTTGACTTCTCTGCTGGTGAGCGCTTGCTCTGCTGGTCATCAGGCTTGCTTACTCTCGCTTTGAGCTTCAGTGACGAAAGCTTCAGCTTTTGTCACTTCATCTTTCTGGGCCACTTTACTTCAGGATAGAAGCTGCATGCATCAGAATTCTTAGTTGTAAGCAGTAGGAACCATCTCTAGCTAATTCACTAAAAGGATATGGGTGACCAGTCGGCTTTCTAAGAAGGTTGGGAAGGTGGGCTTGATGACCTCACTGCCAAGAACAAAACTCAAAATTATACCACAAAACTGATCTCAGGAAGTACCTCTGCCACCAAGCTGGGCATAGATATTGCTGTGTGTGCTCCAAAAGCCACTGATGCTGGGCTGTGGTTGCTGCCAAGAGAATCTCTGTCCCAGCTCTCAGGACACTGGAGGTAACTGCTCCTACTGCTGACATCCTCGCCAGGTGGATTCTTTGGAGTTCTTACTTCTTCAAGTTAATTGTTTTCTATTTGAAGTCTAGAGCAGTGCATCTTATTGGTGGAGCTTGTATTATGTGCCCCTGTCTTAGTTTCAAAGAAAGATGGGAAAGTTTTTTTTTTCCTTCTTCATACTTCGGTAGTGGGAAGTATACTTGTCATATAAGGTAGGGTGTGTTTAAATGTAGACTCAGCATTTGGATGGTTGGCGACCAAAAAGAAATGTCCATTGTAAAAGGTCTGTATCAGTCTTGGAAATCCATCACTTTTAACACAGTTGTTGCTCTTTATAGACACTCATGTTGCTCATATAATGCAATGAATATTTGACATTGGACTATTTTTTATCATTTCCAGGTGATATATTGCCAGGTACTATATAAGACATGGAACAGAATCTGTATTTCTGATGAACTATGTATTTTAAAGGTCCTAATTTTAGCTAGTTTTGGGGAATTCCTGTTTTATCTTATGAGTAAACTTAATGAGATGTAATAGTTAAAAATCAACTGTAACAAACATTGGTGTCTCCTGGCAGTATTTTCACTGAGAATTTTCTGGCTTATTGACCATTTGCCTTTTTTCAGATGTGATCTTACTGTATACAAAAAGAAGGTTTGGAAAATAGGAGACATTCTCTTAGGACCATTAGTAAATATAAATAGGATGACATTTTCTTTTCAAAACCAAGATGATATAGTTCTCATTATTGCAAAGGTATTTTACTCTAAGTTACTGTGAAACTTTGTAAGCACAAGCTTTATAAAATTAACACAAAAGCCCACTGTTAATTTACATATATGACTTTAAAAACCGGCTAGTGAAGTTTTCATCTTCTCTGAAACCAGGACATAGTTGAATGGTTGGAGCAGTGGCCACAGGGGTTGGGGCCTTGCTGTTATTGTCCTGGCTCTACAGGTGGTGTATAGCGTTACTTTGAGTAGTTCATTTATGGTCTACATTTCATCTTTCTAGTTCCTGAAGAAGAATTCATAATACTGTCCCTTCCCCTTCACTTTTCTCACAGTGGTGGCAGGAGATCTGACACAGATGTCTCAGATGAGACAGATGAACTTCTTAGAATAAACACATGGTAACATAAAGGTTGTTACACTGAAAACAAGCAAAGATGAAGGTAGTATAAAATCTTTATAGCAACATGCATCCTGTTGCCTTAGTACGTAACAATAAACTGTTGTTATAATATCCTGATGGAAGGACACACTTCTGAATTATTATTCAAACCAAGTGGTGCCTCAGATTTGAATACTTAAAAACACCTCGGCTGTGGATTTAATGGGCTAAATTGGTAGGATGTTTACTTTAGGTTCATTCATTTGGCCTTTGCTTACAAAGCCAACAGAAGTTGCTTTATCGGGTGTTTCTAAACTCATTGCCAAATAAACCAGGTTAGTTTTAACACTGTTCACATAGCATATGTGAAGCCTTAATTATGTAAAGGAAAAAAAGAATCCAAGGTTTCTAAATGTGGTAATATTGTAACAGAAGGGCAGGAATCAATTTACTGGTGATACATTTGATTGCTTTTGTGGTTCCAGATAGCAATTATTTCTAATATAATTTATTTTGCAGTGAGGGCCGAGGCAAGTTGACGGTATTTTCAGTTAAAGCTATGTTAGCAACCATGTGTGGTGGAAAAATGCTGGACAAATTGAGATGTAAGTATTTTTATATTATTTGAAAGATTTTATTTTCAAATTAGGACTTTTAAACACTTTTAAATGAATGTTTTCAGAATTTTGGATGATGGTCTATTGAACTTTTTTGTTTTTTTTTTTTTACTACCATATCACTCATTTTACAGCAGCTGGCTCAGAGCATGTAAGTTATGCCACCTACTGTTCAGATGGAAAAGTTGGTTGAATTAATTTTTTTTTTTTTTTTTTTTTTTAGTTTAAAACAAAACTGAAAAGATTCAGAATAGTAATGTGGACATTTAAAAAATTCTTTAAAAATGTTTTCCGTATTATTAAAAATTATGCTTGAAGGTGATTTGTTGATCACTTTAAATTAGAAAAGAAATTTCATCACTTTTACCGAGTTTAGTCAAGTTTAGCCCTTTTCTTAATCACTCGATACTTTATCAGATGGTATTTCTTTTGATTAAACTTTTTTTAAAAATTAATTAATTAATTTAAACATCTTTATTGGGGTATAATTGCTTTACAATGGTGTGTTAGTTTCTGCTTTACAACAAAGTGAATCAGTTATACATATACATATGTTCCCATATCTCTTCCCTCTTGCATCTCCCTCCTTCCCACCCTCCCTATCCCACCCCTCTAGGTGGTCACAAACCACCTAGCTGATCTCCCTGTGCCATGCGGCTGCTTCCCACTAGCTAACCACCCTACGTTAGGTAGTGTATATATGTCCATGCCACTCTCACTTCGTCAGAGCTTACCCTTCCCCCTCCCCATATCCTCAAGTCCATGCTCTAGTAGGTCTGTGTTTTATTCCCGTCCTACCCCTAGTCTCTTCATGACCTTTTTTCCCCTTAGATTCCATATATATGTGTTAGCATACGGTATTTGTTTTTCTCCTGACTTACTTCACTCTGTATGATAGACTCCAGGTCCATCCACCTCACTACAAATAACTCAGTTTCATTTCTTTTTATGGCTGAGTAATATTCCATTGTATATATGTGCCACATCGTCTTTATCCATTCATCTGTTGATGGACACTTAGGTTGCTTCCATGTCCTGGCTATTGTAAATAGAGCTGCAATGAACATTTTGGTACATGACTCTTTTTGAATTATGGTTTTCTCAGGGTGTATGCCCAGTAGTGGGATTGCTGGGTCATATGGTAGTTCTCTTTGTAGTTTTTTAAGGAACCTCCATACTGTTCTCCATAGTGGCTGCATCAATTTACATTCCCACCAGCAGTGCAAGAGTGTTCCCTTTTCTCCACACCCTCTCCAGCATTTATTGTTTCTAGAGTTTTTGATGATGGCCATTCTGACCGGTGTGAGATGATATCTTATTGTAGTTTTGATTTGCATTTCTCTAATGATTAATGATGTTGAGCATTCTTTCATGTGTTTGTTGGCAATCTGTATACCTTCTTTGGAGAAATGTCTATTTAGGTCTTCTGCCCATTTTTGGATTGGGTTGTTTGTTTTTTTGATATTGAGCTGCATGAACTGCTTGTAAATTTTGGAGATTAATCCTTTGTCAGTTGCTTCATTTACAACTATTTTCTCCCATTCTGAGGGTTGTCTTTTGGTCTTGTTTATGGTATCCTTTGCTTTGCAAAAGCTTTTAAGTTTCATTAGGTCTGATTTGTTTATTTTTGTTTTTATTTCCATTTCTCTAGGAGGTGGGTCAAAAAGGATCTTGCTGTGATTTATGTCGTAGAGTGTTCTGCCTATGTTTTCCTCTAAGAGTTTCATAGTGTCTGGCCTTACATTTAGGTCTTTAACCCATTGTGAGTTTATTTTTGTGTATGGTGTTAGGGAGTGTTCTAATTTCATACTTTTACATGTACCTGTCCAGTTTTCCCAGCACCACTTATTGAAGAGGCTGTCCTTTCTCCACTGTGTATTCTTGCCTCCTTTATCAAAGATAAGGTGACCATATGTGTGTGGGTTTATCTCTGGGCTTTCTATCTTGTTCCATTGATCTATATTTCTGTTCTTGTGCCAGTACCATACTGTCTTGATTACTGTAGCTTTGTAGTATAGTCTGAATTCAGGGAGCCTGATTCCTTCAGCTCCATTTTTCGTTCTCAGGATTGCTTTGGCTATTCAGGGTCTTTTGTGTTTCCATACAAATTGTGAAATTTTTTGTTCTAGTTCTGTAACAAATGCCAGTGGTAGTTTGATAGGGATTGCATTGAATCTGTAGATTGCTTTGGGTAGTAGAGTCATTTTCACAATGTTGATTCTTCTAATCCAAGAACATGGTATATTTCCTTCTATTTGGATCATCTTTAATTTCTTTCATCAGTGTCTTATAATTTTCTGCATAGAGGTCTTTTGTCTCCTTAGGTAGGTTTATTCCTAGATATTTTATTATTTTTGTTGTAATAGTAAATGGAAGTGTTTTCTTATTTTCACTCTCAGATTTTTCATCATTAGTGTATAAGAATGCCAGAGATTTCTGTGCATTAATTTTGTATCCTGATACTTTACCAAATTCATTGATTAGCTCTAGTAGCATCTGGTAGCATCTAGTAGCATCTAGTAGCATCTGGTAGCATTCTTAGGATTCTCTATGTATAGTATCATGTCATCTGCAAACAGTGACCGCTTTACTTCTTCTTTTCCGATTTGGTTTCCTTTTATTTCTTTTTCTTCTCTGATTGCTGTGGCTAGAACTTCCAAAACTATGTTGAATAATAGTGGTGAGAGTGGGCTACCTTGTCTTGTTCCTGATCTTAGTGGAAATGGTTTCAGTTTTTCACCATTGAGAACAATGCTGGCTGTGGGTTTTTCATATATGGCCTTTATTATGTTGAGGAAAGTTCCCTTTATGCCTACTTTCTGCAGGGTTTTTATTATAAATGGGTGTTGAATTTTGTCAAAAGCTTTCTCTGTATCTATTGAGATGATCATAGGGTTTTCTCCTTCAGTTTGTTGATATGGCGTATCACATTGATTGATTTGCGTATATTGAAGAATCCTTGCATTCCTGGGATAAACCCCACTTGATCATGGTGTATGATCCTTTTAATGTGCTGTTGGATTCTGTTTGCTAGTGTTTTGTTCAGGATTTTTGCATCCGTGTTCATCAGTGACATTGGCCTGTAGTTTTCTTTCTTTGTGACATCTTTGTCTGGTTTTGGTATCAGGGTTATGGTGGCCTCATAGAATGAGTTTGGGAGTGTTCCTTCCTCTGCTATCTTTTGGAAGAGTTTGAGAAGGATAGGTGTTAGCTCTTCTCTAAATGTTTGATAGAATTCGCCTGTGAAGCCATCTGGTCCTGGGCTTTTGTTTGTTGGAAGATTTTTAATCACAGTTTCAATTTCAGTGCTTGTGATCGGTCTGTTCATATTTTCTATTTCTTCCTGGTTCAGTCTCGGCAGCTTGTGCATTTCTAAGAATGTGTCCATTTCTTCCAGGTTGTCCATTTTATTGGCATAGAGTTGCTTGTAGTAATCTCTAATAATCTTTTGTATTTCTGCAGTGTCTGTTGTTACCTCTCCTTTTTCATTTCTAATTCTATTGATTCGAGTCTTCTCCCTTTTTTTCTTGATGAGTCTGGCTAATGGTTTATCAATTTTGTTTATCTTGTCAAAGAACCAGCTTTTAGTTTTATTGATCTTTGCTGTCGTGTCTTTCATTTCTTTTTCATTTATTTCTGATCTGATCTTTATGATTTCTTTCCTTCTGTTAAATTTGGGGTTTTTTTGTTCTTCTTTCTCTAATTGCTTTAGGTGCAAAGTTAGGTTATTTATTCGAGATGTTTCCTGTTTCTTAAGGTAGGATTGTATTGCTATAAACCTCCCTCTTCTAAAACTGCTTTTGCTGCATCCCATAGGTTTTGGGTTGTCGTGTCTCCATTGTCATTTGTTTCTAAGTATTTATTGATTCCCTCTTTGATTTCTTCAGTGATCACTTCGTTATTAAGTAGTGTATTGTTTAGGCTCCATGTGTTTGAATTTTTTTACAGGTCTTTTCCTGTAATATCTAGTCTCGTAGTGTTGTGGTCGGAAAAGATACTTGATAACGATTTCAGTTTTCTTAAATTTACCAAAGCTTGATTTGTGACCCAAGATGTGATCTATCCTGTAGAATGTTCCATGAGCACTTGAGAAAAATGTGTATTCTGTTGTTTTGGGATGGAGTGTCCTATAAATATCAACTAAGTCCCTCTTGTTTAATGTATCACTTAAAACTTGTGTTTCCTTATTTATTTTCATTTTGGATGATCTGTCCATTGGTGAAAGTGGGGTGTTAAAGTCCCCTATTATGATTGTGTTACTGTTGATTTCCCCTTTTATGGCTGTTAGTATTTGCTTTATGTATTGAGTTGCTCCTATGTTGAGTGCATAAATATTTACAATTGTTATATCTTCTTCATGGATTGATCCCCTGATCATTATGTAGTGTCCTTCTTTGTCTCTTGTAATAGTCTTTATTTTAAAGTCTATTTTGTCAATACGAGAATTGCTACTCCAGCTTTCTTTTGATTTTCATTTGCATGGAATATCTTTTTCTTTCCCCTCACTTTCAGTCTGTATGTGTCCCTAGGTCTGAAGTGGGTCTCTTGTAGACAGCATATATATGGGTCTTGTTTTTGTATCCATTCAGCCAGTCTGTGTCTTTTGGTGGGAGCATTTAATCCATTTACATTTAAGGTAATTATCAATATGTATGTTCCTATTACCATTTTCTTAATTGTTTTGTGTTTGTTCTTGTAGGTCTTTTCCTTCTCTTGTGTTTCTTGCCTAGAGAAGTTCCTTTAGCATTTTTTGTAAAGCTGGTTTGGTGGTGCTGAACTCTCTCAGCTTTTGCTTGTTTGTGAAGGTTTTAATTTCTCCTTCAAATCTGAATGAGATCCTTGCTGGGTAGAGTAATCTTGGTTGTAGGTTTTTCTCCTTCATCACTTTAAATATGTCCTGCCACTCCCTTCTGGCTTGCAGAGTTTCTGCTGAAAGATCAGCTGTTAACCTTATGGGGATTCCCTTGTGTGTTATTTGTTGTTTTTTCCTTGCTGCTTTTAGTATGTTTTCTTTGTATTTAATTTTTGACAGTTTGATTAATATGTGTCTTGGCGTGTTTCTCCTTGGATTTATCCTGTATGGGGCTCTCTGTACTTCCTGGACCTGATTAACTATTTCCTTTCCCATATTAGGGAAGTTTTCAACTATAATCTCTTCAAATATTTTCTCAGTCCCTTTCTTTTTCTCTTCTTCTTCTGGGACCCCTATAATTCGAATGGTGGCACATTTAATGTTGTCCCAGAGGTCTCTGAGACTGTCCTCAGTTCTTTTCATTCTTTTTTCTTTATTCTGCTCTGCGGTAGTTATTTCCAGTATTTTATCTTCCAGGTCACTTATCCGTTCTTCTGCCTCAGTTATTCTGCTATTGATCCCATCTAGAGTATTTTTAATTTCATTTATTGTGTTGCTCATCATTGCTTGCTTCCTCTTTATTTCTTCTAAGTCCTTGTTAAATGCCTTGCATTTTGTCTAGTCTATTTCCAAGATTTTGGATCATCTTTGCTATCATTATTCTGAATTCTTTTTCAGGTAGACTGCCTATTTCCTCTTCATTTGTTAAGTCTGGTGGGTTTTTACCTTGCTCCTTCATCTGCTGTGTGTTTTTCTGTCTTCTCATTTTGCTTGTCTTACTGTGTTTGGGGTCTCCTTTTTGCAGGCTGCAGGTTCGTAGTTCCCGTTGTTTTTGGTGTCTGTCCCCAGTGGCTAAGGTTGGTTCGGTGGGTTGAGTAGGTTTCCTGGTTGGGGGGACTAGTGCCTGTGTTCCTGTGGATGAGGCTGGATCTTGTCTTTCTGGTGGGCAGGTCCATGTCTGGTGGTGTGTTTGGGGGTGTCTGTAGCCTTATTATGATTTTAGGCAGCCTCTCTGCTAATGGATGGGGTTGTGTTCCTATCTTGCTAGTTGTTGGGCATAGGGTGTCTAGTACTGTAGCTTGCTGGTCGTTGAGTGAAGCTCGGTCTTGGTGTTGAGGTGGAGATCTCTGGAAGACTTTCACCGTTTGATATTACGTGGGACTGGGAGGTCTCTTGTGGACCAGTGTCCTGAAGTTGGTTCTCCAACCTCAGAGACACAGCCCTGATGCCTGGCTGGAGCACCAAGAGCCTTTAATCCACACGGCTCAGAATAAAAGGGAGAAAAAGTAGAAAGGAAAGAAAGAAAGGAAGGAAGGAAGGAAGAAAGGGAAGGAAGAAAGGAAGGAAGGAAGGATGGAAGAAAGGATGGAAGGAAGGAAGAAAGGAAGGCAGGATGGAAGAGAGGAAGGGAGGAAGAAAGAAAGAAAGGAGATAAAGTAGGATAAAAGAAAGTTATTAGAATAAAAAATTATTATTAAGAAGAAAAATTTTAAAAAGTAAAAAAACAAAACCAAAAAAACCAGGTTGGTCAGAACCTTAGGAAAAATGGTGAAAGCAAAGCTATACAGACAAAATCTCATACAGCAGCACACACATACACACTCACAAAAAGAGAAAAAGGGGAAAATAATAATATATCTTGCTACCAAAGTCCACCTCCTCAACTTGGGATGATTTGCTGTCTATTCAGGTATTCCACAGATGCAGGGCACTTCAGGTTGATTGTGGAGATTTAATCCACTGCTTCTGAGGCTGCTGGGAGAGACCTTCTCCCTCTCCTCTTTGTTCACACAGCTCCCGGGGTTCAGCTTTGGACTTGGCCCCGCCTCTGCGCGTAGGTCGCCTGAGGGCGTCTGCTGTTCGCGCAGACAGGACGGGGTTAAAGGAGCAGCTGATTCGGGGGCTCTGGCTCAGGCCAGGGGGAGGGAGGGGTACGGATGCGGGGCGAGCCTGCGGTGGCAGAGGCCGGCGTGACGTTGCACCAGCCTGAGGTGCGCCGTGCGTTCTCCCGGGGAAGTTGTCCGTGGATCACGGGACCCTGGCAGTGGCGGGCTGCACAGGCTCCCTGGAGGGGATATGTGGATAGTGACCTGGGCTCGCACACAGCCTTTTTGGTGGCCGCAGCAGCAACCTTAGCGTCTTATGCCCGTCCCTGGGGTCCGCGCTGATAGTCGCGGCTCGCGCCCGTCTCTGGAGCTCCTTTAAGCAGCGCGCTTAATCCCCTCTCCTGGCGCCCCAGGAAGTAAAGAGGCAAGAAAAAGTCTCCTGTCTCTTCGGCAGCTCCAGACTTCTCCCGGTCTCTCTCCCGGCTAGCTGTGGTACACTAATGCCTTCAGGCTGTGTTCACGCAGCCAACCCCAGTCCTCTCCCGGGAAGCCCGAGCCTCAGCTCCCAGCCCCCGCCCTTCCCGGCGGGTGAGCAGACAAGCTTCTCGGGCTGGTAGGCTGGTCAGCACCGATCCTCTGCGGGAATCTCTCCCCCTCCGCACCCCTGTTGCCGTGCTCTCCTCCGTGGCTCTGAAGCTTCCCCCTCCGCCACCCACAGTCTCCACCCGTGAAGGGGCTTCTAGTGTTTGGGAACCTTTCCTCCTTCACAGCTCCCTCCCACTGGTGCAGGTCCTGTCTCTATTCCTTTGTCTCGGTTTTTTCTTTTTTCTTTTGCCCTACCCAGATACGTGGGGAGTTTCTTGCCTTTTGGAAGGTCTGAGGTCTTCTGCCAGCGTTCAGTGGGTGTTCTGTAGGAGGAGTTCCACGTGTAGATGTATTTCTGATGCATCTGTGGGGAGGAAGGTGATCTCTGCGTCTTAGTCTTCCGTCATCTTCTCTCCTCTCCTGAACTGTTTTTTAGTACATTAGATTCAAGTGTAGTTATTTAGAAATTGATAACCTGTTTATTCACTTATCTTTCCTTAATTTTTTTTCTTACTGTTTACCATTTTGGCATTTTACTGTTCACTAGATACTATTAGAAGGTGGTTAGATGAAGTTGAAGGAGATAAAATTCACAATTACTTAATTTTTCTGCTTATCATTTTCATTTATTCACTCATTAGATAGTCCTTCACTGCCTAAGATATGCCAAGCATTGTGCTAGGTGCTGTACATATATTTTCTCACTGAATCCTTAAAATTTCTTTGAGCAGCAGGTGGTATTTTCTCTGTTTTATAGATGAGTTAACTGAGGGGGCGAAGCTGGGATTTCAACTCAGGCTGTAGCTTCAGTGCCCTTTCTAAGCTACTCTTTTGTACTCCACTATGCTCATCCTGTACTGGGAGACACACAATCAAAGTGCCCTAATACAAGTATCCGTGGAGTAAGAAACTCTAGCAGGTTTCACAGAGGTGAGATTGAAGCTGTGGGTTTTCATGAAGTGCTGAGAAAACCTGTGAAGTTGATTTGTTGAAGAAACTGGCTCATCTGTCTTGTGGCATTTCTCATGGACTAGATTTTGATGATTGCATCCCTGTGATGTTCCTCTGTGCCCTACATTTTTTATTTTAATTGAAAGACACAGAGCCTTCAACAGATTCAAGTACAAGCTTTTGGGCAAGATTACTTCATGGGTGCATGTTTGTTTTCTGGGCTTTTTCTTACGTGTTACCATGACATTAAAAGTTAGAAAGCTAGAAGACTCACTAGATACAGATTTAGATGTCTAAAGAAAGGTCTTAGTATATTTGGTCAGTGTTATCTGGTTATCTCATTTCAAAATCAGCTGCATTGTAAAACACAGTTTTGGCAGAAAAAAAGTATGGTTTTATTTAAATACTCTTCTGAGTTTTTTTCACATGGTACCACAAACTATTACTCTTTTGGGCTGAAATTTCTTCATATTTTCTTAATTCTAACATGGTGTTTTTCTGAGGGTGATAATATAATATGGATAAAATTATATTTCATTCACAGAGAAAAAGAAAGTTGTGATTTTTTTCTGTTTTTTTTTTAACAATGATGGTACCAGATAAAGAAATATACATTGCTATTTTTATTAGGACTGGAGAAACTGGTTGAAAATTGATTTTGTAACTGCACATTCTAGATGATTCTGGACTCTTTAAGTTTCTATGATTAAATTTGCTACATTTATATAGAGCTGGTACCTGGCCCATAGTAAGTGCTAAAATTTTGCCAAATATAAATTGTTGATTGAGAACTAAAATTACTGCAGCTATCTGTTGTAGCTATTAGTGAAAAGGTGCAAATCCTAGTTCTGTGTGAAGTATTGAAGGGATCCAGGTGATAGCAGGTGGGTTTTTTTGTTTGTTTGTTTATTTATGTGGCTTTTGAATTTCTTAGAGGAGCACAAGTGACCAATATTCAAGTGGCACAAAAGTACACATACCTAGGCAAATGTGACATGTCAGTGCGCTCTCAATACCATATTGTTACACATTGTGTACAGAAATACAAGCCACACTAGGTCACTTAATAGCATGTTTACATGATTCAGATAGATTTAAAATTTGGTTTCTTTATCTTCTTCACGTTCAAAATTATGGTGTCTTTACCATCTGTTGCTCTGTTCCATTATTATTATTTTTTTTAATTAATTAATTTTTTTTTTTTGGCTGTGTCAGGTCTTCGTTGCTACGTGTGGGCTTTCTCTAGTTGCAGTGAGTGAGGGCTACTCTGTTGCAGTTCGTAGGTTTCTCATTGCAGTGGCTTCTCTTGTTGCAGAGCATGGGCACGTGGGCTTCAGTAGTTGTGCCACATGGGCTCAGTAGTTGTGGCTCTTGGGCTCTAGAGTGCAGGCTCAGTAGTTGTGGCTCACAGGCTTAGCTGTTCCGTGACATGTGGGATCTTCCCAGACCAGGGATCAAACAAGTGTCCCCTGCATTGGCAGGTGCATTCTTAACCACTGCACCACCAGGGAAGTCCCCCTGTTTTCATTATTTTTATTGTACTGTAATTATCTTGACTAGAGAGTGAGATGTTTAACCTAAGTAACACTTTCAGGTATTGAAGCCTATCTCTACTTTTTTGTTTTAATCATCTAGGGTGGAAAATGCTTTAAGTGTGGTCTGTGCCTTCTGTTTTAACAGAGCTCACTGGTCATAATTTAAATATTTTTTATCTCTTAGGGATGTCATTCTCTGATGCTTTTAGGGCTAATTGTGAGGCTCTGGGTTGTGTGTCCCTTTTCATGTTTTCAGACTGCTGTGTTTTTTCAGCTTTTGAACTTTTTGTCATTGGTGGTGGTGGTGATGGTGTATGCTTGTGTATGTGTGTGTACATGTCCTTTATCGCTGGTAAATGTGATGGTATTATCAGTGGACCAGTCCCAAGCAGCCTCCTTTTGCTTCTGATTTACTTTTCAAATGCTACTGACAGAGAAAACATAACTAGCCTTCTTAACATTCTATTCTGTTAGAGTATGGATGAAGTGATTACTCGTATTGAGAGAAGCACTCACTTACATAGTTTTGGCTATTGTGAGAATCCTTTTTCCCTTGCTTTCTAGTCACAGCTGTGTCCTACTTAGTTGAGGTGGCTGAATAATAGTGTAGAAGAAGGTAGCTATAACGCTGTATTGTAACATAAAATGATATATGACCATTTATTCACTTTTTTCTTCCTACTTCTTCCCTTGTCTTTGTTCTTAGTTTCTGCAGCCTCCTCCCACTGACTCTACTTCTGTTACCTCTGTTAATGTTCCCATTAAGTTAGATTTTTCTAATTTATGGAATATGCCTCAGCATTTCTACTTTTATCTTTTTGCTTTTTACCTCTTATTTTAGAATTTTTTCCTTTAATTTTTTCCCCTTTTTCCTTAATCTGTCTTTGTTTGCTTGTTTTAGTGTCAAGAGGGCATTTTAAATGACTTAACCAATACTTGTGTTTTTAGTTTGAAACATTTCCTTTTTTAAGATTTTTTTTTTTTAAGTCTTTATTGATTTTGCTACAATATTGCCTCCGTTTTACGTCTTGGTTTTTTGGCTGTGAGGCAGTGTGGAATCTTAGCTCCACAACCAGGGGTCGAACTTGCACCCCCTGCATTGGAAGGCAAAGTCCCAACCACTGGACTGCCAAGGAAGTCCAGAAACATTTCTTAATTAGACTTTTCAGGTCTCTCTTAAGAGAGTTTCTGTCCCCAGGTATCATTCATTTATAGATAAATGGTTAACTGTTGTGGCTGTTAGGGACTGTATCCTAGATTCAAAGGCAACTTAAGTCAGGATTCTAAATACCGGTGATTTATAATCAGAGTACAGACTTTTTGATTATCAGCATGATGAAAACTCAATAATGTCAGAAACCCAAAAAATAACTCAGAGAAACAAAATTTACAGACTGTAAAACCCATTATTTATTAAAACATACTAATTATCAACTAATTTAACTATGTGATTTATTTACTTTGTCTAATTCTGCTGTTTTCTACGAAACTTATCTCTTATGCAAACCCCATCTGTTTTGCACTGAAAGATAGGAGAAGATGATTCATGCAATTTATTTTTAAATCCTTTAGAAAATTGGTGCCACCATTTTGAAGGGCAGTCTAACACTCACAGTGTGTCAGAAAGGCTATAAGAATATTTGTATCCAGTGACTCAACCTGCTTCTTGAGTTTATCATGAGGAATTAATCAGAGGTGTACCCCAGGTTTTACATATATTTGTTGCAACACTTTTTATAATATATGAAGACTTAAAACAGCTTTAGTGTCCAAAAGTGAGAGCTCAGTTACACTTTGGGATACTGACACAATTGAATATACTGCCTTTAAAAATATGCTTCAGGGGCTTCCCTGGTGGCGCAGTGGTTGGGGGTCCGCCTGCCGATGCGGGGGACGCGGGTTCGTGCCCCGGTCCGGGAGGATCCCGCGTGCCGCAGAGCGGCTGGCCCCGTGGGCCATGGCCGCTGAGCCTGCGCTCCGCAAGGGGAGAGGCCGCGGCAGTGTGAGGCCCGCATACCAGGAAAAAAAAATATGCTTCAGATCAAAATGCATAAATGTAATATAGTTTTAAATAAAAATTTATTATGCACATAGAAAAAGAAAGAAATATACCAAAATGATAACACTGTTAGGTATTTTCTCTGGGTTGTAGCATAATAATGGTTTTATACTAATAATTTATATTACTTATTGTTTTTGCATGTTTTTGATAGACCGCACTTTGAGCAGCCAGAGAAAAGATGACCTGAGGTGTTCTTTCTCAGAACTGGCAGTTCTAACATTTCAATTGTTTGCTTCCTTGATGTTTCATTAACAAACTGTAGGGAGCCAACCTTTGAAGTTATAATTAAGCAGTTTCACCTGTTCAGAATTTAGCATCCTCTCTTACAGTCTCCTAACCACCTGTCACTGCATATTTATCCTGACTGGTTTCTGTTAATCATCTCTTCACTTCATTAGCCTGAAGTGACTCTTCAATCTGAATATTTGCCCATATTCACATTTCTCATATAACCAAAATGTTTTAGAGCTAGAAGCAAGTAAGAAAGGAGTTGTACATAAGCATTTTATGAAAAAGAAAAAGATAAACAAAAGCCAAGGCCTGGAGACTTGTCTAAGGTAGTTCCTGACTCAGTCAACACTAGAAGCCCAAGGCATGGCTGAATCCCATCCTCCAGCCTCTCTCTGACTTAATGACTGATGTAGGAATATTCATGAGTTTGGGAATAAAATATGCACTTGGATTCAGTTACATACAGATATTTATAAACGTGCAGATGTGTATACATTCTTTGTGGGTTAGGTTGCTCAGTTGGTAGAAAGATGACAGGAGAAGATGAGGGACGTTTGCCAGGAAAACTAACATATAGAAGAAAATGGCCTTCTTTTCTATAGGCTTGAATCTTTATTGTAAACAGCCCTATCATCTTGCAAAAGTATATGTTTGGTCACGTGGGGATGAGAGGGGAGTGGATACATGGTTAGATGCAATGAGTAAAGCCAGGGTCATTATCACCAGAAAAAAATTTGAAACATATGTGAAGATGGTAGAATAGTAAAATTATTTTGCCACTACACAAAGGACAGAATATTTTTAAAAGTTTGTACATGTGTGCGTGTAAGGGCTTGATTGTGGGTTTTTCACAAGGGAGAAAGCCTGTATTTTCATCTGGAAACAACTAATGGGAAATTAGCATACCTTCTTTCAGAGATGTATAAATAGAAAGAGAATTATTGGGGAAATTAACCAGTGATCTGGGAAGCAGTTTATTCCCTTAATGCCAGAAGGGTTTAGGGCTTTAATTAAAGGACTAGTTTAATTTGGGGGATGTTTTTATTAAATTGTCTCTTATTTATTTCTCTGGTAAGGTGCTTTTATATGTATATAGTAAATCACGTTTAGAATTGTTATATTTCATTTACAATAAAAAATTAGCAATTATTTTCAGTGTTTTTGTTACAGATATGAGAAGCCTAATCTAAAAAAGACAAAAAACAAAAAAACTGTTTTAAACAAGTAACTCTAGAAGTCATGACTTCTAAGTAATTAATTACTTAACAGTTTTGAGATCTACCAGTTTTTCTCTTAAAACCAACCAACCAACAAACATGTTTCTGCTTGTTCTCTTACTAGTGTACTGTGGCCCTATTAAGTTATAGTTTCTTTTTTCATTGATTAAAAATTTTTTTTACTACTTTGAATCTATTTTATGACCTAGTAACTAAGTATACCTGAAAGTAATACTATTTTTGAGGGGGAAGTTAGTCATTTCACTATCTAATCACTCCTTTATTGCTCTGAATGAGTTAGGTATAGATTTGGTGGTGTGGATGTATACACGTATGTTTTTGTGATTGGAAGCTATACATATGTGTATTTATCAATATATACTTGGTAGCTGAAGTCTCTGGTCTTGAATATTTCTACCATTAGTTAACTTGTTAGTTTCTCCGTTATGAATACATTGAGTGGCAACAGAAAACTTGACTTAACAGTGGCATAAAACCATTGGGATTTATTTTTCTCATGCAACAATAAGTTCAGAGGCTGGCAAGTTCAAGGTTGGTACCATGACTCAGGGGTGTCATCAGAGACTTGGGTTCCTCCTGTCTTCCTGCTCTGCCGTATGGCTTTCCTCCTAGAATTATAAGTGACTGCTTTTTACTGTGCCTTATTCTCATTTTAAGTAGAAAGAAGAAAGAGATGCCTGTATCAGGAAAGCAAAAGCTTTTCCACAAATTCACTTCAGAATTACGACGTGCTCAGGAGTCTGGGAAGTAATTTTTAAGGGGAACACATTGCCATTCTAATCAGAGTTCAGTTCAGGAGTGAAAATGGGAAAATAGATACTGAGTAGTAGGCACCTTGCAGTGTCTGCCACATCCCATATTTCCCCTTAGTTTTCATTCAGGTTTAATGGATGATTATTTCTTCATTATGAGAACAGCAGCCAGCTATTGGAAAATTAAGTCATGATGCTATTCCCTCCTTCAAAGGGCATCAGTTATTCACGTCATTGGTAGTATCTTCAAAACTCTGTATCTGCTGTCTCGAACTGCGGCCCAGTACTCTGCTTCTGACTGCCTACAGGATGGTTCTACTTGGAAATTTGCTGATTAGTTCAAATACAGTTCTGTTCAAAGCTAAGTATCTTTATCTTCAATTTGGTTATTTCAGTCAGGGTTGTCAGCATTTTTCTGAGCTAGAAGTTTAAAATAATCCTAATTTTAGAAATTCCTTTATTCTCGAATCCAGTGTGCCATCAACTTCAGTTTCCTGCATTGAAATGTCTTGGAGTTGACCAAGCCCTCCCCTCAATACTGTCACTCCTGTAATTCTGGCTCTCACTTCCTTACTTGTGCATGATTTACAGGGTTTTCTAGCTGATGTCGCCAGTCTTATTCTTCCTCTTTTATTCATTCTGCCCGTCATTAACAGTCTAATTTTCTTGAAACCTAACTTTCTAAATATTTCTTCCCTACTTCAGCATTTTTAAACCAAATCCAAATTGTTTCCTCTTTCAAAGTTTTCATTCATAACATACTTTTCTTACTCAATTTCTATTTACCTTTACTTCACAATATAAATTATCAGAGTCAGAATGTTCTCTTTGACGCACTGTGTCTTGCCTACCACCGCTAATAGACACATATAAATTGAATATAAATTCCTGCCACAGAGACTTTTATCCTACTCTCCTTTTTTTTCCTAAATTGAATTATGGTTGATTTACAATATTATATTAGTTTCAAGTGTGCAACATAGCGATTCAATATTTTTAGAGATTATACTCCATTTAAAGTTACTGTAAAATATTGGCTATTTTCCCTGTGTTGTACAATATATCGTTGCAGCTTATTTACTTTATACATAGTAGTTTGTACCTCTGCATCCCCTACCCCCATCTTGCCCCTCCCCACTGGTAACCACCAGTTTGTTCTCTGTATCTGTGAGTCTCTTTCTGTTTTGTTATATTTATTCATTTGTTTTATTTATCCTGTTCTTCTCTAGTTGTATCCCCAGACCCCCACCCCCCAGCTGTTTTGACCTCATCATTCCAAATTCTATTTTTCAAGGCCAAGCTTGTAAATTTCTTTCTTGACAGTTCCTCCCTATGTGTTTTTGTATCTATTCTACACTATATTTTGAAGAAGTGTGATGTAATGGAATGTCTTTGCAGTCAGATAAGTGTGGGTTTAAATCTTGATTTAGCCACTTAGTAACTTTTGACCTTGAGAAAGTTAACCTTTCTAAGCTAATTTCCTTATCTATAAAATTTAAACAATTATGTGCATACACATGTGCACACACACACCTTTTTGTGACAGTAAAATGAGGTAATGTTTAGTAAACTATAGTGTTACTTAATATTGGGGATTGCTACATGAAAACAAAAACCAAGATAACAGTATTTTAAACAAAGTTGAAGTTTATTTTTCTCGTATATAAAAGAAGTCCAGGAGTATGTAGTCCAGGGCTGGTATGATAGTTTCATGTTCATCTGGGACCCAGGCTTTCTATATCTTTCTTTTCTATTATTCTAGTGTATGATTTCTACATAAAAGTTGAGATTACCACATAGTCCAAGGTGGCTGCTGGAGGCTCCAGCCATCGTAGCTGCCTTCCAGACAGCAAAAGGAGGAAGGAAGAAAGGGTCTATTTCCAGTGCAGTCAGCTTTCTTTAAAAAGCTGCCTAAAACCAGCCTTCTTAGGAAGTCTCTCACAACCCTTCTGCTTATAGTCTCATTGTCCAAACACCTAGTCACATGACTGCAACTTGTTAGAAGAAGGCTTCAAAGTTTAATCCCTTAGTTGGGTACATTGCTGCACAAAATAAAATTAGTGTTCTGTTACTAAGGAAGGAGATCAGGATATTGGGTGTCTCTCAGCCATAGTTACCTGTTGTGGTGCCAGGCGAATGGTGAGGTTTAACAAATATCTTATGCCTCCCTTCTTTCTGTTCTATTTAGAGTCAGCTTAGTGCTTTATTCTTCTTTGCTTCATGTGTATCTTATTTTTTCCAGCTATGTTGAAAGTTTCTTGGGGGGGGATAAGGACCATGTATCATACTTCTTTGTTGTTTTTCAAAACACCTAGCAGAGTACTTGGCACTTGGACTACTTAGTAAGAACTTAGTATGTGTTTGTTAATTAATTGATTTTACTTTCTACTACGACCATACTTCTTTTAGCCTCTTCTTGGATTTTCCCCACCTCATGGGTATTTAGTACTTTTCCCTCAGCTACAAACTAGCAGCTGTCATGAGAGGAATGTGCTGGAGATTTTCATTCCTTGATAATTTCATGTTTTCTGATGCCTTAAAAGTTACCCTGTGGAGTTGATGATCTAAGTTTTATCTTTCTTTGATTAATGTAGTTTAATGGTTGTTTTTTTCCTACACCTGGTGCTTTGGGATACATATGTATTTCTAATATACCTGTTCATTATGAATATATAGAATATGATTTTTTTAATACCATGTTTGGAAAGGCCTCAGGAAATTATTTTTCTCTGCATATTTAACTCACTGATTTGTTTGTAAGAAAGCTGAATAGTTTGAAAAGAAAGCTTAGGTTAAAGTTGTCAAGTTGTTTTGAGCTCCTGGTTATTTTTCTTTTTCTCCCCAGTTATGGGTGAGAAGAGAGAGATAACTAACTGGAGTTAGGAAACTCTCTACAAGGAGATAAAGAAATAGTAGTATTACTGGAACTGTCTTTCTAGCTGCTTGGGTCAGACTTTATGTAAAAATAGGATCTTATAGTATCAGAGTATCTTGTGATAGAAGAGATTATATGAGTTCTTTTTATTCTACTCTGGAACTTACTAAATGGAATATTTTAAATAAACATACTACATAGGAATATATTACATCATTAGTATATGAATATGCAAATACAATATAATTTCTTTCATACCCTATCACCAATATGCAAATATATTCATACACTCAAAGATGTATATGTCTTATATAAATATGTACATAAATGTAAGAGATAAAGATATGCTGCTACAAATTCTTCTTGGAATAAAGTGAGGTGTAAATAGATAAAATAAAAAGTTATATATTATCCAGTTACGTATGCTCAAAAAGAGTAGGTAGGTAGATGTACATGAGTGGTTATGTGATGTTTAGGTAGAATATTAAGTGGGTGGGAAAGAGGGGCCTCATCAGCAAAGTAACTACACAGTGTTAATGAGAATGAGAATTCATGTTAACTAAAAATCATAATAACTTTATGATACTTTTTAATGAGGCTTTTGGACTGGTATACAAATGACATAGAGCTGTATATAAAGAGTTGATATTTCCTTATAGTTTGACTTTATTTGGTTTTGTTCTCATAGATGTTTTCTCCCAGATGTCAGATTCCAATGGCTTAATGATATTTAGCAAGTTTGACCAGTTTCTGAAGGAAGTTCTGAAGCTCCCAACAGCTGTCTTTGAAGGGCCATCTTTTGGTTACACAGAGCACTCAGTCCGCACCTGTTTTCCACAGCAGGTAAGGATGGGTTTATAGAATCTAGGATTAGAAGAGCTCTCATCCACCCCTTCACCTTTTGTCAGATTTCACCAGATTGCTTCACTCTAGGAATATAGGTCTTGAGTAGGGGAGGAAAAAGAACTTTTAAGTCAGAGGAGGGGATGTAGAAAAGAGGGGGGATTGAAAATTCACCTGAGAACTCTTTTCTTGGAAGGGGGGAGGGAAGTCTTTTCTGAAAAAATGATAACAGTTGAAATATTTTAAATTACTAAAAATTTCAAGAAAAATGTTTAAAGTATTCATCTTATTGCTGCCAGACATATATTACTCTTCCTAATGAGTTTTTTAACTGTGAAGTATAGGAATTTTGATATAAAACTCAATACAATACTGGATTTTTGCTTCCTGAGCACTGAAGACAAGGAATGCTATACAGCTGTCAACTGCCAGCTCAAAATCCCTCAAGTGTATACTGCCGTTTTCATATGAAAGAAAGATAGATTTGGTTTCTTCTTTATTTGTGAGTGTCCTTTTGTGTTCCTGCTCTAGAGGTTGAGTGTATTTCTGAGTTCTTAACTATGCCTCAAAGAACTGAGAGCAGAGTGGATGCTGCCTGTAGCATTCTTTTTTTTTTTTTCCCTCAGGTAGAGATGAGATAGAGGAGCTTCATGCTAAACTCAAAGTTCTGTAAAGCAGAGAATTAAGAAAAAAAATCTATGTTAAAACTAGTGGGTAGGGGCTTCCCTGGTGGCGCAGTGGTTGAGAATCCGCCTGCCGATGCAGGAGACACGGGTTCGTGCCCTGGTCCGGGAAGATCCCACATGCCGCGGAGCAACTAAGCCCGTGAGCCATGGCCGCTGAGCCTGTGCGTCCGGAGCCTGTGCTCCGCAACGGGAGAGGCCACAACAGTGAGAGGCCCGCATACCGCAAAAAAAAAAAAAAAAAAAAAAAAAAAACTAGTGGGTAAAAGATTATTGGAAATAGGATACTGACATAGTCTGAAAGTAATCTCCCCATAAGATATTTATTAATTACAAAGGAAACATAGTAACCTTACAGTGGAGAAACCTGTCAGATACCACTTTAACCAAGTGATCAAATCCATATCACCAGTAAAGAGAGAGGCTGATAACCCTGCCTATTGATAGGATGCTCTTAGAAGCACCCAGTATCACTGCTGTGGTTCTGCCAGAAAAGCACAAGCTGAGTCTCATTGATGAAACATCTGACAAAGCCAAATGCAGGATTTCTACAACATAACTGGCTTGTATACTTTAAAAGTGTCAATGTCAGGCTTCCCTGGTGGCGCAGTGGTTGGGAGTCCGCCTGCCGATGCAGGGGATGCAGGTTGTGCCCCGGTCCGGGAAGATCCCACATGCCGCGGAGCGGCTGGGCCCGTGAGCCATGGCCGCTGAGCCTGCGCGTCCTGAGCCTGCGCTCCGCAACGGGAGAGGCCGCAACAGTGAGAGGCCCGCGTACCGCAAAAAAAAAAAAGAAAAAAGTGTCAATGTCATGAAAGACAAAAAAAAGACTGGGGAACTGTTCCAGATTACAGGTATCTAGAGACATGAAAACTGAAATGATCCAGAATTTTTTTGTTGTTGTTATAAAGGACATTATTGGGACAACAGAGAAAATCTGAATAAATTTTGTAGACTCAGAGAATTCCCTGGTGGTGCAGTGGTTAAGAATCCGCCTGCCAATGCAGGGGACATGGGTTCAATCCCTGGTCCGGGAAGATCCCACATACTGCGGAGCAACTAAGCCCGTGCACCACAACTACTGAGCCTGCTCTCTAGAACCTACGAGCCATAACTACTGAGCCCACACGCCACAACTACTGAAGCCTGTGCACCTAGAGCCTGTGTGGCACAACAAAAGAAGCCATGACAATGAGAAGCCCGTGCCCCGCAATGAAGAGTAGCCCCCGCTTGCCACAACTAGAGAAAGCCCGCAGGCAGCAATGAAGACCCAACGTAGACAAAAAATTTAAAAAAAATTAAAATAAAATAAAAAACATTTGCATTTCTTCTAAAAAAATTTTTGTAGACTAGAAAATAGTATTCTGTCAGTAATGGTAATTTCCTGATTTTGATACTTGTATTTAATTAAGAGAATGTCCTCGTTTTGCAGAAGTACAATCTGACATATTCAAAGGTAAAGGGACATCTCTTTTGCACAGTTAGCATTTGAGGAGTCTGGGTTAATGGTAAATGGGAATTTTTAAATAATCTTCTTACAGCCTTTCCATAAGCCTGAAATTATTTAAAAGTAAAAGGTTAAGATATAAAAGGAACAAATCTAAATGTTTGAGAACTGAAAGGACATTGTAAACCAGATCCTCCTGACCTATGATACTTTGATTCACAAAGGAACGAAGAAACAAACACATACACATCCGTTTTTACATTTAAAGTTAAGAACTCATATTTGTCTGAATTCAGACTTCCAAACAGTATTTTACAACTTGTCTAGGGATTACTCGGCTTTAGCAGCGAAGGTGCCACCCATAATACAGGAGAGTTATTTTTATTAATTTCTGAGGAGATGTTCTTCCCAAATTTCTACACACTTTGGCTGATTGCTTTTGTGGAAATTACTCTCTATACATTATTTTTTTCTCTAAGCATAAGTGACAATATCAGCTTTTAGCATATTAAAGATATCTCTCTGCTTCAGTTATTCTAATAAAGCATAGTTTGCATTTTGCCCCTGAATATGTATTTTTCAAGTGATATGAGGCTATCCAATCACATCCTGGTACAAGAGTGTCCTGCATGGGGATATATGTATATGTATAGCTGATTCACTTTGTTATAAAGCAGAAACTAACACACCATTGTAAGGCAATTATACTCCAATAAAGATGTTTAAAGAAAAAAGTGTCCTGCAGGTGTTAAAATACCCTACAGAGATATAAGTGAGGATGAGGAGGATGAAGACACCACAACCATCTCACTGCTGCTGCTGCTTTACTAGTACCATCACATCCAACAGCCGCCTCCACAGTCCTCTGGGGTAATCTTGTACATGATACTTATGTGGCTTTTCACATAGATGCTTCCTGGAGATCAGGCTAAAAATTGATCAGGTTCTGGAATGCTGCTGTTAAGTAGTGTCAGGACAGGCAAAGGAATTTATACAAAGAAGTATCAGTGAAGAACATTTGACCAATGGATGATAATTATGTGAGGCACTAAACCTAAAGTAACCTTTGATTAAATTGTAATGTGAGTACTAAAGTAAGACTCTAAATTGGAATAGCAATTTAAAATGTTGAAGAATATAAAAAAATTCCAATTGTTAATTTTAAGACTGCTGTCTAGGGACTTCCCTGGTGGCGCAGTGGTTAAGAATCCGCCTGCCAATGCAGGCGACACAGGTTCGATCCCTGGTCTGGGAAGATCCCACATGCTGCAGAGAAACTGTAGCCCGTGCACCACAACTACTGAGCCTGCACTGTAGAGCCCGTGAGCCACAACTACTGAACGCTGTGCACCCGTGCTCCGCAACGAGAAGCCACCACAATGAGAAGCCCGCACACCGCAATGAAGAGTAGCCCCTGCTCACCGCAACTAGAGAAAGCCCATGCACAGCAACGAAGACTCAATGCAGCCAAAAATAAATAAATAAATAAATAAATAAATTTATATATTTAAAAAAAAGACTTCTGTCTAGGATTCTACACATTACCTTATACCATGATTGTGAGGCCTTTGAACTCACAACCTGATTGTTGCTTTTCACCTGCTTCATATTCTTATTAAAAATTCAGTCTTGTTTTGATAAATGCCAAATTTGGAAATGTCAGAGAAGCTTATCTCAAAAGAAATATAAACTACTAGTAGAATGACCCCTTCCACCAAAAGGAGAGAGAGAGGGAGAGGGAGAGGGAGAAGGAGACTGTTAAGACAAAGTTTCATGCAGCAAGAGTTAAATTCAACAAGTTTTGGTTTCTTTTTGAAAATAAGCTTTTTTCCATGCAGCTTGCTTTCCTGTGTATAAGTTTCCTTAATGTGAGTTAGCTCATACACCATCGGATAGAGAGAATGGTGTCAGTGTAAAGGGGAGTTCATATGCTGTTTTCCCCAACATATTAATGTTCTGGGCTGAAAAAGAAATGATACTATTAAAGAGAAAGCATGACTATTTTTAAGAAAGAAGCTGAAAATCCTGCAGAAGTACCTTTCTTTAGTGAAAGAAGTGGCTAGTTTGGAGGATTTCATGAATGCTTCACTTTCTACAGTATTATGGTGATGAAGTTGTGGATACAGATGAAAAAAAACTGTGAAGACATTCCTCTCCTGATCCCACCCCATACTAAAAAATTTAATTGATGGGGTTAGCTATCCCCTGGATTCAATAGTTTTGATAAAACTGATAGAACTTGTGTGTCCTTACCACGAAGAAGGAAAAAAGCATCTCAGGATTTAAGGCTGAAAGGTATCATCTAGCTGAAAATGTCTGTGGAGATTTAATTGTTCTGGTACTCTTAGTATTGCTATTGTTTTGTTAGTCCTCTGTTTACAAAACTGCATAGGTTTTTAGGTTTGTTCCCACCCTGTTTTTCTCACATACCTTATTATTTTTAAGTTCACAGTTTTGCAGCAGGTACAGTTTTCCAGTAATGCGTGTGTTGCATTAGAGCAGAAATACTTCCATTTTTTTTTAACATCTTTATTGGAGTATAATTGCTTTACAGTGTTGTGTTAGTTTCTGCTGTGTAACAAAGTGAATCAGCTATATGCATACATATATCCCCATATCCCCTGCCTCTTGCGTCTCCCTCCCACTCTCCTTATCCCACCCCTCTAGGTGGTCGCAAAGCACCGAACTGATCTCCCTGTGCTATGCAACTGCTTCCCACTAGCTATCTGTTTTACATTTGATAGTATATATAAGTCCATGACACTCTCTCATTTCGCCCCAGGTTCCCCTTCCCCCTCGCCATGTCAAGTCCATTCTCTACGCCTGCGTCTTTATTCCCTAGGTTCTTCAGAACTGTGTTTTTTTTTTAATGTTCCATATATATGTGGTAGCATACGGTATTTGTTTTTCTCTTTCTGACTTACTGCACTCTGTATGACTGACTCTAGGTCCATCCACCTCGCTACAAATGACTAAATTTCGTTTCTTTTTATGGCTGAGTAAGTAATATTCCATTGTATATATGTGCCACATCTTCTTTATCCATTCATCTGTTGATGGACACTTAGGTTGCTTCCATGTCCTGGCTATTGTAAATAGTGCTGCAGTGAACATTGTGGTCCATGACTCTTTTCGAATTATGGTTTTCTCAGGGTATATGCCCAGTAGTGGGATTGCTGGGTCATATGGTAGTTCTATTTTTAGTTTTTTAGGGAGCCTCCATAGTGTTCTCCATAGTGGCTGTATCAATATACATTCCCACCAACAGTGCAAGAGGGTTCCCTTTTCTCCACACCCTCTCCAGCACTTACTGTTTGTAGATTTTTTGATGTTGGCCATTGTGACTGGTGTGAGGTGACACCTCATTGTAGTTTTGATTTGCACTTCTCTGATGATTAGTGATGTTGAGCATCTTTTCATTTGTTTGTTGACAATCTGTATACCTTCTTTGGAGAAATGTCCAGTTAGGTCTTCTTCTGCCCATTTTTGGATTGGGTTGTTTGTGTTTTTGATATTGAGCTGCATGAGCTGCTTGTATATTTTGGCGATTAATCGTTTGTCAGTTGCTTCATTTGCAAATATTTTCTCCCATTCTGAGGGTTATCTTTTGGTCTTGTTTATGGTATCCTTTGCTGTGCAAAAGCTTTTAAGTTTCATTAGGTCTGATTTGTTTATTCTGTTTTTATTTCCATTTCTCTAGGAGGTGGGTCATAAAGGATCTTGCTGTGATTTATGTCACAAAGTTCTGCCTCTATTTTCCTATAAGAGTTTTATAGTGTCTGGCCTTACATTTATGTCTTTAATCCATTTTGAGTTTATTTTTGTGTATGGTGTTAGGGAGTGTTCTAGTTTCATTCTTTTACACCTAGCTGTCCAGTTTTCCCAGCACCACTTATTGAAAAGGCTGGCTTTTCTCCATTGTATAGTCTTGCCTCCTTTATCAAAGATAAGGTGACCATATGTGTGTGGGTTTATCTCTGGGCTTTCTATCCTGTTCCATTGATCTATATTTCTGTTTTTGTGCCTGTACCATACTGTCCTGATTACTATAGCTTTGTAGTATAGTCTGAATTCAGGGAGCCTGATTCCTCCAGTTCCATTTTTCTTTCTCAAGATTGCTTTGGCTATTCGAGGTCTTTTGTATTTCCATACAAATTGTGCAAATTTTTGCTCTAGTTCTGTGAAAAATACCATTGGTAGTTTAATAGAGATTGCATTCAATCTGTAGATTGCTTTGGGTAGTATAGTCATTTTCACAATGTTGATTCTTCCAATCCAAGAACATGTTATATCTCTCCATCTGTTTGTATCATCTTTAGTTTCTTTCATCAGTGTCTTATAGTTTTCTGCATACAGGTCTTTTGTCTCCTTAGGTAGGTTTATTCCTAGGTATTTTATTCTTTTAGTTGCAGTGGTAAATGGGAGTGTTTCCTTAATTTTTCTTTCAGATTTTTCATCATTAGTGTATAGGAATGCAAGAGATTTCTGTGCATTAATTTTGTATCCTGCTACTCTACCAAGTTCATTTATTAGCTCTAGTAGGTTTCTGGTAGCATCTTTCGGATTCTCTATGTATAGTATCATGTCATCTGCAAACAGTGACAGTTTTACTTCTTCTTTTCCTATTTGGATTCCTTTTATTTCTGTTTCTTCTCTGATTGCTGTGGCTAAAACTTCCAAAACTATGTTGAATAATAGTGATGAGAGTGGGCAACCTTGTCTTATTCCTGATCTTGAGGAAATGGTTTCAGTTTTTCACCATTGAGAACAATGTTGGCTGTGGGTTTGTCATATATGGCCTTTATTATGTTGAGGTAAGTTCCCTCTATGTCTACTTTCTGGAGGGTTTTTATCATAAATGGGTTTTGAATTTTGTCTAAAGCTTTCTCTGAATCTATTGAGATGATCATATGGTTTTAATCCTTCAATTTGTTAATGTGGTGTATCACATTGATTGATTTGCGTATGTTGAAGAATCCTTGCATTCCTGGGATAAACCCCACTTGATCATGGTGTATGATCCTTATAATGTGCTGTTGGATTCTGTTTGCTAGTATTTTGTTGAGGATTTTTGCATCTATGTTTGTCAGAGATATTGACCTGTAGTTTTCTTTTCTTGTGACCTCTTCGTCTGGTTTTGGTATCAGGGTGATGGTGGCCTCATAGAATGAGTTTGGGAGTGTTCTTCCCTCTGCTATATTTTGGAAGAGTTTGAGGAGGATAGGTGTTAGCTCTCCTCTAAATGTTTGATAGAATTCACCTGTGAAGCGATCTGGTCCTGGACTTTGGTTTGTTGGAAGATTTTGAATCACAGTTTCAATTTCAGTGCTTGTGATTGGTCTCTTTATATTTTCTATTTCTTCCTGGTTCAGTTTTGGAAGGTTGTGCTTTTCTAAGAATGTGTCCATTTCTTCCAGGTTGTCCAATTTATTGGCACATAGTTGCTTGTAGTAATCTCTCATGATCCTTTGTATTTCTGGTGTCCGTTGTTACTTCTTTTTCATTTCTAATTCTATTGATTTGAGTCTTCTCCCTTTTTTTCTTGATGAGTCTGGCTAATGGTTTATCAATTTTGTTTATCTTCTCAAAGAACCAGCTTTTAGTTTTATTGATCTTTGCCATTGTTTCCTTCATTTCTTTTTCATTTATTTCTGCTCTGATCTTTATGATTTCCTTCCTTCTGCTAACTTTGGGGTGTTTTTGTTCTTCTTTCTCTGATTGCTTTAGATGTAAGCTTAGGTTGTTTATTTGAGATTTTTCTCGTTTCTTGAGGTAGGATTGTATTGCTATAAACTTGCCTCTTAGAACTGCTTTTGCTGTATCTCATAGGTTTTGGGTTGTGATGTTTTCATTGTCATTTGTTTCTAGGTATTTTTTGATTTCCTCTTTGATTTCTTCAGTGATCTCTTGGTTATTAAGTAGTGTATTGTTTAGCCTCCATGTGTTTGTATTTTTTTACAGTTTTTTTCCTGTAATTGATATCTAGTCTCAGAGCGTTGTGGTTGGAAAAGATACTTGATACAATTTCCATTTTCTTAAATTTACCAAGGCTTGATTTGTGACCCAAGATATGATCTGTCCTGGACAATGTTCCATGTGCACTTGAGAAGAATATGTATTATATTGTTTTTGGATGGAATGTCCTATAAATATCAATTAAGTCCATCTTGTTTAATGTATCATTGGAAGCTTGTGTTTCCTTATTTATTTTCATTTTGGATGATCTGTCCATTGGTGAAAGTGGGGTGTTAAAGTTCCCTACTATGATTCTGTTACTGTTGATTTCCCCTTTTAGGGCTGTTTCCATTTGCCTTATGTATTGAGGTGCTCCTATGTTGGGTGCATAAATATTTACAATTGTTATGTCTTCTTGGATTGATCCCTTGATCATTATGTAGTGTCCTGCTTTGTGTCTTGTAATAGTCTTTATTTTAAAGGCTATTTTGTCTGATATGAGAATTGCTACTCCAGCTTTCTTATGATTTCCATTTGCGTGGAATATCTTTTTCCATCCCTCACTTTTAGTCTGTATGTGTCCATAGGTCTGAAGTGGGTCTCATGTAGGCAGCATATATATGGGTCTTGTTTTTGTATCCATTCAGCCAGTCTATGTCTTTTGGTTGGAGCATTTAATCCACTTACATTTAAGGTAATTATCGATATGTATGTTTCTGTTACCATTTTCTTAATTGTTTTGGGTTTGTTTTTGTAGGTCTTTTCCTTCTCTTGGTTTCCTGCCCAGAGAAGTTCCTTTAACATTTGTTGTAAAGCTGGTTTGGTGGTGCTGAATTCTCTTAGCGTTTGCTTGTCTGTAAAGGTTTTAATTTCTACATCAAATCTGAATGAGATCCTTGCTGGGTAGAGTAATCTTGGTTGTAGTTTTTTCCCTTTCATCACTTTAAATATATCCTGCTACTGCCTTCTGGCTTGGAGAGTTTCTGGTGAAAAATCAGCTCTTAACTTTTTTTTTTTTTTTTTTTTTTTTTTTTTTGTGGTATGCGGGCCTCTCACTGTTGTGGCCTCTCCCGTTGCGGGGCACAGGCTCCGGATGCGCAGGCTCAGCGGCCATGGCTCACGGGCCCAGCCGCTCCGCAGCATGTGGGATCTTCCCGGACCGGGGCACGAACCCGTATCCCCTGCATCGGCAGGCGGATTCTCAACCACTGCGCCACCAGGGAAGCCCTCAGCTCTTAACTTTATGGGGATTCCCTTGTGTGTTATTTGTTTCTTTTTGCTTGCTGCTTTTAATATTTTTTCTGTGTATTTAATTTTTGATAGTTTGATTAATGTGTGTCTTGTGTTTCTCCTAGGATTTATCCTGTATGGGGCTCTCTGTGCTTCCTGGACTTGATTAACTATTTCCTTTCCCATATTAGGGAAGTTTTCAACTATAATCTCTTAAAATATTTTCTCCGTCCCTTTCTTTTTATCTTCTTCTTCTGGGACCCCTGTAATTCGAATGTTGGTGCGTTTAATGTTGTCCCAGAGGTCTCTGAGACTGTCCTCAATTCTTTTCATTCTTTTTTCTTTATCCTGCTCTGCGGTAGTTATTTCCACTATTTTATCTTCCAGGTCACTCGTCCGTTCTTCTGCCTTAGTTATTCTGCTATCGATTGCTTCTAGAGAATTTTTAGTTTCATTTATAGTGTTATTCATCATTGTTTGTTTGCTTGCTCTTTAGTTCTTCTAGGTCCTTCTTAATCGTTTCTTGTATTTTCTCTATTCTATTTCCAAGATTTTGGATCATCTTTACTATCATTACTCTGAATTCTTTTTCAGGTAGACTGCTGATTTCCTCTTCATTTGTTTCATCTGGTGGACTTTTACTTTGCTCCTTCATCTGCTGCATATTTCTCTGTCTTCTCATTTTGCTTAGTTTACCGTGTTTGGGTTCTCCTTTTCATAGGCTGCAGGTTCGTAGTTCCTGTTATTTTTGATGTCTGCGCCCAGTGGGTAAGGTTGGTGCAGTGGGTTGTGTAGCCTTCCTGGCGGAGGGGACTTGTGCCTGAGTTCTGGTTGATGAACCTGGATCTTGTCTTTCTGGTGGGCAGGACTGCGTCCAGTGGTGTGTTTTGGGGTGTCTGCACTTATTATGATTTTAGGCAGCCTCTCTGCTAATGGGTGTGATTGTGTTCCTGTCTTGCTCGTTGTTTGGCATAGGGTGTCCAGCACTGTAGCTTGCTGGTCGTCGTGTGGAGCTGGGTCTTAGTGTTGAGATGGAGATATGTGGGAGAGCCGTTGCTGATAGATATTACGTGCAGCCAGGAGGTCTCTGGTGGTCCGATGTTCTGAACTCAGCCTTCTCATCTCAGAGGCTCAGGCCTGACAGCCAGCCGGATCACCAAGACCCTATCAGCCACACGGGCAGGTACGTGGGGAGTTTCTTGCCTTTTGGGAAGTCTGAGGTCTTCTGCCAGTGTTCAGTAGGTGTTCTGTAGGAGTTGTTCCACATGTAGATGTATTTTTGGTGTATTTGTGGGGAGGAAGGTGATCTCCAGGTCTTGCTCCTCTGCCATCTTGAAGGTCCTCCCCATTATTCCTTTTAATCATAAGCAAATTTGAGTGTAAGTCATCATTTTAAAAAACAGCCCTGTTTATGTCCCTAGTTTGCTTTGAAAAAGCCTTACTAACTCCTCACTGCCTCCTGGATAAGGTAGTTAGCCAGACAAGGTGTTGCTTATCGATCCAACCCCTGCCTCTCTTTCATCTTCATTCCTGATCCCTCCTAACCCCACAGACCCCATCCCTCAGGATGCCATGGATTCTTTTTAGATATTACCCCAGTGCCACAGGGGTTGTACCATTTACACTCCCACCAGCAGTGTGTAAGTCCTTCTTTTTCTCCACAGCCTTGCCAACAGCACATGTTCTTACATTTAGGAATTTTTGCCAATCTGAGAGATGAGAAGTGTTATCTCAGCATAATTTTGATTTGCATTTCTCTTGTTTTGAGTAGGTGAAAGTGGTATACTTCTCTTCTTTGTTTATGCTGTTAGCTCTCACTGAAATGCCAGTAACCCTGACCTTCTTTCTCTCCTCCAACAGAGGCCTCATATTTCAAGTCACAGCTAAATATCTCCTTGTCTTTGTTGCTCTGAATCTTTCAATGTAGGATTAATTGTTTCCTTTTCTACAGGCCATGGCCTGTTATATCTAGCTCACTTATGCCCTGAGGGATGCACCTTGGTCTCCTTCAAGTTTAAATCCCCATGACTAACAGTGTCTGGAAAATCATTAGTGCTTACTAGGCAGTTGGACTGAGTAGTGATTTTAAATCTATTATGGCATGAGAAAGTATCTGGGCTTGAATTCTGACTGCAAGCTTAAAGCTCATGGATGAGATTGCAACCTTGTTGTTTTCACTGATATTATTCCACAATTTTCTCAAATGAGACAATCTTTGCAATGAGGAAAATACCGAATCTCAGAATTTTTGAAGACTTTTTCCATTCTTTTTTAAAAAAAGCTATAATAAATAAAAGTATCTCGATAAAAAGCACAGCAACACTGTATTGTTGTGTCATTACAAAGTACTCTAATTTTCAAAGTCCAGAATAAATCTGGGTATGGACAAATTCAGTGTCTTATAATAACTGAAAGGCTGACCCATAGCACTGGTCCTGTAACCAGTTAATGTGTGTTTGCTCTTGTCAGACAAAGTATTTCTATAACTTTACACAAAAAGTTTGTGTAAGAACATTTTAATCTGAAAGATTTTTAAAATGATGTTTTTAAGTCTTTTAGCTAAATGTCATACATTGTTTAACTGATTACCAGGTAAGTGATAGGGCAATGGATAAGAAATATTTCCCTGTTGCCCATAAGAAAATAGGAGTTTTGTTTTGTTGTTTTTGTTGTTGTTGTTGGCTGCATTGGGTCTTTGTTGCTATGCACGGGCTTTCTCTAGTTGTGGTGAGTGGGGACTACTCTTCCTTGCGGTGTACGGGCTTCTCATTGCGGTGGCTTCTCTTGTTGCAGAGCACAGGCTCTAGGCGCCCAGGCTTCAGTAGTTGCAGCATACAGGCTCAATAGTTGAGGCACGCAGGTCCTAGAACATGGGCTTCAGTAGTTGCGGCACGTGGGGTCAGTAGTTGTGACACATGGCCTTAGTTGCTCTGCGGCATGTGGGATCTTCCCGGACCAGGGATCGAACCCATGTCCCCTCCTTTGGCAGGCAGATTCTTAACCACTGCACCACCAGGGAAGTCCCAGAAAATAGGCGTTTTTAGTGGAAAAGATGAGATTGGAAATTGAAGCTATGATGACATGACCTAATTCTAAATTATTTTACTTGTTTTCTCATGTTATTTTAGTGATACTGGATTTCTCACTTTTAAGAGATGATTTCTCCCCTCTTTTAAAATAGGAAAGTTTGTAGCCAAGAGTGGAGGGAGGAAGTCAAATGGCAACTAGACTAATAATTGTCAGTATTGATGATTAGAATAACAAAGCGTGGGGAAGTAGGCAACAAACAGAAATACTGGTTTCTAAGAAAAATATGAGAGTGCATACAAAGATAAATACAGGCTCAATGTTTTATTGAGGAAAGCATAAATAAATCATGGTGTTTGTCCTCAGTGGATGAGGCAGCTGTTAAAATGATTAGAAAAGAAGACCTTGTAGCAAAACAATAAAGTATTTAATAAAACATTAAGTGGAGGATTCCCTGGTGGCACAGTGGTTGGGAATCTGCCTGCCAATGCAGGGAACGCGGGTTCGAGCCCTGGTTTGGGAAGATCCCACATGCCACGAAGCAGCTAAGCCTGGGCGCCACAACTACTGAGCCTGCGCTTCAGAGCTCACGTGCCTCAACTACTGAAGCCCACGCGCCTAGAGCCCGTGCTCTGCAACAAGAGAAGCCCCCGCTATGAGAAGCCCGAGCATGGCAACAAAGAGTGGCCCCCACTCGCCACAACTGGAGAAAGCCCCCGCGCAGCAACAAAGACCCAACTCAGCCAGAAATAAATAAATAAATAAATAAATAAATAAATAAATAAATAAATAAATAAATAAATAAATAAATAAATATTTTTTAAAAAAAGAAAAAACATTAAGTGGAAAGACAAATTATATATTTTTATATACCCTATGTACATAATTATATAGAAACATGCATTTGGAGGGAAATACAGAAAAATTAGAATTGTGGCAAGAATGTTCATTACTTGCAGTTTTATTATAGTTTTTGTTATAAATATTCTGTTGTAAAAAATAAAGAGAAATGCAAAGAATGTGATCAACTCAGGAGCAAAACTAAAATAAAACAAAACAAAAAGGTAGAAGAAAAGAGTGAAAGAGTCTGTTGTTCACATAGTTATTTACTGCGTCACCGAATTTTAGAGCTGGGAATTCTGTTCCATGAGTTCTCAAACTTTTTGGTATCAGGACCTTTTTACACTCCTGAAAATATTTGAGCACCCCAGAGAGCTTTTGTTTATATGAGTTATATCTATCAGTATTTCCATATTAGAAATCAAAACTGATAAAATATTAAATCATTTAAAAAGGACAATGATAAACCGATTATACATAAACATAAATAATATATTTTATGTTTTTTTATTTTTATTTTTTTTAACATCTTTATTTGAGTATAACTGTTTTACAATAGTGTGTTAGTTTCTCCTTTACAACACAGTGAATCAGTTATACATATACATATGTTCCCATATCTCTTCCCTCTTGTGTCACCCTCCTTCCCTATCCCACCCCTCTAGGTGGTCACAAAGCACAGAGGTGAACTCCCTGTGCTATGCTGCAGCTTCCCACTAGCTATCTAATTTACATTTGGTAGTGTGTATATGTCCCTGCCACTCTCTCACATTGTCATATCACAACAGACTGAATGGATAAGCAGATATGAAAACCCAGCTGTCTTCAACTGAGCCAAATATTAAAGAAATTTGTAAAAAATATAAAACAATGGCAATCTTCTCATTAAATTTTTTTGCGTTGGAATAGCTACTTTTCATAAAATATAAACATAAATAATATATTTTATGAAAAGTAGCTATTCCAAAGCAAAAAAATTTAATGAGAAGAATGCCATTGTTTCATATTTTTTACAAATTTCTTTAATATTTGGCTCAGTTGAAGACAGCTGGGTTTTCATATCTGCTTATCCATTCAGTCTGTTGTGATATGTTGTTTTGGTTAAAGTATGGAAAGAAAATCTGGTCTCAGACAGCTGTGTAGTTGGAAAAGGGAGGAATATTTTAAAAGCTTTTGCAGATAATTGTGGATATGCCACGTTGCCTCTGGAACATTCCACTGTACAGTCATGAGAGAATCAGATTGAAAAAGGCAAATCATGTCTTAGTATTATTATGAAAATAGTTTTGACCTCATGGGGTCCTTGGAAATGTTTTAGGAACCTTGCAGGGGGACCTCTGACCATACTTCAAGAACCACTGCTCTAGCCCTTGAGAGATAAGAAAACTGAAACCAGAATGTTAGGTGATTTCCCCCAAATCACGTAGTTAATGGAAGACAGGGCACTGGGACACAGTTCTTCTGATTTCATTCCTCATGCTTTTGGAGGACTTCAAATTATAGTATGACTTAGGACAACTTTTGGAAACTGTTCCTGAGTGTATTTATGAGGGAGTTCTGAGATATCAAGTATAATTGTTCCTTTTCATCTTGAAGATTTAAAAAAACCACACAAAACTCCATGATAGGTGAATCAAAACTTTAAGGAAAGTAGCATTAGGATTATAAGTGGATTTGTAAAAGTGTAATGTTTAACAAATATAAGATGTTACAGAAACATTAATTTAAACATTACATTTATGATAAGTGATACAATACAAACGTATATTAACCACCTCTGACTAGCTAAAAACTTCCTAGCATCTTCTTTTCAATTTTAAGTAGACACTTTTAATTTCATTTTGGTCTATTGCAGTTATTTGCATATCCATTATAAGAGGCATTTTCCATGTCTGAACCACCATTCAAATGCTGGGTGACTTTCTGTTTTTTAGTTTTAATGTTGCTCACGCATTCCTCCCAGATTCCACTGAAATCTCAGAAACGTTAGTAACTTTGATGCCTGAGATGGAAAACACTCTGGAAAACTTTATTTAGCCTATTTGAGTAGGCATTTCTCAAACTACACCATCAATGCATAGCTATGTATAAGGGCCTTTGGACGGTAACATCCTACTCTTATCACCCTCATTTAGCCCTCTTAAATATATGTGAGAACCTTTGCCTCCCTCGATTCAGTGCTGGCCTGCAGTCTCTATCCTGGATCTGAGACTCTCCTTCAGAATTCTTCAGAAATTGTCATTTGAAGGACACCTGAGTTGTCGTCCTGATTTTGGTAGGACCTTTACAAGTCATTTAAATGCGTCATTCCTTTATTATCCCATCTGTAAAGTGAAGATAGTAATACCTAGCCTATTTATCTCTTTTTCATTTCATTTTTTTTTTTTTTTTTTTTTTTTTTTTTTTTTTTTGCGGTACGCGGGCCTCTCACTGTTGTGGCCTCTCCCGTTGCGGAGCACAGGCTCCGGACGCACAGGCCCAGCGGCCATGGCTCACGGGCTTAGTTGCTCCGCGGCATGTGGGATCTTCCCGGACCAGGGCACGAACCCGTGTCTCCTGCATCGGCAGGCGGATTCTCAACCACTGCGCCACCAGGGAAGCCCCATTTCATATGTTTTATTGAAATACAGTTAAGTTACAATATTAGTTTCAGGTGTACAACATAGTAATTCCATCCTAGCCTATTTGTCTTATACAGTTGTTTTAAGACTCACATAAAATAATGTAAGTGGAAATGCATTTGAATATAGCAGTAGTGTATAGGATAGTGTGTAGCAGTGTCTGTAGTAATGCAAAATATTATTTATTTTGCTATAAAATTTCCCGTGTAATTCATTACAACTTGGTTGGGAGAATCCTAAGTTAACTTAATCTTAGAGTTCAGAGATATTTGAAAAATATGAAGTATATTTGTTTTTTTTTTTCTCTTCACAGAAAAAGATAATGCTAAATATGTTTTTAGACACCATGATGGCCGATCCTCCTCCCCAGTGCCTTGTCTGGCTACCTCTCATGCATAGGCTTGCCCACGTTGAGAATGGTAAGCAGAACTTCTATCATTCAGTTCCCTATGCTATAGGAAGTATATGAACTGACAGTATTTGTAATGTGCTTAGTTATTATCATTGAAAATTACAGTTGACATTTGCTGGCACTCCATCATTTGAATTTGTGGTTTTAGCTTTCAAAAGAGGAGTATTTATTTCTCAAAAAAAAAAAAAGGAGGGAGGACTTATTACTTAGATAGGATACCAAGAGGTAGTAATACCAGGTCCGAAAACTTTGTGGTTCAAACTCCAGGCTTTTCCCCCAAGATTCCAGATGGTTGTTTTCTGCTTAAACCCACCTGACTTAGCCATGACTTCTTTGTTTTCCTTTAGTTTATAAAAAGCGTAACTCCAAAAAATTGTATATATTCAATATCAACCACTAAAACTATAAAATTTTGGAATAGTTTAAAGGAAAATAGCCAAGATGGAATTTGGTACTGGGTTTCACCCATATTCAGTTTTTTTCCTTTACTACTGAATTACTCTCAGTATCCTTCCCAAGTAGTTTGACTGAAATCTTTGTTTCGCTTGGAAATTGAAGTGGTACTTATCTCTTAATAACTACGTAGGTTTTTCTGCTATTGCTATCAGTTTATCTCCTTGTTTAGGTTGTTTCGAGTTCATTAAAAGAAAGGTCCTGGCTTTTCTCTGGAAGCTCCCTTCTCTCAAGGCTCTTGCCTGTCTCTCCTCATTCCACCAAAGAGAAAGAGTGATAGCTGAGCGGCACTAAAAAGCAGAGTCCTCTTTTTTCATTTTGTAAGAGTGAGAGAACGCTACCGTACTCTTTTTATTTTCTCTCCCTCCTACTCATACCTTTTTTTTTTTTTTTTTAAACTTCTCAGCCTTTCACCCAGTCATGGCTTTAGTTCACAAGTCCTTAGATTCAAGATTATTTTCCTAAAGTCCTGGAATCTCTTGAGTAGACAAAAACAGCTAAGTTTTTAAACAGGATTTTTGGATAGAGATTTCTGCTGTTAAATTATTACAGTGTTGGTTCTTTTGAGGGACAACACCCTTGTAGCACTAAATGTTTTCGTAGTTTCATATCTAGCTCATTTTCATAAAATCATTTTATATCTGCTATCCCAAGCAGAGAGGATCTCATTTGTCGAGATCTAGTGTTACCCATATGAACATTTTGTTGTGACTTTGTATGTAGTATATTATTTATAAATTACATTCTTATGCGATCAACACTTTCATTATTCCTTAGAAATATTTTGATAACAAAAATTTAAATTTCTTAGAGGAGGTATGTCCTTTGTATTTCTCATTCCAGATTTTAGTTTTCTGTTATTCTCTGGTGATCTTGTTGTATTATTTTTCTCACCTAGTGCTCAGGTTTTGTTGTTGTTGTGTGTTTGTTTTGGGACTTGATTCTCTAGTTAATATGCATTTTTGGAAGTAAGACTAAAAATCCTTATAATTGAGACAACACTGCCTTTGTATACACAGTGCTAGAAAGAGTTGTTCAAATGAAGATTTGAATATTATATCCCTCTTTCCTTTGACTTCCATTTCTTGTGTTCAGAATTGAATTGCCAGAGGGAACAATCGTGCTATCAACACTTAAAAGTATAAATAACAATCTGTAATATACAGTTGTGCATTTATTGCCCACTTCCACTGAGTAAACTGGACTTTCAGGCTATAAGAGAAACCCAGTAACCCCTATAAATCCTGACTGCCAGCTGGCAGTTTTTCATGAGGTTAAGATGCTGTGTGAGGTGGAGAAAGCAGTCTCAGGTCACCTGAGTTTCCCTCTCTCCAAATCACTGCCCCTTCACTGGTTAGAGTACCTTATTTTATGCCAATACTTGGAGCTCTTACCTGAAACTAGTATTTTGATATGGCTAGCCTTACTTTTTTACCAGTTAACGTTTGCACCCAGGTATGTAGTATTATCTATTTATTTGTTTATTTACTGGCTGTGCCGTGTGGCATGTGGGATCTTAGTTCCCCAACCAGGGATCAAACCAGTGCCCCCTGCATTGGAAGCTTGGAGTCTTAACCACTGGACTGCCAGGGAAGTCCCTGTAGTATTTAGTTCAGCAAACATTTGGAGGCCTTCTGTCCAAAGGACTGTGTGAAATACCACTTGCAGGTAGCAGAGACATAAAGCATGTCATACTGGCTCTCACAGATTTTATGTTAGTGAAGGAAACATATGTCCACAACTAACAATATATACATCTCTTAAAAAAAATAGGTTTGGAAGAGAAATTTTGGAATGAGGGTGTCTCTCCTCCTTACTTGTTTATTTACCTAAACTTTGAGACACGAATGTCATTTTAAAGAAGGAAATTGGTTGTTTTCTAAGGTGGATTGTAATCTATTCTAAATGGAAAATTTTGTTATTTTCTTTTTATTCCAGTGAATGGCTGGTTAGATAAACTAAATTGAAGACAATTTAGATTCTTCACTTCTAGTTTTGTTTTCACCTTTGCTTTTACGTTAAATTTGGTTTTCCACTGTACTGACTTTATTCTCCAAATGAAAATGACTTCTTTCTCCCTCTGGTCCCCTCTCCTCCCTGCCCTCCTCCCTCAAGTCTTCCACCCCGTGGAGTGCTCCTATTGCCGGTGTGAGAGTATGATGGGTTTCCGGTACCGATGCCAGCAGTGCCACAACTACCAGCTCTGCCAAAATTGCTTTTGGCGTGGCCATGCCAATGGCCCTCACAGCAACCAACACCAGATGAAGGAGCATTCCTCTTGGGTAACTGCTTTGTGTCTCAGTCTGTGTCCCCAGCGGTTATCTGTTTCATCCGTAACAGCACCAGGGCCACTTTTCTGATAGATGCCTATCAAATAAGGATGTGGTGTCATAAAATATTAACCCTTACATTTATGATGGGGCTTGCAGATATGTTGTGCTTCACCACTTGATTTGAAAAGCAGAGTTTTTAAAGTTCTAGGAGATGGAGATATTATGACCTTTGACATGGTCCCTTTTATTCAGTAAAATGGAATGTTGCAGTGCTCCCTTTCCCAGTGAAAAGTGTCTCTTCTTTTAAAATTTTACAAAAAATTTTACAAGGGGGTACCACCCCCACCCCAGAAGACTTACTCTCTGAGTTTTAAGGAAGATTTAAAGTTCTTTTTTTCAAGCAAACTTTATTCATGTTTATAGGGTTTAAATGTTGCAGAGAAAGCTGCATGAGATGAAGGAGTTAAAGTTTTTCCTCTCTAAAGTTGGGTAAATACTGTATTTCACAATTGCCACACTGATGTCTTTACTTTCAAAAGCGATCTTTGAAATAACAGTATTTGGGTAGAGGTCAATGTCTGATTTTTCTGTGGTGCTTATAAATCATGTAACAAGTTTAGCATCAATCATTTTTTCTTCCCTTCTCTCAGTTTATTTCCAGAGTTTAAAAAATGTCATATTTTTGTTTCCTAAATTGCTATAGCCTTGCTTTAAATCCTTTTCCTCTAGCTTTTGTTTGTTAGTTGATTGCTTTGCTAAAAGGTAGAAAAATATATAGGGTCATAAGTATAATTCAGGATCTAGGTTCTTAAGCCTGGTCATCCTACTAGACTTAAGTATTAGAAAGCTTCAATAAGCAGGATTTTTTTTCTATTTTCTTTTTTTTCCCTAGTTAACAGTCTTAAAACTCAACCAAGAAAAAAGCAAATCAGTTTATATCAGGGATTAGTTAAAAACAAGAAACAAACTTTAATCAAGTGTATACTTTACTTCCTACCTCTCTGATAATGTGTTAGAGATAATTTTTTATTAGATGGCTTTTCAGTTACAGCTAACCCATAAAATTTTGTTAAACTGAACCTCCTATCCTAGGTCTTATGTTGTAAATTCCAATATTTCTTTTGGTTGAGGAGTCATTATTTTAAATTTTTTAAACAAACAAAGGGAAAACAAAAAATAAAACCCAGTAGTTTATTCTCTTTTTCATTGACTAGAGAGAATTTATAGATTTTCAAATTGTTACTTTTTCTTCTTCTTAAAATACAAGTATCCCACTGTGTTAAATGACTTATTAATATTTTTCAACTGTTTTTTGTTTAGAGTCTAACTCTTTACACTGAGAAAGCTCTTTGCCTTATTACCTTTCATAATGATTGGATTCTCTGGAATGTATCTACTGAAAATTCTCTTTCTAGATGTTGGGGCTAGGAGGATGAGGAACTTCTTTTTCACCTTAGTTTGAACTTGCTCATTTAGCTAATTTAAAACCCTTATAGGGGCTTCCCTGGTGGCGCAATGGTTGGGAGTCCGCCTGCCGATGCAGGGGACACGGGTTCGTGCCCCGGTCCGGGAAGATCCCACATGCCGTGGAGCAGCTGGGCCCGTGAGCCATGGCCACTGAGCCTGCGCGTCCGGATCCTGTGCTCCGCAGCGGGAGAGGCCACAACAGTGAGAGGCCCGCGTACCACAAAAAAAAAAAAAAAAAAAAACCCTTATAGAAATGGGAATTTTACATTTATTTAAAGATAAGTGACTGTTTGAATATTGCTTTATGATTTACAAAGCAGTTTTTCATATACTCTGTTGATCTATAACATACATAAAGGAAAGTACAGACATCACAAGTGAATTCTTATATTTCTGTTTGATTCTCACAACACTCTTGTGAAGTAAATCTTATCGCCATTTATTGTTATTTTTATTTCAGCTTTGTTATATTTTTCTAGTTTATTTATTTTTGTTATAGTGAGTTAAGAGTTAAGGAATCAAGTATTATCAGCATGCATAATTTTGAAGCTGGTATCATAAATGTATTATTTCTGAATTTTGATGAGTATTTGCATTATGATGGTAGATGCATATTGGTAAGGTCTTTTACGTGTCTGTGTGTGACTTGTTTTTAAGACTAGGACTCTGGGTGCAGTGCCCTTGTTCTTTGAGGAAGGTATGGATGAATTTTGAGGCTGTCGTGGGTAAAGAAATTTCCACCTAACAAAAAAATGTGTAATCAGTTTGATAGTAATTTCTTTGAAGTTTGTCCACTGTGTTTGTACTATTTTTATTTTTATTTATTTATTTATTTTTGTGATACACGGGCCTCTCACTGTTGTGGCCTCTCCCGTTGCGGAGCACAGGCTCCAGACGCTCAGGTTCAGCGGCCATGGTTCACGGGCCCAGCCGCTCCGCGGCATGTGAGATCTTCCCGGACCGGGGTACAAACCCGTGTCCTCTGCATCGGCAGGTGGACTCTCAACCACTGCGCCACCAGGGAAGCCCTGTACTAAAATTTTGAATGAATGTTTTTCTCTGTGTTCACAACAGATGAATTTAGTGTGCATTTAACCAGTTTGTATGTGAATTTGCATTGTAGATTTGATATGTGTAGTGTTGGTGCTTGGAAATTTATTTTGATTTTTTTCTGTTTAATGTTTTATCTAAGTAACTATGCAGTATAATTCACCATTCTTTTATCCATCAATCCATTCATTTGTCTTTATCATAGAAAAAAACGCCATATGGTACCATACCTGTAATTCATTCTGTCCATTCATTATTTATTCAAAAGATATTTTTTGAGCACCTGCTATGTCCCAGGCACTGTAAGAGGCTTGTGAGATACATCTATGAACAAACTAGACAAAGATTCGTGCCATGGTGGAGCTTAAATTTTAAGGGCGTTAAAGAGACCACTAGGGCTCATCAACATTACTGTTTTCCTGTGCTTTCTGGGCACACATCTAGACTGCATTTCTCAGCCCCTCTGTATCCAAAAGGACCATGTGAATAGCTGTTACCAGTGGAGTGTGATCAGAGTGATATATGTCTTCCCAGAACAAGACAGTTAATAACTGGGTGCCCTTTTTATCCTCTCTAGCAGCTTAATGGAGAGAATTTCATTAGGACCCAGAGAGGGTGAAACCGTACAATGAAAGGAAACTGGGTCCTTGAACAATGGGTGGAGAGGAATATCCTGCCAACCTGTGTGACTCTGATGGAAGCAAGGGAGAAACTTTGTGTTAAGCTACTGAGGTTTTAGTTTTTGCTACAGTGGTTGGTACTGGAAGTGGAATTCTGTTAAAACAAAACCTTAAAATTTGTTTCATTGGCTTAGCAGTCGGGTAGCACGCTGATGAGGACACCGATGTTGGAGTTGGGAAAGACAGAAACCCAAGTTCTACAGTGGTGACCAGTTTGGTAAATTTGTCATCCTTGATAACTTGGAAGACCTGCTTCATGCCAGGCGAACTCTTAGGTCAAACGTTGGAAGAGGTCAGAGTGTGTGTTGACTCTTATTGATAAGGTATTACATGAAAGAGATGAGCTTAGGAAAGAATTGGCTAGTTTTCAAGCAAAAAATGAAAGGGAATAGAGAAAGTTCTGAGAGTTGGGGCAGTGAAAGGAAAAACAGACTATTTCTAGAGAGCAAGAGATAAGAGTTGAGAGAGGTTTTGAGCATCAAAGACCTAGTAAATGTTCTCAGTTGAAACAAAAATGTGACAGTCCTGTGGCAAAGATCAGATGAAGTGTAGTTCTTATTGGCTGCTCATCAGAATCATCTTGCTCCCACCTTCATAGCTTCTGATTTAATGGGTCCAGGGTACACAAAACCTGGACACAGGCAGTTTTTGAAAGTTCTGTTTTGCAGCCAAGATTCTGTTTTGCAGCCGGAGTTGGAAACTGCTGACCTATTGTTTCATGTGGCCTCCAGGTGGCTTCTGTTAGTTGAAAGGAAGAGGAGCGGAGGCATGTCTGGGGAAGAACTTTGTGTGTGGTTACTGGCACATGGAACCGACTGGAAACAAATAGATCAAAGGCCTGCTAAGGTTTTGAGGGAATTCTGTTGGCAATGGAACCATGAGCCTGACTATTACAGCTATAAAATCACTTTTTTTTTGCTGTACGCGGGCCTCTCACTGCTGTGGCCTCTCCCGTTGCGGACCTCAGGCTCCGGACGCCCAGGCTTAGCGGCCATGGCTCACGGGCCAGCTGCTCCGCTGCACGTGGGATCTTCCCGGACCGGGGCACGAACCCGTGTCCCCTGCATCGGCAGGCGGACTCTCAACCACTGCGCCACCAGGGAAGCCCTAAAATCACTTTTTAAGGACCCAGAACTTGCCCTGGAAAGAGGTGGGTTATGAAGGTTTTACAGCCCCTCTGGAGGGCGTGCCAGAGCCCACATGGCCAAGGAGAATATTTGATAAGGAAGAACCTTTTCTTCCTGTCCCACTATTGTATATTGGGACTGGGGAGAGCAGGTGCAAATAACATGCCTTTTCAGTTCATAGGTTGTGTCTTAAGGAGCTGCACGTGGTCTTGATGAAGGAAACTGCCAGAGCCAGAGGTCCTGCACTTGTAGTTAAATGTGCTGACTGAATGGGATTTCAGGTTTGCTTCTGGGCGGTGGGAGAGGTTTGAGTGTGTTCTTTGTGTAGTGAAAGTGAGCAGAAAGATATTTAGTGATTAGAAGTACTTACCAGTATCCATGTTCTCCTTTTTTTCTGGATATATAACTAGATTATAGAGCCATCCTCCTTGTAGCCGGATGGGCCATATGACTAGTTCTTATCAATGGAATTTGTTTGGAAGTCATCTGTGTTACTTCTGGGTCAAGGTAGTTTAAAGCAGGTGTGTCGGGCTTCCCTGGTGGCGCATTGGTTGAGAATCCGCCTGCCGATGCAGAGGACACGGGTTCGTGCCCCGGTCGGGGAAGATCCCACATGCCGCGGAGCGGCTGGGCCCGTGAGCCATGGCCGCTGAGCCTGCGCATCCGGAGCCTGTGCCCTGCAATGGGAGAGGCCACAACAGTGAGAGGCCTGCGTACCACAAAAAAGAAAGAAAGCAAGCAGGTGTGTCTTCTCCAGTCTTTCTATCTTTGCTCTTCCCACTCCCTATGTACACCAGCCCAAATGAAAGGATCTCTGTTAGTTAACAGAGGCAGAGTCCTTAGATGAAAGGAGGCTGGGTCCCTGAGTTCATGGATCAGAGCCCCTCTTCCAGTTTACACTGGACTCTCACATGAGCAAGAAATCAGAAAAAGGAATCGAGGGTAGGAGTGGGGATAGTCTTATAGGCCTTGTTGAGAAAGTGAGATTTGAGCAAAGTCTTAGATGTCTGCCTGCAGACATTTGGGGAAGAGCAGAAATTTTCAGGATCGTGGCCATACGGCAAGAGAATGCACGTGAATTCAGGGAACAGCAAAAAAGCCAGAGTAGCCAGAGCAGAGGAGCAGCCGGAGACTTGTAGGGAGGGAGTCAAAGAGGTAAGAAGGGCCTTGCTGGCCATCATAAGCACTTTGGCTTTTACTCTGAGTGAAGGGAGGAATCTTTATGGAGTTTTGGGTAGAAAATAGCTTGAGTTGATTTATATTTTAAAACGATTAGTCTGGATGCCATGTAAAGAGTAAACAGTGGAAGGAAAAGATAGAAGCAGACCATTTCAGAGAGATGATTGCAGTAATTAAAACAAGATATGGTAGGATGTTAGCAGTAGAGGTGATGAAAAGAGTTGAATTAGGATATACTTTATAAATCTGCTTCATGGGTCGGATGTGGCTCGTGAGAGGAAAGGAGTCCAGGAAGCTCTATGATTTTGTCCCAAACAGTTAGAAGGATGGAATTGCCATCTGCTGAGATGGGGAAGGTTTGGGCTAAACATCATTTAACAATGATTTAAAAAACCACCACCAGCAACAACACCGTATCAGGATCTTCCTCCAAATCTGAATCATTTAAATATGGCAATAAAAATCCTACTAAATATTATGCATAGTTTGAATAAGGTAATATTTTTAAAAATATAATTTAATAGAAAACATGTAGTCTCTGTGACTGAACGCACCACTTAAACAGAAGTCCTCGTTCAGATCAGAAGGCTGGAATGGTCGACAGGACCCACCTCTGTGTGGGCCTCTGAATGTGGCTTGTGCTTTTCACAGCATGGAGGCGTTCTTTTAAGAGAGAGCATCACCAGAGGAGGCAGCTGGAGGACCAGCATCCCTGGAGAGCTGTGGGGAAGCTGCAAGGCCTTGTCTTACTCGGCTGTAAAGTTATGCAGCAACATTCCGCCCTATTCTGTTGGTCACAGTCTCTAAGGCTGGAGGGAAGGAGAAGGGACTTCACCTCATGATGCTGGGGTGGCGGTCAAGTCCATCACAGTGGAGCAAGGGTGGTGAGAGAGACCCCTGCAGTTCTGTTTGGAAAATACAGTCTGCCACCCAGAGGATAAAGCCTTACGTTCTGATCAAGGATTTCCGTTTAGCCGTGGAGACTGTCATGTTTTTCTACTAAATCAGTACAGTTCAGTGGCATTAAGTATATTCACGTTGCTGTGCGACCATCATCACCATCCATCTTTGGGACCTTTTCATCTTCCCAAACGGAAACTCTTAACCCTTTCCTGCTACGCAAGGAGGGCTGGAGGTAAACAAGACTGCTCCTATTCCCCGCCTTCCCCCTTGCCTTACATTCAGGTGTCCACTTGTTCCGGTCTTCACTTTACCAAGAGAAATTTGACCGATCCCCGTGTGGTTACTACGCCACGGCAGGACGTGTGTATGTGTATATACACAATACACTTGTACCACAGTACAGTTTGTTGTCAGTAGAGGTAGTTATATAACTTAGTTGGTGATATGGAAATTTCACCTTTCTTCCCAGCAGATGGCAGACTCCACCTCTGAACAAAGTTACTTATCCCGTTCTTCAAAATCTATAAATGACAAAGTATTGGATTTGTTTAACAATCTCTATCAATATTATATCTTTTTTTAAAGTAAATATTAATGGGCAACTCTCTCTCATATGTCCAGTGTAGTTGTTTGGGCACTGATGATATTAAATCATTTACTTTAAGGAGTCAGAAAATTATGTTGTTATAGACTTGGAACAATTAAGACTGTTGACTTTGTCAGAAGCAATGTTTCATTTTCTTGTGATCAGCATACCTCTCCTCACATCTCTAGAGTTCTAAGAGATAATGTGTATTCATGGAGGAAAAGGTACACTTTTGGGCCATGCCCCTGTTCAGTTCTAAATAGTTACATGTCATAGTTAAATAGCTACTTTGTACATGGTGCAAAACTAGGCAGAAGGACTATTTTTTTAAAAGGCATAAAACAGTATACCTACGTGTAGCAAGTTACAGCAGGAGGTAAGATACACACATGAAGAAAATCCAAACAAAAGCTATAAACTCTAGTCGCTTAGGTCAGTGCCCCACACTCCTCAGAAAAACTGCGGAGACTTGCCCACTGTGGCTCTGATGTGTTTTGTTTGGGTTTTTTTTTTAACATCTTTATTGGAGTATAATTGCTTTACAATGGTGTGTTAGTTTCTGCTGTATCACAAAATGAATCAGCTATACATATACTTATATCCTCATATACCCTCCCTTTTGCGTCTCCCTCCCACCCTCCCTATCCTACCCCTCTAGGTGGTCACAAAGCACCGAGCTGATCTCCCTGTGCCATGCAGCTGCTTCCCACTAGCTGTCTATTTTACATTTGGTAGTGTATATCTGTCAATGCTACTCTCTCACTTCATCCCAGCTTACCCTTCCCGCTCCCCGTGTCCTCAAGTCCATTCTCTACGTCTGCATCTTTATTCCTGTCCTGCCCCTAGATTCTTCAGAGCCTTTTTTTTTTTTTTTTTAGATTCCATATATATGTGTTAGCATACAGTATTTGTTTTTCTCTTTCTGACTTACTTCAGTCTGTATGACAGACTCTAGGTCCATCCACCTCACTACAAATAACTCAATTTCATTTCTTTTTATGGCTGAGTAATATTCCATTGTATATATGTGCCACATCATCTTTATCCATTCATCTGTTGATGGACACTTAGGTTGCTTCCATGTCCTGGCTATTGTAAATAGAGCTGCAGTGAACATTGTGGTCCATGACTCTTTTTGAATTACGGTTTTTTCAGGGTATATGCCCAGTAGTGGGATTGTCTAAGCATTTCTTTTAGTCCCTTGTCTTAATAGAAATTTGGCTTTCCTGTAGGTGTTCCACTTCTCTCGCAGCCCTTTCAGGTGGTGGCTATCTATTCTCCTACATCCACATGAATTTTTAGGGTTTGGGAGGTGAAGTTATTGTTAGGGTGACTGTATAATTTAGCATATAATCCAGACTTATGTGAGAGTGGAAGGGGACACTGTTAATTATGCAGGGACAACATGTGTAAACTGCAGTTATCCTGGGTAAACTATTTATGGTCACTGTTTTAGTTTTCTTTTCCTGCATAATAAATAACCATAAACTTAGCAGCCTGAAACAACAGAAATATGTTACCTAGGTCAGAAGTCCAGGCAATGGCATGGCTGGATTCTCTGCTGTAAGTCTCACTGCATTGAAATCGAGGTGTCAGCTGAGGCTGTAGTTTTCATCTGGGCTTGAGGGTCCTCTTGTCATCTCACTGGTTGTTGGCAGGATTCATTTCATCGCAGCTGTGATGATGAGGTCCCTGTTTTCCTGATAGCTGCCAGCCAGAGGTGACTCTCAGCTCCCAGGGGCTACCTGCAGTTCCTTGACATGTGGCCCTCATCGGCAGTTCACAGCATGGATGTTGGCTTCCTTCCAGGCCAGCTAGAATGCATCTCTCTGAAACCTCTTCTGAAACCAGCCAGAAAAAAATGCTGCTTTTAAAAGGCTCACCTGATTAGACCAGGCCCACCTAGGGTAATCTTCCTTTTGCTGTATAACATCATCAGAGGAGTGATCGTTCATCATATTCACAGTTTCCACCTACATTCAAAGAGGAAAGGCTGATACAAGGATGAGGATTAACCTCAATTATAAGTTGAGGGTCAGCTTATAATTCTGTGAATGCGGTCACCCTGGTTATTTTCCTTCTTGCATTCCTTCCTGCCACTTCTAGATCTTTACACCCTGAATCTCTTAGATTAAAAAAAAAAAAAAAATGCAGGCAAGGTGCCGCTTTGAGGATCATTTCATTTTAGCCCTGTTATCCTTCTTTTTTTCTGGTGGTTTTATCTCCTTCCTTTCTGGACATACTCCTTCACTGCTGGATGGTTTGGTACCTGATTGATGGTCACCTCATGGTGATTTCTGCATCTCTGTAGTCAAACCTTTTAAGACCTTGGCCACGTGGTTTCTTGACTTCTTCAACTCTGACACTCTTCTTCTCCACTGAACAGCAGACATCTGCTCCCTCGGTTACACCCTGGACCTTTTCACCACCTCCAACTGCTCCTACTTCCAAAATCACTGATTTCGACGTCCTATTCTCCTTTGATATCCCATTATCATTCCAGTTGACTTTTCAACCCCTCTCACTAAGATCATTTTTTAACCTCTTTCCAGCCTTTTATCCATTGACCTGTCTCCTCTCTCTATCCATCGTTCCTTGCTTCTTTTTTTCTTCTCTCCTTACCATTTTAGATATGGCCCTTCACTCCTGTACCATAAACTCCATTGTCCTGTGACTTTTTTTATCCATGTCTCTGTCAACTAAATTCATGGAGGAACTAATTTATCTGCTTTCTCTAGTACTTCTGGAGGAATCCATACAATAGGACAGATTAGTATTACCTGAAGCTGCATGATCACCAACTACATGTTGATGCTCAGCATTGCAACCCCGTTGCATTTCTCTGATCACCTTGCTTCTCCATTCTTTGCAATGGTCAGTTAAAGTCATAGAGGAGTAAAGTCTCCATTCTTTTTAAACCACCTACCCCAACTCTTCCCTGTCTTTCAGTAGATGACCTCTTTTCTTACACAGAGAAAACAAAAGCCTTAAGACAGGAACCCCCTTAACTTTCGCTGCCAGCTTCATTAACTTGTGTATACATTTATCCAGCAAATCCTAATTCAGTACCTGCTACCTCGCAGTCACTGCTCTAGGTGTGGGGTTACTTAGAAAAGGCTAGGACAAAGTCAGTGCCTTCGTGGAGCTTATGTTTTAAAGGGGACAGATGGATAAAAACATTTTAAAAACAAAATCCCCAAAATAAGTGAACAAGGAAGATATCAAATGATGATAAGTTCTATGTAGAAAAGTAAAATGATAAAAAGATGACTGAACAGCTACTTAGGATATGGTGGTCAGCAACCTGCTGAAACTGACTCAGGAGGAGACAGCAAATCTGAATAAATAGGTGATAAGTAAAGAGATTAAGGTAGTGATAAAAAAAACCTTCCCACAAAAGGCCGGGCCTAGATGCTTTCACTGGTGAGTTCTACTGAACATTTAAAGAGTTAATACCAAGCCTTCACACATTGGCCAAAATAGGAGAGGATGAACACCTCCCAACTCCTTCTGTCAGGCCAGTGTTATGCTATCTGATATGAAAACAAAACCTAACAAAACAAAAAAGAGGATATCAAAAGAAAAGAAATTGCAGACCAATATCCTTTAGGAATGTAGCCTCAAAAATCCTCAATGAAATATTAGCAAACCAAATTCAACCACATATAAAGAGGATTATACATCAGTTTATGACCAAATGTATATTATCCCAGAAATGCAAGGTTGCTTCAACATGCAAAAATCAATCAATATAATACCGTATTATTAGAATAAAGGACAAAAATACATGGTTATCACAATAAATGTGAAAAAGGAATTTGACAAAATGCAACCTCCTTTCATGATAAAAATCAAACAGCAAACTAGACATAGAGGGTAACTGCCTCAATCTGATAAATTTCTTCAACATCTGTGAAAAACCCATAGCTAATGTTACACTTAATGGTGAAGGACTGAAAGCTTTCCCTGTAAGATCAGGAACAAGACAAGCATGTCTGCTCTTGCCGCTTATATAAACATTGTACTGGCTGTACTAGCCAGGGCAATTAGGCAAAAAAAGAAATAAAATGCATCCATATTGGAAAAAGAAGTTAAACTCTTTAATTGCAGACCACAAGATCTTGTATACAGAAAAGCCTAAGGAATACATACACACACCCACACCCACAAACAACTATTAGAAGTAATAAACAAGTTCAGCAAGGAAGGTTGCGGGATACAAGATCGATGTGCAAAAATTAGTTTTCTTTTTTATTCTAGCAATGAACAATCCAAAATGTAATTAAGAAAATAATTTCATTTACTGTAGCATCCAAAAGAAGAAAATAGGAATACATTTAACCAAAGAGGTATAAGACTTGTACACTGAAAACTACAAAAATCATTGAAAGAAATTTTAAAAGACCTAAGTAAATAGGTGGACATGCACATTCATGGATTGGAAGATTTAATATTATTAAGATGGCAGTACTCCCCAGATTTATCTACAGATTCAGTGTAATTCTTACGGAAATCTCAGCTGATTTTTTTCGTAACCTTATAAGCTGATCCTAAAATTCATATGGAAATGCAAGGGACCCAAAAAAGCTAAAGCAATCTTGAAAAAAAACACAGTTGGAGGACTCACACTTCCTGATTTCAAAACTTACGTCAAAGTAGCAGTAATCAGGACAGTGTAGTATTTTCATGAGGATAGACATATAGATTAATGGAGTAGAATTGAGAGTCTAAAAATAAGCTCTTACATTTATTGTCAGTAGATTTTCAACAAGGGTGATAAGACCATTCAGTAGGGAAAGAATAGTCTTCTCAAAATATGGTGCTAAGACAATTGGATATCCACATGCAAAAGAATGAAGGCAGATCTCTGCCTTATCCCATACAATAGATATGATATTAGAAGTATGAACAACAGGAGAAAATAAATTGAACTTCACTGAAATTAAAAACTTCGGTGCTTCAAAGGATACCACCAAGAAAGTAAAAAGACAACCCACTGAAAAAGAGAAAATATTTGCAAATCATATATCTGATAAGAGACTTGTATCCAGAATTACACATAATTCTTACAACTCAGCAACAATAACAGAAAAACACCAAATAACCCAATTTAAACACGGGTAAAGGGAAGAAGGTAGAATGGTGGTTACCAGGAGCTGGAGTGAGGGGGAAAAGAAAGGGAGTTGTTGTTTAATCAGTACTATAGAGTTTCAGATTTGCAAGATCCCAGAGTTTGCAAGATCTGTTTCACAGGAATATGAATATACTTAACACCATTGAGTTGTACATTTTAAATGGTTAAGACGGTAAATTTTATGCGTTTTTTACCACAATTTTTTTTAAAGTTAATTTTAGGAGAAAACGGGCAAAGGATCTGAATATACATTTCAGAAGATATACAAATGGCCGATAAACATGTGAAAAGATGATCAACATTAATTAGTCATTAGGGAAATAACTAATCAAAGCCACAATGAGATGCCCCTTCACACCCACTAGGTTGGCTGAAATAAAGACTGACAATAACAAGTGTTGTTGAGAATGTGAAGAAATAAGAACCCTAACACACTGCTGGTGGGAATGTAAAATGGTGCAGCCACATTGAAAAAACAGTCTAGCAGTTGCTCAGAATGTTTAAGAGTTACCATGTGATCCAGCAATTCCACTCCTAGGTGAGAATTGAGAATTCTCCTTTGAGAGTTGAAAATATATGTTCACAGAAAAACTTGTTCATGAATGCTCATAGCAACATTATCCAGAATACCTCAAAAGTGGAAATAAAGCCAAATGTCTGTCAGCTGTTGAAGAGAGAATCAAAACGTGTTATGTCAACATAATGGAATATTATTAGGCAACAAAAAGAAATGAAGTACTGATACATGCTAAAACATGGATGAACCTTGAAAATATGCTAAGTGAAAGAAGCCAGACATAAAAAGTCACATAGTGTTTGATTCCACTTATATGAAATATCCACAGTAAGCAAATGCATAGGGACAAAGTAGATTAGTGGGGTGGGCACAAAGAGTATTGGGTTTCTTTTGGGGGTGAAAAACATCTTCTGAAATGAGATATTAGTTATGGTTACACAGCTGTTTTGAATATATTAAAACCACTGAATTGTAACTTTAAAAGGGTGAATTTTATGGCATGGGAATTATATATCTCAATAAATCTATTAAAAATTGGTCAGGGAAAGTTTTTTTTAAGAAGTGACATTTGAACTGAGATTGGAATGAGTAACTTGAGGTCGGTGGTTATGAGTTCAAAGTCAGACCAGTCAACGTAGTTGTACGTTTTACTTCCGCCCCCTCATTGTGTGGGTAGAGGAGTGGAGTGAGTGGAGTTGGGGTTTTGACAGAAGAGTGTGACAAAGGAGGAGAGTTGGCGAGAGAGGCTGGAGAGTATGCAAAGACATGAGTGTCGTAATGGGCTGTGGAATATAAGTCGGTTGAAGAGAGAAATGAGACCGTGAGGGAAACAAGGGACTGTGTGAAGGTAGCAGGCTCGGTGGAGACGGGTCCCATCGGCGCTAAAGTATTGTTCGAGGGCACTGGAAGGAGTGATCTAGAGAGAGATAGAAGTTGGTATGAGAGCGCAGTGCTTGACGTGGAGATGTTAGATAATGTGCGGTAATTGGCAACACGGTGTTCTAGGACGCGGCTTGAAACTGGTGACCCACGCAGAGTGGGGGAACGTTGTTGTAGGAGAGTTCAGGGATGGCCACTGTATATGTTCCCTGAAGCTTCTGTAACAAATTACTGCAAACTTGGTGGCTTGAAACAGAAATTTATTCTCTCACAGTTATGGACACCAGAGTTTTACTTTAAAATTTATTTTATTGGGCTTCCCTGGTGGCGCAGTGGTTGAGGTCCCCGCCTGCCGATGCAGGGGACGCGGGTTCGTGCCCCGGTCCGGGAAGATCCCACGTGCCGCGGAGCAGCTGGGCCTGTGAGCCATGGCCGCTGGGCCTGCGCGTCCGGAGCCTGTGCCCCGCGGCGGGAGAGGCCACAGCAGTGAGAGGCCTGCGTACGACAAAAAAAAAAAAAAAAATTTACTTTATTGACATATAGTTGATTTACTATGTTGTGTTAATTTCTACTGTACAGCAAAGTGGTTCAGTTATACATATATATACACACCCATTCTTTTTCATGTTCTTTTCCATTGTGGTTTATCACAGGATATTGGATATAGTTCCCTGTGCTATACAGTAGGACCTTGTTGTGTATCCATTCTGTATGTGATAGCTTGCATCTCCTAATCCCAAACTCCCAGCCCATCCCTCCCTCACCCCACTCCCCGCTGGCAACCACGAGTCTGTTCTCTATGTCTGTGGATACCATAATTTGAAATCAAGATGTTAGCAGGGCCATACTCCCTCTGGAGGATCCAGGGAAGAATCCATTTATATTAGTCAGGGTTCTCCAGAGAAACAGAGTCAAAAGGGTTTACAATTATGTAAGAAGTGATTATTACAAGGAATTGGCTCACGCAGCAGTGGAAGCTGACAAGCCTCAAGATCTGCAGGAAGAGTCAGAAAGCTGGAAACCCAGCAGAGCCAGGGGTGTAGTTCCAGTTTGAGTCTGAAGGCCTGAGAACCAGAACTGATAATGTAGTTCCAGTCTGAAGGCCTGTAGGCTTGAGACCCAGGAAGAGCAGATGTTTCAATTCAACTCCAAAAGCAGAAAGTCCAGTATCCCAGTTCAAAGTCAGTCAGGCAGGAGGAATTCCCTCTTACCTGAGGGGAGGGTCAGCCCCTTTATTCTGTTCAGGTCTTCAACTGATGGGATGAGGCCCACCCACATTAGGAAGACAAATCTGCTTTACTGGGTCTACCAATCTGTATGTTAATCTCATTCAAAAACACCCTCACAGCAGCACTCAAAGTAACGTCTGATCGACTATCTGGGCACGCTGTAGCATAGGTTAAGTTAGCACACAGAGTTAACCACCACACCGTTCTTTGCCTCGTCCACATTTGGTAGCTGTTGGCATTCCTTGACTTGTGGCTGCCTCACTCCAGTCTCCGCCTCCTTGGTCACATTGCCTCTTCCTCTTCTCTCTCTTCTCTGTGTGTCTATCTTACAAGGATACATGTAATTGCATTTAGGGTCTACCCAGATAATCCAGGATAAACTCTTTGTCTCCAAATCCTTAACTCAATCACATATTTTGCCATAGAAGGTAATATTTACTCTTTTGACATCTAGGGCAATATTCTCAGGTTCCAGAGATTAGGGTGTGGGCATATCTTTTGGGAGGTCCTCCATTCAATTGACCACAGTAGTGTATGGGAAAGGTCAACTCTGTGGATGTTGAAGTCAACAAGAATTATAACAGTACTATTGGACTCCACTGTAGAAGGATATTTAGGGTTTTGGTCTGATGACATGAAATTCAAAATGGGTGTTTTAAGGAAAGGGGAGATAATCTGAGAATGGCGGTGAGGTTCTGGGAGGACATCTCCCCACCTGGAGGTCCAGCTATTTGAGGGGTATGGGAGAGAAAGCAGCTGCCACTTGAATGGCTGCAGAGGAAGCCAGGCCTTCAGGGAAAGCCAGGTTTCCATGTGAAAGTAACATTCGGACAAGAGGATTCTCAGCCAGAGAAGGGATTTTGCTGACGGTAGACTATGAAGAAAAGTTGAAGGATTTGAGAGTGGAGGATTCGTGGGAGATGGGGTCTTGTGAGGCTGTGTGCAGAGCCTTATGGGAATGAGAATCCAAGTGGGAGTCTAGGATTTCTTATGAAACAAGCATAACCTATGATAAAGATTGTGTTGGAATTAGCCCCAGATAGTCTCCTAGGCAGATCATGGTGCTGTCAATGTGAGTATTACTGGAAGAGGGTCTTGCCAGGAGTGAGCAGAGCTCTGGGCTCCCATCTTTACTCCTGTTAAGGTGGTGTGAAACCTGGGGAGATGCGCCCTGAAATTCTCCTGACCACAGCTAAACTGACTGCTTCGTTGACCAAGGCCTTCCCTCTGAAATTATGAATTTCTTGGGCCATCCAAGAGATAAAAGGAATAGGCTAGAGGTATCCTGACAGCATTTATCAGCATTTGCAGTAGGTTGAGTGGGATGTTTTAAATATTGTTCTTTTCAGTATTTGAATATTGCCCCCATTCTGCTGTGGTATTTGGATGCACTGTGTATTCTTAAACCCATTTACAGCTGCAGAAGTGCTGAGTTTGAAAGCAGAACATTTGAAATGGACCCAGCTGTTTAAAAAGATGGATACTTTTCAAAGAAAGTATTGATGTATAGTTTATGAAATAATAAGGTGTTTTTTTCAAGTAGCCTGATTATTTTTAGAGCAAAGAGATGACAGGGAGGTTTTCCACTGCAGAGAGTGTGTGACTTAACCGAAACCAAGCAGTTCTTCAAGTGAACGGTTTCCTCTGGCAGTCATCTTAGCCACAGCCCTTTCTCCAGTGTTAGATCTTTTTTGATTCTTACACGTGGCCACCAGAGCTGATCTGGAGAATGTGTATCCTGCTTTCATGTGTAGAGAGGATTAGAGGAATCTGTATGACCCAGCAGTGTGAATTGCTTGTCTGTTTCTACGTTAACTCAGATATATCAGTGATTATTGTCTGTATATCTAGGACATTCTGAGATCTAGAGATACAGATTTATGGTAGAACTGTTTCTCTAAATACATTTAATACATGTGTATTGTATATTCATTACCTTTTATCTCCATTTAGTGACTACAAAATGTCCAGTTACGGAATTTTTGATTACCTATGATAAACCAGATATTGTGTTCCCTGGCATTCTCTCCTAAGCTGCTTTTCTTATTCTTTTTTTTTCAGTTGAAGTATCGTTGATTTACAATATTATGTTAGTTTCAGGTGCACAACACACTGATACAGTGAGCTGTCTTTTCTTCTCTTGCTGCAACCTCTGAGCGTACCAGGTTTTAGATGACCCTCCCCAACCAACCCCTCCAACACTAATAGATTTATGCAGGTTTTTTTTAAACTTTATTTTTGTTTATTTTTAAAATATTTGTTTATTTAGTTTTTTGGCTGCGCCAGGTCTTAGTTGCAGCACGTGGGATCTTTGTTGCCACATGCGGGATCTTCATGGTAGCATGCAGGATCTTTAGTTGCGGCACGTGAGATCTTTAGTTGCTTCATGCGGAATCTTTAGTTGCAGCACATGGAATCTTTAGTTGCAGCACGTGGAATCTTTAGTTGCGGCATGCGGGATCTAGTTCCCTAACCAGGGATCAAACCCAGGCCCCCTGCCCTGGTAGCATGGAGTCTTAACTGCTGGGCTACCAAGGAAGTCCCTCTGCAGGGACTTAAAATAAATAAATTGATTGATTGATTGATTGATATTTTTGGCTGTATTGGGTCCTCATTGCTGCGCGCAGGCTCCCTCCAGTTGTGGCAAGTGGGGGCTACTCTTTGCCGTGGTGTGCAAGCTTCTCATTGGGTGGCCTCTCCCATTGCAGAGCACGGGCTCCAGGCACATGGGCTTTAGCAGTTGTGGCTCATGGGCTCCAGAGCGCAGGCTCAGTAGCTGTGGGGCACGGGCCCAGTCACTCCACGGCATGTGGGATCCTCCTGGACCAGGGCTTGTACCCGTGTCCCCTGCATTGGCGGGTGGATTCTTAACCACTGTGCCACCAAGAAAGCCCCCCCTTTGCAGTTCTTAATTCCAGTCCAGGTTTCTGGTCCAGGTTAAGACTCCTATATTCAGTGGTCCTATGGACATTTCCATCTTGAAGTCTCACTAGCTTTTCTGTCAACACATGGCTCTAATCATTTTTTCAGTCAATTTTCGTAGACTTCTAAGTCGATAACTATATTGCCTGTGGGAAACAGTAACAATCATCTTCCAATAGTTATCCCTTTTTTTTTTTTTTTTTTTAACCTTTTTGTTTTGGCAAGAACTTCTAGATCAGTGCTTCCCAAAATGGCTTGAAAAGAATCAGCTGGGCAGCTTGTTAAATATACAGAGTACCAGGTCTCTACCCTTGGGAATTTTAACTTAGTAGGTCTGGGTTGAGTTAGAGGAATCTGTTTTGTTTTGTTTTATTTTGAAACAAATACCCCAGGAATTTTAAAATCTTCAAGATTTGGGAAACACTGTTTCAGAGCTAAGTAATAGTGGTGGTGGTCTTTGGTTCCTGGCTGTGGGGCATCTGATCATGTGTGGCGTTAATTGACTTCTGGCTCCGTTCCTGCCTTCACCTGTGGCAGTGTTTGTGACAGCCTTTGGAGCCAGCGGGTGCCCAGGTGTCGTCATCCAGGGGGAAATTTCAGCGAGGCAAAGAGCTTTCTGCCCTGGTAACCGTTCAGTAAACATCTCTAGTGCCTGTTGTGCTCCAGGCCCGAGTGCTGCTATACAAAGAAGCACTTGGTGGGTCTTCTTGGTTTTCCAACCTTCATGCTCTCTCCAACCTCCAGCCTCCCTTTTGTGGGACTTTGGCTGCCTGTAAATCTTTTTCCATAGTACTCAAGTGCTCTGCTCCTTTTTGTCTTAGCTGGCTAGACCCTTTGTTTACCCAGACCTGAAGTACTGGTCACACTTCTCCTTCCTCATTCTATCCTGCCATGCAGTCTGTTGCTGCATTTGGTCAGAGAACTATCTGTTCAATGTATTCTAGAAGCAGCTTCTAAATCAGAGATGATTTGTAACACACTGGGGTTTTATCTTATGGAGTAACATTTTGAAAGCGTCTTCAGTTTTGTCTTTGGACTTGGACTTTATGTATGGCTTTAACTCATAGACAGCACTATGACAGTATTGAACTATTTCCAGTTGCTTGATCTACCATATTTTCTTACTTTTATGTCTTTGAATCTGTTGTTCTGTCTCCCTTTGTCTCCTCTCCTCCCCATCCTCCCAAATTTCCCATGCCAACTTCTCTGCAGCCTCTGAGGTTCAGCGCAGCCATTGCCTCTTTTCCTGATCCCTAAGCTGATTGATATGTCTCTTCATGCTCTGCTATGGCACGTTGAATACCTCTTTTAAGGCACTTATCATGCTATTATAATTATCTGTTCATTTGTCTGTATATTCTATTATCTCATAATTCCTTAGTATGTTATTAGCCTATATACCCTTGTGTTTGTTAAAGAACATTATAAAGTTGGCATCTCCCACTTGTTCCAGTTTTTAAACTACTTTTGATCATGGGACTATCTTCCTGACTTGAAAAAGTGTGAGAGATTGATAATATTCAATTTTGGCAAGAGTGTAGAGAAGAGGACTCTAGAAGATGGTTGGTAGGAGTGTGAATTGATACAATATTTGAAAAATAAAATTTTAAATGCATATAAACTTTGACTCAGCAATTCCCCATATATGTGGGAATTCTCCCACAAAGACCCTTGCATCCAAGTATATTAGGATTTTGGTATGAAGAGATGGCCAAAATCTCCAACAGTAGCAAAATGGCCAAATTTATTATGGTATATATACATACATACATATATATATATATATATATATATATATATAATTATAGCTGTGGAATTCTGTGTAGCAGTCAAAATAAGTGAAATAGATTTATATGTTTAGATGTGGAAAGAGGTCCATAGTATATACCCATTTTCCTCCCTCCTCAGAAGTAACCTCTATTTTGAATTTAGTACTCAATATTTCCATTCATACTTTTTCATTTTTTTATTACACATGTGTATGTGACCATTAAAATATATAACATTGTTTCTCATATTTTTAAACTTCATCAAAATAGCATCATATTACATATATCCTCTTACAGCTTCCTTTGTTCACCTACATTGTTTGTAAAATGATCTCCATGTCGATATGGTTATTTCCAATGCCATATAAAATTCAATTCTATAAATATGCCACATTTTATTTATTCTCTTGTTGATTGACATTCAACTTGTTTCTAATTTTCTACTTTTCCAAACAAAGCTTTCGTAGATTTTCTAGTATAGGTCATCTTGTGCAGCCTGGGGAATTTTTCTAGGGCAATTTTTAGGAGTGGAATTCCTGAGTCCAGAGGAGTGTGCATCTTTTACTAGATTTTACTAAATTGCTCTCCAAGGTGGCTTTACTATTTCACACTCCCACCAGCAGTGTATGAGCTTTACCATGTATTCACATCTTCATTGTAAGGAATATGTTACTTTTAATTCTCTTACGGAGCAACAAAACTTTTAACGAATTGTTTGAAGAAGATGGGAATATGAACTGCCAGTTAAAGCTATTGAGAAAGGAAATTCTGTCCATGTCATCAAACTGATGTTTTAAAGGGCAGTCCAATTCTCAGTGCAGCATTTCCCCTGTTGTACATACTGGTAAGAGTGCCAACACAAAATGGGATGCCAGACCAGATTGATATCACAGCTCATTTAGGAGCAAAGTCTGGCCTTGAACTTTTTTTTGCCTATACACATTCACAACTTTTTCAGTTGTAACTTATTTATGCTTAATGTGGCAATTATTGGTAATTCAAGGGTACCCCTCCCACACCCAGGGTCGGTATGTATAGAACCATAAATACTATATTGGCTGTCATGGCGCACCTAGCAGTGTCAGTCTGTTGATGTTGAATTCCAACAAATCTGTATTCATTGTTTTTTGTTTTTTGTTTTTTTCCTGAAAAGGAAGCTGAAACGATTTGCTGCTCAAAAACCAAGTTACTGCTGTTCTTTACATAACTCCAGCCTCAGCTATTATTGAACCATTTGAGATAGTGGTGGTTCCTTTTTTGTGGGTCAAGAGGTTGTAATTTATAAACATGTTTCAGAAGCCATATGTGAACTGATTACTTTTTATTCTACCTAGCTATATTCTCATAACTGTCAGAGAGCTCATACTCTTAAATCTTGGAAGAGTAACAAAAACTACATGGATTACATTTCTCTCACACATTAATCAGTCAAAATTATAGCTTTACAAATTAAGTTCAACTGGAGCTTAGCAACTGTAAATTTTTTACTTTCTAAAGCAGTTATTCTGAATCCTTTTAAAAAATAATATGTCATAAGGGATGTTATGAATTTTCAAAATACATTTTAAATAAACTTTAATAAACAAAAAAGAACTGGGATTTCCATTTCAGGGTGATGGTCTGAGGACATGCTATCACCTTTCCATCTTGCCTCAGATACTTAGAAATGATAGATTAGAACTTTAAAAATAATTTGCAAGTACACTAGAGGGGAAAAAAAGAAGGAAAAGCCACAGCAGGCCCCAGATGTGCAGAACCCCCATGAAAAGTGTATGGGATCAGTTTGCAAAAGAAAACGTTGTTTCAAAACAGGGCAGGAAACTATTGCTTCTCAGGATAGGAGTAGCATCTAGAGTGTTCCTGCTTGGAAATAGTTGCTATGGGCAGCTGAGAGGGGCTCAGGGCAAGTGACAGAGTGACTCTGGTACTATAACCTGGTGATGCAGGTGTCGCCAGCAGATGTGTAGTGTACATAGGACCTTAGGTTGGAGAGGCAGGGTTGGGGTACAGGTGCTTTGGTGAATTCCAGGAGAATAGGGATCCCGTGTTCATAAGACTAACTACAGATCTTTTCCATGAGGTGTCACCTTCTGTCCCTCCTTCACTCTCACTGAAAACAAGTCCTACTTCTCCCTTCCAAGTAAGCAGTGCACACAGAATAGACTGTCTCAACAGAGAGCCTTAACTATAAAGATGAGCACTTCATTAAAAATCACTAAAAACTGCCATGCAAAGGAGATGACAGAAGAGTTTATTTTGGACATAGAATTCATAGAATAAGCAGAACTAAATTTAAAAATATGTACAGTTGAACTCTTGGAGAGATGTGAGCAGTTATTTTATCTACCAAAAATAACTAAGTATTGATACTGGAAATTAAAATTTTGATTGTCAAAATAAGGAATTCATTAAATGGGCTGATTAACAGTGTCTGTAGCTTAAGAGCAGATTTGTGAGCTGGATACTGGAGCAGAGAATTGTTCCTAAGCACATCACAGAAGGATACAGTAATAGAAAAAAAAAATTAAGACATGGAAGTTAGATTGAGGAGTGCCATCTAATATGAACTCCAGAAAGAGGCTAAAGAGAATGCAGGGAAATGATATTTAGAGCAGCAGTAGATCCAGTTTCAAGATGGTTGACCAAACACATACTCCCTCTTACCCTTTCTGCACCAAATCCATAGAAATGATAAAGAATTAAGTTGATTAATAAATTCCCTTTCAAGATTGAAAAGAAAAGGAATATTCCTGACCTGAAGCAATAAAAAGATCTTTAAGTGAAGGAGTCATACATTAAAGGAGAAGTTGCAGAAAGGAACTGCTTATACTGCCTGTTTGAGGCCATCACTACTGCCAGGACCCTGAAGCTCTCTGCTGATTTTGTCAGAACAGTTTCAGCATGGGGCCTCTGGCCAGGATGCCACTATTGGCTAAGATGGCAAGTGAGCAGTCCCATGGGAGATGTTTACACGGCCATGAAAACCCAGAGGAAGCTTAGCACAGTGAAATATAAACAGCAGAACTATACCCTGTGGGGTAGAACAGTCAGAAAGAAACTTTAAAAATAGGTCAATCTAATTTTCTTAGAGGACCAGGGATAGACTTTCATGATTAATACAAGAAGTAGAAGTTATGAAACTATAAATAATGAAAATGAAAAATGTAGTTGTCAAACAAACTCACCAGATGGGCTGCATTGCAAACTGGATATAACTAAAGAACAGATTATTGAACTGAAAGGTCAGGGCAAGAGATTCTCCCAAAACTCAGCATCAAGAGGTAAGAGAGTATCCTTTAAAAAAAAAAAAAAAAAAAAAAAAAAGATAAGAGAGTATGAAACAAAGATTGCAGCATTTAGATTGATGTGGAAGTTCCAATATTTATCTAATAGGAGTTGCAAGTGAAGAAAATTGACAAGAGACAATGTTTGAAGAAATAATGTATTAAAAATTTCCAAAACTGAAAAAGTGTCGGTAGGTAGAAGGCCTACTAACTGAAGAAGAATACATTTTAAAAAGAAATAGCATAGTCAGCACCTACATACATCCTAGTGATAATGATGAAGAGAAATTCCTAGGTGACAGTAGAGAGAAAAGACTGATGGTCTACAAAAGAATAAGAATCCAGATGACATAAGACTTTATCACTGGTTTTGAGAAATAACAGCAGAATGTCTTCAAGGTGCTGACAGAAAATAAATTTGAACTTAAAATTCTGTTCTCACCCAAACTATCTTTCAACAGCAAGGACACTACAATAACATTTTCATAATTTAAGGACTTTGAAAGACCTTTGCTGAAAGAACTATTTAAAAGTACACTGCAGTAAGAAAAAAGATTACTACCAAGAAGGTAGTAATGGGATTTAAGGAAAAAAAGGAAGCAGAGAAATCAAAAACAATATTGAATATAAATAAATATTGGTTATAAAATATATGACAATTTTTAGTAAGTTGTAACTTAAATCAACAAAAATATCAACATGGAATTTGTGGTTGGGGGAGTGATAAAGGGAATTAAAAGCACACTAAAGATTAAAGGAGGAGGATAATAAAATGTAATTAACTCTAACTTGTAAGAAACTATAATTTTTTTTTTTTTTTTTTTTTTTTTTTTTTTGCGGTACGCGGGCCTCTCACTGTTGTGGCCTCTCCCGTTGCGGAGCACAGGCTCCAGACACGCAGGCTTAGCGGCCATGGCTCACGGGCCCAGCCGCTCCATGGTGTGTGGGATCTTCCCGGACTGGGGCACGAACCCATGTCCCCTGCATCGGCAGGCAGGCTCTCAACCACTGCACCACCAGGGAAGCCCAAGAAACTATAATTTTAAATATGCATTAAAAATTTAAGGGTAACTACTTGAAGAATTAGATATAAAATATAAACCTTAAAACTATTAGAAGAAAAAATGTAGCAAAAATAACCTTGACCAATCCAATAGAAGACAGGAAAATAGAAAAAGAAAATCATGATAAAATAGAAAACACAAAATAAGTTGCTAGGAATACATTTAAGCATAGATAGCAGTGATTAAAATAAATGAAAGTGAATTAAACTCACCTATTAAAATGATAAAAACTCTCAGATTTATCATAATGACAAAAACCACATGCTATTTCAGAGAAGATACCCAGTTGATAATAAAGGGATGAAAAAGGTAGTATAAAATATTAATATGAGACTAAACAAGTCAAACAACATTGGAACGGACATAGGTGGGGAATTTAAAATGCTAAAAAGTATAATTTGTAAGAGTTGGTATCAGTTATAAGCCTGTTTGTCCTGCTCTCGATAACACTGCATGTTTAAGTATGTATATATGTGTATAAATTTATACATTTACAAATTACTACCAAGGCTTTCTAAATGGTATTCCTGATTCTGCCCTTGTTACCTTCAGTTTATTCTAGTATAGCAGCCAGAATGATCCTGTTAAAACTCAGATCCTTGCTTGCTCAATACACTGCAATAGCTTCCCATCTTGTTCAGGGTAAAGGTAGACTAAGCTGATTGTAGCCTCCCATCCCCAGTGACAAACATGCATGTAGGATGAAATATAATAACAAAACTGAAATGCAGAATTGAACCTGAATGAAAAAGATATTCCTGGCTATCAAAAATTAAACCCCAAATTGTGATGTCCCCAGGATTTATCAGATGGGATACTGGATTTAGGCCAGTGGTTGGGGTAAGTGCCTCCATGGAGTAGGAAATGTAACTTGGGTCCACTCAAGGTGAGTAGAACTGGTATTTTTGTAAAAGCAGGAATTTTAGAAGGGCTGCCTCCTTGTGAAAGAGGGACTAAAAATATTCAACTAGCCCAGAGATAGTACAGATAGGACTCCTATACAAAAAAAGAGTCTCTGCTAAAGGTGAGCTTATCATCAAATATTACAAACTCAATTATAAAACAATCTACTATGAGGGAGAATCAGCAAACACAACAAACAGTAGCTTTAGTATGCCAAGCACTTCAGAAAATGGTACATTTTAAAAATTAAAGGAGTAAGTCTAGGAATAGTGACATTTCAAAAAGGAACAAGTCAAGATGTAAAAGGAACAAATTGAATTTCTACAAATAAAAAATAATAAGGTTAAGCTCAATGGAGTGGTGGAATAGCAAATTACAGACAGCTACAGCAAAAATTAGGGAATGGAAAATAAGTCTGAGGAAATTAACCAGGATACAGAATATTGAACACAGATATAGGGAAATGGAAAATGTGACAGGCAATTGAAAGATTTGAAGGATAGAATGAAAAGGTCTACCTAGAATTCCATACCTATCTAATCTAAGAGCAAAGAAGGAATATATATTTTCAGAAAAAGTCTCAGTGGGTTTGTCACCAATAGACCATTGCTAAAGGAACTAACAAAGGATATGTTTGGGGGAAAAAATGAATTGAAGCAATAAGGAAGAAATGGAACATAAGAAGATATGGTGCACAGCAGAATTGGCAAATGCGAGTAAATTTAAATAAGCACTATATGTAAATAATAATGACTAATAATTTTATTGGTCTTAAAATAAGATGCAGCTAAAGTACTAATCAACTATGACATTAATATAGTTGGGGCATGGTTAGAGTTAAAGGATTTGAAGTTACAGGATGAGAGTACAGATACTGTTTAAGACAGTGGTAAAATGTTCACATTAAATGAGTTAGAGGAGGTTCCTGACTTCTCTTGGGGATTTAATATGCTTATGTTTCTGCTTGAATCTATGAGTTCTCATCACAAGGAAAAAGCATTTTTTTCTTTTTCTTTTATTTTGTATCTATATGAGGTGATGAACGTTCACTAAACTTACTCTTAGTGTGGTAATCAGTTCATAATGTATGTAAGTCAAATAGTTATGCTGTACATCTTAAATTTATGCACTGTTGTGTATCTAGTATATCTCAGTAAGAAAAAAGAAAAAAAAGACATACCAAGCCAAGAACTAACCAAAAGAAAACTGGTGAAACCATATTAACCTCAGAAAATAGATTTCAGGGCAAAAATCTTTAGGAGAGAGATTAAAATGTTATATTTCATGTTATGAATATTTTATGACAATAAAAAAATCTTCACCAGAAGTAAAGTTTACAAAAGATAAAAAGATGAAATTAACAGTTATACATGAATATACAACTAATAGCATAGCTTTAAAATGTGTAAATAAAAATTAGTAAGAGCACAATAAGAAATTAAAATACTTTTTTTAAAGAAGATGTTGGGGGTAGGAGTTTATTAATTTATTTATTTTTGCTGTGTTGCGTCTTCATTTCTGTGCGAGGGCTTTCTCTAGTTGTGGCAAGTGGAGGCCACTCTTCATCGCGGTGCGCGGGCCTCTCACTATGGCGGCCTCTCGTTGTGGAGCACAGGCTCCAGACGCGCAGGCTCAGTAGTTGTGGCTCACAGGCCTAGTTGCTCCGTGGCATGTGGTATCCTCCCAGACCAGGGCTCGAACCCGTGTCCCCTGCATTAGCAGGCAGATTCTCAACCACTGCGCCACCAGGGAAGCCCATAAAATACATTATTAAAATGGGTAATTTTAACGCACTTCTCTCAACAATTGTTAGAATCATTAGACAAAAAACACAGAATGTAGAAAATTCGAATGTCTCCAGCAATTAATGATTGCACATTCTTTTCAAACACATAAAACTTGACCACATAAATGAAGTCCCAGAAAAGAATTAGTGTCAATTATAGTGCATTTGAGCTAGGAATCAATAACAAAAAGATAAGAAAACAACCGTACATTGGTTGTTGAAAGATTAGTTGAAATGAACAAACTCCTAAAACAACCTTGCTTTCCAAAACTGATTCAAGATAGAATAAAACCTGCAAATATTAGTATAATCATTAAAGAATTTGAATTAGTAGCTTAAAATATTTATACAAAGGAAACAACCAGGCCTGAGTGACTTTACATAAGTTTCAACAAACATTCAAGGAAAAGAATTCCAGTATTATAAGTTTCCCAGATTCTAGAAAAAATAATGAGCATTCTGACTTTTTTTTTTTTTTTTTGTGGTACGCGGGCCTCTCACTGTTGTGGCCTCTCCCGTTGCGGAGCACAGGCTCCGGACGCGCAGGCTCAGTGGCCATGGCTCACGGGCCCAGCCGCTCCGCGGCATGTGGGATCTTCCCGGATCGGGGCACGAACCTGTGTCCCCTGCATCGGCAGGCGGATTCTCAACCACTGCGCCACCAGGGAAGCCCCTGACTTCATTTTTGAGGCTAGAACTACCTTGGTACCAAAACCTTATGAGGATAACAAGAAAGGAAAATTACAAGCCATTCTAATGGAGGCAAATAAAAGCCTTAACAAAGTATTATGAAACTCAACTCAATGGTGTATACAAAAGATCATAATCACACTGGTTTTATTCCAGCAATTAAAGATAGATTATTATAATTTAGCCATATTCATAAGTTGACAGATTAAATCTGTATAATCATCTCAAAAGACATGTGAAACAGTGATTAAAACCTCATATCCACACACACACACTGCACTTTAGCAATCTAGGGGTAGAAGAATTTCCTTAACCTAATACATATAGGATATTTATAAAAACATAATATCCATTATATTTACTGATGAAATGTCAAGAGTACTTGTTTTAAGATTGAAGTCTTAAGATTTTAAGATTGCAAACAAAACAAGGAGGCTTGCTATCACCACTTCTATTCAACATTTTCTTGGAGGTCCTAAAGCAGCAGAGTAAACAAGGAAAAGAGATAAAAGGTATTTTAATTGGAAGGAAACAAAGTTATCATTATTTAATGATGACTGTTAATGTAGAAAAATTGAAAGAATCTCCAGATCATTAGAATTACAATAGAGTAGGGGCACTAAAAGTAAAAATAGATAAATTGGACTACATCAAAATTAAAAACTCCTGTGCATCAAAGGACACATCAACATAGTAAAAAGGCAAACTGTGGTATGGGAGAAAATATTTTCATATCATATATCTGATAAGGGGCTCATATCCAGATTATATAAAGAACTTCTATAACTTAGAACAATAAAAAGCAAATAACCCATTAAAAAATTCGGTAAAAGAATAGACATTTCTCCAGAGATGATATATAAATGGCCAATGTACTTAACATTACTTAACTGTACACTTAAAAATGGTTGAGATGGTAAATTTTATGTGTATTTTACCAAAATTTTTAAAAATAGGAGAGCAAGGTTTCTGGATATAAAATCTTTCTATAACTAGAAATAAATAACAGATACATATATCTATAACTTTATTGAAAGATTTTAAGGCTTAAGGGAATTCCCTAGTGGGGTCCAGTGGTTAGGACTCTTGCACTTTCATTGCCAAGGACCCGGGTTCGATCCCTGGTCAGGGAACTAAGATCCCGCAAGCTGTGTGGTGTGGCCAAAAAAAAAAAAGAGGCTAAATACATGAGGAGATGAACATATTCACAGACAGGAATGTTCAGTGTGTGAACTGACATGTGAAGATGTCAGTTCTCTCCAGAATTGTCTATATATTCGATCAGTTCCCATCAAAATCCCAACAGGATTTTTTTTTTTGCGGTAAATGGACAGACTGATTGTAAAATTTAAGTGAAAGTGTGAAGGGTCAAGAATAACAAAGACTCTCCTAATGAAGAATGCAAGTTTGGGGCACTGGTACTACCTGAAAAGATAAGAGGAAACTGTAACAATTAAATCACCATGATACTGGTACAGGGATGGAAGTAGAATATCTATCTTGTAGGAGAAGAATGGATTGTTTATTAAGTGATCCTGAAGCAACTGATTATCCATATTGGATACAATTGGATTATTTCCTTATACCTATCAAAGAAATCAGTTCTAAGTAGATTCAAACTTCAATATGAAAGATAAAAACTATGGAATAATGAAGACAATCTGGAAGGATATCATTATGACATCAGGGAGGGGAATATTTCTTAAGATACAAAAGGCACAAAATAAGAAAGAAAAGATTAATAAATTGGGACTACTATATATTTAAAGATGAGCATTCATTAAAAACAATAGAGTGAAAAACCGTAAAGTGAAAGTTGTTTGTAAAATATAACATCTATAGGGTTAAAATACAAAAATATAAAGAACTCTTACAAATCAATAAGAGAAAGACAAACCCAGTGAAACACTACGCCAAAGACAGGAACAGGCATTGCACAGACAAAGAAATACAAATGGCCCATAAACATTGGAAAAAATGCTCAATATTTCTAGTAATAAGGGAATTGCAAATTAAAACCACAATAACATTTGTCACCCACCAGATTGGCAAATGTTAGAACGTCTGACTGTAACAAGGGTTGGCCAGAATGTAGAGTCAGGAAGTCCCTCACATAGCTGATGGGAGTGGAAATTAGCGTAACCACTTTGTAAAAGCAAATTGGCAGTGCCTAGTAACACTGAATGTGTATAATTTATGACCCAATAATTCCACTCTTAGGAAATTCTTTTACATGGCCAGCAGGAGACACGGACAAGAAAGTTTTACAGCAGCATTGTGACTGAGAGGGAACAAAGGGAAACAACCCAAATATATAAATTATGATGTAACTGAGCAATGAAATACAATCAAGCCATGAAAAAATGAGTGAATTTTATCAACATATGCATCAACATGGATGAATTGTAACAATTTTGAGTAAAAGAAGCCAGTTGCAGAAAAAATATATATGTAAATCTATATAGATTTTAAGCATGTGTTAAACAAATCATGTATTTTTTATAGTACATAATTGCTAAAATAGTAAAATCAAGGAAATGATTAGTACAAAATCCAGGATACTGATAACCAGGCGAGGTGCGGGTATGGTGGGAGTGGGCTGTATTAGATAAGGGCTCACAGCCAGTCTTCCACGTGACCATAATGGTATATTTCTCAGGCAGAATAGTAGGTAGATGGGTATTTGTTTTATCACTTTTTAGACTGTACACCCACATTTTATATACTTTTGAAGTATTCTTTTTAAATGTAACCTGTAATTTTTTTTTCTTTATTTATTTTTTGTGGTACGCGGGCCTCTCACCGCTGCGGCCTCTCCCGCCGCGGAGCACAGGCTCCGGACGCGCAGGCCCAGCGGCCATGGCTCACGGGCCCAGCCGCTCCACGCCATGTGGGATCCTCCCGGACCGGGGCATGAACCCGTGTCCCCTGCATCGGCAGGCGGATTCTCAACCACTGCGCCACCAGGGAAGCCCTATTTATTTATTTTCTAACATCTCTATTGGAGTAGAGCTGCTTTACAATGTTGTCAATTTCTGCTGTATAACAGAGTGAGTCAGCTCTATGTATACATACATCCCCATGTCCCCTCCCTCTTGCATCTCCCTCCCACCCCTCTAGGTGGTCACAAAGCACCGAGCTGATCTCCCTGTGCTATGCGGCTGCTTCCCACTAGCTATCTATTTTACATTTGGTAGTGTATATATGTCCATGCCACTCTCTCACTTCGTCCCAGGTTCCCCTTCCCCACCCTCCCCGTGTCCTCAAGTCCATTTTCTACATCTGCGTCTTTATTTCTGTCCTGCCCCTAGGTTCTTCAGAACCTTTTTTTTTTTTTTAGAGTCCATATATATGTGTTAGAATATGTATGGTATTTGTTTTTCTCTTTCTGACTTACTTCACTCTGTATGACAGACTAGGTCCGTCCACCTCCCTACAAATAACTCAATTTTGTTTCTTTTTATGGCTGAGTAATATTCCATTGTATATCTGTGCCACATATTCTTTATCCATTCATCTGTCAATGGACACTTAGTTTGCTAACATGTCCTGGCTATTGTGAATAGTGCTGCAATGAACATTGTGGTACATGTCTCTTTTTGAATTATGTAACCGATAATATTTTTAAGAGATGGTAGGAAATGTTTTGAAATTAGGTAAAGTGGATAAAGGTATTGAAAATGCACAAAGATTGAAAATCATTGCCTAAGAAGGTTTGGAGGAGATCTAATTTTCTAGGTTAAGGCCTCCCCGTATATCAGTGTGAGGGTTCAAGTGAGGGGAAAGGTACAAAGACCTGTCAGAACATCTCTGGCCTAGTGGCTTAAATGAAGTGTGGAGTCACCAGTCCCTGCACCTGGATTGCTTTTCTTCCTCCCTCACTCCCTGCACTTCTGTAAATACTTAGTGACTGACTACCAAGTCCTGGGCATTGTCCCAGGGACCGAGTAGCCAGAAGAGGTAATGTCCCTGTCTTGGCACTTATAGTGCTTTTCGAACTCTTGCTCACCCACTTAGTTAATCTTAGTTTCCTAACATAGCGCCACAATGAAATCACTTTAGGCCCGTATTATAATTCATGCGTCGAGGTCTTTTTAAGGAAATCATTTATCCACCTATTTAGACAACCTAATTGAATGCATTATCTTTAAATTTTCAGGATAATGTTCTTTTTGGTTTGATCCTAGCCCTTAGTTAATTCCTATATATGTTTATTTCCAGTCTTTTTCTCCTTTCCATACATATCAAGCATCTCTTGATGTACTCTACGTGGAATTGGCTTTGATGTACTGATTTTACCTTTCTCTCCACCTTTTTGAGACTTGAAATGAGATCTAATCTTAAACCTTGACTTGGAGCAGTATTTTTGAAAGCACAACAAGCATGCTGCTAGAGAATATTAGGTGATACAAAGGGAAACATTTTTTACTTTAACAGTCTTATTTTAATGTTTATGGTACAATATACGCATGAAACCTGTGATTTCATGGCTATTATAATCCATCTCATATAGACTGCATGAATTAATGGCCCAGGTGGTTCTCAGATGTAGCAAAAAAATCACGAAATGAGTACGTGGATTACACATGTAGTGTTTAGTTGTAAAGGTAAATTAAGATATTCTCTGGTGTCCTCTGATGGTCTCCTACTCATATCATAACTCTCAAAAAAATTAAGCTTATGTGGTTTAGTCAGGAAAAAGAAATCTAGAAAATTCATCTAGGCAAATAATTTATTCAAATAACATATTCTGATGTAGGTCAGGTTCTGGAAATACACAGATGAATAAAATGTAGATCCTACCCTTCAAGACCACTGGTCTAACAGAGATAGGCATGTAAATTTAAAAGTGCAGCGTAGTATTGGAACAGTGCAGCAGTGGAAATGTGTACTTGGCAAGTGGGTAGCTTGGAAAGATGGGTGCCGACTTACGGAGCAGTGCGGAAAGTCTTCAGAGGGGAAGGGAGGCTTGCAAATTAGCAGCCTTGAGAGATGGGCAGAAAATTTAAAGAGAAATAGATTGGGAAAGGGAGATCTCAGAAAGGCACGTGCCAAGCTACAGAGATCCAAGAGAACATGGTACATGGGGTTAACTGAGCAGCTTGATGTTTATGCTGATGTGAGGTGAGAGGTGAGGACAGAGGGGGGAGCCGGATATGAAAGCTCTTAAGTGAGCTGTGATGGCGTGGATTTAGAGCTTAGTCTATAAATGATTATCCGCCTTTGCAAGATTTTAAGCAGAAGACTGCATGGTGTCTGGGGCAGTGTAGAAGATGGAGCAGAGGAGGAAGAATCAGAGTCATGTTACAGCTAGTCATTGGGCAAAGGGATGGTGGAGAGCAGTTGTGGGGAAGTTCAGAATTTCTGCTTTGTATAGCTTCATGTAATTTTCAGGAAATTAGATTACATATAGATTTCCCCCAGAATTTAATGTGTTGAAGGGGATGGTGGTAGGTGATTTGGAGCCAGTATATGAAGTTTCTGAAGAGAATGGTATTATTCAGTCTGTTATAAACAAGGTATTAAGTAACTTTCCCTATATGGTCTTAAAAGTAAATAGATTTTGGCTTATTTTCTGTTAAAATATATGTAGGCAGCATATAAAAGTTAAGTGGAGATGTGCTACTGATGAGACACACAGCTGCAAACAAGGTCTATTTTCTAATTAAAGTAGTACATATGGTAATACACTGCAGAGGCAGAAGAATGAAATATTTAAACTCTTTTGCAGCTAGTATCCTGCCAAGAAAATCTCAGACAACAGTATTATTTGAAGGGAATTGGGGGGCTTCTCTGGTGGTGCAGTGGTTAAGAATCCTCCTGCCAATGCAGGGGACATGGGTTCGAGCCCTGGTCCAGGAAGATCCCACGTGCTGTGGAGCAGCTAAGCCCACGCACCACAACTACTGAGCCTGCGCTCTAGATCCCGCGAGCCACAACTACTGAGGCCGTGTGCCACAACTGCTGAAGCCCGCATGCCTAGAGCCTGTGCTCTGCAACAGGGAAGCCACCTCAATGAGAAGCCTGCACACTGCAACAAAGAGTAGCCCCCCTCACCACAGCTAGAGAAAGCCTGTGCAGCAATGGAGATCCAATGCAGCCAAAATATAAATAAATAAATAAACAAATTAATTAATTTTTTAAAAGTGTCCTTTAAATATGGATTTCATATTCTACATATCTTAGTCATGGCATATTATTTACTTTTGTGCATATTTACTGTTATACCTTAGGCCTGCTAGTCTTTGGATTTAGTGTGTATTGTTCTACCTTCCCAGGAAATGTATTAGTATGCCAACTTATTTTTGTACCTTCAGCATATCATAATTTAGAGTCACAGATCTGATGCCACCTGTGTATGTGAGTGCACTCATTTGTATCTGTATGCATAGCCAGACCCTTAACACCAAATGTTCTGTTTCATGTTCATTTGGGGAATATTCTCTTAATATTTGGGGGGATGTGGGTTAGTCAGCTAATTTGCTAACATTCAAGAGCCATGAGCTCTCAGCATTATCTCAACCTTTTAGTATTTTAGTCCAGCAAAAATTTCTGACTCTGATCAGGGAATTAACTATAACATCTTACCAGAATGATCCAGAAGCCCCAAAAGAGGGAGTTCCTGCAAAGGGCACACAGAGATGTTCAAAAGGAAAGTTAACAGTAACTGGATAGTGTGACTGCATAGTAGAAATGAGGAAATTAGGACAGAAACGAAGGGCCGCAAACAACCTTGAAACAACCCCTTGAAACAACCATAGGTTCCTTTCAGCAAGGCTCAGTAGTGGTGACTGTAGTGCAACTTAGTTTGTATTTGCAAAGATATTTTCTACAGCTCTTGTCACTGAGTTAAAATTCTGTTTCATTCTTTTGAAAATTCAATTCCTTATTTCCATATTTTCTACTTTGACACAGAAATCCCCTGCAAAGAAGCTGAGCCATGCAATTAGTAAATCCTTGGGGTGTGTACCCACCAGAGAACCTCCGCATCCTGTTTTTCCTGAACAACCAGAGAAACCACTTGACCTTGCAAATATAGTGTAAGTATATGATAGATGTGGATTATACTGAAATGGAAACCTTGCTGAATTCTTTTGGGTCAAAACCGAATATCATCTAACATGAACATTTCACCTTCTGGTTTTTTTTTACTTTATTTTTGGGAATCTTAAGACTTCAAGCTTTCAGCTCTTTAAATCACCATAAATATCTGCATGGAAACCTAGCTCCTGAGTCCTGAAGCCTAAGTTATGTAGTGGTCCCCTTCAGAAAATTAGTACGTTAAGAGTAATTAGTGTGCTGGGTTTAACAAGGTTGTCTTTTGTTATTTGTGTTCTTCCCTTAAATCAGCAGTAGAGATCTTTTCTTCTTTATAACAGTTAATGACCATAGAGACTTTAAGAGTTAGTTTAGACCACATGGAAATGAAAATCAACCTAATTTGCTCTTTTTGTATTGAGAGAAAATTAGGAACCACAAGACTGAACTCTATAAATAAAACTAGTGTTTTATTTTTATTTTCAGTTAAATATTCTTGCTAAAGAATATTTAGCAAGAGGGGAACAAAAAGGTAGAGAAATGGAGAGGAAAAGTAAGGAGGAGGAGAAACAATGAAGGATAAGATTCAGCCTTTATACTGATTTCTTCCTCTGAATTAAATAATGATATTAAGTGTACTCTGCTAGATAAAGACAGTAGGTTTTTGATTATTAGTCTTACCCAGGTATTTAGAAGTTTTTCTGTTGCAGTAGACATCCATTTTCTTTTACCTGGCTCAAATTACATAGATTGATTAAATGAACTCTTAGAGTTCTTGATCTTTTCTTTCTCTTTCGTTCAATAATTTTCAAAACTTTTATATTTATTAAAATAATACATATAGATTAAAAATTCAATAATACAGAAAAAATACAACAATACGTATAACGAAATGCAGCACATCCTCCCCAGTTTCATTATGCGTTGTTTGGGTTTTTAGATCTCCTAATGGATACCTCCATATCGCTAAATAATATATTCAGAGCACCATTTCTCGGCTTATCCATTTTGGACATTACTGAATTCCTTCTGTGGTGTAAGGGATCAACCTCATTTATAACGCTACGTTATCAACCCATCTCATCTTTTCATAATTATAGCACCATTTTAAAAATTAGTTACCTTTGTACTCTTGAATGTAATTTTTAAACTTCTATTTCTTGTAAATTCTTTTGACTTCTACTATGTAAACGAAGGAAGTTTTAACCTTCTGTCTGCTTCTCCCTTCTCCCTTTGCCTCCTAACTTCTGTCATCTGTGCCATTACTTTTATATTATCAAAGCTGATACTATTTCTCTTCTCTCCTATGATCATAACTAAGTCTTCTGAGATTTATTAAGGGCTCAATCTAAAAGTTGAAAACCAAATAACAGCATTTTCAGTTAATTCCATTCATTACAAAGTCAAGCAGTGTGCTGTCATTCTGTGTACCCTTCGTTTAGTTCCAGTGTCACAATCCCTGTGCAGTTGTTCTCGTCAGAGTTCAGTGGGATCTTCTTTCTTACATACCACAGATTGTGCACAAGTGTGCCTGTTGACTTTATAACTGGACTGTCTTGTACTGTTTTTGCGGTGGTTTTTCCTTCAGTTTCCCATTGATTTCTTCTTCCTGGGGAAAAAATAGGCTTTTCTCCCACTGTGTTCCATAGTAGATTTTACTTATTTGTGTGTAATCCATTTTTTGGTTAAATTTGTTAACCTTTTCCCTTTTTGGTTAGTGTTTTTCATTTGAATTAAAAACGAAAACCAAAACCCTTGCCTGCTCCAACACTGTAGTGATATTTCTCTCTCTTTTTAAGCTTTGAAGGTGTTCTTTTTACATATGTCTTTAATTCATCTGGAACAAATTTTTCTGTGTGGTGTGTTGTAGAATATCCAGTTTTCTCTCTCTCTGCATTTGAATAATAACTTGTCTCAATGCCATTTTTTGGATAATCCATCATTTCCCCACTTAACTACAATGCCACCATTGTCATAAATGAAGTTTGCAAATACGCATGGTCTGGTTTCTGGGCTCTTTATTCTGTTCCTTTGGTCAAAATGTCTATCACTGTACCAATATCATACTATCTTAATTACTGTAAGGGATTAAGTCATCTTTTTTAGGAGTGTCTTGTCTATTCTTTGCCCTTTGCTCTTTCATATAAATTTGAGAATCAGCTTATTGAGTCCCTTATAAAATTTTGTTGGAGTTTTGATCAGAGATTTATTGAATCTAAAGATCAAATTGAGAAGAACAGACATCTTTATAATATTAAGTCTTCCATTCCATGAATGCATTATGTCTTTCCATTTATTTAAATATCCTTTTGTGCCATTTAGTAAAGCTTTATAATTTTTCCTCAGAGAGGTCTTGTACACATTAAATTAATTCTTATGTACTTTGCCTTTGTTGCTGCTGTTGCAAATGGTGCCTTCTCTGCAGTTATTTTGAGATATAATTTACATGCAATAAAATGCTCCCACTTTAAGTGTACAATTCAGTGATTTTTGGCAAATGTGTACAGTCATGCAAATGGTATCTTTTTTGAATTATGTTTCTTAACAGTTTGTTGCTGGTGTGTGGACACGCACGTTGCTTTTGTATTTTAATCCACTCTGTAGTCATCTTGTGTAACGTGTTCATAATTCTAGCAATTGGTACTCACATTCTTTTGGATTTTCTGTAAATCATTATATCACCTGCAAATAATGATTGCCTTTTGTCTTCCCTCCCATTCCTTATGCTTTTAAATATACTCATTTTTTTTCTTTTGGTTTTGTTATGCCGTTTGGAGCCTCCAGGGCAATATTGCATGCAATGGTTTGATAGGCATTCTTGCATTATTACTAATACCAAAGAGAACACTTTCAGCATTCATTTTAGCATGTCTTTTGATGTTGGTTTTTTGTAGAAACTGTTTACCAGTTAAAAGAGGTTCCCTTTTATTCCTAGTTTGCTAGTGCTTTCTTTTTGTCATGAATGATGTCGAATTTTTTCAAAGACTTTCTGCATTGAGATGATAGACTGAGTTTCTTTATTCTGTTAATATAGTGAATTACATTAATTGTTTTTTAAACAACCCTACATTCCTGGAATAAACATAAGTTGACCCTCCTTTTAATACACTGCTAGATTTCACTTGCTAATATTTTGTTTAGCTTTTTTCTATGTTTATGAGTTAAATTGTCCTGTAATTTCCCTTGATTTTTTTGTTTTGTTTTTAGGACAAAGTTTGCCCAGTTTTCTATCTTCAAGAAGTTGAGGAGAATTCTCTCTTTTTATATTTTTTTGGGGAGAGCTTGTTTAAGATTGGAATTATTTGCTCCTTGTATTTTTGGTAAAATTCACCAGTGAAGCTATCTGTGCTTTAAGCCTTCTTTGTGGGGAGGTTTTTAACTATTAATTCCATTAATAGTTAAAAATAAACAGTCTTTTTAAAAAAGTGTAAGACTATTTTCATTTTGTATTTCTTTTTGAGTCACTTTGGAACATTTTATAGATGTAGGAATTTGTCAATTCCATCTAATTTTCAAAGTTATTGGCACAAAGTTTGTAATATTTATCTATAGTATCTGTGCTAACATCTTTTTCATTCCTACTCTCACATATTTATAGTTTTTTCCTTGAAAAATCTTGCCATAGACTTGTCCAATCTGTTAGGCTTTCAGAGGACCAACTTTTGGTTTTGATGATTCTTTTATTGTATGTATTCTTTTTAAAAAATTTCATTTATTTCCATCCTTTATTATTTCTTTTGTTAAAGCTTCTTTGGGTTTATTTTGCAACTCTTTTTCTAACTTATTTAAAGATATGGTTAGCTTACTCATTTCAGGTTTTTTCCCCCAAATTTAAGCATTTAAGGCTATAAATTTCGCGAAGCGCTACCTGAGTAATGTCCAAATTTTGTTATGTAATTTTTTTATTGTTTAATTCTAAATATTTTCTAAGTTCTGCTATTTCTTCTTTGAGAAGTATACTTTCTTAATTTCCAAACATATGAGGGTTTTCTAGTTACCTTTTTGTTATTAATTTCTAATTTAATTTCATTTTGGTCTGAAAAATGTTCTGTATTATTCAGTTCTTTCAAATTTGTTAAGACATGCTTCTTATCTAGTATATGATCAAATTTTTATTATGTTCCAAGTAAACTTGAAAATGTTTATTCTATGCTTGTTGGGTACAGAGTTTATAGTAAATGAATGTATGTCAATTAAGTCAAATTTGTTAACCATGTTACTCAAATCTTCTACAGCCTTACTTGTTCAAAATTATACATATTTCACTAGGAAGTTAAAAATTTATTCTTACGTAGTGACTTTCTTTATTCCTAATAATTCTATTTGTTCTCTAGTATATTTTATCTGCTAGTAACATCTTTTAAGATTTTTTGCTAGGTAGGTACCTGGTATAACTTTTCCCATCCTTTTTATTTCAATTTTTCTGTGTCCTTAGGTTTTCAGTATGTTTCTTATAAATTGTAAGCTGGATTTTAAGGGTGACATCCCACCCTAGTCACCCTTTCCCCCATGGGTAACCAGTCTAATGTGCTTATTGTATATCCTTTGATTACAATAAGGAATAATCCTGTTCTTGAAAACTAGGTATTTTCTATGTCCTTTTTTAAAAGTTTACACCAGTGGTATGTGAACCGTGTTTTGCCTATCCATTCTCCCTGGGATGGACACCTGGGTTGCCTTCAGATCTCTGCCTCCACATATAATGCTGCAGTAAATGCCTCAGATGTTTCCCAAATGGACTGGGTAAGAATTTCTTTATACCTAGAATACAGTTGTTAGGTGAAGGATTATGTACATCTTGACCAGAAGTGTGTTGGGGAATCCAGTAGTTCAGTGTAGACTTTCAGTTAATCTCTCCATTTTAATTCATACCACACCTCTCCCTGGTTTGCCTGAGTTTGAAGACTAGCAGGTAACCTGTAGTTTCTTACCAGCCCAGAAAAAAAGTAGTCATCTGACTGTGTGCTGCTGGGGAGTCCAGTGGAGGAGGTGGATGTGATCTGCATCACAGGCAGACTTTCAACTAATCCCCCTCTTTCTAATGCAGCCCCTCACTTCTCTTTCAGAGGCACCAGGCATCTTTAATTGCTGAGCATTCATGGTCATCTGTGTGTCCACTTCCCTTGTCTCAGGATGAACTTGACCTCAGATTTCTTCTTCTCTGTATATTAAAAAAGCCATCCCCATTTCTAGTTTCTGTTAGTAAGGAATTCAGTGTAGGACTGAGAGCTAAGAATTGAAACCTGATTTTTTTCTTTATTGACTCTTATCATTTTATTGTATTTACCTCAGATCTTTTTTTAAAAAAATAAATAAAACATAGTAGACAATGTTGTGGTTTCCTATGTCCTTCCTAATCCCATTACCATTTCTCTCTCCCAAAGAGTAGCCAATAACAATTATTTGGTATCTATCACTCTGTACGTGTTTTTATACTTTTGCTAGATGTATATGCATCTTAAAATCACATATTTAAAAACTTTATATAAATGGTCATGCTCTGCATAGTCTTCTGTAAGCTTACTATTTTTTAAATATTGGGTAGGCCAAAAGGTTCATTTAGTTTTCTCCGTAAGACGGCTCTATTATCACTTAGTCGTCTTTAACTTCATTTGAAACAATTTTGTTAGATTGTATGTGACAGCTGTCATATCAGTGTGCCTTTAAAAAAAGACTTAGCAAAATCGCTGAATTTTTGTGTAGCCATTTTAATATTGAAGATGGAAGAAAAAAAAGCAACATTTTTGGCATATTATGCTTTCTTATTTCAAGAAAGGTAAAAACACAACTGAAACTCACAAAAAGATTTGTGCAAGTGTACGGAGAAGGTGCTGTGACTGATCAAACACGTCAAAAGTGGTTTGCGAAGTGTTGTGCTGGAGATTTCTCGCTGGATGATGCTCCACGGTCGGGTAGACCAGTTGAAGTTGAAGTTTCTGGCTCTACCATCTTAACACGAGGCCTCATTGGTCGCTGCAGCTGGGGAAGAGAGCCTGTGGGGACCTCACATCAGTTCTTCTGTGCTTTGGTGACACGTGTCGTTTCCTTCACAACTGTACTAACTTCAAGTATAGATCATCTTCCGTGTACCTGGGAAGGAGAGGAGAACCAGATATTGGTCAGCTCTAGTAATGTATACCATAAGTGTATTCAACTTTACTAGATATTTCCAGACTAGGTATAACCTAGAACTCAAATTTTATAGTTCAGGTATTTATTAATCTGAACATTCCAAAGCCATGTAGATAGTCAGTAGACCATTCAGAAAATGCAGTGATAGCTTCCCTTTTGTATTCTGATGAAATTTTGAGTAATTCTATTCGAATTGAGTAGACAACTTTTAAAATCGCATTCAACTTTGAGGTTCTGTGTTTAACAGGTTTTTTTTAATGTATATATTCACATACCAGTGGTTCCCAAACATGGCTGATACCAGGGTCACTAAGCTTTAAAAAGTATAGAATACTAGATTACTTCTGTTCTAGGTCAACTGAATCATTATTCTGGGGGTGGCCTGGAATCTACCTTCTGAAAAAGTTTCCTTGTGAATCTGATCAGATTATGGAACCACCTCATTAGCACATAAATGGTTTTAGCTATATGAACAGCAAGCTAAGAATTCACTATTAATCATCCAAAAATGCATATAGAGTACAACTGAAATATAAATATGTGAACAGCAATTCTTAATGTTTGCTGAAATTTAAATTTTCCATTCATTCAGCAAATATTTATTAAGGATCTTCCAGGTATTATGCAAGGTGCAAACAGTATTCACACAGTACTTTGCTTACATGCAAATAGATTTGAGTGACAGTGAAGAAGCCAATTTTATAAAGTACAGTGTTTTCGGCTGGCTTCCTTAGGAAAAAGTTACAAGTATAGATGAGAAAATTGTGAGGAGTGGGCCACTGTGCATTTCTTAATCATGATCAGGAAAAAGAAAAAGATTGCTGTTTTGTACTTAGAGATGAAGGTAGCTCCTACATTTGAATGCTTAAAGTCAGCAAAATATTTCATTTAGATAGGATCATGATTGTTTTAATCATTGTTTCACTATATTAATTTAGAAGGGCCCTTTTTTGGACAAAGAATAGACAGCATTCTTATACTTCAGGAGTCTTTACACATTGCAGTTATTATTTTCAGACGCTTAAAGTTGCTTTTATTTGTTTTACTAAAAATCAGTAATCCTGATTTGGATGAATGCCGTCTACCAAGGAGGTTGAGAGTTGGGAATAGGGACTGGATGACCAATGTACTTGATTGAACTAGGCCACTAATTAAACACTTTTCAAGTAGGCTCACCCTTTATAGTTATTTCTTACATAGCGTGCTTATTTGCTCACAGATTTTCAAAAACAAGGGAGCATGCTACAATGTATATATCTTTGAGCATTTCAAGCTTGATGTTTCTAAGAGTAGAGAATAAAGTTTCTTACTGAAGTTTTAGTTTAATGGTCAAACTTGTTAATTTTTTTCTTTATGTTTCTGGCTTCCATTTCATATTTAAAATTAATTTTCTCCAAGGTTATAAAAATACCTCTTTCAATAAGTTTCTTATTTCTGTATTTTTTCCTTTTTTGTTGTTGTTGTTGTCAGATATGAGCTAGGAATTTAAGTTTATTTTTCTCAAAACAGAGAGCCGTTTGTCCCACCTCTATTATTTTCCTGTTTACTGTGTTGCAGTTTTAATTTTGCCTTCCTTTTGACAATTGATACTCACTTTGAAAACTCTGAGAAATAATATAAATCACATATTTGTGATATATATATAAAGTAATTGTCTAATAAGATGTCTTTACCTTGTAGTCTGTCTTTATCTTACTGGTAGGTTAAGAAAGGGTTTTGTGAAGAATAACATTTACAGTGAAGCCTAAAACATAAATAGGGATTAGGTACATGGAGGGCAGCGGGAGGAGTATTCCCAGCGGAGGGGAAGCAGGAAAACAGAGAGCAAGAGGAAGCCTGCAGAGGTAGGCAAAGGCCACCTGAGATTTGGGACATTATCCCAGATTGAAGGGTTTTGGATAGGAGAGGGACATGTTGAATTTTGCATGTTAAGAAATCACCTCCTGTTGTGTGGAAATAGGGAGTGGGACAGGGTGAAAAAGCCGAGGCCAGCTAGGATTTTTTTGTTTTCATGTACCAGGTGAGAGATGATGGTGGTTTGGACTACCATGGTGGTAATGGAAATGGAGAAAAGTTTGTAAACATATTTTATTTTATTATTATTTTTTAACATCTTTATTGGAGTATAATTGCTTCATAATGGTGTGTCAGTTTCTGTTTTATAACAAAGTGAATCAGTTATACATACACATATGTCCCCATATCTCTTCCCTCTTGCGTCTCCCTCCCTCCCACCCTCCCTATCCAACCCGTCTGGGTGGTCACAGAGCACCGAGCTGATCTCCCTGTGCTATGTGGCTGCTTCCCACTAGCTATCCACCCTAAGTTTGGTAGTGTATATATGTCCATGCCACTCTCTCACTTTGTCCCAGCTTACCTTCCCCCTCCCCATATCCTCAAGTCCATTCTCTAGTAGGTCTGCATCTTTATTCCCGTCTTCCCCCTAGGTTCTTCATGACCATTTTTTTTTCCTGTTTTTTAGATTCCATATATATGTGTGTTAGCATATGGTATTTGTTTTTCTCTTTCTAACTTACTTCACTCTGTATGACAGACTCCAGGTCCATCCACCTCATTACAAATAACTCAATTTCATTTCTTTTTATGGCTGAGTAATATTCCATTGTATATATGTGCCACATCTTCTTTATCCATTCATCTGTCGATGGACACTTAGGTTGCTTCCATGTCCTGGCTATTGTAAATAGAGCTGCAATGAACATTGTGGTACATGACTCTTTTTGAATTATGGTTTTCTCAGGGTATATGCCCCGTAGTGGGATTGCTGGATTGTATGGTAGTTCTGTTTTTAGTTTTTTAAGGAACTGCCATACTGTTCTCCATAGTGGCTGTATCAATTTACATTCCCACCAACAGTGCAAGAGGGTTCCCTTTTCTCCACACCCTCTCGAGCATTTATTGTTTGTAGATATTTTGATGATGACCATTCTGACCGGTGTGAGATGATATCTCATTGTAGTTTTGATTTGCATTTCTCTAATGATTCATGATGTTGAGCATTCTTTCATGTGTTTGTTGATAATCTGTATGTCTTCTTTGGAAAAATGTCTAGGTCTTCTGCCCATTTTTGGATTGGGTTGTTTGTTTTTTTGATATTGAGCTGCATGAACTGCTTGTAAATTTTGGAGATTAATCCTTCGTCAGTTGCTTCATTTGCAACTATTTTCTCCCATTCTGAGGGTTGTCTTTTGGTCTTGTTTATGATTTCCTTTGCTGTGCAAAAGCTTTTAAGTTTCATTAGGTCCCATTTGTCTATTTTTGTTTTTATTTCCATTTCTCTATGAGGTGGGTCAGAAAGGATCTTGCTGTGATTTATGTCATAGAGTGTTCTGCCTATGTTTTCCTCTAAGAGTTTGATAGTGTCTGGCCTTACATATATGTCTTTAATCCATTTTGAGTTTATTTTTGTGTATGGTGTTAGGGAGTGTTCTAGTTTCATTCTTTTACACCTAACTGTCCAGTTTTCCCAGCCCCACTTATTGAAGAGGCTGTCTTTTCTCCACTGTATATTCCTGCCTCCTTTATCAAAGGTAAGGTGACCATATGTGCTTGGGTTTATCTCTGGGCTTTCTATCCTGTTCCATTGATCTATATTTCTGTTCTTGTGCCAGTACCATACTGTCTTGATTACTGTAGCTTTGTAGTATAGTCTGAAGTCAGAGAGCCTGATTCCTCCACCTCCGTTTTTCTTTCTCAAGATTGCTTTGGCTATTCGGGGTCTTTTGTGTTTCCATACAAATTGTGAAATTTTTTCTTCTAGTTCTGTGAAAATGCCAGTGGTAGTTTGATAGGGATTGCATTGAATCTGTAGATTGCTTTGGGTAGTAGAGTCATTTTCACAGTGTTGATTCTTCCAATCCAAGAACATGGTATATCTCTCCATCTATTTGTATCATCTTTAATTTCTTTCATCAGTGTCTTATAATTTTCTGCATACAGGTCTTTTGTCTCCTTAGGTAGGTTTACTCCTAGACAGTTCATTCATTTTGTTGCAGTGGTAAATGGGAGTGTTTTCTTAATTTCACTTTCAGATTTTTCATCATTAGTGTATAGGAATGCAAGAGATTTCTGTGCATTAATTTTGTACCTGCTACTTTACCGTATTCATTGATTAGCTCTAGTAGTTTTCTGGTAGCATCTTTAGGATTCTCTATGTATAGTATCATGTCATCTGCAAACAGTGACAGCTTTACTTTTTCTTTTCCGATTTGGATTCCTTTTATTTCTTTTTCCTCCCTGATTGCTGTGGCTAAAACTGCCAAAACTATGTTGAATAATAGTGGTGAGAGTGGGCAACCTTGTCTTATTTCTGATCTTAGTGGAAATGGTTTCAGTTTTTCACATTGAGGACAATGATGGCTGTGGGTTTGTCATATATGGCATTTATTATGTTGAGGAAAGTTCCCTCTATGCCTACTTTCTGGAGGGTTTTTATCATAAACGGGTGTTCAATTTTGTTGAAAGCTTTTTCTGCAACTTTTGAGATGATCATATGGTTTTTCTCCTTCAATTTGTTAATATGGTGTATCACATTGATTGATTTGCGTATATTGAAGAATCCTTGCATTCCTGGGATAAACCCCACTTGATCATGGTGTATGATCCTTTTAATGTGCTGTTGGATTCTGTTTGCCAGTGTTTTGTTGAGGATTTTTGCATCTGTCACTGATATTGGCCTGTAGTTTTCTTTTTTGTGACATCTTTGTTTGGTTTTGGTATCAGGGTGATGGTCGCCTCATAGATTAAGTTTGGGAGTGTTCCTCCCTCTGCTATATTTTGGAAGAGTTTGAGAAGGGTGAGTGTTAGCTCTTCTCTAAATGTTTGACAGAATTCGCCTGTGAAGCCGTCTCCTCCTGGACTTGTTTGTTGGAAGATTTTTAATCACAGTTTCAATTTCAGTGCTTGTGATTGGTCTGTTCATATTTTCTATTTCTTCCTGGTTCAGTCTTGGAAGGTTGTGCATTTCTAAGAATTTGTCCATTTCTTCCAGGTTGTCCATTTTATTGGCATAGAGTTGCTTGTAGCAATCTCCCGTGATCCTTTGTATTTCTTCAGTGTCAGTTATTACTTCTCCTTTTTCATTTCTAATTCTATTGATTTGAGTCTTCTCCCTTTTTGTCTTGATGAGTCTGGCTAATGGTTTATCAATTTTGTTTATCTTGTCAAAGAACCAGCTCTTAGTTTTATTGATCTTTGCTATCGTTTCCTTCATTTCTTTTTCATTTATTTCTGATCTGATCATATTATTTCTTTCCTTCTGCTAACTTTGGGGTTTTTTTGTTTTTCTTTCTCTAACTGCTTTAGGTATAAGGTTAGGTTGTTTATTTGAGATGTTTCTGGTTTCTTAAGGTAGGATTGTTTTGCTATAAACTTCCCTTTAGAACTGCTTTTGCTGCATCCCATAGGTTTTGGGTCGTCGTGTTTTCATTGTCATTTGTTTCTAGGTATTTTTTGATTTCCTCTTTGATTTCTTCAGTGATCTCTTGGTTATTAAGTAGTGTATTGTTTGGCCTCCATGTGTTTGTATTTTTTACAATTTTTTTCCTGTAATTGATATCAGTCTCATAGTGTTCTGGTCGGAAAAGATACTTGATACGATTTCAGTTTTCTTAACTTTACCAAAGCTTGATTTGTGACCCAAGATATGATCTGTCCTGGAGAATGTTCCATGTGCACTTGAGAAGAATATGTATTCTATTGTTTTTGGATGGAATGTCCTATAAATATCAATTAAGTCCATCTTGTTTAATGTATCATTGGAAGCTTGTGTTTCCTTATTTATTTTCATTTTGGATGATCTGTCCATTGGTGAAATTGGGGTGTTAAAGTCCCCTACTATGATTGTGTTACTGTCGATTTCCCCTTTTATGGCTGTTGTATTTGCGTTATGTATTGAGGTGCTCCTATGTTGGGTGCATAAATATTTACAATTGTTATATCTTCTTCTTGGATTGATCCCTTGATCATTATGTAGTATCCTTCTTTGTCTCTTGTAGTAGTCTTTGTTTTAAAGTCTATTTTGTCTGGTATGAGAATTGCTACTCCAGCTTTCTTTTGATTTCCATTTGCATGGAATATCTTTTTCCATCCCCTCATTTTCAGTCTCTATGTGTCCCTAGGTCTGTCTCTTGTAGACAGCATATATATGGGTCTTGTTTTTGTATCCATTCAGCCAGTCTGTGTCTTTTGGTGGGAGCATTTAATCCATTTACATTTAAGGTAATTATCAATATGTATGTTCCTATTACCATTTTCTTAATTGTTTTGTGTTTGTTCTTGTAGGTCTTTTCCTTCTCTTGTGTTTCGTGCCTAGAGAAGTTCCTTTAGCATTTGTTGTAAAGCTGGTTTGGTGGTGCTGAATTCTCTTAGCTTTTACTTGTCTGTAAAGGTTTTAGTTTCTCTGTCAAATCTGAATGAGATCCTTGCTGAGTAGAGTAATCTTGGTTGTAGGTTTTTCTCCTTCATCACTTTAAATATGTCCTGCCACTCCCTTCTGGCTTGTGGAGTTTCTGCTGAAAGATCAGCTGTTAACCTTATGGGCATTCCCTTGTATGTTATTTCTTGTTTTTCCCTTTCTGCTTTTAATATTTTTTCTTTGTATTTAATTTTTGGTAGTTTGATTAATATGTGTCTTGTTGTGTTTTGCCTTGGATTTATCCTGTATGGGGCTCTCTGTGCTTCCTGGACTTGATTAACTATTTCCTTTCCCATATTAGGGAAGTTTTCAACTATAATCTCTTCAAATATTTTCTCAGTCCCTTTCTTTTTATCTTCTTCTTCTGGGACCCCTGTAATTTGAATGTTGGTGCATTTAATGTTTTCCCAGAGGTCTCTGAGACTGTTCTCAATTCTTTTCATTCTTTTTGTTTATTCTGCTCTGCAGTAGTTATTTCCACTATTTTATCTTCCAGGTCCCTTATCCATTCTTCTGCCTCAGTTATTCTGCTATTGCTCCCTTCTAGAGAATTTTAAAGTTTCATTTATTGTGTTGTTCATCACTGTTTGTTTGCTCTTTAGTTCTTCTAGGTCCTTGTTAAATGTTTCTTGTATTTTCTCCATTCTATTTCCAGAAGTTTGGATCATCTTTACTATCATTACTCTGAATTCTTTTTCAGGTGGACTGCCTATTTCCTCTTCATTTGTTAGGTCTGGTGGGTTTTTACCTTGCTCCTTCATCTGCTGTGTGTTTCTCTGTCTTCTTATTTTCCTTAACTTAACTGTGTTTGGGGTCTCCTTTTAGCAGGCTGCAGGTTCATAGTTTCCGTTGTTTTTGGTGTCTGTTTCCAGTGGCTAAGGTTGGTTCAGTGCGTTGTGTAGGCTTCCTGGTGGCGGGGACTAGTGCCTGTGTTCTGGTGGATGAGGCTGGATCTTGTCTTTCTGGTGGGCAGGTCCACGTCTGGTGGTGTGTTTTGGGGTGTCTGTGACCTTATTATGATTTTCGGCAGCCTCTCTGCTAATGGATGGGGTTGTGTTCCTGTCTTGCTAGTTGTTGGGCATAGGGTGTCAAGCGTTGTAGCTTGCTGGTCGTTGAGTGGAGCTGGGTCTTGGTGTTGAGATGGAGATCTCTGGGAGATTTTCACCATTTGATATTATGTGGAGCTGGGAGATCTCTTGTGGGCCAGTGTGCTGTACTTGGCTCTCCCACCTCAGAGGCACAGCCGTGACACCTGGCTAGCGCACCAAGAGCCTGTCATCCACACGTCAAAGACTGAACTTGATGAGATTCAACCAGTGCCAGCAGAAGACAGATGATGGCTGAGGCCAAGTTGTCACCCTCTTACCTCATGTCCAAGACCACCATTTTTTTTAGTTGCACCCCCAAAGAAACATACAACAGGGAAGTTAAGACCCAGATGTCCACTTGCAAGAGTCATCAGAAGCTCTGGAGCGGCTAGATTGTGGACCACAACTGTGGGTCCGAAGGCAACACGGGAAATGTTCACACACACATGTAAAAGGGTCTCCCACACTCTCGTCCAGTCTAATACCCTTTCCTTTTCCTAATCTTGTGTTTACAAAGTCGTTTGGCAAGGCTTTCAGTAGAGTGCAAATACTCCTAAGAGATTAGACTCCCCCAAAACAAAAAAACCCCTGATTGCAGACCACTGACACCTGCACTTCAGGAACAGCAATGTCCACGGAACACGGAAGATACGGAGTATTTTAGCAGAGAGACAAAAAAAAAAAAACAAAACAGCTAGTTCCATGAAAATCAACCAAGCAAAAGGTTAAGAAGCAGAGAACTATCGAACCTGGTGCTTTGGTAACAAGGGTGACTTCTAAAGTAACTCTCCTAACAACACAGCCCTTTCGCCTTCTTCACTCGGCGGACGCGTGAGAGCGGCCAACATATTTTTAAAATCTTAGGTTTCACCGTTAAATGCCTAGAAGTAAAATTAAAACTCCGGTGGAAATTTGGGACAGGAATTGAGATGAAGTATATTTTAATGTTAATTCCTTACGTTTCATTGTTGGCGTAGGGTAGAGATACTCAGGTGCTCGCAAATTTGAGATTCAAGTATTGATGTTTATTGAACACCCACAGTGTTCTGAGCCCTTTGTTCACCTCTTCCATGTATGTTATTTCATTTAACCCTCACAGCAACCTTTGTAGTATACATAGCATTAACCTGTTACATATCAGGGAACAGGATTGGGGAGGTTGCTTGACCTACCCAAGATCTCACAGCTACAAAGTGCTGGAGTTGGGACCAGAGTCTGCGACTCCTCACTCCATGCCAAGCCTTCTTTCCTGGTTTCCTAACGTGCTGACCCAGTAAGAAATTGCTATTGTAGAAACATATGGTAATCAAACCATTGAACCCTGTGGTTAGGTTTAGAATCAAGGGCGAACATCGAATAGCTGTAACTCGGTTGGTTGAAAAATATAAGGGAGGCAGCGTGATGTGACAGAAGAAAAACTAGATTAAAAATCAAGAGACATCAGTTTACTTTTCTGTAAAATGGTGGTAATAAAACTCATCTTAATTATCTCAGGATATTGTTTAAGGATAATGTATCTGAAAGTGCCTCTAAGAGGTTAGGATGTTATAAATACTGTATTCTAAACTTCTAAAGTCTTTTCCTCAGAGTAAAGTAAAGCATGTCATAAAAATGTACACTCCACAAAGGCTGGGACTGTCTTGTTTGTTCTTCACTGAGTTCTCAGTGCCTAAAATAGTGCCTGGGACAGGGTAGGCATTTAAAATGTATTGAATTAATGAATGACACTAAACATGATTTATATAAACAGACATCTACTCCATTCCCCTTCTGTTTGTTTGTTTTTCCTTCAGTAAATAATATAGGTCATATACCTACAGTACCTAAGGCTTCCACTAGATGTCAGGCATATTTCCTTGATTGGGCCATTGTATTTCTTTTCTGGTGAGTTGAGAATATTACGTAAACAACGTTTTTCAAATAAACCTCAAAAAAAAAGACCAGTTTACTTATCATCAACACTGTAGCAAGTTTCCTTCTAAGTCTTTGAGAGAAATTAGTTGTTTCTTTTGGTCAAAACATTTCTGTGAAACTTCTGACCCTTGAAGAGTCTGATAAACCTTCTGCTAGCCTCATTCAAGCAGTTTGCTGGTGCTTAGGATCTAATTATCTAACCACATATTTGTTTATTTTTTCTTTATTTTCTTTTGGGCTGTGTTGGCTCTTCGTTGCTGCGTGTGGGCTTTCTCTAGTTGTGGCGAGCGGGGGCTGCTCTTCGTTGCGGTGCACGGGCTTCTCATCGCGGTGGCTTCTCTTGTTGTGGAGCACGGGCTCTAGGCACACGGGCTCAGTAGTTATGGCTCACGAGCTCTAGAGCGCACACTCAAGAGTTGTGGCGCACGGGCTTTGTTGCTCCACGGCATGTGGGATCTTCCTGGACCAGGGATCAAACCCGTGTCCCCTGCTTTGGCAGGTGGATTATTAACCAGTGTGCCACCAGGGAGGCCCTAACCACATAATTCTTAATATCAAATTTCTTTAATTAGCAATTCATCACCATTACATTTCAGTTTATGGTTTATTTATTTATTTCTGATGTCTGCTCAGTATATTTGTTCCTCTGAATTTCAGCAAGGAAGAGCATGACTGGTGTCCCCCTCGATACACCTGTGGCTGATCTGTTCTCTTAGACAGTGGTTACTGCAGCCCACAGGCTAAATCCGGCCTGTCACCTGTTTTTGTCTGGCCCATGATCTAAGAATGATTTTTTAATATTTTTGAATGGTTGAAGAGAAATAAACAGGAGAATAATGTTTTGTGAAAGTTATGTGAAATTCAGATTTCAGTGCCCATAAATAAACATTTATTGGGACACAGCCGTGCTAATTCCTTCACGTATTGTCTGTGGCTGCTTTGGGGCTACAATGGCAAAATTGAGTCTTTGTGACTGAAATCATATGACCCTCAAAGCCTAAAATATTTATTATCTGGCTCTTCACAGAAAAGTTTGCCAATCCCTACTCTTAAAAAAGGGTTGATTAAAACTGCAAATTTAGGGCACTTTGTGCTTCTTGGTATTCATTTTTCTGAATGATCACCATATTCTTTGGTTTGACGGTCCAGATTTTTTGGTTTTTTTTTTCCCCACCCAAGCATAAAGGTTAATTTGGTAACTTCTTCTGTTAAAACATTTGGATAAAGTTTGTTACTTAGAAACCAGACTACCTTCTTCCTGTTTCTGGCAGCATGTGCCTATATACATGTGTAGCATGTTTGAACAGCTAAACTAACCAGTTTCCTCCACACCTTGTATCAAAACAGAATTAACCTAGACAATTAAAAAACTGTTAAATTATAAAAGTGTAGTTAAAATAACACTTCAATATGGCTCTCAATTGTCCTATTTTAACTACTCTTCTGTTTAATACTGACTTAGACTCTACATGTGCACTACCTTGATTTAATCAAGCCATATCTGTCCTCTGTTGTTTTTCTATACCAAGACATAGTTTATTTTTTTTGTTTTTTGAACTTTAGACAACTATGCTTTAAACATCTGGTGCTTTCAGTGTTTGTGAACTTTTTAGTATAATGCAAAAATTCTGCCAGTTTTGTTCTTATTCATGATGACTTTAAGTAGGTCAGTAGGAATTCACCAGACCAGGAATAATCTAAGACCATTTGTAACCCTATGAGAAAACAGGTCTAACTTCTTGTTTATGTTGTTTAGTTATTTAAGCACATATTTCTGACACTTCTTTTAAAATGATGGATGAATTTGGAATTTGAAATGACTTTTGTGACAAGGGTACTTCTGGCTAATTGTCCTGTGCCAAACCAAATGCCTTATTGTTTGCAACTTTTTTTATGAGCCGAATTTGTTGTTTTTCAATGAGAGTTATTAACTGCTTTTACTATATTCCAAAATAAATTGTTATAGAATTTATGGTATTGATAAGTTGATCTGGACTGAAATCACTGTCTTCCACAAGTATTTACTGAATGTGAATTGTGAGTGGGGCTCTGTGGGTGCTGAGGAGAGTCTTATTTGAGGAAACCAGCAAGACGATACTTTTCTCTTAGATTCCTAGGTGAATCTGATGTTATAGTCACTTGAAAGGAGTATCAGATTCATTCTGGTCTCCTGAGGCTGAACCTATTTGGAAGGTTATAATTTTGAGCTATTTCCAACAGGCAAGTCATACTTTGGCTCTTAGATCATAGCTCATCTGGTATTAATTCTGTCTTGCGTTTTGCCATAATGATTTTGAAAAACCTAGCCATGGTGACACAGTCTGCCCACTAGTGGGCCATCAGATTTCTAACATTTCAGGTTTATCTAATTTGACCTTTTGAGAAAAGAAAAGCTGCTTTTTATTCTATTTAGATAACCTAGAATGTGAAGGCTCTTATTTTGCTGGGATGATTTTGAAAACCTAGCAGCTGAGGAACACAAGATTTTCTTAGAGTCTTGAGCTTCACTCAGTTCTGGTTTGGGTGTTGTCTGTTTGGCTCCATTTCAGGCTGAAGGTCCCAGATAATCATTCTCTTCTGGGCTTTGGGTAGCTGGCCCGGGAAGTGTATCTCTCCAAAAAAGAGGGAGGGAGCACAGAGGGCACTGGTACCAAGGGTCACGCACCATGTGAGATAGTCCTAGGAATAGGATAAGATTTTTGCCTGAACTTCTGTGTGTGTGTGTGTGTGTGTGTGTGTGTGTGTGTGTGTGTGTGTGTGTGTGTGTTGGGGACGGGAGAACTTGCATATACTCAGAAACTCACACATGTGAGTATATATGTTTGGTTCCTGTGTGTGTGTGTGATGGAGAGGCATGGTCATGTGAACAGCAAATGTGGTGATTGATTATGATGCAGTAAGGAGAAATAGCATTATTTAATACAACCATACTCAAGGTTTAATCCTAGGAGGATAATTATTTATAAGTGGTTGTGACTTTGATCTGCTCAGTTTCACCCACCCCTTGGGATTTTTCTCACTCTGTTTAGCACTGTACTGCCATAAATCAGTCTGCTTTTAAACTCTAAATCTAGCATTGCCCAAACACCATCCCTTGGTTTTCTTTCTTTTTTTAAAATTGTGGTAAAATACACATAACATAAAATTTACCATCTTAACCATTTTTAAGTGCACGGTTCAGTAGTGTTAAGTATATTTACATTGTTGTGAAACAGATCTCCAGAACTTTTTCAACTTGCAAATCGAAAACAATACATCCATTAAACATCAACTCCTCTTTACCGGGATCCTCTGGTAACTGCCGTTCTGCTTCCTCTTTCTATGGATTTGAGTACCTAAGATACTTCATATAAGTAGAATCATATATTATTTGTCTTTATGTGACTGTCTTATTTCACATAGCATAATGTCCTCATGGTTCATCCATGTTCTTACATGTGTCAGGATTTCCTTCCTTTTTAAGGCTGAATAATATTCCATTGTATGTATATACCACATTTTGTTTGTCTATTCCTTTGCCAACAGACATTTGGGTTGTTTCCACCTTTTGACTCTTCTGAATAATGCTATGAAGATGGGTGTACAAATATGTCTTTGAGACCCTGCTTTTAATTCTTTGGGTTATATTCCCAGAGGTTGGATTGCTAGATGATATGGTAGCTCTATTTTTAGTTTTTGAGGAACCGCCATACTGTTTTCCATAGCGGTTGCACCATTTTACAATCCCATGAACAGAGTATTAAGGGTTCCAGTTTCTCCACATCCTTACCAACACTTGTTATTTTCTGTTTTGTTTCGAAGTTACCCTAATGGGTATGAGGTAATAGAACATTGTGGTTTTGATTTGTCTATTTTTTTTAAACAGTGTTATTGAGGTATAATTTACACGTCATAAAATTCACCCACTGTTACAGTTAAATGAGTTTTAGTAAATGTATGTTGTTTTGCACCCATCACCACCATCCAGGTTTAGAACTTTTTCATCACCCAAAAAAGTTCCCTTGTACCCATTTGTAGTCAATCCCAGCTCCCACCTATATAGCCCCAGGCAACCACTGATATACATCCTGTTTCTATAGTTTTGCCTTTTCTAGAAATTTTATATGAACAGAATCATATGTAGTTTTTTGTTTCTGGCTTCTTTCACTTAACATAATATTATTGAGGCTTATCCATGTTGTAGCAAGTATCAGTAGTTTATGCCTTTTCAATGCTGAAAATATCCCATTGTATAAATACCACATTTTGTTTATCCCTTCACCTGTTGATGGACAATTGGCTCATTTACTGTTTTTGACTATTATGAATAATCCTGCTATGAACATCTTTGTCTTTGTGTGGGCATATGTTTTCACATGTCTCTTGGATAGATACCTAGGAGTAGAATTGCTGGGTCGTGCGGGGTAAGAGTATATTTAACATTTTAAGAAACTGCTGAGCTGTTTCTTGAAAGTGACTGTACCTGTTAGAGTCCCACCAGCAATACATGAGAGCTCCAGTTTCTCCACATTCTCACCAGTGCACTGGGTATATTGTCAATCTTTTATATTTATAGCCATCCTGGCTAGTGAGTAGTGGTACGTTATTGTAGTTTTAATTTGCATTTCCCCAGTGACTAAGGATGTTGAGCACCTCTTCATGTACTAATAAACCATTCATATATCTTCTTTCTATAATTGTCTATTTATATCTTTCACCATTTTAGGGTAGTTTTCGATTTAGAGACATGTAGCTAAGATAGGACAGAGAGTTCCCATATACCCTGCACTCAGTTCCCCTGTTGTTAACATTTTACAAATGAACCAATATTGATATTGTTATTAACTCCACGCTCTATTGAGATTTCATTAGTTTGTTTCCTAGTGTCCTTTTTCTTTTCCAGGTTCCTGTCCAGGGTACCATTACGTTTATTTGTCATGTCTCCTTAGGCTCCTCTGGCCTGTGACAATTTCTCTCACCCGTTTTATAACTGGTTGGTTTGTCATCTGCTTACTGAGTTTTAAGAATTTTTTATATATTCTGGACACAAGTTCTCTGTCAGATATATGATCTACAGATAATTTTTTCCAGCCTGTGTCTTATCTTTTCATTTTCTTAATGATCTTTTGAAGAGAAAAACTCTTAATTTTGAGGAAGGCCACTTTATCAATTCTTTTCTTTTATGGATTGTTCTTTTCATGTCATATCTAAGAAACTTTTGCCTAACCCAGGGTCACAGTGATTTTCTCCTGTGTTTTCATCTAGAAGTTTTATAGCTTTAACCTTGCATTTCAGTCTATAATCCATGTTTGTGTTAATTTTGAACTAATTTTTGTGTATGGTTTAAGGGAAGGGTCTAAGTCCCTCTTTTTGCATGTGGACTTAATTATCATATAATTCATGTGGCTTACTTCCTTACTTCATTCAGACCTCTCCTTAAATGTTAGCTTCTCAGAGAGCCTCACCTTAACTGTCTTACCTAAAATAGCACCATCGTAAGTATCCCATTGCCTTGTTTTAGTTTCTTCATGGCACTGTTGTATGACATTACTTTATACGTTTTTGTATCTCTTTATATTCTATACTCCACTAGATTGTAAGCCCTTTGAAGACAAAAACTTTATTTTGTTTCCTGCTGTATCTCCAGCGTATAGAATGGACCTAGCAAATAGTAGACCTTAAATAAATATTTGTGGAATGAATAAACGCATGTGTATATGCTCATGACTTACTAATAGCAGTGATCTTCATGAAGTATTCAGGCTATACAAGAAATTATATCAGTATGTGAGGATGAGGCAGGTCTTTTTCATGTGTTTTTAAAGAGCTAGAGCTAATAATATCAACATTTTGGGGTTGGAAGCCATGATCCTACAATTCATTATGATTACTAAAAAATCCTTGAAAAATAATCATTAATATTGGAGAAATCTGCTTTTCTTTGAGCTTTATTTCTCCCCTAGCTAAACCTAGGGTATACTTGTAACATAATTTCTTGCAGATATTGAGCCTCAGAAGTTTATTTCATTGAGTTAAATTTCTTAATAGAATGTATATACTGTGATCTGGTTGCAATTCAGGATAATTTGAATATTTCTTAGCACCTTTACAGGTCTTGCCCACTTTTGACTACTGCCTAAGTTTAACACCTACTAAGTTAGCCTTTTTCATTCTTAAACCTCAAGTCTGTGTACAGAGTTGACAAATCAATCTTCTTGAATCACTGCCTTTGTCATATTGCTTCCCTATTTAAAAATCTACAAAACTCCACTGACTGTAGAATTAAGGAGGCACTCCTCAAGCTGGAATTCAAGGCCCTGTGTAATCAGGACCCACCTTACTTTTTTAATCTTATCTTCTACTGCTAAATTATGCAGGACAAAGCCTCACTTCGGCCAGACCTGCCTCCTTCCTACCCTTTAAAAAAATTTCTCTCTTCCCATACCTCTGAGCTGGCTCATGATGTCCTAGCCCAAATACCCCCTTTTCCTGAATGCCCTTCTTGTCTCTTCCAGACTTTCCATGCTTTATATGTCCATGAGCTTAGCTTAGATTCTGCTGCATTCATGAAACCTTCTTTGAACCCTAGAGGCAGCTAACTCATATGAATCCCTTCTTTCCTTACCTAGATTCTTTTAGCTCTTGTTTTATTAGTCATTTGGGCACCCAATAAAGTGCTCTCTCCTTTAAGGATTTCTTGAGTATGTCTTGGACCTGGATTTCTTGAAGAGTGTAAGCACCTCCTTTGCACCATCAACTTCTTAAGGTCTGGGATTGTATATCCTTAGTAACTGGAACACTGCAGTGTTGGTGGAACTAAACTCTACTGATTTGTTGTGCTTCTGGAGTATGGAGCCCAGTTGTAAATTCTAGTTAAATGAGGTTAAATTTGACAAGTTTCTTGTCCTTCTCTTCAAGGTCACACTATAGGACTTTACTACTTGTTTATTTGATATGACTTTTTTTTTTTTTTGCGGTACGCGGGCCTCTCACTGTTGTGGCCTCTCCCGTTGCGGAGCACAGGCTCCGGACGCGCAGGCTCAGCGGCCATGGCTCACAGGCCCAGCCGCTCCGCGGCATGTGGGATCCTCCCGGACCGGGGCACGAACCCTTGTCCCCTGCATCGGCAGGCGGACTCACAAGCACTGCGCCACCAGGGAAGCCCTTTGATATGACTTTGATACACCCTTACTGAAGCTTTGGAAGGCAATTAAAGAAAGGTTACTCAGATTGTAAAAATCTGTTATTTTTTATTAGATTTTGGAGAGAGGTTCTTATTTTACTAGAAATAGTTCTAGAGATCAAGATAAGGTTAAAGTAAGGCATCTTCTCTTTTGGTAAAAGGACCTTTCTCTTTTTGTCTCACTTATTTTTTCCCTATTGGATAATTAATGGGATCATTTTAAGGGTAAAATTGGATACATGGACTCCAAGCATGAATTTAAGAAAATATTCTGTTAATTCATATTGAATAATCTTCTTCGTTGGTTTCTCGCTTTTTCAGTAGAATTCTTTTTGGAATTTAAGTGACTTCTTTATTCTCCTTAGCCATTTCTTCCAAGCTGTCACCACCTCATGTTTAATTCTGTATAAGCCCAGCTGTTATTTTTCACTCATTTCCTGTGTCCAGTTTATTACAAGAAAAGCGTTCTTGTTAAGAGCTTCTCCATAGAGTTTCTTGAGATGAATATTTAACATCTTCAGTTTGAGAAATTGATTAAACTGCCATTTACATTATCTGTCTGAGTTAAGCCTTTAAATCTAGACCTGGTATAATATGTAGGGATAAAAATCTTGCTGACAGATTGGATGTGGAGTATGAGAGGAAGAGAGATGTCACTTTGACCTGAACAATTGGAAAGACAGAGATGGGGATACCTATAGGTGAACAAGTTTGTCTAGAATGAGAGCTCCATTTGGACATGTTGAGGTTTTTTTTGATACCCAAATAGAGATGTCAAATAGGCAGTTTATATAAGTCTTGAGGGCATTCATGGTTTTTTCTCCCTCCCTCCCTCCCTCCCTCCCTTCCTTCCTTCCTTCCAACATGTAAGGATCAAACCTTGTTACTAGTTTCTTACTTCTTTAGATGATTATTCAGTTAATTGATTTTTTAAAAATTCTTTTTTTCTAATATGCAGAGTTAAGGTGATTTTTTAAATCTCCAAACACATGAGACTTTGGAGGGTATTTTTTGATGGTTTCTGATATTATCGACTTTTGGTAGGAGGTGGTATTCTATATGATGTTGATTCTTTGGTAGAGTTGAGATTTCTTTTAGGGTCAAGTATCTGAACAATTTTTCTAAACATCCTCTATGCTTAAAAATGTTCTCAGATTAGTTTTTGAGTTTTTTAAAATTTATTTTATTTATTTTTGGCTGAGTTGGGCCTTCGTTGCTGCATGCAGGCTTTCTCTACTTGCGGCGAGCGGGGACTACTCTTCATTGCAGTGTGCAGGCTTCCCATTGCGGTGGCTTCTCTTGTTGCGAAGCTCGGGCTCTAGGTGGGCGGGCTTCAGTAGTTGTGGTGCACGGGCTCAGTAGTTGTGGCTCACGGGCTCTGGAGCGCAGGCCAGTAGTTGTGGTGCACGGGCTTAGTTGCTCCGCGGCATGTGGGATCTTCCTGGACCAGGGCTCGAACCCATCTCCCCCACACTGGCAGGCGGATTCTTGACTGCTGCGCCACCAGGGAAGCCCTCAGATTAGTACTGAGTGCAGTGTTCTCCCACATTTCCATTAGATAAAGCTTATTAATTATGTGTGTAGAAAAGATTAAGTTTAATTTTAAAAATAAAAATGCATTAAATGATTATAGATGAAAATGCCAACTGGCTTAATATTATGGGAGAAGCTTGTGGTACATTTTCCATTGAGAGCATTAAATACAGAGGAGTTATTTCTAAACAATTTGGGCAGAAATGACCATGATGTACTCTGGAGAATTGTGTGATGACTCAGAGAACCTTTAGTGATGACGAAGATACTGATGTCAGAGATGCATTTAAAGACTTTGGATGAAATTGAGTCATCAAAGTGAAACAGTTATATTTCTAATTTATCGTGATCTTAAATGTTATAAGTAGCAGTGGAAGGAAGGAGAGTAATAGGAAAGTAGGAGAAGTATAAGTGGCAGCAAGCTTTTGATATTTTTCTTTTTTAAAAACAGGGAAAGCAATCCCGTATATAACTTGATCTTTTTCCCAAGGAAAGATCTACAAAACTAACTTGAACATGTAAATCTTTAAATGGATCAAATCAAATGTTCTGTTGCTCTGGGTACACTTCAGTAAGTTATGAGTGAAAAAGCACTGATGGATCCAAAAGGTTAACATCTTTGAAATGAAAAATACTCTAGGGGGCTTCCCTGGTGGCACAGTGGTTGAGAGTCCGCCTGCCGACGCAGGGGACACGGGTTCGTGCCCCGGTACGGGAAGATCCCACATGCCGCGGAGCGGCTGGGCCCGTGAGCCATGGCCGCTGAGCCTGCGCGTCCGGAGCCTGTGCCCCGCAACGGGAGAGGCCACAACAGTGAGAGGCCCGCGTACACACACACACACACACACAAAAAAATACTCTAGACCCCTCCTAACACATCATCAAAGTCACTTTCAACATTCTGTCTACAGCAACATCCTTTAGCTTCCTGTGACTGTGTCCATTTGTCATTTCCCCAACCTTTATATGGGGACAGAGGAGAAATAGTGAAGACCTTGAGTGAAGAAGCTGTAAGAGTACCATTATCAGCTGTACTTCTACTCTAGGAATTCCAACAAACCATGCAAACAGAGGTGTGGGGTGTGAAATAGAGTTCATGGTGCTGACAGGGGCACCAGTTAGAGAGCTGCTTAAAAAGCCTTCATGAACTGTTGTTTAATCCTTACACAGTGTTTAAACTTAGAAACTTTTTCAAAGACAATAATTTCAGATATTAATTAGGGATTTCTGTGTAACTGCAAAGAGTGATGGATAATTTATGAATATCCCTGAACCTTCTAACATAAAGCAAACTTAGTCTACTTTGCAATAGGTTTGTAGTAAGTTTGAAATCAGGAAGTATGTATCCTGCAACTTTTATTCTTTTGAGAGATTATTTTGGCTGTTCTATCTTTCTTGTATTTCTATATGAACTTAGGATCAACTTGTCCCTTACTACAAAAAAGGCAGCTGTGGTTTTTTTGTTTGTTTTTTTTTTAAAGAAGAAAACAGGGTTTTTTAAATTTAAATTTAAATTTTTTAATTTTATTTTGGCTGCGTTGGGTCTTTGTTGCTGCACACAGGCTTTCTCTAGTTGCAGTGAGCGGGGGCTACTCTTTGTTGTGGTGCATGGGCTTCTCACTGCGGTGGCTTCTCTTGTTGCGGAGCATGGGCTCTAGGCGCGCGGGCTTCAGTAGTTGTGGCACACGGACTTAGTTGCTCCGCGGCATGTGGGATCTTCTTGGACCAGGGCTCAAACCCGTGTCTCTTGCATCGGCAGGCAGATTCTTAACCACTGCACCACCAGGGAAGTCCAGCTGTGGTTTTGTAGGGATTGAACTGAATCTGTAAATCAATTTGGGGAATATTACTGTTTTCACAATGTTAAGTCTTCCAATTCATGAACATGGAGTGTTTTTCCATTTATTTAGATCTTCTTTAATTTCTTTTTTTTAAAATAAATTTATTTATTTTATTTTTAGCTGCATTGGGTCTTCGTTGCTGCGCTTGGGCTTTCTCTAGTTGTGGCAAGCGGGGGCTGCTCTTCGTTGCAGTGAGCGGGCTTCTCATAGCAGTGGCTTCTCTTGTTGCAGAGCACAGGCTCTAGGTGGGCAGGCTTCAGTAGTCGTGGTGTGCGGGCTCTAGAGCGCAGGCTCAGTAGTTGTGGTGCACAGGCTTAGTTGCTCTGCTGCATGTGGGATCTTCCTGGACCAGGGCTCGAACCCGTGTCCCCTGCATTGGCAGGCGGATTCTTAACTACTGAGCCACCAGGGAAGCCCAAGATCTTCTTTAATTTCTTTCAATGATGTTCTATAGTTTTCAGTGTACAGGTGTTGCACTTCTTTGATTAAATTTATTCCTAAGAATTTTATTCTTTATGATGCTATTATAAATGAAATTGTTTTCTTAATTTCATTTTCAGATTGTTCATTGCTAGTATATAGAAATACAACTGATTTTGTACATTGACCTTGCAGTTTGTTTATTAGCTTTAAGAGTTTCTTTTTGGGGTTGAGGGGTAGATTCTTTAGGGTTTTCTATATATGAGATCATTTCATCTGCAAATAGAGACAGTTTTACTTCTTCCTTTACAGTTTAGATATCTTTCATTTCTTTTTCTTGCCTAATTGTTGTGGTATACCCTCAGTGTTGAATGATAATTAGTCTGGGTTTAAAATCTAGCCAAAAGATGTTTTTCCTTCATTCTTTGAAGATATCATTCCTCTATTATCTTGTAACCAGTCTTGATAACGATCTGATTCCCCTTCCTTTTTGTTGACCCTCTCATATTTCACTAGTAATTTTATGGTGTTCTTTATAACATTGGTAGTCTGAAGTTTTACTATAAGTTGTCTGGATACAAACTTTTTAAAAAAGTTAATTTAATTTGTTTTACTACTCAGAGAATTCTTACTCTCTAAAGGCTCATGTCTTTCATCAATTCTGAAAAATTCTCATCCATTTGCTGTGTTAGATACTGTTGCCTCTCCTTCATTGCCTCTGGTCTCTCTGGAACTCTGAGTTATAGACTTTAAAACTGGATTTAGCTCTCATGTTTATTAACTTTAAAAAAAAAGTACCATCAGCCTTTAGCAGTATTCAGGCTTGTATATTCAGCCTATCTGTGGAGGTTTTAAAAAATCTCAGTAGGGACTTCCCTGGTGGCACAGTGGTTAAGAATCCGCCTGCCAATGCATGGGACACAGGTTCAAACCCTGGTCTGGGAAGATCCCACATGCCACGGAGCAACTAAGACCATGTGCCCCAACTACTGAGCCTGCACTCTAGAGCCTGTGAGCCACAACTACTCAGCCTACGAGCCACAACTACTGAAGCCCGTGCGCCTAGAGCCCGTGCTCCATGACAAAAGAAGCCACTGCAGTGAGAAGTCCCTGCACCACAACGAAGAGTAGCCCCTGCTCACCGCAACTAGAGAATACCCATGCACAGCAACGAAGACCAATGCAGCCAAAAATAAATAAATTATAAATAAACAAATAAATAAAATAAAAATCTCGGGCTTCCCTGGTGGCGCAGTGGTTGAGAGTCTGCCTGCTGATGCAGCGGACATGGGTTCATGCCCCAGTCGGGAAGATCCCACATGCCGCGGAGCGGCTGGGCCCGTGAGCCATGGCTGCTGGGCCTGCGCGTCTGGAGCCTGTGCTCCGCAATGGGAGAGGCCACAACAATGAGAGGCCCACATACAGCAAAAAAATAAAAAATAAAATAAAAATTAAAAAAATAAAATAAAAATCTCAATAATTATGGTTTTCATTAAAAAAATCTCTAATTGGTTATTTTTCAGAACCTTTAATGAATGCTACTCTATACTTTAGGTGCCTGAAGGTATTAAATATACTCATTTTAAAGACCTTTTTAGATGCTCTGTTTTCTCTGGGATGTTTTTTGGAGGGAAGGTGGGATTTGGTTAAGTTCTTCCAACCTCCTCAAAGTTGGCCTGCAATCCTGTGTGTAGCTGATGGCAGCTCAGCACAGCCTTTGCTCCCCACGATGGCTTCTTGTTTATTTTCTTCCTTGGGGGATGCTGCTTCTCTTTTTTTAGGCTTAAAGAAAGTTTCCCTTTTTTTAAAAAAAAAAAAATTGGATTCTCGCTATGCATATATCAATTAATTTTTATATCTTTAAGTCATTTTTCTTTGGTACAGGAGGGTGAGCTCTCAGCATGTGCTCAATCTGCCAGTTTGAACCAGAAATCCCTACACTATCCCTTCAGCTGGTTTATAATTCACTGTCATAGCACTGTCTCCAAAGGTCTCTGCATGGCCTTTTTAGCAGAGACTTCGATACACATTTAATGAGTGGCGTGTGGTTCTTTATTCCCCTGGCAAACTCCCTAATGTATTAGGGCATTTAAAATTACTTTTAGATTCTTTTGGCCCAGAAATTAAATACCAAGGCTGATTTAACAGGCAGAGTTGACCTGATGCATTTAGTACATATGAGAAATACTCCTGTTTTCCTGTGTCCAGGTAAACTCCTGAGAACATTATTTAGTCATCATTACTCCTCCCACTCAAGAATTTTTACCATCCCAAATGGCCTGTCGGTTAGCTATCCTTCTTTGACTTCCTTATCAGGGCATCTCTTCCATGAGCCCTTCACCAATTTGCACTTTTTGGTTTAGCTAAAACATTGTTTCATGTAGAGTGGAATGGAAGGTAGAATCATAAAATTTCATTATTGAAAAATATTTGTTGCGCACCCACTATGTGTCAGCCACAGTGTTAGGTAAGCAGTGTGAACACAGTGGTGGAATAAACCCTATGGGCCCTGCTCTCATGAAGCTTACAGCCTCTTGAGTGAGGCCAGTCAAAAAGTAAATGCTAATTATATGTAATTGCAAACTGTGATGAGGACTATACAAGAAAAGAAAGGGATACTATGAGTGAGTGCAGCAGAGACTTCTATTTTAAATTTTGTAGTAAGGAAAGGGGTTTGCAAACTTTTTAAAACAGTGGTGGAACATTTTGTTTACATGAACTCTTACATGGAATAGAAGTGGAGCTGCTCTTATTGAAATGAGGTTGGGAGCTAATCCCCTTGATCTCCTCATTGGGTACTGAAGCACCTTATGGAATCTTTTGATGCCCAGGGAATACATGTGAAAACCACTGTTCTAGAACCAGCCCCAGTCCAATTAGCTGAGGCACAAAGGGCTTTATTGTCCAGAGTCATATGGGTCACTTCATCTGCTTAGTACCAGAATCAGAAGGGAAACCCAATTCTCCTACATTTGTGTTCTTTCCACTCTCCACTGCCTCTTCTTCCCCTTTGATGCATTTTTATTAGAAAATGAAGGCATTTCAATCTCTAGTATTCTGTAGTTCTTTTTTTTTTCCCTGAAATTAATTTCACCCGTTGTTGTTCACAGTGCACTTCATATTCTGTGCTCTCATTCCTCTTGTATATCCTTACAGTTTGTAGCCTGGAAAGATGTTATCCCACCACTGTTTTATTATTTTTCTGCTATGTCATATGAATCTACTCTTTTATTTTCTGCTAAGCATTCGAACACATGCATTCATTTCATTCTGTAGAATTTTATTATTGATATCAAAGTGTTTATGTTAACTAACTAGTGGTCTGATTTGTTGGGTTGCCTTTTCTTACCTCTTCATTTATCTCAAGTGATAAGAGTTCTTTCCCAGTCCTAACAACACTTAGGTTGTTAGTCTGGCTTCCATTTTGACTTACTCTGTTTTTAGTGTAAATAATTGTATATCTTTTACCATTTTGTCTTACTTTTGCTTTACTGTGGCAGAAAAGTTCAGGGCCTGCGTTTGAATGGAGTAGCATATTTGCCCAGAACACTTAGGAAGTGTAAAGAAGTCGTGAAAATTAAAGTGGACTAGGAGACCTGGGCTGTAGTGACTGTGGAGAGAAAGATGTTTGTTCTGACTTGGGAGATTAGTAGAGAAGTGATGAGGAGGGGTAGAATGGTAGCATGAGAGCTGTGCTTAGGAAAGTAATTTTTTTTTTTTTTTTTTTTGCTGTATGCGGGCCTCTCACTGCTGTGGCCTCTCCCGTTGCGGAGCACAGGCTCCGGACGCGCAGGCCCAGCAGCCATGGCTCACGGGCTTAGTTGCTCCGCGGCATGTGGGATCTTCCCGGACCAGGGCACGAACCCGTGACCCCTGCATCGGCAGGCGGATTCTCAACCACTGCGCCACCAGGGAAGCCCTAGGAAAGTAATTTTAACCGTAAGAAATCAGATGAGCAATAGCTTAAAGGTTCTCTGGACACCAGTGGACTAATAGCAAACCTTTACGGTATTTAAGTTACACTAGCCAAATGCATGCAGAAAGGTGATGATGCCAGTGTAGATGGTGGAGACCAGGAGCAGATAGATTTAAGAGCTCTCGAGCAGATGAAATAGAAAAGAGGCCACAGGATGACTCTGAGTGTCAGGGACATTCTCGTCAGGTGATTGTCCCGCTAGAGGTGTCCCCGAAAGCCCACTTACTCAACAGCTCACACTGGATAGCCCTTCTCTTTTAGCTGCCCTCTGATGATATGCCTTTATGGAGTAAGGAGCTCTTTGCAATCTAAGGTAGATGCAAAGGTAGGTAAGGTAGGTAGGTAGACACCATGGTTCTGTTTTTTTCATTCTGCTTGTGTTTGCATTAACTCCTCTTCAACAAAACAAAACAAAAAAGTCAAGGCTTGCTAGTTCTTCCTTAGCTCCCAATTGCCACCTACCTGGATGGCTTGGCAGAGTTCTGCCAGCTGCCTTCCTATCCAGAGGTTGGCGATTAGGAGAGGCCCTAAGGAAAGAGGTAGGGGAGTGCTCCTTAGTATCCACATCAGAATGGAATTACAGACTGTGTTAATTAGGTCACTGATTTGCAGCAGAACTTGGATTCTGTCACAGGAGGATGTGTTTCACGTTTAAGCTTCTAAGGATCGGTGCCTACTCTGTGTGCTGCATCTGCCTTCCTGTCATTGGCTGCATTCGACTGCTTGATGGACTCACTGACGGAGTGCAGACGTGTGCTTGCCTTCTAATGAATTGTTTTCTTGTACCTGCTTTTTCCCCAAAATGCTCTGTGGGATATACTACCTTGTAGAGAAGATTCTTCATCATGTGATTGTTCTGTTTCCCTAGAGTCAACAGCAGTGTAATAATGCATTAGATGCCAGATCCATAGAGAAAGGAGAAGCGTTTGCTACAGAATGTAAAGGTTTGATAGCTTTTCCTTGCCTTTATGTTTTTGCTGCTTGAGCTGCTGAGCTGATGATGATTGTGTTTATTTTTGGCAGGATGCTAGAGCCTCTGGAACTTCCCATCCAGTTATTATAAAGAAGGGAAGCCCATTGTATCTTTTCTTGGTTAATTGGTTAATTTTAAAAATACACAAGAGTCAGCTTGTCTCCTATAATATGTTTGTTTCCATTTTTGAAAACAGGTTTCAGTAATAACCGTATGAACAGATCAGGAAATGACATTGTATCATGTATTTCATTGACCTCTCTGTGAGCAGAAACTTGATAAAGTATTTAACTTGTCCTCTTTTCTCATCTTTCTAGAAATATAGGAGTTGACGTCTGTAAAGTATTCACAACTTCCTCTCAAGTTTAATGAACAAGGAGAACAACAGGAAAGATTCAGGGATTCATTGTGGAAAGGTTTTAAAAATAAAACAGTACATTTCTGACGATTTAATTATCTCTTTCATAGGACCCTTTGCCTACTTTTTCAGTGTAATCATATTAAAGTGAGCAATACTACTAAATAATTTGCTAATTATTGCCTCATTTTACAATTCTGTCCTTTTCCAGAGCTAGAGCAAGATACCTGGCTTCCTCTGGGTGTCTCTAGATGCTATCTAGTGGTGAAAATTCTGTATAAGAATGTGTTTGTGGTAAACCTTTCCTTCCTGAGAAATATTTCATTCTAAGTCTTATACCACAAATGGCTATGCTGAACTGCAAGAAATAGGAATTGAGGCATGTGTGTCTGTTGATAGGTCTTTTTTACATCAGTGGATTAGTTGCAATGTATTTAGAAGTTGGTTTTAGAAATCTTAAATCTTTTCTTTCAGTTAGTTAATTGTCAGTGACCAATAAAGTAAAATGTACTTTCCTAGAAGTCAGAGAAACCTCATTATAAATATATAATATTATATTTTGCTACATTTACAATACCATATAATGGTTTTCCCAAAGGCAGTTTCATTGGCTTGTTTAAGCTCTTTGCTTTGGCGGATAACCATAGAACCTCCTGGAGTAACGGGAGATGGTTGGTCTGGTACATAGACATTAATAAAGAGCAAAACATCACACCACTCGTGGAGGATAAAAGTGAGCTGCACTGTCATAACTGTTTTCTAGAGGCAGGCAGGGTGCTTTGAGAGAGAGTAATAGAGGGAATTCCTTGGTGGTCCAGGACTCGGCACTCTCACTGCTAGGGCCCCGGGTTCGATCCCAGGTCGGTGAACTAAAAATCCCACAAGCCGTGCAGCGAGGCCCCCCCACCCAAAAATAAAAAGAATCCTAGAGATTAAGGAGATCTTAGAATCTGCTCTCCTTAATATTTCACCAGAGCTACAGTGTGCCATTATTATAGATCATTATAAGTCCATGTTTCCTCTTCATTATAATGGAATAATTAGATAAACTGACTTTCATATTAGATCATACATTGTTTCAATGTGGAGGTCTGTGAATAGGTTTATAGGCTACCAAATTTTGGAGGGTAATAACTAAGAAGAGAGAAACAAATACCACCTTCATCCTAAAGCAGTGTCATCTGGGCTTATCACCCCAAGCAGAGATTCAGGAGTGCCTGGACCCCAGACTTGGTCATTTGACACTTTTCCTTCAATAAAACTTAATCCTTAAGTAAGTGAATGTTTTCCGTTGATTTGCTCTTCAGTCTCTTTTCTGGGAGTATTACCCACTTCTTTGGAGAAATGGTGCTCTCTCAGTCCTAACTGTGTGGTTCTAAGAGGACAACTAATCAAAGTATTGGGCCCTCTGTCTACCAGAGGGGGTAGATGACTCAAGGTAGGTCATCTTGAGTCCTCTTTTCTGGGAATCTCAAGTTGGAATGAGGGAAGAGATTTTGTTCACCAAGGGTGAAGTTACCAGAAGTGAGGCAGAAGTTGTTTCTTGTTAAGCATAAAAAGCTGTGAGATCTGTATAGACTGATTCAAAATGAGGTCTCAGCGAAGATAACAATGAGTGTCCTAATGACATTCCAGTGTCCTGGAAGCCCCCACCCTTCATGAAGTTCAGTTATGAATTTAGTTTTCATTTAGTTATGATACTTAGTAAATTCATTTTTTTTTAAGATACTTCAAGTTAGATTTGAAGCCAGTGGTCCTGAAGTAGGGCTGTGTTTCTTAAAGATGAGAATTTATTCTTCACTGAGAACTCTAATCTGAAAAATTCATTTGGACAATACAGAGATGCCCGGGTTAGGATGGTGAATCTGTGGATTTGATCTATTCATTGTCATGAGAACCAGATAAAAGTGGTTTCCAATGCTGGTCCTGCCACTTCCTAGTTTTGTGACCTTAAGCATGTTAATAATCCCCTTTAACCTTTATTTCTTTATTTGTAGAATAAGAATACCATCATGAGTAGTAGCAAGAATCCCGGTAATGTATCTGAGGACCTAGCTGAGTGCTGATGCAGAGCTCATGCTCATAAAATGTTTGAGGTGCATTACCCCTTCCCTCCCAACCCTCTCCAGTGTTCTAAAAGGAGATATATGCAAATACACGGCAAATCTTGTAACTGTTAACTTCATGGGATTTTTTATATTGTTTTCCTGTACTGGTCTTTGGTTAATTATTTGAAATAATTAAGTTGTCTTTGTTAGAAACGATTTTACACATTTTTTATTGTGAATGATAATTATCAGTTAGATTTGACCTAAAAAGTGTCATATGTTAAACTAAAGCTTAAATGCCTATTGTGAAGACTAAGTATGAAGACTAATTGGAATATAAACTTCTTGTGGGCAGGAACAGTTTTCAACTTGTTTTTGTTTTTTCTCAAAGCCCCTAATTGTTTGTATATTGGTTAAGACCCTTGTTTATTTAAATGGAGTAATATAGTCATCAGAAGGGCTTTGTGGAGATACTGAAATTTCTGGAGCCATTTCTCTCATAAAAAAAAAAGTGAGAAAGAGTGTAACCTTGGCAAGTCTATGAAGAAAGACATTCCAGGATGGATACCTAGGAGAAGCTTTGAAAGCAGGGGCTTAGAAGAAGTGAATGAACAACTTGCTTGAAATATACGGAAGACCTGAGTTTTGACAGATAAAAGAATGAAGTAGTCGCAGTGTGGGTTTTAAATTTGTCTTAAAGTACGGTGAAATCTGCTGCATAAGCTTAATGATGAGAAAAGTATGAACAAAGTGAGTAGGGAAGATAATTTCAGAAACAACACAAGTATCTAGGATTGAAGGTGAAATAACTGGCTACAAAAATTGTAATAAGTTATTAAATGTACTTAACTAAAATGGTTAAGTACCTCATATATAAAGCATTGTTGTGGGGAATACAAAAAAGTAATCAAGTAAATGAAAGCATATAGCATGATAAAATCTTTTTCCTTGCACAGTAACAGTAATAAACAGTCCAAAAAGTCTGATAAAAAGTCCCCGCGTTCATGACTGGCAGATAACTGTCAAGGTAAAAGAGAATTGCAGGACTGTAACCATAACTTCTACAACTAAAAAAATATTCTGGGAGGAAGAGCAAGATAATGAGCAAATGCTTTTAAAAGTATAGGGTAGGGGGCTTCCCTGGTGGCGCAGTGGTTGAGAGTCCGCCTGCCGACGCAGGGGACGTGGGTTCGTGCCCCGGTCCGGGAAGATCCCACATGCCGCGGAGCGGCTGGGCCCGTGAGCCATGGCCACTGAGCCTGCGCGTCCGGAGCCTGTGCTCCGCAACGGGAGAGGCCACAGCGGTGAGACGCACGCGTACCGCAAAAAAAAAAAAAAAGCAAACAAAAAAAAGTATAGGGTAGGGATAAGTATCTGTCTATATAGATGACTTCCTACAAAAGAGGTACACCAAAGGGCCTACGGAGAAGTGACAGGTGCCCAAGATCTCACTGGTCCTCTCAGGCTTCAGACTTGGCTTTGTTCATGTGCCCCTTTATTCACTCACAGTTTTTAAGTAGAAACTTTACTTAAACAACAATATTATACTTTCACATCTTTGGTTAGAAAGGTCATATCCAGAAACTGTTTTCCCCTAAGTTGATCTAAGTCAACTTAGAAAGTCAAAAACAAGTAGTCACACTCAGTATTGGTCATGAGCCCCGTGTTAAACTTTTTTTTAAGTCAACAGTCTGGCTGATATAATAAATAATTTCCTCATCAAATGTATGTATTTTGTTAGGCTGAGATGAGGATTCCAAAAGATCTTTGAAATTAAGACTAGATTTGAAAGTCATTTTAATAAATTAGAGGTATGGTTTTGAAGGAAACAGTTCATACTTAGCTTACCTTGTTTCCCCTGGGACAGTCTAGAGGTGATTAAAAATGCAACCAAATGGTTTGGGTTCAGAGAGGCATTTGTAATACAGAGTTCTGTTGAGGTGGCAGGGGAAAGAATAAATCACCCAAAATCACACCCTGGGGTTATTATTGTTTCGTCTTCCTATAGAAACAACTTTACAAGAGCTGATTCTCACATCATGCTGTTGCTTTTAATTTATAGACCAAACAGTCTTAAGTAAGTTTTTCTAAAAATGCAACAAAGGTAGTAGAGACACTATACCATAATGATTAAGAATACAGGCCCAAGAGCCATGCTGCCTTGGTTCAAATCCTGCTTCTGCCTCACGTCTTGACTGTGACCTCAGGTGCATTACTTCTCTCCGTGCCTTACTGTCTCCATTTGTAAAATAAAGTTAATAATAGGATCTGCCCCCTTGGTGGTTGTGAGGTTTATATGAGAGAATCCATGCACAATGTTAGAACTGAGTCTGGCATGTATTGAGCACTCAATAAGTATTATTGTTGTGAAAGACACTCTCCGCTCTGTTGATTCCATTACTAAGTCACAGATGAAAACTAGGCATGGCTACAAACATTCCAAACATGCCTACCAAATATAACAACTAATAATGCTAATTCCATTCTCGGAGAAGAGTCTCACCAAAGCTAAATATAACAGAAAGCTTACTTCTTATACGCTCTCCACACGACGTGGTGCTGACTCATGATCTAGTATTTCCTGAAAACCTAATCCGTGTCTCGTACCATGCTAGGTACTCGAAATACAGTGATAAAAAGAAGCACACAAATTTCCTGCAGTTTAGTAGAGGAGATAACGTAGACAGATCTAAAATATTTTCTTTCTTTTTGGGGGATGTGGTGGTAGGGATGCTGGGGGGTTGTGGAATTTTGGACCTACTCAAAACATCTAACAGGTCTTTCTTCTACTAATAGTCTCAAAGTTCTCTCAGTTTGGGCTTCCCTGGTGGCGCAGTGGTTGAGAATCCGCCTGCCGATGCAGGGGACACGGGTTCGTGCCCCGGTCCGGGAAGATCCCACATGCCGCTGAGCGGCTGGGCCCGTGAGCCATGGCCGCTGAGCCTGCGCGTCCGGAGCCTGTGCTCCGCAACGGGAGGGGCCACAACAGTGAGAGGCCCGCAAAAAAAAAAAATAAAATAAAATAAAAAAAATAAAGTTCTCTCAGTTTGTAAAACACTTTCCTTCTCAGTTTGCTTTCTTAGTGAAACAGTACAGGCTCACTTTAGAAAATTTGACTCAGTGATATAATAAGGATTTTTTTCTGTTTTTTATATATATATATATTTTTTAAACTATTAAGCATGTTTTTCTCTGAAAATCCGGAAAAAATTAAACTTGAAAAATTGGAGGAGTACGGGAAAGTATAAATAAGCAAGAAAAATAATTCCCGTAATTCCACTTTTCTTAAATTTTGACATATTTCCTTCAGATATTTTGCTTTACACTTATTATATTGTTTAGGTGAGATCATGCTGTGTGTATGTATAAATAATTTTATCTTAATTTATAGGGTTGTTGTGAAGATAAAATAAATAATATATTTAAAGCCCTAAACACTGTGTCTAATAGCTATATATCAGACATTCAGTAATTGTTAGCTAGTATGACAGTTATCTTGCCCTTTTTACTTCTTACATGATAAGCTATTTCTCATTAATTAGAAAACTCTTTGTAAGCATTATCTTTTTAAAAAAAAAAATTTATTTATTCATTTATTTAATTTTTGGCTGCATTGGGTCTTCGCTGCCACATGCGGGCATTCTCGAGTTGCAGTGAGCGGGGGCTACTCTTTGTTGTGGGGCGGAGGCTTCTCATTGTGGTGGCTTCTTCTTGTTGCAGAGCGCAGGTTCTAGGCGCGTAGGCTTCAGTAGTTGTGGCGCACGGGCTTAGTTGCTCCGCAGCATGTGGGATCTTCCCGGACCAGGGGCTCGAACCCGTGTCCCTTGCATTGGCAGCCGGATTCTTAGCCACTGTGCCACCAGGGAAGCCCGTAAGCATTATATTTTAATGACAGCATAATATGCTATATTTAATTGATGTACTTTACTTTTCCTTTCCCTCATATTTGAATATTTTAGGTTTCTTCCAGAATTATTCTATTGTGAATAATGTTTTCCTAAATATTTTAAAATGTAAAATTATCTTTACATTTCTGATTAATTCCTTGGAATATATCCCTAGAAAGGGAATTAGTGAGTCAAAAATACTTGAACTTTTTAAAAGATCTTTGATGGACATATTGTCAAATTGCTTTCTAGAAATTTTGCTTAACTTTGTATTTTCACTCTTTCTTGCCTAATAGACAGTTAACGGACTGTGTCATAAAACCCTCTCCAGCCTTAAGATTACCTTAAAGTTTAAAAATATCATTATTATTTTTTATAAGGGAAAATGGTCTGTAATTTTAACAAATTTCTTTGCTTTTTCATAAAGTATTTTCAGATTGAATTATTTGTATTTCTTCTTTTTAAATGTGTATTTTCAGTTTGACCATTTTCTAATTGCAATCTTAATAGTTTTCTTATAAATTTGTATGAATCCCTTGTACGTTAAGGCTGTTAATTCTTGCTCTGTCACATTTGTTGAAATAGTTCCCCAAATTTGTATTTTTCTTTCTTTTCTGATTTTTTAAATCATTTGAATTAATTTGTCTCTTTCTTCCTAATTTTTCCATTGCTTTTGAGCTTAGAAACTCCTCTCTATCCATAGACTTATATGTTTTCTTGTGAGTTGTACAATTAAACATTTACATTTAGTTCTTTAACACACTGGAAATATATTTTTTCTTTATGGGGTGAGGTGATCTCAATATTTCCCCATAGCATGTCACAGTTTTTCTTTTATTAAATATTTACTGAATTATATTATAATTATTTTTCTGAATTTTTATTCTTCATAAAACTTCAGTTTTCATCCTTTTAATTTTTATCCCCAGCAGCTGGCACAGTACCTACCACTTTGTAGAGACACAACAAATATTTGATAAATGAAAGAAAGAAATACACAATTATATATAATTTGTCCTGAAAGATTTTAAAGGCATGATCAGTTATTCTTCATCTCTTCCGAGCTTTAATAACCTTAAGAGAGATTCTGTAGTAATTCTAATTTCAAGTTAGTCTACATTCCAGAGCATCCACCAGAATGAATTGGAGTGGTCTGGTCATAAGAAAAGTAATGCGAAAATGACTTGTACAGTAAGCTAAATTTTTACTTTCTAATAGGAGTTTTTTTTAATAGATCTTTATTATAGTATAATTGCTTCACAATACTGTGTTAGTTTCTGTTGTACACCAAAGTGAATCAGCCATATGCATATATATGTCCCCACATCCCCTCCCTCTTGAGCCTCCCTCCCATCCTCCCTATCCCACCCCTCTAGGTCATTGCGAAGCACTGAACTGATCTCCCTGTGCTATGCTGCTGCTTCCCACTAGCTATTTTACATTCAGTAGTGTATATATGTCAGTGCTACTCTCACTTCGTCCCAGCTTCCGCCTCCCCACACCATGCCCTCAAGTCTATTCTCTTTGTCTACATCTTTATTCCTGCCCTGCCTCTAGGTTCATCAGTACCATTTTTGGGGGATTGCATATATATGTGTTAGAATACGCTATTTGTTTTTCTCTTCCTGACTTACTTCACTCTGTATGACAGACTCTAGGTCCATCCACCTTACTACAAATAACTCAGTTTCATTTCTTTTTATGGCTGAGTAATATTCCATTGTATATATTGTATATATGTGCCACATCTTCTTTATCCATTCATCTGTCGATGGACACTTAGGTTGCCTCCCCATGTCCTGGCTATTGTAAATAGTGTTGCAGTGAACATTGTGGTACATGACTCATTTTGAATTACGGTTTTCTTAGGGTATATGCCCAGTAGTGGGATTGCTGGGTCATATGATAGTTCTATTTTTAGTTTTTTAGGAAGCCTCCATACTGTTTTCCATAGTGGTTGTATCAATTTACATTCCCACCAATAGTGCAGGAGGGTTCCCTTTCCACCACACCCTTTCCAGCATTTATTGTTTGTAGATTTTTTGATAATAGCCATTCTGACTGGTGTGAGGTGATACCTCATTGTAGTTTTGATTTGCATTTCTCTGATAATTAGTGATGTTGAGCATCTTTTCATGTGCCTCTTGGCCATCTGTATGTCTTCCTTGGTGAAGTGTCTATTTAGGTCTTCGGCCCATTTTTTAATTGGATTGTTTGTTTTTTTGACATTGAGCTCCATGAGCTATTTGTATATTTTGGAGATTATTCCTTTGTCTGTTGTTTTATTTGCAGATATTTTCTTCCATTCTGAGGGTTGTCTTTTTGTCTTGTTTATGGTTTCCTTTGCTGTGCAAAAGCTTTTAAGTTTAATTAAGCCCCATTTGTTTATTTTTGTTTTTATTTCCATTACTCAAGGAGGTGGGTCTAAAAAGACCTTACTGTGGTGTATGTCAAAGAGTGTTCTTCCTACGTTTTCCTCTAAGAGTTTTATAGTGTCTGGTCTTACATTTAGGTCTTTAGTCCATTTTGAGTTTATTTTTGTGTATGGTGTTAGGTGGTGTTCTGATTTCATTCTTTTACATGTAGCTGTCCAGTTTTCCCAGCACCACTTACTGAAGAGGCTGTCCTCTCTCCATTGAATGTTCTTGCCTCCTTTGTTGTAAATTAGGTGACCATATGTGCAAGGGTTTATTTCTGGGCATTCTGTCCTGTACCATTGATATGTATTTCTGTTTTTGTGCCAGTACCATACTATCTTTATTGCTGTAGCTTTGTGGTATAGTTTGAAGTCAGGGAGCCTGATTCCTCCAACTCCATTTTTCTTTCTCAAGATTGCTTTGGCTCTTCGGGCTCTTTTGTGTTTCCATACGAATTGTGAAATTTTTTGTTCTAATTCTGGGACGGATGCCATTGGTAGTTTGATAGGGATTGCATAGAATCTGTAGATTGCTTTGGGTAGTATAGTAATTTTCACAACATTGATTCTTCCAATCCAAGAACATGGTATATTTCTCCATCTGTTTATGTCATCTTTGATTTCTTTCATCAGTATTTTATTTTCTGAGTATAATCTTTCACCTCCTTAGGCTGGTTTATTCCTAGGTATTTTTGTTGTTGTTGTTGCGACGGTAAATGGGATTGTTTCCTTAATTTCTCTTTCTGATTTTTCATTGTTGGTGTATAGGAGTGCCAGAGATTTCTGTGCATTAATTTTGTATCCTGCAACCTTACCAAATTCATTGATTAGTTCTAGTAGTTTTCTGGTGACATGTTTAGGATTTTCTATGTATAGTTATCATGTCATCCGCAAACAGTGACAGTTGTACTTCTTTTCCAATTTGTATTCCTTTTATTTCTTTTTCTTCTCTGATTGCCATGGCTAGGACTTCCAAACCTATGTTGCATAAGAGTGGTGAGAGTGGACATCCTTGTCTTGTTCCTGATCTTAGTGGAAATGCTTTCAGTTTTTCACCATTGAGTATGATGCTCACTGTGGGTTTGTCATATATGGCCTTTATTATGTTGAGGTGGGTTCCTTCTATGCCCATTTTCTGGAGAGTTTTTATCATAAATGGGTGTTGAATTTTGTCAAAAGCTTTTTCTGCATCTGTTGAGAGAATCATATAGTTTTTATTCCTTAATTTGTTAATATGGTGCATCACATTAATTGATTTGCATATATTGAAGAATCCTTGCATCCCCGAGATAAATCCCACTTGATCATGGTGTATGATCCTTTTAATGTGCTGTTGGATTCTGTTTGCTAGTATTTTGTTCAGGATTTTTGCATCCATGTTCATCAGTGATATTGGTCTATAATTTTTTTGTGTGTGATATCTTTTTCTGGTTTTGGTGTCATGGTGATGGTGGCTTCGTAGAATGAGTTTGGGAGGTTTCTCCCTCTGCAATTTTTTGGAAGAGTTTGAGAAGGGTCAGTGTTAGCTCTTCTCTAAATGTTTGATAGAATTCGCCTGTCAGTCCATCTGGTCCTGGAGTTTTGTTTGTTGGAAGATTTTTAATTACTGTTTCAATTTCATTACTTGTGTTAGGTCTGTTTATGTTTTCTAATTCTTCCTGGTTCAGTCTTGGAAAATTGTACCTTTCCAAGACTTTGTCCATTTCTTCATGGTTGTCCATTTTATTGGCATATAGTTGTTTTTAGTAGTTCCTTATAAACCTTTATACTTCTTCAGTGTCCGTTGTGATTCCTCCTTTTTCATTTCTAATTTTATTGATTTGCATCCTCTCCCTTTTTTTCTTGATGAGTCTAAGGGTTTATCAGTTTGTTTTGTTTATCTTCTCAAAGAACCAGCTTTTAGTTTTACTGATCTTTGCTATTGTTTTCTTCATTTCTGTTTCATTTATTTCTGCTCTGATTTTTATTATTTCCTTCTACTGACTTTGGGTTTTCTTTGTTCTTCTTTCTCCAGTTATTTTAAGTGTAGGGGTAGATTGTTTATTTGAGATTTTTCTAGTTTCTTGAGGTGAGATTGACTTGCTATGAACTTCCCTCTTAGAACTGCTTTTGCTGCATCCCATAGGTTTTGGGTTGTCGTGTTTCCATTGTCATTTGTTTCTATGTATTTTTAAAATTTCTTCTTTGATTTCTTCAGTGATCCCTTGTTTATTTAGTAGCACACTGTTTAGCCTCCGTGTATTTGTGTTTTTTACTTTTTTTTTTTTTCCTGTAATTGATTTCCAATCTCATAGTGTTGTGGTCAGAAAAGACACTTGATACGATTTCAATTTTCTTAAATTTTCCGAGGCTAGGTTTGTGACCCAAGATGTGATCTGTCTTGGAAAATGTTCCGTGTGCACTTGAGAAGAAAGTGTATTCTGCCACTTTTGGGTGGAATGTTCTATAAATATCAATTAAATCTATCTGGTCTATTGAGTCATTTAAAGCTTGTGTTTTCTTATTTATTTTCTGTTTGGAAGATCTGTCCATTGGTGTAAGTGGCATGTTAAAGTCCCCTACTATTATTGTGTTACTGTTAATTTCTTCTTTCATGGTTGTTAGCATTTGCCTTATGTATTGAGGTGCTCCTATGTTGGGTGCATAAACATTTATAATTGTTATATCTTCTTCTTGGGTTGATCCTTCGATCATTATGTAGTATCCTTCTTTGTCTCTTGTGATAGTCTTTATTTTAAAGTCTATTTTATCGGATACGAGTATTGCTACTCCAGCTTTCTTTTGATTTCCATTTGCATGGAATATCTTTTTCCATCCCTTCACCTTCAGTCTGTATATGTCGCAAGGTCTGTAGTGGGTCTCTTGGTAGATGGCGTATATATGGGTCTTGTTTTTGTATCCATTCAGCCAGTGTATGTCTTTCGTTGGGGCATTTTATACATTTACATTCAAGGTTATTATTGATATGTATGTTCCGATTACCATTTTCTTAATTGTTTTGGGTTTGTTTTTGTGGGTCTTTTCTTCTCTTGTGTTTCCCACCTAGAGAAGTTTCTTTAGCATTTGTTGTAAAGCTGGTTTGGTGGTGCTGAATTCTCTTAGCTTTTGCTTGTCTGAAAAGCTTTTGATTTCTCCATTGAATCTGAATGAGATCCTTGCTGGGTAGAGAAATCTTGGTTGTAGCCTTTTGTCTTTCATCACTTTAAGTATATCCTGCCACTCCCTTCTGGCCTGCAGAGTTTCTGCTGAAAAATCAGCTGATAACCTTATGGGGATTCCTTTATATGTTATTTTTTGTTTTTCCCTAGCTGATTTTAATATTTTTTCTTTGAATTTAATTTTTGTTAGTTTGATTAATATGTGTCTTGGTGTGTTTTTCCTAGGGTTTATCCTGTATGGGAGTCTCTGTGCTTCCTGGCCTTGGGTGACTATTTCCTTTCCCATGTTAGGGAAGTTTTCCACCATAATCTCTTCAAATGTTTTCTCAGACCGTTTCCTTTTCTCTTCTTCTTCTGGGACCCCTGTAATTTGAATGTTGGTGCATTTAGTGTTGTCCCATAGGTCTTAAGATTGTCTTCAGTACTTTTCATTCTTTTTTCTTTATTCTGCTCCTCAGCAGTTATTTCCACCATTTTGTCTTCCAGCTCACTTATTCGTTCTTCTGCCTCAGTTTTTCTGTTATTGATTCCTTCTAGTGTATTTTTCATTTCAGTTATTTTGTTGTTCATCCCTGTTTGTTTGTTCTTTAGTTCTTCTAGATCTTTGTTAAACATTTCTTGTATTTTCTCAATCCATGCCTCCATTGTATTTCCAAGATTCTGGATCATCTTTACTATCATTACTCTGAATTCTTTTTCAAGTATATTGCCTATTTCCTCTTCATTTATTTAATCTTATAGGTTTTTACCCTGCTCCTTCATATGTGACATATTTTTTTGCCATCTCTTCTTTTTTTTTTTTTTTCCTTTATGAGTGGGATTGTGTTCCTGTCTTACTGGTTGTTTGGCCTGAGGCTTCCAACACTGGAGTTTGTAGGCTGTTGAGTAGAATTGGGTCTTGGTGCTGAAATGAGGACATCCTTGAGACCTCACTCTGGTGAATATTACCTGGAGTCTGAGGTTCTCTGTTAGTCCAGTGGTTCCGACATGGAGCTCCCACCTCAGGAGCTTTGGCCCAAGCCCCAGCTCGTGAACCAAGATCCCGCAAGCCACATGGGGTGGCAAAAAAAGGAAAAAGAACAATAACAAAGTAAAAAATAAAATTAGACTAGGAAACTAACGGATATGTTAGAAATAAAAATAAAAATATAGATGAATCAACAACTGGAAGGTACAACAGTACCATAATAGTAAAGAAGAGGAGGAGGGAAAAGAGAAAACAAAAAACGGGGAAAAGGCCTTGGCTGTGGAGGGCGGGGCCTGAGCAAGGGTGAGGCTTGGGTGGTAGGCGGGGCCTATGCTTAGAACCCACAGGGCTGGAAAAGGTCCTAGGGGATATGGGGGGTGGGGCTTAGGCTTAAGGAACAGAAGGGGCCCAGGTGTGCCCCCCAACCTTGGTCTCAGAGGGCAGGGGACCTCACCTGGGAGCCCAGCAGGCTTCCTGGGCTTGAGTAGGCGGGGCAAATGCCCTCCTCTCCTCTCCAGCTCTTCCTGTCCTGAAGGGCCCCTCCCACCTGCTTCTCCTGTTCTCCCCTTGGCCTTCTTCCTATGCCCCCAGGACCAATGCAGTGGGGGGTGGGGGGACCTTGGAGGGCAGAGGACTGTCCTGGGAGCTCAGCAGGCTCCCCGGGCCTAGTGGGTGGGGCAAACACCCTCGACTCCTCTCCCGCTCCTCCCAGAGGACCCCTCCCTCCTGCCTCTCCTGATCTCCCCAGCGTCCCTCGTCCCTCTTATGCCTTCAGGACTCACGGGGCCTGGAGGGAGCTTTGGAGGGCAGGGGACCAGCCTGGGAGCTTAGCAGGCTCCCTGGGCCCACATGGGCGGAGCAGTCGTCCTCTGCTCCTCTCCCACTCCTCTCGGAGGGCCCCTCCTGCCTGCCTCTTCTCATCTCCCCAGCCTCCCTCCTATGTCCCCAGGACCAATGTGGCCGGGGTGGCGGGGGGTGGGGGGTGGGTCTTGGAGGGCAGGGCACTGGCCTGGGAGCTCAGCAGGTCCCCCCAGGCCCAGTGGGCCGCGTGATTGCCCTCCGCTCCCGGAGGGCCCCTCCCGCCTGCCTCTCCTGATCTCCCTGGCCTCAGGGGCGCCAATCCTGTTTGGCCTCCACTTCTCCTCCCTACTCTGTTCCCCAAAGTCCTACCGGTTCACTTGGGGGTTTCTGCAGTCTCCTTGGGCGTCACGGTTTTCCACCGGCAGCCGGCAGGCGCCCTAGTTGTGGGGAGACTCTAACTCGGTGTCTTCCCACACTGCCATCTTGACTCTGCCCTTCTAATAGGAGTTTTGTCTAACTAGTAACCAGAAGCTCTCTACCTATCGTCTAAGCCACCCTATTACTGGATATTTTCCCAAACTTAGCTTGCTCCACCTGAAAAAAGTAAATTAAAAGGCATCTTTATAATGATCAGAGTATTCAAATGAACAGCTACAATTTAAATGATGACACTCAAATATTTTCAAACTTGACATCTCACCTGGGTTCCATTCTCTTATTTCCAACTGCTTGGAAGATACAGGTAAGATATCATTTACCTGTGCTTACCAATGCCACTTCAGATTCAGCGACTTCACAACTGAAAGCAGTTCACCCTTACTTTCCTGCTCATTCTCTTTACTCCCACCAGTCCAACACCAAATCCTGTTTCCTACTCTTGTGTTCCCCAGTTTGGATATGTTATCACTATCTACCCAGTAGTCGAGGTAAAAATCTCAGTTATTCTTTATTCACTAACCGTGTGTACTTAATCTGTCACCACATCTTATCCATGTTACCTCCACAGTGTTTTCCCTTTTGTCTGTTCCCCATTAACTACCACTGTCCACCCTCATAATCACTGATCTGGACAATTGCCATAACCTCTTCATTGAAGTCCCAGCTTCCATTCCCTCCTCCTTCCAAACCTCTTGCACATAAATGATTTTTAAATGGGCGTGTTTATATTAAAAAGAATCCTCTTGCCCCTAGAGATTCAGATTAACTAAATTGAGGGTAGAGCTTGGATATCTCATTATATAAAAAACTTCCCAGATGATTCCAGTGCACACCTGGATTAAGACCAATATTTTACAAGCTTCTGGAGTCATCATTTCAAAAGCCTGCTATAGTCACATCATCCTTTGGCTTAAAAAGTTCTAATGCGTCCCCCACTGCCTACAGTATAAAGTGCAAACTTCTTCGCTTGTGATAGAACAGGTGTCATTCACATCCGGGCCCTCATCTCCCTTTCCGGATGCATTTTCAACTACTCCCCTCCCAAGGCCTTTGAGTCTAGCCAAATAAGTTATACCCAAATATGCCATGTACTTTTGGATTTTTGTGCCTTTTTCCATACCATTTCTTCTAAGTTGCCCTTAACTTTTTTCTATATCTGGAAAACTCTCTCCTCAATGTGACTTACACCTGACTATACCCCTTGTTCTTCCAGGCAGGAGTAACAGCGCTTCATCTGTGACTCCACAACACTTTGTGTAGACTTGTGTTGCTGCTCTCATTACTTTGAATTGTGATGATTTGTTTACATACATATAGTTAGGTTATTAAGATAAAGATAGTCCTACTTATCTTGTATGAGTAGGCACCTAGGAGGCATGCCTCTTTCCTTTTGATTAAGAATTAACAAATTCTCTTGGGAATTCCCTGGCGGTCCAGTGGTTAGGACTTGGTGCTTTTCACTGCCAGTGGCTCAGGTTCAATCCCTGGTCAGGGAGCTAAGATCCCACAAGCCTCGTGGCACCGCCAAAAAAAACAAAAACAAAAGAAAAAAAAATTAGCAAATTCTAAATATATTTTAAAAAAGAATTAACAAATTCTAAGTCTTCTTTTTATACCTACCTTTTCTAACTAGCAAATTACTTTCTGTCTAGATCATTCATCTGTTTCTATCTCCTCATCCAAAAAATTGGCCCGTCTTATTAACAAAAGGAACCTCTCAAATCTCTGTACCAAGTGATGGTTGGTGGTCACTTGGGTATCATGGGACTCATTAGTGTCTAAAAATACCTTGCTGAGATCTTCACCAAAGGAAGATATAGAACATCTGGTGACATGTTCAAGGTATTCAGCAAGTTTTGAATGTTAAAGATCAGCAAAACTGATGTGGTGAGTTGTGTCAATTCTACCGCTTTGTAAGTTTCTGTAACTGGTACCATTAATGTCTGCTTCACACCTAGAAGCATTCTTTTTTTTTCTTAAGCCAGAAGTCATTTTTGGTGCATTACATCTCCTAAGACCACATCTAAGCTGTTGGCTTTCACAGTGAATTATGGGCCTAGTGGTAGATTCTACAGGAAAGACCCCCTTTAAGTTTTCAGATGCCTCTTTCATCTTGGACCATAAACACATACCTATTTCCCTAACAAAACATTAGGAGTTCAGAAATGGTATGAAATTTGGGCGCAGTTATGATTAGTTTACAACTTACAATGTAATCATTACTGTCTGGTTTTGAGTATTAGAGAAGAGGCTTTGATATGTGTGCTGTAAGAGAATAATTGATCATGATGTCTACCAAGAGATAGAGATAATTATTAAAGACTTCTGTGACATCGGACCAAACAAAATGCTACAAATCATGAGATTTTATCACATGGATCCACTCTTAGGGAATTAAAAAACTTTTTTTTCCGATTGTCATTTTTCCTCAGAGAATGACAGAAAGGAAATTGAATGCAGTAATATCTTCAATATTGAAATATACTGGGTAACTACATAAGTTCTGAAATCAACATGAACATGTCCTTATCTTGTTTTGGAAATGGGGTGATAATAATAGTATATTAAAGAAGCAAAGGCCATTGTGTTTGCAGGACCAGAATGTTTCTGGTGCCTTCTGTATGAAAAGTTATGATGCTGGATTTGTTTCTTTCATAGGAATTGTCTCCTTATTCCCTTTGGACAATGAATTTAAAAGAATCAGGCAAAAATATAAATTTAGGGCTAAAATGAAGCTAGTTTCTGTGTTCACTTCTGTTATTAATCAACCTAAAACAGTTGATTAATTGACTATATCTCAGCACAGCACTACCTTTAGGCTTGAAAGTTTGGAGGCAAAATTGGGTAGCTGCCTGGAAAGTAGGTAGTGAGATAAATAACATGGAATTGAATTCTAGCCTAGAAAGGCATATTTCAATTCTGAATGTCTTACTTTGTCACACAAAGGGAGGAATGTGTGACAATAAGCATACTGCTGTGGCTTAAAAATCAAGGACCTAAATTGATTCCCTGCAAATTACTTCCCATCTTTGATCCTCTCCATTAAATGGAGAGGATTAAATTTCCCTACCCGGAAGTGAAGTTGGTTTTTTTAAAAAGGAGGGTAGAGATAGATAGATGTAGAGGTCGATCCATCCACCCATCCCTCTTAAACTTTTCTCTAAGTACGTTGGATCTGCCTGAAAATTTTCCCTTGAGCCTGTGTTTGAATGGACTATGAAACCTGCCAAAACAATAAAGGTCCTGGTCCCTTAACGTTCACCAGGACTTGCTGAGTATAACCTCTAAAAAACAATTTCATAGTTAACTCAGCTCTTAGAGATGAGGAGGAACCAGGAGGTAGTTCCCAAACACTTAAATATGAGAGAAGGACTTTTCTCTTTCACTTTTCTGCTTTTGATGGACAAATTTCTCTGAAAAGTACTTCTTTCAGTTTAGGAGAGGAAGTGAGAGATTTCCCAGGAGGAATATTTAGCAATAGTCATGTGGTTCCAAGTGCAAGACAGAAGCCCTTTGTAACTGAACCTGGTGGGGAAGGAGAGGGGCTGAAGAATGGCTGAAACGCAGAATCACAGATTCTTTTTGATAATTTTGGAGTTGTTCATTCAGGACTCTCACAAGAGGAAAAAAGAGACCTTGAGTCCAGAAAACCAGCCTCTAAAGACAAGTTATCAAAAATGCTTACTTCAAATTTAAATTTGGATTAGTTTATGAAAGAAAACCTTCTAACCAGAGTACAGGTGTGAACTCATTGTTAAGATTCTAGTAAAGGATTAATAAAAGAACTTAGTATTTAACAATTTAATTGTTTCGGTAAAAAGTATACAAACTAAATCTGAAGGAAGACAGTGAGCTCTAACCAAATCTCAGGAAAAACATGCATGTTTTGCCGTTTTGACCTTTGTAACACACCACAGATGCCACACACCTAGCGATCCTGTAAACAACTGAAATGCAGAATGCAGATTCTTGTGTGCTAACACTGTAAAACGAGAGCCACTGGAGTTATATCCCTGTAGCCGTGTGGGTACAGTTCGTTGCTCCTGTCCGGGTAGCACATGGCTCTGGGGTCCTTTGGCTTTGTGCGAGAGGACCTTCTTGTTGAGTTTACTTAGGTCGAAAGTATCCACTTCTACCCCCACTCCCTATGGCTCCCACTGTGCTTATCAGGAATGATAGTTGGTCCTTTGCCCTTATCACTTTTTCATTTGTTTCCCCTAGTCTCACTGGTAATTATTAATATAATGTCAATGTCTTTTCTTTTCAGTCCTCCTCGCCCTCTGACGAATGTGAATGACACCGTGGTGAGCCACATGTCCTCCGGGGCACCCACTCCCACCAAGAGGTACGCGATGCTTGTGCGGCAGTTGCTGCTCACAGTTGGGTACTGGCCTCTGGCCTGGGAAGCAGAGCATTCCACAGGGCAGAAAGGACTGGCTTTCCTCCCCTCCTTTGACTGTCTTTTTATATTATTTCTGACTTTTTATCTTCCTTTTTTTCCCTACTAACTTATAAATATAGCAACTGAAGGAGGCTGCTTTGGAGTGGTGCCTGAGGTGGAAGCTCTCCATTTGTGACAAGCAGTGAATATAGTGTCAAAGCAGATTAGGCATGTTTGAGGTCTCTTTTTTTAACATCAAACAATATTTTGATGAGCATGAATTTCAACAGTTTTGCATTAGAGCTCTTGAAGCATCAAAGATCATTTCTGCTTCCTGATTTGACTCTGTAAATTGAGCTAATTCCTTATATTCTAAATCATTCTACATAGAATTCATAAACATTTAAGCCGAAAAGCCTGAGTCCCTCTCTTAGTTATACAGGGAGTTTCCTTAGGGTCCTTCAAGGAACTAGAACAGTCTACTCCTTCTTCCTCTTTATTTAGTTTACTCTTCTCCAGAATTCTCTTAGGCAGGACTTAAAAGATCTGTATGAAATGGTTTACTTTCTGTCTGATTTAAGCTGTTCCATCACCAGAGCAATGCAGAAAGTCCCTGAAGGGCACAACCATTAAAGAATTCTTTCTAACAGTCATCACTCAAAAAAAAAAACAAAAAAGAATGAATACATTCCAACCCACTCCCCAAGTCCTTCCTGAAGCAAAGCACTTTGTACTGCAAACCTGAAGAAAACTATATGTACCTATTGCTTTGGATCAATTTAGCTATAGAAACGTCATTTACTTAATAATACTTCGGCTTAATGTATATAATATATAATACTTAAGATCAACTGTGTTTGTTCCATTGGGTAAAACTCCTGAGGCAATATTTCCCAAACTTGAGTGATGAGAAGAATCACCCGGGTCACTTGCTAAACATACACACTTCTGAGATCACATCAGACCCAGTGGATCCTGAGATCCTGGGAAGCTACACTTTTAACAAGTATTCCAGGTGATTCTTATCATCAAGCAGATTTGGGAAATAGCCTTAGAAGCAAAGGAGTAAACTATAGGAATCCTCCACCCTGGAATAGAGGATTTAGGGACTTAACAAATGAGAGTGACTTGATAATACAGTGTTATCCACAGGGAGACTCAAGACCCTGACCAGGTGAGAGTACTTGTCCGCAGCCTTGTTGGGACACTACTAGCAGGACAATAGCCGAGCTGCTTCTTTGGGGCAGAATTGAGTGGTATGAGCACAGACTTCTGAGCCAGACTGCACTTGAATCCTGGCTGTCACCTGACCTTGAACAAGATTCTTATCTTTGTTGATTTATCTGTAGAATGAGGAGAATAATAGTATGTATGTTGTGGGGTTTATGTGAGAATGTAACATACTGTTGTCATTATTTAGGAAGTAAACTGTAATGAGAGAACAGGTGAGGAAGAGAGAATAATCTATGGCTAATGCCCTCTCAAGGAAGAACAGAGGCTTATGAAAGAGTACAAAGCAGTTAAACCTCTCCCACCTGCCTAGATTTTATAACCACCCTTGCTGGCCTTAACTTTTTATGTTAAACACCCATAGCATTCAGACCCAGACCTAGAATCTAAATATCAACTCAGGAATGTTTCTGTTTCAAAACTAGGAAGACAAGGTAGATTATTGAAAGAAGTCAGCTTGTAGGTTTTATGTTAGTTTTAGCAATGCCATCTATTAGGGTTTCACTTCACCTGGGTTCTCTTCATTTACTACTTTTGTCACTTTGAGTCACCTGAGTCCCTGAGGGCCCTAAGTGCATGGTGATCAAGGGCACCATGCATTCAGTGACCACAGCTGAACGTAGCTCCTAGAGGCTGTTGGAGGGAGTACATATTTCTGGATGATGTTTTGCTGCATGAGAAGACTGAAAGAAGGGACTTGGGAGCAGTCGTCATCACAGCTCCTCTCTAGAAGGACTACTAACCTTTAGGCTTGATGTTGCTGTATGAAGCTCCAGCTCAGTAGTCAGTGGCCAGCTGTAATTGTCAGTCACACAGTATCTACCATTTCTGAAAGCTGTTTCAGATAATATAGTATAGTCTGGGTTAAGATTTTATTTTAAAGTCAGCATTTCAGCTAGCATCTCTTTCTAGGCTCAGTCAATGCTAGAGGTGGTTGTCACAGACTCTCCATGGGCTGACCAGCAGACCAAGCGTAGCCAAAGCCCTTAGGAGACCAAAACCAAGGCGGAGCTCTGTAACTTACCAAGAAGAGTAGTTGCTGGAGGAGAGGCTACGTGGGAACATGATGCCCCTGTCCTAACAATATTGTCCTTGGAATTTTAGGAGATTTCATTTATTTTCAGGATGAGATTATGATAGAACATACGGACATGAATTGTGTAATTCATAGATTTGGCTCTTCATGGCCCCAGTTTCTAAATGGTATAAATTTCAGGTAGTATCCTATTTACTTCCTCGAGGACTGATCAGTTTTTATTTTCTCCTCTGAATGTCGTCAGACCTTTGTCTCCAGAGTCTGATGAAAGCCAGGAACCCAGCACGTCATCCCAGTCATAGATCCTTCCTCTGCTGGGGCAGAGAATTCACAAGGGGCACAAAGCTACTCTACAGAAATAAGAGGTTTTCTTTAGAACTCAGCATAAGACATAAATCACTGAATCAGACAAGAACGTGCACATTAATAAAAATGCAGGAAAAGTTAAGAGCTCCAGTTTCTAACTTTTCGATAAGCTGTGCATTTAAGACTAGTGGTGACCCGGGACTTCCCTGGTGGCCCAGTGGATGAGACTCCAGGCTCCCAATGCAGGGGGCCCAGGTTCATCCCTGGTCAGGGAACTAGATCCCACAGGCATGCCACAACTAAGGGTTCGCATGCTATAACTAAGGAGCCCGTGTGCCACAACTAAGGAACCAGTGAGCAGCAACTAAGGAACCCACCTGCCACAACTAAGAGCTGGCAAGTCACAGCTAAAGAGCCCTGGAGCCACAACTAAGGGAGCCCACCTGCCACAACTAAGGAGCCCATGTGCTGCAGCTAAGGAGCCGGCAAGCCGCAACTAAGGAAGCCCACCTGCTGCAACTAAGGAGCCCACGTGCCACAGCTAAGGAGCCAGCAAGCTGCAACTAAGGAGCCCACCTGCCTCAACTAAGACCTGGTGCAATCAAATAAATAAATACATTTTAAAAAAAAAAAAAATGATAACCCCAGTGGTGAAAAACAATACTTGATTAGTCCAAATAAAAGATGATCTCAGATGTAATGGTTACTTTGTACAGAAGAAAACCTTATAAATGGCAAAGATGCAGGCAGTCATGTGAGAAACTGTAAATTATGTTCCTGAAAGGTTCCACTCTAGGGATTTGCCCTCTGTAATATTTTTATTGACATTTCTACAGTTGAAAAGCAATTTCATCTTTGTCTTAGACGAAGTAGTTTCTGGAAATTTGCTTTCTGTTAAAGAATCAGAACAGTACACATAAAAACAAACAAACTTTCAAAACTTTAAAACAGACTTAAAATGTCCCTCCACTATCTGACTTCCTCCAAAGCTTTGCTTCTGTCCCTCTTCTTCCCCAGGGTTCAGAGTGTTACTATGTTATGATGCTCTGTACTATTGTACTGTTTTAAGTCATACCTTATATTCAGACCAATATGAAAAATGATGCTAATATTTTTAATGTCTTCTAAAGCTTTGGCTTTAATTATTTATACACATATAAATGCTTACAATTCTGTGGGCATTTCATATAAGGTTGGCAGCAACAAAAACCTCCAGTGTGAAACTTTTGGCTTTGTGCATTTGATTGGTATAGTGGTTTTAATTCTTTTAACTTCAGGTATTAAAATCTAACTTTTAAAAGTACAAACGCAGTTAAGCACGATGAAAAAGTTCCAAAGGTCTGGTGTACAACCTTGTGCTTATACTTAAAAATACTCTAACATACACTTTAAAATTTGTTAAGAGAGTAGATCGTATGTGTTCTTACCACAATAAAAAAAAGAAGAAGAAGAAAATAAAAGGCACAAACCCACAGACAAAGGCAAAAGCAGAAGGGAAGGGCAGAGGTGTCCATAGATCACAAAGCAACTGAACTGCCACCGGGATGTCCACCTGTGGCTTCTCCATCTCTCGGCTTCTCTCAGTGTGCTGTCTTTTTTTTTTTTTTTTTTTTTTTTTTTTTTTTCAGTACGCGGGCCTCTCACTGTTGTGGCCTCTCCCTTTGCGGAGCGCAGGCTCCGGACGCGCAGGCTCAGCGGCCATGGCTCACGGGCCCAGCCGCTCCGCGGCATGTGGGATCTTCCCAGACCGGGGCACGAACCCATGTCCCCTGCATCGGCAGGCGGACTCTCAACCACTGTGCCACCAGGGAAGCCCTCAGTGTGCTGTCTTCATTCCCTTCTCCTACACAGCCACCTCTCAAGATGCCAATGGCTTCACTCACATCTACAGCCTTGTCACTCAAGAGGTTGTGCTTTTCCTCCCTAGGATTAGAAAACTCCAAGAAAGGATTCTTATTGTCCTGGATGGCGTTACCGCCCATCCTTGTGTATGTGTGATAAACCACACTCATTAGACCTGTATCATCAGAATAGAGGGAGGAGCATCTCCCCAAAAGAAGGTTCTACCGTCAAGAACAGGAGAGATCCTGGGAAAGAAAAATAACAGACTTTGTTGGCGGAGCACTGTTTTGCCACCAAGCACACAGATGTGTGCACAAGTGTGTACATGCACACACACATACCCCTTCCCATGCACGTTTCCACTTCCAGAGCTTTCCTCCTCAGACAATGCAGCAGTACGACTGCAAATGCACACTTGCCTTTCCCAGGAGTCTTATCCACCTCCTGCAGACAGCACTGGGTCCCCGATATCTAGGTCATGTCCATTTGTCAGGATCAGGTCTAGGTACATCTTTTGTGATTCATTAACCCGTTCTACCGTGGACCAAATTATAAGTTTTAAGAACTCACACATCTCTACAACTCACAGCTCTACAAAAGTAGAGATCTGAAAATAGGATAATTGCATTTTAGAGAAGGGAGGAAAGGGAAGTAACAGAAAACACGGTATATCAAGCCACATTTGCCTGTTTCCTCCTGAAACACCATGAAAGTGACAGTGGAGACATTTTCTTTAGTAGAAACCAACAACAGAGAAAAATGGACAAGGAGACAATAGCAACATTTTGGAAGCAGCAAAGCAGATGGATGAGTGGTAACTGATTTAACTGGAGAGAATTAAAACCTAAGCCAGCAGAGAAACCCGGAGGAAAGCCCACCCGGGAATTAGAAGGCTCCGAGGGAGGGATACAGAACGACAGCTGATAGTCTGTTTAAGAAGCACTTACAGTCTCAGTCTCAGATTGCCTACATAACTGGACCTCTACCCCTACCCCACCCTGCCAGAGTTGAGATTTATGTTTGTGGTTTCTGGAATAATACTACCCCCATAAAAACCCTAGTTGTCTTAATTATCTCACCTTAGTGGACTGAGGCAACTGGCTTCCAGTCAGTGCATCTCTTTCCCTTGCAATATCTTATTAAAGACTTCAAGAGATCACTACTGCATCCTATTATTCCTCTCAAAGTGCCTGGGACTCCAGCCAGAAGGGGCGCAAGATCTAAGTCCCAGGATCCCAGAGATTACAGTTTAACCAGTGGCTTTGCTCTATAGCCGTATAGCGAAGATTGATGTATTCCCTCCCTGGGAGGGAGTGTTTTGCTACCATCGACACCTCACCTTGACTTAGCTAGTTCCAGTGTTACACCCCACTCCTAGTATTAGTTTCTATTTTGGTCAGAACTCTTGGCTGTTAAGTAACAGAAGCTCAGTGTGAATTTGCTTAGGGAAAACGAGAAGATTTTTTGTTTTTGTAACCAAGACTGTGGGCAAAGCAGCGGGTATGTGGCTGGGCCTCCCGGATGACAGAGCAAGGGGAACTCTAACTCATGTAGGTGTTTCCCCCCAACCCACCCCCTGCCCGTGCTCCTTTCTGCTGTCCACTACACATCTGCTCCCTCTTTCCTAAGGTAACTACCTTCTCACGCAGCAGGGAACAAAGCCAAAAGACCTGTGTGTTCACACTTTGTAACCTTATTACCCTATGTGGATCCAATTTGAAAACTTTCAGTGAAAGTTCCGTTTGATCCATCTTGGATCATGTTACCCACCCTGGGGTTTTCTGTTTAGTGGTCCTACCTAGAATAACATGGTTGAATGGGTTGGGGGTCAGGTCACAAAAAAGCGGGAGGGTGTGCTGCCCCTGGAGAAGGTAGAGATGCTGAGGAGACATGCAGGTATAAGCTTCTTTTTCAGGTGGTTTCTGACAAAAAATTGCACGTGTAAGTATATTACATCACACTTCCATTTGCATGGATTTGTTTCAGGAGACCTTTTTTCCTTCACCACCTCATTTTTATTTTTCTCAAAGGTTAAATAATTCTTTCTATTCTGTTCAGTTTGTGAAGGTGATTGTGTTGGGACATAACACCACCTCTGGGTGGTAACAGGTGAATATGAGAGCCACAGACCCTGAGTAAGCCACCAATTGTGAGGAATCTTAAGTAAAGGCAAGATTTTTTCAGAACTTTTTTACTTTAATACATACTTCACAAGAAGGAAAAGCAGTTTTTAAAGACCAGAAGATGCTACAATAGAAGTACTATTTCTGAGCTGTAGAAACATGACCAAGTTAAGAGGTGGGTTGTTAAAATGGCTTTTTGCCCGGGTGCCAAGGTAAAGAGTTTATCTTGTTATCTACAGAAAACAGTGGAATGACAAAAGCCACAGCATGCCGCTTTTTCAGGCTGAAAACAACAGAGGTGTGGGGAAACTGAGAAAAGAGGCAAAATGAACTTGGCCGTGGCAGAAACTATTCATATGTGGACTCAGGCCACTGATGGTCTTTCTTTCTGTGAAATGAGAAAAATAGAGTTTGGTTGAAAAGCAAGAGCTAATGAGGTTTTCAGCGTGGCCATGAAACAACTACCTTGTGTGAATTCTTCGTGAGAACCTCTCCAAGGCAACTCAGGAATTATTTTTTTCTCCAATCTTTTTTTTTTTTTTTTTTTAAAGACAGAAAAGCAGAGTAATTGAAAATTAACACATAATCTTATGGAACTGCAGGGTCTCGGTGTTGGCAGATTTCCAAAGTTTGTCTGACGGCCTGGGCAGCCCGCCAACTTTCAACTGCTTTTGGGTTGGGATTAAATTCCATTTCCATTCAGGCATTTAAGGTAAACCCTTCAGCAGTTCTAACTCAGGTCAGTACGGACTAAAAGCTTATTTCCAATTCCATACTTCAAAACCTTAATTTGAATAGTTTCCTCCTCTCGTTGGACTGAGGCTTGAGGTCCTAAATGTGAGCAACAATCACGTCTATTATGGACTGTCAGCAAAGCAGAGGGGAAGAAAGAACAGGCTTGCAGAGAAAGATGGTGAGTTGAGTGTTGTCATGCTTGGATTGAGATTCCTGAGGGATCCTGGGAGTGAAGACAGGCTCTGTAGATTTTGGATGCTGGGGTGCTCTTTCTGGCTTGAGTTAGGTACCTTTGGTTAAAACACAGGAGGAAGATTTTAGTTATGTTGAGTTAGAGGTGCCTGTGCGACACCAGGGAACCAGACCATAGCATGAGTTCTTGGCATCCAGATACTTCCAGCTACCTTGGTTTCATGCTAGCAAAGGGCAGACCAGTCCTGAGATCCAACAAATGACCAGTAGAACTTACACACACGCACACACACACACACACACAGCCTCTCTCTCTCTCGGTCTCTCTCTCTCTCTCTCTCTCTCTCTCTCTCTCTCTCTCTCTCTCTCTCTCTCTCTCTCTCAGCTGACTTGGTGCAGTGTGCTGCTTTCTAATGATGGGATGCTCCATGAGCTTATGCACATGATGGAAATTCCTATAGCAGCACTCAGATTCCTGTGCTGATCTGGCTTAAACCTACGTTTTTTTTATTCCTTTTAAGATCAAACTATTAAAATATTTCAACTTATTTTAATGAGCAGACATTTAAAACAATCAATGCTGTAGTAAAAGGTCTTACCTTTTCCTGGATCTTATTAGGAAACCTCCCGTGTACTCCCCACCAATCCAGTCTTGTCTTTGCAACCAAAGGGATTTTTCTGAAATGCAAGTCTGAATATGTTACTCTCCTGGATAAAAGTCTCCCGTGGCTCTTCCTTTCTGCATTGCTGTCCAAGAGCATGGATATGTTTTGTGCTAACTGGTATGGTAGCAAATAGCCATATGTGGGTATTGAACACTTGAAATGTGACTGGGGCAACGCAGTGAAGTTTTAGTTTTATTTAATTTGAATTAATTTGATTTTTTTTTTTTTCGGTGGTACGTGGGCCTCTCGCTGTTGTGGCCTCTCCTGTTGCGGAGCACAGGCTCCGGACGTGCAGGCTCAGCGGCCATGGCTCACGGGCCCAGCCGCTCCGCGGCATGTGGGATCTTCCCGGAGCGGGGCACGAACCCGCGTCCCCTGCATCGACAGGCGGACTCTCAACCACTGCGCCACCAGGGAAGCCCAATTAATTTGAATTTAAACAGCCACATGTGGCTAGTGGCAGTGCAGTTCTGCAGGATAAAGCCCACATTCTTCATTTCTGAGCTGACCCTTGCTAGCCTCTACAGCGGTACCTATTCCACTCTTTCTACTTGGCATCTACGCTCGGAATTACTTAGTCACTCACAGTTCCCCAAGCAGGTTTCTGCATATGCTGCTTCCGCCTTGGTGCTTCCCATCCTTCTTCCTGTTATTCCCCTCTCCTTGTCATCTAATTCTGCCTTCTTAACTTAGCTTCAGCCCCTCCAGGAAGCCTCCCCTAAATCCTAAAACTAGATTGTGTTCATCTTCTGTGTTCTGTAACATCCTGTACATATCACACTGTTGTAATTACCTGTTTGTTCCATGCCTTTCTAGACTCTTAGCTCCCTGAGGGCAAGGACTCGCCAGGCTTTATGCAGAAACCTCTTCCTTTTCTCCAAATCTTGCCGCTGCTTGCCTCTTATCAGCTCTTCTTCTGCTAGGAAAGGGATTTTCTTCTTCAGTTATTTGAAGCATGTAGCATCTTATAATGTTGCCTGCTTGTTTCATTGAGGGCTGAGAAATAAAGGACATGAGTTATACTGGAGTATCAGGTTCTCATGCAGCAGCACCTGGCTCACTCCCGCTGTCCCCTCTTGGTTAGCTGTAACTTCCCTCTTTAACACCGAGAAAACTGACTCCCGTCAGTCACCATCTGTTCACTTTCTCGGTCAGTTCTAGTAGCGTGTAGAGCAGTTGCAGAATCGTTGATTTATATTTTATGCAGATTGTTGAGGTATTAGTCATGTATTATACAGCCCATCCACTTAAAGTGTACCACCACTTAGTGGTTTTTAGTGTATTCACAGAGTTGTGCAGCCGTTACCACAACCGATTTTAGAACATCTTCATCACCCCTCCGAATTGATTTGCTGCTAAAAAAATCTCCACAGTGTGGAGGCTCAACTGTAGAGGACAAGAGTGGAAGAGAGACCAGTCCAGAAGCTTTGGGAGTAGACCAAATGGCACTGGGTGAGAAATTTCAGATGAGAAATTATGGCAGCAGTGGAGGTGGTGAGAGTGGCTGGTTTGGGGATCTGTCTTGTTTATTTATGTGTTTGTTTATTTTTGACTGCGTTGGGTCTTTGTTGCTGCGGGCAGCCGTTCTCTAATTACGGCGAGCAGGGGCTACTACTCATTGCAGTACGTGGGCTTCTCATTGCGGTGGCTTCTCTGCAGAGCACAGGCTCTAGGTACACGGGCTTCAGTGCTTGTGGCACGCAGGCTCTAGAGCACAGACTTAGTAGTTGTGGCGCACGGGCTTAGTTGCTCCGCGGCATGTGGGATCCTCCCGGACCGGGGCACGAACCTGTGTCCCCTGCATCGGCACGCGGATTCTCAGCCCCTGGGGAGCTATTTTGAAAGTAGAGCCAGCAGGACTTGTTAAGAGATTAGATGTGGAGCATGAGGAAAAGAGAGAAATTAAGGCGACAACTCAGCTTTTGGCTTGATGACTGGGTAAATGGGGATGCTTTTTATTTAAACTGGCCAGTCTGGGGGAGTGGCAGGTGAAGAAGTAGGGTGAGGAGAATCAAGAGTTCTATTTTGAACAGTTGGGTTTGAGATGCCTGTTAGGCAAACAAGGGGAGATGTTGAACAGGCATCAAATCCTTGATTCTAGAGCTCCAGGGAGAGGTCAGGGCTGGAATATAAAGTTGTGCGGATTACAGCAATACCTTTTATGGAAGATTGTTCTGAGAACAAACAAAAGAAGACCTAGAAAAGTATCTGATGGGGGCTTCCCTGGTGGCGCAGTGGTTGAGAATCTGCCTGCTAATGCAGGGGACACGGGTCCGAGCCCTGGTCTGGGAGGATCCCACATGCCGCGGAGCAACAGGGCCCGTGAGCCACAACCGCTGAGCCTGCGCATCTGGCACCTGTGCTGCGCAACAAGAGAGGCCCGCGCACCGCGATGAAGAGTGGCCCCCGCTTGCCACAACTAGAGAAAGCCCTCGCACAGAAACGAAGACTCAACACAGCAAAAATTAATTAATTAATAAACTCCTACCCCCCCCCCAACATCTTCTTAAAAAAAAAAAAAGTGTCTGATGGGTCACAGGTGCTTTGTTGGTAATGACTACCAAGTTATCTTATTTAATCCTCCCAACACTCTCTAAAGTAAATTTCATGAGGCAGATTTTGTATTATTATTACTTTACAGATGAGAGGACTAAGACATAGAGAGGTTAATGTTCAAGCTCACACAGCTAATAAGTATCAGAGTTTGGATTAAACCCAAGACTGCCTGACTCCGAAGCCTGTGCTCTCAGTTGCTATGCTCTGCTGCCTCTTACTTAGTAAATAATTCCGCTACCAGGGATCACACTGCCTCTCGCATGCTTGTACTGCCTCTGACCTTGTCCCACCACTGCTTACCCTTCATTCCGACCTCCCCCACCTCAGATCCCTTGCCCTTGCTGCCTGTCCCCACAGGTGTGCTCTTAACCTTTGGCAAATGCGCCCTCTCTTGCTACCACTGGAGATTATCACCAAGGCTCCAAAGCCCCCATCATCTTGGAGAGCAGTTCTCATGCTGCAGTGCTCACCTGGAGCACTGGCAGTTCGTTTCAAATGCAGATTCCCAGGCCTCGTTCCCAGATAATTTGATTCAGTAAAAGCTTGAGAGCTCTGAAGGAAGAAGTCTAGGGAAACACACCTTTGGGACTTCCCCGGTGGCGCAGTGGTTGAGAATCCGCCTGCCAATTACAGGGAACACGGGTTTGAGCCCTGGTCCGGGAAGATCCCACATACCATGGAGCAGCTAAGCCCGTGCACCACAACTACTGAGCCTGCGCTCTAGAGCCCGTGAGCCACAACTGCTGAGCCCACGAGCCACAACTACTGAAGCCCGCGCACCTAGAGCCCGTGCTCTGCAACAAGAGAAGCCCGTGCACTGCAACGAAGAGTAGCCCCCACTCGCCGCAACTAGAGAAAGCCCATGCAGAGCAACGAAGACCCAACACAGCCAACAATAAAATAATAATAAATAAATTTATTAAAAAAAAAAAAAAGAAATGCTGCCTTTGACCCTACCAGTCCCATCAGGACCCTCTGGCGCCAACTGTGCTCATTTTTACCATTGGTTTAGAGTTGGGGGATGCCTTGTGAGGGAAAGAACGCTCTTTAGGGTACCCGGGGAGAAACGTATTCATTTCATTGTCACTACTCTTTTTAAGTCTGGCTCATTCTACTCATCCTTGCTTTTGCTGATCTCCCTAATTGGGTAAAATTCTACTATTATGTCCTCTCATAGGAGAACAGTGTCCTTCTCATTGTAACCCTCATTACATTTGCAATTTTACTTATTTTTTGTGATCATCTCTTTTCTACTTGACTGTTAGCATCAAGAGAGCAGCAACCACGTCTGGGTTTTGCTTGCTGTGGTGTCCTCATCTCCTGGCACAGTGCTGATGCCTAGTAGGTGCTCCAAACATTGACTCAAATGTCCAATTTCCATCAGAAGTGCTATTCAAACTGTTGTATACTCAGGCATGAAAATCACCTACTTTTATGGATTGAATTAATGTTTAACAGCTTAGAAATAGAACAATTATTTTTATTATTTTATTATTTTATGGAGTTCCAAACTATTGACTCTGCTTTAGAAAAACAGATTTCTAAAGCAAACTCTATTTGTAAGTTGGGGGTTGTATATGTGTTGCATGTACACATTGCAACACACTTTATGCGTATATGCATAATCAAAAACGGAAAGAGTTTAAATTCAAAAAGTAAATCTGGGAAAACAGGTACAGTTTTGAATGTGAGTAGAATGATATAACATCCATGCCCCAAACAAAATTGTCAGAAAAATTCATGGACATGTAAATTCCTTATTTACCATAGGCAGCTATTGTTAATGCTTGTCATTTTGTCTTCGATCCTTATCTATCTGGCAAACAACACTAGTTCTGAACAGCAGTCTTCGTATAACACTGAAATGGAGTTTAATGGACTGCTGCTTCCATAGTAAACGTTTCCAGTTTCTCTTCTGCCATTTCCTTTGGAACACACCCTGGTCAGATTGTCACTGCCCATTGCTCTGCCAAAACCACTGCTGTCAAGGAGACCAGTGACTTCCAGATGCTAAATCCAGTGGTGAATTCTCAGGACTTATCTGGCTGACCTATCAGTGGCATTTGATGTAGACGATCACTCCCTTCTACGTGAAACACTTTCTGCACTTGCCTCCAGGTACTGTGTTCTGGTTTTCCTCCTATTCCTTCTCGGCCTCCTTTGCTGGTTTTTCCATACCTCTTTGACCTGTAAATGTTAGCATACCAGAAGGGCCACTTCTCTTTTCTGTCTGTGTTCACTCACTGTAGGTGATCTCATCCATACTCATGGCTTTCAATAACATCTGCATACAGGTAACTCCCAAACTTATTTTTCTGGCCCAGACCTTTTCCCTGAGCTTTTCCCTTTTCCCTCACATATCTTCCTCCTAATCAGTATCTTCTTTGGATATTTAATACATATTTCATAATATGTATTATGAAATAATACATATAATTATGTATACATATAATTATGTATAATTATGTAATATAATTAGCATGTTTGAAACTGAGTTCTGTATCTTCTCTCACCAAATGTGCTTCTTCCATAGTCTTCCCCATCTCAGTGAATGGCAATCCCATTCTCCTAGTTGCTTGGTCAGAACCCTTGATTCTTCTCCCATCTAAACTGTCAAATTATTAGATCAAATGTATCCAAAATCACTGTCAAAATCTATCCAAGGGCTTCCCTGGTGGCGCAGGGGTTGAGAGTCCGCCTCCCGATGCAGGGGACACGGGTTCGTGCCCCGGTCCGGGAGGATCCCACGTGCCGCGGAGCGGCTGGGCCCGTGAGCCATGGCCGCTGTACCTGCGCGTCCGGAGCCTGTGCTCCGCGGCGGGAGAGGCCACAGCAGTGAGAGAGGCCCGCGTACCGAAAAAAAAAAAAAAAAAAAAATCCAAGATCTTGCTATTTATTATCACTTCTACTGCTCCTCCTATTCCTACTCTTGTCTTTCATCTGGAATGTCCAGTAGCCTTCAAATTGCCTGCTTCTTCCCTTGCTCTCTGGCACTTTATTGTTCCTAGAGCAAACGATCCTATTAAAATATATCATACCTCACTTCTACTCAAAACCTTCCAGTAACTTCTAATATCACAGTAAAAGCTAAAGTAATGGTGTGTAATGGTGTGCAGGGTTATATAGCCTACTTCTCAATCTACCTGCCATAAAGACGTAGTTTTGTTTCAATTTCTAGTTTGAAGTGGACTGATACTTTACAAAAGTATGATAAAAATAAGTTATTACAGAGAGAACTTCCACCCTGGTCATGGTGAACTAACTGGTATCAGAGTAGCTCTCCCACTATAAACTACTAGAAAACTGGTCTGAATATAAGAAACAACTGTCTTCAGGAATTAGTAAGTAGCATGGACTGATTCCTGAGGGAAGGGAAACAAATGAGAGAGCCCTATGATTGCCCAGGTTTTCTGCTAGAACACATTTGCCAAACTATAGTGCAGAATACAAGCAGAGCAAGGCAGTCCTGCTGAGAGTGAAGGTAGAGATTGGAGTTTGGGGAGGCTGGAATTTGCTGAGCAAAACACCAGAGAGGAGGAATTGTGCAGAGAAAGAGATCAATAAATCTGAAGACAGATCTCTTGAGTCTTTGGCTGAAAACTAAGCTGTATTTGCATAGAATGAGATTTCACAAGACCAGCAAAGAGCAACTACCTGGGAAAGAACATTTCCTGGAGTTTTGAAAGTGGAACAACTACCTGAGCTCACACAGTTGTTTGAGTTCCAACCAACCAGAGTAGATAGATATCATCGAACACTTGAGTCATTCAGTAAAGACCCCAGAAAGACCACATCTTAGGAGCAGGGTGAAACTGGCCCTAAATAAAGGTTACTCGAGATCTGCACTAATGAAGTTTAAACACAGGCCTCACAAGGATCAAGCTGTTCACAAGGAAATTAACTTACTGCTAGATTCTTTAGAGGAAGACAACAAAACCCAGACATTCAGCAACATAATACTCAGGATTTGCACCATCCAGTGAAAAATTAGAAGACATAGGAAGAAGCAGGAAAGTATGACTGTAACCAGGAGAGAATTAGTCAATATAAACAGAGCCAGAAATAACAGACGTGATACAACTAGCAGACATGGACTTTAAAGCAGCCACGATAAGTATCAAAAATATAAAAGAAAATATCAACATAATGTGGAGAAAATGTGAGAAATAAAAAAGAACCAAGTTTAAATGTTTTTGGAACTTTCTGCACATATAGTCTACTTCCATCAAAACTTTTAAAACAAAAGAAGAGAACTAACAGATTTGAAAAGGATTATACTTGAAATGAAAAATTCAATGGATAGACTTAACAGTAGATTAGAAATTGCAGAATAAAAGTTCACTGAACTTAAAGACATAGCAATACAAACGATCCAAAATGAAGCACAGGGAGAAAAATGGCTGAAAAACGAACAGAGCCTCAGTGACCTTTGGGACAATGTCAAACAGTCTAACAGAGGGAGAAGAGAAGAATTATTCAAGGAAATAATGTTTTCCAAATTTCCAGATAAATTTTTACATATTTGATGAAAACTATAAACCCACAGATACAAGATGCTCAACAAACTATAAGTAAGCAGGATAAACAGAGAAAAACATACCAAGACACATCACAATCAAATCGCAAAAAAAATCACAGTGATAAAGAGAAAATACTAAAAGCCACTAGAGAAAAAAAGACATGTTACAGGACTTCCCTGGTGGTGCAGTGGTTAAGAATCTGCCTGCTAAGGCAGGGGACATGGGTTCGAGCCCTGGTCAGGGAAGATCCCACATGCCACAGAGCAGCTAAGCCCACGCGCCACAACTACTGAGCCTGCAGGCCACAACTACTGAAGCCCACATGCCTAGAGCCAGTGCTCCACAACAAGTGCAGCAAGAGGAGCCACTGCAATGAGAAGCCCATGCACTGCAACAGAGTAGCCTCAGCTCGCCACAACTAGACAAAGCACGCGCATAGCAACGAAGACCCGACGCAGCCAAATATAAATTAATTAATTAATTTTTTTGAAAAAAGACATGTTACATACAGGGGAACAAGGATAAAATTTTCCAATGAGTTCTCTATAAAAATAATGCAAGCTAGAAAATGGAATGGCATCTGAAAGTGGTGAGAGAACTTAGTTTTATTCTCTCTAAAATATAAAAATTTCCTAACTTTATCCACTGAAAAGACCTAGAAGCAGTGATAACCCAAGAACATTAAGCACTCTAGTACCCTAACTGTGGCCTCTGAGTGCTCTTTCTCAGTAAAGGGAACCTGGGATCCTTGGAAGAATGGTTGATTCCAAGTGTGGAGAATCATATACAAGATGAGATTGGGGCATCTTATTGTACAAACAAGAAAGCTAATAAGCTTTAATGGATATGTCAGAAGAACACCAGAGCCTGCTTCCAGGGGTTCCCACTGGCCACAGTTAGGACAGTTTGAACACCAAAAAGATGATTGCAATGGATTGAAGCACATCAGATACATAAAAATCGATGAGTTCATAATTATACAAAACAAACAAAAAAAACTCCTAAGGCACTAACTTGTTTTTCTGTTGTTGTTGTTAAATAATAAGAAATATCAACCATTTGGTTTACCTTTCCTGAATGAGGAGTATTTCACAATAAACAATAGAAGAAATTAATAAATGCGCAAAAGATGATAAAATCGGAAAGTCAACATTTTGCAACCCCTCATGAAATAATGTATTTAGGCAAGGACCATTAGTAAATGCTAAAATTATTAGGTGAAAAGTTGATGGAGGATTTTGTAATGGAGAGATGTAACCAATAACATCTGAATCCACTGATCAGTATTTACAGACCATTCCATTATGTGCCTCCTGGTTGATTTATAAGCACATCATATTACATATGATGGATTCTAGCCCCTTCTCAATAACAAAACAAAAGCTTTAGTCAACATCTAGATCTGACTGCACAGGGACTAGAGTAACGAATTAAATGACACCTCCAAAATGTAGGATATGCTACAAGGTAACCTATTTCATTCACAAGTAGATGACATGGAAGAAACAGGGAAAAGGAAGAACTGTTATAGATTAAAAACAGAAACATATAATCAAACACAAACATAAAAGAAATATATCAACCAAACGCAAAGTGTGAACCTTGTTTGGATCTTGACTTTAACTGTAAAAGGGTATTTTTTTTAAGATTTGCAGGAATTTGCAGATGGACTAAGATATTAAATAATTTTTGTGATTTTTTTTTTTTTAGGTGTGATAATGGTGTTCAGGTTGTATAAATTCTTTCTGTATCTGATAGGTATACAGGCTCAAGTATTCCCAGGTGAAATAATAAATTGTCTGGGATTACTCTAGCCACCCCCTCCTGCACAAAAAGTTAGGAAAAGGAAGAATAAATTAAACAAGTTGACAACGTTCATTTTTGTTGAACTTTGGTGATGGGTACATGAAGGGTAGTCATTAGATTACTTTCTATTTTTTGCACATATTTTATTACTTCTGTAGTAGAAAGTTAAAAAAAAGATCATGTGCTTAAGGACCTTCCATATATCTATAAGGGAGAGCCTCACTCAGATTATATGCAACATTGTCTTACAATTAAATACGATCCTAACAAGTTTGGTTTAAGTACCAGTTTTATGGGAGAAAATAGAATGGTGCTAAAGGCAGTGTCCTTATAGAAATAAAAAGGTTTAACTGGTATTATGAGGTAACACTGAAAACTCTTACATGTGGACAAAAGCTATAGAAGCATTAAGGGGCTACTTAGTGATTAAATGGAGCCACTCTCCCTCAGTTTTCCTGCCAGAGGGCATTTCCTAAAAGGTGCATCCATCACAGAGCCTAGAACTGGTAGGCAAGGCTCTTTGGTGGCTCCTCCCTGGTTTCTCCTTCTCAAGAGCTGTAGTGTCAGTCCGCCAAAGCTGTTTTCTAGGGGATTGCTTTTGTTTAAAGGATTTGTGTGATGTATTCCCTATGGTCTAACACCATATTCCTTTAGCATTGTGGTTTTTTATTGTTTTCCTTATCATGATTTTCTTTTCTATTTTTCTTTGACGTTTGCCCGTTTTAATCCATGTTCATTTCTTGCTTGTGTTTGTGTCATGCTTGCTGTCTTTGCCTCCGTTGTTCCTAGGTTACAGTATAGCCAGGATATACCCAGTCACTTGGCTGATGAGCATGCGCTGATAGCCTCCTTTGTGGCCCGTCTGCAGCACTGTGCACGGTCAGTGGTAGAGCAGCAGCAGGCGGGTGGCCAAGGGCTGATCAAAGGGAGGGAGAGCTCTGTAACCTGGGGTTGCCAGCTGGAAGAAGCTCTGCATGTGGGGTTTTTCTTGAGAAGCTACCAGCTATGTTTGGCGGAGTTTGAATAATTGCTAAAGCCTTGGCTTCTAAAAGAGAAGGAGCCTTGCCAGACCTAGGCACTTACCTAAAGATATCGTCAGAAATTCTTCTTTCAAGTGGAGTTCCCTTCCTTCCGATTACACTTGAAGAGTGTATAAGCCTCAGAGAAATGTGCGGTCCCGAAGATGTGTATTCACAGAGGTATTTGATGCAACCTCTTACTGTTCATTCTTGCCTAAATAATGAAATCTTTCTGTCGACATTCAAAGTTTAGGATTGGTCAACACACTTTGTCTTATCTGGGGGCTTTGACACCATCACCTTGTTACATCTTTACCTGTTGCATCTTCATCTGTTCCCCAAAACCTGTCATTGTTGATTATTTAAACCAGTGATTTTCAACAGTGGTATTGGGTTATTATCATCTGAGAGACTTTTACCAAACTATATACCTCTGTGTATTATAATAATTATATGTATTATAATAGACCCACATACTTCTTTCCCTGGAAACTACTGTTAATATGGGAATATGACTGATTCCTCAGTGGATTATGGTGGAAAAACATGATAACCACTATAACCACTAACTATAGCAAAGTTAACCCTTTAAAAGAGTTAATACCAAACAAAGTGCCATTGCATTCAGGCAGACCCAAAGCCACCTGCCCAGTCCATGCCCACACCTGCCACCATTCTAAGGAGAATGGCAGGTAAGGTTTACATAATCCCCTTTATATAGCAGCAGAGTCTCTGTGCTAAACAACCTGAGATTCTTATTCTTAGAGAGAAAACTATAATTTTTATAAACTTAAACACATGAGAGAGGCTGGAGCCTTAAATTTTGATCTTAGTTTTGCCCTTAACATGCCATGGCTTCATGGGAAGCTCTTATTCGCCATGATAACAGAAAAATAAATTAATAATCAACTTTAAAGTATATATCCTTGGGGCTTCCCTGGTGGCGCAGTGGATAAGAATCCACCTGCCAGTGCAGGGGACACAGGTTTGAGCCCTGGTCCGGGAAGATCCCACATGCCATGGAGCAACTAAGCCTGTGCGCCACAACCACTGAGCCTGTGCTGTAGAGCCCGCGAGCCACAACTACTGCAGCCCTTGCGCCTAGAGCCTGTGCTCTGCAACAAGAGAAGCCACCCCAGCGAGAAGCCCGCACACCGCAACGAAGAGTAGCCCCCGCTCGCTGCAACTAGAGAAACCCTGCGTGCAGCAACAAGACCCAACACAGCCAAAAATAAATAAATTAATTAAATTAATTTTAAAGTAATAATAAAATAAAATACGTATCCTTGAAAAGGACTGTTTTAAGGTTATACTTCATAGCATTTCGCATAGTTTTCCCAGTATGACCAAGTGGCGTTATTACTTTTAGGCATTTACCTATCTCTAAAGCCTTAGACTGTTGGCTTCTCCTACCTCCCAACTATGTTTAATAGGCTTATTCTGTAGGCGGGATGCCTGATAATTGTGCATTGTATCACAGAGTGTCTCCTCATCCAGCAGATGATTTCTGAGCACTCTATCCCAGCCACTTGGTCTCTAGGAAGAGAGTTTTCTTAACCCTGGCAGGACAGCTTATTTATTATCAGTAAGGGCAATTGTCCAAGTTATTAAAAATTTCCATGGTGAATATAGCAGCAGAATGTTAGACAGACACTACTACCTGATAGCCCAGGAAGATTTATGCTAAGTTTAACTGAGATCCTCAAGTCTTATGGCTTAGGGATTAGGCTCCCTGAGCAAGAATTGGTGGCCAAGAGCCTTGGAAAAACATGAGGATTGGGTGAGTACTGTATCTCTTCTTGATTTATAGGCTAAGGAACTGAGCTTCATACTTCCTCGAAGAAGTCAGAAATTTCCTGGCTAACTAATTCTGAGAATGAAAATCAGCTCAAGCTAAAGAATAAGGAACCTTTCTAATGTCCCTCATAGTTTTCATTGACCTTAAAAGCTCTCATCAACATAAAGTTCTAGTTTCTGGCTTGAAAGCATAGCCAGTTAAAGCAATCATGTCACCCACACTCAGGTATGAATGACAGATAACATTGACCTTCCTAGGGAGATGGAATGTGATGGAGAAGGAGGAGCTCTTTTGCACAGAGAAACCTATTGTGTCCCTTGCCAAAAAACAGAGATCAGCCACTTTAAGTCCCACTTCTTAAGCTGCAGTTCCCTCCATAATAGTATCCACTTGTGTTGTTAATGTTCATTTTGTTGTTATTTACGAGATGAAGGTAGTCCTTTTATTTCAGACAAACATCTTTAAGGCACAAGTATTATAGTTCAGCCCTGACCTTGGGGTCTTGACCCTGAAGTAGTAAAGTCAACTGATGGTAGCATGTTCTTATTACAAGATCATCTTTTGAGAAAATGGTTATATATGCTAGAGACTGACGTTTGCACACCTAAATTTATATAGTGTTGAGAAGTGTCATTGCCAGAAGGCAGTGACAGTGGCAGCACATTTTTTAAAACTCCACCCTAGAGGAAAGACCAAGTTAAGCTCAAAGAGTTAGCCACAGAGATAGAAATATAGGATGGTTAAAAAAAAAAAATCTAGGAAAAATACAGTTGATTTCATACATGAAAAGTCCAGACAGGTTTCTATTGATTTAACTCCATCCTTCCAAGACTCCCCTCAGTAATTATAACAAGATTTGATGAATATTGAACTCATGTCTTTAATTTTTTTCGTATTTCATATTTTGCCATACTGTTAAATTCCAGTCAGGGGTTTGTGGAACTCCAAGAACCTAGAGCCAAAGTAGAAGCAAGCCACAACAGCCATCTCTCATCACTTAGTCATCATTATTATTGTTGTCTTAAAACATCTGTCAGACTTAAACAAAGAATTACATAGCCACAGTCCCGATTAATCTGGGAGAGCCCTGATATGAATAAATAGCAGTTGACATCACATGCTAAATTAGAGATGTCAATCATAATCAGCAAGAAGTTCCATGTGAGCAGCACATATACACAGAACTAGCCTCCTGCTCAAGAACCCTTCTTTTATTCAGGTGCCACACTTCCTGATGTCCCACCTCACTGGATCTCTAAATTTTTAGAATGCTGGAACTCTTGTTAAGAGTAATGAACTAAATTAATTCACTCTAAAATGGGGCTCCAGTTGTAGAACAAGCATGGTAAAAGAAGAGAAAGAGGCATTGAAGGGGAACGTTTTGACGGCATCTTCCCCAACTTTACCATATTGTAAGCCTGCCCTAGCTTAGGCTCCTCAGTTTTGCTCAGCCAGTGTTAAGGGTACTTTTCCTCAGCCCTCTGTTTTTCATGATGCTTTAGTTTTCTTTCAGGCTTTTTGAATTCAAGACCTATATCTAAAAGTCATGAGGTTTTCTTAAAACAGTTGATGGGGAACCACTCCCTCAGGCTTTATAGATGCCCTGTCTTTTCTCAGCCCTTGCATTCAAAAAGAAGCGTCCCCTCTGAAGGTGTGAGAGCAACAGGGATATACTGCTGAAGAGAAATGTTATGCGTGGCCTGGTCATTTCTCTAAATCCTCTTTGTCTCAGACCATTAGTAACTATGATTCAGGTCTCCATTTCTTTTGTTACCATTCTTTTTCACAAGTGTTTCTCCCATCTGTTCTTTCTGAGAGAGAAGCAAGAGTAGGGGATGTTTAATAGATACCTGTCGAATTTTTATCTCCTGGCAGTGTCCTGGAGAGTCCTAGCCGACTGGACGAGGAACACCGGCTTATAGCTCGCTACGCTGCCCGGCTGGCTGCAGAGGCAGGAAACATGGTGAGTAAATAGAGGATTCCAGTAGAGTAGCAGAAATTTGCTTTACTTTATTTATTTATTTATTTTAATAGACTTATTTATTTTAATTAATTTATTTATTTATTGGCTGCATTGGGTCTTCATTGCTGCATGCAGGCTTTCTCTAGTTGTGGCAAGCAGGGGCTACTCTTCATTGTGGTGCACGGGCTTCTCATTGCGATAGCTTCTCTTGTTGTGGAGCACAGGCTCTAGGCACGCAGGCTTCAGTAGTTATGGCATGCAGGCTCAGTAGTCGTGGTGCACGGGCTTAGTTGCTCCACAGCATGTGGGATCTTTGTGGACCAGAGCTCAAACCCGTGTTCCCTGCGCTGGCAGGTGGATTCTTAACCACTGCACCACCAGGGAAGCTTGCATTACTTTAATATAAAGGTGGAATGGGAATGGTAAACATGAAACTCAGGAGAGTAGATATCTCAGAGACGAGGCGGGGAATTGGTTTTGGGAAGGAATTGCAGTGGCCTTTAATTTTATCTACAGTATCCTCTTTTAAAAGTGAATCAATAAAAGAAAATCAAAGAACCAGAATTTGGTTCTTTAAAATGATTGATAAGATTAATAAGTGTCTAGAAATTCTGATCAAGAAGAAAGGAAAGAGGATGTGGAAAAAAGGGAACCCTTGTACACTGTTGGTGGGAAAGTAAATTGGTCCAGCCACTATAGGAAACAGTATGGAGGTTCGAAAAACTAAAAATAGAACAACCATGCGATCTAGCAATTCCACTCCTGGGTGTATATCTGGAAAAAACGAAAACACTAATTCGGAAAGATACATGCACCCCAGTATTCATAGCAGCACTATTTACAATAAGCAAGCCATGGAAGCAACCTGGGTACCCATCAACAGATGATAGGATTAAGAAGACGTAAGAGGGGCTTCCCTGGTGGTGCAGTGGTTGAGAGTCTGCCTGCCGATTCAGGGGACACAGGTTCGTGCCCCAGTCTGGAAAGATCCCACGTGCCGCAGAGCAGCAAGGCCCTTGAGCCATGGCTGCTGAGCCTGCGCATCCGGAGCCTGTGCTCCGCAACGGGAGAGGCCACAACAGTGAGAGGCCCGCATACCGCCAAAAAAAAAGAAGATGTGAGAGATGTGCGCGCACGCATACAAACACACACACACACACACACACACACACACACACACACACACACACTGGAATATTACTCAGCCATACAAAAGAATGAAATATTGCCATTTGCAGGACTTCCCTGGTAGCACAGTGGTTAAGAATCCGCCAGCCAGTGCAGGGGACACAGGTTCGAACCATGGTCCAGGATGATTCCACATGCCGTGGAGCAACTAAGCCCATGCATCACAACTGCTGAGCCCATGTGCCACAACTACTGAAGCCTGGGCACCTAGAGCCTGTGCTCTGCAACAAGAGAAGCCGCCGCAATGAGAAGCCTGCACACCACAACGAAGAGTAGCCCCTGCTCGCCACAACTAGAGAAAGGAAAGCCCACGCACAGCAACAAAGACCCCATGCAGCCATAAATAAATAAGTAAATAAATAGATAAATAAATAAAAATATATTGCCATTTGCAGCAACATGGATGGACCTAGAGAATATTATACTTAGTGAAATAAGTCAGACAAAGACAAGTTCTATACAATATCACTTATATGTGGAGTCTAAAAATAATACAAATCAATGTGTATACAAAAACAGAAACAGTCTCACAGACATAGAAAACAAACTTCTGGTTACCAAAGGGGAGAAGGAGGCAGGGAGGGACAAATTAGGGATATGGGATTAACAGATAAAACTACTATACATAAAATAGATAAGCAACAAAGATTTACTATATAGAACAAGGAATTATACCTATTATCTCATAATAACCTATAATGGAATATAATCTGCAAAAACCCTGAATCACTATACTGTATACCTAAAACTAACACAATATTATAAATCAACTATATTTCAGTTAAAAAAAAAAGAAGAAAAAAATGCAAATTACCAATATCAGGAATGAAATAAGGGACATACTACAGATCCTATAAATATTATAAGGATGATAAGAATATTATGAACAACTTTTTGCCAGTAGGTTTGACAACCTAGCTGACGAAGACAAATTTCTTGAAAGATACAATTTAACAAAGCTGACATAAGAATAAATAGAAAATCTAAATAGTCCTAAATCTGTTAAAGAAATTGAATTAATAATTAACTTCAAAAATTCTAAGCTCAGAGACTTGCCTTGTGGCACAGTGGTTCAGAATCCACCTGCCAATGAAGGGGACATGGATTCACGCCCTAGTCCGGGAAGAGCCCACATGCCGTGGAGCAACTAAGCCCGTGCGCCACAAGTACTGAGCCTGCACTCTAAAGCCTGCAAGCCACAAATACTGAGCCCGCATGCCACAATTATTGAAGCCTACACGCCTAGAGCCCGTGCTCTGCAACAAGAGAAGCCTCCATGATGAGAAGCCTGTGCACTGCAATGAAGAGTAGCCCCCGCTCGCCGCAAGTAGAGAAAGCCCGTATGCAGCAACGAAGACCCAACACAGCCATAAATAAATAAATAAATAAAAATTGTAAGCTCAGATGGCTTAATTGTTGAATACTATCATATGTTTAAGGAAGAAATAACAATCTGGCACAAACTTTCAGAAAACAGAGAAGTCATTTTATCAGGCCACTATAACATGATACCAAAATAATACAAGGGCATTACAAGAGACGAAAGTTGATGGCCAAGTTCTGTCATGAACACAGATGCAAAAATCCTTAACAAAATATTAGCAAATTGAATCCAGCAATATGTAAAAAGGATAATACTCCATGATCAAGTGAGGTTTATCCTAGGAAAGCAAATTTATTTAACACATGAAAATCAGCCTATGTAATTCACCATATTAGCAATTTAAAGACAAAAATTATAATATTTCAATAGATACAGAAAAAGTTTGTCAAAATACAATGCCCATTTTTGATAAAACTTCTCAATACCATAGGAGTAGAAGAAACTCCTTTAACCTGGTAAAGAACACCTACAAAAACCCTATAGCTTATATGACACTTAAAGGTTAAATTTTGCAATATTTCCCCCTAATATTGCAAACAAGTCATAGATGTCTACTTCCACCACCTCCATTCAAAATTGTCCTGGGGGTCCCAGTCAGTGCAGCATGACAAGAAAAAAGGGACATAAATATTGTAAAGGAAGATGTGAAACTGTCATTATTTGCAGATGACCTGATTCTATATAGGAAGTCCTAAGGAAAGTCCTACTAGAACAGATGCATGACTTTATAGCACTGTTGCAGCATACAAAGTCAATATATAAAAATTGATTGTATTTCTATCTACTAGCAGTGAACAATTAAGAATTAAATTTAGGAAAAATAACATTTACTGTAACATTAAAAACCATCAGGGCTTCCCTGGTGGCGCAGTGGTTGGGGGTCCGCCTGCCGATGCAGGGGACACGGGTTCGTGCCCCGGTCCAGGAAGATCCCACATGCCGTGGAGCAGCTGGGCCTGTGAGCCATGGCCGCTGAGCCTGTGCGTCCGGAGCCTGTGCTCTGCAACAGGAGAGGCCACAACAGTGAGAGGCCCGCATACCACAAAACAAACAAACAAACAAAAAAACAAACAAGAAAAACCATCAAATACTTACAGATAAATTTAACAAAAGATGTTCAAGACTGAAAACTATAAAACATTGCTAAGAGAAATTAAAGAAAACCTAATAAATGGAGAGGTAATAGCCATATTCAAAAGATTCAGTATTAGTAAAATGGTACATTTTCCCAAATTGGTCTATAAATTCAGTACCAATCAAAATGCCAACTGATTTTCAAATATATTTAGAAAACCAAAACAGTTTTGGAAAAGAGCAAAGTTGGAGGATTCAACCCTACTTGACATCAAAACTTACTCTAGGGACTTCCCTGGTGGTCCAGTAGCTAAGACTCCATGCTCCCAATGCAGGGGGCCCGGGTTTGATCCCTGGTCAGGGAACTAGATCCCACATACTGTAACTAAGAGCCCACTAGAAGAGCCCACATGGCACAACTGAAGATCCTACATGCCACAACTAAAGATCCCATGTGCCACAACTAAGACCCAGCACAGCCAAATAAATAAATACATATTTTTTAAAAGACTTACTGTAAATCCACAGTAATCAGGAAAGTATGGTGTTGGCAAAAGGACAGGCAAATCATCCATAAAATAGATGCACACATATAAGGTCAAGTGACTTTCAACAAGGCACGAAAGCAATTCAATTGGGAAAGGAAAATCTTTTTAACAAATGCTTCTGGAACAACTGTTTATATGTATGAAAAGAAAGAACAACTGTTTGTATGAAAAGAAAGAACCTCTACCCCTACCTCACACCATACATAGAAACCAATTTGAAATATATCATAAACTTTAAATGTAAAAGCTAAAACCATAAAGCTATTAAAAGAAAACAGAAAAATATCTTTATGACCTTGGGGCAGCAAAGATTTCTTAGAGAGGTTATAAGAATCACAAACCATTAGGTCCAGTATTGTTCTGGAGTGAAATTAGACAGGACAGGCAGGCCAAGATCTCACAGAACAATATTCTACAGTGTTAGTTTTAGAAATGTGTACTACTTTATGTTTACTTCTTCACAGGGAAATAGAGTTATAAAAGCTGCCAATAGAGAGTTTTGCTTTGTTTCTCTCTCAAAACGTAATTTATTCCTTTGGGTTTGTTTAGTCTTCAAAATCTTTTCCTTGAGAATCTAATACTAAGTCATACATCTGTCTCTAACATTCCAACTCTAAAAGTTAGTGAAATGGAACAGAATAGGGGGAAAAAATGTCTGGGAAAAAGACTAGTTTTATTTAATTAGTTAAACCCTACACATGCCCTCAGTCAGTCACAAATGTTTGTTATTTTAGAAATTAAAATTTATAAATAACATTAATTAAATTTTTTGAAATGGAATAGCATTGTGGTGGATTTTTTAAATTAAGTATACATAATACCATTATATAGTCTTGTTGACTTTACATAGTACTTTTTAAAATTTGTAAATAAAAGCTCCAAAGCCGTTTGACCCTGAAAAGGAGATCCTAGTACTCCTTTACTGCAAACAAGATAAATCTGTTTACACTTGATAGTTTCTGATGCCAGTTCTCTAATTCATGTGAAAATAATTTTTAGAATGTTCTTGATATGGCCCCTTTCATCTTCAGTTTATTTTCCTAAGTGTGGTTATCTTATAAATATTGGGTCTCTCAGGAAGGATTCTTCCTAACTAGATTTCTATTAAACAGAAGACTTGTAATCTGCTAATCTCTCACTGATACAAGTGCTTTGCATAAAGTGGGTGTAGTGCTCAAAAGAATTTATTTATAGCCTGCCAGATAGGCTTTGTATTGATTTTTTTTTTTTTTTCAAAAACCTTCTACAAGAAAGACCATTAAATCATTTTAGCAGCCGGCATTACACCCTGTGAAATGCTCCAGCATCAGACCCTCACATCTCCCCAGGTGGCAGACATGGCCACTGAAACCCCTTCAGGCTGACCCTCAGATAGAGAAATTGTAGGTTGCTTAGATGATCCAGGAGAGCTAATTTGTTTTCCTGAAGTACCTAAATTCCATTTTAAAACAACAGCAACAAAAATACAGTGTGTGGCAAATCATGATAATAACAGCAAATCTTAAATTTCATCACAAACATCACTAGCATTAGATGTAGTCAGGTGGGTTTTGTTTATTAAAAATTTTTTTTTCTTTATGAAAAAATTAAAAACTCATTATGGAAAACTTGGAAGAAAGGTGAAAGGAAAGGGAAACCATTGTCCATTGTCATACTACCTAACATTTACACGTTTTTGAGATTTTTTTCACATAGCCCAGTCCCGGGCTTCACAGCCTCATCATCTTGTCAGCTGCTCCACCCATGCACCATTCCAGAAATGTCCTTATGGTTTCTTAGAATTAAAGATCAAGAGTATTTTCATGTGGTGTTTTGCACACATTTAATGACTTAAAACCCCTATAAAATAGTCATTGTCAAACCTGGCTACATATTCTAATCTTTTGTGCAACACTTAAAATATATGTAGAGGGGTCTTCCCTGGTGGCGCAGTGGTTGAGAGTCTGCCTGCCGATGCAGGGGACACAGGTTCGTGCCCTGGTTCGGGAAGATCCCACATGCCGCGGAGCGGCTGGGCCCGTGAGCCATGGCCGCTGAGCCTGTGCGTCCGGATCCTGTGCTCCACAACGGGAGAGGCCACAACAGTGAGAGGCTCGCATACTGTTAAAAAAAAAAAAAAAAAAAATATATATATATATATATATATATATATATATATATATATATATATATATGTAGATTCTTGGCCTTGCCTTAGACCTACTGAATCAGAATCTCTGGGTTTAGTAGGGTCCATTGATTTTAGTTTAAAAAAGAAAAAAGAAAACTTTCAGTCTTTTGATTTACAGCTAGCTTGGGAACCACTCCTACAAAACATTACTGGGTTTTTGAAAGAGAGAGAGAGAGGGAGAGGTATTAATAATCCATAGCCCTCCAGTTAGTCTAAGCGAGATTGGGATGATGGGAAGGCTGCCCCTTGGGATGCAGTGAAAATCTGGTTGATATCAGGCACATCTCTGTGGAACTCATCCTGCCAAGTTCATCCAGATGGGAAACTTCCAGTCTCTTTTTAGGAGGCTCCAGAAATACATACCAGCAGATTACAGTTTGCTGACTGTGTTGGCTTTCCTTAGTTTTATATTTGCCCAGTTTTGCTCAGTGGGGTCTTGTTCCTTATCCAGTATCTTTCAGATGTGTCTCTATCTCATTAAAGATGATGGAGCTCTGTGAGATTTACCTAAACCTAAGAGAATACTAGTGTAACAGAGGAAGGGATCCTCTTCACATCTCTTTCCATAAATATTCCCATTTTACAGACAAGAAAGTAAAGGTATATAGTAAAATAAAGTAACTCAAGGTTTACATGCGACTAAGTAGCAAACCCTTGGATTCTTAAGTGGTCCACCTACTTCCATTCTTATCCCACTACAGTAAATCCTCCACTTAGTAGCCAAAGCAGTGTTTGTTTTTAATAAGCTTCATTATAGAACAATTTTAGATTTACAGAAAAATTATGAAGCTAGTACAGAGAGTTTCCATATAACCCATGTTCCATTTCCCCTATTATTAACATTTTACCTTAGTATAGCATGTTTGTTGCAATTAAGGAGCCAATATCAATACATTATTATTAACTGAAGTCCATGCTTTATTCAGATTATGTTAGTTTTTGCCTAATGTCTTTTCTCTGTTCTGGGGTTCCATCCGAGATACCACATCACATTTAACTGTCATATCTCCTTAGGCTCCTCTGGTCTGTGACAGCTTCTCTGACTTTCCTTTTTTTTGTTTGTTTGTTTTATATTTATTGAAACATAGTTGATTTATAATATTATGTTAGTTTCAGGTGTACAGCAAAATGATTCAACTATATATATAGTTATATCCTATATGATAATATATATGATAATCCTATATGATATATAGGATTATTTTCCATTATAGCTTATTACTGACTTTCCTTGTTTTCTTTTTTCTGGTTTTTTTTTTTTCTGGTTTTTTGTGTGTGTGTGTGTGTGTGGTACGCGGGCCCCTCACTGTTGTGGACTCTCCCGTTGCAGAGCACAGGCTCCGGACACGCAGGCTCAGTGGCCATGGCTCACGGGCCCAGCCGCTGCGCGGCATGTGGGATCTTCCTGGACCGGGGCACGAACCCGCGTCCCCTGCATAGGCAGGCAGACTCTCAACCACTGCGCCACCAGGGAAGCCCACTTTCCTTGTTTTTGATGACCTTGACAGTTTTGAGGAATGTCCCTTAATGGGGATTTGTCTGTTTTTCTCATGATTAGACTGGGATTATGGGTTTCGGGGAAGAAGAGATAAGTGCTATTTTCCTCATGTCACATCCTACATATACAGTATCAGCCTAACTTATCACTGTTGATGTTGACCTTGATCACCTGGCTGAGGAAGCTTTTGTCAGGCTTCTAGGACACAAAGTTACTCTTTTGTCCCCTTTCCACACTGTCCTTTTTGGAAGGAAGTCACTATGGACAGGCCACACTTAAGGAACAGGGAGTTAGGCTCCACCTCCTTGAGGGCAGAGTACGTACATATGTTATTTGGAATTGATTCCATGTTTCCCTGTTCAGAATCCTACAGTGGCTTCACACCACATTTGGAATGGAATGGAAACTCCACTGCATGATGAAAAGGTCCTTCGTGATCTGGGCCCTCCCAGTTTATCACCTATCCCTGCCTCATAGCTCGCACCACTCCATCAGTACTGACCAGAACACAGCAACCTGGAGCACTTGTAGACCTTTGCCCTTCTTTCTGCCCAGCAAGCCCGACCCTCCCAACCCCCAGACCTTCACCTGGTTTGCTTCCTAAGTTCATTGAGTCTTTCATAACTATCTCATTTAAAAAATCTTCTGTCTTAGTTTATTCTGTGTCATTACCCTATATTTCTTCATCAAATTTATCACTACTGATGCCATATATATATATATATATATAAAACCTTTATTTATTTATTTATCATTCCCTCCCAATGTAATGTAAGCTACATGAGGGCAGAGGCTGTATTTTATTCACTAATGCATCCCTAGTTTCTGGAATAATATCTAACACATACTAAGTGCTCAGGAAATATTTGTTGGATAAATGATTGAATGAACTATTTAATTTTTGAAATAAATCATCTTTAGGGATCTTCTGGCTAAAGTAATCTATGTCTTTATAAACTAACTGTTCCCTGTTTCTCCCTTCAGTGTCCTAGGGGCATTTTAGGAAGCGATACCTGGCTTTTTTTTTTTTTTTTTTTTAAGGAGTACTGTGGTGTCTAGGATAATCAATAAATAAAATCCTACATTTCTCTGTTATTTGGTGTACACTCAACTGTGTTTGACGTTTGTCTGGGTGAAATAAGCCATCATTCAGCTGTCCACTGGGGGCTCCCTGTTGTTACGCCCAGGTGGGGGAGCTAGGGTGCAGGCTGCTCCAGGTGGGACTGTTGACTAAGGGTTTGAACCTTTTTCCGCCCCTACTTCTTTACATTTGAGTAACAATGCTTCTTGGTGCCAAAGAATCTTCCTGGTTAGGAATCACTATTGATAATAATTCTTGATTCCTATGTTAACTTCCTCTTTGAAAGATGCTTCAGCACTGTAGTTAGACACTCAAAACTAAAAGGATTCTTTAGAAATTTCCAGTGAAATACTGTAGAGTTTTTGTTTTTTTGTCATTATATGAAACAAATTCCTTTCAGAGCTCATTTCCTCATCCATAATTTTGCCTGGTCCCACTCTCATAAGGAGCCATTCGTTTTAACTCTAGCCTTCAGGAATTGTAAGCCTATTATTCATAGCAGTTTTACTCTGAGGCAAGCCATTTTTCTGAGGTTCAACTCAGGCTCTCACAACTCTGAATAGAATATATAGAGAACTTGCTCCGTTGACTGCTGGTCCACTGTTCTCTGGAGGAAGAAAGATCCGTTTTTTTCCTTTTAAAGAAGGAAATTACTTGGTAATTTGATAAAAGCCTCCCACCCAGATTTGCTATGCTATTTTGCCCCTCTTTATTTAGGAAATTTCACATGAAAAGAGTTACTTATTGCATCTTTAAACTCTAGACAGGAAACAAGGTTTCTGCTTCATCATAGATCATGTTTTGGGAAGAACCAAGAATACCTGAAGTGAAGCATAGCTATACCAGAGCCTTCATTAAGAGCTTCCACTCTGGTTAATCAATAAAAGGGAAATGTCGCCTACTCATCCATTTTCCTCTTTTTTTTTTTTTTTTTTTTTGCGGTACGCGGGCCTCTCACTGTTGTGGCCTCTCCCGTTGCGGAGCACAGGCTCCGGACGCGCAGGCTCAGTGGCCATGGCTCACGGGCCCAGCCGCCACGCGGCACGCGGGATCCTCCCGGACCGGGGCACGAACCCATGTTCCCTGCAATGGCAGGCGGATTCTCAACCACTGCGCCACCAGGGAAGCCCCCATTTTCCTCTTTTGTGTTGATTGGCTTCCATAGTCTTAAAGGAGGTACAAGGGTCAGACCCAGTAGTGAATATGCAAATCAAAACCATAATGACTCCTCCAAAGAAAATATATAGATGGCCAATAAGCACCTGAAAGTATGCTCAACATGTTAGTCATTAGGGGAATAGAAATCAGAATCACAAGATACCATCTTGTAGTCACTAGGATCACTGTGATCAAAAACATGGACTATGACAACTGTCGGCAAGAAAGCGGAAAAAATGGACCCCTCATGTGTTGCTAGTGGGAATGTAAACTGCTACAGCCACGTAGGAAAACAGTTTCGCAGTTGCCCGAAAGGCAGTTACTATATGACCCAGCAGTTCCACTCTTAGATAAATGAAAGCGTGTCTCTACACAGAAACTTGCCCGTAAATGCACATAGCAGCATTATGCAAAATAGCCCGCCCAAATGGGAACCCAAATGTTCCTCAGCTCTTGAATGGATGAACAAAATGTGATATATCCATATGGTGGAATATTATTCATCCTTAAAAAAAAATGAAATACTGATACATGCTACAATGTGGATGAACCTTGGAATCATTTGCCAAGTCAAAGAAGTCATACATAAAAGATCACACACTGTATGATTCCATTGGTATGAACTCTCCAGAATAGGCAAATCCATAGAAAAAGAAATTGGATTAGAAGTTGTCACAAGATGGTGGAGGGGAAATGGGGAGTGACTGTGGGTTTCTTTTCGGGGTGATGAAAATGTCCTGGCAGTAGATAGTGATGATGGGCTCATAACCTCATAAATATAGTTTAAAACCACTGAATTGTATACTTTAAAAGGATAGGTTTTAAGGCATGTAAATTATATCTCAATTTTTTTTGAAAACCCACAATTAGGTACTTCATGCCCACTAGGATGGTTAAAACCAGAAAGACAATGACAAGTATTGGTGAGAATGTGGAGAAATTGGAGCCCTCATTCATTGTTGGTGGGACTGTAAAATGGTTCAGCCACTTTGGAAAACAGTTTGACACCTTCTCAAAATGTTAAATACAGAGTTACCATATAACTCTGGAGTTCCACTCTTAGGAATTTACCCAAGACAGATGAAAACATATATCAACACAAAGATTTGTAAATGAGAGTTTAGAGCAGCTTCATTTGTGATAACCAAAAGCTGGAAGCGATGGAATACTATTCAGCAATGAAAAGGAAGGAACTCCTGAGGCATGGAGCAACATGGATGAACCTCAGAAATACCATGCCAAGTGGAAGCCAGAAACCAAAGACTGCATGTTGTATGATTCCATTTATATGGAGTTTCTAGAAAGGGCAAAACTGTAGACAGAAAGCAGATCACTGGTTGCCTGTGGTCGGGGATGGGAGTGGAAGTTGACTACAAACTGGCATGAGGGAACTTTCTGTGGTGGTGAAAGATGTTCTAAAACTGGACTGTGGTGATTGGTTTGCATAACTGTTTAAATATACTAAGACTCATTGAATTGTACACTTAAAATGGGTGGATTTTATGGTATGTAAATTATACCTCAAAAATCTGTTTTAAAAAAAGTCAACAGTCCATCTGGGCCTCTGGATATATTTGAATTAAAAAAAAAAAACCTTTCGTCTTCCTCACTCTAGACCCGTCCTCCCACCGACTTGAGCTTTAACTTCGATGCCAACAAACAACAAAGACAGCTTATTGCAGAACTGGAAAACAAAAACAGGTAAGAATGCAGAGGTCAAGCTAGTTTCTGAAGCCCAAGATGATCACGTGAGTATCTGATTCTCATTTTCCTTGCAGTCTAGGTGGGTTTTGACCACAAAGGAATATCCCACCTCAGTGAAGATAGGCCAGCCCAGGTCCAGTACATGCCCTGGACACTAATTTGTATATCTCTGCATGCTCTTCATTCTGGTAATCCAAAACCCCGCTCAGGTGCTCTCTGGTGGGTTCTTTTTCCCACCCACCAGTGTGTTCCCCTCCCATTCCTTTCTCCACTCTACTCCCAGGAGCCTTTGCTCCATCTTGTCATCTTGTCCTGGCCCACGATGCAGCACGCAACTGTCTGGTCTCTCGCTGAAAAGCCATTTACAGGTTTGGCGACCAGGCAACAACACCATCATGCACTGAAAAAGCAGAAACCAGGACAAGGAGATTGGTCATAATGTAACAGGCACAGTGGAGGAAGTGGCAACCGTCAGATCTCGGGGTGGGAGTGGGGTTCAGGAGAAGAAGGGAGACAGAGGAAGACTTGAGGGGAGTTAGCACAAGACTTGCATTAGAAGGTTGCAAGTTCCCCCCAGACAGGAACAGACTCTTCTATTTCTAGTTGTCATTTTTCTTCTGTGGAAATTTTTCAAGTTCTTGAGAAGAGGGTTTGTAGGACTTTTTCTACCACAAAGGATTGTTTCATTGAGGAAATATCGAGTGCAGCAATTTTAAGATGGTGTCCATTTCACATCTTGGTCATTCAGAAACAATCAGAACAAGATTGGTAGAGGCAGCACGACTAGAATAAAAACTTCTAACGGAAAAAAAAAAAAAAGAGAGAGGGAGCGAGCTGTGAAGCTACACATGGCTGTCTCTTTTTCATCCATCTCTCTAGAGAGATCCTGCAGGAGATCCAGCGTCTCCGTCTGGAGCACGAGCAGGCTTCCCAGCCCACCCCGGAGAAGGCCCAACAGAGCCCCACACTGCTGGCAGAGCTGCGGCTGCTCAGGTAAGTGGGGAAGCCACCTCACTGTCCCCAAGTTATAATCTGCTACAATAGGGATTCGTATCTCAGGAAACCAAACTAGTGGGTTAGAATCTGTTTATCTGTATAACTAGTCATGTTAGAACCAACAGCTAAAGCATTCCACTCATTCTGTTACTGCTTCAGATGTTTGAGTCCCTTTGTCAATCGCTGTGAGATCTCCTGCCTTCATTTCAGAACTAGGTAAACACCAGTCGCGGTGTTTATACTTTTGTGATTGCTTTAGGAAGACCATTGTGCTGCACTCAATCTTCTTATCTTGCACATTAGTCTGACTTTAGAGACTCCTGGCAGGAGTAACACTCTCCCTGTCCTTTGAGTGTGTTCTCCTGCATTTCATAGTCAGAGCAGGATTCCGTTGTGGGAACTCCTCTGAGATGTGAAACCAAGTGGGAATCCCTTGCACCGTGGCTGTGGTACCTTCCACCTCAACCTAAGTATAAACTGTCTCAAGGATCGAGAGACTAAGGGCGTAGGATCAGGATGGGGGTAGAGAGCAACTTAAGCTCCCACTTGGTGCTGTTTTGGAGGGAATGAGGGCATCTTCCAGAAGAGTATAACGTGAGCGTGACCCGAGCAAAGTTATTAGGGTCTTACTTCCTGTCGGTCTTAGAAAGATGTGTGTATACTCTTTGTAAGTGAAGACATTATGGAAACTAAGTGAGTGACTTGATTCTCACCAGACCTCTAGACTTCCAGATAGTGGGTTTTTTTCTGTTTAGGTTGTAACATTTGACATTCTGCAGTTGATTTTTAACGTGCTGTCACCTGGGATTCTGCATAGCCGAGTGTCCTTTCTTAGTTCTTCTTCGGCTTAGCTCATTTAGCTTCCCAACCATGATTTCTTCTCTTACAGAATGGAGATTATTGTTTTTCTATAACTATCCTTCTGTTTAGATTTATGTCATTAATAAATAACTCATCAAGAATTTAAACCACGCAGATGAAAATCATGAGAGATACAGAGATTCCCATTCTCCTAAAAATTCATTTTAGTTTCTAAATTTGTTAGAAACTGGGCTGAGATTTTGGTTGCTCTGGGTCCACTGTCACACATTTGAGATATCAGCGTGGTTGGTGTCACACTAGGTAGGATGGGAAAGCAAAAGCTGCTGACTCAGGTAGAGCATAACTCTAAGCTATCAGTGTAAGGTACAACTGTTTTCTTTCCCCACCTCAGCTCGGGCACAAGTGACTATTCTGTATCTAGAAAAGCAAAAAACTGTCATACTTTAGTTTAACTATTGCTGGAACTAGGATTGCTGAAAGGGCTTCTTTATGCTAGAGGGATCTGAAAAAACTAGATTTAGTAGGCAAAGGACTGAATCCAGCACTGTGACATAAGGCAGTAAGAAACAGGAATGTAATCTAAATCCAAGGAGGGTCTAAATCCTGAGAAATTAGAAAGTATTTAATCTCAAAAGCAGCTTGTATACCACTGAAAAAAGAGTGACTATTTAATAAGTTTGCTGGATCAATTGGTCATGCATAAGGACAAACATATTGGCTCTCTTCCTCACACTATATACAAAAACACCACCAGATGGATTAAACATGGAAACAAAAATGTTAAAACTTCTAGAAGAAAACGTAGGAGAGTTTCTTTAGGGTTTTGGAATAGAAAATAATTTCTCAGAATTACTAGCCATGAAAGAAGTTGGTATATTCATCTATATTAATATACGAACTTTTGTTTATCACAAGACACATAAAGGGCAAGATTCATTTGTAGGTTCTGACATCCTTCTGGTTTTGATGAATATACATGAATCCAGGAACTGCCAATACCCAGCTAGTATAATAAAACGAGATAGAGAATTTCATCCTTAGGGTTAGTGGTTATGAATCCTGACCACCAAGATTGTCTTTTCCCCCTTCATTATTTTTAACGGTATATTTGTTATTATAATAATATATGACAAATTTTTGCGGTATGCGGGCCTCTCACTGTTGTGGCCTCTCCTGTTGCGGAGCACAGGCTCCGGACGCACAGGCTCAGCGGCCATGGCTCACGGGCTTAGTTGCTCCGCGGCATGTGGGATCTTCCCGGACCAGGGCACGAACCCGTGTCTCCTGCATCGGCAGGCGGATTCTCAACCACTGTGCCACCAGGGAAGCCCTCCCTTGCTTTTTAAAACAGTATTGTCAAGTATGTGTGTATGCCCACGTGTTAAAGTGTCTAATTTTGCTTTTTGTTTCTTGAGCTTTATAGAAATGGTATTCCATGCAGTCTTCTGGGACATTTTTCCCCCTTAATATTACCCTTTAGGAGCCTTCCATGTTGTTGCACGTAGCTGTAGTTCATTCATTTTTGCCACATTTTATAATTATTTGATCATGCACAGCACAAAGAAAGAGTACTGCATCCAGGCTTGGGGGTTCAGGGAAGAAAAGCTTCCTAGAAAGTTGAATGAGTCAGCTCCTCCTTATTGAGTTTATACCTGCACTGGAAATTTAGGGAGTATGAAGACGAGAAGACAATGATTCTATCTTAAAAAGTTATAATCTAGTTTTAGAAACAAAACTTAAAATAATTTGCTAGTCAGTTAAATAATATTGTACAATGTTAATAAATCGTATGGATATTAGAAGAAATGTGAGTAGGGAAAGGCACACACACACACACACACACACAGAGGCTAGAAGCAATTTGATCCTTGGAAGTGCTGGAATTTAGACTGGACCATGAAAGGTAGGTGGGGTTTGAATGGCGCGTGGGACAAAACATATACGATTAGAAGCAGAGGTGGGGTTCAGCAAGATCCCCCAAGAAGTATGACACATTTCAGACAGGGGAAGGAGTCTTGGAGCTAAGAATTTGTTTTCAGTCATCCAGTGAATTAATCTTTATAGAGTGCCAATGATGGGAGATAAAATTAGTTGGATAATTGAGACCAGATTCTGAGAGCCTTAAGTGATAGGTCATTGGAAATCCTTGGAGGGCTTCAAATAATGATTTCATTAAGTTCAGTAGATGTTAATTGAGTCCACACTGGATGCGTGATATTCTCTTAATCATTAAATATATGCAACGATGAGTAAGGTCATCCCCTGACCTCAAGGATTTTGCATCATGGTAGGAGTGACAGCAATACAAGGTAAAATAAATCAAGTGCCACAGAGAAGCACCAATTGCTATGTGATTAAATAAGCAGGATCCTATACCTACTGAAGTAATCAGGAATAGCTTCCTGGAAAGAGTGACGTTTGAGATGGAAGCTAAGGAGTGAATAACATTTGGAAGAGAGTAGGGGAATACTCACTTGTAAAATGATGCAGTATGCTTAGGGAAAAGTGAACCATAGCTGGAGGTCCAGACGTGGAAGGGAAAGGGAAGTAAGGAACTAAGGAGAGGAATGTAGGTAGGGTCTGGAGCAGCACTCTCTGATAGAAATATAATGCAAGCCGTATATGTACCAAAATTTTTCTAACAACCATGTTGAAAAACAAAGGAAATAGATGTCACTAAAATTAATGCTATCTTTTATTTAACCTGTGGGAATAGAAAGATAGACATGTGATTTCCAAGAATCATCTGAATTGGGTGACTGATTGAATATAGGAAATGAACAGGAAAGTATCAAAGAGGACTGAGTTTTTCAGCCATGACAGATAGAAGAAAAAGTAGGAGAGAGAGGGAAATTGAGAAGAGAATCATTTAGGGAGGAACGTCTCAAGTTTGGTTTTGGACAGATTGAGCTAGACTTGATGACATGAAATCTGTCCTTAGGGAAACAGAAATCTGTCCTCAGAATTCTCTTAGACACAGAGTCGTCCTGATGTCTGTCATACTTTTTGAACCTGATGTGTGGTTCTGGAAGCACTGACTCCTGAACCCTGTCTTCCCTGAGCAGTTTTCATACATTTTTCTCCACTATTAATTTAATTTAAATTTGGACTAGTTTTATGTATAAGTGAGGAATTTGGCTTCCTAAAGAATTTTTAAAATCACTTTAATAATATTAACAATACTTTTTCACTGTACGGCAATGTATACTTTCCAAAGCATTTTTTTAAAATAAATAAATTTATTTATTTATTTATTTTTGGCTGCATTGGGTCTTCGTTGCTGCACGTGGGCTTTCTCTAGTTCCGGAGAGCAGGGGCTACTCTTTGTTGCAGTGCGCGGGCTCCTCATTGTGGTGGCTTCTCTTGTTGCGGAGCACGGGCTCTAGGTGCGCGGGCTTCAGTAGTTGCAGCATGCAGGCTCAGTAATTATGGCTCGCAGGCACTAGAGCGCAGGCTCATTTGTTGTGGCCCACGGGCTTAGTTGCTCCGCGGCATGTGGAACCTTCCCGGACCAGGGCTCGAACCCATGTACCCTGCATTGGCAGGTGGATTCTTAACCACTGCGCCACCAGGGAAGCCCCCCAAAGCATTTTTACATACTATTCTCACAGCAATAAAGAAAAGTGGGCAAAACAGATATGATCACCATTTTATATATCCAGTATCAGAACTTAAATGATTTGCTCAGCGTCTCATACACTGGGAAGTAGCAGAATCAGGTCTAAAACCCATTTCACCTGGCCTTCGACTCTTCTTTGAGGATCATTTTATCTTCATTTTCTTTTTTTTTTTTTATATTTGTTCAGTAGCACATTACAATTTTTAATATTTTTAAATTACAGTGTCTTTTTGTGATCTAACTGCCCTTCCATCTCTTCATTTCTCATGAGCTTTTCCTCTCCGACAGGCAGAGAAAAGATGAGCTGGAGCAGAGGATGTCAGCGCTGCAGGAGAGCAGGCGGGAGCTGATGGTCCAGCTGGAAGGGCTGATGAAGCTGCTGAAGGTAAGAGCAGCAGCCGCTCAGGTCTCCTCCCACCTCCCAGCTCTTGTCCATCTTCACCTGCACTTCAGCTTCTGCCTCCCTGGGATGTCAGACAGGATGAGGCTAAAAGGTTAACTCTTGCTGCCTAGACTCAGTTTTCAGGTAGACCTCCATAAAGTTAACCTAATTCAGTATGAAAGTTATCTGAATTAGTGTAAAGCCTGATTACAAAAAATTAGTAACTGGAACTAATGTCCTGAATAGTTGCTTTTATGAATTAATAAGAGTGTTTATAAATTGGATATTAGCTATGTGAAATGAATATTTCTCAACTGTATAAAGTTTCTTTTAAGACAAGTTTTCAAATATTCTACCTAAGTGCATAACAAGTATTGTGTCCTATTTTAATAAGTATTACAGAGGCAAACCAAAGTAATCAACCAACTCTAATCAATAATTTTTACTCTATTAGGAGCAATAAAATAGCAGCTAGCTCTACGTTTGTTAAATTGGGGCTTGACTAAATCTAGAATAATTCAGGCCTCACTATCTATTTTTCGTGAAAAATATATTACAGCCCCTACACCCTAGAGCAGACAAAGGCACACTTGGCATTTAAATGTCCTCACCTGGATGATTTGACTGGCACTGAACAGAAATATTTACCCAGCTCTGTAGCAGCAATACCAGGGCACATTTGTTTATGCTATAAATTCCTAAGGTCTGTCTGTCTATGCTGTGAAACCATTGTATTTCACGGTATGACACACAGAATGGAAGTCACAGTGTGGAGTACCTCAAAAGGCAAGCTGAGGGGATAGATTTAATCCTGTGGTAAAGTGGAGTCATTAAAGGTTTTGAAAACAATAGTTTAGGAAAATGTACATAGCAGGTTGGGAAGAGGAGAAACTAAAGGATAATAGGAAGCTATTGAAATCATCCAGACCCGAAGTGACAAGGGTCTAGACTAGGAGGGGTAGCCCAGGAACATGTCAGCTCGAAGAGTTTTCTTCAACTTCTCCATTCTAAACCAGTTCTTTAATAATAAAGCTAGTGGATATTTAGCAACTTGGGTAAATGGAGTGTTTGTGTTTTAAACTGACTTTTGGCTTGCTCAAGACAATCACTTCTTTTAGTCTTGAGCTGAGTTTTTTCTAGCGTTGGTCCTGGGTATTTGGGGTATTTTGGGACTTGTTTCTTCATTAACCCTGTTAGCAGAATTTCTCCTGAGAAATATTTTGTCTAAATGGGTCTTGTTTAAAGAAAACCTTATGCGTAAAACCTGGCCCAGATCCTTCAAATAGTTGTCAAGTATCCAGCTAAACAACCCAATCAGCCACTCAAGAGAGCAGAGAGGTACTTAAATACATTTGGCCAGTGTAACATCTGGAGCCGTGTGGGGCTTTGAAAGCCCTGCCGTTGTGGGGTTAGTCCACGCACAGGACAGAAGGTCATGGGGGATTCACCTACCTTTCAGAAAAATGTTCTCAAATATTACCCAAACATAGATGGGAAGGTACCCTTTTGGTAAAAGGCAAAAAGGTTTATGCAAACTGAAGGGAAGTCAGAATGCATTTCCCCTAAGTATCACAGTAAGCTTTCCCGTCAGCTGGTTGCCCTCAGTGTTCCTTAGAGTTCCTGGCTCAGGTCCCACGTGCATTCCTAAGACCTTGTCATGTACCTCTGACACTTGTATTCAAGGCCTAAGCAGAATGAGCTGATGTCTCGAACTGTATTCCCAAGCCCTGAGTTTCTTTGTATTTCCAGCTGTTGTCTTACAGTTACAATTTCAGTAAAATAACCAGGACCCCACTGCTCTGTTTTGTAGGATATCCTACCAAGTTCTTAAAAGCCTTATTATTTACCCATCTGACAGGCTGAGGTCATTCAGAAAGAGAAGAAGAATTTGCAAACATAAACCAGGAATGTTGTCTTTTTATCCATTGATTAAGAGTCATGTTTCGGGTATGTGGTTTATAATGGTGACTAAGACTCAATCCCTGTCACCAAGGAGTATCAGAGACCTTCTTATTGTTGTTGTTTTTTCCTAATGGCATAATGTAGACTGACACTCAAGTACCCATGTTTCAGAATGTATCTTTTATTTATATTTTTTCCCCTGATTAATGAGTATATATGGATAACCTCTACCTCAGACTTCTTATTTAATCTAGAAATAGTTGTGTGATGGTGTTTTAGTTTCTAAATTACGTTCCCAGTATTTTTCTGCCTCATTTTCCATTTTTTCCAGTATTCCTTTTGAAACGCATTTACCAGATGAATTCTGTAGTTTTAAATTTTAACCTCATATGCAAATATATGCATATGCATATATGCAAAGGTTTTTAATATAAATTTTTTTATATAGATGACTACAGTGGCTATGGCATTACTTTGGCCATCTAGCCAGATATCCCCAGTGTGACGGGTCTCCCATGTTTTTAGGTGACTTGAGCAGTCCTAGATTTGCACTTTATAATTAAGGCATTATTACCCCCTTTAAATCAAGTTGGCTCCTATACCTTGTCACCAGTCAATGTTTACTGACTCCAACTGACTAATTGATAACAAAAAGGTTCTAAGACCTTATATCTGACCTGTTTATTGTGTTGACAAAGCCTTCAAAGCTATATCTGATTAACTTTTGTGAGTTTGGATTATACAACACAATCCTAAGTAACACTTTGCCAAAGTCCACCCTCTCCCAAACCCAGTGCATATGGGGGGCCTGTAAGTCCTGAAAACACTTCCCTGTCCACTCTCTCCATCCTAACCTGACATGTGTCTGCTGCAAATTATAATGATTTTATATCAATGGGTAAACTATAGACAGCAAAGTCACCAAATGTACAAACATGAAACATCGCCTTCTGAATTTTTCTTTTTTTTTTTAAACATCTTTATTGGAGTATAATTGCTTTAAAAAAATATGGAACGCTTCACGAATTTGCGTATCATCCTTGCTCAGGGGCCATGCTAATCTTCTCTGTATCGTTCCAATTTTAGTATATGTGCTGCCGAAGCGAGCCCTGAATTTTTCTATTCTGTTGAACCAAGGTAATATTGTCTCCAATACCAAACCTGGAGAAAACAGTGAAAATAGGGAGGTGTTTTAGAAACAGTTCTAAGAAATTACATACTGGTCTTTTGCTCTCAGATGCAATTCCAGCTTGTCAGGATTGCCCCATCCCTCCCTTACCAATTTCCATTTCAACATTTAGTGCCAGCAATAAAAACACATTTTTAACTGTTTAATAACTCTTTTACGGCTGGTTGCCTTGCCTAGTGAATGGAAGAAAAGTGTTCTGCCTCACAGGGAAGCCTGACTAGGCAGGGAGATCGCTTCCCAACTGTAAAACTCTAACCCCTTCTAACTGGAGCCATGCATGCCAGACGCAAAAGCTAAAAGATGCTAACTCCTTCAGGCTAACTCAGTGAACGCTCAGGGCCCTCTTTGCCTGGGTGCCTATGATATTAGGTTTGGCCAAGCATCTAGCAGCTGGTTTTGATAATGAAGAACATCTTCTGGTGCTGAGTTGGGAGTCTCCTCAAGAGATTTCTTGGTGCCCATTTAATTTTTAGTGCATGTCTCTCCCTTGCGGGAATAAAATGACTTTCTCCAAATTGTTACTTTCCCTCTCCCTTTCGTAATTCCTTGGCTTTACTGAAATCATTCTCTCCATTGCACCCAGATCTGCAGACTGAGAAGCACTCATCCATTCCCAAGACTTCCTACACACATGTTTAGTAAAGGCAGTCTGCACGGATGGATCCAATTTAAATAGAACCATTGCAACAGATTTTAGATCTGCGTATTTGGGGCAAAGAGCAGAGGCGTCCTGACCACAGTTACCCATGATGAGGCACAGAAAAAGGAAACGAAGAGACCCATTAAAAGACAGAGTAACTGAGAAGCACAAGACTGAGGAGAGAGGAACTCGGAAGTGTTTGTCTCATCTTCATCATGCTTCCTTCTTCATTGTCTAGAGGTGCATTCTGAGAGCTGAGAGTTAGCAAGGGCCTGCTCTGAGCACCGTCACTGTAAGGCTCTGAAAGACAGAGACCATACCTTACCTTCATGTTTCCAGTGCTTCTTACATAGGGAACATTAAACGAACCTTTGTTCAACTAATGAGACACCAAGGTCAAGAAATCTTTTTGAAAAGCCTCTTAGGGCCTTGAAACAGTTCCCGTTTATAGGGGGAAGGGGATGTATGTGCATCCTTGAAAAGAACCACACAGCAGCCAAAAGCTCCAACAGTGGAAGACAGGGGACTAAATAAGAGAATCTGTAGTCAGATGGAATTTCCAGTTTCTAGGAAGTTCTTAAGAGCAGTGGTTCTCAAACTAGCAGGATTCAGAATCTACTGAAAGTTTCATGAAACAGCGCTGCCCCCACCCCAAGAGTTTTGATTCCATTGGTCTAGGGGGAGACGGGGCAAAGCATGCATCTCTGACAAGTTTCCAGATGCTGCTGCTGCTGGTCTATCTATTTTTTTGCACTTGGAGAACCACTGACTTAGAGAAATGTACCTAACACATGTGGATATTGTGAATCGTGAAAGAGTGATCACGGAGCTTTTGAGTCATGGTTGAGCTGCTTCTTTCAGTTTACCTTAAATAGTGATATAACCTTGGGCAAGTCAGGCTCTCTAGGGCTTTTTCGTGTATAAAAGGGGAAGTTGGACTAGAGGGTTTATAAGGTTCTTTCCTTCTAACTCTAGAAGTTAGCATTTAAAGAACTGGATGGGGCAGAGGCTTGCCATTTGCTCTGTCCAACTGATGATACTCTGATGGTGGTCAAGCCCTTGGATCTCTGAACCCATGGGCCTGGCCTGGTTTGCCCTTTTCTATCATTTTTTTCCAGTTGTTTGTGGTGATGGGCATTAATTTCTCTCCTTTTTCCCCTCTACCTTTTTTCGTCTTCATCACCTCTAGGAGGAAGAGCAAAAGCAGGCAGTAAGTGAACTTCAGAATTCTCCACCTGACTCTTGCTTCTTTTGCATGTTCTTCTTTTCCTCATATAACTGTTACATACTTTCTCCTCTCCTCCCTGTACCAAGATCATCTCAGCAGAATTGGTTATGTGTAAAACCCTTAGCAGTTCTCTCTGTGGTGTTGTAAAATGGCCTAAAAGGCCACGTCATGTTTACCTAGTAGAGCATGTTCTTATTTGAAACCAGAGTTTGTTGAATTTGTTTTCAAAGTACACATCTGTTGTGTTTATTATTTAAATATGCATGACTAGCCAGGCTACAGTTACATTTTCCTGCACTTACATTCTGTGCTGCTTCATGATTAGGCTGACTTTAATTGCTTGAAACAATTTTCAGGGTGGTGGGAGTGACCTCAGGGTTAAATACGATGTTATGAATGACTGTGCATGAAAATGAGTAGTTCTTTTGATAACTTTAGATGTCCTTTAGTCTTGAACAGTCTTCTGGATGTTCCAGCTCCGGTAGCCTTCTTAACAAAGTTACCAATGAAAACTAAGTGACTGATCATGCTGTAAGTGATTTCCTGTTCAAAGCCCACTCCAGAGGGAGCTCTGGTTTTTCTGAGCTGCATGGTGTTTAGGGAGAGTTTATGTTTGTTTTTATTTTCCCTGACAGCCACTAACCCACACAGGAAAATCAATTGAGGGCTTATCCACAATGATAAGACTATATGTTTATATCATATAGTAAGGTTTTCAAAGCACACATTTTTCACACAAACTAAAGCTGATTTCTAATTTACCTTAGGGCTTCTCTTTAAAGAAAGAAATGTGAAATGTGTAATTCAAAAAATGTACTCATTTCTTATTTCAAAAAACAAATGTATCCATGTTTCAGATTAAGAATAGGAATATAAAACATTATATTTACTATTATTCCTAATTAGGAAAGCAGTAGAGTCATAGGGTAAAAGGGAGAGGAAAGGAAGGAAGAGATGGGTAAGGAAGGGAGGAGGCAAGAGAAGAGGAAAGGAGACTGTCAGGAAGAGGGAAAGAAGACAGGGTATGATGTCAGGGTAGGCTAACAACCCGTACATCTCAATGACTTTAATGTAACAAAATTTTATTTTTGTCTGTGCTTTATTTGGTTTTGTTTTTTCCTCATTCACACATAATTTATTACTTTGATCTTATGGCACTTTTGTATCAATAGGTACCTTCACATGGGCAAAGCAGGAGAAAATCAGAATGGAAAGTCAAGCCCAGCCATTAAATGCTTCTGCCAGGAAGTGACACACATCACTTGCACTTCATTTCATTGGCCAAAGCAAGGCACATGACCACACTTAACTTCAGTGGAGGCAGGGAAGTATAATCCTCCAGTTTGCTTAGAAGAAGTAAAGAAGCAAGTGCTGGTAATGCCTGCCACAAACAAGAGGATGAGTGAGATTGTGTTGGAGGGAGGGAAAGAAAATACCTGTTCTTCCTGTTCCCTTCTCCCCTCCTTTCCCTGACAGCCTCATCCCCTTGCTGTGACCACACCCTTCCTGCAGATCAGGGTATCACCTGACCTGTGGTTTCTGGCACCAGCATTCCCCTCCTTTTATTCATCCCTCTGTGCCCCAGAGATGTGCTTTCCAGGTAAACCACTCGCTGGGAACTTCCTCCAGCAGGTCCACCCAGCCTAGCATCTCATGATCCCTCTCTGAATGGGCCAGCTCAGAGCAAAGCGTGTAATCGGGAACACCCACACCGCACCTGAGAACACATTTCAGAGGAGGGCAAACATTATGGATGTTTATGTTAATGGCAGCTTCCAAGAGACACTTCATTTTTTAAAAAGTTTATGGATTACTGTGTGCTCCAAGAACCAGAAATTATCACTGCTGTTGTATTATTTCAGGTCAATTTAAAGCTGATGTTGAGCAGACAGGGGATTAAATAACAACATGTTCATTCCAGTGACCTTTGATTGTGTTGTGAGATCATCTTCCCCTTGAGGTTGGCAAAATGAGAAGCTAGACCTAGATCACTGAAGCCTGCCACTAACGAGCCACTTGTGTGTGTGTGTGTTGGGAGTTCTCAGTGGCCGAGGTCCTGAGCTCATGTTCTAGTCCTCACTGTCCCAGGGGACCGTCCAGAGCATGAATTTGTACAAATTGTTTTTCCCTCACGTTCCCCCACTCTGGAGAGGTAAGACATTCTGCTCTGTGGATATAGGTAGGAATTTCCTCTGTCCACATCACAGGTTTAAACTGTATCCACCTAAGGCTCAGCAGTGAGGCTCAAATGTGAACTGAATGGCTTTGCATAGTTTAACATTTTTAACATGTTCAGCTGGAAAGACTATAAAGCTTTAGAACTCGTGCATCTGCTTTAATCTATATCATTACCGAGTAAGGCACCAAAAGGTATTTACCACAGAGCTAAGTCGTAGCCCTTTCTTCCTCCCGGATTCTGGCTGGTATAGTTTAATTTCTTTCCTATCAAAATGTATTACCCTATATGAGTCATAAAATAAATTGTAAGACTTCTTAACTGAAGAATTTACTAAACATCTTCCCCAAACTGGCTCTGTAAATCCATTATAGAGAACTTTTTATGCAGTTTGCCTTCTTCATTCCCTTTCAGGGATTATTTTGGCATTGGGGAAACTTGAGGGAAATGGGTAATAACTGTGACGTTGGAGCTGTGGTTCTACCTTCAACCTCAGCCACTTTTCCAGTGCTTTAGTGACATTAGTACCTCAGCTGATAATTCTCCTGTCTTTCCTTTCTCCCTCCCTCCCTCCTTCCCCTTCTCTTTTCTCAGCTCCAAGTTTTATAATTAAGGGCAGAACCGCCTGGCTATTTCAGATAAGGCTTCACTGAGTGACTGTTCAACCCATGACATACCCTACAGTTTAACAGGCTCAGGAATTAGATTGTATCGGTTGAGTCAGGGTTAATCAGGCCCATGATAATCGTCAGACTGTAATTAAAAGACCTTGTCTGCCTTTTTTACTACTGCATCCCCTTGCTTCCAGCCCAGTGCCTGCCACATGGCAGATACTCAATAAATAGTGGCTGAATGAAAACTGCTATTAACCAGATTTATAAGATTTTAACTTAAAAACACTGTGAATTCATAAGTTCATTCACTGTAAGGGACATAACTGGTTCGAGTACCTAAGGCAATAATTTTGCTCAAGGTACTCCCGTATAATAGGTAGATCTATTCAAGAGACTAAACGATGGTTAGAAATGTCCTTTATAAAAAGAATCAGGAAAACAAATTTCAGTGTTACCAAAAGAATAGGCAGGCCAAGCTAATATATTAGTATTATTATTAACTCTGTTATTATTTCTGTCTAAAGAACAGATATGTTATGTAGAGTAAAATCATCCTCTTTTTTTTAGCACAGGTAATCTACAAAATGCAGGATATCTATAGTTATTTGTATCATTTGAAAATATTTTGAGCATTTCTCAGTAAGAACCCAGTGCCCACAACCAGAAATGTGTACAGAGGGGTACACTAAAGTAACAACAGACTGGTGAGGACCCTGCTGGCAGTGGTGGTTACTGTGGAGCTGTGGGCTACTCCCTCGAGGTCAAACAATATCCCAGTCCTAGTCTGGAGGGATTCCAATGTACAGATTTATTCTAGGGACACCTTAGGGTTCCATTTTTGCCTGAGACTCAACATACCATAAAATTTCACTGCTGGATTGCTGACATAGACTAAAATGAGCTATCCAGGGCAAGGTTTCCGTTTATTCATGAGGGATGTATTTCTTTAAACATTCCTCCGGTTCCTCCTATTAGAAGATCATTACTTTTTGGAGCTTCCCTGGTGGTCCAGTGGTTAACACTCTGAGCTTTCACTGCAGAGGGCACGGGTTTGATCCCTGGTCAGGGAACTAATATCCCACATGCTGCATGGCCAGTCCAAAAAAAAAAAAAAAATCATTACTTTTTACATACAGATCAACATCAGAGTGAAAGACTATAACTGTAGACAGTGATGAATAAGGATAGGGGGCTCCCACAGGGGTGGCCTCGATCCAGGTTCGTAGGGTGGTCGTCCAGAGGGTTATATAGGTGGTACTCTGAAAATTACGTAATTGGAGGAATCTTGGGATTCCACTAAGAGAACATGGCCACAGTTGGGACCTCTCTTTCTACTTCAGCCAGTTGGGATATCAAGTGGATCTTGCCCCACGCCCTTTCTGATTTCCAGAACCAAACACCCCACCACAACTCAACCAAAGAAAGCATGGTGTGGGCTGGCTGTCAGAAACCCCCATCTCTGACCGCGGCTTCACCAAATATGCCTCAGAGGAAGGGCACTCAACATTGAGTTAGCCAGGTTGACCCGTGAGGCCTCCATGACGAACCTCATGAATGTTAACTTTGTAAGTTTTGAGAGAAAGTACTTAAAAAAAAAAAAAAAAAACCTACACAACAACAAATAAAAACTTTCTCTTTGTCCCTTAAAGAGATTACTGGTAAACCCCTTGATGTGTTCCTGGGTCAGGTTCCCTCTTGGTTCACTTAACCTTTGGACACAATCCCATTGGGAAGTGACTCACATGCCACCCTAAAATTTTCTGGATTCCTTGGTCCCACCATACTCTGAAATAGAAGCCTGTCTTCTGCTTCCTGAAAAGCAAACGATTGCCATTTATTTATGTCTTCAGCAATGTCTTACTACGTACGTTGAAGTGAGCAGTGGGTGAGCTTGGCCTTTTGAAGGATCCAAAGAGAAATCCTGCACAAATCCCACCCTCAGATAGTATGATCATTATTTCATGGTTGACCTGATGCCCTGTATACAGAAACAGAGGCCAAGTCAGTGATATCTGGAGGCTTAGGCACCACTGCTGCCCTCCCAAGTTTGCAAGCTGCACCAGTGGATTATGGTAAACAAAGATCAATGTGTTGTACTCTGTGACTATGCCCCCAAACCTTTAGGCTAGCCTGGGTCCCAGTCCTAGTCTGTATACATGGACTCTGGCTGCCCATAGATGGCCTCGTGAAAGTCTACAAAGTATGCTCATTCATCAGTCTTGGCTCTTGTACTCACTATAGGGACCTGGTAGCTTGTTGGGGCGTTTTGTTTGTTTTCCCCAAGAGGAAATGTCATAGCAATATTGAAAAATAGGTACTTGCATTTCACTCCCCCAAAACTCCTTGAACACCTAGAGGGAGTGTATAGTCTGAAAATATAGAGGAAATAGCTTTTGGGTCTTTGCAGCACCCCCAGTGTTTTTCATCACTCTCATCAGTCACGAGCTGAGAGATTGCCTTACCTGCTTGTTTATTTCCCTCTGTACTATATTTATGTCTTTTCCTCTTCTGACCAGAATGCATACAACATATGAAAAATATACACCAGGGTCTCTGGGGAAAAGTCTCTACACACCAAGCTGGCGATACGCACCTTCCACTAGGGGAATATGAATTCCTAGGACACAGTATCTCCCCCCAGAATACTACAGTCTGGGTCTCAGCAAAGCATCAACAGAAAAGAAGATGACTTCTAGGTTTTGAGCCCAGGAACCTGGGAAATTGACTGAAAAAACGAAACTGCGGAGATGATGTGGGATATAGAAAGGGGACTTTGATCTGATTTTGAACCTACCGAGTTACATAGAATAGGCAGGCAGTCAAGCTTTGTGTCTGGTCTGTGAGATATTTAGGGATAGGTAACTGGAAATTTAGTGGGGAAACAGGGCTAGCAATGTCGATTTGGAAGTCTTCAACATAACATTAGTGTTGAAACCATAAACATGGGCCGTAGGGAAAACCCATAGTGGATAAAATGAAGAAAGAGGAGGTAGGAGGGTAGGATTGTGGGTTCTCATGAAAAACCAGAAAGTTTCAAGGAGAAAATTAATAAGGCAATAAGACAAGGATTTGACAATAAGGAAGTTATCAGCAACCTTGGAAAGGAAAGTTTCAGTATGGCAGAGTGTAGACAGCTCTGAAAAATTGATTTTGTCTTGTTCAACCTCCTCACCCCCACCCCCATTGGTTTCACCTCAACGAAGGAAGGAGTTATATCTTCAATCTGCCTTATTGGGTTACGTGTGAATAGATTGTTCTGACTCATGGCACCTTGTTGACAAAACCTCATTTCTTTTCTATCTCACCATGTAATAACCTTTACAGACCTCAGTTTTCTCATCTATAAATTTTCAATCCACAGTTCTTTGATACTTTCATCACTGATACCAATCGATATATTGGGGAAAGGCTATGAACCAAGAAGGGTCTGCAGAAATCCAACTGGGCTCATTTGACTGACGTTGCCTTTTGTGACTTTGAAATCCTCTGGCCCTCGATTCATTGTCTGGGTTTTCTAACCAACTCCTTCCCCAGGGTTTATTCATGCCAACCATCTACCTCCCACTTTTCCAGACAAAAGAAAGCATCCTAAGAAAACAACATCAGCTGCTTCCATGATGCCCTCTCTTTTGGCTCATCTCTAGGATTCTGGGCCATGCCTCCCACTCTCTTTCTTTTAGACCTCACACAGCATCCTCACTTGGCACGAGATTGGATCTGTGACCCTCCACTTGGAGAGCACCTGTAGGCATTTCCTCGAATCCTGATGCCATGTCAATCTCTAGGGTTTTATAGCTGACCTCAGGCTGGTTCTGATGTTCCAAATTAACAGCACTGCCAAAGTAGGGAGCTTCCTGGCCTAGAGTCCTTAACTAAAGTGAACATCTGCTTAATTTCAGCCAAAGAAACATATTATAAAGGATATGATAGACTCCTTTGCACTGTTCTCCATTTGCTGCTAATCATAATTTGGCAAGTAGAATTACTCCCATTTGGAGCTGCAGTATAGATACCCAGTGCTTTAAAAAAAGAGAGAGGGGAGAAGAAAGAAACATAGAAGCATATTTTAGAAAATTAGAGGCAGTGGGGCTTCCCTGGTGGTGCAGTGATTAAGAATCTGCCTGCCAATGCAGGGGACACGAGTTCGAGCCCTGGTCTGGGAAGATCCCACATGCCAGGGAGCAGCTAAGTCCGTGTGCCACAACTACTGAGCCCACATGCCACAACTACTGAAGCCTGTGTGCCTAGAGCCCGTGCTCCGCAACAAGAGAAGCCATCGCAATGAGAAGCCCGCGCACTGCAATGAAGAGTAGCCCCCGCTCACCACAACTAGAGAAAGCCCATGCGCAGCAACAAAAGACCCAACACAGCCAAAATAAATAAATAATAAAATAAATAAATTTTTAAAAAATAAAATAAAATTAGAGGCAATGCAGAAAGACAGTTACCTGCAGCTAGACATGTACCTTTAATAAGAATCCATGCCAACTCACTACTGCTCTACAAAGCTGGCTAACCATAAATCCTTCAGTGCTTTTATTATTATGTATTCTAATTAATATATATGACATTCACTGTTTATTCACTGCTTTCACATTTCACATTTCAACTCCTGTATTTAACCAACTCAGACCTCAGGAAACCAAGAGAGAATCTAGGAGACTCTCAGGTCTGTAGCTGTCCCCAGGACATCCCCCAAATGTGCAGAAGACTATCAGAGTTTATTCTTGGCCCCTTGAAATTTCTAACCTGATCTGAGGCTACTGATGGCCTGTCTTTCCTTCTACAGCAGCTCACCACCTGGGACAAGAAGCCCTGGACAGGCCACCGACTTTAGGACCTCGTAACTCAGTCACCCTCAGCCAGGTTTTCATCCTCAGCACTATGGACATTTGGGGCCAGATTACTTTTTTTTTTTTTTTTTTGGTGGGTTGGGGTGGGGTGGTGTTCTATGCATTGCAGGATGTCAAGCAGCATCCTTGATCTTTACCTGCTAAATTCCAGTGATGCTCCCACACCCACACCGACACCCACACCAGGTTCCTAGCAGGTAAAACTATCCCCAGTGAAGAACCACTGCTCAGGAATTCCCTAGTGGTCCAGTGGTTAGGACTCTGCACTTCCACTGCAGGGGTCACTGGTTGGATCCCTGGTCAGGGAAGTAGGGTCAGAGACCCTTTCTCTGTGATACCAGTCTGAGCCCTTGAAGCATTCTCAGCATCCCTTATTCTGAGGTTTCGATATGGGATGGATGGTAAAAGATGTCCAGTCACCTTCCCCCACAAATCACCCCTTTGTCCTTATGTCCTACTTCTATTAACATCATTGCCAGCACTCCCTACATGCACGCTCTCTTCCAGTCCCCTACTCTCCCCACTCAGTTGTCACAGTCTAGTCAACTTTTTCATCCAAAAGCTTTTGCTTGTGTCTCTCTCCTCCCAATTCCTATCACCATTCTCCATTCCAGCCTCCGTCATCTGTCACCTGGTCTCCCTCTCTCCTGCCTCCTGCTTCTCAGGCCTTCCTTCACTTTGCCCCGGAGCCAGCCTCCTAAATCAGACCAGGTCGACCTCCCCACTCCCTCCTCGGAGTCTTCACGGGTTCCCTCTGCCGTTGCCTATAGCGGGGTCAGCAAGCTTTTTCTTAAAGGGTTAGGTGGTGAGCATTTTAGGCTTTGTGAACCAGATCAGAGATATTATGTAAGGACTTATATAACCATTTAAAATAAAACCATTTAAAAATGTAAAAACCATTCTTAGCTCACAGACTGTAAAAAAGCAGGTGGCAAGCTGGATTTGGCCACGGGCTATAGTTTGCCCATCTATCGCCTAGTAAATAAACTTGATGACCATCGATTGAAGGCTCTGGATGATTGTGGCCCACACTTCTCTTTCCCACCGTATATCTTCTGTGCTCCCCACATACTAGTGTCCCCACATGCTCCTCCCCTGCCCCACAACACACACACACAGCTTCCTCTCTCTTGGTGCCTCTGTTCATGCCCTTTCCTCACCTGGATTGCCCTTCCCGAGCCGCTTCTGCCTATTGAAATTATACCCCTCAAGACACTCTCAGATGCCACCTCTTCTGTGAAACCTTACTCTGTTCCAGAAGGTCAGAGTTAAACTGCCTCGCCTCTGTGCTCCTTTTCCTTTGTACCTCCGCTACGGTACGGATTTCATCCTCCTTTGTATGCTAGCTGCGAACATGCCGAACTGCCTAGGAGGCCGTGAGCCTGCTGAGAGTGGAGACCTTGCCCCTTCATACCCCTACTTTGCACCTTTCAAAGTGGAATCATGGCAGGTAGTACCCCATTGAGCCAGCATGTGAAGCACTTTATGTACATCCTCACCAACCCAGGAAGATATTCTTATCTCCACTTGACATATGAAGAATCTGAGCCTCAGAGAGGTCAAGTAAGTTGCCTGAGGTCACACAGCTAGTAAATGGCAGAGCTGGAATCCAAACTAGGTCCATCTGACTGCAAAGCCTGGACTCTAACCACCTTATTATATAGAACAGGGACTCAACAAAGAGTGGTGGCGCTGGATCAGGTGCCACACCTCATCATACAAGTTTTACTTACTTACCCATAAGCAGCATTTAAGTCTGACTCATTGAACTTTAAAATATCATTGATAGGTTCAGGCTGCCTGCCCCATCATTGAATTCATGTCTGAATTAAGGACCATGCTCTCCTGGAATCCTGTCCTCTTTTGGTTTCTAATAAGCAATCTGAGTGTTTGGTATTCATCTCATAGGGATTTTTCCCTCAGTGAGGTCCCTGATCATTTTGCTGAGAACTAGCTTTGAAATCCTGCAGTGAGAACTCATGGGATACCATTTTCAAATAGAGCTGGGCAAACTAGGAGAAACAAACAGAAAGAGGGTAATTCTAGTCTTGGAATTTATGAGCTTCCCTATCTAAAAGTTTAAATTTCAGCTTTCTTTTGATCTTCGGGTTTATGGTGAGTTTTAAGAGGTTGTTCTTCTGAGACAGTCTTAGGAACTTAATACGCTTTCCTCCTTCCACTGAGAAAGATACCCAGACATCTTGCCCCCCAGCTCTTTCAGGCTCGGGTAAGCTTTGTCTTCTATGTAATTTAGTTTGACTTGAATAGGGGCAGAATCATGGAGACTGAGAACCATAACCTTCTCCCCGTTGCCACCAGTGTGATCACAAAACACCCAGCAGCCCTGCCATTTGCTGTTTCCCATCCATAGCAACAGCCCCACAGGGAGTGACACCTGAGAGCCACCGCAGGGAGTGACAGGTCATGGGTAAGCCCTGAGTTTCCTGAAGTGATGTGGGAACAGACAGGTGTCAGCCTCTGAGGAGGGTCCTCGAGGCAGACTTTTTGGTGGCCCCTCTCCTTCCAGCAGACACACACAGTAGATAAATGTGTATTAACTGTGGTGAGAGAAGAGAGACATCATAGAACTGTTTGGCCCTTCTCTCTGGTGTTTAGAAGCCAAGTTCATCCTTAAAAGCTGCACCGCCCTCTACCTCAGAGGTGGACACTTTGGGGAGAGACGACGGTCTCCAGGCGTGTTCTTTACCTGTTTCTAATTCGCCCCAGAGGGAGCCGCGGCTGCTGCTTTGCTCACTGCCACGTGACTGCCTTTCTCATCTCCTCCACCCCTGTTCTCCTCGTGTGCTCACTTCCACCCCTGGGCCTCACTCCCAGCAGTCTTAACTCTTGTCACGTTAGGCAATTATTTTCAAATCTTGCAGCAGGACAGACAGTACAGGATCAGATAATCCCCTCTCTCTCCTTTTACTTCCACATTTGATGAGACAGCTGCATTTTCCTAGCAGAGCCACCACCTGCAGCAGCTCAAAATAGTCTGCGGGGTTTTTTGTTTTTTGTTTTTTTACCTTTTGTTGACCAAAAAAAATGTACAAAGTCCATTCTGTATACATCCCAGTTCTCTGTAGGTTCGCGGTTGCCTCATCTAAATTTCAGACTTGTAGTTCCTTTCTCCCAACGTTGGTTTTTGGGGTTTTTTGTTGTTGTTGTTTTTCCGAACGGGTCTCTGAAAATCGGCAGCAAAGAGGCCAGTTTGTTTAATTTAAATACATTGCAGGAAAATGAAGGTAATTGTCCACACAGGCCATCTGCTACCTGGCAGGTGTCCATGAATCAGAGAGAGAAAAATGGAGACTCAAGTGTCTCCTTCTGTTACCATGATAACCGCTTAGCTCAGAGTTTTCGTTGGGTGTGTGTATGGAGGGGATGCCGTTAACAGTGCTCTGGCGAGGGCATTAACTCTCAAAATCAGGCTTTTTGCCGTAAGCCTCCCTGGGCTTGATTACCTGATGATAATCAAGGAGATAAAAAAAAAAATTCGTCCCTGTTCCATCAGGAAAAAGAAGGGGAGGAAATAGTATTTATGGAGCCCCTACTGTGTGCCAGGCACCCTGCTGGGGCTGGCTGAGCACAGCCCAGGACTGTATGTCCGTCATCTTCCTACTGCAGACAGCGCCGCTGCCCCCGCACGGCCACGCTCTCCGCCACAGCGCGCGAGTCCCCATCTCCACTCACAGTGTCCTCAGGTCACCTTCTCTGGCGTTCTCTGTACCTGTTTTGGCTCCAATATTAGACTTGCACTCAAACAAAAGACCAAGTCGGAATCACCGTATTCTCCTTTCTCACATTTCTCACTCGTGTTGGAAATTAATTTATGTTGCTATCAAAAATCATGGTTGGGCTTCCCTGGTGGCGCAGTGGTTGAGAGTCCGCCTGCCGATGCAGGGGACACGGGTTCGTGCCCCGGTCCGGGAGGATCCCACGTGCCGCGGAGCGGCTGGGCCCGTGAGCCGTGGCCGCTGAGCCTGCGCGTCCGGAGCCTGTGCTCCGCAACGGGAGAGGCCACAACAGGAGAGCCCCGCGTACAGCAAAAAAAAAAAAAAAAAAAATCATGGTTGGCCTTGGCAGTGAGAAGTCTCACCTGACCCATGTTCCTTCTGACGTCAGAAACTTGGGATCCCAACGTGCTTAGCGTTCTCCCAGCAATTTAAGGCCACTGGAAGACCCAGGTACCCTTCTTAGCCTTGCTACTAATTTATTTGTGACCTTGTGACTTCTCTAGGCCTCCATCTCCTCAGATCCAGGAATGAATGTTGGACTAAAACAGAGGCTGTTTTCCTGAGGTCACGAACCCTCTGACATTACAAGCATAACTTCTGAACTCTCTTCTTGGAACACGATACATAGCTTTCTCAGATTCTCAGAGTCTTTGCTGATTTCGAAGAAGTGAAGGGCCAGCAGAGGAGAGAGCTTCTCAGATTGTAACATTTCTCTAGCTCTGTCTTTCCAGCAGAATTGTTTCCAACTACAAGGGACCTCTGTACTCAGAGAACCTGAGTTACAGGGCATTTATTGTGTTTAGTTGTTGGTTAGACACGTGACTGGCCTTTGCTGTGTTCGGGCCTTTGTAATAAGTTGTATTTCAACAAGGTCCCACTGTCCCTGCTTCAGGAAACTTTAAAACACCAAGGAGCGTGTCGTGAAGCTTCCCCAGCCTCTCTAGGCTCACCGCCCCTCTTCCGGCAGCTGAAACCCAGAGGCACGCGATTCTTTTGGACCCTCGTTGGACAGCTTATCCCCGCCCCCCAGAGCCACCTGACTGGTCCCTCCACCTTTGCTGATTTCTGTGTGAGTCTCAGGTTCCCCATAATCTCTAGCTTCCAGCAGTGATGCCCCCCCCCCCCCAGCCTCTGACTGTGCTGCTTATCCTAGATGGGTTTGCTGGGAGTGCTCCGCATTCTCCACGGGGAGGGCCCGCCTCTGAACGTACAACCCGTCTGCGCCTTTGAGACAAGGCGCTCGATGCAGCGCTTCATCTGCACCGACTTCAGTGTGTCCGTCCGGCACAGACCTATCAGGAGGGCAGAGGGCGAGCAGTCTCTAACCGGGATGGAGGTGACTGACTTGTCCGAGAGCCAGGAGAGCTGCCGTGTGCACTGCAGCACTGCCTTCAGCTGTGTGTGCTCCAGACGCTCCAGTCTGGGCTTATGTAACGAGGAGGACCTTGTTTCAAACTGTCTTCCTTGAGACAGCCTGTCGTCTGCATACAGCGGGCTGCTCCCTGCACCTCCCCACCAGCTGCGAGTGCAGGAGACCTGGACAGGCAGCATCTCCGGTGTGGACTCCGCTCATGAGAAAGGACAGTTAGGAGTAGCACACGCCTTACGTGACCCTGAGGTGGCCACTGAGAGCCCTCAGAGGAGGATCCGTCACCGACAGGATGGTTATGACTGAAGCAAAACCTTGGTCACTCGGCATTTCTGAGATGAGGTAACTTGGTGAAGGTCGTAGAATCGTAGCATTTTATATCTGAAAAATGCTGCACCCATCATCTAGTTCGATGCCGCTCCGTTTGTAAATGAGAAGACTGAACTCCAGAAGAATTAAAATGCATGTCCCGTACAGTCCAAAGAAAACCCCAGGTCTCTGGACTTTAAGGGCGCGCCCCTCCCACCAAACCTCACCGCCTCCTAGTGTTCACCCGGGCCTGAGGCCAGAGCAAGATCCCTTCTCAGTGCCTGCGGCGGCCCCTCCTCTTCTGAGTCATTGGATTTGCAGCAGAGAATTGTCTCCAGTCCCTGCCATTTACTCATTACAAAGTAAAGAGGTTGAAACTTTCAGCCTCAGGACAGGCTAATGCACTGAGGGACTTAAGCACATTCTCAGATCCGGAAAAATTTTTCTTGATTCTCTATGCTTTTGCCTCTGTCCTCATCCACCGTCCTCTTTGCAGGGCCTTCGGCGTCTCATGAAGGCCTCTGGGCCTGGTCTCATCCCAAAGTTCTCCCTCCTGCTCCCTCTCAGTCAGATGCTCTTCAGATGGGACTGATCTAATCATGTAGAAAGAGAAAAATCAAGCTCAGCCCGTGAGTTACCTATGGCTGCATAACAACTTACCCCGAAACTTAATGGCTTAGAAGAACAAATTTAACTCACAGCTTCTGTGGGTCAGGAGTCCAGGCGCTGTTTAGCTGGGACCTCACAAGCCGAGGGTCGGGGTTTCTCACAAGGTCACAGTCACCTCAAGCCTCGTTGTTGGCAGGATTCCTCGTGGGTGGTTGGATTGAGGGCCACAGTTCAATGCCGGCTGATGGCCGGGAGGCACCCTCAGCTCCTTGCCAGGTGGGCCTCTCCACAGGGCAGCTCGCAAGACGGCAGCTGGCTTCCTTAGCGTGAGCGAGGGCAAGAGCGGGAGAGAGTATGTGTGGACAAGACAGAAGTCATGGTCTCTTATCAGCTGATCCCAGAAATGACATCCCATTGGCCCGATTCATCAGAAGCAGTCACTGCACCCCGCCCACGTTCAAGGGGAGGGGATAACACCAGGGGTGACTACGGGAAGGGAGGGTGTCACTGGAGGCCTCCTCAGAGGTCTGCCCGCCACGGTTAGTTACCTAGTTAAAGTATTTCACATAAAGCTTTATTGATGACGATAGATTTAGTCCTCCCCGGAGATCATTGCCTGCTCTGGCTACGTTCCCGCTTTCCATTACAGAGGAAAAAGGGTCAGACACTTGCTGCACCTCATTGTCATTTAACAAATATTTATTAAGCCTTCACATGTGGTAAGCACAATGGTAAGGAAGATAAATTTGAGGGCGGAGATTACTGCTGTACAGGGTTCTGAGGGAGGTGACAAGGAAGCAGACAGCTGGAGGACCGGTGGGAGCTGGTCAGACACCACACAGGGGGTAGTGCTCCTGGCAGAGAGAACAGCAAGTAGAGGCCCGAAGGCACGCGAGAGTGCAGGCCTTTCGGTAGATGGTTGTCTAAACTGCTCAGGAGCAGAGTCAGTTGACCTCCGTTGCACCAGCATATGCCTCATTGCAGCTCAACCCCATTCCGGATCCCTCAGCTTCGGGCCTGGCTGAAGTACCTGCATATCGATTACCTATCGATATCGATATCGATTACCTTGTGCCTCTCCCGGGGCCTTTGGGACTTACTGCCCCACAAGGATGCCAAACCGGCATTGCTCTGCTGGACCCAGAATGCACATAGGGTTCCTGACAGCTCCATCCTAGCGTTGCTTTAATACAACATGATGCCAAAGCCAAGGGCTGAAGTTTGAGATCCATGGGGGAAAATTATGCCTTCCCAGCGGTCTGAGCTTTTCTCTTTCTACCGCTCTGAACAAAGGCAATGTCAGGAGTCTGGTTTCTGTCTTCCTCAGAAGGCATGTCCTGGGCAGTGATCCCAGGAAGGGGGCCTGATTATTTTCAAGCTGATGGTGGGTAGTAGGTTTCATTTCCTGATCCTAGAGATGTAGCCACATGTGGCTGTCCACCCCTGTCCATCCCTCTTACCTCATAACCCATCCTCATTTTCCTGTTAAAATATTTGCAGAGGTTCAGCTTCGTGTTCTTAAAAAGCAACCTATTGGTTCATCTCCGGTCTTAACAACTGTGACACTCAGTCCTTGGGTGGCAATGCCTGGCTCCAGTCTCACCGAGATTTATTGAGTACTTGCCACATGTTTAATCCTGGGTTGGACAGCATAACTGTCCAGATAACTGTCATACAGTGAAGTGAATTTGAATTTCACAAGCCACATACTTAGGAAAAAAAATTATTTAAGTGGCCTTAATTTCCCTCTTGAGCGCTCACTTTCTGAGATGGGCACTTAGTCTGGGCATTTCTAGGAAAACTCTGAAACCAGTCATTTCAGAGATTCTCATCCCCCTTCCTGCACCCAAAATGAGTGCTCCATCTTGGGGCCTTTTGCTGCGTGCTGTGGCATCAGTGGAGGAGTGTCCATAGCTCCAAGTTGACCTGTGCTGAGGCCATCATGTCCTTTGCTTGTGGCCAGGCCAGGTTCTCGTGGGCAGCACCCTCCATTCAGTGGCTGAGGCATCCTTGTTCGCAGACTCCCCCAGCATCCAAGGTCCACACCTGACCTCACCGAGGCTCTAACTCCTCTGTGATGGAGAGATAGCTTTGGGCTCATCACTTCTCACAGTATCAGCCTATGGGAAACTCTTGGTTGCGTGGGGTCCTTCCTTGAGGCTGCCCAGGCAACCCAAGAAACGACCTTTATTCTGTTCCCCTCAGCCCTGGGAAGGCCCAGGAAAGGGCTGGGCATTGCCAGTATCCACCGCTTCTGTGATCTCCTACATCCCACACTGTGCTGGCTCAGGACTTCCCTGCAAAGCCAAGCCTCTGCATCCGACTTTCTTGCCTTCTCTGCAGATTCTCTCACCTTCTTCCCAGCTTCCTTATCTAGTTTGGATTGGGGATGAAACTGCTAGGTCTGACTGCTCATAAGCACTTTCCAAACTAGAATGAATTTTATGCTTTATTATTTGCCCCATCTCCCATAAAAATGGCCAAAATAGCAGAGGGTGATAATTATAGGGTGAAAGGTGGAGGTTTTTCCCCAAAATACAATGATTAATATGTGATAATGTTATCTGGACAAAACTGGACTCCTAAGGTTTATAAACTAGTCGGGAAGAAAAGATATATACCCTGAAAGACTAAATAATAATAAATGTTTTATAACCACTGACAAAATAGAAGAGAATATTTCAAAAGATAGAGCATGTTGAATTGTTAATGGAAAATTATTATAAAAGTTAAACTGGGATAAAAACATCAAAAAGAGATTTCAGGGCTTCCCTGGTGGTGCAGTGGTTGAGAATCCGCCTGCCGATGCAGGGGACATGGGTTCGTGCCCGCGGTCCGGGAAGATCCCACATGCCGCGGAGCGGCTGGGCCCGTGAGCCATGGCCACTGAGCCTGCGCGTCCGGAGCCTGTGCTCCGCAACGGGAGAGGCCACAACAGTGAGAGGCCCGCGTACCACAAAAAAAAAAAAAGAGAGATTTCGTAATATTCCATTATATGGATTAACCACATTTTAAGTCTTTCACCAGTCAGTAGACTTTGGGGTTATTTCCACTTTTGGCCTATTAAACCAAATGTTGCTAATAAACATTGGTGTACAAGTTTTGGATGAGCATATGTTTTTATTTCTCTTGGGTACATACTCAGGAGTGAAATTGCTGGGTCATATGGTAAGTTTGCATTTAACATTGTAAGAAACTGCCAGACTGTCTTCCAAAGTGGTTGTACCATTTTACAGTCCCATCAGCAGTGTACAAGGGTTTCCCTTTTCCCACATCCTTGTCAATCTTTTTGATTGTAGCTATTTCAGTCGGTAAGTGGTATCTCTTTGTGATTCCAGTTTTCATTTCCCTGAGTACTCGTGTTGAGCATTTTTCATGTAATTTTTAGCTCATTTGTATATCTTATTTCATGAAATGTCTATTCAAGTCTTTGCCTGTTTTGTAATTGGGTTGCCTGTCTTATTATTCAGTTACAAGAGTTTTTTTATATGTTCTAGACACAGGTTCTTTTTTTATAATTTATTCTATATTTATTTCAGCTTTATTGAAGTATAATTGACACATAAGATTGTAAGATATTTAAAGTATACATTGTAGAGACTTAATAAACCTATACGTGGTGAAAGGATTTCCCCGTCTAGTTAATTAACATATCCATCACCTCACATATTTATATTTTGTGTGTGTGTGAGAACATTTTAAGTTGTTCTCTCTTAGCAAATTTCAACTATACAATAGTATATTACCAACTGTAGTCACCATGTAATATTAGATCCTCAGACCTTATGTTTTAGCCAGAAGTTTACACCCTTTTACCAACCTCTCCCTATTCCCCCACCACTCAGCCCCTGGCAACTACTTTTCTACTCTCACTTTCTGAGTGTGATTTTTTTTTAGATTCCACGTATTGATGATACCATGAAGTGTTTGTCTTTCTTTGTCTGGTTTATTTCACTTACCATAAATAACACAGCAGGATTTTCTTCTTTCTCATGGCTGAATAATATTCCATTGTACATATATACCATATCTTCTTTATCCATTTTTCTGTTGATGGACACTTAGGTTGTTTGCATATCCTAGCTATTGTGAATAATGCTGCAGTGAACAAGTGTATATGGAGTTCAAATATCTCTTCAAGATTGTTTACATTTTCTTTTTTTTTTTTTTTTTTAATTTATTTGGCTGTGCCAGGTCTTAGTTGTGGCATGCAGGATCTTCGTTGCAGCGTGTGGGATCTTCTAGTTGCCGCATGCAGGATTTTTTAGTTGCAGCATGTGGGATCTTTAGTTGTGGGACCTAGTTCCCTGACCAGGGATCAAACCTGGGCCCCCGAATTGGGAGCACAGAGTCTTAACTGCTGGACCACCAGGAAAGTCCCTGTTCATTTTCTTTGGATATATACACAGAAGTGAGATTATTGGATCATATGGTTGTTCTGTTTTTCAGTTTTTGAGGAAAAATGCCGCTTTGCCTAGTGGCTGCACCAGTTTACCTTCTCACCAGTAGCACGCAAGGATTCCCTTTTCTCCATGCCCTCCTCAACACTTTTTCTTTCTTTTTTCTGGTTGCATTGGGTCTTCGTCGCTACGTGCAGGCTTTCTCTAGTTGCGTCGAGCAGGGGCTGCTCTTCGTTGTGGTGCGCAGGCTTCTCATTGCAGTGGCTTCTCTTGTTGCAGCTCACAGGCATCAGTATTTGTGGCACACAGGCTCAGTAGTTGTGGCACACAGGCTTAGCTGCTCCACGGCATGTGGGATCTTCCCAGACCATGGATCGAACCTGTGTCCCCTGCATTGGCGGGTGGATTCTTAACCACTGCACCACCAGGGAAGTCCCAAGGTGGCTTCTCTTGTTGCAGAGCACAGGCTGTAGGTGCATGGACTTCAGTAGTTGTGGCATGTGGCCTCAGTAGTTGTGGCTCACAGGCTCTAGAGCACAGGCTCAGTAGTTGTGGCACACGGGCTTAGTTGCTCCGTGGCATGTGGAACCTTCCTGGACCAGGGATCAAACCTGTGTCCCCTGCATTGGCGGGCGGATTCTTAACCACTGCACCACAAGGGAAGTCCCTGGACATTTGGATTTGTTTTCACTTTTTGGCTATTATATATAATGCTGCTATGAACACTTGTGTACAAATTTTTGTATATACATAGATTTTCATTTATCTCCAGTATATACATGTAGGAGTGGAATTGTTGGGTCTTATGGTAGTCAATGTTTAAACTTTTGAGGAACTGCCAAACTGTTTTCTAAAGCAGCTGCACCATTTTTATATTCCTACCAGCAGTTTATGAGAGTTTCGATTTCTCCACATTCTTGTCATCACTTGTTATTATCTGTCTTTTTTATTATAGCCATCTTAGTGGGTGTGAAGTTGTAGCTCATTGTGGTTTTTTGAGGTTTTTTGGTTTTGTGTTTGTTTGTTTTGTTTTTTGGCTGCATTGGGTCTTCGTTGCAGCGTGCAGTCTTTCTCTAGCTGCGGCAAGAAGGGGCTACTCTTCGTTGCGGTGCACGGTCATTTCGGTGGCTTCTCTTGTTGTGGAGCACGGGCTCTAGGTGCATGGGCTTCAGTAGTTGTGGCACACGGGCCCTAGAGCACGTGGGCTTCAGTAGTTGCAGCACGTGGTCTCAGTAGTTGTGGCATGCAGGCTCTAGAGCACAGGCTCAGTAGTTGTGGCTCATGGGCTTAGTTGCTCCACAGCATGTGGGATCTTCCTGGACCAGGGATCAAACCTGTGTCCCCTACATTGGCAGGTGGATTCTTAACCACTGCACCACCAGGGAAGTCCCGCTCATTGTGGTTTTGATTTGCATTTCCCTAATGGCCAATAATATTGAGCATCTTTTCATATGCTTATTGGATATTTGCATATCTTCTTTAGAGAAATGTCCATTCAGATCCTTTGCCTATTTTAAAATTAGGTTACCTGTCCTTTTATTACTGAGTGTAAGAGATCTTTCTTTTTAAATATTTATTTATTTAGTCTGCACCAGGTCTTAGTTGCGGTACGCGGGATCTTCCTTGCAGCTTGCGGACTTCTTAGTTGCAGCACGCGGACTCTTAGTTGTGGCATGCATGTGGGATCTAGTTCCCTGACCAGGGATCAAACCCGGGCCCCATGCATTGGGAGAGCAAAGTCTTACCCACTGGATCACCAGGGAAGTCCCAAGAGATCTTTATATATTCTTTTAAAATTTTTTTTTTATTGAAGTATAGTTGATTTACAATGTTGTGTTGATATTCCTAATATAAGTCCCTTATGAGATATATGATTTGCAAAACCTTTTCCCATCCTCTGAGTTTTTTTCACTTTCTTAAAGGTGTCCTTTAAAAATAGTTTTTAATTTTAATGAAGTCGAATTTATCTGTTTTTCTTTTGTAGTATATACTTTTTGTGTCGTGTCTGAAAAGTCATTGTCTAATCTTTCCCTCTAAGAGTTTTATAATTTTAGTTCTTATATTTGGTATGATCCATTTTAAGTTAGTTTTTGTATATAATATGAGGTAAGGGTCTAAGTTCATATTTATTTTTATCATGGAAAGATCTCAAAAAGTATGCTAACTTTGCCGTACAGCAGAATTAAACACAGCATTGTAAATCAACTATACTTCAATAACATTTTTTAAAGTATGCTAGATGATAAAAGCAAATTGCAAAATGATATGTGTAGTATGATACCCGTCCGTGCAAAATTTAAAGGCACGAAATGTCATATATTATTCATAATTACATATGTACACGTAGGTAAAAAGTTTCACACCAAAACCTTTGACAGTGGCTGCCTCTGAAGGGAAGAGAGGAGGGGACTGGAAAGGATTAGTAGTCAAAGGGGTCTTCAGATTTATCTGCAATGTTTTTAGGTTGGGATAAATTTGACACAATATTAATTATCAATTCGAGTGGTCTATTATTTTCCACTTTCAAGCTTTCTGTATTTTTTAAGTGTCTCAAATTAAAATACACAGACACGAATCAAAGCAAGAACGATGGGGAACACACCGTTTCCGTTTGGTCCGGCGCTCACACTGGGGGAAGCGTTGAGCTGGGGCTTTGTGCACACAGCCTGTCAGCCTGTTCGAGGTGGCAGGTTCTATTTGTACGTGGGGTTTCTGAGCCAGATCCCAAAAGATAATTATCCTCCTTTGAACTCATCTGCACCCTTTGGCTTATATTTTCCCAGTTTTGCTTCCAAAGAAAACCCCCGTCTATATGCCACCCTCAGTTGCCCTTCCTCTGAAGAGCAGCAGAGCCCAAATCTCAGCGAGCTCCCTTTAACTGGAGTTTTAAAATTTTATCCCGTTGCTCCAAGCTTTCTCCAAAACTGAGGTAGAGCCTCACAAGGAAAGTTTGGTGTCTACTAAACGTGTGTCCATTCTCACCTAGTCCCCACGGGATGGCTCACAGAAGACCTCACTGTGTGTGCTTGACAAGTGCAGCACGACGAGTGCAGCATGACAGGCCAGATGACCGGGCTCCCGGGAACAGCCTACAGCTAGACTCCTGACCCGCAAACTCAGGCGCGCGCCCTGCGGCCTGGCAGCTGCAGAGGCGCAGAACACGTGTCATTGCCCTTGAAGTAGAAGGGCTTGTTCCAGCATCTCCTGCTGATGAGCCGTGCAGCCTGACACAGAGCTCTTCCTCTCTTCATCTTTGTTCTTCTTCTGTAAAATGGATACAAAAAACATGTGCCCCTTCTACTCACAAGTTATGAGGATCAAATGAAATAATGCACCTGAATGTGTTTGCAAACAAAAATCAAAGATGTTTGTATATTATTTCCCAGCTGTGTGACCCCAGCCCCTCCCAGATCCTCCAACCAGCTACTCTGCTCCACCTGTCCACCTGGAAGGGGCCCCTCCCTGTGCACGCCTCTGCCCCTTCCCCTCCCGCTTTTAGTCTGTTCTTCAGTGTTCCTGCTGACTCTTCTCCCTCCTCCCCCTTTGTTCTCTCCCTTTCCTTCCCTTTTCTTCCTCTCACCAGTGCTGGAGGCAGCCTGACTCCTTCCTTTCAAATGTGATCGTGCACTGCCGTTGCACCACTGAACTGAGGCCCTGGGCTGGCTCAGGTTGACTGAAAAAAACGACTTTCCCCTTCCTCAAAGAGGTAAGGCACCTGAGATGACATGTTTTATCTCTTTGATTCTCCCAGGCTCAGGCCACAGGATCGCCACATACGTCGCCCACTCACGGAGGCGGCCGCCCGATGCCCATGCCCGTGCGCTCCACCTCCGCTGGCTCCACACCCACCCACTGCCCGCAGGACCCGCTGAGCGGAGTCGGTGGGGACGTGCAGGAGGCCTTCGCCCAGGGTGAGTCCGGGAGCAGAGTATAATGGAGCGCTGAGGGGGTTTGGAAACGTGGACAAGATTCCTACCGAGGTTTTCCCGGTTTCTTTTCTTTTGTGCACTTCGCTTTGAATGATCAGATTTCCACGTACAGTAAAAATAAGTCAAGCGCTGACCCCTTCTCATTAGATGGGCTGGTCTGCAACGGGAGGTCTGCAGGCTTTGTACATGTGCGAAGTACAGGCCTCCTGGGCTTCTGTGCTCTTTTTTCTGGATTGTGGGAAGTGCCTTGTCCTCTGGGCTTTGCCTCCTCCGGAGGAATTGGGTGGAAGCATTCCCGAAGTCGGGTGCTCGGCCTGGAAAGTCTTTAGAGCAAACAAGAGAAGGAGTAGAACTCTAGACAGGACCTTGCTGAAGCCTCCTTGGCCGTGGAGCTAACGGCCAGCGATGTTACGTGGTTGGGGGAAGACATGGCAGCTCAGGAAGTCTTCTTGGGGCAGAGACAAGAGCAGGGAGGTGGAGCTGGCGAGTAAGTCCTGCCTGAGCATTGGTTCTAGAATCCACCTCCTTTGACTGTGGCTGAGAAGTGTGGAGTTGACAGGGTCCTGCTCTTCGGGTAGAGAAGAGGGAGGAGGACCGCAGACCTGGGTACCGGTGCTCCTGACGGCCTGGGAGCGGGCAGAGCTGCTCGGCCCATCTCCCGCTAGGAATTCTGCCCTGAGTCCCAGGGCCCCGCCAACCGAGGCGTTCGCTCAGCTCTCTCCCCCCAACCCACCCGGCATCGCCATCTGCTCTGACTGCCCTCAGGTACGAGGAGAGACCTCCGCAATGACCTGCTGGTGGCCGCTGACTCCATCACCAGCACCATGTCATCCCTGGTGAAGGAGCTCCACTCAGGTGACGCCCACAGCGCCCGCCCAGCCTCCCACCTCCCCCTCCGCGCCCTTCTCGCTGCCTCACCGCGTGGTAAAGCGTCTCCCCCATTTCACCACGCGGTCTTCTTGCCTTCCAGGGATGCGCTGGCTGCCTTCATCCTGGGAGCCTCTCTCCCACACGTGATCACATAGAGATAATCACGAGTTTCGGTTCCTCTTAAGAGTCTGCCCTACGGAGCAAACACAATTCCAACTTTAAAGAAATTCAGCTCAGTTAGGCCCCTTCCTCACTTAATTTGTCTTCCATCTCTGCCTCCTCCACAGCTGCTCTTTCCTTAGGCCTGCTCAGCTGTCTCGCTCCAGAGCTTTCCTGGATGACTGGAACCGCATCAGCTGCAAACGCTTCTGGACTTTCTCGCGGCTGCCTTTCTGCTTTCTCCTATTCGATTTGGTTTTGAAACCCTATTCTCTCCTTTTGTCCATGACGAGGCTCTGATTTCACTGGAAGTTCATGACCTGAGTCTGTTGCTTCCTTCGTTCCTCATGTCCAGTCTTATCTGTGACTTCTTTCTCAGCCTGTCTGTCTCTTAGCTATTTCAGTGATTTTCCAGGGACCCTTACCTCATGGCATATTTCCCCTTACATAATACCCCGGAAGGAGAGAAAAAACAGAAGGCCGTTCCCGTATCAGCATGTCTTCAAGAATCCCCATGATTACGTCCGTTTTGAAGCCGTCAGATATTTTGCTAATCTTTTTTATGGTGGTCAGATTCCCGTCTTATATATTAAACAAGCAGATTCCCTTCCTAAGTGCTGTGGGTCACTCATACAGATGGCCCTCTTTTGTGTCTTTCACCTAAAGTAATGCTTCTGGATACCTTGAACTAGCTTAACAAGGTTATTGAATAAAAATATAAAGCAGGTTTTCAGTGGGCTATTCAGACACATGTACTTATTCAAACACAATACATTGGGGCTTCCCTGGTGGCGCAGTGGTTGAGAGTCCGCCTGCCGATGCAGGGGACGCGGGTTCGTGCCCTGGTCCGGGAAGATCCCACATGCCGCGGAGCAACTAAGCCCGTGAGCCATGGCCGCTAGGCCTGCGTGTCTGGAGCCTGTGCTCCGCAACGGGAGAGGCCACAACAGTGAGAGGCCCGCATACCGCAAAAAAAAAAAAACCACAATATATTGAAATCATCTGTGCATGTGCTTAGGGAAGGTGAGCCTTGCGTACCCCTTCAGACCTTTGTAGGAGAAAGCATATGCCTTTAGTGTTGTCATGGGACCGGGCCGAGGTCTGGCCCACGGCTTCGCTCTCAGATCTGCTGTTTTCCTTTAGAAGAGAATAAGAGTGTGGCCTGTGATGGTTTTTTCAGTACAGTTAAGATGCCAGTTCTCCTGTTCCGGCAGCATTACAGTAAAACTGTCTCCGTTCTGGTGCCATTTCTCAATCCCTTTTAGAAGCACTGCTCCCCTCCACACACACACAAACAGAAGAGATGACCACCTTTGAGATGACCTCATGGGTGATTAGAAAGTCCCTTCCCTAACATAGCTCCCCACAGATGCCAGAAATCCCACTTCTGGAGGGAATTTCTTAGGGGATTTCAGGCCATGGAAATTAACCACGCTCATGCCTCATGGCCACGTATCAGGGTATGTGCAAAATGAGTGGTTCATGAGCTCATTACACTAGCTGGGGAGGTAACTAGACATCATGAAACACAAAGCACACAGAGACCAAACAGCTTCATAATAAGTAAGGGTATGGGGATACTCAGCAATCTCTCCTAGTAAGAAAGGATAGTTTTAACAGAACTATATAATGCATTTGAAAGGTACCTTAAAGATCACACTGTCCACTCCCCTTACTTTAGAAATGCAGTGAGTGATTATCAGAAAAGAGATTTGCCTAAAGTTACACAGCGTGAAGGGGCAAAGCTGGTCCTAGAGCTTAGGTCTGAACATTAAGCTGATGCTCTCACCACCACACTGTCCTTATCCCCGCACAGGACAGGGGATCATGTCTGCAATCCCACGAGGGCCCCTTTCACTGATGCTCCACTCTCCCGAGCCCTGAAGTCCACGGTAGATGGGGACTGGGCCCGCACATGGCACAGTATCTCTATCAAACAGAGAGGTAAACTCCCTTTACACGCAAGGCTGCCAGTTTCTCAGTGAGTGGAAGAGCCCAACACCAACATGGTTTTTTTGTTTTTTTTAAAAAATATTTTTAATTTATTTTTTTGGCTGCGTTGGGTCTTTGTTGCTGCGCGCGGGCTTCCTCTAGCTGCGGCGAGCGGGGGCTACTCTGTTGCGGTGCGCAGGCTTCTCATGGTGGTGGCTTCTCTTGTTGCGGAGCACGGGCTCTAGGCGCGCAGGCTTCGGTGGTTGTGGTACGCATGCTCTAGGGCAGGTGGGCTTCAGTAGTTGCAGCATGCGGGCTCAGTAGTTGTGGCTCGCGGGCTCTAGAGCGCAGGCTCAGTAGTTGTGGCGCACGGGCTTAGTTGCTCCGCAGCATGTGGGATCGTCCTGGACCAGGGCTCGAACCCACGTCCCCTGCATTGGCAGGCGGATTCTTAACCACTGCGTCCCCAGGAAGTCCCCAACCTGTTTTTACCATCGCTGTCGAGATTTTCATGAGGATGAGTCTAGGTGCTCAAATGATCTTCCATGTATTCTGTACGGCGTGGACATACTGTTTATATCCATAGCTTGTCCTCCTCATCTTTTCTGAAATCTCTTCACAAATGATGGGCTCTTAGAGTTGGAAAGGATCTTGGAAGTCATTTCATCCAGGTTGCTGTCTGATATAAAAGTCCTCTGTTTGACTATTTCCAGCGAGTTCATTCATGACCAGCTCTCCTCACTGGGAAGTTCTTCCTTATCAGGGAGCCCAAATCTGCCTTTCTGTAGCAAATTGATCCTCATTGCACCCTCTAAAGCTACCCAGAGTGAGCTCAGTCCCTCCTCTCATGTTAGCCTTTCCAGTGTTTGATGGCAGATCACGTGGCTCTCCCGCAGCCTCTCCTCTTTAGGCAGCCGTTCACAGTTCCTTCGGCCATTCCTTATGTGACGTGGGTTTCACTTCACCATCCCGTGTGCCCAAGTGTTGCAAGGCCCTGGTTCAAAGTGAGTTTCCAGGGCTGACATTGTAAGGGGTCTTGCCCCTGCCCCCCGCTCCGCCCCCAGCACAGTGAGCTCTGCCACCTCCCTGAGCAGGCCCCAGGGAAAGTAACCTTAGACGGCATTAGCTTTTTTCCACACAGCCACTTTGCACTGTTCAGTCATTTTAAGTTTGTCATCAGCTAAAACCAGTTTTTTGTTTGGTTGGTTGGGTTTTTTTTAACGGAAGCCAGTGTTCATCTAGGAATTCCCTGCTGTACACTATTATGGTTGTTTTCTTGAACCTGAATGCAAGGTGTTAGCCATATACCTAGTAGATATCATCACCTTAGAGAAGCCAGCAATAGAGCCAGGAGCTGGTTGGGTGACATCAGACTGCACTGCTTCTCTGGGCTCAGGGCTTATGGGGACATGATGCTGGGGCATGGACCACACAGGGTGCAGACTAGGTGATTTCAGCACCCTTGGAGACCTGAAGCCATGAGCTTTTAGCTAGGGTTTCATCCCAAGCCTCCTAAGCTACTTGCTTCTCCCACCTCCTATGCTTCTACTGTGCTGAAGGGTCACTGGCCTCCTTGGACTTGTTTTCACAGCAGGGGAAGGTGCAGAGGAAGAAGAAGAGAAGATGCAGAATGGGAAAGACAGAGGTAAAGGCAGCTCCACAGGACCCCTAGTCTGAATGGGAGCCAGAGCCCTAGCCCCTGAACGAAATCCCCCTCTCCCTTTTGTTTCTGCCTTCCTTCCTGCTGCCACCTTTCCCCAAAGCTTTCAGACCCCCACGGATCCTTCTCCCTACTTTTCCCAACTGACCATCAAGTTTTTCCCTAGAGGTAGTTGTGTCAGTGGATCAACAAAAGCTTTCTGATTTCCTGACAGTATGATAGATGGATGGGATACAGGAAGTAGATACCAGTAAAACGCCAAACGTGACCCCTTGCCTCAAGGAGTTTAGAATATAGTTCGGAGAGCAAAATTAAGATATGCGAAATAAATAGGAGATAAAAGGAAGTGGCAGGAAAAGTTAGTCATAGAACTTTGAGTGTATGATTATAAATACAAGAAGAGTTTCTGAGGCAGAGATTATTGTGGACAGAATAGCCAAATGGTTTTGTGGCTTCTCGGAGGAATTAAAAGCAATGGAGAAAGGTATCAGCAGGGGACAGAAATGCTTCCTCATTTTATTGTATATAAAACCTTCTTAATAACTTATGTTCAAAAGAGCTGTGCTAAATGATTTCCATGTATAATCTTATTCAGTCCTCAACAACCTGGTGAGATATGTAATATAATGACATCCCCATTTTACCAATGAGGAAATAGGCTCGGAGAAATTTAGATCAACTAGCTATTAAGTGGTAAGATTGGATTTGAACTAGGTCTTTCTCACTCCAAACTTCATGCTCTTAATCTTCATGTTTCTATGTTACCCTGAACAGATAACACAATTCTCTTTGAACATTTGAGAGTTAGCTGTTATTTCTGTGATGTATTAATATGTCCAGTTGCTGGATTCCTTCAAAATATAAGCTCCACAAGGTAGAGACTTCTGTCTGTTTTGTTCAGGTTGTGTCGCCAGTGCCTAGAACAGTGCCTGGCATGTAGTGGGATGTCAGTAGATTCATAAACGTAAGGAAATAAACAGGATGGTGTGCAGGAGAGCACTTTGTCAGGAAGAGAAGTGGGTGGCTGCCCTGAGGAGGCTGTGGAACATGAGATGGAGCCGGCCCAGCTCTCTCGGGTCCCTGTTGGATGCTTTGCACATAACACACTCTTCCTGTTTGATGCCACGGCCCCATGAGGAAAGGATCCTAGACAGGGCTCAGGGTGGTTAAACAGCGTAAGGCAGTAAGTGGCAGAGCCTGGACTCAGCCCAGGTGTCTGTCACGCCAGTGCCCATGCTTTAGTCTGAGCAGACTGCGAGACCACGTGAGGGGAGAGAAGTCTTAAGGAAGGGTGGCAAGAACTGGATACGGGACAGGAAGTTGTGATGGGAAAGGGGGAGCATCTTGGGAGGGGGGGTGTCCAGAGCTTTTACCCATAGTGGCTGGTGTGGATAAGAGAGGTGAGGTCTTTGGAGATGGTCAGCAAGGACACTGGAATTGCCAAGGAAGAAACGGGGAGAAGGAAAACATACTCCAGGTGCTGAAATCATCGAGTGAGTCAGAGCGAGGCCTGGGAGAAAGTGGACAATAGCTATGATGAATTGCTGAGAATGATGTATTTGGCATGGCCGTCAAAAGGTCAGCAGTAGAGGGCAGCGGTGTTTGAAACATCTAGAAAGGCGGCAAAGAAATGGAGAGGAGACTGACTTCCGCATACCGATGGGGGACTAGGAAGAAGGCAGGAGGGTTGTAGTGCAAGAGGTGAAGAGAAGAGGAGACACACAGAGATAGATTTACGCTTATGTAAACACATGCTGCAAACACATGCATGCACGCACACACAGTCCAACCAGATCCCGGCATTCATGTGGAATGTTCTTGGCTGAAGACATAACAGCTGCTTCTTTGGCCTCTCTTCCCTTATACCCCCCTCCCTTCCCAATAGCTTTTCCCATGGCCTTTCCTCGGTCTGCCCCGCTCCCCCGAAGCACACAGAGGACCGTGCCTTGACCACTTGGGCCTTGCCCTGACCACAGACTGTAGCCTTAGACCTGGTTCGAGTCTGGATGTAGGCTCTGTCTCGCACATGGACTGGGTATGGTTTCCCTTGTCTGGTACCTGGTACCCTCAGGGTCCCTCTGTCTTGGCACCTGCGTTGCCCTGTCAACATCTCTTCTTTCTTTGCACCTCTTGCTTTGTATGTCGATATGAAATCTTCGTGAGAATGCCTGAATTTCTGTTTCTGTGGCTTTTAGGTGTCACCCCCAAGGGGAAGAGTATTAAGAGTTGGGGTGAGAGATGGGTAGGGTTTAAAAAGGATGTTTGACTCTCAACATCGTATAGGTCCTAGGATATGTCCCTATAGCTAACGTGTGGCTGTTATGTGGGTATAGTTCTAAAACCAAGTGTTTTTATGGATGGACCTTCTGATTCTCCACTGTGATCTAGGCGTGACATTTTACTGCAGACTGAGGTAGCAGTAACTACTGTCACCTAGGCATTAGAGGGCAATAAGTATCAACCAGAAAGAGAGAACGATTTGCTTCTTTGGGGTTGAAATCATGCTGACATAATACAAACACAACTGGGTCGGCACCCTGTCAGGCATAGTCTGCTCAGTGCAAAAACTGTGAGAGCCAAATGGGCACCTTTGAAGAACTCACGACCCAGCCAGCCTTCCCAGCGACATTCAGCGCGGCCTCGGCCTCTCCCTCTCCCTGGCCCCACCCCGGCTCCCTGTCCGGCTGCGCCCTGGGGGATATGCTTGGGCTCCGGCTCCGGCTCCGCTGGATTCCCTCTTTGCATCCCCTTACCTTGAGGGGTCAGTACTCGTAACCAAGACTATACAGATGAAACGCAGGCTAACATAGCTTCCCCCGTGTAACTTCAGAGCCCTAAATTCGTCTCAGCTACTCCACGGCCTCATTTTATGTCCCTGTGTCCTTCAGAATCACCTCTGCCAGAACCTGCCCCCGCGGTGTTGGGAGCTATAAATCCAGTTTGCACATTTAACGCTACCGCGTGTCTGGCAGACTGCCAGCAGTGGTCCTTGGTGAGCATAGATGCAGGCTTTTGAGGGTCCAGGCGATGGTTCAAGATTTCAGGGTAAACAAGAGTATGATTTAGTATCCCAAGCAGATAGGTCTGCGGGAAGGAGCTCCTGCTGCTATCATAGTTTAAACCATTTTCACCTTGTTCACTTTCAGAACCACACGGACTGTGCCCCCTGATGTAACTGCTCCCTAGGTTTAAGGTAGATTCCTTTCTATTTTAGTATTACTGTCTTCCTCCTCCTGAGAGGCACTTGTTTCCATGGCTCTATTAGGTCAGTTGCAGTTGCTGGTTGTAGGTTGGGTGACTCCCCTGTTTTCATACCTGGTCGGGCAAAGTCGACCTATGAGGAGCAAAAGGGGAGAGGCAGGCCCAGGAGCCCATGGGTCAGGGAGGCCCCAGGAGAACATCCGGGTGACGAAGAGACCCCGACTGTGACCTCAGTATATCGTTTGTGTCTGTGCTGCACAGGTTAGCGGAGGAGCCGGGACAGAGAGGAAGCGCGGGTGAGTATGGTGTTCTCTGCCCGCCCCACGGCCCCTTTCCCTCCTCCCTTTGCTCCGTCACGCTTCCCAAGCCAGAGCCACCCCAACACGTGAGATCCAAGTTGGGGCTTCCTTTATGAGCCCAGCTGCTCCTCTTCTCTGCTCAGCCCCGCCAGCACCCCGGCTGGGCCGCATTTCCAGGCCCGAACCCGTCCTGCACTGTTGTGGGCCTGGGCCTCAGGCGGGCCTTGGTGTCCCCTGTGTTGGGATGCAGGTGGCAGACCAGACGCCGCTGGCTGAAGCCGGCTCTGGGAGCGGGAGGGCGTCCGAGGTCACTCCCGGGGCTGCCGCGGCCTCCTTGCTCCTTGATTTCCCCCAGCCACTATCATGTCTCTCTGGGGGTCCAAACCACAGCCAGCGCGGGATCACACTCGCTCTGCAAAGCCCACCAAGTCGTTTCCCATGATGCCTGGCCAAGCTGCACCTTCTCACTTCCTAAAAAAAAATTGATAGAAGTACAGATTTCCTCACAGGGAAATGCCCATTGCCTTTAGGAATTAGTCTTTCACGCTTTTCCATCTCAGGACCTTAACTTTTATCTAGTTCCAGTTCCAAGGTATTGCAGTTTCGGGGCATGCGCTGCACGCCAAAAGGAAGGGACGAAAATAATTGGACAACTGATCTGTTTAGGAGAAGGGTTCTTTCAAGGATAGATGCCCTTGGTGCAGCCTTGAGCTTTCTCTTTATTTTTCAGTCTTTTCTTCCCTCCCCTCCCCCACCTCTTGTGTTTAAAAGTTAGGCCATCTTCCTCAGTTACAGATCTTCCAGGCAGAAAAGCCAGGGCCGCAGCCCATGATCCAGAAAAGGAACTTTCCCAGGCCCTTCTCAGCAGTCTTATCCTGGAGCAGCCTCCGGGCTTTTCCTGACACCCCCGCCTTCCCCCGTCTGCACCAACTCGTTGGTTCTGTCCTGCTGGCACTCCAGGACCTGCTGTCTCTGAGCCTCCACTGACTCAGGGATCGTGCATGCTAAAGACGGACAGTGCGAGCTGCGGAAATTCTCTCGCTGCCCTGGAAATCACGGACCCCCCAAGGCTGGGGCAGGCTTCTCCCTGAACTCACTGCGCATGCCGACGAGGCCCTTCCTGACAGCAGGCCTCGGCTGCCGCCGCCATGAGGCAGTCGGGAGCTGACTTGCCCTCGGGGAGCCCGTCAGAGCCCCTCTCCTCAGGGCACACAGGAACTGCTGGAGGACGAGGAAAGGCGTGTCTGCCACCTGGCCCACCCCTCTTCGTGCACATGAGGAAACTAAGGCCCACCACCCAGGAGCTTTGGTGCCAGAACTGGAATCGGAGCTGCATCCTCTGCTCCTAGTGCTGCCCTCTGACCCGGAGGAATATTGAGAAACTCACCACTGAGTTGGAGAGTCAAATGAAAAGCCTGCACACTCAGGTGGACCCTTATGTTCTGCTGCCTTCGGGCATGAGGCCAGGGCCTTCTTCCCTTCCACTCAGTGCTTCTCAGCACATCTCTGACCTCTTTGCCCTTCTCCTCAGTCACAATTCTTCTTCCTATGAAACCACCACATTCCAAACCTTGCACTGCGAACACAGTTCCTTCTTTCCTGGAAACATTTCCTGACCCTGTGACCTAAGCAAGGACTCCAAAGACTCAAGATACCCCCAGAAAAGAGAATGCCCCCTTCCCTAAAAGGAGGAGAAGGAGGGGAAGGAGGAGAGAGTGTGAGTATTGTCACTCGTGGCATGTCCTGAGTTGAAAGGTAAGCGTCCCAACAGCGCCATCCGTGCACATTGTCTTGTCCCCAGCAGATGTTAGCAGCCTTTGCTCGGAGACCCTCGGCGGTGCCCGGGAGTCACGGTGCGTCTGTCCTGCACAGGCACAGGGGACGTGGAGTGAGCTGTGGCACCAGCACGAGGAAGGCGAGGTGTTCCCCCAGAGGCGCATTCCTGTCCATCTTTCGGCTGCTCACCTGGACCAGGCTTGCAGGCTGCCAGACGTCACCACCCGCTGGGGCGAGGGGAGCCCAGACGGTGCGAAGTGGGAGGGACTGCTGGTGCTGCCTCGGGCACCCCCCCCCCCCCTCGCCCAGTCCTGCATGAACTAGCATCTTCATCACTCCCCTCCGGGCATGGTCTCATCTCTGCAACAGGAATTTACTGCAGGTTGAAAAGAGAAAAGAAACAGCACGAATCTCCTGTGTGTGTGACCTGGTGGAGTTCTTGCTGGCGTCTCGCCAGGACTCGGGGTGCTCCCCAGGATGGGGGCACAAGTTTCCGCCTGACCTTTGACCTTTGAAAACCAACAGGTTTTCTTCCCTCTATCATGCGAAGACAGCTTCAGGCCCTGCTCAGTTCTACCAACATTCACACCCTGGCCACTGTGCTAAAAATAGCCTCCTTCCTTTCTCACTGCTTAGGCTTCCGCCCTGTTTGGTGCCGCTGCACTGCAGCCCAGGCGGGAAGCGGGAGCAGGGAGAGAGCTCTACACTGCAGCCCCAACGAGTCCTCCTCCTCCTCCTCCTCCTTTCCCTCCTCCCTCTCCTCTTTCCCCTCCTCCTCCTCCCCCCTCCTCCTCCTCCTTCCCCTCCTTCCCCTCCTCCTCCTTCCCCTCCTCCTCCTTCCCCTCCTCCTCCTTGCCTTCCTCCTCCTCCCTCTCCTCCTCCTCCTTCCCCTCCTTCTCCTCCTTCCCCTCTTCCTCCTCCTCCTTCTCCTCCTCCTTCTCCTCCTCCTCCTCCTTCTCCTCCTTCTCCTCCTCCTCCTTCTCCTTCCTCTCCTCCTCCTCCTCCTTCTCCTCCTTCTCCTCCTCCTCCTTCTCCTTCTCCTCCTCCTTCCCCTCCTCCTCCTCCTCCTCTTTCTCCTCTTCCTCTTTCTCCTCCTCCTCCTCCTCCTCCTCCCTCTTCTCCTCCTCCTTCTCCTCCTCCTGTCCCTCCTCCTCCTCCTCCCTCTCCCCTCCCCCTCCCTCCCTCCCCCCTCCCATTCCCTCTCCCCCTCCTCCCCTCCCCTCCTCCTCCTCCCTCTCCCCTCCCCTCCTCCTCCCTCCCCTCCCCCTCCCCCTCCCATTCCCACTCCTCCTCCTCCCCCTCCTCCCCTCCCTCTCCTCCTCCTCCCCCTCCCTCTCCCCCTCCCTCTCCTCCTCCTCCTCCAGCCAGGGCAGGAGAGTAGCCAGGCCAGGCGCACTGACCCGTGACCACCAGAGGGAGCACCGTCCCGGTGCCGGTGCCGCGGTGGCCCAGCCTCTACCCTCTCCGGGTTCCATTCTGCCCCCACACACATGATAATCAATCCCAATTCCCGGTGATTTTCATTTATTTTTTCCTCCTCCCTGGGCTCCAGGATGTTATTTTTAGTAGCAGGACTGCTATAAATATTTATAAAGGGCAGTGACTGGAATGAAGTGAGAGGCTCCACAGCTGGCTCTCACATCACCCCCAACACACACGCCCCGGCAGACCCCTGCCCGCTGTCTGAGGAGGTGTGTGCAGAGGCCGTGGGTTCACCCCGTGGCCATGCTCGGAGAGTCACGCGGAAGCCTTGTGAGGGAACAGTCAGGGTGAGGCAGCAGGGATGAGGCGCTCTCCATCCTTCCCTCCACGCATCCTCCTCCCTCGGTGACTCCCATTCCTGAAGGCGGTCAAGGCGTCTGTGGGGGGACTGCGCCCAGGCATGAGGGTCAGGCGCAGCTTGGAACACTCCAGATGTATGAGACCAGGAAGGAAAATGGGAGCCAGCGAGCTGGTTTCCCCCAAGGTGTAAAAAAGAACACTCCCCCTCTGAGCCTCGGGAGAAGCCCCCACGCCTGGGGGAGAGCCTGCCACCCGCAGGAGCTCCCACGCTGCCTGCCGAGCCCACACTGACCAGCAGTGAGCTGAGGCCCCAGGGAGGCCGCAGCGGCTCTGGCGAAAGAGAAACAGCACGTTTCTCTGGTGTAAAGGTGCTCCCCCGCGCTCAGGAAATGGGGATCCCAGCTTGCCTGGAGGGCCAGCAGGGGCAAGGGGGAAGTAAGCAAACGCAAGGTTCTGGGGGGACACTCAGTGCCAACCAATGGGGAGATCAGGTGGGGAAGGGCTGGGCCGGGGCCTCGCAGATGACCCTGTTGTGGGTGACCGCTGCCCCCACAGCCCTGACTTCTCGCTTTGTAGGCTGTGCCCCTGAGGACTGGGCAGAATCCCTGCCTCCTGGTTCCTCCCATGAACTGCTTGCTTCTTAAAGAGCAGAAAGATTCAAACGAACAGTCAGATTCAAAGCACCAGTGGCTTCAAAACAGCTAGGTGCTCAGGCCAGCTGAGGTGCATGTGCGAATGTCTCGTGGGCCCTGCGTGGCCCCGCGGGGCTGACTCTCTGCTGGCCTTTGCCAAGGAGTAACATCAACATCTTCAAACACAAGAGGGGCTCCAAACTCCCAGCCTCGCACTGTTTACCAGCACCTACAGGTGGTAAGGGGACTGGAGAGAGCCACAGGGACGGCTCAGGTACCGGGCTGGTCCTTTTTTTTTTTGCGGTACGCGGGCCTCTCACTGTTGTGGCCTCTCCGTTGCGGACAGATGCGCAGCCATAGCTGCGGGCCCAGCCGCTCCGCGGCACGTGGGATCTTCCCGGACCTGGGCACGAACCCGTGTCCCCTGAATCGGCAGGCGGACTCCCAACCACTGCGCCACCAGGGAAGCCCCGGGGTGGTCCATTTTTTCAATAAATTCTCTACAGTTGATTTCTTTTCGAGCTAGAATATCTACCATTATCTAAGGCCCCTGAGCTGCCTCCTGACTGCTAGGCATCTGCTTTAGAATGCAAACCCATATCAAAAGCTTGAAGCTGGGTCCCTTTCCTCAACCCTGACCTGGAATGGGACACAGGTGGTCATCCTATAGTGGGTACTTACTTCTTAATTGCTCTGTGACCATTCAGGAGCCAGCCTACTTTAACCTAGGTAGAGGATCTTTTGAGAGGACTGACATATACTGTCAGCATCCTGGGCCTCGTGGGCTGGTGCTGATTTGTAGCTGTGAAGACCCCTGGAGAGGTCCCAGATGCATCCTGGGTCTTGAGGAAGTCGAGGCCCCACCAAGCTCAGGTTCGTAAATCCCAGCCGTGCTGAGGTTCCATTTATTGTCACAGCCCTCTCCTCTGCTGGTTGTGCTTTTTTCTACCAGCGGACTCCCCCTCTTCTGCATTGCTTACGCCCTGCTCCTGTAGCCCGTGACAGCTTCGGAAAGGTACAGTTGCTATGGCAATGCCTAGAGCCATCTGAATTCCTGCTGCACCTTCTGGAAGAAAAGGGCATGTGAGGAGCCATGCAGTAGATTCCAAACCTAGCCTTCCCTAGCCTCCTCTGTCAGGGGTCAGGTGACTGCTACAGGTGGAGTCGGGGAGGTAGGTAGCCCACCTTCCTTGGGCAGATATTCTATCGCAGCAAGCCACATGCACCTGGACAGGTTCTCCGTGTGTGGTTCAGAAAACCAAGTGCCGTCTCCTACCAGGGCCTCTTAGGTGTAAGGGACAATGCCAGTGGTTCTCAAACTTAGAATCAGTATCCCCTGGGGGGCTTCTTAAGATATGGAGAGCTGGGTCCCACCCCCAGAGTACCTGATTCAGTAGCTCTGGGGCGTAGCTGGAGAATTTGCAGTTCAAACAAGCTCCTGGGTGGTGGTGGTGGTGGTGCTGTAGGTTTAAAGACCACACTGTGAGGACCACTGTACTACACATTCATGAGGAGAAAAGCATCCACATCAGTACAAGAAGCCATCGCCAGTCAGGTGGAAGAAGGCCAGAGTCCACTGTCTGCTCTAGAGGGAGGAAGGGCTTCCCGTTCCAGGAGGGCTCTGCAGTCGCACTTCTTGGCCAGGATCCCTGGGGGACGGGTGATCCTAGACTGTTTCTTTTTGGTCCCCACCAATCAATAAACAAAGATGTTCCCCTAGAATGACGGTGGGGGCAGCATCATAGGCAAGGCCTTGAACTTGCAGAAGACCAACCTCACATGCATAGTGGCTGAGTGGGTCCTGCACAGTCTAGAATCTTAGCGGTCAGGGAGACCAACGACCTGCCTGGCTCGGGAGGGAGGGAGAAGAGGGGAGAAGGGGTGTTGCTGGCACTTAGGCCCCGCAGTTGGCGCTTTTACACCAAGATGCCTTCCCCAGAATGCAAATACCATATGCTCCACTAAACGATAATTCAGGCCCCAGCTGGGTGGCTTACCTACAGCCTGCCTGAAGTTCCCACTGCCTGGGGAATTGTTCTAAGAGAGAAAGTGATGAGAAGAGGACCTGATAGATGTTGCAGCCCCTCCCGGTTACAAAGAGCAGATGCCAAGGATTCTGACACCTTCTCTGCACACTTAACCCCGCCTGGAAAACCAGGACTCTAAGCGGTGGGCTTGGTGACTCTCCCACCGGGTGTGTCAGCAAACAGGTGGCGTGTGCTGATGCCATCTGCCTCCTGCCTCCTACCCCATGGGGGGACAGCTGGGGTAGGGCCAGGCATGACATCAAATGGGTTTACCAATTCCAGAAAGCACTATGAGTTTCCCAGCTCTGTGAAGGTTTGGGTGGGTGTGACTGATTTCATTTAGAACACGCAGAACCCTTAAGGGAGGCCACAAGGAGAACTGGGACTTGCCGGGGAGGGGGTCCTTTGAAGAGGCAGACACCAGATAGCCATGCTTGGTTTTCTGAGGTAAGTGGAGCCTAGCACTGCTAGAGGTAGAGGTTAGGAAGGGACATGTAGCCTAGCATGGGACTATTCAAGAAGATACTTGATATGCACGCTGTGCCAGCCACCAGGCCCCTTGCTCAGGTCTGCAGGCCTCGCTGAATGCAGGACCTTAAAGGATAAGGTTGAAGCCCTGTCTGAGGGCATAACTAGGGGGTGGGGAGTGGGCTTGGAGGAACTGCACTGCCCTCTGAAGCCCATCAGCCTCAGGACAGTGGGTGCCAGCTGAGGCCACTGCAGGGAGGAAGGGAAATGGTCACTTAGAAGTGTTGATCTTTGGGCCTGTGAATGGGAGTGGAGACCGGGAAAAGGGTGTCCCCATGAATTTAAGGGTCATGACTAATACATACTTTATAACCCCCGGGGACCAGGCACACTACCAGTGAATAAGGAGTTAGTTATAGTTCATAATCAGTTATAGCCTGAATCCTCTGCAGCCCCAGCAAGTGTCCTCAGACACACTTCACCCAACTTTGGTGAGGGGTGCAGCGAGTCCTCAGCACATGCCCACGGGAGTGTACACACACGCACACACACTCGCACCTGGGGGGCCCTCTGGCTTGCGAGGTTTCGGTGTCAGGTACTGCGGCTTTCCCTGAGGAGAGCAAAGCCTTAGACTCGGCACGTGACTGGGGGCTGGGAGGGCGTCTACACAGCAGGCCTCAAGATCAGCTGCACATGCTGGGCTTTTCATTCAGGTCCCAGCTTACAGGTCACGCCTTTACCACCACGCCTGGTCTAAGGCCTCAGTCACTTAGCCTCCTTCCCTCCCCACAGAGATGGCATCCTTGCCCACCAGGCATTTAGCCTCACTGAGGAAGAATTCAGTCTGGGTCCTGAATTTAAAAGCCTCTAGAAATTCTCCCCACAGCCCCCTCAGAACCCCAGGCCTTGTGGTCAGGGCCCCCCCACCCCCAGGCTCCCTCAGAAAGCAGGCCTTGCAGCTCCTCCTACCTCTACAAAGCCTGATGGCCACTGGGGGGCGATAGGCCACGTGGCTCTGGTTCACCTCATCAACTACCTGAGGAACTCCGCCCTCTTTGGGGCTCCCCTGATGGGGTTGGTCTTTTAGAAGAAAGAACATGCCCCGGGGCTGCTGTAAGAGCAGCTCGGATGGGGCAACAGCTCGGTACAGATGCTGCTTGGGAGGGAGACTTGGTGGGGGCCAGACAGCCAGCCTGAGTGCCCCTCTGGGCCAGCGTCTTGGGATGCGAGGACTCCAGGCTTGGGATTCTCTGTAGGTCCCCCACTTCCCTTGACTGCGGGTCAGTATTTGTCCTATTTTCCTCATTGCCTTGGCGACCATTCTGGGGTCACCCTTTGCGCCCAACCTATCCTGGGAGACCAGAGCCTGGCCATCAGAGGAGGGGAACAGAGGATGGGAAATACAGGAGCAGCAGGGTGATGTGAGGGCTGAAGGACCAAGGGAGGAGAGCGCAAGAGGAAGAAAAGGATGGAAGAGAGGCAGAGCCCAAGGTGAGGAGGAACGTTTCACAGTGAGATACAGGGGACTGGCCTGCAGGCTGAGACAGGTAAAACCAGGATGGAGGAAGTAAGGAGAGGCTGGTGAAGGAGAGGCTGGGAGGAGGCAGGGTCGGGTGGGTTCGCCTGCCCCAGAGCCCTAGGCGAAGGGCATCTCGTTCCTTTGCCCTGCCCTGGCTCTCTAGCCCCACATTTTACCCTAACTATCCCCACTGGCTTTCCCCCCAAACCCGATGAACGGAGGCTGGGGACAGGGCTGCCCGTGCCTCCCTGGGACCTCTACTTCTAGCACCGCCCCTGCCCCCGGGCGCAGGCCTTGGCCTCCCCCGCCCCCAAGGCAGAGGCCTTATCTCCCCGCCCCTCCTTCCGCCCCACATCCCACCCTAACCCCAGCCCATTTATGGAACTGCTGCAGCCTCCGAGGGGGCTGATGGAATTTCCCTGGGGCTTGTCTGGTTCAAGGAGTCGCTTATCTTCCTGCCTTCAGCCATCACTGGAGAGTGGAGGGGAGTTAGACTGGGGTCACTGGGAGGCCTCTGGAGCCAAACTTTGCAAACCGTGGGGTTTAACGCCAGGGTGGAGCTGTGAGAGGCCCATGTTTAACATTTCTGTTTACCGAGGCCGACCCTGACCTGCCGGTGGCCCACCTCACCTAGCTCCTAACTGGTCTTTTCCTGCCCCCATTTTATGCTGGAGATTGGGTCTGTCTTCCCCTGCATATGCTTTCCTGGGAGCCAGCTCCCTGGACAGGGTCACCATCTAGATGTGTTGCAGACACAGAGCTACCCTCACAAAGGTCTTTTGGCTTGGTACACCCAGGGACACCTGAGACAGGAACTCCAGCAGAGACCTGGAGGTGCCCCCTGTCTGGAGAGCACTGTCCAGGCCCTGTGAAGGGGAACCAAGGAAATGCAACTCTGCCTTGAGAAACCAGCCAAAAGAGTGACTTAAAGACATCTAGGAGGGAGTTAGTGAAGGAAACTACTAGAACAGAGAAAACAGGATAATTACACACATAATCAGCTGTAGCCATTGTGTTCGATGCGTGAACGTCTAGCTTACTGATGCTGCTGGGTGATGAGAACCGGTGGGCTTCTTCAAGAGGGCTTTGCTCTAAAAGGAAGGGAACGAGCATATATTAAGTGGCTGCTGTGTCAGGTGTGTTCACATACGTGCTTTTTAGTGTCATCGCCCAACCAAACTGTGATGTAAGTTCATCAATTCAGAGGACAGAGACTCTGAGAGGTCAAGTAACTTGCCCCAGATCACACAGCTGGGAAGTGACAAGCCCATCCATCTGCTTGACTGTGATGCAACTCCACTTCCCACCATGTCAGACTGCTGAAATGGCAGAATTTCAGCAAAATTTCAAGGAAGAGGGAGAATATACCAAGTTTGGGAAAGGAGGAGCAGGGAGATGGCTCAGAGAAGGGAAGGGGAGTGTTGAGTCAATTGCCTTAACTAGAGCCTGATTTGCCTACTTCGAAAACCGCAGTGGAGAAGTAATTGCCCAGATTTGCTGATATTTAAGACAAAGATTCTTAACCAGGATAGTATCTCTCATTCCTACTGCCACCTCCACCTCTGGGCATACCCTTCTCCTATGCTCCCTAGTCAATGCAAATGGAACCTCTACCTGCCCCAGACAGTTTCATTAGTTTTCCTCTAAATACAGGCTCTATGAGACCAAATCCAGCAGGAAGAGAAGGAAGGGACCATAGCATGGGCCAGCGCCTGTGTGTCTCGCACCCATGCCGTTCTGGGCACATTTGACGACTTTCCCTAAAAGGTATGGCTGGCACCGTCACCCCCCGTGCACAGATGAGACAGCTGGAACAAGAGGTATTTTGCCAGGGACACAGGGGTGGCAAGTGGCAGGGACTAGAATCCAGGCAAGCGGTCTCCAGAGGCACCTCCTAAGGCCCATGTTCTGCCTCCAGGGCCAGCAGACATCGACTGAGCCAGAGTTCTGTGCCTGGCGCTGTGCCTTCCACGTGTCATCTCATGCACGCAGGGAAGGAAGAGGCGGAGTCTCAGCCTTGGGTTCAGCCGGGTGGCCTTTCACTAGGCCCACCCTGCAGTTGGTGAGTAATGTCCAGGACGCCTCTATTTTCACCCTGACTTTGCAGGACAGGATTGGAAGGCCCCCTCTCCACCTGTCACATTTCAGCTCGGACCAGGCCTCACACGAAGGGACTTACTGGGGGCTCCAGAAAGAGCCCCGGGTGGCAGAACCCCCTGGCCCCCCCATCCCCTCTTTGGGGAGGGACATCAACAGGAACTTAATCGTTAGCCCCACAGAGACACTGTGATGTTGCCACTGCTATTCAAAGGTTAGGGCAAGTTGGAGAGCTTTAGAGTATGAACAAGCCATCTTGACCACCCAGGAAACTGACGCCAAGGAAATCGAATGGTCCAGGGCCACACAGGAAGGTGATGGAGGAGCTCTTGGAGGATGTGCGGGTCCTTCCAGGCTTCCTTGTGTTAATACGCACCAGGGGAACTGGCCCTGCTGTTTAGGATCATCCTGAATGTTAGGACAGGGTGTTTAAGGACGCTCCTCCATGAGAACATACCAATCACTCCACACCTCACTTTATAACCTGGTCGAAGGTGAATCCTTGAGCATTCTCCCCACCCTCCCCGCCTAAGCCGTGTCACAAAGCATGCTCGTTAACTGCCAAGGATGCTTCTGTCTGCTCACCAGGCTTTTCCACCCGTGAGACAGAGGGTCCCCTCCACACACGATATCCACCTTCGGAGAGGAAGGTCTGCCTGGAGCCATGTCCTCCGGTGATTACAGAGGGGATCCCCTCCTCTCTGCTGCTTTTAAGAATCTTGCAAGATTAGAGGGGTAAATAGGTCCTTGTTGCATTAAAATAGAGTTCCTAATTTGCCGTCCACGCTTAGTCATGTGTGTAAAATGTGGTCTCTGCCCTCAAGAGGCTACAGCCCAAGGTAGGAGGGTGTATATGGAGAAAAGGCAATAATGCAAAGTGATACTTGTTGATTATCAGACACAGGGTACAGAAAAGTGCTAAGGGAATCAGAGAAGGAGGAGAGTTTCACCATAGGTAAATAAAATGATACCCAAATATGAAATAACAGAAGTAACATACCTGTCTCCTATTACATGAACTCATTCCTTCACTGGCTCACACACAGCCTGTCCAAGGCTGCTTTTAGATGGAGTTCCAGTGAGTTCTTTTACTGTTTCCTACGCTTGTAAGATCTTCGGTGTGCCTGGTCTGCCCCATTAGCGTCTTTGTTTTTAAAAAACACCTACTAAACACTATTTTTGAAGCAAAACCTTCCTCCTGGGATACAACTTTCCTTCACTGGCCCTTGCTTTTGAAGTCGCACGTAACCCTTCTCCGAGCCAGCGTTCCTCCTCTGAGGTCTCTTTCAGGCTGGAGGCCTGTGGGGTATCAGTGTGCTTCGCCTGTTTTCAATTAAACCCCTCAAGCTGAAGCGGAGTAAATGGCTTTAGCAAGTTGATTTTCCAAAGGGTCAATCTTATTTTTGAACCAACGTGTCAAAACAAAACCAACTCAACCTACAACACACACAAAGCAAATAAATACATCTGTTTGCCTATTTACCTTCAAAAACTAGGGCAAAGGGAGATGCAAAGGGCGCACGGGGCTTCCGGCGGCGGGGGGGGGGGGGGATCTCTTTCAGTTTCCCCCGTCATGGTGGGGGAGTCAAAGAAATGGCAGCACAAACCGGTGTCGACTGGACTCAGGCCTGGAGGGTTCCTGCCTCTTCCCCTGCTTGGGCCCAGGATCGGGCCGGGCTGATGAGAAAGCACCCACTTGGCCTGCAGTCACCTTCCTCCTCATCCTTGCCCACTATAGACGCTGGGCCAGGAGGGGTTTCTGGCCCCCGTGGACATGGGCATCAGAGGCTGAGAAGGGGGATGCTCCCTCCTCAGCCCCACAGCAGGCTGACACCTCTTGGGGTGGGGGTTAGCGGGTGACCCCCACTGACGCTGGCACTTGCGCCTGCCCCAATCTCACCTGCCCGCTTGGCCCTCTGGGGAAGGAGCCCTCTGAGGAGCACAGCCCCAGTGGCTGAGTCCTTATCATCTGGACTAAAGAGGCAGACACTCCGCTTGCTGTTCGGGGACCAAATTGGAGGGTATAACGGAGGGTGGCTTAAAGTCATTTTCTTTGGCCCAGAAGGTATTTTTAAAACAATTTAGTGGGTTGCAAATGGTGAAATATCAGAAGATTTCATAGAAGAATCCAGATTTACAGCTTCTCTGGAAAAGTTAGAAAACCTGGCTGTACTGGTCCCACGATCCCCCCCCATGGCAACAAGCCTGCCAAAGCCCCTCTGAAGACCCTCAGACACTCTCCTCTCTCATCGCCAGGCCTGTGTGTCCTGGGGCGCTGCTCTGGGGGCCGCCGAGGGCATGGAACTGTCGGGCTTTATCTTGCTAGAAGGGGTGTCTCTGCATCCTCTGAAGCCCCAGCCAGAGAACTCCCACCCCAGCCCCCCACCATTCCCAAGCAACAGCCCACAGGGAGCCTCTCTCTGACTCTGAGGGTGTGTATGGGGAAAAAGGCAACAATGCAAAGTGATGCTTGTTAACTACCAAACACAGAGTACAGGAAAGGGCTCAGGACTCAGAGAAGGAAGAAGAGTTCAACCATAGGTAAATAAAATGATACCCCAAATTAACAGAAACAACATACTGTCTCTTCTTACATAAACTCACTCCTTCACTGGCTCTCATACAGCCTGTCCGAGGCTGCTTTGACAGGGAGTTCCAGTGAATTCTCTTACCGTTTCCTATGCTTGTCAAGTGTTAAATATGCCTGGTCCGCTCCGTTCACGTCTCTGTTGTTAGAAAACACATACTAAAAGCTATTTTTGAAGCAAAACCTAAAATCATTTGCACTTTGCTGCTCCTTTCTAGAGTGTGACCTCAGACAGGTCATGCCTTTTTCTCTGCATCCACAAAATGAGAAGATAATTCTAACTTGCGTGTTGTTTGGAAAGGTTATATTGAAACACGTGAGACACCTGGAACGGTGCTCGGCGTGGAGCAAACGGTCCATAGCCGTTACTCTCCTTCCTTCTTCTGACACCGCAGGTGCTGCCCTTTCAGGCCCCTCAGCCTTGGGGAAGGGCTCCTGAACCCCCTAGGCCAGGCCCTCCTGGACTCACAGGTGAGAGGCTGCGGTGATGGGGAGGTAGGAGCCTGGTGCTGCCAGGGCCTAAGCCCCACACCCAATGCCAGGTGGCTCAGAGTCACCCCAGGGAGTCTCGCCGGGGCTGGCGAGAGCTGCTCAGGCCTGGGGCACTGATTCATCTCCCCTGCACGGACACGTGAAACGCTACCTTCAAAGGTCAGAGGATGGGTCCGGAACGCCAAACCAAACCTCTAAGCCCAGTTGCAGCCTTTACATCACAGAAAAAAACCACTTCTGGGGGTGGGAGCTGACTCAGGAGTGCCAGGTAAGGGACCAAGACAGGCTGCGGGGGGCCACCTTACAGACCTCACCCCCACCATCAAGTACACCCCTCCCCGGGAACTAACTGCACCTCAGCGGGTGAGGCATTTTTTTCAAGACTCTGAAACACCAAGGTTTAGCCCAGCCTTTTCTCCCAGGGCAAAGAGGCTGGTTCGCCCTGGATGAAAGAGAGCCCTCTCTGAACACCTTACCCTTCACCGGGGATGCCGGGCTCTGCACCGCTACGTTCAGACTAAGGGAGGGTTCTCTACAGACCAAGAAGAATCTGCTTCATTCATTCACTTAACAAATATTTGTTGAGCAACTACTATGGGCCAGACATATTCCAGGCCCTGGGGATATAAAGATATATATCTTTATATAGATATATAAAGGAGGAGACAGGGTGCCCGCCCTCAGGAAGTTTACATTTTAGTGCAGGAGACAGACAACAGTTGTGTGAGGGCAGGTGGTAAATGCTCAGGGGGGAGAAGCATGCTGAAAGTTGAGAGAGTGAGTCATGGGGGGAGGTCATGCATGAGCTCTTCAGGGTGTGGGCTCCTGCCCCTACTTTTTAGGTGAACAAAGAGAAAACACACACTGACGTTTGGCAGGAAATTCCCCCGGTAGGTCTCCAGTTGAGAACAGACTCTTGCCCTCGCTGTTTATGACTCTCTGGATCATGTCCCCACTGTTGCCAGCCACCTGGGCCAGACTCTCCCAGCAACTAGTCCAGCCTCAGACTTACCTTCCTGTCTCGTTTTCCCTCCTTCTTCCCTCTGCAGTTCACCCCTGGGTCCTGGACTCTAGGCCTTTGTTTCACACCCCAGTGTTTTTTTGTTTGTGTATTTGTTTTTCCAGTCCTTCTTTGACCACCTTCTCCAGTGACAAAGTTTACAGTACCCCCATCATAGCCAGTCCCAGAGGATGATTTTCTATCTGCAGCAAAAAAAAAAAAAAAAAAAAAAAAAAAAAAAGAATATTCTGGAAGTTACACACTTTCCAGAGCTTTCCTCCACCCTGACCATACAGGAGGCCAGGGAGCCCATCTTGGCTGCCCCAAGGTATCCCCCAAACCACCTCCCAACTCCTTCTACTCCTCCCTGGCTTCCCCACCTTCACAAGGGAGTCTTCTGAAATGAGACCAATTTAACTTCAGTCCGTGCTCTTTGACAGAGTGGCCCTGCAGCCACTGCACTCAGTGCTATACTTCCTCAAAACTGCTTCTCTCCCAAGCGCCAGCCGCTTCTCATTTATTGCTACAAGGGAGTTTGAAAATTTGACACGTGTGTGTAATTGCTGATTTGTGTCTGTGAGCTACTTGAGGGCAGGGCCCAGGTCTGTCTTGTTCATCAGTGACTGCAAAACCCTGCTCAACGCCCGACAGAAAGTGGACGCTTAACAAACAGTTGTCAGATGTGCGAATAAAGCACACCCACAAGTACAATTATACTGGTAACACACATACAACGTCAAAGACTAAGGAAACATGATAAAAGAAGTGGTTTTGGCTGAGTGGCAGACCCTAAACCTTAGCTTCCTTCTAACGATATATTTATTATAAGTAGGTCCAACCAAGAATTTTTCCTGCTGTGTAAATTTATGAGGTGTCTTATAAAGGTATGAGAAATGGAAACTCAGTTAACTGTGAAGAAAAAATAACATGACACACATTCACACACCCTCAGTTAATTGTAAAAACAAACCACACACACACACACACACACACACACACACGCACGCATGCACGCACACACTTCCTCCCGCGTACCTCAGGCGCTTTGACTGGGTGATCTGGGTGCTGTCCCTAAGACCTGCCTCTGGACACGGAAAGAAAGCAAGACCAAGTCCAACCAATCAGAAGTCAGCACCTCCAAGGCCCCGCCCCCTCCACATGGGTGACAGACAGCAGGCTCCGCCCCAGCCCAGAGGTCTAGGCGGACAAACGCGGCGCCTAGCGAGAGGCTTCTGTGGCAGCCCGAGCGCGCGGAGCTGGGCCGGGTCTTCGTGGTCCGCAGACTTGCGGCCTCCGCCCGGCACCACTCAGACCGTTTAGGGGGCTACTGTGGGGTCGTTGCGGGCGGAGCCGCTGAGGCGCTGTCGACAGCTGTTAACCTGTTCACTCAAGTGACTTTTCCCACAACTTTCCGCTACTTCCTGTTGTAAATTATCCCTGCTTGACCAGAAGAATGAGTGTGATGAGGTAAAGCGGCTCAGAATAGTGAAACAATAGTGCTTGCAAATGCTTCAATAGCATCTCTTTTGGGCCCAATCTGCGTGGACCCGGAGAGCAGGTGGCGCCCTCTCCCCGGTCGCCAGTCAGCGGGGTGGGGACGGGTGGGGACGCAGGGCCTGCCCTCCAGCTGGTGGCCTAGACGTCCCGGCAGGAGCCCAGGCTGCGGCCTTGCACTCAGATCTCAAGGTCGGGTCGCCAACCTGTCTTCAGCTGGCCCTGCCCTGAATAGGCCTGACTGGGTGGCCGTCAGCCCTGCTCTCCGTCACCTGCTCAGGGCACAGAACTAAAATCACCGTTATTCATTTCATGCTCCTTGTTCCTAATTTGAAAGGAGGTCTGAGGTCACAGTCAAGTAGCCTGTGCTGAGGGTAAACTGGAGCAGACACTGTTGGCGCCCCTGAGAAATATCCTTTCCCTCTCTCGTGCAGCCTAACCCACCCCCAGCCTCTTTTTCCCTCTCCACTGCTCTCCTGCCCTGTTCATGTATCTCAATATCCCCAGGGCTACGAGTCATGTTCAGCTCCTGGGAATTCATTAACTGTTGAATAAAAGGCTTGGTCTCCAGTAAAGAGATTTCAAGACATCGGGGGTAGGTGGGTTTTCTAAATACTCTTTGGATGCCGGGAACCTGGGATGCTCTGGGGGGGAGGGTACTGCAAGAGGAGGGAGAGGGTCAGAGCAGCGGGGACAGAGCTGGGGGCCTGAAGGCCCATACTCAGCAGGTGAGGAGCCTGGGTCCGCTGCCGCGGCCATCCTCCTGTGCTCGGAGGAGCCCTGCCCCAGCCCGGGAAACTCCATATGGGTACAGAGCGGGGCTGGGCGTTCAGGTCTGGTCCTGCTCGGTCACTGAGACGCCTCTCTGGGCCTCAGTGGCCTCCTCCTTCAAACTGGCATAACAGTCACTGGCCTGAGTGCCTCTGGGATTGTAATTAGGATCTAAAGAGCTTGATCTGAAAGCCCATCTCAAAGATTATGTCCTATTGAGGGTATTTTCCTCATTCTTCTGTCCCCTTAGGTGACAAGGAATAGAGAGAAGGGTGAGACAACTGATAAAAGTACTGTTAGCTGTTCTGCTCTCCCAGCCGCCTACCGGATCCTTGGAGGTCATTTCTAACATCCCTGGCCCTGATCCTGTGTTGGGCTGAAAAAGGAATTCAGGTCAGAAAGGGAGTCAGTCCTGGGGAGTGGAAAGAACTATGGAGTTGGGTCCTGCCCCCCAACGCCCCGAAGATGCTGCCGTGCCTTGATGGCGAGTGCCAGTCGGTGGGATGGAGATGGTGAGCCAGGTGCCTGCTTGTGTGGCTCTGCTCTGGGCTGGGCGCAGGGTGGGACGAGAAAGCAGACCCATGCAAACAACCCAGCTTGGACCTTCTGGGAGCTGGCCGGCGCTCCGTCTGCAGCAAGAGGGGTGGGACTCCTGAGTTTGTCCGTGTCTCCCTGAAGTACTGGGGGCAGCTGGGATCTGGGCATCACCACCTGTCTCGCTCCATTCTGTCGTCTGCCCCTCTTCTAATACTGTCCTGTCAGGGGCCCTCTGGGGGAGGCTCCGGTTGTCTTTGCTCCCCATAGTACACTGCAGCTCAACTGGCTTCCTGGTACGCCGACCCTTATATAATCCTCTCCCCTTGAGTGTGGGCTGGTCGTAGCGACTTGCTGTTCATGAACAGAATAGGGCGAAAGCATCTAAGACTCGGTTATAAAAGTCTGTGTCGGGGGGCTTCCCTGGTGGCGCAGTGGTTAAGAATCTGCCTGCCAATGTAGGGGACACGGGTTCAAGCCCTGGTCCGGGAAGATCCCACATGCCGCGGAGCAACTAAGCCCGCGTGCCACAACTACTGCGCCTGCACTCCAGAGCCTGCAAGTCACAACTACTGAGCCTGCGTGCCTAGAACCCGTGCTCCGCAACAAGAGAAGCCACCACAATGAGAAGCCCGCGCACCGCAACAAAGAGTAGTCCCAGCTCGCCGCAACTAGAGAAAGCCTGTGCAGCAACAAAGACCCAACACAGCCAAAAAAAAATAAATAAATAGGCTTTTAAAAATAAAATAAAATAAAAGGGACACAGTAAATGTGTAACACATAAAAAAAAAAAGTTTGTGTCAGGACTTCCCTGGAGATCCAGTGGTTAAGACTCCACGCTTGCACTGCACGGGGCACGGGTTGAATCCCGGTCGGGGAACTAAGATCCCACGTGCCACGTGGTGTAGCCAAAAACTAATAATAATAAAAATTTGTAAAGTAAAAGTCTGTCCTCCATCTTGCCCGCACACTCTCGCTCTCTCCTGTTCGTTCTAGCAAAGCCAGCTGCCGTCATGTTAGCTGCCCGGTGAGAGGCCCACAAGGCAAAGAACTGGGGACAGCCTCTAGCCAACAGCCAGCATTGAACTGAAGCCCTCAGTCCAACAACACGTGAGAAACGGAATCCAGTCAGCAACTATGTGAGGAAGCTTAGAAATGGACCGTTCACCATCAAACCCTGGGATGACTCAAGTCAGACACCGTGAGCCTGAGGACCCCACCAAGCCACCCACAGATTCCTGACACACAGAAACTGTGTGATAATAGATGTTATTTAAGCCACTAAGATTTGGGTTAATTTGTTATGCAGCATAGATAAAAAAATACACATTTGGCAGGAAATGTCTGTTTCCTCCTTTCTCCTCAACCTGTTGCCTCATCAGTGCTAAGTCTCTTCGTCCTTGGCCTTCATTCACTCCTCTGGTTCCCACCCTCCACTCCCTGCCCCTGCCTTTCGGAGGCTCCTCTCTCTTTGCCGTCATCTCTCCCACCACCTAATTGGGGTTTCCCCCAGCATCTCTGTCTCCATACTCCTTGGAGAGGCCTTTGCTCATGGCTTCAGTAATGAATAAGCACTGTGTCTATGGAGATATTCTTCCAGTCGTTTCCCCCATTCCACCCGCTCATCTGTGTTCAGTTCCATTTCTCCTCTGGCCCGTGAATATATATTTTATCTGGTTGTTACTATAACAACCCAAATCAGCTAATATGTCCCTCCTCGTCATCTCTGTTTTCAGTCAGCAGTAGATGTTCCCTTCCGAAGGCGACTCAGAGCTTCCCCGGATCCCCTGCCAGCACAAATCTCTCTTCAGAGCTGCCTCTCTCCAATCGAGACTCATCTTCTTTACACACGACTTTCAAGACATCAGAGTATCACTCACTCTTGAGTCTCCCTGCTTCCTGCTGAGCCTGCCTGGTGTTTCCCACCAGTAGTCTTATGTGACTCATGCAAATGGACCACAGCTCACACCACACACCAGTTCTCGCATATTCTGCCTGTGTACCCTGGTACAAGTTGGTTCACTTCCCTGGCCCCGGTTTTCTATCCTGTAGCTAAAAACTGGAAATTCCCCAGATGTTCTTCCACAGGTGGTACATCTGTGCCATGGACTATTACTCAGCAATAAAAATGGAAGCACTATCGGCACGCGACAACCAGGATGAACGTCCAGAGGATTATGTTGAATGAAAAAAGCCAGTCTCCAAAGGTTATATACTGCATGACCCCATGTATATGACACTGTTGACGTGTGAAAACTACAGAAACAGAGAACAGATGGGTAGCTGCCCAGATGAGCAGTTAGGGCGGTGGGGGGAGGTGGGGGAGAGGTGGGTATGACTGTAAAAGGGCCACGTGCAGAATCCTGGGCTGATGGAACTTCTCTCTAACTTGGCCACGTCAGTGTCAATAACCTGGTTGTGATATTACTTAGGTTTTGAGAGATGCTATCATTGGGGAAAACTGGTAAAGGGTATAGGGGATTTCTCTGTAGTAGTTCTTAAAATCGCATGTGAATCCAAATTGATCTCGAAAGAAAAAGTTTAAGAAAAGACACCCCCTTTATTGACTTGCATGGAACTCAACTTATAACCTAGAAGGTACATTACCTAGAAGGTACATTCATTCCTAGAAGGTATGAATGAAAAAAAAAAAAATCACTGCTTTTTTTGAATAATTTGACCACCTATAATTCTTTTTTAAAATTCTTTTTTCTCCATTTTATATTGAAATATAGTTGATGTACAATATTATAAAAGTTACAGGTATGCAATGTAGTGATTCACAATTTTTAAAGGTTATACTCCATTCTTAGTTACTATAAAATATTGGCTATGTTCCCTGTGTTGTATAATATATCCTTGTAGCTTAAAAAAAAAAAATCGCTGCTTTTAACCCCCTAAAATGTTTGTATTTGAAAAGTAGTAACAGAACCACAGGCTTCTACCCTTTTACCTTGACCTTGAGTGGCACCTCCACAGAAAGCTAGGTGGACTGTGGCACTGCCCACCGTGCCCCCCTGAGACCATAAGATCCGGTTCAGTACACCTACTTCCCTCCCCCCTCAGGCGCTGTTCCCCCTGTTCCTTCTGGAGGAGCAGTGAAAATCGGGAAGAACTTAGGGAAGTTCCTCGAGCCAGAGTAACTTGAGTCTGAGGGTTTGGGCCCGGGGAGAGGGAGAGAGATGAGGGGAAGTCACCACAGGCAGATCGAGTTCTCACCCTCACTGTGAATCCCTCTAAGCCCAGGATGCCCTCACTGACCATAACGCAACCACCCTCTCGCCCCAGGTCAGATTCCATCTCCCTGGGGACACCTTTGCTCCAGCCCACAGCCCTTCTTGTTTGAGCTTCACAATTTAGCTCGTGATTAAGTGGCTAACGTTAGTCTGGATTGTGTCACGTGTAAACTCCTCACAAGCAGAGACCAGCCCACCAGGATCCTCGGTGCAACACTAGGCACTGAATACACAGTACAAAACTAACTGTTGGCTCGTAACACAGTCAAAGGGATAACCTCCTCAATTCATGAAGAGGTCATCAAAGTCAAGAAGAAAGACCCACAACCTGATAGAAAAGTGGTCAAAAGATAAACTGAAAGTGCTCAGTGTATAAATGCAAATGGCCCTGAAACACATGAAAAGACGTTCAACCTCCTCAGGGTCAGAGAAATGCAAAACAAAACGTGTATGGAGAGATCACCCCTCACCCAACAGCTGGGCGAAAGTCCAAGAGTTTGACTGCATACTCAGTTGGCAACATTCTCTTGCATATGTATTCCTGGTGAGAAGGCAAAATGCTACAACCCCTGGGGGTAATTTTAAAAACTTTTTATTTTAAAACAATCTCAAACTTACAGAATAGATGCAAATATGGTAAAAGAATTTATTTTTTTTCTAAACCATTTGTGAATGTGTCAACATGGTGCCCAATCACCCCCCAAAACTTTAGTATAGGATATCTCTTTTTATCCTATACTAGAAATATATTCATATAAATAAGGACACTCTCATAACTAGAGTACAAACATCAAAATCAGGAAAGTAGCACTGATCCATTACTACCATCTAATCCTCAGACCCAATTTACATTTCTCCAATTGTTCTAATAATGTCCTTTATATACCAAAAATATCCAATCCAGAATCACACTTACTTGTGATGTCTCTTTAGTTTCTTTTTTAAAATTAATTAATTTTATTTATTTTATTTTTGGCTGCGTTGGGTCTTCGTTGCTGCGCGCGGGCTTTCTCTAGTTGCAGTGAGCGGGGCTACTCTTCGTTGTGGTGCGCGGGCTTCTCATTGCGGTGGCTTCTCTTGTTGCAGAGCACGGGCTCTAGGCGCGCGGGCTTCAGTAGTTGTGGCTCGCGGGCTCTACAGCGCAGGCTCAGTAGTTGTGGCTCATGTGCTTAGTTGCTCCGCGGCATGTGGGATCTTCCTGGACCAGGGGTCAAACCCGTGTCCCCTGCATTGGCGGGCGGATTCTCAACCACTGCGCCACCAGGGAAGCCCCCTCTCTTTAGTTTCTTTCCTTCGATCTGGAACACTTCCTCAGTCTTTCCCTGGCTTTCATGACCTTGACACTCCTGAAAAATACAAGTCAGTTATTTTGTAAAATATCCCTCATTTGGGGTTTGCAAGGGTGTGATGTTTGTGTCCTCTCAAAATTCATATGTTGAAACCTATCCCCCAAGGTGATGGTATTAGGAGGTGGAGCCTTTGGGAGAGGATTAGGTCATTAGGGCAGAGCCCTTAAGATTGGGATTCCTGCCTTTATAAAAGAGACCCCAGGGGGCTTCCCTGGTGGCACAGTGGTTGGGAATCTGCCTGCCAATGCAAGGGACACAGGTTTGAGCCCTGGTCCGGGAAGATCCCACATGCCTCAGAGCAACAATGCCTGCGAGCCACAACTACTGAGCCCACGTGCATCAACTACTGAGGCCCGCACGCCCTAGAGCCCGTGCTCCGCAACAAGAGAAGAGTAGCCCCCGCTCGCCGCAACTAGAGAAAGCCTGTGCACAGCAACGGAGACCCAGTGCAGCCAAAAAAATATGTATATATCTTTTTATTGAGGTGAAATTCACATAACATTAACCATGTGAAAATGTACAATTCAGTGGCATTTAGTACATTCACAGTGTTGTGCAACCACCACCACTATCAAGAAGCAAGACCATTTTTGAAAGTGCATGTGTGGGGAAAAGAGGGTATACATGGATGCTGGGTGGCCATTGGGTGGAGTGCAATGTGTTTGCCCGGCGCCCCTTGCTTTGGAGAGCAACACTGCCCCTTTTCCATGGGGTGCTGGTTGGATCTGTCAATCCCCAAACCACCTCTTGCACCCACTGAAGGGGGGGGGGGCATGTGATCCGCGCTATCCCACAGGCTGTAGAACCTGGTTCAGAGTGGGCTCGTGACTAGTCACAACAATTGAAATTGAGGTAACCCTCAGGACGTTTTGGCTACGGATGGCACCGTGAGTGAGGGTGACACTGAGGCACAAACCAGGACAACTAACTGTGTCTCAGATCTTGAGGCACAGGGGTTGGGGGAGTGTTGTTAAAGGACATGGAACCTCATGTCCTAGAAGCATTAGGGAGGTTCCTGAAGGAAAGGAAATTATGTTCTTCCACTGGGGCTCTAAGTTGGGAGAGTGTGAACATGAGACAGCTGCCCACCATCTTGGAGTTTGTTTAAAGTAGGGAAAAGTGCCAGTGTAGTGGGAAGCAGACAAGAGTGATGGAGAGAGAGCCGGCTCTGGAGCTGGCACTTGAGTCCCTGGATTTACCTGTGCCTGAATGCCCAGCCCTGGTCTTCCCAGTTGTTTAAACTCTACACTACTTAATCCTTTTGTTTGTTTAAGGTGGTTTAGGTAGGATCCTGTCACCTGTTTGTTACTACAGATGACTGATACTGCCCTAGCATATCCTGACTGATGATCTAGGGTCCACCATGACACTGGTTGGGCCACAGTGGGGCACACAGAAGTGATGGGGCTGTAGGAGCCCAAAGGCAAATCAATCTGAGCTGGACCCAGTGTGATTTGTGGTCAGAAGGGCCCGATAGGGTTAGCCAGCATTAATGTGTCTCTTCCTGGGACAGCCTGGAGGGTCCTCCTCGTGCTGCAAACGCCGAGGCCAGGCTCTGGAAGCAGGCCTGTAGCCACACGGTTGCTTCCTATTGGACACGAGCAAACCCCACAACACGGTCACCTTGGGCCTTTTGACGCCAGCAACACAGACATCCAAGGTCACACAGCATAATGGACTCCCAATGATTTCATCATAAATAGTTCTACTGACTAGAAACTTGCTTTTTTGTTTGTTTTTGTGTTTTTGACTGCACCACGTGGCCTGTGGGATCTTAGTTCCCGGACCAGGTATTGAACCCGGGCCATGGCAATGAAAGCACCGAGTCCTAACCACTGGACAGCCCAGGAATTTCCTACTGAATAGGAACTTACAGTTGCCCACTTGACCCTGAAAATTTCGGCTTGTTAAGAGTAACTGTAGGGAATTCCCTGGTGGTCCAGTGGTTAGGACTCTGTGCTCTCACTGCCGAGGGCCCGGGTTCAATCCCTGGTCAAGGAACTAAGATCCCACAAGCCATGTGGTATGGACAAAAAAAAAAAGAGTAACTGTAATGTTTTAAGGTAACTATAATGATTTCAGAGTCAGATGAAACATGCTTTGAATCCTGGCTCTGCCGCTTCCCAACTGTGTGGCTTTGACTGAGCCTCAGTCTCTTCATCTATAGAGTGAAGATAACACAAACTACCTCAGAGGGTTGCTAAGGAAAAGTGCCAACCTGGTGCCTGGCGCACAGGAGACACTCAGTAAACTATCGCTGCTATTTGCGGGCAGTATCATACAAGCCCTTAGGGAACGAAGAGGTGTGGCAACCATCTTTCTAAACATGGTCCTCCTGTTGGCCAAACTTTAGCGTGTCTGTGGATACCCATCGTGATGTTGAAAGCAAAGTGGCACAGAACCTGCAATGCACATATTCATTCATCCAAAGCTTATTGAGAACCTACTATGTGCCAAGTTCTGGGCTACAGAGATGACAGAGGTGGTCTCTGTCCTCGTGGAAGGAACATCCCAAGTCTCTGGAACTGGCCAGGTGGAGACCACAGATAGCATGGCCTATCATCAGCGGCATGGGGTGACCACTTGAGTGAGGGTGACAGGGAAAAAGGCCAGGACCACTGCGTAGGGAGCGTCCTCTGACCTTGGGGCACGGGCAGTGGGCAGACTGAAGGACCTGGAAGCATTAGAGGGCTTCTGGAAGGAAATCTCTTGGATGAAAGGTCAGCTCTGCGTCCCAAAGAATTAGGTAACTGTTCCTGTGACCCCTGGAGGGTTGAAGTTGGTGGCGGTGGAGGGAAAAGTACGACTGGTTTCAGCAGTGAGGGCCTGAGTGTCCGTAAGTGGGATGGTGGGTGCCTGGGGAAGGGCGCACACCATGTCCTGGGGCAGGGAGCTCAGGGCACTGCCATGTAGCTGAAGCACTGGGTGGAAGGGGGGTACACAGTGGCAGATGACTGGCGGAGGTACAGGCAGAAGAAAGGAGCCAGGCTGGGGAGTCAGGGGGCCCAGCAGCAAGCCCTAGCGGTGGCAGTTGGGAGAGTGATGAACAGAGGGGTGGCTGTGCTGATGAAAGTAGACAAAGATGTCCCAAGTCAGAAACCTGGAGCCCTGGGAGCTCTATAGGAAATGAGAACAACCCTCGCGGCAAAGGGGTGAGTAAGCATGAGGGCGGAGTGTAGGTGTGTGCACAGAATCTTAGAGCTGGAAGGGATCTTCAATGTCATTTAGTTCCACCCCCGAGCCATGAAATCTTTCAGTCTTCCACTGACCAACTGAGGACACTCAACTCTACTTGGACACCTCAAGGTACGGGGAACTCACTCCCTTCAAGGGGGCTCATCCTATACAGGTGCTCGAACCTCCCAGACGGCCTCGATAGGCCTGGCGCCCCGACCTTGATCCTGTTGAGTGGGCCGGCCTCCACTCGGCGGCGGCGGCACCTGGCGGGGGTGGCGGGTGGCGTGGGGCTTGCGGCGCGGATGGGCCGGCGCTGCTGTCCCCAGCCCCAGTGCTGAGGCAGGCAGAGTGCAGTGGGCTCTGGTGGAGGTCGGGAGAACTGCAGGGCGAAGACCGCCGGGGGCTCCGCGGGCTGCCGGGGGGAGGCACTTGACACCGGCCGCGGGAGAGGAGGGGCCGCTGTCCCTGCGGCCAGTGCTGGATGCGGGGACCCAGCGCAGAGGCAGCTCCAGGTAATGGGGTGCCCCGCGGGGGGAGGGCTGCCGCAGGCCCCCGGCGGAGTGGCCGGGAGAGAGGCCGAGGCGGGGTGCCCGGGCCCAGCGCAGGGTCGGGGCACAGCAAGGTCCGGCCCTCCGACCCGCAGCGTGCGGGGACCCCCCCCCCAGCGGGGGCGTAGAGGCCAGGAAGTCGGGCCGAGGGCACTAGGACCGGCCGCGCGCCCAGGCCGCTCCCGTCGCGGCGCCCCGGGGCCCCCAAGTCGGCGCTGCCTCCCGGGCCGGCTCCGCAGCGCCAGGGCCGGGGCCAGGGCGGCCGCGGGGGGCGAGCAGCGGGCGGGGGCCTGGGCCCGCGGGCGGCCGGAGGGAGGGAAGGAGGAAGGCGGAGAGAAGGGGTGGGAGGGGGGGACCCGGCGGAGGAGGCGGAGAGAGGGAGCGCGACAGCGAGCGGAGGGAGGGAGCGAGCGAGGCAGGCAGGCGGGCCGGGAGGGAGGGAGGGCGCGCGGGCGGCGGCGGCGGCGGCGGCGGCGGCGGCGAGAGCAGAGGACGAGCCGGGACGCGGCGCCGCGGCACTAGGGCGCGCAGCCGGGCCGGCCCGACCCCACCGGCCACACGGTAATGAGCGCCGCTGCTGGCGGCCCGGGAGGCCGGCCCGGAGGCGGGCGGGGAGGAGGGGAGCCGGGAGGGGGGCACGGCGGCGGGCAGTGCCCGGCTCGGGGCACGCTCCCGGACCCCCGCAACTCGGCGCCGGCCGCTCGCAGGGCCAAGGCTGCGGGCGGCGACGGCGGGCCGGGCTGGCCGGGGCGGCGCGGGGGATTTGAGGGTTTGTTTATGTCCCCGCGGGCTCGCCAGGCGCCCCCTCCCGTCCCGCCCGCTCCCGGCGCGGAGCCCCCTCCGCGCCCCCGCCCGGCTCCGGGCTCAAGTTCAAGTCTATACAATGCCGCGGGGGGCCTCCTCCGCCGCCGGCCTCAGCCGCGGTGCCCCGCTAGGCGATGCCGCAGGGGCCCCGGCCTGGCCGCCCCCGCCTTCCGGGCCCTGCCCCCGCCCCGCGGCCCAACCTGGGGCCTGCGGCCGGGGCGCCGGAGGGCGCGGACCCCGACCCGGAATAATCGGCTCCCGCCGCGGCCCGCAGGGAGCGGGGGAGGGGGGCGGGGGCCGGGCCCCGCGCAGGCTCCGCGGTGGCGGCAGAAAATGGCAGCCTGGCACGACCCGGCCCCCCGCCCCTCCCCCCGGCTCCCGGCCCTCCTCGGCCCGGCGGGGCGGGGGACCCGGGAGGCCCCCGGGGGCGGGCCGAGGGGTGATCGGGGGGCCGGGCCGGGGAACGCTGCGCAGCGATCTTCCTCCGGCCACCTGTGGCTGGGGGAGCGGGGTGCCAGCGGATCTGGGAGGGGCTGCGGGGGTGGGGAGAGTGCCACTTGGGGGGCACACCTCTCCGCGAAGAGTCGGGTGGCGCGCGGGGGGGACGTCGTGCCTGGCTCCTCCCTGCCCCCGCCGCGGGCCGTGGGAGCCGGGGCGGCGGCGGCGGCGGCGGCGGCGGTGGCGGTGGCGGCGCCGCAGTGTGGGGGCGGGGCGGGGGCGGGCGAAGATCCCGGGCCGGGGCCGCGGGGGCCGGAAAACGCAGGGGTGGGAGCCGCAGGGCCTGGGCCCGGAGCTTGGCTGGTGGGGACGCCCCGGGTCGCCCCCTGCAGCAGCACCCACCCCCCTGCACACACTCAACACGCACGCGGACACACTCACGCACACGCACCCCCGCTGGGCCGGTGCAGACGTGTCCTTGAAAGCTTCGCATCCGCACGGTGAAGGACGAGGCCTCGCCGAGGCTGCGAATCGGGGTCTTCGGCCCCACGTCCCAGGGCCCTGGGAGACCCCAAGCTTCCGAGCTGCAGGCGGCCTCGGTCCGTGTCCCGCCCTCACCCCAGCTCCCCTCCCCCTCCCCTTCCCTCCTCCCTCCGCCTCGGCTCGGACGGAGCTGGCAAGGGTCCAGGGCCCGCCCCCGGCCTCCCCCAGCCCCCCATCGCTGGGGCCCGCGGCCCTCTGGCTGCCAAACTGCCTTTCGCTTTCCTGGAGGCTCCCTTCTTGGGGGCACCCACTCCCTTCCCTCTCCCCCCCATTAGTTCCCCCTTTTCTCTCCATCCCTTCTGTCCTTCCTCCACTCTCTAGTGCAAAGCCAGTTGAGTAGGTGTTGGCCCCTTGGGTGGGGAGTGAGGGGCTCACTGGTTCTCAGGGGCTCTCTTCCCCAGCTCGAGAGAGGAGCCCCCTGTGGTTGCACCTTGACCCAAGATGGCGTCCTGCACCCAGCTGGGCAGCTCTGGCCTGTGTCAGGCAGGGAGGAAGGGCCCGGGCCCCGGAGCCACACAGCTCGCCCCCTCCCAAACCAGAAGGGACAGGAGGCTGCAGGAGAAGAGCCGGCCGCCCTGTGACCCAGCTTGCCCCTTGCTGCCGTGCCCAGAGACTGCCATCACCATCCCTGGGGGACTGTTCAGTCTTCATGTTTCACCCTGGGCTGCCAGCGCTGAACCGGCCTCCTGGGCTGGCGGGCTGCGAAGGGATCCTGGGATCAGGTGCTGCTCCGCTGTGCCTCCTCCCTCCCAGGCAGATGTGACAGCTGCAGCCGGGGAAGCTTTTCTCCTTGGGCGATGCTGGAGAGCTAGGACTGGCCTCTGGGATTTGGGGAGCCCAGCTGTCAGGCGGACCCTCTTTGGGCTGTCCCCTCTGCTGGCAGGGGTTGTCTCCTGGTGGTTTCCTGAGCTGCCTGGGTTTGGAGGCTTGGGCTGTTAAGGAGTTCCTGCTAGATTGCTGGGGCAAGGTGGTCCCCCTCTGCCTTCAGGTCCCGTTGAGGCCCTGGTTGGGCTGTTTGACAGGGAGCTCTGTGAAAGCGTGAGTCTGTTTGCGTCTGTGTGCATGTGTGCACATGTGCTGCACTCAGGCAGTGGCCCAGGCAAACTTGTGTGGCGGGTCTGGCACCTGCCTACCTCCCTTCCCGGGCCCCACTCCTCTGGGCCCTGGCTGCCTCTCCAGCCTCTTGTCCAGCTCCTTGGCGCTTGTCTTCAGCTACTCATCAAATGCACACTTCCTGGCTCAGGTGGACCAAGGCTCTCCTTGTCCTCCTTCCCAGGCTCGTGGACCTGCAACAGGAAGCCGGCCTTAGAGAAGGTGAATTCCTTCTAGACTCAAGGAGTGTGGTCCATAGTGCAAGGGCTGCCCCCCGCCCCCCCCCCACACCCCCCCCCCCCGGCACTGGAGAAGCAGAGAAGAGGACAGCCATGCCATGTGTCAGGGTGTCTGCAGACGGGATTCCTCTGCGGGGTGAGGGTTGGACTGCAGCTTGCAGGTCCATTCCAACTTTTAAATTCTATGGCTCTGATTCTAGTGGTGGAATTTCAGACCCAGGAGTGGGGGCGGAGTGGTCTCGCCTCACAGCGATAATCAGGAATGGCTTCCAAGGAGAGGAGGCCTGAGTGAGAGTGGGGCCTCCTGGGTGGTGGGCCTTTGAAAGGAGAGGGTGGTGTAAGGGGTGAGGGCCCTTCAGGAGACAGGTTTGTCACGTCTGACTCCACAGAGAGTGTAAAAGTGCAGCCTCTGGTTAAGCCTTTGCAAGTGTGTGTCCTTCTGTAGGTTGACGTGTACACTTGTGTGTGTGCGTAATTTCTGAGGTTTCCTCCCTGAGTCCAGTTTGCGGTAAGCTCCTGAGTTCCTTATGGACCTTCTTGAAGCTGAAACTCCAAGCTTCTCATCCTTTCTTGGTCTCTCTGGTGACCAGCCCCCATCCAGGAGCCCACCCAGCATCATCTCATTAGAACAAGAGATGTTCCTAGCGCTTTACCTAGCACAGTCACACATCACTGCCATTGGGCCTCTGAAAAAGCCTGCAAGGAAGACAGACAAGCTATAAAATACTTGCCTGGGGTGACCTGGCTGGGAAGAAGCGGGGCCAGGCCTGCCCTCTGGGGAGCTTAGACTGTCTCCTGCTCCAGCTCTCCCGGGCTCCTGCACTGCGTGTTGGTTTCTCCTCTCAGTCTGTGGTCTCCACGGGACCTTGCCCTGGCCGCCTCTGGTCCCCCATCAGACATTTTGTGGGGTTTCCATGAGTGACTGCTGGACATCTGTGTTTGCGTCCTTGTCCTCCCCCGGGTGGCAGGTTTGGTGGCCCGGCTCTCTTCTGCTTTTGCTGCTGCTCTGCCTTCCCCGAATAGCCATCGCCTACTTATAGGCCAGTTCCTTAGGCTCAAGCCCCACCCCCCAAAAAACCTAAATTATTTCCTGGGCTCCATCAAGGCTCCTCTTTGTGGGAACCAGATAGAAAGGGGACTCTGAGAGCAGTCTTGCCAGCTCTCTAGTGGCCATCCTCGGCCTGAAATGTTACCATGAGAATCCAAGCCCTAGAGTTTAGGGTTGACAGAGAATGTGAAGCTCTGCGAACACCTGGTGCTAGGCTGGGGGCTGTTTGGTTGTTGGAGGCAGGCCTGGTTTCTTCCAGGGCTGGAAGTGCTACCCAGAGCCCGAGGCCGGAAGGGCCAGCTGTATGCCTGTCATGTGCTCCCCTCCCTCGGCACTTCCTGCCGCCTTCCACTCTACTGAGCCTGGGGTCCCTGACTTGGTGCCCGTGTCCTCTTCCCCCACCCCATGCCCCACTGATAGTTGAGTGTGTCTCTGGCCTCTAGCTTGGGAACAGGCAACAGTTAGGGCCACGGAATGGCCTGTGGGAATTGTTTCTGCTTCCATGCTGGTGTCTAATGGATGGTGGTGCTGGTCAGGAGCCCGACTGCCCTTGGAGGCCGGGTGTCTCTGGGGGCCTGTGCGCTTTGCTCCTCCTGAGCAGGGCTTTAATAGTAAACGAAAGGTGCCAGATTCCTTTCCACTCAAATCTCGAGGGCTCGTTTTCAGTCATTTCTCTCTCTTTGACTCTCTTCCCTTAAGAAAATCGGACCAAATCCGAGACCCGTGCAGTGTCAGAGATTCGCGTGTGTGTCTCCAAGCCTGCCTCCCCTTGGCTAAGTGTGTGGGCAAGCCAGGGTGTGGTGCACGTGTATCTGTGCATATTTCTGTGTACGCTGCGTGGAGCCGCGTGGGGACAGAGAGCCTGGACGTGAGCTTGCACATGAGCCTGTCTCAAGGCAGCCGAAGGGAGGGCCCCGGAATCAGAAGGAGCGGAGTTCGGACGCTTCGCAGTTGTGGGATCTGGGGCAGCGCGATTTCTCTGAGCCTCCAGGTTTCGTCACCTGTAACGTGGAAACAAGACAAGGCGCTACACGTAGGTTGTTGTAAGGATTAGCTGGGATAGCGCCGGTTCTGCTGTTAGCAGGGTGCAGGCGCTCAGCGCTAGCGTGAGTAGCGTCATCGTTCGGGCGGCTCGCGTGGCCTGGCACCGCAGGAAGTGCTCTGCGAAGTCTTGTCCACCTTCCTGCCTCTCTTGCAAAATCTTGGACAGATGAGGAAAGTGCTGATGCTGATTGAAAAATCTTCGGAGGTGGGAGGCTCCTCCGTGCCATTTAGCTGTCCGTTCCAGAGTCTGACAGATCGCGTTGTCAACAGGTTGTCTTTGTATCCACCTTAAACCCCTTGTGCTACAGCTGCAGCTCTTTACTCGGATTCTGCGCTGAGTGCAGCCTCTTTGTGGTCCTGTACCAGGCTCTTGCCGGGCAAGACGCTGTGCTGGGCTTTGAGGGGACACACGGTGAGTTTAGGGTGTGCCCAACTAATTAATGACCGCAGACCAAGGTCGAGGGAGAGGGGGAAATAAAACGCTCAAAGGACAGTGAGGTCACAACCAACTGGAGGGATCAGGAAAGGCTTCTTGGAGGAGGTGGCTCCTGTGATGATCCTCAGAACACAGAGATGGGGCTTCCAGACCAAGGAGGAGAAGCCAGGCTGTCGGGGATAGGGTGGCTGGAGTGTGGCGGGGACTCCGGGGCGGTGAACAGGGCCTCGGAGGCCAGCCTGAGGCCCCACGCTGATTTGAGGGGAGTGGGCCCGCGCGCTCTGTAACTCCCATGTGGCCTGTGGAGAATCGCCTAGAACTTCCCTGCTTGTGGCTGTGAGGGACGGCAGGGGAGACCGAGGGACGAAAGGGAGGGAGGGGAAGGGGCCAGCTGAGTTCATTTGGTATAGGATCTTGATTCCCTTATATTCTGTAGACTAGAGTTTAAGAGCTCAGACTTGGAGGGAAACAGAGCAGGGTTTAAATTACACCAACCCCGGGGGGGTCGTGGCGATTAAGGGGAACGCCAGCGGGGCAAGGTCTCTGTCAGTGATGGCAATCATGATGTGAATGGGCGGAGGAGGGTCCCTGGCCTGGCCTCCCAGACGTCTCCGTGTCCCGTTTTTGCATCCCCTTCCCCAGGCCGAGGCACCCCAGCATCCAGAACATTCCTGTAAGGGCTGCAAGCACAGGGAAAGGGGGTGTCAGCAGACCCTGACTCCACCCTGCCCTCATCCCTCCCTCCTCCATGTGCAGCTGAACTGAGCCCCCAGCTTGGAGGGGAGGTGCCCGGGCTGGTGGCCATGCCCCTAGGTGTGGCTGCAGGTGCCTGGCAGGCCCCGGCAAGGACAGCAAGTGGGCAGGGCCCGCCAGGCCACATCTCCCTTGCTGATCACGTAGCAGGCCTGTCTGGAGGACAGCGACAGGGGGAGGAGGTGTGGACACCTGGGGCTTTCCTAGCTGCATCCCAGCAGGGAATGAAGAAATTTTTTCAACTGTAGCTCAGCAGCGCCCACTCCCATCCTGCCCGGGTCCCCTCTGGCCTCCAAGGTTTCCCAGCCTTATTTACATCTGCAGTCAGATTCCTATTTTCCCTTTCCTGAGGTCATGGCCCTGCTCACTGTCATCCCTATTGATCTTCCCTCTCTGTTTCTGTTTCAAATGTCAAGGTCATTTTTAATTCTGAGCAGTTGTTAGCTGCCCCCGTTTGGGTGTACAGAGGGGATGGAGGACCATCTCGCACAGCTCGTAACTGGAGGGCTGGAACTTGGGTGTCCTGACTCCTAATCTAGCGCTCTTCCTGCTTTGTGGCCATGTGGACGGATCCAGGGGTCAGTGGGGAAGCTGTTCCAGACCTAACAGACCAGCTAGAGCCTGGTGTGCCAGTGGTCCTTCCTTGAAAAGGTGAAAAGATGCTCAGAGGGGACACTATGGGACAGTGGGGTCAGATCTGTGGCTTACTGAGCCATGGGTTGGATGTGGGCCCTATCATGGTGAGTGTCCGGGAACGCCTGGGCTGGGAGGCTGGGGGACCTGGGAGCCCGCCTTCCCTCAGAGGTTCCCCAGAGGACACCAGGAGGGGCAGGCGAGGGCACTCGGGCCCATGCCAGGCAGCTGGGATCCTCTGGCACTCCAGCAAGCAGAACCTGTTGGCAAGGGGCTTCTTGAGGAATGGTCCTGTGTGATTAATGTTGTAGATTCTGAAAGGATACCTAAATTCGTGGATAAAGAGGAATCTAATCAGATTCTCCCAGAGGCTTTGAAATGAGATAGGAAGCGTGTCTATTCTGACATGTCAGATGTCCATGATATGGTGTGGGGTTACCCCAATAAGCAGTGTACAGCGTGTGATCTCATTTTTGTAAAATTCCTTTAAAATACGTGCCAGTATGCACACTTATAGGCTAGCAAATGCTTAAACAAAGTCATTCCGGAAGGATAACCTAGCAAACGTGTCAGCAGACTCCTTGCCATTTTACTTTATACACTTTCGTAACCTTTGCAAAAATGTAAAGGCACATGCATTCCTTTCTTAATGACCACAACAAAAATAAAGCCACATCTTTAAAGCTTCTGGATAAGAACTTATAAAAATTTGAGTCACCCTTGGGCTGGAAGGGTGGACTCTTTTATAATGGGTACGAAAATGGCGTGGAGACTGACAGCAAAGGGTGGGGCTACTCAGGTACTTGTCTTTTCTGGAAAGGTTGCAGGGAGATTTATTGCAGACCCTGAGGTCTCCAAGCGAAGGCCTGCCTGGTAGGTATTGGGTGAGAGTGGAAAACAGGCAGCTGGCAGCACCGTGGCTCACTGCAGGGCAGCAGACCAAGCTCGCTTTGTAGGATAGTGACTGGAAACTCTCAGTTCTGACCCAGGATGGGAAACAAATCATTGAGGATCTTCCCTGAAGGCCTCGGTCTCGTTGTTGTTGTGACCCAGATGGTCTCGGTATGGACCTCAGGTGACCCAGCCCTGGCATGGCCTGGGGAGCCACATGCAGGGAGGACAAAATGGGGCTTCAGGAGGCCCCGCCAGGGGTGGAGGGGATGCCCGGGAAACTCGCCTGGCATGTGGGCTCAAGCTGTGCCCGCCTCTGTGATCTGGATCACAGAGCCCAGGAGCAGGTGGCAGTGACCCAGGTGACAGGGTGGAGAGGTGAGGAGGGGCAGATATAAATTCCTCTGCCTGTTGCTTGGCAACAGTGCCCACCTCCCCCTTCCACAGTCCCATCCCCCAGCCCCTGCCCTTGGGTGCCATCTTGGAGCTTGCTTTGCCCTCTGAGACTGCCCCTGTTAAAGACAACAGGAGAAAGGGTATGTGGACTTCTCTGGCCCAGCCCTGCCCCACTCCGCCCCTGGAGTGAGGCAGGAAGATAAATAAAAGGACAGTAGCATGGAAGCAAGCCCAGAGCTGGTCCCTCTGCAGACCGCCCCCTACCCCAAGCTGCTAGGGGACAGACGTGCAGGGCAAAGAAGTGACGGGGAGGCAGGCAGACCTTGATTTGCATCTCAGCCCTGCTACCACCATAGCTACAGAGGGACCTAAAAGTCTCTGAGCTGCAGGGTTTTCATAAGAATCGCATCCACATCTTACTGGTATTGCTTGAATCAAATGAAATACTGTGCCCAGCACATAGTAGGTACTCAGGAGGTATGAGTTCTTTTTCTCTGAGTGGGGTCAGGGCAGGGCTGCATGAGGGTGAATCTGGGGACCTGGCGAGATGACCCCGTTGAAGGCCCCCTTGCCTTCCAAGACCCCACAAACGTTGCCTATCATCCTCATCACCCCTTAGGGGTCGCAGGGCCTCCATTTCCTTTGTAAAGCCAGGATTTGGCTGGTGGATCTCTGAGTGCTCCAGCCAGCCCTGGCCATCTGATCTCTGGGCCTTGAATCCTGATGTACTTCTGTCAGTTTCTTGAGAGTCCATGCCCAGTGGGGACCCAGGAGGTCCCCCAAGCCCTGGGCCCTCGCCCTTCCTGCCCTCTGCTCTCTTTGGGTCCAGAGCAGGCAGTGGCCTCTCCTCTGGTTGCTGGGCCTGCTGGCAGGGCTGGCTCTTCCCCCTGGCCCACAAGGCATGGGAGGGTCCTGACCACAGCCGGGCCTGGCAGCTGGCACACAGCAGTGGTTCCTAATGGTTTTATTACCAGCAACAATGTGGCGCTTGTTACCATCCTCTCACAGGCCTGTGGTTCCCAGCCCAACTAGTGGTGGCCTTAGGGCCTGCCTGGTACTGGAAGCTCAGCTGGAAAGCCCAGTTGGGGCAGGGCAATTGCCTCTGCATTTTCTTTTGTCAACACCCTCTGAGCAGCCTGGACTCTGAGATAGCGTGGTGATATGCCGGGGCCCCAAGTTCGCAGGCCTGGCAGCCCTTGAGTTTCCTCTCCAGAGGGCCCTTGCTTCAGATTCATCACAATAATGTTTATTCATTTATTAAAGACCCACTATGTGTCAGGCACTGGCTACAAAGATAGAAGAGACTGAGCTGGTCCTCAAGGAGCCCTCAGGGGAGATGAGAGTCTGGCAAGGTGACCATTACATCGCAGGTGGGTGGAGAGAGCTCTGCAGCGTGTACCTGGAGCATCACGGGGGCTCAGAGAAGGGACGTCTCATTCAACAGGGGACGGAAGAGCAGGAAAGGGTTTCTAAAGGAGGTGAGGCTGGAGCTGAGTCTCACAGCGTAGGGAGCAGTTAGCCAGGTGGTCCAGGGCATTTTCTCCCTTGATGTGGCGGGAGTGATGGGATGTGGGGGATCCTGGGATGTGAGGCTGGAGGGCTGGGCCGAGCTGGACCACGGAAGGCTGGGATGTCACCCATTCGTCGGCGTTGGGCTTGGAGTAACGTGCCCATATTTGCGTCTGAGAAGGATCATCCTGGGGCATCACGGAGGAGAACTTGGGCAGCTGAGGCTGGGGGCGGGGAGCCCAGGCAGAAGGCTGGTGCAGGAATCCAGGGGAGCAGCAGTGCAGGCGTGGAGGAGAGCTGCTCTGTGAGGCATTTAGGTGGGAGTGACTGGGTGATGGAGAGGGTGAGGGGAGCTGGCTCAGCCCGCCGCGTGGGTGGAGGTGCCATCCGTTGAGAGGGCTCGGCTGGAGGGAGATCTTCCCGTGGGAGGCAGGGCTAGAGTTGGTACTTGAGGGTGGTTAGGGTTTGTACAGGCGGAGCCTGGGCTGGGCCCAGGCTTGCAGAAGAGGGAGGGCCTGTGTCACCAGGCCTGGACGTGGGGACCCAGGAAGGCGCAGGGTCCAGGAGATGGATTAGAAAGGCAGGTGCATTGTATTCCGTAACTGGTAGCAATCCCTGCAGAATTTTAAGGATGGAAGTAATGTAACCAGGCATTTGTACCACATACATTGGGCATTGCTGATGTTTGGGGGCTTGAGCAGGGGCTTCTGCTTCTCAGGTCCTCCCCCGAAAGATGAGCTGCAAGGCCTAGACCCTGCTCTTCACCTCCCCGCCGCACAGCCTGGGGTGAGTGTCATCACCCTCTGACAGTGGTATGTGAATTGCGAAGCTGACATCCACCCTGGGTTTAGAGGCAGGTCTGCCAGTGTAGGAGGGGATAAGATGGGCACAGCAGTTTGGGTAAACAAACAGAAAAGAAACAAAAACTGTTTCTCTAAAGTAGAAATATGAGTCTTTTGTGTGTCACAGGAAGAGCTGTTTCCAAAGAAATTCTAGAAAAATGGCGTGAACCAGGTCAGCATCACTGAACCTGGGCACAGGCAAGAGGCGGTGTGGCATTGTGCCAGGGCCACCAGGCTTGGCGCTGAACAGACAGTGGTTTCACCTCGGCCCTGCCACCTCCTAACTGAGTCCTCCTCAGGAAGATCGCTTAACCTCTCTTAGCCTCAATTTTGCCGTCTGCAAAGTGGAGACAACCTTCCAGACTTGTGTCATTTGTTCGTTTGTTTCAAACACTGCTTCTTGTCCTAAACTTGGATATTTTATGTCATGTGTCTTTTAAAAGAATCCTTCTACAGTTGGCCTCGCTGGTATTTGAGGATTAAAATTCGGCTGTGCCTGGTCCCTGTCTGGCGCTGAAGAGACACAGCCCCCAACCACGCACGCCCCTCTTCCCCTGTCTCACATGCCAAGTTTCCTCTTGCTCTTTGCCTCCCGGGAGGCCTGACCCCCGCAGTGAGTTTTGAGTTCCATGTTCCTGGGAAGCTCCACTTATCATGTTCCACTGACTCTCTTGTTCCCCAAACCTGGGTCACCCCAGTGTATTTGAGGAGCATCTGCTGAGCTAAATGGGAACTAGGGGAGGAGGTCAGTTCCTTGTCTCTTTTTAATGGAGGGGAGGGGAGGGGAGGGGAGGGGAGGGGAGGGTCTGTGCAGAGCTGCCCATGGCTGTGTGGAGAGCAGAGGACGAGGGAGGGAGAGGCTCTGACCCATCCAGGGCCCGGGTGGACCACGGTTAGGACCTTGCCCGGTAGCTGGCTCCTGTGCCAGGGAAAGGGGTGCAGGGCCCTAGTGGCGTCTGGGAGATGATCTCAGGGTGACCTCGGTCTGGATGGGGAGGCCAGCTTCGTCTGTGATGGGGCACACGTGGTGGCCATTGGGCTGTTTTGTGGCCCCTGTGACATGCAGCCATGGCCACGGGGAGACCTTGGAGGCATCTCTGCTCTCCCGAGGAGGCTGGGTGGGAAGCTAGCTCCTCAGCGGGGGCTCCTGTGGAGGTGGCGTTGGCGAGAAGGCCTGGGCCGGACTCAGGCTGTGCCTGGCTGGGGGTAGGGTGGGTGGGGACCACTGTCAACTTGAGTGCGGAAACCAGTGTCTCCCTGATTGGTACGGACCTGCGCTTGTACCCCTGTCACAGGGGCACCCTCTGGAAGCTGGTGTGTGTGGACTGAGGGTGTGGTGGTGTAATCGCACGAAATGTACAGCATAATTAATCCGGCATACCCTTAATGGTATGCATAATTGTGCTGCATGGTAATTAGGTGTAAATGGTAAGCAGTTCACATAAATGTTTTTGTAATTGGTATTAATTTTGCAGAGGCAAACTAAGTTTATGTGGTTTCTTTCTTCTTGCTCTGTTAGTTTTCTAGCACAAGCAATTCCGAGCTCTTGGAGGAATTCTACTGCAAATGTTTGTTTGTAGGGCAATGTTTTGTATTTTCTCTCAGAACAATGTTATGAATGGTTATGAGGTTCCCAAGCTGGTTTCCAAATGCCTCTTTGGCCCACACTTTAGGTGAAATGTGCGACGTACATGCGGGGAGGCCTCGCCTGGGATCCTCCTGCTTCAGGTTCCTGGAGCCTGCCTCTGTGTGTGTGTGTGTGTGTGTGTGTGTGTGTGTGTGTGTGCGTGTGTGCGCACACATGCATGTCTTTCTGCATGTGTCTGTGTCTGTGTCTGTGAGTGTGCCCGTGTGGGTCTGTGTCTGTGTCTCTGTGTGTGCCTGTGACCCATGAGGCCACAGTGGCAGGTTAAGGGTGCTGGTAAAGAGGTTATTTATTCTGGTTGCGAAGGCCCTTGCGCTGGGGGATTAGGGGAGGCCTCGCGGCATTAGCTGGGAGAGAGGACACTGGGTCAGGCCACAGCAGCCGTTCAGGAGCCAGCGAGAGCCATTCCTGGGCGTTGTCTGAAGTGAGAGTCTAGGTTTCTTAAGGACACTTTACTGGCCTTTCACCCTAATTAATGACATACTTTTTTTTCTTTTTGAATTTTTGCATTTAATTTTATTTATTTTTTTATACAGCAGGTTCTTATTAGTTATCCATTTAATACATATTAGTGTATCTATGTCAATCCCAGTCTCCCAATTCATCCCCCCCCCGCACCCCTGCCGCTTTCCCCCCTTGGTGTCCATATGTTTGTTCTCTACATCTGTGAATGATGTACTTTTTAAAAAAATTCATATTTATTGAGCGCCTACCACGTGCCAGGTATCATGCTAAACACTCGACTCAGATTCTCTCATATCTTACAATAGACTCAGGAGGTGAGGACTCTTACTGTGCGGTTTGGTAAAGTGTGGCCTGCGTCTGAGTGGCAGAGGTTGGAGGTGGGTTCCGGCTGAGCCCCCTGAGGGCAGAAGGGGTGGATGAACTGTACCAGGGCCCCCGGGCCAGAGGCTAGTGATTGTGGGAGGTGCTACCCAGAATCCTGGGTTCTTCTTCCTCCTCTCGGGCCCCCTTGCCCCCCTGCAAAAGTGGTTTGGTTTCGGTTGGGGCAGGGGGTGAGGAGAAAGCAGCCGAGGGAGCAGCAGGTAGTTCTGAGAGCAGCGGGCGCTCTCCTGCACTCTTGGGTGGGCAGGGGCTGTGCTCCGGCAGCAGCTCCCAGGCCCTGAAGACTCTCTGGGGGCCCTCCTGGTTTGGGCCCGGGAGCGGGTCAGCTCTGCGGCCTGGGAGGAGCGTGAAAAGGTGCGAGCAGGGGAAGCATCGCGTGGAGGGTGTGAGGAGAGAGTGGCCCCAGGCAAGCCGGGGACCAGCTTCCAAAGGCCCCGGGCGGGTGGGAGGCCCGGCTGTCCCCGCTTCCCGTGGTTCACAGACACCCTGGCCTAGGTCCCTCACGCCCCCCGGCCCCCTGGGCATCTGGGGGCTGGCTGAGCCTGCGGACCCCCGTAGCAGGCGCACGTCCCGGCCTGGGGCAGGTGGAGCAGGGAGGGGCCTTCTCGTTGGCGCACTGCCTTGGGGAGCTCTGGCAAGCGACCCCTAGAACGGGCTTGTGGGGGTCCCTCGAGGCACTGCAGCGCCGTGCTGGCGATGTCGCGGCTGCCTGGGAGCGATTTCACCCTGTCCTCCCTGCCTCAGGGGTCAGGCGGAGCAGGGAGAATGGGGAGGGCGGGTGGCAGAAGAGCAGGGTGACTCTGACCTCATCTGTTTTGGAAAGCACGCACATCCGTCTACACGGGAAAAGCCAAATGACCACACAACAAACTGGTTAAAGACCCCTGGGAGGGTGGTTGAGGAGGAGCGGGAGGGGGTGGGGGTCCTGAGGGGTGGGGAAGGGGGCTGGGGGCCCTCTGGAAGGAGCACCCCCCTCGTGGAGGAGAGAATGCTGTGAACGTAGACACAAGCGTGTGGGAACAGGGGATGTGAGCTGGGGGCCTGGAACGATGGAGTCAGCTAGGCGAGGTGGGGGCCAGGGCAGAGCGGTAGCCTGAGGCCAGACTCGGAGAGCCAGCAGTGTAGGGCCAGACCAGAGTTCAGATCTTACAGCGTGTGAAGATCACTGGCATCGTCGGGTTTTTAAAAATAGCAGCTTTATCGAGATATGATTCACATACCATACGATTCGCCCATTTAAACTATGCAATTCGATGGTTTGTAGTACATTCACGGAGTTGTGCAACCATCACCACAATCAATTTCAGAACATTTTCATCAGGCATCATAGGTTTGATTGAGGAAGCCATGTGTGGAAAATCTTTGCTGAGAGGCTGGGGTGGGAGGGAGGGACAGCAGAGGCGGTGAGACGCGTCACAGGGTAACTGCCAAGGTCCAGACCTGTGGTCCCGAGGGCCTGGAGGGCGGGGGTGGAGAGTAGGGGCCCAAGGATCAGGTGCCTGGTGCAATGTGGGGACTGACGGGGGAGGTGGGGCCCGAGTTCTCTGCGGGGTTCTGGGCTTTGGCAGCTGAGGGGAAGGTGCTGCCACCTCCACGTAGAGAGAGGAGCCACAGGAAACATGAAGCATCTGGTTCTAGAAGAGTAGGACTTGTAGGTAACTGTAAGTCATCCAGGTGGGGATGTCCAGAGAATAAAGGTGGAGGCCTTGCAGTAGGAAGTCTGCACTCATTTAAGCCCAGGTATGTCAGCAGAGGAGAATCTAGAGTACAGCTGGATCACAGCGGGACCCGAGAGGGGTGCCCACGGGGCACAGCAGTGGGAACAGGACCCCAGCCGGCCAGGAGAAAGAGCGGAGTGGCCCGAGGGCCAGGAGCATGGAGCCAAGGGGGCAGAGAGAGCCAGAGAATCCCCTTGTTTATGAACTTGCAGGGGTCTCCTGTTCACCCCAGTGCCCTGCTTGGCAATGACACTCAGTAAAGGATTGCTGAGTTGAGTGCTTGAAGCAGGGAATGATTAGCCGGCAAGGAAGCTGAATTGAGCTCAAGGACGCCAAGGATGGAAAAAGGCCCTTTGAAGCCGTGGGTGACTGTATCTGTCAGGGCCGATTCAGGAGACAGGAACCACATAGTGATTTGAACAGGCAAAGTTTAATATAAAGACTTATGAATGATAACAGGAGATGGGAGTATTGAGAGATTGGCTGATAAGAAGTAAAAAGATCTGCAAAGGATACAGAAATAGCATATATGAGAACAGCCACTGCACCCAGGGTTGCCATGGAGTGCCCAAGGAAGAGGCCCCCAGGGCTGAGATCCTGACCTTGATGCCCCTGGCGCCCTGGATGACAGAGAAGTCACTGTGGTGCCACGCTGGCAGAACTTGCTGGAAACCTGCCCCCGGAACTCACTGGAAGTCCATCCTTTTGGGTCCCAAGGAAAGTCGTTCATGAGGAAGTATCTTGCTGGAGGCACAGTGCTACTAGACTACCCAAAAGGAGTGTTGGGTGAAGCTGCTGGCTGCTCTTGACTGTCAAACACTGCCAGAGCCCGGCGCTGGGGAGGCACCCTTGCCGCAGGAGCCAGGCACTGGAGAAGCTGTGACTGGACAGGCCTGGCCACTAGGGAAGCCACAGGGGCAGCAGAATCTGACTGCTGGAGAAGTTGTATACAGTGCAGAAATCCTTCAAGAGAGCACACTGGTTCTAGGAAAGAAAACTCCTCCTCCTTCAATGTCTCTCCAGTGCCCTCTACTGAGGGAGTCTGATGTCATGCCAGCTGGCAAAGGGGACATATTTAAGGGGCCTAGCTTCATTTTCACAGAGCAGGCAATGAAGGGTGAATAAATTAACTGGCACAGTCTGCTACTTCGGCTGCACAGCTTCCACCTGCCCCCTTTTACACACATGTGAGCTCCCCTACAACAACCAAATAGTTGTGTTTCTACCTACCAAGACACGGCCATCCTGCTTCCCGTTCTTACCCTGTCTCCCAAATGAGGTGTCCCAGCACTTACTGTATCAGTCACTGTCTACACGAGCAACGCCTCAAATTCAGTCACAGTCTCACTGAATATTCTGTTACCCAAAGACTAAAGTGTAACGTTAACTTCCAACAACTTGTGTATAAAATATAAATAATGGGAAGATGAAGGAAAAAGTAGAAAACGGTTACCATGTACGAATAAACACACATCTATAGCAAGTAAATAGAAAACATGCAAAACTACTATAGTTCTCATTTCTATATCTGTTCACAAGACCACGTTTGCTCTCCGGCTTCCTTCTCCCGTTTCCCGTCCTGTATCTCCTCTGCACTCGGCCGGAACCTCAGCAGGGCAGGATTCTTGTACCTGGTGGAGTGACCCAAACCTTAATTCTTGAAGGATCTGAATCCTCGGTTGTCCTGCCTTTTTTTTTTTTTTTTTTTTTTTTTTTTTTTATTGGTTCCTGTAGTTTTTCATTAACCCTTGCTTTGGGGCATGGAAGTTCTAAGAGGTACCTGAGAGAATCCTCTGGTTCCAGAAATTATCTTCCTGGCCTTTATTGTATGCCAGCAGCCCAATTTCGCCTTGGTAACTAGGATCAATCACTCCAGCTCGTGGAGTAACTCCTTTTTGTCTTGTTGGTTCAGCGGCATTAAGGGGGTCCCCAAAAGCCAGGTCAATGACTCGTCTTCCAGTGGAACCATTGCGGTGTCCTCTTGGCAGACAACATTCAGAGCCCCTAAAGCTTTTCAGAGACGTGGGAGTGGAGTGGGGACCAGATGCAGGGATCAAGGGGAGAGTAAGTGAAGAGGCCGGAGCTGGCACGTGTGGACCGTTGTTTAGAGAAGGCTGGAAGAGCCAAGAATCACACAGGTGTGGAACAAGGGCCTTCTCGGCTGGTGGGGAAGGGGGGGCCGAATCAGACCCAGGCTCGTGGCTGTCCGGACAGCAGGCCCCGCCGGGGTCCACATGGCCGATTCTCATGTGGACTTTGAACCCGGCCCCTGTGCCCTGCCTCCTGGGGCGTGGGAATCCCGTCGGCTGCCACCGCACACACGACCCCGACCCCCGGTAGGGCTCCTCCTGACTCACCATGTTTGGAAATGCGTGCTCCTGTATGGAACTCTGTATTGGCTCATTTTGGCTCCCAAGAGCAACTTCAGCTCCTTACCAGCGTCTATTTTGGGTACAAACCTTTTTTTTTTTTTTTTCCTCCTCCCTGCTTTTGGGGCTGTGTCATGGTAACCATGAGTGTGAGCAGAGGAGTCTGATTCAACTCAGCTCCGCCAGCGTGGCCACCATAATGGCAGCATTTGGTGTGATTAAAAATGCTCACGCTGGTGGTGGTGGTGGCCTGGCCTCGAGGGTGGTGTGAGAGCCACAAGTCATCTTGTTGTGACTTCAGAGCCAGACAGATGGGCTTTGAAGTGGGGAACAGGATGGCAGGATTGTTGGCCTGTCGCCAGCGGCTTTTGGTATTCTACGGGCAGCTGGTGATATTGGGTGGGAAGGACGTTTCTGGAAGTCAGAGTCACGGTATGATGACGTGCATCTCCCTCCTGTGGAGAGAGCATGAGCAATCAGAAAGTGGCACCGGGGCCGCCCCCTCCCCCTTACCCAGCCCCAGTCTGGTGACCGAGGGTGGGGGAAGACGTGGCAGATAAACATCTCTGTCCGGGAGGCTGTGATGTCTCCCCTCAGCTTTGTGCTGCCCCCAGCTCACCAAGCTTATCACCACCCTGGCAGATGCTCGGGTGGTGTGGGGCACAAGGCACTCTCACGTCTTCTGTCACCCACAGGACTCATTTGCACCTCCTCCTAAGGTCAGATAGGAAATTCAGCCGTGAGGCTGTTATCTACAGGCTGGTGTCACATCAGGGGCACAGAGAGCTGATCTGGGGTCTGTGCTAACGTTCATCCATGACTGGGTGTCGCCATGTTTGTAAGGACTCTTAAGTTAGACGGACCTGGACTCAGAATCCTGCCCTGGGACTTTCTACCTGCACTACTCTGGAGAGGTAATTAACCTCTGCAAGCCTCAGCTTATCCTTCTATAAAATGGGAATAATAGTAGAACCGACTTCATAGACTTCATAGGTTGGTCATGAGGATGAGACGGGACAACGCGTGTCCCTTAGCACAGTGCGGGACACACGGTAGGTGCTCAGTAAATAGCAGGATGAGTAAATGAATGAATGAATGACTCCCTCGTCTGGCAGGGCACTGAACACGACGGTTAGAAGCTTGGACTGCCTGTTCCCGCCCTTCCCCCTGCCCTCACAGCCCACAGGCCTCATCACCAGGGAAGGGAGACTAACTGGAAACTTTGTTTCCTGATCAGTCCGTTGGGAAAGTTAACGTGTTTGCAGGGGTCACACGCTCACTGTAAGAGATCATGATGCAGTGGAAACCTGGGGCCTTCGGCGGGGGGCAGACCTGGATTCGTGTCTGGTTCCTCCACCCACGAACTGTGTGACCTCAGGCAGCTTTGCTAACCTCTCCGTACCTCATTCTTCTCATCTAGAAAATGGGGATAAAAATAGTCTCCACTTCCAAGGGTTGGAGTGAGGTGTGAGGATGTACAAGATGTTGAAATTGTAAAGCTCTTTTCGCAGGGCCTGGCGCGTTGTAAGAATCGTAATCAGTACAAGCTCCATGTGAGTGATGTACACTCACAGGGACGTCAACAAAGGAGAGAAAACTGTGGGCCGGGTTAGTCAGGGACTAATAATTGTTAAAATTTATTGAGTCTATTCTTTGTGTCAGGCACTCTTGTTGGCATGTTTCTTAAAGCAAATCATTTTAATGTTATTTCGTCCATTCTTTTTTTTTTTTTTTTTTTTTTTTTCTGGCCACGCCGTGCGGCTTGCAGGATCTTAGTTCCCTGACCAGTGAGGGAATCGAACCTGGGCCCCCTGCAGTGGAAGTGTGGAGTCCTCACCACTGGACCGCCAGGGAATTACCCGTTAGCATTTTTAATGCATCTCACTTTAATTCTCACAACAGGCCTGTGAAGTGGCAAGTGTTATTTTCCCCATTTTACAGCTGAGAAAACTGACTCACAGTTATGCCTCGGGTCACACAGCTGACGCTAATACAGACAGAATTTGAACCCACGCAGTCGGGCCTCCCAGGGAAGCTTCGGGAGGCCGAGATTAGTATATGAGTCAGGACAGTCAGCCACAAGGCACAGACTCACTCACACCAAAGGCACAGACTCACTCCCACCAAAGTAGGGAAAGTCTCACATTACCAGGAGGTTCAGAGATGCCCTGCCTCCAGGTACAGCTGGGTCCGGGGGCCCAGACAGTGGCCTCAGTGTTCCAGCGTCTATCTCCATCCCTCAGGCAAGCTTTCCCCAACGCAGCCAGCAGCTCCTGACTCACGTCCCATCACGTTAGCATCTTTCTTTTGCACCAAAAGGCTCCTGGGGGGGCTCTCATTGGCCCCGCCTGGTCACACGCTCACTCTGTGATTAGGGTGAGGGATGGGGTCAGCACGAACACCACAAAACGCCGCTGGGAAGGAGGGGAAGGTAACTAGATGGAAACCAGCAAAGTCCACCAGGCAAAGGGCAGACTTCAGCTAGAGGGGTGAAGAAGGACCTGGTGCAGAGATGGTCAGATATTTTTCAGCAGTTCAAAGAAAGGACTTGAGATGGAGCAAGAGGGGCTCTTACGGTGGTCACATTAGGGTTGTTTTTTTTTTCTTTTGCGGTATGCGGGCCTCTCACTGTTGTGGCCTCTCCCGTTGCGGAGCACAGGCTCTGGATGCACAGGCTCAGCGGCCATGGCTCACGGGCTTAGTTGCTCCGCCGCATGTGGGATCTTCCCGGACCAGGGCACGAACCCGTGTCTCCTGCATCAGCAGGCGGATTCTCAACCGCTGCGCCACCAGGGAAGCCCTAGGGTTGTTTTTGATGGAGGAAGGATCTGGGTTTGTGGGCAATTATGGTTTTGTTTCTGGAAGAGGATGATTCCTTGCCGGCCCTTGCTGAGGTGAGACTGGGGTGACGATCTAGTCGGTGCTGGTTGGAGCAGGCTTGGAGGTGAGGCTTTGCGGGTGCTGATGGGGTTGGGATCGGTGAGGAGGGTGGGAACGGTGCTGGGGACCGTGCTGTGGCAGAGCTGGGAGGTGACGCGGCAGGACGGGCTGGAGGCTTCAGGAGATGGTTGAATTGTGGGTCTTGGGTCTGAGATGGGCTGATGAGCGAGCTGGCCTGTGGTTAGGGATGTGGGCAGCAGTGGCAAGTCGAGGTGCAGTCTGGGGGGAACGTAAGGGAGGTGCACCATGCTGCACATGGGCTGGACTTGGTGGAAATGACGTGTTGCGAGAATTAAACATTTCGTGAGGGATGTGATGGCGGGGCGGGGAGGGAGGTACCACTTTTAGAGCTGATGATGGAACTCTGTGTGGGTGTGAAGAGCTGATGATGGGTGTTCTGTGGGACGTGACGGTTTCATAGCGTAACAGAGGTGGAAGGACTTAGCTGCACTCTTATGGAGGAGGATGGAGGCCAGACCCATCCAATGGTTGCAGCTGGATGTAAGCCTTCATTCCCAGACCCATTCTCTCTTTTTAAAAGTTACTTTTTATCTCTTCGCAGTATTACATGCATATAATTTAAGAAGTAAATAGGACTGACATCTCTTCACCAAATGCAGTTGTTCCTTCCCTCCTTCCATGTTCTTCTTCTCAGAGGCAGCCACTTGTAGCTGTTTCTTCTAGCAATTTTACATCTCACGGGTCTGAGTAATGTTTGTATTTTTGACTCTTCCATTGTAGACATTTTCCATTGATTTCCTATTTGGTAAATAAGAATTTAGCTCTCTTATATGGCCAACCATGGCATTCTACCCAGCCAACCCCCTCAGTATTTCTCATGGTAGACATACTATCAATAGTACCTTACCAGGGGTCTTCCCTGGTGGCGCAGTGGTTAAGAATCCGCCTGCCAATGCAGGGGACACGGGTTCGAGCCCTGCTCCGGGAAGATCCCACGTGCCGCGGAGCAACTAAGCCCATGCGCCACAACTACTGAGCCTGCGCTCTAGAGCCCGTGTGCCACAGCTACTGAAGCCCGCGTACCTAGAGCCCGTGCTCCACAACAAGAGAAGCCACCACAACGAGAAGCCCGCGCACCACAACGAAGAGTAGCCCCCGCTTGCTGTAACCAGAGAAAAGCCCGCGCACAGCAACGAAGACCCAACGCAGCCATAAATAAATAAATAAATAGTACCGTACCAGTGTTCTTTCAAAAATGTCTTATGCCTATGATAATATACATATATGTATGCATGTAGCAGGCAGGATAATGGCCCTGCAAAGACAGCCACATCCTAATCCCCTGAGCCTGTGAATGTGTCACCTTATGTGGCAAAAGAGCCTTCACAGATGTGGTTAAGTTAAGGATCTTGAGACGGGGAGGTTTATCCTGGATCATCTGGGTGGGCCCAATGTCATCCTCGGGCTCCTTGAAAGTGAAAGGCAGAGGCAGGAGGGTCAGAGTCACGTGACGGGAGAAAGACTGGCCATTGCTGGCTTTGAGGATGGAAGGGAGCCAGGAGCCAAGGAATGTGAGCAGCCTCTCAAAGTTGAAAAAGTCAGGAAAATGGAACCTCCCCAAGGCCTCCAGAAAAGAATGCGGCCTGCCAGCACCTTGATTTCAGCCCAGTGACGAGAACCATTTTGGACTTCTGACTTCCAGAACTGCAAGAAACAAATTTGTGCTGTTTTAAGCCATTAACTTTGTGGTAATTTGTAACAGAAGCAATAGGAAATTAATACACCAGGTAATATGTCTACATCCACATACATACATACATACATGCATACTTATGTATGTTATGTATACATACTTGTTAAATCAACTAATGCAACTATCCACAGCTGAGCTTTATACTGTACTACAATAGTTTCCTTTTTTCCCCCCTGAAATGAATAATTACTTTGTTTCTTTTTTAAAAATTGACTTTTGTCATTAAAAATATATATATATATATTTATTTATTTAATTTGGCTGCACTGGGTCTTGGCTGTGGCATGTAGGATCTTCATTGCTGCATGTGGGATCCAGGTCCCTGACCAGGGATCGAACCCGGGCCCCCTGCATCTGAAGCGCAGAGTCTTAACCATTGGATCACCAGGGAAGTCCCTACCTTGTTTCTTTATCTGCCTTATTTTCTTTATGCCTTTTGACCATTTCTGCTACACCTCCTAATAGCTGTCTGTATGGCTTCCACGAGGGCAGTCACATCAAGTGTTACGTTTCAGTTCCATTTTTTGAGTTATCCACTCTCTTGCTCTCGGGGCGTGTGGCATAGTTAGCTGCCGTTCGGTAACTTCTTTTTGTTGTCCTCCTTGGCATTCCCTTTGCCTTCCTTCTGGTTGGAACTCCTGTTTTCTGGAGCCCATGTCTTCTTGCTTGTTTTACTCCCCCATTTGGAGCCCATTGCCCAGGACAGGTCTTCCATCTTTACCAAATCCATTTAGTTCCTGAGTTCAGACCAGAGAGTAAAAACAGCGAATGACACCTGTAGTTTTGTCAGGTTAAAAAGACAGTTCAGTGGAAGCAACCTAAGTGTCCAATGAAAGATGAATGGATAAAGAAGATGTGGCACATATATACAATGGAATATTACTCAGCCATAAAAAGGAACGAAACTGAGTTATTTGTAGTGAGGTGGATGGACCTAGAGACTGTCATACAGAGTGAAGTAAGTCAGAAAGAGAAAAACAAATACCGTATGCTAACACATATATATGGAATCTAAAAAAAAAAAAAAAACGTTCTGAAGAACCTAGAGGCAGGATAGGAATAAAGATGCAGACGTAGAGAATGGACTTGAGAACGCGGGGAGAGGGAAGGGTAAGCTGGGACAACGTAAGAGAGTGGCATGGACATATATACACTACCAAATGTAAAATAGATAGCTAGTGGGAAGCAGCCGCATAGCACAGGGAGATCAGCTCGGTGTTTTGTGTCCACCGAGAGTGTTGGGATAGGGAGGGTGCGAGGGAGACGGAAGAGGGAGGAGATATGGGGATATATGTACATGTATAGCTGATTCACTTTGTTATACAGCAGAAACTACCACATCACTGTAAAGCAATTACACTCCAATAAAGATGTTAAACAGAAAGAAAAACAAACAAAGAAAACCCCCAAAAGATACATGTACCCCTATGTTGATAGCAGCACTGTTCACAATAGCCAAAACATGGAAACAACCTAAATGTCCATCAACAGATGAATGGATAAAGATGTGGTACATATATACAATGGAATACTACTCAGTCATAAAAAAGAACAAAAAAGGCCATCTGCAGCAACATGGATGCAACATGAGATTGTCATACTAAGTGACAGTACTATCATACTATCCACTAAGATGATCATACTTTCTCAGAAAGAGAAAGACAACTATCATATGAGATCACTTATATGTGGAACCTAAAATAAGGCACAAATGCACCTATCTACAAAACAGAAACACCCATAGACAGAGAACAGATTTGTGGTTGCCAAGGGGGAGGGGGGAGGGAGAGGGATGGACTGGGACTTTGGGGTTGGTAGATGCAAACTATTACATTTAGAATGGATAAACAATAAGGTCCTAATGTATAGCATAGGGAACTATATTCAATAACCTGGGATAAACGATAATGGAAAAGAGTATAGAAAAGAATGCGTATGTGTGTATAACTGAGTCGCTGTGCTGTGCAGTAGAGATTGCCACAACATTGTAAATCAACTCTACTTCAGTTAAAAAAAAAAAAAAAAAAAGTTCAGTGGTAGAGGGCATGGCGGTGCCCTTCCATGGTGGAAGCACTCCAAGTTAGAGGCTTCCCTCGGACGTCTAGTGGTCCTTGGTTGTCCTTTCAGGGTTAAGAACAGGGGGCTGAAAAAGCTGATTGGAAGCTGGCTGACTTGCAGATCCACACTGGCTGACCTAAACAAGCCATTTGGAAACCATCTGGGTTCTGGTGTCAATATCTGTATCCTTAGGCCTTTCTTCTTGCACTGGTAAGATTCTCCAGAGAAGAAGAAGGTAGGGTGTGGCTGCCAGTATTCTAGGAGCCCAGTGGGGGGACTAGCCTGGGGGACTCAACCTCAGCATTGAAAGTAACCTTCATCTCCTTGGTTTTTGTTAATTACTCTTGCTCTCAACCGTGCTTGTCGACTCTCTGCGCAAAGACCCTCTGTTGTGTGCTCTCTAGAGAGTAGATCTTCAGACTTCTGGGGGAGGTGGATTTAGGGATTTTACTTCTTTCATTCGATCCTTTTTATTTTCACACATGCATCCTCTTCACCCCTGGTCCCGGAGATACGTGGTGCAGTCATGCCACGTGTCTTTAAAGGACTGTGTGATAAATCACTTGTCATGTGCTGTCTGAAATTTGCTTGCCACGAATCTGCTTTCCAGACCCCCACATTTGGTTGGTGGTGTCTCCTCACTGTTCAGCCCAATCTTGTGACTTTATGTGTTATTTTATTTTTTTTCTGGCCGCACCATGTGGCATGCGGGATCTTAGTTCCCCAACCAGGGCTCGAACCCGTGCCCCCTGCAGTGGGAGCACCACTGGACCACCAGGGAAGTCCCTTTGTGTCTTCTTTAAAAAAAATCTTTCTACTACATTGGATTTAGAAGGTAGCGCACTTGGGTGTGTAGATTCAAAATCCCAGTCCTTTTCCACAACAGTTTTGTAGCTGGAGCGGTGAGGATGGTGACCATGTCAGTTGTGATACCAAGACATTTTCTTGATAGGATTCCTCAAAACAACTTTTTTAAAGTCGTTATAAAATTATTCATGGCCACTGTGGACGTTAGCAGTATAAAGGAGAAAATAAAAGCTGCCTACTGTGGCGGTAGGGCTCTTGGCAAGGGTTTTTATTTGGTGGTGGTTTTGTGGTGCAGCCCTTGGCATGGGTGAGGAGGATGCTTTGGTGCCAGGAGCAGCAGGGCCGTCATGTCATGGTAGACACATGCTGCTGTGTCCTGGGACCGTGGGCCCAGGAGCAGGTCTCTTCCCTCGGCAGGGCTGCTTGGGAGAAGAAGGAAGCTTCTAAGGACGGGCAGGAAGCGCTGTGTTCAGGCCTGGACCTTGGCCACCCCACTGGGCTCTGGAGCTGTGCAGTGCATGGCCTGCCCAGCCGTGTGCTGGATGGCCTTAGATGATGCTGGGTGACTTTGAGGGACACTTACTGACAAGGCTGTTCCATTGAGTTACACAAAGGAACCGAAAGACTGACCCAGGTCAGCTGTGTTTGCTGTGAGACAGTGTACAGCTCGTGTCAGAGGGGTGAGCAGAGGAAGGGGCGGAGGAAAGAGCCTTTCCTTTCCTTTCCGGGGTGTCTGCCCTCAGGGTCAACACCCTGTGATGTTCTGCTTTTCCCTCCTGCTTCCTTCCGCCACCAGAGGTCCTCTGAAAGTTTTCTCTTACAGAAGCCCCTGGATGTTTGTAGGCCTCAGGGCAGCATGGAGACAAATATCCGGGAGAGGGCTATCTGCCCCTGACTTACCTTGTGCCTGGCTCAGCATGGACTCCACTCTAGGGCTCTCGGGGCTCCTGGACATGGCCCAGCCTCGTAGGATCCTGCCCTTTGCCTTTGGGGCCTCCAACAGCTTGGCAGGGCAGGGCTAGAAGACGTTCTTGAAGATCGCCTAGTCGACCTCTTCCATTTGATGCATGAGGAAACTAAGGGCCAGAGAAGTGCTTCCCCCGGTTCAGTGTCCCTCCCAGCCAGACCCTGCCTCTCTCAGCTTGCTCATCCTTTTGAAGATTTTGATGTGGTGGGTGATCGGGGATATTTGTGCTAACAGACAAGGAGTGGGTTTGAGGGGGACTCGCGGGCTGGCTGATGATGGTCAGAAGCCTTGTGGAGTTCTGGGTTGGCCCGGTTGTCTGATGGGCTCTCGGGGTCGTTTCTGTGGGGTGGTGTAAGCTGGGGGACGGAGCTTCATAGGGATGCCCTCAGAGCCCTAGAGTCAGAGATCTGGATTCAAGCCTCTGCCCTGACACGAAACACGGATAAGCCTTAGCCTTTTGCAGCCCTAGATTCAACGGTAGATGGTAGTAATACTTGTAGCTGCCCAAAGAGGAAGGCCCGTCCCGGGCTTTGCACCGCATCAGACACACGGAGTTGCTCTCGCTCCTGCACCCTTATCACAGACGTTCCTCGGCCCTGCACTGTGCCCAGCCTGGACCAGCGCTACACCTGCGGCTCCCTTAAGGCTCACCTGGGGGGGGCGACGGGAGCACCTTCAGCCTGTCCAGGCTCTAACTTATGGGGCCCCTCGCGTCCGGGCCCTAAGGAGGCTCCTTCCAGAGCCAGCTTCCCCCTCCACACACCCCCCACCTCCCAGCCCAGCGCCCACCCCTGGGGAGGGGCTGCACCCGTGGGAGACCCAAGCCTGCGCCTTCTCCGGTTCCTGGTTTTCCAGGGAGCTCTGGCTGGAGGGGGATGGGAGAAGCAGCCCTGGAGGGAGGGGGAGCGGGGGAAGCAGAACCGGGAACTGGAAGTGGAAGGGTGTGGGTGGGCCCGGATCCAGCCTGCCTCCCACTTTCCTCCTCCTGCCAGGCCCCTCCCCGTGCTGGCTGGCCCGCGGAGGCAGGGGCGGGGCCCAGGCCCCTCCTGGGGGGCGAAGAGCGGGAGAACTCTCAGCGGCTCCTCCGAGCCAAGGGGGTGAAGCCGCGACCCCCCCACCCCGCCCCAGCTGAGGCCTGTGGCCCGGGCTTTGTTAGTTCGCTGGTGGCGTGAGGCCCGCACCTGAAGCAGGGAGGCCGAAAAGCCCCTAAAATTCAGACATGTGCGTTCGCAGGGCCTCCTGGAGCCCACAGTTTCCCAGGGCAGGTGGGGCTGGTTTGCGGGGTGCGGGGGGAGCGGCCTGGCATCCTCCCTCGCTCGGTGCGGCTGCCGCCTCGACCCCCCCCCACCCCGGGCGTCCCCTGGACAGCCCTGCAAAACCAGGCCTTCAGCCTGGCCGAAGTCCGGGTTCACCCTCTGCCTTCTCCGGGCCCAGGCGCCAGCCCTAAAGTGAGGTGACATCCATCTCACTACATCCTGTGACTGCCACTCACTTCCTCCACGTGGTGGGCGCGGGGTGGGGGTGGGGGCGCGGGGAGGACAGATCAGAAGGAAAATGTAGCCGGCTGGGGACCTCTGGGATTTCCCGGGGGGGCGGGGGGGGGAGGCTGCGGGAAGCTTTCAAAGGAAAGAACAGCCGTGAATGAAGAGACGGGAGGGGGCGGGAGGCGGCTGGAAGCCCCACAAGTGGCGCCCACTGTGCCGCGGCAACGCGGAGGCCGGGGAGACTGTCGCAGGCGCGTCGGAGGCAGGTGCGGCTCTGCTGCCGATTCGGCCTCGGTGCCCGCGTCGCCGGGTGGGTGCCCGCACCGCTGGGTGCCCGGTCGGCCTGCGCCTGGGAAGAGGAGTCAGGCCAGCGTGGCCCCGGGGCCGAGGGTCTGGCCCTGGGAGCCGGTGGCGGTCAGCTGGGGCCAGGGGTGGAGGTGCCTTGCCCTGCTGACCCCTCTTCTCTTCCCCCCACAGGTGGAGCCACGGGAAGCCCAGCCCCACAGACAGCCTGAGGCCGCGTTTCACCCTCGGTGCCGGGATCTATGTTTAAGTTTTAACACTTGCTTACCAAGACCACGATAATTCCTTCCCCAGAGGCCAGCAGCCCCCCAGCCCCGCGCAGCCCCAGCCTGCCTCCCACCGCCCAGCTGCCCGCGATGCCCGCCAGCGGCCCCGGGGACGCCAGCGGCCCCGCTCCGGAGCGGCGGGAGGAGGAGCGCAAGGTGAGCAGCCGGCTCTGCTGGGGGTGCTGGGCGCTGGACCGCGCCGCTCCGTCTTCACACGGGCCTGTAGGGAAGACCTATCTCCCTGTTTTGGTGATGAGCAAACTGAGGCTTGGAGAGGTTAAATCCTGGTGGTCAGGCTCCGGGACCCAGTCTTCAACCCCCGTGGTGTGTGAGCAGAGCTTCAGACCCCAGGCGTGTGCGATTGTTAGGGCTGGCCTTGCAGGGTCCTCACATCTGGCTTCCTTTCTGGATCAGCCTCTTACTAGCTGTGTGTCCTCAGGTGAGTCACTTTACCTGGGTTAGCTGTCTCTGTTTCCCCAGGGGTGGGGGGTGGTTAGTAGCTTTGTGGAGGCCAAAGACAAGTTCAGGGGGCTCTGCAGATGGGAGGCCTCGGGCAGGCTCCCCCGGCCGCACAGACAGCCGGGGTCACGGCGGTGCGTGGCGCGCTGTGTGCTCAGGGCCGCGCCAGTCACAGTGGAGATGGTGATTTCCCTCCCACGCCCCATCCCTGGCTCTGAGCAAGTGTCACTTCTGGCCATGGAGCTAGTGACCTCCTTGCCTTTGGAGCCCCATGAGGGGTGACCTCTTCACCCTTCTGCTGAACTCCAGGATGGGCCTAAATCAGTTAGAGGAGACGCCAGCAGACTGGTTGGTGTCCCTGCCGGGTTTCGGCAGACAACCTCGGGACCTCACCAAGCCGCGTCCAGCTGCAGGCAAAGCCATTCGAATCCCCAGCACGTGGACTCTGTTTTTGCCTTCTGTGGAATGGTAGACCCTGCGGCCACCCTTCCAGGGAAGCTGTGCCGGCCAGCGGCCCTCCGGGGGCATCCTATCTGTCATGCCCTGGTCCCCGCGGTTCCCTCGACCTCTTCTCTCCCTGAGCGGAAGTGAGGGGTGGTGGTACTTGGTGGCATCTGAGCGCTTCTGGGGCACAGTTTGTCCTCCTGGAGCCAGGGCGGACACCTGACGCCAGGTGTGGGACCGCCGAGCACCCTGAGGGGGTCCGCTCTGCCGACCTGCCGTCAGCGGCGGTTCCGAGGCCTGCCCCCTGCCCGCCCTCCCGCCACGCGCGCTCAGCCCCTTCTGGGCTTGCTCGTTCTTAGAGCCAGTTTCTGTCTTCTGGGTGGCTTCCATCCATTTGGTCCTGGAGGACAGCCCTTGAAACAAGTGGGGCAAGGACAGATGGCCCTGGTTGGGAGATGAGGAAGCTGAGCCCAGCTTATCAGTGGGGGGTCCAGATGAGAGCCTGCTCTCCTGTATCGGAGTCTTTTTCACTGCCCCACCTGCATGGGTCCTGTTACGGACACACGCACGCACGCACGCACGCACGCGGATGCATGCACAAAGCCCAGACACCTGTCTTTGCAGCCCAGGACCTGCATAGTGCCACGGGACGGGGGACCGTGTATACCCCCAAGCTGGGAAGAAAGTGCATGCTGCAGCCCTCTGGGTGGGGCTCCTAGGGATTACAGGTCAGTCCCTTTCTTTCTGATCCCGCGGACTCAGGCGGGAGCAGGCCCAGACCCTACCGCCATAGAGTCAGGGCCACCTGCACCCACCTGTGCTCTTGAGTGGCAGCTGTGGCCATGGATAATTCCCTTCCCTCCTTGGGCCTGGCTTTGCTCCTCCGTTAGATTAGGTGACCCTGACCCCTCCCCCGGTCCAATGTCCTGACTGGTGCCGACACAGCTCCGAGTCCATGCACTTGCAGTTGGTGGTCAGCTGCCCCCCCGCCCCCCAGCTGGAGGAGGTGGGGCAGCCGGGCCACATTTCTCCTGTTACTGGACAGGGCTTCCCTGGGCCGCAGAGCCCCTGGCCCCTCCCATGGAGAGCCGCAGACAGGCTCTCCATCATGACAGTTCAGGATAGAGAAAAAGCACTGGACAGAGAGTCACGAGTCCCGGGCCCCAGGCCTGAAGATGTCACTTATTGGGGATGTGATTTCAGGCCCTCTGGGCTTGTGTTTGCTCAGCTGTAAAATGGGGATAGTAACTAGCTGTGCCTGTTTTATGGGGTGGTTGTGGAAGTCAGATGAGGTCACGGGTATGGAGTGAGTGCCCTGCAAACAGCAAAGTCTGGTCCAATTATGAGGGATTACGATTGCTATTATTATCTACCCATAGTAACTGCTCTGGCTCAAGAGGCAACAAACACACACCCAGGCCCAGAGCCTGGTGCTGATAGAGGGAGCTGACAGATGGGGGCCGGGGTACGGCAGGCGTTCTCCCCGGTGTGCATGCTGGCTCACCTGGTACACCTCCCTGGCACCGCTGGGTTGGCTCCCGTGCAGCCCCCAGCAGGGCAGGCAGAGACACTGACAGCCGCCCACGGCAGCCCGTGAAAGCCAGGCCTGGGGCAGGGGTGCCGCGTGGCTGCAGAGGGGAAGATGGGTTTGGGCCACAGCCCAAGGAGTCTGGCAGAGTTTCCAGGGGCACCTGGCACAAAGGAACTATTTGGTGAGCCAGAGGGCAGGGGTGTGGCTGCCCACTGGCCCCTTCACCACCTGGCCCCATGTGCCCTTCCCGCCTGCCCCTCCCCCCCCCCAGCGGCCACGCCTCCCCTGTACCTTTCACTCCAGTACTTCCTGGAGCTGCCAGGCCTTTGTTTATGCTGCTTCCTCTGATTGATGTGCCCTTTCCCTAATTTTCTCTCCTCTCTGATCAAAGCCCTGGCTTCGGTCTGTCTTGAATTACAGGGAGAACCATCAGGTTCTCAAAATGTGATCCCTAAACCAGCCCTACCAGCGGTACCTGGAAGGCTTAGAAATGCAAAAGCTCGGGCCCCACCCCAGACCTGCTGAATCAGAAACTCTGGGGAGGGGACCCAGCAATCCTTGTTTTTACCAACCCTCTAGGGGATTTGAGAAGTACTGGCGTGGATAATATCCAGCCCCCCCCACCCCGCAGCTGCCCCAGGAGGGCAGGACCCCAGCCACCATCGTCTGGGTGGATCTTCAGGGCCCGACTAGCACACAGTAGGTGCTCAGGAAATATCTTGTGGATAGGATGGAGAGGAAAATGAGAGTGGATAAGACCCCTTCACAGGAGAACAATCCCAGAGCCCTGATCAGACAGGCAGGACGCAGAGCTGTGCGCGGTAGGCTGAGGCAGCCGTGCCTGTGCTGGCAGTGCAGAGAGCCCTGTGTATGTGGTGTCCTCACGGCACCTGCCCAGCAGCCTCCCCAGCCCTACTGTCTATGTGTTGGGCAGGGACGGGGCAGCCTGGGGAGCCTGGGAGGAGGCAGGCTCGGGGTGGGGCGGGGGATGCTGAGCCCTAGGATTCTGGCAGTGAGGGTCGGCTGGGTAAATCTGGCCACAGAAAAGGGAGGGGGAGCTGGTCTTATGAGAGATGGGAGGGGAGGGGAGCATCAGGAAGTCCAGGAGCCTTGGTTCTGGCTCAGAGGGGATCATGGAGATACGGTGCCAGGCCCTGTGTAGAGGGGAGAGCGGGTTAGAGGGAGCAGGACGGGGGCCCAAGCGCGTTCCACGCCCGGGGCTGGAAGGGCCTCCGCAGATCCCCACACGTGAGCCAGTGCCTGGCCAGGAGTCCAAGCCCTGGGCTGGGCCCCTGATCCTGCTGTTCCCCTCTTTCCTCGGGCCTTAGAAGCATAACAGATGCATTGAGTGCTGACTCTCTGCCAGGTGCTCTTTTAAGCTCTGTACTTGCATGCTCTTATTTCATTCTTACAACTGCTCCATAAGGTAGGCTCTATTATTTTCATCACTCTATCTTATTAAAGACTAAACTGATGCTCAGAGAAGTTAGGTCACTTGTTTAAGGCCACACAGCTAGTAAGTGGTGGTGCTGGGATTCGAACCCAGGCTCCTGTGCCTCTCAGGCTGCCTCCTATGTGAAGCGGGATGGAATGGATGGTGCCTCCCAGCTGTGATGTTCCACAGTCCTATCCAAGTTTCTTCTGAAAGTTGGGATGGTCAGAGAATGCTTTTCTCTGCATAGCAGTGCTCTTGCCCTGTGGTCGCTGTTGGGGGCACTTCATCTCCAGCAGGAGCTCACGTACACAGGCTAGTGCGTGTGACTGGGTATACGTGCGCACGCACATACACACACATTCCAGGTACATACTCTTATGTGTGAAGACACTGCTGTGGACACGTTGCTTCTTTCCCTTCCTCCTTCCCTCCTTTCCTCCTTTTCAGACTTAGGTACCTTTCCAGGTACCTGGCACATAGTAGGGCTCCACGAGTTTGTTGGGTGAACTGAATATACCTTGCTGGAAGACCTAGTAAAGGGAAGGGGATAGGAAGATACAAGGATGGCTAAGCCATGCCTGCCCTCTGGAGGAAGGAGGCCGCTCCTAGACGGCTCGCCCTGAGCTCGCCCTCTCCTGCTGGGTAGGAGAAGCACCTGTTGGGGGGGGTATGTATCTGTGCTGGGGGAGCACAGCAAGTGTGCCCGTGTGTGTGTGTGCATACCTGTGTGTATATGTATGCACGTATGGCCAGTGCTGTGGCCAGGGCCCCTCCCTCCTCACCTAGGTCCAACCCAGAGGCCTGGCAAGTACTGATTTCCCTCGGGCGCCGACCACTTCCTGCACTCCGGTTCCAAAGTTCAAGGGCATCCTTGGGTGGGGTTCCCCCCAGCCTCATTCTCAGCTGTTCTTGCTGGCCCACAGATCCAGCGCCCGCCCCGGGCATGCCCTGCCTTTAGTGCACTCAGATGCCCACACACGGTCACTCAGGGCCTGCTCTTTGCTTTATAATCGTCACTATAGGAGTCGTTGAGGTAGCATCCCTCCTACACATTTAAACAGTTCCAGTAAAGACAGCTTTGCCCTTACCTCTTCGGGAAACACAGCTAATAATAATAATGGCGTGTCCGTTTTTAGCTCAGTGGAGTCGATTAGATGCTTGCGCGTGGAGAGCTGGCAAGTGCTGTAAACAGTGCCCACCCCAGAGCTGACTGGGACCTCCATTTTAGGGTGCAGGTTCTCTAAAGTTCTCTAAGTGAACTGCTGTTACATGTCAAGTTTAGCTCTGCAGCCAATACAGTCTCAAGTGGGGGTCAGCTGGACTCGGCAGATAGACCTGTGTTTGAATGTGGACTCAGCTACGTGACTGCTGAGCAGCAAAATGAGAGATTTCCGTGAAATGGTGTGTGTGAGTGGTTAACACAGTGGCACAGATTTAGTCTTGTAATTTATTTGGGATAGTTAACTAGCTGTCTGTCTATCTACCTACTTACCTTCCTCCCCATCTTCCTATCTCTCTATCTACCAACCTATCTGCACATTTGTGGCGAAGATCCACTGCAGCCCCAAGGACTGAGAGGCGTGGGAGAAGAGTGGGGAAATGCAGACGAGGGTGTGAATGGTGTGGGTTTAAAGTCCCCTGAGAGCCTGCGGCCTGTGGCCCCCTCTCCCTTTACCCACTGAACAGAAGCAAAGCTGAGGCAAGTTGCAGGATGACCTGACTCCTTTTTTCTTGGCTGCATTGGGTCTTCGTTGCTGTGCGCGGGCTTTCTCTAGTTGCGGGGAGGGATGGCTACCCTTCGTTGCGGTGTGCGGGCTTCTTATTGCGGTGGCTTCTCTTGCTGCGGAGCACGGGCTCTAGGCACCTGGGCTTCAGTAGTTGCAGCACGTGGGCTCATTAGTCGCGGCACGCAGGCCCTAAATCACGTGGGCTTCGGTAGTTGCAACACGTGGGCTCAGTAGTTGTGGCTCGCGGGCTCTAGAGCGCAGGCTCAGTAGTTGTGGCGCACGGGCTTCGTTGCTCCGCGGCATGTGGGATCTTCCCGGACCAGGGCTCGAACCCGTGTCCCCTGCACTGGCAGGTGGATTCTTAACCACTGTGCCACCAGGGAAGTCCCAGGATGACCTAACTGCTGAAGGCAGGAGCTATGCTACCTTCAGAGGCTCGCATGCGGGGCCACGGCCAGGCCCAAGTTCCCTCAGGTCTTTCATGCTCTCAGGTCTGGGCTGGGGTTGGAGCCCATCCCGGCCAAGAATCAGGCCCCATAGGGCCTGGGCGGGGAAGCTGAGCAAGAGTGGGTGTCCCAGGATGACTGAGAAATGGGAAGATATCCTTCCTTTCTGGCACCTGGACTGGGCACAGGGCCTGGTCATGTCCTGCAGCTGCCTCTGCGGAGAGCCACAGGGCTATTAGGGCTATTACTTATAACCACCCCACTTAGCATGTGCACGGTGTGCAAGGGTGTCCAAAGGAGTTTCCTTTGCCCGGCAATTAACTCACCTAATCCTCACAGTAACTGGAGGATCCCCATTTTACAGATAGGGAGTTGAGGCTTAGAGAGGTTGAGAAACTTGGTAACAAGTCACATGGCTACGAAGTAGATTTATCTGGATTCTTTCCATCCACCAAGGGAGGGTGGCCGGTGGGGTGGGAAGGAGACGATGGGCTGTGCAGAGCCCAGGTGGGCTGCTGAAGGAGCGAGGGCGAGGGGGCTTGGGGGCCGCGGGGGCGGCTGCTAGCAGAGCGGTGTGCTCCATCCCGGCCCTCGGCACAGCACAGGCACTTGTGTGTGTTTATGTGGTGTCTCTCCCTCTGAACTGAGTTTCCCATTTGCTTATCTTTATATCTGGTACATAGCCGGTGCTCAGAAAATGTTTTTGAGCGCATCCATGGGCCTGGCCTCACGGTGGCCCTCGGACCACAGGGGTGGGCACGGCCTGGCTGCAGTGGGCTGGGTGTGTGCTGGGGGGAGTCTCCGTTCCGGAAGGCGGTGAGGCCCCAGCATGGTGCATGGGGTCCGGAGGGCCTGGGGAAAGCCCACAGTGCGCAGGTGCCTGGGAGCTGTGCGGGCGTCGGAGGGGCCCTCAGGACACGGTCGCTTGCCTTCGGGGAGTCATGGGAGACCTTTATCGGTGATTATAATACGAAGCCCACTGAGCCGTCAGTGAATATAAGTTGCATATTGTGGAGTAGTTGAAACAAAGGACGGATGAGCTTCGGGAGGCGACTGAGAGCAGAAAAGACGGCGGGGGGGGGCTTGGGAGGGCTGCGCAGAAGAAGTGGGAGCACCTCCAGCGGTTCCCGGTGCCCCCGCCCTCCCCGCCCGTCGTCCCGCAGCTCGCCCTGTGGCCCGGGCCGGGCCTGTGCGCACGTGTGTGCGGGGTGTTCTGTGGGGTTGCGGGCCTGGTACTCAGGCACCCAGAACGGGGCCCTGCCTGCCAGAGAAGCCAATTCGTTTCACTGAATTCCACGACCACAGACAGGCCCTGGGAGGCCGGCCAGCCAGCTGGCAAAGGCTGTACGTGCTTCTTGTCCCAGGGGCCCCGGGCAAGTGGCTGGCTAGATCCGGCAAGTTCATCCCCTTGACTCAAACACCAACTTGAGACATCTGCTCAGCGGATGTCGGGTCAGTAGTATCCGACGTACGCTCTGAAGGGAGCACGTACGTCTGGCTGGCTGGCTGGCCCTGGGTGAGGGCCGCGTGGGATGTGTCTCTCTTAGGGGGAAGGGTCCCCGTCTAGGCATGAGGCGCCTGAGACAACTGCGTGTGGATGTATGCGTGTGAACGCCAGAGTGTACCTTCACATTGGCTTGCCTGCCTCCTCATGGTCATGCGTGTGGACACGTGTCAGGGGCACATGGCATAGCAGGGTATAGTGGCATGTTGCTGCGGAAAGACCCAAGGGCTGGGAATGAAAAGATTTAAATTTTGCTTCTAAAGGCCTCCCTTGCCGGCTCTCTGACCTCTGAAAGTCAGGTAACCACTCTGAGCTTCAGATTTCCCGCCTGCATAATGGAAAAAAATAATACCAGCTCTGCTTTCCGTAAAGCATAAGAATACAATGAAATAATGTATGTGAAAATGCTTTGTTAATTACCAAGTACTGTACAAATGTGAGAGATTATTATCATCGTGGCCCAGCTCCTCAGAATGAGAAGTTGTGTGTGGCCTAAAATAATGCATCCAGTGAGCTGTGTTAAAATGTAGGTCAAATCATAGCCTCAGAAGTTGAGAGAGGCTGATGGTACCTACCTAATCTAACAGGCCACCAAATGCAGAGGGGCTTTGAAAACTGTAGAGAGTTACATAAATTGAAGTGACATGATTATGTTTAAGACTAGAAAATACGTTTTAGTCATCCTGTGTCCTGACTTTGAGTCATAAAGATCAGAACGGCACTGGAGCCTCCCGCTTGGCTGTATTCATGCAGGTTGTGGATTCGTACACGTGCCTCTCTCTGTGTGTATGGACTTGTTTATTGAACATCTACTATGTGACAGTCACTCATCAAGTATTTTGAGTGCCTGCCCTGTGCCAGGTGCATTGCTCTGGGCACTGGGACGGACGCCAAGGTGAATAAGACAGAGTTCCTTCCCTCAAGGGGCTTGTGGCTTGGTCATGATGATAACTGGCAGTTGCAGTGCTGGATAGTGGGTGCTATGGGAGAGGAAGGACCCATAGACTCAGTCTAGGTGGGGTATGGAAAGGAGGGGCCCAGGGGAGGGGAATCTAGGAAGTGAGGTTGGAAAAGTGAGGGGAAGGTAGTCGGGGCAGAAGCGAGGGTCTGTGCCAATGTCCCAGGGAGGGAGCAGCCCACACTTGCACCTGGTGTGGTCGGTTTACGATGGGTGGGAAGTGCTGGCCAGATGCTAGGGCCTTCCTTCACCGGGGCTAAGGAGCTTGGCTTGATCCTGCAGGGCCCTGGGAGCCCCCTCAGCAAGGGCTTAAGCTCTGTGGAGTGACATAATCAGCTTTGCATTTTGGAAGGATCACGGAGCCCCAGTGTTCCTGAGTGTCTCACTGCGGCGGTACCAGCCAGATGTTGGGGTTTGTCTGTAGCACTGAGTGATGGCTGCATATGCCTGCCTGCCCGTGTGCTGGGGTTTGCACGGGGGTGGGGAGGGACGGGGAGGAGGGAGAGATGCACGTTTGTGAATAGTTCTGGTGGGGACCTGCGGAGCGGAGGAAGTTAGCGATTCTTGAGTGACTCTCGTGTGTCAGCTTTCCATATATTACCTCATTTAATTGTTATACCATTGCTGTGAAGTAGATATTATCATCCCCGTTTTGTAGGTGAGGAGCGCAAGACTAGAGAGGTTCAGTAGCTCGAAGGGACTAGGGAGTAAATAGCAGAGCAAAAAGTCCAGCCTGCCCCCTCCCCGCCCCAAAGCCCACCTCACTAGAATTTCTGCCCATTCCTGCCTCCTGCCACTGGAAGGGCTGACTAATTCAGCCCCTTCACTTGACAGATGAGGAAACCAACCTGGGCTCAAGGCTGTTCCTGCTAAATGTGTTACTGTTTTCCAGCTGCTCCAAGTCACTGTGGATCAGATTCTTCCCTTTCAGAGTATTAGTGATGCCTCCCAACTCAGTGCTACTGGCAGATTTGATAAGCATATTTTACATTCCTTTGCTCAGCCCATCAGCAAAGATATTGAATGAAACAGGCCCTGTGACAGATGCGAGAATGAACCGCTTGATACGCCTCCTTGAGGGGCACGCCCCAAGCCATCTGCGCACCCTTCTCAGTGTATTACCCCCTCACTTGTGGGTGTGAATGCAGGCAGGCCCAGAGCTGAAGGTATCGCCACCTCCCTTTGCCCCGCGATGTCGCTGTATCACGGAAGAATGACGTGTTGGCCGAAAACGGCACGCTTTTCACAGAGCCGTGCTTCGGGGCTAGATGGAAAGGGTATGGGCCAGAGTCGCTCAGACCTCGGTGCGACTCCCCACCTGGACTCTCGTGGAGACTCGGTTTCCTGAGCACACCCCAGGGGTACCGGAGGGCAGAGTGTTGGACTGGGCATCAGGTGCCGTTCCCCGCTTGGGCCCGAGGGATAGGCTCAGGACATGGCCCTGGGGGCTCCCCGTTCTCAGTACATCAGGACCTGGACAGATGGTCTGGCATCAAGGTCTTCCACCTCTTCCTCTTGGGGGTGTTGCATTGAATTAAATTCAACAGGGAAGGGTGTGCTGAGCATCTCCTGTGTGTCAGGCAGAGCACGTGTGTGGAGGTGAGGAATGACAGCAAGTCTCCAGATGGCACAGGGGTTGCCTGTCAGGGGCCCCCAAAGGCTTTCTCCGTATGCTAATGGAAGCTGGGGCTTGGTGGTCCTGAAACAGCAGGTGTCTTTGTTTTTAGTCAGCACAGGCAGCCTGGTAACTGTGGTTCCTTAGTGCTGATCTGAGGCTCTGATTGGCTTTCCCATCTCTGATTAGTTCGGAGCAAAAATTAGACAATCCAATGAATCCCTCTGTGAGAGATGCAGTGTGCTAAAGAAATAAATAGTTCAGAGCCCAGAATTTCTGGGTGGTAGGAGCCTTTTCAGACCCCACGGCTACGCAGACTGATCCTGACCCACCTCGGCACCCCCTCTTGGCTGCTACCTGTGCATTCCAGGTCCACGGGCCCAGCGACGAGCAATGGTCAGAGGCTTGGCTAGGTGTGGCCTAGTGCTCTGCAGGCAAGTACAGGGGCTGGGTGGGCCTCCTGCTGCCGGAGAATATGTAAGTCCTCTCATCGAGGGGCATGTGGGAAACCCACTAAGTGCTGAGTCTGTTCTAGGCTCTGGGTATTCAGCAGTGAACAAAACAGGCAAGGGTGCAAACCATTTAGTCATCTGTCCTCTTAAAAACCCGAGAAGCAGGCAGAACGGACACCTTCCTGCCCCCATCTTATGGATGAGGAAACTGAGTTTCAGAGAGAACGGTCCTGGAACTAGCACGTGGACGAGCCGGGCTCATACCCATTTTGGTTTGCTTTAAGCCCCATGCCTTTCCACGACCTTCCGTGGCTCTCAACTGTTTTGTAAATGCCAAGTTACCTGGTCAGCACGATCGAGACGGCGCCCTTTTAGCCGTGCTGTAACCTGACCAAAAGCACCATCTCAGCTGAAATTCACTATACTTGGGTAGATTCCGTTGGAACTTTCACAAACGTTAAGCTGCATTGATAATATTTTCTCTCTGTGTGGTCCAAGTGATTGTTTCTTTTTTTTTTTTTTTTTTTCCGGTATGCGGGCCTCTCACTGTTGTGGCCTCTCCCGTTGCGGAGCACAGGCTCCGGACGCGCAGGCCTAGCAGCCATGGCTCACGGGCTTAGTTGCTCCGCGGCATGTGGGATCTTCCCGGACCAGGGCACGAACCCGTGTCTCCTGCATCGGCAGGCGGATTCTCAACCACTGCGCCACCAGGGAAGCCCCAAGTGATTGTTTCTTAAACGGGGGTGTCTGTGGGGTCTCAGAAGACAGCTCAGCACCAGCAGGCCTGGCTTACCATGGGGCATGTGGCCCTGGGCCCCCCCCTCAGTCCAGGCCCACAGAGCTGTCATGGAGGCCTCCCTGCCACTTGGCTGTCCCTCACCTCGGCCTTACTGCCCTCACAGGTTCTCTGCCATGTTTTCCTGAAAAGAGCCTCTCAAGGGTCTCTGGTCCTGGGGCAGCCTTTCTCTCACCACCCCGGACCCTCACCTCCTGCCCACAGCCGGCCCTGGGCTCCCTGTCCTTGGCTTCTTTTCCAGACCTTTCTCAGCTGGGTTCCTTAGGCTGTCTCTCCAGCCCCTCTCCGGCCCCTTGGTCCTCATTGCCGTGTCGCTCTGCACAGCTTCCCTCTGAGGCTGACCGTTTCCGCCCCTAACCAAATCGCCCTGCCCTCGACTTCTTTGCATCTGTCGACTTTGCCTCTTGGGGTGGCAGCTCCCTTTCTTCTTGCACCCACAATACACCGGCGTCCCCTTTCTGCTCCTCTGAACACTCTCTCCACCTCCTGCAACTAGACTGGAGCCTCCCCTCAGTGCTAAGGCCTGGGGCCTCTGTCACCCTCCACTCACATGTCCTCGGAGGGCTCCCGGCCTCTGCGCTGCAGTGCTGAATCTCCCTCCTAAGTCTCCTTCCTGCGCGGGTCTGTCCCAGACGTGCCTCGAATGGATGGATGGACAGAGTGGGCCAGTGCCGCCCTTCCCGTGGGCCTCATGTCTGTGACTGGTCGCAGTAGGTTTCCACCTGCACGTCCCACCATCACCTGAAAATCCGTGTGGCAAACCACAAGCTATTTTGAAGTCACAAAAAAATGAAAGTTGAGTGGGACATTGAGGACCACCTCGATTCAATCCCCTGGGAATCTGTGCACCTCCCCTTTTCCGTGGCAGCAGCATGGCCCTGGGCCGGTGCCCTCCCCTGGGAGGCCTGTGAAGATGTCTGTGGCTGCTGACGTCATGCAGGGCACGGATGGCAGCCTGAGGGGCCTCTGCTGGGTCAGGGTCCCTTTCTCCTTCCCCAACAACAGTTTTTGCTCATGATTAGTCATGCTGGAGCCGGCTGAGTCAGAAGCAACTTGTGGGTGGTTTGTGGCCAGGCTGGAGCAGTGAGGCAGGAGGGCTTTCTAGGTTTATGTGTCTGCCCCACGAGACGAGCATTGCAGCGCTCGGCCCTGGCACGTGCCAGGTGAAGGGCGGTAACCAGGCCAAACTCTGGTCCAAAATTCAGCGAAGGAGGGGCATCACGATGAACCAAGACACGGTCCCTGAGATGCTCCCGCGGGGTGACGGGCACATGCCGTGCCCACGCGACGTGGCAGGGGCTTCCGGGCAGGTGGACGTACAGGGGCTGTAATGCCCCCCACGGTCTGTGGTAGGGCCTCCTTCCGAGGGTGGCGTGCACTTCCAGTAGACATCGCTGTGTGTCATACTTCTCTTCCTGTGATTTTATTCTCCTCAATAAAGGTGATTCATGAAATACAGCATTAATCATTTTTGTACTTGTGTTAGATGTTTCTCATATAAATAAACTCATGCCCAGAAACAAATTCTTTGTCAGAGCATGTGTTCTGATCCTGTGGTTCAGAGGACGTGTCCACCGAGGGAGCGCTGCGTTCTGCCGGGGCAGCGGGGCGCCTCCGAAGTCCCCGGAGGATAATGTTGACTCGGCCCTCAGGGGTGGCCCAGCTCTGCCAGTCGGGAAGCGGGTGAAGGCCATGCCTGCCAGGGGGACCAGCGTGACACAACCCTGGAAGTGTGGCTGCCCTGCGGGTGGGACACTGGGGAGGGCTCTGGGGTCCAGCCCTGGCTTTACAGGCTGTGTCTGTGCCCACAGGAGGGAGAGGAGCAGGAGGAGGCTCGTGGCAAGGAGGAGCGGCAGGAGCCCAGCACAGCTGCCCGGAAGGTGGGGCGGCCCGGGAGGAAGCGCAAGCACCCTCCGGTGAGTGAGGTGGCGTACCCCCAGCCCAGGTGCGCCCGCACGCACGTGCACAGGCACGCACGCACACACACACACGCACGCACGTGCACGTGCACAGTGTAAATGCCAGCGATGTGTGTCCTGCAGGGACCTGGGCACGCTAAGACTGGAGCATGAGTGTACCCCTCCAGCTGTAGAGCCCAATTCCATTCCCCATTCACTGGACCCCCAAAACCACCCCCAAACTTTCCTATTTTCTGCATCGAACTGGAGGCCCCTAGAGGCCAGGGGACTTGCTCTGTGGGTCTTGTGGTACTTGAGCCAGGCCCCTGACTCTCAAGCTTCTTTCTGGAAGGGCAGCAAGAGAGTAGGACTTGTTCTTCCCTAGCCTGCCTGCACGGACCCCTCCCTCCCCAACCAGACACCCACCTTGGGCCTCAGCCCCACCTGGAGAACTTGGAGGAAGGGAACTGAGGTCTGGAAGTTGATCAAAGTGAGCAGGGAAGAGATGCAGGCTGTAAGAGAGGAGGAGGGCTGGGCGCTGTGTAAGTCCAGTGGAAGTGTAGACCCCGGGCTTCCGGGTGCCATTGCCTCTGAATCTGGGGAGGGGGGGGGGTTCTCTGGGGTTGCCCAAGATGAGGAGTGCTCCGGAGGGCAGTGGGCGGCAGGAGCCTGCCTTCCTTATGCCTTAAACTCAGAGGCAGAACAATAGTTATCTGCCAGCTCCAGCCACAGCTGGTTCCTTTCTTTTCGTCCCTTCCAGCTGAGAATGGGAAACTTGGAGCAAGAAGGTAAAGAGGAGCCAGGAGCCCCGCATTTGTAACTCAGCCCTTCAAGGAAATGTTCTCAGCGGGGCAGGATTTTCCTCCTTGGGGCAGAGAGCAGGGTGAAAGTGGCTGCAGTGAAAGGGGCAGTGGAGGGAGGGCGGGCTGCACCAGCTGGAGGTGAGGGGGCTTCTTGTAGTCAGGAGGTCTGGGAATCTGCAGGGCACTGTTAAGTGCACCACTGCCACTTCTGCTTGGAGATTTGGAGGGGAAGGGGGGAAGAAGTTAAGTCATTTAACTGGTAAGTAATTTTAAACACTTTAATATTAAAGCAGACATGGATATTTTATGGCCTGGAATGAAAAATTCACATGCAGTTGAAAGATAAAACGGGACTTCAAAGGAATTTTCAGCTTGCAGCAGACTCCAGGCTGCACTCCCAGATTCCCAGGGGTCCCTCCACTCTCCTCCCCGCCCTCACAGGGCACCTGGCGGGAGAAAGTGCAGGGGCACAGTGAAGGCTGAGTCAGAGCCCACGCGTCATTCCGAATCTGAGCTGCACGTGTGCTCGAGATCTGCAGAGCAAACTCCGCCTTTCCCTGGTTCGGGTGCTGGGGACGGGAGCCACCACCTGTAGCAGATGGGACCTGGCAGCCCTTTGACTCACATTTGTGAGTCCCTGGAACCAAAGGGAGGGCACATCACTGAGAGGTGGGGTGAGGCCCCAGGATCAGAGGGTGCAGGGAAATCAGGGGTAAGTGTGGAAGTGGGTCCAGAGATGGACGATGAGAGGGAAGAGGGGCACGGCCCGGTGGGTCATACGCCCCTGGCCTGGAACAGTGCCCAGCATGGAAGGAAAAGCACTGTCTTTAAAATCCAACAGACCTGGGTTTAAATCCCAGCTCCACCACTGACCACCTGTGTGACATTGAACAAGTCACTGCCTGAACCTTGGGTTCCTGTTCTGAAAAATAGAGATGATAAAAATGCATTCCTCCTAGACCCCTGTGAGAATTAAATGGGTTAAAACACCAAAGAGCCAGTGGTCAGCAAAGGTCGGTCCTGCCCTTACCCGAAACAGAAGCAGCAGCCCCGGATTTACTGCTTCCCAGCTGTGTGACCTTAGCAAATTACTGAACCTCTCTGAACTTTTGCTTCCTCATTGGTAAAATATGGCTGCCGGTAATACCTGCCCTGTCCACCTCCAGGGGTGCTGTGCAAACAGCAAAGTGGGCTCCAAATGCACAGGGCCAGCAGCGTCATAAACCGGCATCCCCAACCCCGGAGGGGCCAGTGGGCCAGGGGTCTACAAGGCCTTTCGGGTGGGAGCCTGGCATCGGCCTCTCAGCAGCTCCGGTGGGCAGCGGTGCGCATCCCGTGCAGGTCAGTGTGGATGTGGTCCAGTCCTAAGTGAGGCCCTGGGAAGGGGGAGAGTGCGTGGGGAGGCGACGCTGACTGGGGAGGCATGGGGCTGAGGCAGCTGTTGTGAAAGGGACCCCTTGCACGTTGAGGGGAACAGAGAACAGCCAGCAGGTCTTCCCCCGGCAGCAGGCCTGTGGACTCCAAGGGAGCCCACATGGGGGAAGTTCGTGCAGCAGCTCAGGGCCAGCCCACGGGGCCACCTGGTTCACTTGCGGAGCAGGTGCTGGCCCAGGCCTCTGCCCCTCCCCAGCCAAGGAGCACAGCAGGGAGGGCTTCTGGGGACCTGGCGCAGCTGTGGCCCTGGGAACAGATTGACCAGGGAGCTTTAAAGCAGCTGAGTGTGTGTCATCGAGCTAAGCCTGGAAACGGGGTGGGAGGGTGGGCTTGGCTCAAATCCTGGCAGGTGGAACAGAGGGAGGAGTGCTGGGAGTGCAAATGTTGCGTATCCACTGCTGGCCGGGAGGGCCGAGGTGCATCCAGTGGTGTCCTCACCATCCCCCGGCCCGGCCCGAGGCTGTGAAATCGTCTCCAGAATCCCCCCCCCCCCCCCCCCCCCCCCCCCCCGCCAAGGCCTGCCTGTCCCTGAGTGCCTTCCACTTTCTCCTGCTCCTGCGTCAGCCTCCTGGCTGCGCCCTCACCCAGATCAGGCCCCACCTTCCCCCAGCATCTCTCTAGACCCCCCGGCCCTCTCTTTTTCGGTGACAAACACATCACACCTACTGAGCACCTGCCAAATAAATAAGACTTATTTCAACCTAGCGTGCTAGACGGGAGGCCACATGTAATTACACTAAATGCAACCCAGGGCACGTCGCTTTCAAGAATCTCTAGGAGCTTTATTTTCATGGGACGAGGCCTGGAACCCTCCATTTGCCTCTTCACCATGTGACCCCTCCTGCCTCTGCACTGGTGCTCAGTGTCCACCGCTTTTGCCAAGGAAACCCCGCCTCTTCGCTGCTCCCCGATCACCCCAAGCACAGTTGTCCCGCTGCCTCGTTGCCGCGTAAGCTGTTCTGCAGCCTTCCCTTCTCTCTACCTGCCCGGTATCACAGCCCAACAAGGCCTGTCTTGCAAATGAAGCCCAGTGCAGCCATCGTGACCCACAGCGGCTCTCCCTTTGGAACTGACTGTGAAATTAAAATGAACACTAAGAAGTAAGACAAGATAGCTGCCCACCAATCCCGGGCTTTGGTCCACACACCTGACTGCGAAGCACCAGTCTGCGAACTGTTTGGTTACCTGTCTGTACAGAACTTGAGAATCAGCATTTAGAAACCTTTATATCAATTTGGTACTGTCGCCACATCCACAGGCATGATTTTGTGTCTTACAGAAGTACCATTTCCTGGTGGATTGGGAATTTTAAAAACCTAAACCGGGCTTCCCTGGTGGCGCAGGGGTTGAGAGTCTGCCTGCCGATGCAGGGGACGCGGGTTCGTGCCCCGGTCCGGGAAGATCCCACATGCCGCAGAGCGGCTGGGACCATGAGCCATGGCCGCTGAGCCTGCGCATCCGGAGCCTGTGCTCCGCAACGGGAGAGGCCACAACAGTGACAGGCCCGCGTACCAAAAAAAAAAAAAAAAAAAAAAAAAAAAACCCTAAACCAAAGCCTGGCTTTTCACACAGAAAAGCTGGTAGAGAGAGCTTGTCTCTTCCACCAGATCTGCCGTTTAGAGGCACCCCCATTGCACTGTCTACCCACTCACTGAGGTCGGCGACCATGAAGGAAGGCTCAGAGTGGCGCAGCACTCGATTGCCTGCAAGGGCTTTCTACACCGTGACCTCGTTTGATGCCATCGACGAACGTGTGTGGGGTAGGTGGAGGCCGCTGGCGTTACCATCCCCACATTCAGATGAAGAGACTGAGGTTCAGAGAGGACGATCTGGACTCGGACTCCACACCTCCCGACTGCAGAGCCCACAGCGCTCACTCCTCCTTGCCACTCCAGCCACGCCATCTGCAAGACTGGGTATCCCACATTCGCTTTAAGATAACATATGAATGCAGGGCTGTTTGAAAAAGTGTGTAGACCTGGTCCAAAAAGCATCCAGAGAAAACAGAACTGAGCAGGGCAACTGACCCAAATACCGGGGAGCCTGCGGGTAAGTGGGGAAGGCTGCGGTGGTCTGAGGAGTGAGCAGTGGGCCCATTTCAACCGGGCGGCGGTGTCGGTCTGTGGCACTGGCCTCAGAGCCAGGATGCTCGCAGCCGGGAGCAGCAACAGGAAACAGGAAGCCGGCCTCAGGGCTGGGCGGAGCCTAGAAAGGGAGCTGGCACCTGGGTGCAGGGCCTGCTGGCTGGCCAGTACCCACGACCAGAGGACGGGACAGCAGCGTGCAGGGCTGGTCTCTGCTGGCCAGAGAGTGTGGGCCTGTGTGTGGGTGTGAGCGTCGGCTGGGAGGAAGAGGCATCTTCCTGTTCACTGGCTCCGAGGACGTTGCAGAGTGACAAGTGAGGGTGTCCGAAGCTGGTTCCTGCCTGATCGCAGACCCAGACTGCCCTGCGACCGCCTTTGTCCTATGTGCTGGTTACCGCTGGGGCTCCAGGAGGGACAGTATCTGCCCTTGCCCGCCAGACCCTGGGGTGGGGACCGGCCCTTCAGGGCTCCCCGCCCTGTTTACTAGGTATATGCACTTATTCATTGAAAATTTATATTCATCAACTTCCTCCCGGGTTATTTTTGCTCAGTGGGAGCACTCTGAGGTCACCTCTTGCTAAGAATAACCCAGAAAGGGGGGGGGAGGGGGAGGGGAGGAGGAGGAGGGGGCTGAGAGCAGGCACCGAGCTCAGCCAGAAGGGCCCACAGGCCAGTGTAACTCACTCCTCACTCCTCGCTGGAGGCTGAGCCTCCATCCTAACGCCTCAGTGAGTGAGTTCTTGAGGGGCAAACTACTCCGCTTCAAAGCAAAAGACTCGTGCTGTAAGCTGTGTGAAGCTGGGGGACCGTTCCACCGCAGCTGAAGCCAGCCAAGTACCGTTTCACTCAGTTTTTGGGCCTTTGCAGTATTGGCTCATTCTCCCACTTAACATGACATGACCGTTTGATTCTTAAGACAGAACTCAAATCCCCTCTTTGTGCCCGGGTTAGAAGGGCTCCTTCACTAACCCCTGGGACCTTGACTCGGTGACTTGGCGCCCCTGGTTTTTGTGCACAAAACTTCCTGAAAGGGTATCTCCCATTCCTGGGCCCCGGCCCCTCGGGGGGCATCCCTGCCTGTGAGCCTGCGTGGGCCCACTGCTGCCCGTTCCCCTGTGTCGTCATGCTTTTGAAGGTGTGGGGAAAACAGGGCTGTCAGACATCTCGCGAGGTTAGAGGCTTTCCTCGTAACTGTGCCATGCGGACTCCTCTGCTCATTCCCCCAGCTGATCAGTCAAACCAGCGCTCACAGAGCCATCCGGTGGCCCAAGAGCCTGGCCCGTGGTCTGGACCTAAAGTGCCAAAGACATGTTGCGGGGAGGGGCTGGACTTGGGCCTTCGCAGGGAGGTGATGTGTGGCAGGGGAAAGTGGGAGGTTTCCCCACCTAGGAGCTTCCTAGCAGCGTACGCAGGGACCAATGTGCCCGGGGACCGGCGTGCTCGGGGGCGGGGGAGGCCGGACCGTCCGCAGACTGGCTTGGCTGAGTGGACGAGGGTTTCATTTAAGAACACCTTTGATCTTGGGTGGAGAGGTAGTTTGCAGGCAGCCTGAGGGTTTGTAGTTTTTCCTCTCAAAAATGTGCTGTGTTTATCTGGAGGATTTTTGAGATGGTGGGAGGTGTGAAGTGAGGGGCGTCATGTTTTGGGAAGCTCGCTCTGGCATCCGTGAGCATGATGGGGTGAGCACGGGAGAATGCAGGGAGATGGGATGGGGTACATTGGGGCCAAAACATGCCCCCAGAGCCTGTTGGGGGGGGGGCGGCCGTGATGGGACAGAATTGGCAGGGCCTGCAGTGCTGGGCTGCGGACCAGGGAGAGGGAGGAAGGTGCTGTGGGCCCCCAGGGCCAGTGGCAGTGGTATTGTCAGAGACCGAGACTTCTGGAAGGGAGCAGGTTTGGCAGAAGCCCTTTCAGAGGCTGATCTAGTTATCTGGTCTTATTGGGGGAGCATCTGAGTGAAATCCCAGAATCTCCATTTTGTTTTTCCAAAAACCCCTGTTTATTTTCATCCCTCCCCGGCCCCTTCCCCAGAGCCACATGTTCCAGGCCCTCTCCAGCAAGAGGGGTTCATTCCCTCCGGTCCCGAGCCCCGTGGGCTTCCTAGGACCCTGTGGGCGTCTCCGGAGCCCGAGCTGCACCTGCCCCGCTCCCGCTGCTGCAGGGACCTTCCGCACAGGCATCTGGGCAGAGCTGTTGACGGCGTCGGTCTCCTTTCATCATCCTCACCTAGAGAATTTTGTGCGTTTCAGTTCTGCCACCACAAGAAAGATATACAGAGATGGAAAAGCTCCAGGGAAGGGCAGCTAAATCGGTGAAGGGGAAGGCGAGGCAGCCAAGTGAGGACAGACAAGAGAGGTTACGGCTCTCCAGTCGGGAGAGACGAAGCTGAGCGGGGACGTGATTAAAGCTATGAAGTCACGCTGTAGGGTGGGGCAGGATGAGCATTGCCCCAGCGGGGGTGGGCGGGGGCGGGGAGACACCCATCAGAAACTTTAGAAAGGTTTGTGAAGCACAGACAAGAAAGCACCATTTTGCATGCTGAGTTCCCTTCTCACCCAACCTGTCACCCTAGGCCTGGATGTAGAGGTTGAAAACAGAAAAAAAAAACTGCGAAAGAGGTTTACTTAAATACGACCTGGATCTTCTCTACATAATGGCTTTTTCAAGGGAGGCTCCAGCTCACCTTGAAATCCTTTGAGGTTGACTTCAAAGAGCACAGCCAGGCCCTCTTCCAGGTGGACAGGTGTCCCTGCTGGAAGCGGAACCCCGGATGGGCCACCACTCACCAGGCACGCTAGTTCTTGCATCCATTTGTCACAGTTAGCAGGGGCCCCGACTGAGTGACCTCTAAGACTTCACCACGCCCTGAAATTCTCTCTCCTCAGTACTGAGTGTCTGTCTGTCTGTCTGTCTGTCTGTCTGTCTGTCTCTCTCTCTCTCTCTCTCTCTCTCTCTCACACACACACACACACACACACACACACACACACACACACACACACGCTGGGAAGGAAGCTCCCAGCCTCAGTGGTGAGAGAAATGGTGGCACCTATTAAGTCATACCCAAGCTGGGGTCAGACTTGCCAGAGTTGGCCCTCTTTGGCCTCTGGTCCTTCTGTCCCTTGACCCCACTGGTGGTCCTTTTGGCCACTCCACTAGGGAAAAGGAAATTGGAAGGGTCAAGGTCCTGGTTCCAAAGTCTTGGGGTCCAACTCCATTCACCCCAGGAAGGCTGAGCAGGGAGGCATGTGGGCCTCTCTCCGGAGTGGGTGTGGGGGACCTCTCTGGCTCTCCCTGCCTCAAGGCCACTTCTGGCCGATCAGAGCAGAGGGCTGCCAGGGGAAGGGGCTGCAGGAAGGCCTGGGGCAGAGGAGACGGGGGAGCCCGGGCCCAGTGCCAACGCTTAGGGGACAGGGCTGCCCCGCTTATGTGGACGGTTTGGCTGTTTCCTGAAACGAGAGTCAACCTGGGAAAGTCCAGGGCGCGGTGGGGAGCTGAAGGGTCTGCGAGGGACTGGAGTGAACAGAGGGTGTGGGTGGAGGGGGACTGTTTGCATGTTTTTGTTGACATCACTCTGGGGCATCTGAGTATATCTCTGTCCTGCGGCTGGTGAGCGGGTGTCTCTGGGCCATGATGAACCCCTTGTGTGTCTGTGCATGTGATTGCGTCTCTGTGTGTCTTTAATCAAGAGGCCATAGCTGGCCAGACGCCAGGGTCCCCGGCTGGCACAGAGCTGAGTGTTCCAAGTGCCTTAAAGGCACAATGGTGATGGGGGGGTGGGGAGGTGACAGGGCAAGAAGGCTGGGGAGGGCAAGGTGAGGCCATCCCACATATGCCAGCCTCTGGGCCTCCCCCCGCCGGAGCAGCCCCGGAGTCTGGGGGTGAAGACCCCTTTCAGCAGCAGCTCCTGGCACACGAGGAGAGGGTGAGTCAGGTGCCCAGAGCCAGGCCAGAACGTGGCTCCGACCTCCAGGGCCTTCCAGTGGCAGAGGCAGGGTCCCAGGTCTCCCCGCTCCACACCTGGGCCCCGGTAAGGCTGCGCCCAGGGCCATGCTGGAGAGCTGACCCGGCGCCCTGTCTCCCTTGTATCATTTCCCTCGCCTCTTAGCTTTCGTGTGCAGGTATCATAACCTGTCCAACAGGCCTCAAAATCCCTTTCCTATTTGGAGCCCCGGCACTCTTCCCCACCTTGAGAGACAAGGCCTCCCTTCCTGAGAGAGGGTGGGAGTTCTGGGGTCTGGTCCAGACTTCCAGCAAAGGGGCAGGGGAACGGGGCAGGGTGGGCAGCTGTGGGGCTGGCTTTGGCCTGGACGGGCTCACTGCAGGAGGTTCTCGCTGGCTTTGCCTCTGGCCTTTCCCTGTGGTGGCTGCTGCCTGGGAAACAGCTGCAGCCTTTCCCTGGCCCTGCTCAGGCACATCAAAGCCTCCTTTTCCCTCCTTGGATCCCTTGGGATTTGAGGTTGGGCTTTTCCTGAGACTCAACCCAGGGGGGCGGGGGGGGGGGGCTAGCTTTCAAATGCCTCTCCTGTACCTGGGTCATTTTCGAAGCTTTACCACTTAGAAGGCGTGTGACCTGAGGCAAACCTTGGAGACCTTTTCCTTGGAAAAGTGAGAGTAACACGACCCATCAGGATAATGAGGATAATTAAGTTGATCAATTGTATAAGCATAGTTATGCCCTTAGCACTGGGGAGCTGTCGGTGGAGTGGTTGGAAGGAAGAGAAATAAAAAGATAAATAAGGCAAAGCACACAGTCTAGGAGGGAGACACACAGTAAACAAATAATTAGGTAACATGCGAGGAGTGCTCTAATGAGATAGGATGTGAAAGTGCTTTGTAAACAAATGTGGTATGCCGTGGGCTAGGGCACGGGAGTGAATGCTGGGGTGGACTTAAGGGCCAGGCTCCACAGGGGCTTTGGTGGTGTTGGGAGCAAGGCTGAGGGTTCTAAAGCCCAGGGCCTGGCACAGATACCTCCCGGGGTGTGTGTGTGTGTGTGTGTGTGTGTGAGAGAGAGAGAGAGAGACAGACAGACAGACAGACAGACAGACAGACAGACAGATTTTAAAATGTTCCTTAGAAGACAGAAAGTAGAATAGTGGTTGCCAGGGACTTGGGGGGTGGGGGGATGGGGACTTTTGTTTAACGGGTACAAGGGTTTCAGTTTGGGATGATGAAAACGTTTTCAAGATGGACCGTGTTGTACAACAGTGTGAATGCACTTAATTTCACTGAATTGTACACTTGAAAATGGGTGAAATGGTGGGTTTTATGTTGCATATATTTTATCAACATTTTTTTTTTCAAGTTTAAAAAAAATGGTCCCTGGCTTCCCTGGTGGCGCAGTGGTTGGGAGTCCGCCTGCCGATGCAGGGGACACGGGTTCGTGCCCCGGTCCGGGAAGATCCCACATGCCGCGGAGCGGCTGGGCCCGTGAGCCATGGCCGCTGAGCCTGCGCGTCCGGAGCCTGCGCTCCGCAACGGGAGAGGCCACAGCAGTGAGAGGCCCGCGTACCACCAATAAATAAATAAATTTTTAAAATGGTCCCTAGAAAAAGTCCCTGGTCTGTGCCCCTGTCCTCAGCCCAGGGCTTTTCCACAACAGCACCATCCACATTTGGGGCTGCATAATTTTTGTGGTGAGGGCTGTCCCCTACCCACCAGAAGCCACTGTCCGTCCCCCCCACCCCACAGTGTGGTGACCAAAAAGTGTCTCAGACGCATTGCCAAATGTCCTCTGGGGGTCACGATTTCCCCCAGCTGAGAACCACTGCCTTCACTGCTTGGAATCAGCTGCTCACAGGAGAGGCCCGAGGAGCAGGTGGGCAACAGAGAAGCAGGAGGCATTTCCCTGGGGTGGAGGGGTCTTGCCTGGAAGGAAGGCAAAGGTCAGCAAACTCTGAGGGGCCCCGGGAGGTGGGCGGGGTTTGGAGACCCGGGCTGAGGTGCCCTGGGCGAGGTTAGGCGCACAGTGGGTGATGGGGACCAGGCTCAGCTCAAACCTGTTGTGTCCACCACCGGAGGGCAGAGAAGTGAGGGGGCCCGTGGCTGCCGTTCCCTCCTCCTGCCCTCTTCGCGTACCCACGGGTGAGAAGAAGGGGGGTGCCACCTGTCACCTCTGGCTGCTGGTGGTGCCTTCTACAGGGACCAGGGGCTTCTACCGCTACCCCTCCCCGCCAGGGGAAAAATGAGTGTCTCAGGGTGTGCTGTGTCTCCTTTCAAGGCAACGGTATAGAATGAAAGCAAACAAAAACAGGATTTTTAACAGTTACACCTGACATGCGACAACGCTGAAACTCCCTCTAGACGTGTGAACTGGATGCCTGGTCGTAACCTGGTAACCTGGTCTTTGGCATTAAGGGATCAATTATGACGATCGAACACCTGCCAGGTGCCCTACTCCACGCCCGGTCTAACCTAATAAAGCAAGTCCCTGCCTGTAGGAGGCGACAAGCTAGTTGGGGGTGGGGGGAAAGGAGGGCACGGGCCTGGCTGGGGTGGCCACTCCTAGTGGCTTCCAGGTCTGCTCTTCTCACCCGAGATGCCCTTTTAGAGAGCACCCGGCTCCTCCCTGGAGATTCAGAGTCGCGTCAGTCCATTTGCCCGTGGACCTCCTTCCTTCCTCTCAGTGGTTTCTTCTGGGTGGACTTGACCTGCCCAGTTACCCTGAACTCCAGAGAGTGGGCTAGTGAGGGGCCACTACTAGCTGTGTGGGGGGGGGCAGGGGGGGTTCCTGATGGGTAAGATGGATCAAGGGTTGACCGTGGCAAGAGTCAGCAGCTCCCCTCGGCCCGGAGCTTTGGTCGACTCAGGGCCGTCCACGACCAGAGAGGGCGGGCAGTGGAGGATGGGCTGCTGTGAAGGAGAGGAGGGGGAGGACTCGAGAGATCAGGGCGGATTTCAGCCCGCTGCGCTACCCCCTGGGCTGGAGCTGGCAGAGTGCTCCCCTGCCCCTCATCCACCCACCTCTGGAAGGATGGCGTGTCTCGTGCTGCTGTAGACTGGGGTCCTCCGGGGCAGGCCTGGGAAGGGTGTCCAGTCGGGGTGGGTTGGGACCCTGGGGCTGGGTTGGGTCTCGAAGCAGGTACTCCTGGGTCTCTATGCTATGGAGCTGGCAGTCAACAGGAAGTGAGTCCCAGGGTGAGAAGAGGCCGTGTGGCCCCCAGGCAGGAAGTGAGTGGTAGCAGAATTGTCTGTGCAGTTTGTGGGGCTGGGAGCCTGCCTCGACTTGAGGTGTCTGTGGGGGAACAAGTGGCTGAGGAAAGGAGGACACGGCATGGTAAGAGATTGGCGCTGACCCAAACCTCTCAGCCTGCGTTGGCCGGCGGGATCCCCTGCCCACCTCCCCGGGAGTGCCGCGTTTGGGGCTCTGTGGCGCTGGCACAGCCAGCGGGCCTGAGGGTAGCAGTGGGGGCCCAGGTATGCCTGGCTCTCTGGGTTGCCTGGGCCACCTGACTCTCTCACACACAGGAGCCTCAAGGAATGAGAGGATTTATCCAGGGAGGGGAATTCTAGGCCAGGGAGCCTGCTGGTTTGAGCAGGGAGGTGGAGAAGACCTTCTGAGTCCTGAACAGGGTGTGTGGGTCCTGACACCTGGGGATGGCAGCTGAAGAGAGAGACGGGGCCTGGCTGCTCCCCTGGCCGTCCTGCGTTTGGCCTCCTGGCTCTGCCGGCTTCGGCCCCCAGTGCCCAACCCTAGTGGAGGGCTTCTCCCTTCCGCCAGAGGCCAGGGGCCTCATCTTCCTCTTGCTGCGGCCCCCCACCACCGCTGCTGAGGCACGCACACGATTGGAGCTTTCTGCGGGAGGTCTTCTTCCTGGAAGTAGGCCTGCCCCCAGCCGTCCCACACAGCCCTCCACACAGCCAGGAGAGCAGCCTGGCCAGGCCGCGCGTTCCCTCGGCTGCTCCGTGCTGGGACTCTCGTCCAGGGAGGACGCTGGTTTTTATTTTTGTTATCTTTTTCCAAGGCCCTCGTCCCTATTTGCCACCCCGGGGGTTTCCTCCCCATACAGCAGTGGGCTCAGAGTTGAGATCGTAGATCCTTGGAGCAGAAGCAGCCTTGGAGGCTGCCGGGCCTTGCAGGGGGTGTCTGGGGAAACCAGCGCTCTCTCAGGCTTTAGGGGGGTGCTTCAGGGATACAACTCTCCGGAGGGAATTTGGCAGGGTCTACTCAACACGTAGATGGGCAGGCCCCCTCCCCACAGCCAGTCCACTTCTGGGACTCTGGCCTACAGAAATCCACAGGTGCGCAGAGCTGTTAAGTGCAAGGGGTTCACCGCAGCAGAAAGCAAATCAGCCCAAAGGCCCACCATGAGGAGATGGTGTGAGTAAATCGAGGAGCCTCCACTCAATAGAATGCTGAGCAGCTGAGACAGAATGAGCCCGATCCATACGCACGGGTATGGAGAGATGCCCGCTGTGCTTGCTAAGTGAAAAAGCAAGTTGCAGAGCAGGATAAGTCTTATGATCCCTTCTTAGGGGAAAAAAAAACCCTGGATCTGGATGTGTGTATAAATACATGTGTATAAACATGTAACTTACACATGATTGTAGATGCATAGAAAAAAAGTCGAGAAAAGCTACTCGCCAAAACTGTTAACAAGCAATTGAAAAAAAATCTTTTCTTAAATTTATTTATTTAGTTTTTGGCTGCATTGGGTCTTCATTGCTGCACGCGGGCTTTCTCTGGTTGCAGCAAGTGGGGGCTCCTCTTCGTTGCGGTGGGCGGCCTTCTCATTGCGGTGGCTTCTCTTGTTGCCGAGCACGGGCTCTAGAGCGCACAGGCTTCAGTAGTTGCGGCACACGGGCTTCAGTAGTTGTGGCACGCGGGCTCCAGAGTGCAGGCTCGGTAGTTGTGGCGCACGGGCTTAGTTGCTCCGCGGCACGTGGGATCTTCCCAGACCAGGGCTCGAACCCGTGTCCCCTGCATCGGCAGGCGGATTCTTAACCACTCCGCCACCAGGGAAGTCCCAAACTGTTAATAATGGTTCACCCGTGGGGAGTGATTTTGGAGGTGCAGAAGTGAAATAGGAGCTTTAACCTTTTAATACTACTCATTTTTGTGTGGTTTGAAATTTTATGATATATGTGTCTGACTTTTATAAACAGAAAAAAAACTTGAAAAGAAGGAAACCCTCCAATGGTCTAGCCTAGTCATCTCACCTTACAGGTGGGGAAACTGAGGCGCCCTCTCAAGCAGCACCTTCCTGAGGTGTCTGCCGAGCTGGTGCCGCGCCCGCCCTTCTCCAGACGGCTGATCTGCAGGGGAGCCGATGGGCGGGGCCGCTGGGGGTGGCCTGGTGCCCGCGGATGTGGCAGAGCGCCAAGTATAGGGGACTCTTGTCTCTCCTGCCCCAAGAGGACACCTTCATTCCTTCTGATATGTCCTGGCCTACCTGCCCCCAGATGGCCAAGGACCAAGTGCTGGCCACGCTCTGTCCTCACAAAGTGTGTGGCCTCAAGCTAATCACAAAATTCTCTGAGAGTCTCCCCAGGGAGGCCGAGCGGCTCTGAGGGGTAACGGGCGAGGAGCTTTTGCCCACCGTGCAGTGACACTTATGAAGGACAGTTATGACAACTGTCCGTGTGATTCTTGCAGCAAGCTCAGTTCTGCGACTCTTGGGGACAAAGCAAGACACTTCCTCTTGGAGGGGAACGTGGCGCTGCGTGCTAGGGAGGGTTGCTGCGGAGACTGCGGTTGCTGCCTGGGGCCTTGGCTCTCCTGGGGTCTGAGCACCCAAAGCTCAGGGAGAGACCTGTGCTAGGCTTTGGGGCCCAGGGGAGGCCCTCTTTCACCCTCACATTCCACCTGGCCAGGCAGCAGCTCGAGAGACCAAGAGGACAGCCAGGGGGGCTTTGGCACAGGAGTCAGATCAGCCCGGGGTTACTAGAATCTTCTGAGGAGGGGTCCTGGTTTGAAGTAGGGATAGTGTGAGGAGCATCTGTTTTCAGTAGAGGCCACAGAGAAGACTTGGGCCCCCTCTGTCACCTCAGTGAGTGGGGATGGCCTGGGCTGGGGCGCAGCTGGCGGTGGGACCAGGCTGTTAAACCTGCTTGGTTTCTTCTCCCGTTTTCTTAACTGGAGTCCACAGACCTCTTGACTTCAGGGGGGTCAGGCCTGTGAACCCCTTGAATCTGAGAGGACAATTGTGAGTGTATTTGACTTCATACACTTTTATGTGAACACAGTTTTCTGGACAGAGGGTGTATAATTTTCACCGGAATCTCAGATGGGTCAGTGATGCAAAAGGGCCTAAAGCCACTGGTCTAATGCTCCCCTCACGTTTATCTTTCCAGGTGGAAAGCAGTGACACGCCGAGGGACCCCGCCGTGACCTCCAAGTCCCCGTCCATGGCCCAAGACTCAGGCCCCTCAGAGCTGTTACCCAACGGGGACTTGGAGAAGCGGAGTGAGCCCCAGCCAGAGGAGGGGAGCCCCGCTGGGGGGCAGAAGGGCGGGGCCCCAGCAGAGGGAGAGGGTGCAGCTGAGACCCCGCCCGAAGCCTCCAGAGCCGTGGAGAATGGCTGCTGCACCCCCAAGGATGGCCGGGGAGCCCCTGCAGAAGAGGGTAAGTCCTGGGCGAAAGCAGGGCAGCCTCTGCCGGGCTGGCTGGGATCCCCCTGAGGGTTAGAACCTCGGGGACTCGTGGGTCCCAGGAGGCCTGGGCTGGGCACGGTAGCGGAAGGTCTGCTTGCCAAAGCTGTGCCCTGCAGGCTGGATACAGCCTGCACACATGTTTTATTTGGCCCACGTAGTATTTTAAACATTTTAAAAAATGAGTTGCCAGTATTTAAGAATCAAGAAATTTCACATAAAAATCTGGAGTTTTGGCTTCTCATGGAAAAAAAGAAAAAGCTAGGTCTGGCAACAGTGAGTTTACAGAATGCCATTGGTTGCTGGACTGGGGTGATGGCTGTCTCCCCATAGGCTGGTTGTATGCCTCGCTTTCCCCCAGCCTTTGCCTGGCCTGCTTACCCGTCCGCAAGACCTGCAGCTCTTCGGGATCCACACGTTGGTAGCCCCTGGCCTGGGCGCTCAAGGGCAGCAGGCGTCCTTGTGGCTATTAAAAGCCCAGTTAGCTATTGCCAGTGCAGATGTCCTGAGCCCACCGGAGTGGAGTGGACTGGACTGAAGTTTGGTGGTGACAGATTGGGGGAGGGGAAGAGCGGGGTCGTGGGGGGGGGGGAGTTGGGTGTGCGCTGCCCAGCCCAGGCCTCTTCCTCTGAGGACTTTGTGGCCTAGCCCTGGAGTCCTGGAAAGTTGCCCACTTTTCTCTTTAAGGTTAAGCCAGCGATTTCGGGGCCAACAGAGCTGTAAACATGTTAGTAATGAGGACAACTAGCATTTGTACAGGGCTTCACAGTTTACGAAGCACTTTCTCATACATTATCACATTTGATCCTCCCAGGGCCCTGCCAGGTTGTTTTGCATATGTGCATTTTCATTTCAAAAAGCCTTCCTTCCTAAGTGTACGTGATGGAGTGAATCGATCGATTAATTGGCATAACTTCATTTTGCATGCATTCAAACCTAATATTCGTGCAAGGTAGAGAGCATTTCCGGAAAAGAGATTCCCAAATTTATTTTAAAATATCTTTCATTCGTCTATTATTCAACTAATGTTTACGATGCTCCCACCATGTGCAAAGCGCTTTCTGAGGTACTCACTTTGCATTTGTTGTTTTATTTACTCTTCCAAACAATCTTCTTCAAGAGGGATTATTATCCCCATCTTAAGGTGGAAAAAAATGGAGCCTTAGCGAGATGAAGTGACTTGGTCAGGGACCCCAAGCCTGTTAGTGGCAGATCCAGAATTCGTTCCATCTTGGTCTCTAGCTTCAGCGTCGGTTTGCCCTTCCCAGATCCCCTGCTGTTCTGGAGTGGGGCTTGGAGTGGGGGATGGTCCTGAACTCTGCACCCCCGGGGGTGTGTCCTGACTCATGGTGGGCGTGGCCAAGGGGCCAGAGTGGAGTGAAACTGGAGGAGAGGGAGAAAACGCCATCCTCCCCTTACAACAGCCAGATGTGCAAGAGCAGGACCGGGGAACCCATCGGCCCTGCCCACCAAATAGGCAGCTCCTGGGACCCCACCATGGCTTGCACCCAGCTGCCACCCAGGGCCAGGGCAGCCCTTGCTGCCTGGTGGGATGGAACCAGCACTCCAAGGCTGCTTTTAACCCGTGAGAGTTTGCTTTCGGTTTGGGATTTCCCCGGCTCTGTTCGTTCTCTGGAGCACCTCCTTCGGTCAGTGAACAGGGGCTTATTAAACACCCATTTGGTGTGTGCCGGGATCTGGGGAAACCATCACGAACAAAAACCTGGTTCTTGTCCTGGAGGACCTCACAGTCCACTGGAGAGATAGATGTTAATGAGAAATGCACACTTACAAGTGTGTGATTATACACAGAGATAAGTTCTCTAAGGGAAAATAAACATGGTTCTCTGAGGAGCTGTAACAGAGGAATGCCAGCCAGCCTGGGCTGTTACACCTAAGCTGAAGGATGAGCTGGGGTTCACCAGGGGAGGCAAAGGGCCGGGAGGGGGTGAGAACAAGTGGGAGGGAGCATGGTGTCCAGGGACCTGACAGAAACCTACAAGTCTGGAATCGGGGGAGGAAGGGAGAAGGGTGTTGAGACAGCAGACAGGACCAGCGCAGCTTCAAGGCTGCCCTCTCAGGGGTTGACATGATCTGCTTTGCATTTTGAAAAGATCCCTTTGCCATCTGGATCCCGGAATGGAACAGAGGGACCGGGAAGCAGGACGAGGGATTAGGAGGCTGCCGCAGGCGCCCAGGGGAGGAGGGTGGATCTGGGGAGCTGTGGATGAGTGCCAGGGACACAGGGGGGAAGGGGAGAGGTGGTTCAAGGGTTACTCCTGGGTTTGGGACTTTCACATATTGAGCGGATCCTTCTCAGAATCTTAGTGCAAAGTGCACTGGGCAAAAACATCCCACGTGTCCTTGATCTTCAAGATGTGGCCTTGGAGCGCTCCTGTGTGGCCCCAGCTATTCAGGTAGTGGCGATGCTGGCAGGGGTCAGAGCTGGGATCCCTAAAGGTCACTGTGACTTGCCTGGATGCTGAGACTGGTGAGCTGTTACCTAGAGGGGTGGGCAGTGGCCTACTGGAGGCTCGGCCACTGGTCCAGCGGTCAGCCACATAGAACACATATGCAGCTGCTTGGTTCCAAGGAGGAAGGAGACTGAGGCCTCAGGGTGGAAGTGAATTGGCCATGGTCTCCTTTCGGTTCCCCTCATTGCAGGTCTCTTTTCAGGGGCCCCATCCGTCTGTCCCGGAACCACTTTCATTAGTTCCTACGCAGGAAAAATGGAGGGCTTTAAGGCAGTCTTGGCCTGGGCACCCTCCCAGGAGCCCCAGATCTTGATAGTACAACCAGGAGAAAGGAAGAGCAGGGGAGATGATGAGTTATAAGGACAAGAGCCACCTGGACAGGCAGGTGGTAGCCCTGGAACTGCTCCTGCACTCTTAGCACTGAGGCCGTCATGATGATAGTAGTAACGATGGTAATGTGGCTTTCTTTTTTATTTTATTTTATTTTATCTTATTTATTTTATTTTTTCTGAGTATTAACTATGTGTTGAGTGTTCTATGTCCTTACTACTCAAAGTGGTCCATGGACCAGCAGCGTCTCCTGGCATGACCTGGGATGTTGGAAATGTAGAATCTCAGGCCCCACCCTAGACCTACTGAATCAGAATCTACATTTGAAAGAGATCCTCATGATTTCAAAGCATATTAAACTTTGAGAGGCCCTGCTCTTTATGTAATTCTCTTATTCAATCCTTGCTAGCATCTGAGGAAGACTTTTTTATCCCCCGTTTTGCAGGTGGGGAGACTGAGGGTTCAGACAGGTTAAGTAACTTACCCGAGATTATACAACTAGTAAAGGACCAGAGTAGGGTCAGCACAGAGCTCCTCTCTGCTTAGATTGAACACGCAGTATTGGGCTAGTGACTGCCCTCTGAGGCCAGCCTGGCCTCAGCCCTGTCATTGAGATTTGGGTTCACTTTAAAGGGAATTTGGGGGTGGCCCCTGGCAGAGTGTAGCCTCAGACCAACAGGTAAGTGTCAGAAGCACCCTGGCCTCCCCTGCCCCCAGGATATGAGATGCCCCAGGGTCATGTCCAAGCCTGCCAGGGCCACCCTGGAAGGCACACAGCCACCTGGCCCAGCCTGTGACCCTGGACCTGGGCCAGGAGCAGATGGGCTGCAGAGGGAGTGTCGAGAGAGCAGCTGACCCCCCCTTGACTCAGGACAAGTGCTACATTCTAAGGCCGCCCAGTTGGTTGTTTTGCTGGGACGGGCTGGAAAGTGTGTGTGTGTGTGTGTGTGTGTGTGTGTGTGTGTGTGAGAGAGAGAGAGAGAGAGAGAGAGAGAGAGAGAGAGAGAGAGAGAAACAGAGAGAGGGAGAGAGAGACAGAGACAGAGAGAGATAGATCACTCAAGTGGGCATGCGCAGAGTATGTCAGGGAGAAAATTCCAGAAAGAAGCCAGTTGGAAACCTCATGAGGAAAAATTCTGTTTCGGGGAGCATGTGGGCTGGGGAATGAGGAAGGGGGAAGCATCAAGGTGGTGCCGTGTAAAATAAGCTAGCCGGCTTGGGAGTCGGGAGCTCTGAAGTATGATCTCAGCTCTGGCAGTACGTCTCTCCGCTCCTGGGGCCTCAGTTTCCCCATCGAAGGGCTGGACAAGTACCCCCATCATCTCTACAGTTCCTTCAGCCCCGACTTTCTTTCATTCTAATGAATAGATGATTCCCCATAAACCACATGCCACAGAGGGTCCCCCAAGGAAGGTCCCAGGGGCCGCCAGGTTGCCTCCTGATCCAAGGGTGGGCGCCCCCTCCTGGCAGCCCAAAGCCTCACTAGGGCGGAACGCGGAGGGTCTGAGAGGAGGGGGGGAACCCCCGGGAAGGAGGGAGGCCCGGAGCGGGCAAGAGGGGAAGCCCGGCTCCAGGGCGCCCGAGGAAAAGTTGGGGAGCTGGCTGTGGTGAGACGAGAGGGCCTAAAGGAAGCTCGAGGAGGAGACAGAGAAAGTCCGGTGAGACATAAAGGCCTGCTGTGTACACAGCCTTGGCGAGTACACGTGCCCCCCACTTCCCCCCACCCCTGGGGGCACCGCGGGGTCCACACCTCCCACTCGGCCGCAGGTGCTGGCCCTGCCCTCCCCGTCCCCGGGCTCCGGGTCACCAAAGCCCAGAGCAGAGCCCCCGGTCTTCCCCGGTGAGAGAGGGGGAAAGAAACATCCTCTTCAGGGACTGAGGATTCAGAGACCTTCAGTGCTGTAGCTGGTTTCCGCCTCAGAGCCAGGAGATGCAGGAGGGGCTGTTTTTTCCGTTTTGGGCTCTTTGTCTCCCCTTCACACCCCCCTCCCCGCCCCCACCCCACCCCCCCAAGCGACCATGAGCCAGCCTTAGTGACCTTCCTGCTTTGGGCCCAAGCTCAGTACTCTTGGCTTCAGACAAAGGAGTTCTGGGGCCCAGGTGAGAGGAAGCTCACCTCCCACTCTCCTCACCCCCCAGCCCAGCCCCATCCTCCAGCAGGAAGCTCAAAGGCATAGTTAGCCCAGCCAACAGCCAGGCCAGGACTGCAGACTCGGGCATGTGACGGGCCCCTGAAGGGCGTTTGAGAGGTGAGGGCCCTGAGCAGGGGAGGACCAGGGTAGGAGCGCAGGGACATTCTGTGCCCCCCGCCCCGGACCCTTAAAGACGGTACTGCTGGGCTTCGGCCCCCAGGGGAGCCTTCCCTTCCAGGAACTGGAATCAGGGCCCATTGAGGGACTGCGGGGAAGAGGAGCAGGGAAATGCTGCCTTCCGGAAGCACTAGAAGGGTTATGTACCTTGATTCGGTGAGGAAAAGGCCTGGAGAGGTTACAGAGGTCACATGGAGGCAGTTGGAACCCAAGGCTTCTAGAATAAAGGCTGAACTCAAGACACCTAAGAATGGGTGGACAGTAGGGTACCGAAGCAGATATTCATGACAGAAACGCAATATTGAGAGCGTCAGGAGCACCTTAGAAACCATTTCCGGCATCTTTATTTTCCAGATGAGGAAACTGAGTCTCCAAGAGACGAAGTTGTTTCAGCAGAGTCTTGCTGCAGTCTCCCTGTGCCCTCCCCCTCCCCCTAGAGCATCTTTGCTGCACCCCACACATACAAGTCAATGCTCCCTTCCAGGGCCAGGGAGGGCTGTGCAGTCCGGCCCCTCCTCTGGGAAGGGAGCTCTGTCGCAACTGGGAGCAGCCAAGGGGGCTATTTCCAGACCCCTTCTGTGTGCCTGAGGCACTCGATGGGCCAGAAACCACAGTGCTGGCTTTTCTGTTGTTCCTTCGGATTTGGGCCTCCAACCCTGCCCCAGTCCTTTTTCTGCCCTGGCTGTGCTCTGAGTCCTGGGGCCAGCATGCCGCCCGGCGCACAGTAGGCCATCAGGTTTGGATGGAGAAGCCCTATGCCCGTGGCAGGGACCCCAGGCACAAGGTGAGGCCTCCGAGCCACTCCTGTAACTCCGCCGACAGTCCCTTTGTTCTTCCCTCTCCACAGGCAAAGAACAGAAGGAGACCAACATCGAATCCATGAAAATGGAGGCAAGTGTTTTCCTCAACCCCCAGGGGCTCTGTGGATCCTGATTCTAGGAGAAGAAAGCCACCGCTCTGACCGACTGTGGCGAGTGTGTGTGAGGGGGCCCAAGGTGGCCCCTGGCCCCTTCTTTACATGTCCCTCTGTGAGGAACAGAGGAAGTGGGTGTGGAGGTTGGAAGGCCCCCAGCGAGGCAGCCAGCTGGTCCCCCTTCAAGATCAAGTACCTCCCCTCCCAGTTTATGCCCTGCCCCACATCCCTCACCTCTCCAGCCCAGACAGGGGCTCGGCCCGCACTCGCAGGGCTGGCACCTCTGGCCAGGAGTCAGAGCTCTGTGTTCTGCTCGAGGTGAGTGCCTCCTTGGTTTCCCCTCCAGGAGGAAAAAACCCTGCAGCGGGGCTGTCCGTGCTCACCTTAATGCCGGTCTGTCTCTGTCGTCTCTGTCCTAGGGCTCCCGGGGCCGGCTGCGGGGTGGCCTGGGCTGGGAGTCCAGCCTCCGCCAGCGGCCCATGCCGCGGCTCACCTTCCAGGCGGGGGACCCCTACTACATCAGCAAGCGCAAGCGGGACGAGTGGCTGGCACGCTGGAAAAGGGAGGTGAGGTGCCTTCTGGCCTGGGCCCCAGCCTGTCCCACGGAACTGGGAAACTGGAAGTTAGCTTCAGCCACTGTCTGCAGCTGTTGTCAGGCCCTGGCTGAGCCTCAGTTTCCCCTTCAGGTTAACCTCTTGCACTCACAGGGCACTGCTGGATCCCTAGGCAGTGGCTGGGTCTTTGTTCTTTTAACAAATGTTATTGGACATTTACTGTGTAACCAGGCAGTCTCTTAGGCTTTGCGCGTGTCGAACTCCTGCCCTCATGGAGCTGACATTCTGATGGGGGAGATGGACAGGAAACGAGTAAACAAGGGGTTGAAACAGGAGGTTAGCGGAGGCCTGCTTTAGGTGAGGTGGTCAGGAGAGGCTTCTTGGAGGAGGTGGCATTTAAGTTCAGGCCTAAAGGAACAGAAGAGCTGGCTCTGTGAGTTGTGGGGTGGGGGAGAACATTCTAGGCAGAGGAAACAGCACAAGCGAGGCCCTGCCTTGTTTGGCTACGTGAAAGACCAATACTCCCAGAGTGAACTGAGCAGGGGAGAGAGTGGGGCCAGATGAAGCTGGGAGGTAAGCAGGGTCCAATCATACAGGGCTTTGAGGTCCCGGCCAAAAGCTGGGGTTTTTTTTTCGTTTTGGGGGTTAATAAATTTATTTATTTTTGGCTGAGTTGGGTCTTCGTTGCTGCATAGGCTTTCTCTAGTTGCGGCGAGCAGGGGCTACTCTTTGCTGTGGTGTGCGGGCTCCTTCTCATTGTGGTAGCTTCTCTTGTTGCGGAGCACGCAGGCTCAGTAGTTGTGGCGTGCGGGCCTAGCCGCTCCGCGGCATGTGGGATCTTCCCGGACCAGGGCTCGAACCCGTGTCCCCTGCATTGACAGGCGGATTCTTAACCACTGCGCCACCAGGGAAGCTGCCCTGAAAGCTGGTTTAACGCTGTGTCCTGGGAAGCCATTGAAGGTTTCTATGCAGGGGAGTGATTTGATGTGGATTAAAGAAGCAGCATTGGAGACAGATAGGGACAGATCCAGAGATTTAGAGATGGAAACAGCAGGGCTTGCTGATGGATGGGCGGGGTGGGGGAGGGGAGGGAATGGAAGCATGACTCCCAGGGATTTGGCCTGAACACCTGGGTGATGGGTGTGCTCCTTCCTTAGGTGGGGAAGACTAGGGGAGGAACGAGTTTGGGACGAGAGAGAATCAAGGGTTTATCCTGAGATGCTGAGGAGCCTGGAGCCTGGAGCGTAAGGAGGTCCAGGCTGCAGATCAAAGATGAGAAGGCATCAGGAGCAGAACCTGGCATTTAAGTCCACGAACACTGATGAGCTCATGTAGGAAACAGGAGAAGAAAGCAGAGACAGTGTCCCTGGATTCTGTCCACAGAAACCCAACACTTACAGCCACGTAGAGAGGGGGAATATGGCAGCAGCAGGGCTGAGAAGGGGCCTGGGAGGAAGAGGACGGAGGAAGAGCTGCGTCTCAGAAAGGAGAAGGTTTTCCAGAGGCAGTGGCTGCCCAGCCCTCCGGAGGCTGAGTTGAGACAGGCTGTTTGCACCTGCCCATCTGGAGGTAGCTGGTGACTTTTCTTAGAGAGGCTTCTGTGCGGATTGGGAGGGAGAAAGCCAGCCCAGGGAGGGCTTCAGTAGCAAGAGGAGGTGATGCTGTGGAGACCAAGGGGCGAAACCAGTTTACGAAGCACCATTGTGGGGCTGCTCTCCTGTATGTCTGGTTAGTAGAGAGAAGCCCGTTGACCTACCTGCACCAGGAAGAGAAGGGAAACGCGAACTGCCACCGTGTGGGGCCTTTCACCTTCACTCTCACTTGTCTTTACCCCAGGCCTGCAAAGGATGGTGTTATCCCGTTTGCATTGTGTGAGAACTTGCTCTGGAGAAAGTTCAGTACAAGGTGGGGGTGGGGTGGGGGGGGTGGCTACTTGATTGTTTCCAGTTCTTTTGGGATCCAGGAAGGCAGAAATTTCTCTCCTGGAGGAGCCTGGAAAAGGGACAGCCTGTCCAAGGTCTGGGAGAAGAGAGGCTTGACTCTGAGCATTAAGTGTGGTCTTTGGGATGGAAATTCATTCGGGACCTGGGTCTATTCCCCTGTGGCCTGTGGGAGGGGCTTTGCTTTTTAACCCCTTGCTATGAGTGGCCTGTATTTCTGCTCTCCCTTAGCCCTAGGGCCAGAGGCTAGATATAAAGACTTCTTTTTTTTTTTCTCTGATATTTATTTTCTCTGGGATCTCCGCTGTGTGCGGGATCTTTTAGTTGCTGCATGTGGGCTCTAGTTCCCTAACCGGGCATGGAGCCCTGGCCCCCTGCGTTGGGAGCGCTGCGTGTTCACCACTGGACCACCAGGGAAGTCCCTAGATATAAAGACTTTTATGCTTGAAAAGCTTCTAGAAATTTGGTGATCCTCAAACTGTGCTCCCTTGAAGAAGCAGTATGGAGGCCTGCTCTCAGTTGCAGTAAAAAAGGCAGTCTTTTCTCAACTCACAGGGAAAAGTAAGATAATAGATACATTTTCTCAATTTTAAAATTTCCACTAAAATTTAAAAAGACTTTTTTTTTTTTTTTATGAACCTGTTCTGACATGGACAGAAATAGAGAGACTAGTATAATGTACCCCCATGTACCTATCACCAAAGTGCAACAACCATTAAAAGCTTTTCTAGAAGAAAGAAACCTTTGGCATCTGCTTCCCCCAACCAATAAAGGTCACCAATGAGCGCGAACAGAAAAACTTTAAAGTTGATTTAATTTACAATATTTTAAGGATGCGTGACTTGAGATGTGGAGACCTGCACCCAGAATATATTTTCTGCTAGTAACGTTGTTCCTTGTTCATATGATAACAACTCAAGATTTCCACGACTTCCGGAACAAGCCCTAGAACCCTTGAGCCCCTTATTTCAGACTAGGGGCTGGGGCTGCAGAGTTATGAGCCGGCCACAAGCTCACTCAGGGCACAGGGAAGGGGCTGGAATGGGATTCGAGTTCAGGCTCCTTTTGCCACGTGGGGGCCGTCCCCAGAGACCACACTTGCCCCTCTTGGGCTCTGCCAGGGCGCTAGGGAAGGGCTAGCTGCAGGTAACGAGAGCGTTGGGGAGGGCTTCCCCGGCGGTCCAGCGGTTAAGACTCTGTGCTTCCACTGCAGGGGGCTCGGGTTTGATCCCTGGCCAGGGAACTAAGATCCCACATGCCTTGCGGCCAAAAAGAACCATGGGGAAACACCTCAGGCTAAAGAGCAGTAACTGTCTTCATGAGGCCCGTTTTCTAAGTGGCTTACCAAGGGGAAAGAAATCCGTCCTCCTTTTGCAGTTTCCTCTTAGTTCTCTGGCACTTGGCCCTTCTGAAACTTCCTCACTAGGCCTTTCTGACCTCGTCCCCAAGATTCTTCCCCATCTCCTCCAACGGCATCTTCTTAGCATCCTCCTCTGTCCCTTGACTGTGGCACCCCCAGATGTCTGCTCCCACCCTCGGCCAGTCTTTAAAGAATTTCTTTTTTTTTTTTTTTTTTTTTGGTTGTGTTGGGCCTTCGTTGCTGCGTGTGGACTTTCTCTAGTTGCGGCGAGCAGGGGCTACTCTTCCTTGTGGTGTGCGGGGGCTTCTCATTGCGGTGGCTTCTCTTGTTGCAGAGCACGGGCTCTAGGCGTGCAGGCTTCAGTAGTTGTGGCTCCAGGGCTCTAGAGCGCAGGCTCAGTAGTTGTGGTGCAGGGGCTTGGTTGCTTCATGGCATGTAGGATCTTCCTGGACCAGGGATCGAACCCGTGTCCCCTGCAGTGGCAGGCGGACTGTTAACTACTGCGCCGCCAGGGAGGTCCCCTCGGCAAGTCTTGATCCCCTTACCACTTGTGTGCTCTCATAGATCCTACTCCCAAAAAAGACACATTCCCTACTGCCGAATACAAAGAATACAAGCTGTTTCCCAGACAATGCCACTGGGAGGTCCCACCAGCATTTCCAAACCTCAGAATGTGACGCAGGACACCATCATCGAGCTGACAGTCAGAACCCTCCCTGTCTGAGTGCCCAGTAAGATACTGGAGCTACCAGAAGCCTAGGGGATTCCTGGTTATCCTCTGATAGGGCGAGGGATCGGGCACCTCAGGGAGAGCATCACCAAGGGACTTAGACGAATTCTGCCTGGGGTCATCCTCCAATCAGCAAGAGTTGGCTTTTGGCTTTTAAAGGATGAACTTGAATTTAGGGAAGCGGGAGGAAAGGCACTGCAGAAAGAGACATACAGCATGTGCCAAGGTTCAGAGGCACAAGACAGTGTGGCCTTTTCAGGAATGGAAGTTCATGGTGGTGGGTGATGGAGCACAGGGTGCAGGTGCAGGGCTCAGAGCAGCAGGAGTGTGTCTGGGAAGCTGGGCGGGGCCCGAGGGCCTGTGTGCCCTGCTGCGGTGCTTCACCTGATCCCAATTTGCACCTGGCCCACATGCCCCACCTGTAGGGCCTTCTTCCCTCAAAACATCCCCCTCGGCTTCGTTTCCTTTTCCCGGGACCACCCTTGTCAGTCAGTCCACAGTTACTGAGTGAGGTCTGCTCTTTCCTGGGCTGTCCATCTGAGATTATCTGCCTCCCCAGGCCTTTAAAAAAAAAAAATTAAGAAGACTTAGAGTATCACAGATGAATGAAATTTTAAATCATTGGATGAGGAAAATGGGGCATTTCCTCCTTCCCTGAGGCTGAACTGGGGATTCCTGCTGGAAATGGGATGCTGGTGTCTATCCCATCTCCATTCTCTGCATCTCTTTACCAGTCCTTTTAAGGATTAATCTCTGCTTTAGTCATGACCAGGTCCCGCTACAAAACCAGCAATGGCTCTCCACTGTCTCCCCATCATGTCGGAAATCCTCTGGTTGTTTCTCAAGGCTTCAACCCTCACTGTGACCTCCACGATGGCTCCACCCCACTTCACTACCATTCTGTAATAGGAATGTCCCCTGTGAGGGACCAGTCTCCCCTTTATACGTCCTTCCTCCCTGCCGTTCTTCCTGCTGTGCTTTCCCCTATCCATTCTTCAGGGTTGAGTCCTAGGGTTGCTACCTCCTCCAGGAAGCTCTCTAGGGTTTCTCCAGTCCACACTGACCTCTTCCCTCCTCTGCACCCCTGTAGTCCTTACTGTTAATATTGTTGGGTTTAGCAGTCAATTATACTTCATAGAGTATTTTTCACTAACTCTTTCTTACGTGTTATGTCTTCACCAATCATGCCCAACCTGATTTTGGGCAGGGAGAACAGGCTCAATGAATACCTGTTGGTTGACTAAGCAGTTGGGAGGTGGGTGAATACGAGACCTCTTCTCAGGGAGCTCAGGCCCAAGCCATTGGTTTGCAGGGGTGCTGACAAGTGTACCTGGAGAACAGCATGGGGCTGGGGGACTGTGGGTGGGCTCCCACGGGTAAGGCAGTGCCCGAGTCTTCGCCACCCTGTGCTCCTGCTGTTCCCACTGGGCCTCTGCTGTGCTTGAGCCGAGGAGAACCTTCCTTGGCCTGGCAGAGCTGGCCCAGGCCTGGGAAGCTGGGAGGGCAGAGGCAAGGCATCCCTCCACCCAAAGGAGGGCAGTTCCAGGCTCCTCCTTCTGACTATTTTCAGAACAGAATGACCCTGAGGGAGCACTTTAGGCTTAGGAAGGGCTTCTTACAGGTGTTACTTCATTAACCCTCATTACTGAGAGGCAGAGGCCTGGCCAAGCAACTGGAACAGTCATTGAGCCAGAGAGCCTGCAGACTCCCAGTGTGTATCACTGCTTAGGGTTTTAGGACACAGTTATGGCCAGGTGATGTTATGACTCTCATTCATCTCTTCACCCCAACTGATTCTAAATTACTTAGAGCCAGGGTACCATGTCCTGCTGATCTAGGATCTGGTTTCTTTCCTGGCTCCCAACCCGAAAGGAAGGACTTCTGCATCCTTAGACTTATTAGATGCTTAATATATATTAAATACTGATAACAGATAATCTGTGGTCCAAATATCCCAGTCTCTTCTCCCCTCCCCTCTCCCTCCTGCCCTCAGACCCCCCCTCCCCTCCTCACAGGCTGCCCTCCCAGCCTTCTCTTTCCTGGAGGTGAGTCCAGATGCTGACTCGGCTACTTACTGGATGTGGGACCTTTAGCATCACTTACTGAGCACAGCTGAGGTCCCTGTGCTGTTTCTAGCCTTGGCTCTACTCTGCTCTCCTGGGCATGTCTCATCGTCACGGGAGTAGCACTCACCAGTTTGTTTTCTGCTTCTGCCCAACCTGAGCTTGGTTTCAAAGCAGGCCCTCTTGGCACCTCTGCCCCCAGGAGGTACTAGGTAAAGGTTGGCTGAATGAATGAATGAATAATTTGAATCTCAGAGTTGTGTGGGTTAATAAGGTATACCACGTAACACTTACAGCACAGGGCTAGCGTATCACAGGACACGGATAATGTTTTTGTTTTGTTTTGTTTTTGTTTTTTGGGGCTATGCAGCGCAGCTTGTGGGACCTTAATTCCCTGACCAGGGATTGAACCCACACCCTTGGCAGTGAAAGCATGGAGTCCTAACCACTGGACCGCCAGGGAATTCCCGGAAATGAATAATTTTTAAAAACTGATTTTACATAAGTATTACACAAATACATTCCTGTTAAAAAAAAAAGAAAGAAAAAAACAACTCATCCCTCCCCAATGATTTTAATTCCCCCATCAGAGAGGTACCTAATACTATCAGTTTGGTGTATATATGACATGATTTTCTCTATCTATCTATGTGTGTGTGTGTGTAAATATATAATTTTGCTTCACAGTTGCTTTTTTTTTCTTTTCCTTTTTTTAATATATATAGAACCACACCGTAGTTTCGTTTTACAGCTTGGTTTTTCGCTTAGAATAAAGTCTGGGCAATCAAGCCACGTACTTACTGTTCTATTCCACCATATGGATTGCCACGATTTTATTTAACCATTCTCTTACTGGTGGACACTTGTGTGGTTTACAATATTTTCCTGCATAAGCACCGCAGCAGTAAACATCCTGGGTCATGCCTCTTTGTGCGTCTGTTTCTCTAGGATAGATACCTAGAAAGAGAAATGCTGGGTTGAAAGGAATGTATATTTTGCATTTGATCCAGTCTGCCAAACTGTCCTCCAAAAAGGGCAGTGCCAATTTATGCTCCCGTAAACAAGGTATGAGAAGATTTCCACCTTTGCCAACATCAATATTTTGCTAATCTAACGGGTGGGAAAAACGGTATCTTGTTATGATTTTAATTGGCATTTCCCAGATAATAAGTGAGGTCGGACATCTTTTCATATGTTTATTGGCCATTTGTGCTGCTGCTTCTGTGAGCTGAGCAAATGTTGCTTCCTCTTGCTTTATAACCCTGCAGTCTCAACAGACTGTGCTTCCTGTCGGCCCTGGGAAGAACAGCCTGTGAATGTCCAGCCTGTGAATGTCATCTCCTGCTGGGCTATATTCCACTTAATAAGCAACCGCTAAGCACCTACTACGTAGGGGGGGGCATTGTGCTGGGGGCTTTGGGAATAAGGAGATGAATTAAGTGTGATCTCCTGGGCTTTAGTACAGGAGATGTGAGAAATGGCAACACAAGGTAGACCATTAAGGGCTAAAACTAAATTATTAGCAATGTATGTGCGTAGCAGTTCTAGGGGATTCCGACTGGCAGACGGTCCTTGCTTATTCACTATATATAAACTAATGAAAACCTGAACCCTTGCGGGATGGCCTCAAAAATAACATCACCCTTGAAGGAGACGATGCCATTTGGAGCAGCATGACGAGTATACTTTACCAAAAGGCTGAACACATTTTAAAGGGACTCCTGTGACCGCTCGTAATCAGTAGTGAGTTCCAGGGCTGGCCTTTAGGGCAGGCTGTGAAACTGTCATCATAGAGGCGCCCCATTGTCTCGCAAATGGACCGGCTGTTTGCACTCTGGCGTGTTCATTCCATCTGGGGGGCACAGAGAGAAGAGCTCTTAGAACAACTCTCCCTTTTTAGTGGTGAGAAACAGTAGTGGGGAGGATGGTCGTAATTTGAGTCTGGTCCAGCAGCGGCCATGGCCAGGCCTGAACTAGGCCAAAGGGGTAGCTCTGTGAGCACCTACTTCATGCCAGGGACTGTGCCGAAAGCATTAACTTTTGCCACAGTCCTAAGAGATGATAAAGTTAATTTGTATATCAGGATTCACAAAATGGAGGCCACCCCTGTGGCCCAGCCCAGTTCACAAATCTAAACCTAGGTCAGTGCGTGGGAATTCCCTGGTGGTCCAGTGGTTAGGACTCCGTGCTTCCACTGCAGGGGGCAGGGGTTCAATCTGGGGTTGGGGAGCTAAGATCCTAGCATGCCTCGCGGCGCAGCCAACAAAGTTTAAAGAATATAATATAATATAATATAATATAATATAATATAATATAATATAATATAATATAATAAATAAACCTAAGTTAGCGCAGTTACAGGAAACTCTTGCCAAGGAATCTTCACATCCTCCAATCACAATCCTCCAACTCAGTTTAGGGAGCTCACCTTCCCCTAGGAAACAGGACCGGCTGCCTTTTAAGGAAATTCCATCTCTCCTAGCCTATCACGCCCTGTTGCACAGTGCCTCTTCTAACAGTAGGTGAACCTCGCTCTCACCCAGCATCCCTGGGAAAGAGCGCTCCCTGCTCTGAGGCGCTGTACTCCCCCAGTCCAGGGACTGTTCTGCCTTGAATAAAGGACATCAAACTTGTTACTAAATTGTATTATTGTTTTCATTTGACAGGTATATTCTCTGCAATTACTATAAGAACTCATTTTTATCCCCATTTTACGATTAGGAAGCTAAGATTCCCCTAGGTGAGGAGGTTGAGAGCCACGTGGGTCTCCCTGTGGAGAGGCCCATGGGCTAAACCAGACTCCAGATTGCATGCTGCTTCCGTTTCGTACCCAGATGACTCCACTAGAACCGGGTCTTCCTGATTTTCAGTCTTGGCTTCCCCTGAAACAACAGAATGGGGTGGGAGGGAGCACGCTGGCCCAGCCCTCCTGCCTAATGCTGCCTCGCCCCACCTCTGCCCTCACCCCGCCCGGCTGGCCGATGTTCAGGCTGCTGGGTCTTGCCAGGTTTGGGTCCTTTTCACCCTGGGGATCCCTCCCGCACTTCCTGCTCCACTCATTTGGTCCTGAGCCCTTGCCCTTGAATTGCTGTTTTTTCATGATCTTATGTTTGATGTTGTGAAACTGGATTAAATGAATGGAATGAGATTCAGGAGGTCTGGTTTCTGGGCTCAGCCTGTACCCCCGATCAATTTGAGAAGGTCATTCTCTTCTCTGCGCTTTAGTTTCCTCGTTTGCAGTGTGACACAAGTAGACTAGCCGACCCCCGAGATCCTGAAATTGCATAACTTAGGGAGAGGAGGACTGGAGTCATGACCTGTAGCTCCCTTTGTCTCTTATACGACCTTGTACGTACATCCTAAATTAAATATTTGAGTGAATTCTCAGACTTCACATATATGCCTCTTCAAGAGGCACATACATAAAGCATCTTGATAAAGATGCTTAGAAAAAAACTTTCATAAAATTCACATTTTGTGCTAGAATCTAGCTTTTTTTCCCTCTTCACGATGGTCCCCTTTTCTTCCTCTGTGTTTTCTGCCAGGATCAGAAAGGTGGGACATGAAGCTCATCGTAACTGGGCCTGGGTGAGGGAGGGGCTTGAATCCATCACTAAAAAGCTGATGTTGCAAACGTACCCCATCTGACAGGCACATCTTCCTGGGGCATTTCCTTAGCTCAGGAACTCACATCCTTGTTCTGACTTTGGTCACCATGTTCCTAGGTCTGCCCCTGACCGCTAGTTTTCATTAGTCACACAATCATCTGTTCATTATTTTATTTATTTTTGGCTGCATCGGGTCTTAGTTGCGGCACGCGGGATCTTCGCTGAGGCATTCGGGATCTTTCATTGAGGCGTGCAGGCTTCTCTCTAGTTGTGGCGCTTGGGCTCCAGGGCGTGTGGGCTCTGTAGTTTGTGGCACACAGGCTCTCTAGTTGAGGTGCGCGGGCTCAGTAGTTGTGGTGCGCGGGCTTAGTTCCCTGACCAGGGATCGAACCACGTCACCTGCATTGTAAGGCAGATTCTTTACCACTGGACCACCAGGGAAGTCCCTGTTCATTATTTTAGAGAGTTACAAACCTTGACTGAGCAAATACTTTGTGCTCAGGCTTTCAGAAAACTCCATATGCATCTGGGTCTCTACTGTGTTCCCACATTTTCTAGACACTAAAGAAACACATTTAAAGGAATGTCAGAATCCCACCCGGGGAGAGGTAGGCGGGTAAGTACTGCAACCCAATAAGGGTTGCAATAGAAATGTGAGGAAAGGGGCCATGGGAGAGGCTAACTTGCCCTGCCCAAGGAGCCCGGGAAAGCTTGCCAAAGAAGAGACATCTGCAGGTCTGCCACTGGGACAGGAGTTTGCCTAACAGGGACAGTGGGGGGAGGGCATTGAGTGGGATCATGAGGTAGATGGTCCGAGAAATCCTCTAGGAGTTTGGGATCTAGAGCACCTCAAGATTTCTTGCATATTTAGTTCAGCTTTTAGAAACATCCTCATAGCCCTTGCTACGAGGCAAACATAATGGTGCCCTTCTGTCCGCTTTGCTTTAAAGATCATACCATTCGTTAAGGAGGTCCAGGGAGGCTCAAGCATGGCGGGGGTCAGCTGGACTCTGTTAAGGAACCAACGCTGTAGATGAAGGAGTGAACGGACTTGTGTTAGTATTTCTTAAATACACACAGCACCATGCTGGTGCTGTAGGAGACGGCTGCACCCAGTCCCAGGGCACACATGGGCTAGAGGAGGAGGCAGGACTGCTCACCGTGAGCTGCTGTGTCAGATGCAGCAGGGGCTCGTTCTGTGCTCCTGCCACCAAGAGTCTGGTGAGCACAGAGGAGGGCGAGAGAGCTTCTGCAGGAACTCCTGGAAAGCTTCTTGGAGGAGGTGTCCTTTGAGAATTCCAGTAGGGATGAAAAGAGAAGGTGTTTCAGGGAAAAGAACCACTGAGGGCAAAGAGAAGGAGGCACGAAGCTTCTGGGTTGTTTAGGGAACAGCAAGAGATCTGCTAACTAGGTGTGGGAGTTGGGGAGGAAGAAGAGAGAAAACTACAAAGGGAGATGGTCAGATGGTCACCAGTCTTCCTGTCATAGTGAGAAATGGAGGCTTCACTGTGTAGAGGGAGCTGGAATGTGAGAGAACTGGATGTGTATTTGGGGAAGATAACCATGGCCGCATTGTAAGGGGGCCCAGAGCAGGGAAGGTTAGAAGAAGGACCAATTAGGAGGACATTACGTCTGGTTTTGATGGAGGGTCCAGGCAGCGGGAGGCAGACTTGGTAGATACAGCTTGCCTCTGGTTGGCGGGAAGAGAGAAACCTGCCAGGAGTTTGGGGGCTTGGGGTGAGGGGCCATTATCTCAGCTAGGGAGGAAGAGCAGGTTTGGGGCAGGAAGGTGGTATGGACTTCCCATTTTCTTAAGGATGTATTTTGAAGAGCAGAAGTTTTTCATTTTAATAAAGTCCAATTTAACCAATTTTTTCTTTTATTGGGGTGTGTGTGTGTGTGTGTGTGTGTGTGTGTGTGTGTGTGAGAGAGAGAGAGAGAGAGAGAGAGAGAGAGATCTCTGAGTTCTCTGCCTACCCCAAGGTCATGAAGATATTCTCTTAGGAGGAGTGGACTTTTAAGTTAGGTTTTGGACAAGCTGCTTTTGAGAAGCCAGCATGGTGGCCGTCCACGGGGAGAGGTTTTTAGCAGGCACTCAGGAGTCATCCACCGGGAAGGCAAGTGCAGGCTGCTGAGCAGGGAGGGAAGAGCCCAGTGCGTGGAGAGCAGCCCTGCCTTGAGAGGACCAGGATAGGGAGGGACAGGCACTTGGGGCCTCTGAGAGCAGCTGGCTGGCATGGTGTATGTGTGTGTTTGTGTGTATGTGAATGTTAACCATTTTTCTGACTTGCCATTCTTTAATAACAACTCTTCACAGATGCCATAGGACTCTAGTCAATGATTAGTGGGCAGTATATTTTCATTTTTCACTTCTAACAAAAATAGGGATAAAACAGTGCAGTCTCCTATATATTTGAATCTAGATACTGTTTAAAAGGCAACTATATGGGGCACACACGCAAAACCAGAAATTGAGTTGGACTTGCTTTATATGTACCAAAGCTGCTATTAGAATTCAGTGTTTCTTAACGGGCAGGTTTGTGTATTACCTGGGCAGTGTGTTAAAAAGGCACATTCCCAGGCCCCATTCAGAAACTCTGGTGTTGTTCCTGAGAAATCTGACCTTCTAGTCAGGTCCCCATGGTTCTGGGGCTTGTGAAAGTTTGAGAACCACAAAGCTTCGGAGGATTCGAAGTAAACCAAATCTGACAGCAGAGATTCCTCCCCCAGATGCATTTATTTTATCACCTACCACCCTGTCACCCACATCGGGGGTCTCCCCGCACATTCGGATCACCCGGGAGTTTGTTTTGACCACCGCTGCCTGGGCCGCCCCCCCCACCCCCGCTCTGGGTCCAGTACCTCTGGAATTTAACCATGGGCCCTGGCCCCGATCGCTCCTAAGCCTCTCCAGGTGATTCTAACGTACAGCGGGGTTGAGGCTCTCAGACCTTGAATACACTGAGCTGAGGAAGAAGTACGGGCTCTAAGGCCGGCACAGCTAGAGAACCGTTTCCAAACGCAGGTGGGGGAGAAGACCGGAAAGGACTTGGCTCGGAGATTCAAACTTTTCCTTTGGGATGGAGATGGTAGGCGTTCCTGCTGTTTTCAGCAACGGTTTACTGCAGTGCTTGTCTGCTGGGCTCCTCCTGGGTCTTCTCTTTGGACCCTGAAACTTGATAGGGTCTGCATGCCTGAATCTGAATGGTGGTCCCTGAGGCCCCTCCCTGTGACCCCTGGAGGCTGGAGATGGGGTTGGGGGAGGGGAGGAGAAAGCAGCCCAGGCTGTTCAGGTTTACCTGGTTCCTTTTGACAACCACCCCCCCCGCCCCCCCCACCAGGTATAAAATTAACATTTCTCTCCAGAGTCTAGTTTTTAAAGCAAAGTGACAGTATCAGCTTGTGCTCCAGCAAACCTGTCATAAGATTCTTTCCACCTTTTAAATGATATGCCTTCCTGACTTCCTTTGATCTTATCTGTAATATTCAGCAGATATTTTCGGTCCCCTTAGACCGATTAAGAAACTAAGATACAAAGAAGCTCGGTGCGTACTGACCGTCTTGGCATCAGCTGGGATCCTCTGCTCACATCCTGCTGCTCCTGTTCTTTCTAGAACCTGGCGAGGGGCAAGGGAGGTCTGGGGACCTGCAGCAACGCCACCGCCACCCCTGCTCCCCGCCCAGAGCCTGCACTCGACTCACTCCGCGTTAGGGGATGGAAGTGCTGGGGGCAGGAGACTTGGGTTTGTGGAGCAGCCTCCCCCTCTGCAGCGGACCCGGAGCTGTAGGGAAAGAGGACGCAGATCGGCACGGAGAGGGAAGAGGCAGTAGCTGAGGCTCCAGGAGCCTGATGGCAGATCTGGAGAGTTGGGGCTTCCAAGCCTTCCCATTAGGGAGGAAGTGTGTTAATGACCCGGGAAGGAATGGGGGAGCCAGGGAGGAACGAGGGCTGCCTGGGACAGAGGCGAGGAGATGGAGAAGTGAGGGGTCAGCGAAGAGGTGGCTCCCAGACCCTGGATTTTACTCTCTGGATCAGAATTTATGTGACTGAGCGGATGGTAGAACAGGCCCCAGGCAGCTCTCCTCCCCAGCAGGTGTCCACACAGCTGTGCCTGTGCTTCTCCCTGGGAAGCTAATGCAGTTGCAGATGCCCCCAGGGATCTGGCCGTGCTGTCGGAGAAACCTGGGAGGTTGGGCCCAGTCCTGGTTCACCCTCTCTCATCTTCGAGTCTTCCTGCCTTTCCCGATCCGGGCCGCCTCGGATTTCCTTCAGCACATGGAGAAAGCATCTCCACCACATAATTTACCATCTAATTGCATGCTGTCTTGAACGAGGGCTGTGGTTTCATGTGCCGTGGGTCCTGGGCGCAGTTAGGCTGTGGGTAACAGGAGGGTGGAGGCCATCTCCTGCACTGACTCCTCTTTGTCCTCCCTGGCCTGGCTATGGCATGTGCCCGGGACTCCTGGTGCTCCTGGACCCTTGTGTTTAGGTGTGTTTCGGGCAGGCTCAGAGGTTGGCTCCAGGGTAAAGCACAGCCTCCTTACAGCTCTGAAACTAGACTAGACTGGCGGGGGAGAGGGGTGCCCCTGCCCCATGGCGTTTGCCTAAAGCTGCGCCTCTCCTGGGCCCAGGTTTGGGGAGGGCACCAAGCCCAGCCGGGCCAGCACCCTGCAGTTGCCATGGTGACCCTTTTGCTTTCCTTCCGAAGGAGGATGGATTTCTCTTTCAGCCCAGATCACCTGCCTGGACAGCCACCATTCTGTACACTCTGGGAACCAGACTGCCTAGCCCCACTACCTTCCGCTTTCTGCCACAGGGGATGGTTTGTTGAGAGGCTGGGTTTTTTTTTTTTTTTTTTTTTTTTTAAGCGGGCCTCTCACTGCCGTGGCCTCTCCTGTTGCAGAGCACAGGCTCCGGACGCGCAGGCTCAGCGGCCACGGCTCACGGGCCCAGCCGCTCCGCGGCATGTGGGATCTTCCCGGACCGGGGCAGGAACCCGCGTCCCCTGCATCGTCAGGCGGACTCTCAACCACTGCGCCACCAGGGAAGCCCGAGAGGCTCAGTTTTAAATCCCAGTCCAATATCAGACGACAGCGTGTTCTCATTTCAAGGGGGAGCAAGAGAGACAGGCCCAGGAGATGGGGCAGCTCCCCTCAGATGTGTGTTTACCTCCTCCTCCTCAGTTTTTGGCTCTGACCCTTTGGGTGGGGGGGGGCTGAGTCTCCTGTAGGGCTGAGTCTCCTCATTTGTAACAGCCAGGGCCATTGGTGGTCTGCACACCTGGCTGGTATCAGAATTACCTAGGGAGGTTTTAATAGATTCCTGGGCCCTACCCCAAGCCAGCTGATCTCCATAGGTGGGGCCTAAGAATCTGTATTTTTAAAATTCTCCTCGGGTGATCCTGATACAAATAAACCCAAGGGAGTATGGGATTCTCCTGGCAAGGTGATCTGTGAGGCTCTAACAGGAAGGAAAGGAAGCTCTGCCCTGTGCTGAGGATTGACTGGCCTTACTGGGGTCCCAGGAGCTTCCGAAGAGCCTGTTGTAGGTCAGTCTTGTCAGGAAGCCGGTGTTTCCTGGTCATGCTGGCTAAGCCAAGACCAGGCCCCCACCTTTTCCCCACAGGAGAAGCCAAGAGAGGATGATGGGCTGGGGGGGTGCGCGGGGGGGGGGTTGCCATAACAACCAGCTCCAGGCAGAGGCCTCCCTTCCAGGGGCTGGTACTTCACCCCAGCAATGGTGGTTTCCATGGAGATGGGTTACTGAGGGACAGGGGGAACATTTGCCCCACTTAGTGCATTAGTCAGGAGCTGCCAGAAGGCAGAACATCTCTAGGTGGGATCCTTGGACCCCTGTCAACTTTGAGTTCCCCCCACCGTGGCCTCTGCTCTCTGGGTGCAGGTCTGACGCTTTCTCCCTGCTTGGTTGCTCTCTCTGCGACTGGTCTCCCTAGCAACAAGTCCTGCTAACTCCTTGTTGTTGGCTCTGTGGCTATTTTTAGCTTCATTGCCAGCAGCCCAGTCCTGGTCATTTGCTTGCAACCTCCATATGGATTGCAGGGGAATGGGAAAACAAAGATTCCTGGCCTCTCTCGGGAGCCCTGGACCTGGACCTCTTAGCACCGATCGGAACTTTGCTGTGGAAAGTACCCGTCCCCATCTGGGAACTTGGTCAGTGGACTCCATATGAGGCTCCTGAGACAATGTTGGATTCAGCTGGGCAAACACTACTTTCATCCTCTACAATGTGCAAGAGGCTCTGGTCCACACTGCTTGCATGTGAACCTGAGTAAGATCCAGGCCCTGCCCTCTCGAATTTTTAATTTTGTGGAGGAGAAAGATGAGTACACAGTTAGCTTAGTACAGGCAAAGACTGGCAAGTGCTAGGAGAGGATTACAAAGTGCTCTGGGAGTATGGAGGAGAAGGAGGGATAGGGTAACTTTTCAGTGGGGGAAGATCAGGGGGAGGGACTAGAGCAGCACTATCCAAAGAACATTCTGCAATGAGGGAAATGTTCTAAAATCTGTGACCCCAGTACAGTAGCCCCTAAAACCCACATGGGCTCTTGGACACTTGGGATGTGGCTAGTGCACCTGAGGAACTGAATTTTTATTTAATTTTAATGAATTTAAACGGCACATGCAGCCAGTGGCTCTCTTATTGGCCCGTTCAGGTCTAGAGAAACCTTCTTGGTGGAGGTAACTGGTGAATTGGGCCTAGAAGGATAGGTAGGATTTGGGCCAGTGGAAGGTGAAGGAGAGGAGCAAGGAACAGCATGAGCAAAGGCACAGAGGCAGGGAAAGGGCATATTTGGGAAACAGCAAGTGGGTGGGCAGAGTGTGGACTGTGTGATGTAAGTGCTGCAGGTTGTGGGGGCCTTGAATGCCATGCAAGGAGCGTAGATTGTAATCAGCAGGTAGTCACAGGTCTACTGTGTAGTATTGAGGCTTTGGGGCTACAGATGGAAGGGCAGGATCAGAAGAGACATCCATCTTGATCTTGTAGCCTTTGCCTGGATGAGGTCTTGCCGGTGTTGGGGTCAGTGGGAATGTTTATGTGGCAGAAAATATGCAGTGGCCTCCTAATATGTGGCTTTGCAGATGGCTTCTTAGGGATCCCGGCTTCTCTGATTCTGAGTACAGGGACTCAGGTGGTAATGTCCTGTTTGAGGGAAGCAACATAACCTCCCCACCTCCCACCAGCACTGGATTTTATGACAAAGCACGCCACACAACGCTGCTGAACTTTGCGTTAAAACCAGTCAGGCAGGCGTGGCATTCCCACCTGCACCTGTGGGAGTTGCTGCTCTTGGGCGGAGGATCACGACTTAGCACCTCACGTCAGTTCTGTGAGCTAGAAAGTCAAATTCATGGCACGTCTTACAATCGTGCTCTTCAGAGACAGGAGTGTGACGTACAGCAGGATGTTCAGTTTACAGATTTGTAACAGGACTTGTCCTTTCAACGCAGATCCTAGCGCTTTGTCCTGATGTTTTCTAGCAACTGACTGGTATCAGAGTCACTGGAAAATGTAATTAAAGTTAGAAGTTTGCTTGATGAACACAGGATCAGTGCTGAGAGTCAGGTGTCCCGAAGAGGTATTTTCATCAGGCCTACTGGATCACTGCTCTCCGCCCGCCAGATGGGAAAGGTGCCCTCTCTTTCAGGTCACCCTCCCTTTTGGATCATGCTGGATACTTGCTCTCCAACGCTTCTTTTAGGCTCTTGACATCCACCAGGTCTTCTTTTCGTCCAGGGGTTCCTCCTCTCAACATACTTCTAGAACATTTCCAAGAACCTGGCTCACTTTACATGACCCTGCTATTTTAGGTTGACTATCTTTATCTTAATCAAAAAACCTATCCCAGTAACCACCCTGGGAGGGTTACTTTGGAAGGTCGAGGACATATATGACCTGAGGATCCTAGAAGGCTGCCCTAGTTTTTTCCTGACCTTTTGCTAAAGTCACCTCTTATCCTAGATCTCGTGGTCTTTTCTGCATTGAGGTCTCTCTCTGCCCACCAAGTACAAAGAGGACACGAATCTCAGTCTGAGTGACTGACAATACAGAAAAGCGTAACCTTACCTGTCTGTATAGCTACAGGAGAGGGGTGGTGCTCTAAGTAGCGAGGGGACACCTTTGAATTGGGCTTCTTTTTGCTTAAGTTGGGAGCTGTGTGGAAGAGGTAAGATTTGAGCTTAATTTTACTAAACAAATTTTTTTATTGAGGTGTAGTTGATTTACAACATTATATAAGTTTCAGGTGTACAACACAGTGATTCACAATTTTTAAAGATATACTCCATTTATAGTTGTTATAAAATATTGACTATATTTCCGGTGCTGTATACTATATCCCTGTAGTTT